>NW_026947499.1:29348577-30552862 GCF_034190915.1 Cavia porcellus
CTGAGACAGAAGCTTTCTTTCTCTCAGTAAATATATTCTGCTCTTAACCTCTGTTGTTCCTAAAATTCATTCTTTGATTTTAGAGAACATGAACTCCTATGGGACATATAGTAGGTCAAGAGTTTCATTCTCCTATATCACTTTGACCTCTCAAGGGCCCAGCCTTGTCTGACTGCCTGTGATATTTCTACCTAATTTAGCTAGCTGTAATAGTCCCCCCTTTGAATAAGTATCCCTAAATGCTGTGAGGGGACAGGGAATGCAGACCAATCTTGCACTCCATCTGAAGAGGGTTGTAGTTACTTGTTTTTTTGTGTGTGTTTTTGTTTTTGTTTTGTCTTTTTTGAGACAGAGTCTCACTATGTACTTCAGGCTGGCCTTGAGCTCGCTTTGTAACCCGGGCTGGTCTGGAATGTGCAACAATCCTCTTGCCTCAGTCTCCAAGTGCTAGGATTACAGGTGTGCACAACCATGCCTGACTGAGGGTTGTAGTTATGCTTGGCAGTCCGAAATACTCCACTGAGGGTCTACATAAAGGCCTTCAATAGGTGCCAGCTGTTCTTGTCTTGGGTAGATGGACAGCTTTAAGTCTGGAAGAGACAAGGCCACATTAACAGTTAAGTATGCTTGAGTCAAATAATAAAATCAACAGGATAATTATCAGTAGTAATATAACAAGGTTTTCTACCAGGAGGCAAGAGGAGATAGTAATAACTTTCCATAAAGAGGAGAAGGAGAAGGTCCAGAGAATTTCAGAATCTGACCTATCATTAACTTGTGATCTAATATCTTTAATATGTTTTTTAAAATTTATTTAATTATTGATACTGGGAATCAAACTCAGGACTTGGTGCTTGCCAAGCAGGCACTGTACCACTGAGCCATATCCTTGACCCTATTGTCTAGTATCTTGAACAGCTATTACAATATTAGCAGAAGAATCAGAAATGTACACACAACATTCAGCTTTTATAATTGCACAAGTTCCCCTCGTGCTGCTGTTAGAATGTCTAATACCATCTAGTTTTGAAGGATGGCTTGCCTTATTAACTGTACTCTTTCATTCAGGAGAGAAACCAGCCACGGGTCCTTTAAGGTCCCCTAAGCATAATTAGTTAAGGCCTCAATGTGTTACATGACATCCTCTAGCCCTAGAGACAAGATAGAAGAAGCCAAATGATCATACCAGTGAAACACACTTGTAGACCGCTGATGATAAGTGGAGCAAGTTTACAGTTTTGTCAAAATTTTTGCTGCTTCTGCCTTGTAACCACACAAATCCCAGTATGCATCTTCCTATCCATCCATGGGGTAGCCAGGGCCACAAATCAGTTCCACAAGACCAATGAGCACCACTGGGGGCTGACCATCTAATTTTGGGGTGATTAAACCAGTTTGTTGCAAACCAGTCTTCAGTCTGTAAAGTTACTCTGTTTATACATTGTTCTGGGAGTGTCCATCCCAAATAGTAGAGTTAGGCCAATGATAGTAGGAGTGATTTTTCTGTTTCCGACATAAGAAGGCCTTTTACTAAGATGTCCTATAGTGGTGGTTAACTATAGATAATCATCCCATATCTAAAAATAGCCATCTTGATATCTGTGATTTTTGGCCCTCAGGATAGGACCCTTACTTTTATTTAATAGAGGCCCTACCAGACCCTTTAAAGAGGCCTTAGTGGCATTATTAGAAAACAATTCTATCTTCTGAGTTTTGACTAGAAAAAAAAAAGAAAACAATTCTATTATGTCCAGGATCATTAAAAGTTTAGTTTATAAGCTACTCAGCTACCTCATAATGGTGGGCTATACATGACATACCTTGATTCTTATTTCCCCTTCCCCTCCTCTCACCCTTTGTCCTAGTCCCTTGGATTGCTTCCGTATTGCAAGAGATCCATCTCATTGCCCCTTTCTATCATCCTATATCATTTTCTTTCTTTGTGCTTTGCCTCATTCCGATGAGAGATACCATATAGTATTTAAGTTTGTGTGTCTGATTAATTTCACTCAGTATCTTCCAGGTACATCTATCTTCCCACAGATGTCTCAAATGTTTTATTCTGTATAGCTGAGTAGCATTCCATTATATATAGAACTGAAATTAGAAATTCCATATGACCCAGCCATCTACCTAGATATATTCCCCAAAGAGTTTTTAAGTCAGCATTCTACAGTGATAGGTGCATATTAATGCCTATAGCAGCACAATTCATAACAGCTAAATCCTGGAAGCAGCAGATGACTGGATAAAGAAAATATGTTATTTACACATAAAGGCCTTACCTCTTAATATTATTCCACTGAGGATTAAATAGTTTGTTTGTTTGTGAGATGTTGTTTTGAGGAGTCTCATGAGTTCACGCTGGCCACCCCCCAGCTGGGATTAAGTTCTAACATATGAATTTTGGGGACACAAACTTCAGATCAAACAGCAGACTCCTTTCACCTCCAAAGCTTCTCCTCCTGTTTGCACTGGGCCTATCCTCACCCTTGGTTCTATTGGGCATTGGTCTTTTTCTTTTTCCAGTGCTGGCATTGAATGTAGGACCAGGTATTTGCTAGGCGAGCACTCTGAGCTACAACCCCCAACCCCAGCGGGTCTTTGACAGTAGCCCTTTGCTGTTCCCTCTGTGAATTCCTGTGCTTGGGATAGCTAGAGCAGTTCTTCCCTGTGCTTTTATCCTTAGTCATTCTCCTTTTCCGCATACTTGTGCTGGCTCCACCTCCGGCTATGGTGTGTTATGTACCAGTGATTCTGTTCCAGCCTGACCTGACCTATTGCCAGAAAGGCCCCCTGAAGTATCTTCACTTGACCTGTAGTCACTGGACCTTGTCTTCCCCAGAGGTCACTCTTGCTCCAGATTCACTGACCTTGGCTGTCTTCATCCTTCAGTTGCCCATACTGTAGAACCCGCCCTCTTACCGGCTGTATTAGTCATCTTTGTGTCTGTACAATGAAATACCTGTTACAGTTTCCTGGCAAAATAGAGAAGTGAAAAGTAAAAAAAAAGAAAAGAACAGGTTTATTAAGGATGTGGAAAGGAGCACCCAACCCATGGCAACTGGGCTGTCTCCTTCAACCAGATACAGAGCGGCAGAGGGTTATATGATCTCTGATTGGAAGTGGTGCATGGGGTGGACACTGATGATGTATGAGGAACTGATTGAAATTTTCTTTGCATCCAGTTGGATTCGTGGGAGGAAAAAAATTTTTTTTATTTGCATGCAGACAGGAAAGGGAGTTGCAATTAAGGCTGAAGAAGAAGGAGGAAGTGGTAAGCGTTCCCACTTTGGCCTTCTGCCATGTTAGACCATGCCATAATTGTACAGTAATTCATACTAGGGAAAGAACCTTTCAATACCCAGTGCAACCAAGATAATAAAGATAAATGGCTTATTTAGCTCACAGTCTAGGAAGTTCAAGACCAATATTGGGAAGCCCCACTGATGTGGACTTCTGTGGAGGAAGGAATAAGTAAATTAAAGAGAGAGAATGAATGAATGAATGTGTGAAGAGAACCAGAGAATGAAGAGGGAATGAACAAATTCATAAACAAGAGAGGAAAGGAATGAGTGGTGAAAAAAAGAAAAGAATGACAAGATGAGCAAAAAAGCAGGAATGATGGGACTGGGGATTTAGCTCAGTGACATAAGCGCCTGCCTTGCAAGTGTGTGGTCGTGAGTTCCATCCCTGGTACTGAAAAAGACAAAAAAGCAGGAATGAAAGGAATTGTTACCAGCCACTAAGGTTCAAATCCAAAATGAGGCCATATATTTTGGTTAAAAAGGAAAAAATGATTTATTCAAAGCTAATTCCACTGGGCATGCTCACACACACCTGTAATCACAGCAGTCAGGAGGCTGAAGCAGGAGGATCCCTTTGAGTTCAAAGCCAGCCTAGGCTCAAAGTAATCAAGGCCAGCCTGACCAAGCATAGTGAAATCTTTTCATAAAAAGAAAGAAAGAAAAAGAGAGAGAAAGAAAATAAATGGAAAGATATAGCCTTTGTTCTTGGGTAGGAAAAACCAGTTAGTAAAAATGGCCATGCTTCCAAAACTGTTATACATATTTAATGCAACCCCAATCAAAATCCCCACAGTATATTACACAAAGTTAGAGAAAACAATCCTAAAATTCTTTTGGAACCAGAAGAGACCTAAAATAGAAAAGGTACTTCTGAGCAACAAAGGCAAGGGCAGGGGGCATTACAATCCCTTACTTGAAATTATAGTACAAAGCTACTGTGAAAAACAGCACAGTACTGGCAAAAACAAACAAGCAAACCAAAAACACCAGACCCAAAGATCGGTGGATTAGACTAAAAGGTGTAGAAACAATTCCAGGCATACTCAACTATGTCATCTTTTTTTAAGTTTTTACTGAGGTTTTTTTTTTTTTTTTGTCTTTTTCATTTTTATGGGTACCAGGGATCGAACTCACGACTACCTGCTTGCAAGACAGGCATGCCGCTGAGCTAAATCCCCAGCCCCGACTATGTCATCTTTGACAAAGGTGTCAAACACCTTCACTAGAAGAAAGACAGCTTCTTAAATAAAAGGTGCTGGAAAAACTGGCTTTCTACATGCCAAAGATTGAAACTAGACCCGTATCTTTTATCACTCACTATACTAAAATGGACAAGGATCAAAGATCAAATGTTAAAACACTAAGTCTGCTGGAAGATAGAATAGATAGAACTCTTGAAGACATTAGTGTAGGCAAAAACGTTATGAGCAAAACCCCAACTGCACAGGAATTATAGAGAACCCTTTCCTGTCCTCATCATAGTCCAGGAAGGTCTAGAATTATAATCCCAAGGAGAAGTTATTGGAATTCTAGTGCGTTAATTCCAATCTACCACTTCCAATGCAACCCTCAGCAAGAAAACACTGAGACATATATACAGTTGTGGGGAGCCAAAGGGTCCTAAATCCAGCCAAGATGGTGGTTCACCGGAACAAAGGCCTCAACCCAGAGCCCAACCCGGGTTTTATTAATTGTCCACGAGAATAGTGCCTCAGGGATAAGTGACAGTGAGTGTGGTGGGAAATATGTGACTGCCATAACTACCATAAGCTGGGCTAGGTAGGAGGTCTGAGATCACCTCTGCAATGCAGAGGGCAATAAATGCAGAGAGAACAATCTGTGAAACAAATGGGGTAGTAGCTAATAATTTGGGGACAATGCTTCAGTTCTGGGGTACAGTCTTTTTTCCCCTAGGAAGTCATAGCCTCTTTCTCAAGGCTCAGTCCCAGCCACAGCATGGAGCATGGCTCTCCATACTGCCTGGCTCAACCATGTATTTGGGGAGTCGCTGGGGGGAGCGGAGACAAGACACGGAGGACATTGGCCTGAGGCTTTGCTTCAGCGATTACAGGTCATTTCCTCAGGCAGCCCAATTTTCATTGCTTTGGCACAAGCCAGGCCTGGTTCTGCACTCCCAGCATTCAGAAGGCTGAGATGAAAGAATCTTTGCTATATCGAGACCAGCCTGGGCTACAAAGTGAGCTAAAGGTCAGCCTGAACTGTACAGTGAGACTCTGTCTCATGAAAAACAAACAAACAACAAAAACAACAACAAAAAAAACCTTTTGCACAGCAAGAGAAACCACTAACAGAGTAAGTAGAGAGGATCCACAACCTGGAAAAAAATTTTGCCACTGTTCTTCAGACAATGGAGTACTATCTAGACTATATAAAGAAAACAAAACAAAGGGACAAAACAACAACAAAATATCAGATTCCCAACCCCAATTTAAAGGCCCAATCCAGAAATGGGCATCTGAAATAAATAGATACTTCTCAGATAAAAAAGTAAAAATAGCAAATAAATATATGAAAAACTGTTCAAAAGCACTGGTCATTCAAGAGATGCAAATTAAAACAAAGCTGAGATTTCACCTCTCCCCAGAAAGAATGACTATTGTTAAGAAATCAACCAATAGCAAATACTGGAGGGGCTGTGGGGAAAAGGAAGCCTTCTCCGCTGTTTGTGGGTGTGTAGACTAGTGCTACCACTATGGTAATCAGTGTGGAGATTCCTCCAAAAAACTAGGACTAGAGGTTCCATTCAACCCAGATATCCCCCTTCTTGCTATCTACCCAAAAGAATTAAAAGCATTGTGCTACAGTGATAAATGCACATCCATGTTTATAGTGGTATAGTTTGTATAGCCAAATCTTGGAAACAGCCCAAATGTCCATCAACTAGTGAATAAATAAAGAAGATGGGGGGCTGGAGATTTAGCTCAATGGCATAAGCGCCTGCCTCGCAAGCAGGCAGTCATGAGTTCGATATCTGGTACCGATAAAAAGGAAAAAGACCAAAATAAATAAATAAATAAATAAAAATAAAAATAAAAAAATGAAAAATAAAGAAGATGTGGGTTTTTAAAAATATAATAGAGTACCACTTTGCCATAAAGAAGCATAAGCTTGAGACATTTCAAGATAAATGGTTGCATACTCTTATATAAAATAAATCAGAAATATATGTATAAATATCACATTGTGTTTCAGATGTGAGAAACCCAAAGTGTAAAGAAGGATGAAAATGTATGATAGATATTGTGAAATAGGAAGAAAATGTTCAAATGGAGCTGGGAGTGGTGGCACATGCCTGTAATCCCCGTACTTAGGAAGCTGAGGCAGGAGGATCATTTCAAATTCAAAACCAGCCTGGGGCTACAAAATGAGCTCAAGGCCAGCCTGCACTGCATAGTGAGATTTTGTCCCAAAAAGGGAAGGAATGGAAAAGAAAAAAGTGAGAAAAGAAGGAAAGATGGAAACAAAACTTTTGTAAATAAGGAGAAAAAGAGGAGTTAAAGGATAAGATAATTAGAGGAATGGGGGAGGGGCGCGCTGGGGATTTAGCTCAGGGGCGTAAGTGCCTGCCTTGCAAGCAGGCAGTCGTGAGTTCGATCCTTTGAAAAAGACAAAAAAAAAAAAAAAAAAAAAAAAAAAAAAAAAGAGGAATGGGAAAAATAATCAAGTTGTATCATATACAGATACAAAGTCCCTTTGATGAATGTGGTCATTACATATACTTAAAAAGTACCAATAAATTTAATTAATATGAAAAAGAAAAAAATGGCTCATGAGTTTATCTAGAGTTCACTGCCGAGTCTAATACTTTCTATTTTGTAGTTAACACCTAAAATGTTCGAACTTTGACAAACAGTAACGCTTACAAACAATAACGCTTACAAACAGTAACGCTTACAAGCCAATAAGAGCAAAGGAAATCTGGTCTGTAAAGCAGACTTGAATTAAGAAACACAGTAACCAAGTTAATGTTGTTTTTTGGTTCTTTGACACAGGGTCTTTTGTTTTTAGAGCAGGGTATTATTATTTAATATAACCAGGTCTTGGACTTAATTTGTAGCCCAGGCTGGCCTCAAACTCAAACTCACAGTAATCCTCCTGATTCATCCTCCTGTGTGTGAGTGCTAGAATTACAAGTGTCCACTACCATACCAGGCTCCCCAGTTAATTTTAAGAAGCCAAAATTGCTGGGTGTGGCAATATACATATATATATATTGGTCTTTTTTCTTTTTATTGGTACCAGGGATCGAACCCACGACTGCCTGCTTGCAAGGCAGGTGCTTATGCTGCTGAGCTAAATCCCCAGCCCCGGCAATATATTTTTTAATACAAGTACAATACAAGGAGAAATGGGAATAATGTCTATTTTTCTAAGAACTTAAATTTTTTTTTAGCTCTGTATGTCTCAGTGAAAGGACTTAAATTTTTTAACAAAACTCTCTACAAGAGGAACATGGCTTTTGCCACTTCTATGACTACCAGTGTAAGCCCTACATAAGGTAGCAATTTAGTAAAACAATTGAGTAGCTTTTACAGTATATTAAGAGAACAACCATGAGTGCCTGCATTATAGGACAATTATATTTTTAGTTCTTTTTAAAATGTTTTTCTTGGAACTGTCTCTAATTAGAAATGCTTTATTCAAAAGTTATACTGCTAACTTACAGGATCAACTTACAACAAAAGCATAACCTTTACACTATTACAAAATTAAGAGACACCACATATAGGTTACTAATAGTTTCAGATCTCATTGTTTCATATTTGTGCCCCAATCAATGTCATATACAGGTGTAAATATTGTATATATAGAAAGGAACACATAATATACTTGAGATGGTGAAACTGCTATCACTGAACAATGTAAATCCCAGTTCATTGTCTCATCAAGTTAAAGAATGAAATTGTGGTCAAAAGGAGGAAGTTAGGAGACTTTTTTTTTTGAACAACAAGAAGAGAAGTAGTTCCCAGTTAGGAAAGGTCCCAGGAAGGTCATCATGTCCAGAATTTCTTATGGATAAGCAGAGCACTGGAACTGATCGATTGTTTAGTAGTCACCAATCACAGGTGGCTCTGTGGGTTTAAAATGAACATTTGGAACTCAAGCTAAGCCACTTACTCCGAATGTATAGTTTAAAGGAAATTGGGATTTTAAAGAAAAGTCAAGGGATATAGCTCAATTGGGTAAGTGCTTTCCTGGCAAGTGCAAGTTCCTAGGTTTGATTCCTGGTACCACCACCACCACCCCAAAAAAGAAGAAAAAGAAACACTGTTATTCTGCATTTAAATTTCTTGAAATTCAGGAACCTAGTAGGGACTACAACTCCTTTAGGAGTTTTGGGCCCCGGTCCTAATCTACAGCCTATTATTTTAACTCTTAATAATGTAGCTGATCACTGTATCTCAGATCCTTTCACTTGTTATCAGCCTATTCATAAGCGAGGTATCTAAGCTGTCTTTTACAGTGGGAAAAGCCCAAAGTCTTTGTGTCTGAAACTTCCAAGGCTTCTCTGAAAAACAAAATGATTTTTGAAAACTCATTTCAAGGTGCTTAATTTAAGCAGAGTAGACAGTAAAATAGCAATTTATGTTCTACAGAGAGCAAGCAAATCTTTTTTTTAGCATCTCTTAAAACTATTAGCATTAGGTCATATAAACAAACACAATCACAGATCTAGGTAATTCACAGCTATTAATTCCTCAGTGCAATGATTTTTTTTAATTTTTAATTTTTATTTTAAAGGGGGTAAAATTAAATATAACAAAACAACAAAATAAGACATAAGAAGGCAATGTAAGAGATATAAATTTCTTTTTTTTTTTTTTTTTTTTTTTTGTCTTTTTCCTTTTTATCGGTACCAGGGATCTGAACTCATGACTGCCTGCTTACAAGGCAGACGCTTATGCTGCTGAGCTAAATCCCCAGCCCCAAGAGATATAAATTTCAAAGCTAGATGACCTGAGATCTTCACTGTCTATCATATTGTCTCTTGTTTTCTTCCAAATAGTTGTCCATGTCTTCACATACAGAGAATTCATACAAAACAACATAGTATAAAACTGATCTGAACTGAATGAAGAAGGTGTTTTAGAGGTGTTTTAGGTCTTCAAAACCAGACAATAGGGAAGTCACTAATGGCTGTCATAGTCTCTCATTCTCTTCAAAATAGCTGTCCATACTTTCATGTATATTGAAGTTCAACAAAACAAAAGGGGGCGGGGGCAGGCAGGGATTGCTTGGTTTCCTAGTGGTCCAGGTCCCAGTAAATGGGGTGGTTCCCGTCCTGGGCCACTGGAGCCTGCCATGCTCACAGCCACTCACAGGCCGGGGAGGGGTTGCTTCAAGCTGTTTCTTTCTAATGAAATGACCATTTCACTGCCCAAGTTCTGAAAAGGCCAACAGACCATAGAAAGACATCTCTTTAGGCTCCTGCTTGAAACCAACAGCATCAGGAAGCTGCCTTGATTCGGGGCCAGTAGTGCAAAGATTTTTTTAAAACTTAAAACCAATTGTTGGCTAGAATATCAAATGAGTTGTGCTTGTATAGCTTATTAACTTCCGGTTATCTTAAAATGATGAACAGTACAACCCTCAGTCACTTTGAGATTTATTATTTAAAGCTCCTTTTTGTTTGTTTCAGGCAGAATCTCACTATGCAGTTCAGGCTGTTCTTGAATTCACTACATAACCCAGGTTGGCCTCCAACTCAGGGGATCTTCCTGCCTCAACCTCCTAAGTGCTCAAATTATAAGTGTACACCACCACACCCAGTCAGAGTAACTGATCTAAATAACACAGAAGTGTGGGAAGACCTGTAATTGGCTGCCACCTTATATCTGCAGGCCACACCACCTTAACTCCCTCTAGGAGTTTAGGTTGGTAGTTAAGCAGCACTTTGCCTATCTAGCTTGTTTGGCTCATTAAAGGATTTTGCTAATCAGCCCCCTTATGAGCCTGTGCACGGGAAATTTGAATTGACCTATAACCCTCGGTCTTGCCACTGTTGCTAAGTTACCTGCTGACATCTCAGAACCCAACTTCCTCCTCCTCAATACCCTATATATTTGATATTCCTTCCTTGAATAAACGAGACTTGATCGGACTTCTTTGTCTTGTCTCCGTCCTTTGTGTCTCTTGTTTCCTTTTCATCCCCCTCCTCCTCTAGGGTCTCTGTGGACTTACCTACAGGCCCGGACACAGAAGAATACAGACATTCTTTGTTTAACTACCAAATTCCTTTCCTGTTCCTGTGTCTAGATCAAAAAGTGAGTTGGCCTTTAAATGAGGAATTGTATATAGGATGTACATTACAATATTCAAAACAAAGAAATGCTAAGAGTAATTTCAAATTGATGTCTTTGCTTTTATTTGCATAACTCATATGCAGTATGGTAATATATAATGGAATATAATACCATAGGGAACAATTAGCAACAATGTTACATATATTGCGCATTTTTTTTCAAGGACAACTACAAAAAGATCTGAATGTAACAGTGTATAAAAAGCTCATCAATACTGTTTCAGATTCCACATTGTAACTAGGAAAATTTTCCTTTGTATATATTGTTAAAGAACAATGTGCCTCAGGGCCTGTTGACAGAATCCTATAATCACACCACTCCAGAGGCTGAGGCAGGAGGAGCAGAGCCTGGGCAATTTACCAATTTAGTGAGACATTTTTTTAAAAATTGAGAAAAGGGCTGAGGGTGTACCTCAGTATGAAGGGTCCTGGTTCTGGATTTAACCCCTAATATAGCAAGTAAATAAATAAGTAAATAAAAATATGATAAACTTTTTGTCTATTTATTTATTTATTTAGAGAGAAGACCTTCCTATGTAGTCTGGTTTGACGTTGACTCACTCTGTAGGTCAAGCTGGCCTCAGATCTGTAGCAGTCCTCCCACCTCAGCTCCCAAATATTGGGATTACAAGTGTGTGCCACCATACCCAGCGAGAATATTTTCTGATCAACAAATTTTAGTAACTGTTACTACAAAGGACATCAGCAAGAGAGGAAATAGTTGGGTGATCTCTGAGTAAACCATTTTCCATAACAGTTTTTGTCACCAGATAATTGCAAGACTATCTTCAGATGAGGGTTTTTTTTGTTTTTTTTTTTTTTTGTACCAGGGATCAAACTCACAACCTCATGTTTGCCAAATCCCCAGCCCATAAGACTGTCTTCAGTATTTGAGATCTGTCCTCATATTGGCCTAGTCTGCTTTGAATACTTTGAATGGAATTTTTATTCTCCTGGATATCTACCTGAATCCTTTATGAATTCCTTTGCTGAGCTTCCATAAATTTCTTAAACTCATCTATTTTTGTTTGTTTGTTTGTGTCTGGTCTGATGTCACTAAGCATGGTGTGTGTTTTGATAATCTCTGTAGTTATCTAGAGATTATTTTATTTCATTTTTTCCAGAGCCTCATTCAATTGCTTTGTTGTTACCACTTCAGAGAGACTTGGTGGAGGGCTTTTGGATTCTCCCATCTCATTGTCCCCTGGATTTGCCTTTGACAAACTGGATGTCTGGAGTTGCATTTTGTTTAAGTGTCTTCTCATTTTATTTTGTCTCTTTTTTTTTGGTGGGGGGTATTGAATATTGAACTCATGACCTTGTGTTTGCCAGGCAGGCCCTTACTTTTAGAAGAGCTAAAAATCTCTTCTTTTTTAGTTTAATTCCTGGGGTGATGATTGTAAGTTGCCTATTCTGGGTTGCTTTATAAGTAATATTTAGGACCCTTAGGTGATGATCACTTCGCTTAGATATCTTTCAGGTGTAGCTTGTTTTTGAGTTTTGAGTCCATTGGAAAATCTTATCTCTTCAGTTTGTTGGAGCTGAGAAGTTGTTATTTGTTTGGCCTACTCCCTGGTTCCTTGGCACTGTGTCACCATATTTTCTATGACCTTTAATTAACCATAGTCATGGAATACCAGGACAAACAGCTGTTTAGAAAAGTTATGTCAATTTTGGCTATAGTGGTACTAATAGTATAGCATGATACACAGCCTAGAAAACAACAAACTGAGCTAATCCTTAATTTGCAACTTTTAAATGTATGGACTAGGTTTGTGATTATATAACAAAATGTAAAATAAACTAGATAATTATATATAATATATAAGCCCATAACATGTCATTTTTGCCCTCAAGGGTTAAAATTTAAAGTGGATTAAGAAAAACATAGAGCAGTAGAAGAAGAGAAAAAGATTAGAAGTATGGTTGGAGAACAAAGGGCGATCATGCCAACTGGGGGAAACTGGTGCAAAAGATTGAAGAGAAAGAGAGACAGAAGAGGTAAAAGGAAGAACAGGACAGAACCATACCCAGAAAGAGGTCAGAAACTACCTTCACATTCATAAAAACAATGGAGAAAGAGAAAAAGGAAAGAACATAAAAGAAAAGAAAACAAACAGAACAGTACACTTCCAGGATTCTTCCTGAGTTCATTAGTAAACAACCTGCAGAGTCAGAGTCCTGAATCCTGCCGATCTATCCCAGCAAGTCAGCAGTTGCTTTTTGGTGGGTAGTAGATAATGTCAGCAGGCCTGCCCTGAGACCAGACTCACTGGACTTGCCACAATCCAAGAAATTCCCCGGGTTTGCACCCAGCAAGCATGAATAAAGCCGCAAGCTACCGGCAATAGATTTGTGCCATAGAGTCACTGGGTTCTGAGCTCAGCCGACCCATCTCTAAAATGTCTCCTGGCTAATTGGTGTCTTCCCGTGGAAGGAATGAATCCTCTGCACCCATCACCAAGCAGTGCAATCCTCTACACCTGCTGATACCCTCCTCTGCAACATCTCTCTACAGAGGCCTCTAAGGTCACCAGCCGTCACCTTCACCATGACTGTGCATCCCCAGGTTCAAACAGGTCCTCTTGTGCAGTGAGTCCCATCTCAGGTTGAAGGTGCCACCAGCTACCACTTTCTTCTTCCTTGAAGTTTTTCTTTTCACTAATCTGTGTGTTTAACCTAGTGTCCTTGGACCTCTGAATACCCTACTGCACATCTTCCTATCTACCCTGGAGGAAACTAAGGCAATAGATTTGTGCCACAGAGCCACTGAGTACCATTTGGGGCTGGCCATCTTATTCCCACTCTTGCTCTCCAGTTGGTAGCAAACATGCCAGCACCTCTTAACACAGTAGTGTGATTACAGGCTCAGGTAGGATTAATTCCATATTTCAGATGGTATTACTCCATTTAGCATAAGTATATATATTTTTTGTTATTGTTCCCAAAAAAGGGGTACCAGTTGGCTGAGATGTCCTTTGTATACTTAACAAGATTTTGATTTAATATTATTACTGCTATTTGTAATTTTGATTATACTTTCCTTTTGAGTACTCAAGGCTGAGTCAAAATGAGACCTGTGTTAATAAAAATTAATTACCTATCTCTCTATCATCTATTTTGAGGTCAATTAAGGCTCCTTAGGCATTACTTTTGGGACCATCAGCAGAGTCTCTTAATTCTTCTAGTTTTTCCTTTAATTATTGCATCATTTACTAGAACGGCTCCATAGTCTTTGCTAAACCACATGGCTTTCCTTGGAAGAATGAGAACATTTCTTTCTTTAGTGACCCTCTGGTTACTCCTCTCCTCTGGGCCCATCATTTTCCCTGCTCATGAGGTTGGGTGGTTCACCAGAGTTGTAGGACTCTGGGGTGAGTTCTCTTATGTCCCAGATCCCTGTTGACCTTGGGGGTCCCGGGCCAAAATATTGGCTGTCCTCTTAGCCTAGTTAGCTTTTTCACTTAATCTTTTTTTGGGAGGAGGGGTACTGGGAACTGAACTCATGACCTTGTGCTTCACATGCAGGCACTGTGCTGTTGAACTAAATCCCTGTCCCAGTTACCTTTTTAACTTTGGTCTCTAAGCATTAGTTGTTGAACAACCAGAAGGTCAGTTCTAACTGGTATTGAAGAGGGAGCAGTAGGTTTAACTATCATAGCCTCATTTGGGTATTCAGCACTTTAAAATATAAAGTATAGCCAGAAAACTGCTATTTTTTTTAACCAGCCATGATTATCTTTTTTTTTTTTTCTTTTGAGAAACAATCTTGCTATGCAGTTCAGGCTGGCCTTAAGCTCACTTTGTAGTCCAGGCTAGTCTTGAACTTGCAATGATCCTTCTGCCTCAGCCTCCTGAGTGCTGGGATTACAGGTATGCACCGCCATACCTGGCTAATGATGATTATTTTAGAAGTCAAATTCCTGTAGAATTCTAACAGCAAACAGTTATAAAGTTTTATTAGAAATTTTAAAATCAAGAGCAAACACAACAACTTAGTATAACAATTATCCTGGCATGATTATATTAGAACCATGGTTGTTCTTTTAACCTCCAAAAATACATTTAAATGCCCATGTGAGTATAAAATACCTTTTAGTCAGTCCAATTACAAAATACTACATTATGTAATCCTTGCATTTGGGAGCTGAGGCAGGAGGATTGCCAGGAGTTCAAGACCAGATTGGGCTACAGAGTAAATTCAAGGCTGGTCTGAACTACATGGTGAGACCCCATCACAAAACAAAACACTAAAATGAAAATACTACATGACATAAAGAAACTTCTCTAAATGTTATTTAAGTAGAACATACTTGTTTATTGATGCATTTCACAGGTTAATAATACCTAATCTCTAATAATTATAATGATACTTCCTCAACTGTACAATGTGTAAGCATACCTAACTATCATAATACAATTATATAACAATCACAGAAATATAAACCTGAAAAAAATCCATGATCATGAACAACTTTAGTTTAAGGTCATCAGTATAAAATATCTGAAATCCTGCATCTTAAAATACCTATATATTGGGGCTAGCAATAAAATAGCTCAGTTGTATAGCACCTGCCTAGAAAGCACAAGGTCCTGAATTTGATTCCTGCCACACACAAAAAAAGAGCTATACACTTCAGAAAACAGAAATGTGTTTAATATATCATGAGGTTAGCAATGATTAGCATCACAGCTACATAGAAATCTTTACATGTATTTACTTGTAAGGTAAAATGTAGGTTCCTTTAACAATTTTACAGGGTATAATTATATTAAAAAGAATTAAAGCTATCAAAAAAAGAATTAAAACTATCTTTAGGGCTATCATGAATTTAGGCAACAGTGTTAATGATCACAGACTTATTACTCAATATATGTATATCTCATTTATACAATAACAAAACGCTTGTTTATTCAAAACCAAAAGATGAAGGTCAAGTTTTTTTTTTTTTTTTTTTTTGTCTTTTTCCTTTTTATCAGTACCGGGGATCAAACTCACAACTGCCTGCTTGCAAAGCAGACGCTTATGCCACTGAGCTAAATCCCCAGCCCGAAGATCAAGTTTTAAATGACAAGACCAAATTTAAACAGATGCCAAAAAATTTGATCAACTTATGTTTTGTTTCTAGACATATTTTGTGTAAAAGAGGACATTCATTGGGCTGGCATATACCTATAATCCCAGCACTTGGGAGGCTGAGGTAAGAGGAAAGCTGTGAGTTCAAGGCCAGCCCAAGTTACACAGTGAATTCAAGATCAGCCTGAAATACATAGCAAGATCATGTCTCAGAAAAAGAAAAAAAAATAGAGAAAAAGAGGAAGCGTTTATTAGATACTCTGTAGGTACTGAATTTATATAGTTTTAACTCCATATGAATTTAACTTTAAAACAGACTCATTGTAACTGGTTTTTCTTTTCTGCTAGTCTCAGATTCATCTGTAAACTAAGGCAGTGATTGGCAGCTCTGCCCTGTTACCCTAGAGGCAGCGCTGTCCAAGGGAGCAGCTCCGCTCTGTTTATTATCATGTCCAGAACAAGTGTCCTCAGCTATTTCAATGATAAATCAGGAAAACAGAAAAAGAATTGTACATGCAACAAATTTACTCAAAAATTTACCCCAAAAATCTTTATATCTAGAGATGTAACAATATGAGGAACCATGAACTTCCCCACCCCACTCCCATGTGGTGCTCCCCTACATCTCCCTATGTAAGTTATTATCCGAGAAAAAAGTTAAAGAGTTTGAGTTTCCTGACAAATGAAAGCCTGAATAGGAGCAAGGAAGGGATTGGGCTTTCTTTAGGGATAAAGGAGAGAAAAAAAAAATCAAACCACTGGGCGCCTTCTTAGTCTGAGTCCACAGACCTCACCAAGTCCCACAGATAATGTCAGCTATCACTTGATTGACTGCTTGACTCTGCATGACTCAGGACAGTGGCCTGTATGCTGTAGTGGGTATGCAAAGCCCTATCAGCATGTGATCCAAGTCACCCCAGCAGCTGTGCATCAGATAATAGTTGTTTTACTATTGTTTTTGTTTATTGATACTGGGTCTCACTGTGTAGTTCAGGCTGACCTTGAATACACTATGTAGCTCAGGCTGGCCTCAAACTCAGTGATCCTCCTGCCTCAGCCTCCCAAGTGCTGGTATTACAGAGGTTTTTCACCATGCTGGCTATAGTTATTTTGTTCTAAACTAAAATCTCAGTATTCAGATTTAATTGCAGTTTTGCACTTTGTGATAAGTGGGTATTGGGTTCTAGTTTGACCACTCAGTCTCTAAAAGGTTCACTGTAACTGCCTTAAAATATGTTCCCAGAACACCCAAAAGAGTGGCATCAGGCAAGAGTGATGCTTTTTGATTTTTAGAGAGAGAGGGAGAGAGATCAAATGAGCAGTTTAGAGAAACTCCCTCAAACTAGAGTATGTTTAAGTCTCTACAGATGTATATGCTTTTGGAAACTGTTCCCTCCAGTATGATCTAAAGGCCAGTTCTCTCTGTTATGTCTCAGGATTGAGTCTCCCATGCTGGTTCGATGAGAAATGTTGCTCAAAACACTGGATAAAGGGTTCATTTTTGTGTCTCCTTGAATGAGCAAGGTTTTCAGGATCTCATCTAACCCAGGGGTGGGATGTGGTGCTAACCTAAAGGAATACCTAGCGAAGCTGCTGTGTGTCTTAGAATGTGTCTCCTGACATCTTTTCCCATTTATAGTTAGAGTGAGCGAGTACCTCCTGTCTTCAGTGCTTTTATGTATAAGCACTTTCTTTCTTTTCTCTCTTTCTTTCTTTCTTTCTTTCTTTCTTTCTTTCTTTCTTTCTTTCTTTCTTCCTTTCTTTCTCTTCCTTTTCTTTTTTCGAGACAGAGTCTCACTGTGCAATTCAGCCTGGCCTTGAGCTCACTTTGTAACCCAAATTGGTCTCAAATTTGCAACCATCTTCCTGCCTCAACCTCCAGCGTGCTAGGATTATAGGCATGAGCCACCATATCTGGCTCATGCACTTGTTTCCTGCTAGGAGTCTCTTACTGCTGGAGAAGAAATAAAAAGACCCCTATACAATTGTATAGTTGAGTGGGCTCAAAATACTCCAAGTGCTTGTGTGTAATGAGGAAAGAATTGCCAAGCATAAACCTCTCAATATGGAATAGGTAGCTTCATTTATGGAAGGTACAGTAGTAGCAGCAAGAAGCAGAAGGCAAAGGGAAAAAGAGTGAAGAGGATGCAAAGGGGGCTAGTAACTCAGATTTCTAGTGTGTAAAGGGTCAGATGCCTCTGATCCTAGGTATCTCCCACTGCCTGCCTCACTGGTGTTAGTAATTTGCTGCCTCAGGAATCACAACTTCTTAAAGTTAATCCTGGATAATCATTAAGGCAGTTTTGTGTTTAGGGTTGAATGAAGAGAAGAGAGTGACTCACACAACTTCACTGTTTCTAACTATACTATTCCCTGTGAGAACCTTGATCATGAAGAATCTTTCAGAGGAGTTGAAAGAGGAAGTTCTGGTTCCTATAGCCAAATGCTGGTGTTGACCCTACCTACACAGAGAACAAGGACCTCTCACCCTGATGATCCAGGAGTTCAAGGCAGCAGAGCCTTCCTTTGAAGATTTTTTTTTTTGAGACAGGGTGTTGCCACACAGTTCAGGGTGCCTTGAGCTCACTTTGTAGCCCAGGCTGGTTTTGAACTTGCAAAGATCCTTCAGCTTCAGCCTCCTGAGTGCTGGAATTAACAGGCATGTGCCACCATGTCTAGTCCTTTGAAGACTTTTTGATGAACCTTGGACATTGAAGTAGGTTCTGACCTCAAGTTATGGTTACCACCGGTAGTTTGATGATATTTTAGATCTACTGACAAAAGAAGTACATTCTTCTTTTAGGGACAAACAGCTCCTTTGTTTTAGCTATTAGATTTAGTCCTCCTGATGTGGTGTAATCACTGATGCTAGTGAGTCTGTCTTGTCTTGAAGGAGGGTAATACTCTGGGCAAGTTCCTCTAGGTTGTCTTTCAAGTTCTTAGGTAGCTGTTGATGATAGGAGAAAGATGAGATTAGCTTGAAGGTTTCATATAGGAGGTCACTGTTTATTATCTTTATTAGAGGCAATTTTTGAATAAACTAGGATGATCCCAAATAAAATAGAAAAGACCCAAAAGATATCATAGTATAATTTGGAGCAGGAACCTTGTCTGGCACTTTTACCATGGATTTCATCTGTGTGATCATTAATAGTGATCATTTGGTAGTGTCTAGGAAAAAATAAACTAACTTTACCAAGAGACTGAGGCACATATGACCAATGCATTAACACTGGAATGGAAAGGTAGACTAGGAAAGGAACCATATCAGATGAGGTTCTTAAGGGATTGGAATAGCACTTGTAATCAGTTGGGTCTCAGACCCGTACACAGGTATAGCTAGAAACTGTCATCAGGGGGCAGTGATTGGAGGCCCTTTTTATGCTTAGCCTATATTGCTGGCATTGTTTAACAATATTTATTGGAGTCTATCTCCCATAAAAGATATGGAAATTATTGGGGGTCTCATTAATGATGCTAGTGAGTCTTCCAGGCAGCTGTTCCTTTATTCACCAAGGGGAATCTTGTGTAGCAATTTTCTGAAGCCTAAGGGCTTCCCATTTAGTGATCCTTACAGAATCTCTTTTGTTTTTAGATGACCTATGAGAACCATATCATAACAATTAATATGTTATTTTTGACCAGTGAAAGATGCCCAAATTATTTCACACAGATAACAATAGGCATTGCATTTTTAAAACAATTTACAATATAACTTTGATTGGCTGGCAACTGAATGGAAGCATGTTTTTAACTTTAATGACACTTATTTAAGGCAAGTTAAGTTATAGACATAAATATATTAATTTATATAAACTTTTCCATGGACATCACAAAAAAGGCAAAAAGAAAAAAATAAATTGTTATATTCAAGTAAAACAAGTGTAGGTATTACAACCAGTCATTAGTACAAATTAGACAGACAGGTGTATAAACACATATAAGACAGTTTGTTTATAAAACAGAGTATTGGGCCATGGTTTTTTTATGATCAGGCACAATAACAATTTTAGTAAATGTAGTACACAAGACAGTAGTGAGACTGTTCACACAATCTACTTAGAAGAGGGCAAGCCATTGTATCCATTTGGTTCACCAAAATGGTTGTTTTATTTTCTGAAAAAAATGCTTGAAGTTGTCTATTAGTTCACATGTGTGTGAAGTTTGTGGTCTTTCTTTGTCTTCTGGTGTTCTCAGGTGGTTTGAGTTTTACCTTGGAAAGATGAATCCAATGATCAGCTTCTTGTATCTTTAGTTACAAAAGAAGCAAGATCTTGTATTAGGCAATAATTTACCAATGACCTGACTATGAGTAAAAATGGATGCATTACACACAGTGATTGACATGACATCAATAACCCTGTAGCCAAAACTTCTCAATAATGGGCTTTAGCTCCATTCTGGCCTCTTCCTTAAAGAAGCACTGTCTTTTGTGGGGATATAGATTAGGGTCCTTTAGCTGAATGACTACTAGAGTAGCCTTGATAGTCTTTCCCAGGGTGCCATCATACTGTGCTTAACCATCTACTCCTGGGTGAGATATCAGACATAATGCTGACTGAGTCTCTAGGAACTAGGACTTGGGTTGCTAGGAGTTTGAGTAGCAGAATGGCCCTGATAGGAAAAGAATATCTCTTTCAATTGTTGGTGTGGGGCACTCCAGTATCACCATAAAGGCAGCTTGGAAAATGAAATCTTCCAAACAGCAGCTTAGAGTAGGGATAAAGAGAGCTGTCTGGTTAACTCCTTCAAAGCCCACAGCAATTTTGGAATGGGATAAAAGCTCACCTCATTAAGAAACTGGAAATGAATAAGTCATGCCAGTATCACAGAAGAATATAATCTACTTGTTCACCATGCCTAAAGTTATACTGGCCATCATGGGCAGTCTCTCTTCCAAAGCCAATGGTCTTCTCCCAAGCACTAACACGTCCAACAGGGGTTGGATGGTCTGTCTGCTTTCCTTATCAAGTTGTCATTTGTCCTCTACATTTTTTTTGTACTAAGGATCGAATTCATGACCTTGCATTTGCCAGGGAGGTGCTTATGCCACTGGGTTAAATCCCTGGCATGTCCTCTACTTTATCACAGTCAGTGAACACCAATTAAGCTTCATCAACCAATTGGCTTATTTGTGGGTCTAACTGAAGTTTTTGGAGCCTCTTCTTAATATCTGGAGCTCACTGACTGAAAAAATACTGCCTTAGGCAATCTAACCTTCTCTAGACTCAGTCTCAATTAGTATATTTATGGAGGGTTTCTTCAAACTGAAGCTGAAAAGCAACTAGGTTCTCACAGGGGCACCGACTAATAGACTTTAGCTTATCATAGTTCATAGGATAGGCATCTCTTGTAGCATACCAGCTAAAGTGGCCCTGATGTGTAACTTTTGCTTGGTTTTTCTGCCCCCAGTGTTATAACTTCATTTAGACCCTTCTTAAGACCCCAAAATGCCACAGTTGGCTGATTATCAGAGGATGAAGTTACAAAGGCTTCATCATTGGCCTGATTTGCATCATTGGCCTGATTTTGCTTCCTTTCTACTGCTGTGCAGCAAAAAATGACCTAGTATGGGGTAGATCTCAGGCCTTTATTTTCTTATTTGTTTTCATTCTTGAGACAGGGTCTCACTATGCAGTTCAGGCTAGCCTTAAATTATCCAGTATAGAGCCCAGGCTGGCCTCAAATTCATGAACTCGTAGTGAACTTCCTGCCTCAGCCTCCCAAATTCTGGGATTACAGATGTATGCCACTATGCCCAGCTCAATCGTCTTTATTTTCTGAAGGTACTGACTGAGCAGGTTGCTTAGGAGGTAGTCTGTGGGAACAGGGAGCTGACAGGAGGAAGTCCTCTAGAATATCAGCTCCTAAGAGATGGCTCCTAGGTTATGGGTCAGGGCTCTGGTAAAAGCCATAAAGGCTTGAACATAAGGCATTTCTTACCATTTATTTTTCCTTACAATAAAGATATAATTTAAATATGGCATTATTTTTTAGGCTGCCAAGGGGTAGCCATGTCTCATTTTTCCCAAGTGGATACATAGATCATTTGTAATTACACAAGAATATAAGATTATCTTTTGAAGGATCTTAGAAGTCATTCCAGTGGTTAAGAGAACATCCAAATGGGGACTCAGAAAGAATAGAAGTTGGGGGCTGGGGATTTAGCTCAGTGGCATAAGCACCTGCTTTGCACGCAGGCGGTAGTGAGTTCGATCCCTGGTACCAATAAAAAAAAAAAAAAAGAAAAGAATAGAAGTTGTTCCCATCTGTAGATAGAAGAATTAAAAATTAGGATCTAGGATTTAACAGGAATACTAAACTCTTCAGTCCATAGGAGTTTAACCTGGCTAGGCTGAATTCCTTTGAGACTAGCTGTCTCCAAACTTAACTGAGCACCAGTGGACCCATTGGATTTATCCTACAATCATAACTCATCTTTTGGTTGAAAAGTCCATTACTGGCTAGTTACCTTACTGGCTCGATGTCCTTTAGCCAATAAAAGGGAATGAGACCCATCACTAGAGAAAAATGCTACTCTAAAGTAAGCCATAAAACATATGTATCTAATAACAGAATCTCAAAATGAAAACCGGGACTATGTAAATACAAGTTACACATCCTTTCAGACAGTGGCATACCACAGGAAGCCACAGCTCTAGGTGGGGTTTTAGGACCCAGAGGGAATGCGTCAGCAAGAGCTGGCCGTCCTGCTTGCTGACTCACACAAAAGCAGTGCCAAGAGGTTTACACAGACCAATTTGTCTATTCTGGAGAGAAAGAATTGGTTTATGCAGACAGATTTTTCTCTTCCAGATGATATTGTACCTCTAAACCCTGATTTTTTATTTTTCATTTTTGTTTTTCTTTTGTTGTTATTGTTGTTTGTTTTGAGACAAGGTTTTGCTATGTATTTTAAGCTGGCCTTCAACTCACTATGTAGCCCAGCCTGGCCTCAAACCCATAGCAATCCTCCTGACCCAGTCTTCTGAGTGCTGGGAATTAGAGGTGTGCACCACCATGCCTGGCTTTAAACAGGTTGCTTTGAGTTGTCCAAAATCAACAACTAAACAAATGGAACACTCATACCTGAAAGACGTAGGGAGAGAATGGATCAGAAAAGAAGAAGGAAAATTACTACAAGTTATGGAGAGTGATAGGTTTTCCCCCAGGGACCAGTTCCCTTTGGCACTGGACAGCGCCTCCTTGTGTTCTTTTCGCAAATCTGCAAGTCAAATTCTCGCTTTTTTCGCTTGCGCAAAGGCTCCTCTAACAGATGTCAAGATGTCCTTCTGCCCGCCCCTGTAGCTCTGCCCCTGTTAAATTCCAAATTAAAAACTCCGCAGTTTTTCCTAACGGTTCTGAAGCGTGCCTGTGTCTCTTCAGCAGGCCTTCCCTGACATCAATAAAGGCTTGCTTTCCTTTCTCCTGTTATCGCTCGTTTCTCTCTCACCCCATGGGAAACCAAACAGAAAGGGAGTATTGGGGTACAATCATAGTATAAAAACACCTTTACAAAATGACAGGTATTTCATGAACAATTAGAGGTCTCTGACCAAGTTTCTGTACTGCTGCATCTGCTGAATTCAACTGACCTTGACAACATCTAAAAAGTTAAACTGCATATTTCTGATGAGCTAGTCAAATACACCCTGTAAGGGCCTCTCCCCAGAATATTTCTACATTATGGTAATGTCTTTAACTATACTCACCCAGTAAGGGACCCTCCCCTTGTTTCCCAGAGTGTTATGATTCCTTTGTTTCAACAAATCTGTTCAAGACTACCCTGCTATTAATATAGAATTTAGTGTTTGCAACCAATTATGTAACTTTATGTCACTTGCTTTGTACCTCTTCTTTTTTTTTTTTTTTGTCTTTTTTCGGTACCAGGGATCGAACTCACGACTGCCTGCTTACAAGGCAGGCGCTTATGCTGCTGAGCTAAATCTCCAGCCCTGCTTTGTACCTCTTCTAAATTCTGTATAAACTAAGCTCTCTGAGATTCAGTGCTGTTGCCTTGTGGATTTATCTTGCAACAATCTGCTGACATGAACAGTCAATAGTCCACTGGCATGAAGATTCAACAATATGCCTGCATAAAAATTAAATGCAGCCTTATCTCCTCAGTGCAAAGGGTCTTCCTTTTGTTTTATCTTGGTTTGGTTTGGGAATTTCCCCACAACAGAAGCATTCCCATGTGAGTCCATGATTTATGGGGAAGCACAAACATCCTTGCCACTAAACAAAGAGCCACCCAGGTTCAAGCCAAGTTACCAAGAGATCCACAGAGAAAGGCAACAGGCCAAGTTCATATTTCCCAATACCCTGCTGTGGGCAGGTATCCCAAAGCATTGGTCTACCAAAGGCCTTTTCCCCTGCTCTGCTTGGCTCACACAATCCTCCAATGAAGCAAATGCTACAACCTTCAAGACAGACTTTCTGCACTGTATCAATCAATAGAAGAACATAACCCCAAAGATCAGCAGGGCCTTGTTAGTCCTCCATAAAGACAGAAGCCTTTTGTCCCACAATCTACTCTTATCATGTGACAATAGGTCTGCTTGTCTCTTGGGAATCTAACTTCTTACCTAAGGAGGGGAAGAGAAGGTCTCCTGGTGGAGTGGGGAATTACTTTCCTTGCTGGTTGGGTTATCTGATGCCTGCTTCTGCTCAGGTCTCTGAAGGTCTCTAGGTTGCTAACACCTTCTGTATCTGGTGAGGTTTCTATACTGCTGATACCTCTGATGTCTTGTGAGGTCTCTAAGCTGCAATAAAATCCCTTGCCTTGTAAGGGCTGGTAAAGTTTTCCTGGCTGCCTCACCAGATGTTACAGTTGAGTGAGCCAAAAATACTACATATTCTTCTGTACAAAGATGAAAGAATTGCCAAGTGTAAACCTTGGGGTATGTAGTAAGGAGCTACTTTTATTGCTGATCATGGCATGATAGCAGCAGGAAGAGTCAGTGCAAAGTGTGAAGGGGAAAGAAACAAAAGGACTCAATAGTTCAAAATTCCAGTATTTAAAGAGTGAGACACTTTTGATCCCAGATGCCTCCCACTGTCTCTGTCACTAACATCAGTAATGTGCGGCCTCTGGAATTGTGACCTCCTAAATTTAATTCTGGATAATCATTAGGGTGGTGTTGTGTTTATGGTGGAATGAAGAGAAGGGTGTGGTTCACATAATTTCCCTGTTTCTAACTGTACTACTAATGCTGCAGAGGAAGAGGAAAATATAAACTGTACTTCAAAGAAAAACTGCTTCAGAGATCTAAGGGACTGGGGAAAAATCAGGATGAGGAAGTAAAATAAATAAATAAAAAGCAATTTGGCTGAACTTAGCAAATCAAAGCTGAGGTCTCCACAGTTTCTGTCTCTTTTAAATCCCTTCTTTCTTTTTTGTCTTTTTCCTTTTTATCGGTGCCAGAGATCGAACTCACAACTGCCTGCTTTCAAGGCAGGCACTTATGCCGCTGAGCTAAACCTCCAGCCCCCTTTAAGTCCCTTCTTTGTGGTCAAGATAAATGTCACCTAGTGGAGTGCAGTCATCCCTGAGGCTGAAATAAAGAATTTAATACACTCTTTTAAAATAAATTTGCAGATGCATCAATAAAAGAGACAGGATTTATTAGAGATAGGTAGGTATAGGACACACTCAGTAACAGAATGCAGTTGCTCAGTGAAATGAGGCAAAATGCAGTTGGGAACTGGAGATGTTTAATGTGTTGTGGATGGCAAAAATGTGTGGAATTTGATAATGTATAGTTTTGGCCTCATCTAGTGGGTGGGAGAGGATGGCCCATCCATAGTGAATAATGAGCTATTTATATGGGAAATCCTAAAAAGTGATCTATTCGTAGATGAAAGAACTTATTTATAAGTAAATTCCATTATAAGTAAATTCTTATAAGTTATTATAAGTAAATTCCATTTGTAGATAGAAAGGAGTTACCTACTTTTATTGTGTCTTAGAATAAGAGAAATAAGGGAGCAAAGACTGGGCTGGGTTTGTGGCCTGAAGTTGCAGTTTTTCTTAAAGTTACAATTTTGAAATCTCAACTTCCTGTGTCCCTTTTCACCTAGTTTTCATTTCTTCTGTCGTCCCTCAGTCACTGCAGGCTAGTTACTCTGAAATTTATTGAAAGATTGTTATAGAACAGACAAATAATCCAGGCTCTTACGTATAACAAACAATTGCCAAGTGTATACCACGTAGTAGGTAGCAAGCACTACATTTACTGAAGATTGTGGAAGTTTATGCTCAGGGAAAGTCTGTGCCAGCGAAAGATATAATACAGACTGAGAAACGTTCTTGGGTAATATTAGAGTATTCTGGCACAACAGAGAAGCAAAAAGTACAAAATGAAAAGAACAGGTTTATTGAGGACATGGAAAGGAGCACACAACCCGTAGCGGTTGGGCTGTCTCCTTTGACCAGATACAGAGAGGCAGAGGGTTATGGGACCTCTGATTGTAAGTGGCGCTTGGGGCGGATATTGATGACCTGTGAGGAACTGCTTGGAATTCTCTTTGCGTGCAAACAGGAAAGGGAGTTGCAATTAGGGCTGGAGAAGAAGGAGGAAGTGGTAAGTGCGGTCCGCTTTGATCTTCTACCAGGTTAAACCACGCCATAATCGCACAGTAATTTATACTAAGGCAAGAACCTTTCTTTCTGCATGCTGCATGCTGCTGCTGCTGCCACATGCTGTGCCTTTTCTGTTACTAGCTAGGATTGGTGGCACATGCCAGTAATCTCAGCACTCAGGAGGCTGAGGCAGGAGGATCATAATACTAGATATAGAATTCAGAAATATTTTGTCTTGTTCTGTGACTTAACCTTTCACTTTCTTGATAAGTGCCCATGCTTATTTTTGTAGAAAAAATGTATCTCATAAAAAACAGTCTAAACAAAAGAAAGAAAGAAAGAAACCATGTACAGAACTTTTCACCTCCTCTCTCTGTCAGCTGCCAGGATGGGTCACAGTGTTGCCTGATCATGTGGCTTCCCATGGAAGCGTGGGAGACTTTTTCTCTGTGACTGTCCTTTTTTTTTTTTTTTTTTTCTTTTTTGAGACGGGGTCTTGTTATATGGTTCAGGCTGGCCTTGGGCTCACTTTGTAGCCCAGGCTGGTCTCGAACTTGCCACAATCCACCTGCCTCAGGCTCCCAAGTGCTGGGGTTACAGAACTGTGCCACCACGCCCAGCTTTGTGGCTCCCCTATTTAACACAGCATATCTTTTTTTTCTTTTTATCGGTACTGGGGATTGAACTCATGGCCACGCGCTTGCAAGGCAGGCACTTATACCGCTGAGCTAAACCCCCAGCCCCTAACACACCATATCTTGATTGATTCCAGATTTCTATGGTCTAACAATATCCTTGCGTGGCTCATCAAAGTTGTAGGATCCTGTAGAAAATTTCCCCTCATGTTCTGGGCCTTTGTTGGCTGTCTCCTTAGCCAAGTTATCTTTCTGAGCTTTGGGCTCTAAACCATAATTGTTGAACATCCACGGACCAGTTCACCAGTATCATAATGGGAGCAGTAGTTTTAATTTTTATGGTCTTAACTCTATAAACTTAACGTTAAAGCAGATTTACAGCATAGCTTGCTTTAGATGCATACATATGTATATTTCCAAACATGTAAATTATGTCATAAGCTAAGATAATAGTTTTTATTTAATCCATCATAATCTGACTTTTTTTTGAGATAGGGTCTTGCTATATAATCCAGGCTGGTCTTGAACTCACTATGCAGCTTGGGCTGACCTCAAACTTGAGGTAACCCTCCTATCTCAGCCTCTTGAGTGCTGGAATTATAGATATGCACACCACATCTGGCCTAAGCTGATTGTTGAAAACATTTACAAGCCAATGCTTAAATAATCTTTAACTCTTAATACTCAGTTTTTTGAGGTAGACTAAAGGATATAACCACAGGTATGTTCGAGAGTGTAGGACGGAAAACCATATAACTGAGCTTTTGTTGGATCATTTAACGAAACTGTCTCCAATTCCACGTATGAATGTTCACTTTATATGCTTTAATTCAGTGATATGGAGAACTGTTTCTGGGAAGATAATGTGTAGCCTGTTAACTGGTGATTTTGTACTGTATATATATATTTTTAGGAATACTGTATTATTTGTACCCTTTTACTGCATTTTTTTATGTCCTTTCTTTTTTTTTTTTCTTCTCTCTTTAAATAAAAAAAAAGACTCAGTTTTTTGGAACTAAAAGTCTAACTATGAAAAGCACAGGAGACTATTTTGGTAAAATATAAAACTTTTGATTCTAAGTCTAGTTTTGTAAGTTTAACAAAGAACATCTCAATATCTTAATAAAAAACATATTGTTTTAGGCATAGAAAATTTAAATTTTTAATCTTATCCATAACAGTTACTTAGATGACTCATCAAAACAGTTAACCCTTTTTAAAGTTATATATATTAGATCTGACCAAGGAAAACCTCTTAAGTTATGGTACACAGACAGTAATATACTGCTTTTTTTTTTGTCTTTTCTGAGACAGACTGACAAACATACACAAGACAATTACATTTAAATCATAGTGCACTCTCAAATGTATTGACCAAGTTGAACTACAATAATCCTTTCGTAGTTTTTAGGTTCCTAACTATAAACTAGCCAGAAATTTTCCCACAAGTCAGCAATTAACAGAGATTTCTTGTAATAAACTAAGAATCAGAAGAGTAATAAGCACAATCATTTTACTCCTGGGAAGTCAAGGGCAGTTTTTTTCTTTTTCAAGGGCAGATTTTAAGAAGAGACCTAGGCTGAAGTCTATCTTAATTTTAGACTAGCTGTATAGCTTTTCAGAACCTTCTGCTGTTTTGATAGCCAAAATTGCTATTTTGACAGCCACATGTAACTGTTCCCTCCAACGGAACAGACTGTTACTAGGTGATATTTTGGGGAACTAATTATGTATTTCAAAATGCAAGGGAAGGCAGGCATAGTGGTGCATGTCTGTAATCCCAGTACTTGAGAGGCTGAGGCAGGAGGATCGCCACAAGTTCAAGGCCAGTCTGGGCTACATAGTGAGTACAAAGTCGGCCTGGACTACATATACATAGCAAGGCCCTGTCTCAAATCAAAAACAAAAAAGTGGGGGAAAGAAGGCCTGCCAAGGCTGCCATCTGTGATGGTGCAGATGTTTACCTACGACAATTTCTGTTTTTGCTGTTTTGAACCAGGCTGTCCAGTGCTGGTGGCAATGAACTGGAGGTGTGAGGAAGAGTCCAGAACTAAATTTATATGCTTTTACCATGTTACTGGGCCCTCTTTCTTGTGCTCTTGTGACCCTTTGGGTCATAGCTATAGGATTTTTTTTTTTAGCTGTAGGGTTTTTGTTTGATTATTTGGTTGCTTTTTGGGTTTTTTTGACCAAAAAGGGGGACTAGTTGGGTCCAATGGAACTGCTAGGTCTCACTATGCAGTTCAGGTTGGACCTTAGCTAACTTTGTAGCCCAGGCTGGTCTCAAACTTACAACAGTTCTCCCACTTCAGCCCCTTGACTGCTGGGATTACAGGTGTGTGCCAGCACACCCAGAAGCTATAGGCTTTTCACAGATGCTGGCCTGACAAGATGTTCTATGACTGGGAATAGATTTCTTAATGCTCTTGATTATCAAATCTCTTAGGTCCCATGTATGCTCCCCATCTCATTTGAACAAGTTCTTTCTACTTCCTCATATCAATTCTCCATGTTGCTCCTTATTTGTACATTAGATTTCTTGTACAAAAAAACCCCACAATGCTATGCAATATTGAAATTTTTGTGTTTGGTTCATTTCACTTAAAATTATGGTATCCATTGGCATCCACTTCCCTAAAAGTTCCTGTGGTTTACCCTTCTTCATGGCAGAAATATCATATTTTCTTTATTCATTCATCTGTTGGTGGCCATATGGGCTGTTTCCAAGATTTAGCTATTATAAATTGTGCTGCTATACAAATGGGTACGCATATATCACCGTAGTATGATGCTTTGAACTTTTTCGGGAAGACGCCTAGAAGGAGAATAGTTAGGTCAAATGGACCCACTAGTTTTAGCATTTTGAGGAATCTCTATACTGACTTTCATAGTGGTTATGAGTTTACACTTCCACCAACATGGAAAAGTGTTCCTTTTTCCTTGCAGCCTCAAATATTTGTAATTGGTTGATTTCTTGGTGAAAGCTGTTCTTTCTGGAATGAGACAGAATCTCAGTATCATTTTAATTTGGATTTCTAAATTCAGGCCGTCTAATATTTTGAGTTCTTTATATATTCTAGATATTAGTCTTCTAAGGAATAGCTAGCAGAAATGTTTCCCCATTCTGCACATTGTCTTGTCATTCTCTTGGTGCTTTCCTTTGCTGGGCAGAAGCTTTCTAATTTGATACGATCCCAGTTGCTTATTCTTTGTAACTTTGACTGTGAACCAGGGTTTTGCTCAAAAACTCTGCCTGTTCCTATGTCTTTATTTTTTTTTTTATTTAAGAGGAAAAAGAGAAAAACACAAAACAAACCAAAGCGGTGTAAGGGTACACGTAATACAGAAATACAAAAAAACAAAACAAAACAAACAAACAAAAAAACATAACAGTTAGAAATCACCTGTTAGTAGATTACATATTATCATCTTGAAAATAGTTCCTCAAATCACAGTATCAAAGAATACAAGGTGGACATTCAAACAGGGAGACTGCAAACAGCTGTGTTCAATGATCCAAAAACATTGATATAGTCAGCTATTTAACACCCCTAAACACACTTGCTGTTATATCCGTTAGAGCTCTTTTTCTTTTCTTTTTTTTTCCCTCTCTTTTTTACAACAAAATTTACACATTTTGGATTTTATTACTCCTTAGTGCTTATTACTTTTTGGGGGGGGGGGAAGAATACAGTCAAATATGGCAAAACAAAGCTGTCAGTCAATACCAAGGATAGACATAGCACATGGTGTAGAACAGAGTACAAGTTTATCAACAATGGTTATCAACGTTGTCCCTTGTTTCCTTAAAAAGAATTGTCTATCTCATTAGATATTATAAAGTTGGACAAAACAGTAGAGAACAAGACCAATAAAACTTAGGCATTGTAAACATTACAGGACTTCCAAAGAAGACAATAGTCAAACCAGAATGGGTATCTTAGTGAATCTTATTGTCTTCAAAGTAGTTGCCTATGTCTTCAAACTTGATACTATCATATAGAATGGAACAGAGTCTAATCAGTCAAAACAAGATCGTGGGAGTACTACAGGACTTCAAAACAAGTTAATAGGAAATCAAAAAGAGTTACTATTCATATATCCTAATTTTTTGAATTTTTTCTTTAATTAAGACAAACATAAGAAATGACTAATTTTTTTTAAAACAATAAGGGGGAGATTGAGATAAAACAGGACATAACAATATAACAATAGAGGTCACAGCATGACTGTTTCAACAACCTAGTACTTCACCACCATATAACCTGACTTAATAGTAGTTACCATAGTGTCTTTTTCCTTGAAATATTTGGATAAAACTTCATATACTCTAGCTTCAAATATTTTCATATCAAGAAGCCCAGAATAAAGCCTTTCTAATTAATGAGTGAAAACTTTATAAGGCTCCAAGGCCACCTAATGGGGAATCATGATTACCACATATTTTTATATATTTGAATCATTACTTACATTAGGGAAACTATTCAGTATTCACACATGCGAGATTGATTTATTTCACTTATGAGTATGATCTCAAGCTGCGCCCATTTATTGATAAATATCTCAATGTGATCCTTCTTTATAGCTGAATAATACTCCATTGTATAGAAATACCACAACTTTTTTATCCATTCCTCAGTTGATGGACACTTGGGTTGTTTCCAAGATCTGGCGATTACAAATTGTGCTGCTATAAACATAGGTGCACATATATCACTGTGGTATGATGCTTTCAGTTCTTCTGGGAATATGCCTAGAAGTGGAATAGCTGGAATAAATGGGATTTCCAGTCCCAACTTTTTGAGAAATCTCCAGACAGATCTCCACAAAGGCTGTACCAGTCTACACTCCCACCAGCAGTGCAAGAGAGTTCCTTTTTCCCCACAGCCTCTCCAGCATTTGTTGTCGGTTTTCTTGATCCTGGGCATTCTTTCAGGAGTGAGATGGTATCTCAGTGTGGTTTTAATTTGCATTTCTCTAATGACCAATGATGATGAGCATTTTTTCATGTATTTATTTGCCATTTGCATTTCTTCATCTGAGAATTGCGTATTCATCTCAGATGCCCATTTTTGGATTGGATCTTTGAATTTTGGAGGTCTGAGTTTCTTTAATTCTTTATATGTTTTAGACAAGAGGCCCTTGTCTGAGAGAGAGTTCACTAAAATCTTTTCCCAGTTTGTGGGTTTTCTTTTCACTATGCTGGAGATTTCTTTTGACATGCAGAAACTTTTTAATAAGAAGTGGTCCCAGTTATTGATTCTGGGGAGTATTTCCCGTGCGATTTGAGTCCTGTTCATGAATTCTTTACCTACTCCTATGTCTCCAAGGTTTCTACCTAATTTGTCTTCCAATAGATTTAGTGTTTCTGTTTTAATATTCAGATCTTTGACCCATTTAGATTTTAATTTAGTACATGGTGATAGACATGGGTCTAGCTTTAGTTTTCGGCAAATGGAGAGCCAGTTTTTCCAGCACCATTTATTAAAGAGACTGTCGTTCTTCCAGTGAACCTGCTTGGCTCCTTTATCAAAGATAAGGTGGTTGAGTGTGTTCGTAGTTGTGGTTGTATCTTCTAATCTATTCCACTGATCTTCCGCTCTGTTTTGATTCCAATACCATGTTGATTTTACTACTGTTGCTTTGTAGTATAACTTCAAGTCAGGGATTGTGATGCCTCCTGCTTTGTCTTTGCTGCTTAGAATTGCCTTTGCGATTCTAGGTCTCTTCTGGTTCCAGATGAAATTTAGGAGTGATTTCTCTAGATCTATAAGGTATGTTGATGGAATTTCTATTGGGATTGCATTGAATCTGTATAACAGTTTTGGGAGAATGGCCATTTTCACAATGTTTGTTCTTCCTATCCATGAGCAAGGGATGTCTTTCCATTTTCTGAGATCATCTTCAATTTCCTTTTTCAGTGTATTATAATTTTCACTGTATAAGTCTTTCACTTCTTTCGTAAGAGTAATTCCTAAATATTTCATTTTTTTGCTTGCTAATGTGAATAGTCCAGTTTCTCTTATTTCCCTCTCTGTAATTTTGTTGTTCGTGTATAGGAATGCTATTGATTTCTGAGTATTGATTTTTGTATCCAGCCACATTACTGAATTTATTTATTGTATCTAAGAGTATTTCAATGGAGTTTAGGGGGTCTTCTATGTAGAGTATCATGTCATCTGCAAACAATGATAATTTAACTTCTTCTTTTCCTATCTTTACCCCTTTTATTTCTCTTTCTTGCCTAATTGCTCTGGCTAGTACTTCCAGTACTATATTAAATAGGAGTGGTGATAAAGGACATCCTTGTCTTGTGCCCGATTTTAAAGTAAAGGCTTTCAATTTTTGGCCATTTAGTATGATGCTGGCTGTTGGTTTGTCATAAATGGCCTTTATTATATTGAGGTAAAGACCATTTATTCCAATTTTCTGTAAAGTTCTTATCATGAATAAGTGTTGGACCTTATCGAAGGCTTTTTCTGCATCTATAGAGATGATCATGTGATTCTTATTTTTGGCTTTATTGATATGGTGGATTACATTTATTGATTTGCATATGTTGAACCATCCTTGCATTCCTGGGATGAATCCCACTTGGTCATGGTGTATAATCTTCTTGATGATTTGCTGGATCCTATTTGCCAATATTTTATTGAGGATTTTTGCATCTGTGTTCATTAGGGAGATCGGTCTATAGTTCTCTTTTATAGTTGGGTCTTTCTCAGGTTTTGGTACTAGAGTAATATTTGCTTCCAGGAATGACTTAGGAAGGATTGCTTCCCTTTCAATTTCATTGAATAGTTTGAGGAGTGTCGGCATTAGGTCTTCTTTATATTTCTTGTAGAATTCTGCAGTGAATCCATCTGGGCCTGGGCTCTTCTTGGTGGGTAAGGCCTTAATTACATTTTCAAGTTCATTAGCAGAGATTGGGTTATTCAACAGTTTTATATCCTCTTGATCTAGCTTTGGTACTTCATATGCTTCTAAGAATCTGTCTATTTCTTCTGTGTTATCAAACTTTTGAGAGTAGAGGTTTTCGAAATAGGTGTTGATGATCTTCTATATTTCTATTGGGTCTGTAGTGATTTCTCCTTTTTCATTTCTTATTGCATGAATTTGAGCTTTTTCTTCCCTTTTTTTAATAAGGTTGGCTAGGGGCTTATCGATTTTATTTATTCTTTCAAAGAACCAACTCTTTGATTCGTTGATTCTTTGGATTGTTTTCTTAGTCTCTATTGCATTGATTTCTGCTCTGATTTTTATAATTTCCTCTCTTCTTTTGGCTTTGGGCTTGACTTGCTCTTCTTTTTCTAGCTGTTTGAGGTGTAGCATCAAGTTATTTATTTGTATTCGTTCTGTTTTCCTGATGTGGGAACTCAGTGCAATAAATTTTCCTCTCAGAACGGCTTTCATTGCATCCCACAGATTCCGGTAAGTTGTATCTGCATTTTCATTTTCTTTTAGGTATTGTTTAATTTCTTCTTTAATTTCTTCTGTGACCCGCTGATTACTCAAGAGTGTGTTATTTAGTTTCCATGTGTTTGCGGAATTTTTGCAGTATCTTTTGTCATTAATTTCTAATTTCAGAGCGCTATGATCCGATAATATGCAAGGGATGATTTCAACTCTTTTGCATTTGCTTAAATATGTTCTGTGAGCTAATATATGGTCTATTTTAGAAAATGATCCATGTACTGCTGAGAAGAATGTGTATTCTGATGTTGTTGGGTGGAACATTCTGTATATGTCTATCAAACCCATTTGTTCACAGGTGTGATTCAGTTCTGTTATTTCTTTGCTCATTTTCTGTCTGGTTGATCTGTCCCTTGGTGTCAGTGGTGTATTAAGGTCTCCTGTTACAATTGTGTTACTGATAATTTGAGTTTTCATTTCTGTTAATAATTGTTTTATATAACTGGGTGCTCTGGAGTTTGGTGCGTATATATTTAAGATAGTTATCTCTTCCTCTTGGAGTTTTCCCCTTACGAGTATGTAGTGACCTTCTTTGTCCTTTATGGTCATTGTTGGTTTAAAGTTCACGTTGTCTGCAAACAGAATGGCTACTCCTGCCTTTTTTTGGATTCCTGTTGCATGAAGAATTGTTTTCCATCCTTTGACTTTCAGTCTGTGAGTATCCTTCTGGGTTAGATGGGTTTCCTGTAAACAGCATATGGTTGGATTTTGTTTCTTGATCCATTCTGCTAGTCTGTTTCTTTTGATTGGTGCATTGAGACCATTTACATTAATGGTTATTACTGTTAAATGCTGGTTAATTGTAGGAATGTTATCTCTCTGCTGTTGCATCTTTATCTTTCTGTTCTGTTTAATTATTTGCTTTGCTTAGTGGTTTTTTCCTTTGTGTATCTAAACTGTCTTTCAATATTTTTTGCAGGGTTGGTTTGGTGTTCATGAAGTTCTTCAGCTGTTCTTTGTCATGGAAGTATCGTATTGCACCATCTATTTTGAATGATAGCTTTGCAGGATATATCAGTCTTGGTTGGAAATCATTTTGCTTTAGGATCTGGAATACTTCACTCCATACTCTTCTTGACTTTATCGTTTGTGCTGAGAAGTCTGCTGTGATTCTGATAGGTTTTCCTTTATAAGTGATCTGTCTTTTCTCTCTGACAGCTTTTAATAATCTATTCTTGTGTTGGATTTCTGGGATGGTGATTATTATATGTCTGGGTGTAGTTTTATTTTGGTTATGACTGTTTGGAGTTCTATATGCTTCACTGATCCTGATGTCAGTTTCTGATCTCATGCTTGGGAAATTTTCAGCTATTACTTCTCTAAATATCCTCCTGACATCCTTCATGTTGTCTCCCTCTCTTTCATTAATCCCTATCATTCTTATGTTATTCTTCTTTGCATCGTCTTGCAGTTGTTGAATTGTTGTTTCCTGATTCCTTGTTATTTTCAAAAGATCTTTGCTTTCCTGTTCACTAGCTGCAATCCTGTCTTCAAGGTCTGAAATTCTATCTTCATTTTCATTAAGGCGGTTTTTACAACTTTCAGTGGAGTTTTTTATTTCCTGTATATCTCTGTGCATCTGCATTATGTATTCTGTTTGTTTCTTATATTGCTCATCTAGGGATTCCATCTTTTTGTTTAGTTCCTCCAATTTTTTATCTGTGTTTTCTTTAGATATATTTAGAATCTCTTTCATTTCTTTTATCATTTCTTCTTTTATCTGGGAGATTATTTCGAGTTTGAATTTCTTTAAAGCTTCCTGGAGTTGCTTGTCAATTTCAGTGGCTATTGTGTCCGATATATGAGGTGGATGGGATATATTTTCTTCTATATACATCACTCCTAGGGTTTCTTGAGATGGGCTGGAGGTTTGAGGTTGTAATTTGGTCTTTCGTTTTGTCATTTTCCTATATTTCTGTGTTTCAAGTGTTATTTGAAAGCTTCCTCAGGATCTGTTGAAAATCCCCTTCTATGTTTGGAGCTACTGAGACTCTGGCACCGCGCTACCCCAAGCCATTGGGCCTACAGAACCAGTGGCCCTCCTCTGCCTGCTCAGAACTCCGCAGTTCCAGACAAGCTGGGCCTCAGGGACACTGTGCGCCCACCTGTCCCTTGGAAGCTCCACAGTTCTTCAATCGCAGCCGGGTTAGGGTACTCACCACAGGCCACAGTGCTTCAGGAACCTGTGGACCCTCCCTGGTTGCAGAGATATCCACAGTCCTCCAGACACATGGAGAGGCCGATGCAGGCACCCCAAATCTGCCCAGCTCCTCCTCTGCAGACCAATGGCCAGACGCGGCAGCTAAACAGGCTGGGCTAGGCTGATAGTGTGGGCCCGCCCACCCGTCGGTAGCTCACCAATTCTCCAAGTGTAACCGGAATGGGGAGGCTGATGTGGAAGCCTCAAACCCACCTCTCCCCTTCACTGCACCTGGAAGCCTGGGGGAACTCCAGCAGTCTGGGCGGAGATATCCAGAGTCCTCCAGACACACAGAGAGGCCGGTGAGGGCACCCCAGATCTGCCCAGCTCCTCCTCTGCAGCTGTTCCTATGTCTTTAAGCGTTTTGTCTATTTTGTCTTCCAGCAGGTTAAGTATTTCTGTCTTAATATTTAGACCTTTGACCCATATTGACTTTATGTTAGTGCTTGTGGAGAGATATGGATCTGCGTTCTATCTTTGGCATGTGGGCAGCCAGTTTTTCCAGCACCATATGTCAAAGAGTCCATCTTTCCTCCACTGAAAGGTTTTGGCTTCTTCATCAAAGATAAAGTATCTAAGTGTGCCTTGTATTGTTCCAGCATCCTCTGTTCTGTTCCATTGACCCATATGTCTGGTTTATGTTTATGTTTTTTGTTTTTCTTTGTTTTTGCCAGTACCATGCTGTTTGTTTTTTAAGACAGTCTTCCTATGCAGTTCAGTCTGGCCTTGAACTCACTAAGTAGCCCTGGCTATCCTCAAACTTGCAGTGATCTTCCTGCCTCAGCCTCCCAAGTACTTTTACTATTCTAGGTCTTTTCTGGTTCAATGTGAATTTTAGGATTGATTTGACTAGTGATGTGTGGAATGCTGTTGATATTTTATTGTCTTAAATGTGCATCTTTCCCTGAAAATAAGAACCCAGCCTGAAAATAAGTTAGTCCTTCTCATAGTGATGGCCAGTTTCATGCATGTTACACCTCACTATTCTCCTGCTCCACAATTTCCCTGTAATGGCAGGTAAGGCAAGGTGATGGGGGCTGGCATTTTTAGTTTTCAAGGCTAACTACATTTCAGTTAGGTCTTATTTTGGGAGAATACAGTAAAAGTGTTAGAAGTATGGCCATTTTGACTGTATTAGTTCTGCTTATACAGGAACAAGGTATTTTTCCATTTTCTGATTTTCTCTTGGAATATAAGTAGTTTTCGTTGTCGAAGTCTCACTTCCTTCGTTAGGTTAATTACTAATTTTTTCATTTTTTAAAATACTATTGTGGGGCTGGGGATTTATCTCAGTGGCACAAGCACTTGCCTGGCAAGTATGAGGTCATGAGTCTGATCCCTGGTACCAAAAGATAAATAAATTTAAAGAATACTATTGTGAAAGCTATTAAAATACCACTGTGAAATACTGTGGTTTCCTTGATTTTTCTCTCAGGTAGTTTGTTATTCATGACAGAAATGCTATTGGTTTTTTAGTGTTCTTCATATCCTGCTACTTTATTGAATTTGGTTATCAATTCTAGAAGTATTTTGGTGGTTTTTGTGGCTTATGTAGAAGAATTTGCTGTTTTATTAGAATATAGGTGTCAAAGAAGCTACCAGAAATTTTCTGGATTTTGCAGAATCTATAATGATTTTGCATTTTTTGTTTCTAATTGAATGGGTTTAGGTTTTTTCTTTATTTTAATAAGGCTAGTTAAGGGTTTATTTTGTTTAATGTTTTTTTTTTAAAATTATTAGTAGATATTTGCTATACATAGTACTCACATTCATCTTAGGGAATTTGTACCCAAACATAATATATCTTAATCCTTCTCTTTTTTCCTATTTCCCTACCCATTTATAGAAACTTTGTTTCTATTTTTCCCTTCCATTCTTTGCTTTTTAAATCCCTTTTCTCTTCCTTCTTTTCCCCCTCCCCCTGCCTTGTTCCTCCTTCCCATCTGAACATGACCCTTATATGTCCCAATATATCTCCTCTGTTTTGCTCCTTATTCACTCTTTGGGTTTCTCACACAAGAGATACAATGTGGATTTTAAACTTGTGTGTGTGTCTTGTATCTATCATTTAAAATTATGGTAAGGTGCATCCATTTACCTAAAAATACCTCATATTTATCCCTCTATGGAAGATATACCACATTTTCTTTATCTACTCATCTGTTGATGGCCATTTGGACTGTTTCCAAGATTTAGCTATTATAAATTATGCTACTATGGGCCAGGGATTTAGCTCGGTAGCTTAAGCATTTGCCTGGTGAGCCCACGGTCATGAGTTCAATCCCTAGTACTAAATAAATAAATAAAGCTATTATAAAATGGTGAAATAATTTCACTGTGATGTGATGATGTTGGCTCTTTTGGGAAAAACCTAAAGGAGGAACATCTGGGTCAAATGGAACCTTTAATTTTAATTTTTTGAGGAATCTTCATTCTGATTTCCATATTGGTTGTACCAATTTACACTCCGACCAACAATGAAGTGTTTCTTTTCTTCCACAGTGTTCACGAACATTTGTTGATTTGCATAGTTGACTTCTTGATGATAGCACAAGATGGAATCTCAGTTTTGTTTTAATTGGTGCCTTTTGAAAGACCTGTGATGTTGAACATTTTTTCATATATTTATTTGTTGTTTGTACTTCTGCATCTGAGAAGTGTCTATTCCTTTCAGATATCCATTTATGGATTGGGCCTTTAAATTTGGGTTGTCTAACTTTTTGATATTTTACATATTCTGGGTATTAATCTTTTGTGTGAGGAGTAGCTGGTAAAAAAAAATTCCCATTCCGTGAGTTGTTTCTAAATTTTGCTGGTGGTTTATTTTGTTGTGCAAAAGCTTTTAAATTTGATATGATTTCAGTTGTTGATTCTTTGTAAAATTTCTGGTGTGACCAGTGTTTTGTTCATAAAGTCTTTGCCTATATCTATATTTCATCTTCAAGAGGTGTTTGTTTGTTTGTTTGTTTTTGTCTTTTTGAAATAGAGTCTTGCTATGCAGTTCAGGTTGGCCCAGGCTGGTCTCGAATTTGCATTGATCCTCCTGCCTCAGCCTCCCAAGTGCTAGAATTACAGGCATGCACCACCACTCCCAGCTTATCTTCAAGAGTTTTATCTATTCTATACTCCAGTCGATTGAATATTTCTGCTTTTTATATATAGACCTTTGATCCCTTTCAATTTTAGTCTAGAGAATGATGAGAGATATGGGTCTAAGTTCAGTCTTTGGTAGTTTTTCCAGGACCATTTATTAACCAAGGGGTGTAAGACTTTGTGCAGTAGACCCATCCTTTACTTTTCTACTGTAAATTTGTACTTAAGCATTACAGTAGCCAGCTGTCTCAGCACCTTTCTCTGAAGGATACAGGAAGCAGTGTATGTGTTTATACACTCAGTATGAGAAACAAGGAGTGTGCACAAGTGCAAAAGTGGCAGAACAGGCTTTGTACCTACCTTATGCTCCATCTAACTGGTTTTGTATATGTTTTTCCAAGCATCACGGAGGGTACAACAGGTCCACAACACTCCAGGATTAATTAAAGAAAAGTCTTGGTTTGATTTTTCTGGTACAAGTATCCCAATTCAGCACAATGTCAATGAAAAGCCAAAACCATCTTCATTTATCCATGCATGAGAATCTGATTACTCACTTTGGATCTCCTCCAAAACTTGCAAATCTAGCTTTTCATAACAGAACAATGGTGTGGGTGTATGATGGTGATAGTGGTGGTGCTGGTGGTGATGACTTTGACATTGGCCGTGTGAGCCAAAGTTGCTGTGATAGTGAAATGCAGAAGGCTTGACTGATATAGACACAGAGAATACAGACTTTGACTCAGATGACAAAGAAACAGCAAGGTTGAAAGGCTGAAAAAAGTGGTCACGCAACCAAATAAAACAATCAAATGTTAGAACTAGGTTAGAAAATATAGTGAAGGTCTTGGCAAGGATGAAACATATTGAATAAAATGCCAGCATTGCCATTCAACATTGGAAACTGTAACAGACAAAATGCTACAAAATGCTGTGAAATACACAAAGACTAAAATGCAACTAAAATATCTGTGTGCACAAATAGCTATATTCAAAAATGTATCTATTGTGAGACCTTACTAGCTGAAGTGAAAACATTCATAGGTCTGCAGTACTCAGCACAGATTTCTCAGGAATGTTAAAGAATTATGGAAAAGTGACAGATCATAATATGGCAAAAAATATATATGCCCTTGTAGATACAAAGAATTATTATGCTTTCAAGTTAGACATTTATCCTGGAACTCAGTCATCAGATCTTTATTCATATACTAATAAACCAAATCATATTGTGAACAGACTTGTTGCTCCCATCTCCCAAACTAATCAGAATGTGACAGTGACGATTGGCTTGACTGGTGGATTCTTTTATTTTTTACTTATTTATTTTTGTCTTTTTGAGAGAGTTTCACTATGCAGTTCAAACTGGCCTTGAACCCCTCGAACTCGTTGCCAGGCTGGCCTTGAACTCAAAGCAATCCTCCTGCCTCAGCCTCCCGAGTGTCAGGATTATAGATGTGCACCACTATGCCTGGTTTAATTTGCCACTTTCAACCATATATATAAGATTTATAGTTATGTGAAAAAAATCTAAGATTAATTAGAAAATTATATATAGTAACTAGTCATTTGAACATTTTTATCCTAAGGGGAGAAAATCAAAAGGGAAAAGAGGAAAAAAATAGAGGAATAGAAGAAAATTAGAGACTAGAAACATCACTGGAGGACAAAGATAAATTACCCAAGCTTAGGATTTTGATGAAGAAGCAGAAGGGAAGGAAAGAATAAAAGGAAAACAGGGACAAAACAAAACAAAACAGAACAAACTACAAACTACTCATCCTCACAAAGAAACAAAAAGAAACAATCAGAAAAAAACCTAAACAAAACTAAACAAAAATGTTTCTGTGATTTCAAGCTTGTGGGGTTTATAGTTTTGTGGCAGTGTCCAATTCAAAGTGCTCTTGCTGGTAGACAGAGAAGAGCAGAGTCCAGATCCATGCTGGATAATCCCAGCAAGCCAGCAGCAGGTGCACAGTGTGGTGTTGGGCCCTGCTGCATTCCACTGGTGTGTTTCTTCCTGCAGGCCTCTAATCTGCTTTTCTAATCTCTGTAGATTCCATCTTCCTTTCTCACACCATGTACAACACAGAAAAGTGCTGGCTGCCCATCCTTTTACTGCACTGTGGTCCGTCCCTTAAATTTCTCTATAGGCTCCAATTTTCACTTTGGATCCTTTATGTGCCCAAAGATCTACCTCCTGTCCTCCCCAAGTCGTTATTTTCTTGTCTGTATACTGAATCTTGGAGAGGCTGATTTGTTGCTTCTTACAGTCAGCCATCTTCCTGGAAGACTTATTTTGCTTAATCTTTCAAAGAGCCCATTTCTCAGTTAATTGATTTTTGTATTTTTTATCTCAATTTTATCAATTTGCTATGATCTTTATAATTTCCTTCCTCATTCTAGTTTTGGTTTTGGATTGTTCTTGTTTTACTAGGACCTTCAGGCCCATGATTAGATTATGTACTTAAATTTGCTCTGTTTTCTTCATGCAGGAATTCACTGCTGTGAACGTCCCTCTTAACACGGCTTTCACAGGGTCAAGAAAGTCACAGTGGCATTGTCATTTGATTGTAGGAACTGTCTAATTTCTTCTTTAATTTCATCTATGATTCACTGTTTATTCAAGAAGATATTATATAATTTCAAGGTGTTTGATCACTTTCTCTGGCGTCTTTTATCATTTATTTCTAGCTTCAATTTTTTGCATTTATTTAAGGCATGTTTGCTGAGTGTGATGGCACACACCTGTAGTCCCAGCACTTGGGAGGCTGAGACAGGAGAATCACTGTGAATTTGAGGCCAGCTTGTCCTACAAAGAGAGTTCAAGGTTTATTTTGTCAAAAAAGACAAAATAAAATAAAACAAAACAAAACATACTTTATGGGCCAGTATGTAGTCTATTTTGAAGAAAATCCCATGTGCTCCTGAGAAAATGTGTTTTGTTTCATTTTGATGGAACACTCTCTAGATATTTATTAAGTCCATTTATTTGAAAATTTGGTTCATCTATATAACAATTCCTTGTCAGTTTTTTAAATCTAGTTTTGATATATCCGTTTGTGCCAGTGGGCTGTTGGAGTCCCCCATTACAGTTGTATTGGTGGGTTTTTTTTTTTTTTTTCGTTTTTTGGTACTAGGGATTGAACCCATGATCATGTGCTTGCCAGGCAGGCACTGTGCCATTGAACTATATTCCTAACTCCTTGGTCATCTAATTTTTCATGTCCATTAGTGTTTCATGAGATTGGGTGCACCAGTATTTGTTGCCTATATGTGTATAATTGCTATCTCTTCCTGTTGAATTGTTTAAATGAATTTTGTTTAAATGAATTGTTTAAATGAAAATTGTTTAAATGAATATGTAGTGATTGTCTTTCTCTCTTCTGATCAATCTTGGCTTGAAATTCACTTTGTCTGAAATTAAGATAGCTACTCCTGCTCTTTTTTTCTGGATTCCCATTGCATGGAATATTTTCTCCAATCTTTGATTTTTTAAAAATCCATTTTATTTCAAAGATAAAAAAGAAGAAAAAAACAAAAGAAAATTTCAAAACATGTCAATTAGGGAACAATGGTACATATATTGTGCATTGTCACAAACTGATTTTTAATGTTTTTTTTTTTTTATTAAACGTGTTTCATATATACTACATATTGTTTTTTGGCTTGTATCTTGGTTACTTTTCTTTAGTTGCTGAGACAAAACACCTGATACCCAAAATTAGGGAAGGAAAGATTTATTTAGCTTACAGTTTTTGGAAGTTTCAGTCCATAATCAGCTGGCTCCAAGGCATGGTACAGGAGCAACACTTCAAAGCAGCAGCCAGAGCAAAAGTGGGCAACAAGCCTCTTATCCCATATACTATACATAGGCCACCCACACCCCCGGGACAGATATAGCACTCATGAAATCTCTATGCCCTCCTCTTGCACAGGATAGAATATTTACAAAGGATCCTGGCTCCCTGCTGAGTTTCTCAGTTAAACTTCTAAACTTCTGAAGTTGACACAATGTATCAACCACAACAGTTTTTTGTTTCTTTCTTTGTTTTATTATTGATACATGCTGCCAATCTGTGTCTTTTGATTTGGGAATTGAGAGCATTCACATTGAGAGTTACTACTAAGAAGTATTGATTTATTCTTACCATTCCGTTATTTTCCTATTTGATGTTCTTATTTTTCCCCCTTTTGCTTAGCTACTCATCCCACCAGGTGTATTCATTCTTTTTGACTTATTGGGTATGTTGGCTTTACTGTCTTTATAAATTATTCTTGAGAATTATTTTGTAATGCTGAATTTCAGTCATAAATTTCTTGAGTTCTACTTTGTCATGGAAGTACCTTAGTTTTCCATCAATTTTGAAGGAAAGTTTTGCAGGATACATAAGCCAGAGTTGGAAGTTTTTATCTTTTAGGGCTTGCAATACTTTGCTCCAAGCTCTTCTGGCCTTTTAGGTTTGTGTGGAGAAATGTGATGTAGTTCTTTTTATTTTAAAGGGAGTAAAATTTTTTTTCATATTTTTTTTATTTTATAGAACTGAAAATGATTGTATAAGTTCATGTAAATTGCACCGAATTGTAGATTACATTTTGGTGTACTGCAACTTGCATATAATATACATTGATTTTTTTTTTTTTTTTTTTTGAGGTGCTGGCTTGGCTTCCCAGAGTCCAAAGTTCCAACATGGCATGGATCTCAGGAGACACTGCTAGTTCTCCCCCTGGAAGGGCTGCAGTGGACTAAACTACCGCCGCTTACCAGGGAGGGGAGGTGCTGGCTTGGCTTCCCAGAGTCCTGAGTTCCAGCATGGCGTGGATCTCAGGAGACACTGCTAGTTCTCAAAGGGGGTCAAATTAAACACAACAAAACAGAACAAAATAGGACATAAGGAAGCAATGTAAGAGATATAAATTTCAAAGCTAGATGACCTGAGATCTTCACTATCATATTGTCTCTTGTTTTCTTCCAAATAGTTGTCCATGTCTACACATACAGAGAATTCATACAAAACAACATAGTATAAAACTGATCCGAACAAAATGAGGAAGGCGCTTTAGGTCTTCAAAACCAGACAATAGGGGAGTCACTAATGGCTGTCGTAGAGTTTCTTGTCCTCTTCAAAATAGCTGTCCATACTTTCATATATATTGAAATCCAACAAAACAAAACAGGCAGTGGGGAGGGGTTGCTTGGTTTCCCAGAGCTCCAGGCCCCAGCATGGCACAGGTCCCAGTAAACACTGGTGGTTCCTGTCCTGGGCCACTGGAGCCTGCCACACTCACAGCTGCTCATGGGAGGGGGTTGCTTCAAGCTGTTTCTTTCTAATGAATTGACCATTTCACTGCCCAAGTTCTAAAATGGCCAACAGACCATAGAAAGACATCTCTTTAGGCTCCTGCTTGAAACCAACAGCATCAGGAAGCTGCTGGCCTTGATTCAGGGCCAGATATGATGTTGTTCTAATGGGTTTAACTTTGTATGTGATTTGTTGCTTTTAACAGTTTTAAAGGTATTTTTCCCACCTGCAATTCTAGCACCCAGGAGGCTGAAGCAGGAGGATTGTTGCAAGTTTGAACCCAACTTGGGCTACAAAGTGAGTTCAGGGCCAGCCTGAACTGCACAGCAAAACCCTATCTCAAAGAGACACACAGAGAAAAAGATATTTGTCCCTGTGATGAAGTTCTGATACTTTGAGTAAAATGCGGTACAGAGACGCTCTCTTTTGGATATGGCCATTTAGGATTTTTTTTTTTTTGACCAGGGAGTGAACTCATGACCTCACACTAGCCAGGCAAGCAATGTGCTACTGAGCTATATTCCCAGCCTGCCATTTAGGATTCTACATAATTCACTTATCCTTATGTTTATTTCTTTCTATACATTTGGGGAGTTTTCTGCCATTATTTCTGTGAATAGGCTTTTAAGTACTATTTGTGGTGTCTTCTGATTTTTTCACCTATTCCAATTATTTTTGGTTAGATTTTTTTTGCATTATCTAGCAGTTGTTGGATCCATTTTTCATTTATTCTTTTTTTAAAGATGTCTGTGAGTGATTGGTCTTTGAAGGTATCATTTTCTTCTAGTTTTGTTTTGTGTTTTTTTGGTACCAGGGATCAAACTCATAACCTCATACTTGCCAGGCAGGCGCTTATGTCACTGAGCTAAATCCCCAGCCCCTCTAGTTTTGATATTGTGTCCTCATGTTGGTCACTTTTGCTGTCCATACTTTTTTTTTTTTTTTCTTTTTGTCTTTTGAGACAGGGTCTCATCACTGTGCAGTTCAGACTGGCCGTGAGCTCACTTTGTAGCCCAGGCTGGTCTCGAACTTGCAATAATCCTCCTGCCTTAGCCTCTTGAGCGCTGAGATTACAGGCGTGAGCCACCGCACCCAGCCTTGGTGTCCATACTTTCAATCTCCTAGATTTTTTTTTTTTTTTTTTTTGGTACCGGGGATCGAACTTACGACCTCGTGCTTGCCAATTTCCTAGATTTCTGATTGAAACTTTTGTTTTGTTTTGTTTTATGAGACAAGGTCTCACCATGTCTGAAATCTTTTCATAGACTCTAATTTTTTTTGTCTTTTTAACAATTCTTTTGTAGAGTTATAATTTATGTTTTGTATCATTTCTTTTATATCTCATCTAGCTTTTTACTAATGTCTTCTGAAAGTTCCTGCAACTTTTTGGTTTTTGCTTACATTATCTGTTCAGTTACATCTTCATTGATGCTGATGAGTATCTCTTTGATCTGTTTCCTAACCTCCTCTTTTATCCTTTGCAGTAATTTGAGTGTACAGCTTATGATATTCTTCCCCTCTGTGCCCCTGGATTGGTTTCAGCAGAGTTGGGAGACTTGGTAAATATCTTGTTCCCTGTCTTCTCATGTTTGTATTGTTTTTGTCTGTTTTGTGTTGTATTGTGCTGAGGTTTGGGGAGTTAATGGTTTAGAGATTTTGTTGTTGGTATAGACATCTCTTTAACTGCTTTTCAATGATGTACTTTGGGTATGCCTATCTATAAGTATTTGCTACAGCTCTAAGATTTGAATACCTTGCTTAACTTGGGGGAGGAAGAGGCAGTATGATTAGGCCAACAACCAAATACTCTGGAAATATATTCTTGTACTGTTAAAGACACAAAGTTAAATTTAAGTGCTAGTATAGAGAAATAGCAACAATAATGTGAAACTGTTAATATGAAGTGAGTAAGCTACATTATTACTGTCCAAGACAAATTGGATGTTAACACTCTGAGCATGATGGCACACATCCATAATCACAGCACTTGGGAGGTTGAGGCAGGAGGATCACCATGAGTTTGAGGCCAGACAGGGCTACATAGTGAATTCAAGGTCAGCCTGAGCTACAAAATGAGATACTGTCTCAAAAAACAAGTTGGCCCGGTACCGATAAAAAATGAAAAAGACAAAAACAAACAAACAAACAAAAAAAAAACCAAGTTGGATATTAACCTACCATAAGAGCCAATTATGTACTAACTTCAGTTCTAGGGGAAAAAATCTGCAGTTATAGTGTAAACATTAAGACAACTTTAACCATAGCCTTAACCCAAATTAACTGGTGCAGAAGAAATGAGAAAAGGAAAGAAGAGGAAAACAAAAAAACAAAAACAAAACTAAAATCAAAAACAACACACACACACACTCTCTCATATAAAACCAAACCAAAAAAGAAGCAAATAGAAAAAAAAAAAAAGAAAGAGAAACTTCCTTGTGATTTTGAGTGTGTAGTTTTCTTCCAGGATCTATAATTTTGTGGAAGTTTTGAGCAAGACATGTCCCTGCTCGCATTAGTCAGATCCAGGTCTGTGCTGGATGCAGTTTCCAGAAGGCAGCAGTATTAGAGTGTGCAAATTCTGCCACTTTCAAATGTGGAACACCTCAGTCTGAGCCTGATCTCTTGCCTTTAAGGCGAGACCTGTGTCCTTTAGCTCAAACCACTCAGAGGCCTCTTGCCAGTCTAAATGAATATCCCTGACTATGGCTATCTCCTATGGCTGTCCATCATCTAGTCATGTGGGACCATCACACGGGGAGCTGTGGAATGGAGCCGATACATGACTGCTCTGATCCCTGGGTTCAAACAGTCAACCCTCCCTGGAGTGGCACCTGCTCAAGCGCTCTACCCACGGGATAGAGTAGGTTCTCACCAGCTTTTGCATCTCACAGCATTTGTGGTCCAGTCTATTGCTTGTTTTTTCCTAATGTTCTCTGGAGTCCCCTCCTTTCACTTTCTCTTTGTAGATTTGGTCTTCTTTTCTCTTGAACCAGGAGACAGGGGATGTGGCTCAGTGATGCAGTGCCTGCCTAGCAAGCATGATATCAAAAAGAGAAAGGGAAAAAAAGAAACAAACTCTTCACAGTCAGCCAAGTAGCTCCATGGTCAGTGGCACAGAAGGCACTTGCCTGTACTTGCCACTCATCCAGAAAAACTCAAAGAAAGTAGTTCTGGATAATTGTGGCCAGTGTTACTCCTCAGAATCTTTTTAAGAACAGCTTCCTGAAATCAGAATATGTTTTTAATTATACAGCCCATGTTGTCTCACAATAAAATCATCTTTCTAAAGTCACAGTAACTGGAACTTTTCTAGGGAGTTACAAAATAGCACAAGCACTCTTGTTCCTGAGCAAATCACAACAGAGCTTCTCAAACATACCACTAGTGTTTCCATCCTCTTAAACCTCTTAATTCAATCTTTTTGTAGACAAATGACTCAAGAACCTTGAACTGTATATTGGGTCATGAAGAAACCTCAGAAAGGTTTAGATCCCTAAATGTAACCCCCACAGACAAGGAAAAGCAAGGACAAAGCTTAGAGTCTCTGCAGGATGAATTTAACCTCTAACTGCATATTACCTCAGAGGCTATTGTGTTATCCAGAAAGATGTTCCTTAGCCAAACTGAGTGCTGAGTGCTCCACTGGGTCCTAAAGTAGGAGTCCTTTCCAACCTTATATTCATACAGTGAAGAAGACACAGTTTGGATGACCCCTTCATTATAGAACTCTGGCCACAACTCAAGCAGTTAGGATGCAGCTTCTACAACATACTGAAACCTTGCTGCCTATCCTAGAATAAAGGTTATAAGAAAAGAAAGAGAAAAGAAACCAAAGCAAACCAAAACAAATGGTACTTTAAACCTAAAAAGCAAATGCCTAGAAATTGTTTATACTTTTGAATCTCCGTACACATCAGTTGGTCCCCACAAATGACCTGCAGTAGGTCTAACAGGCCATCGGTGAGAAAAATTCTCTTCAACAAATGGTACTGCCTAACAACTGAAAACTCTAAATCAGTGACGGCAAAAATATTTAGAGCTTTCAATAACAGAGAGCCAGCAGTGCTTCACTTGTCATAGACTCCTCACCACTGGTCTAAATGATGGAGACAGCAGAACCCTGGAATGCACGTTCCAGTGGGAAACCAGGTGGAGCCCATCGGCTCCCCAAATATCCTCTTTCCATTTATTCACAAAGGTGTTTACAGGCTGCTGATGCCCGAGCAGAAAAGGGAGGTTCCCAGGTGCAAAAGTATCCCCGGAAGGTGCTGGAATATTTCTTGATTCCTGACATGGGTTCACCTCGCTACAACTAGCGAGTCTGTTTTACCAAGCACCTGTTGGGAGGTATGCCTCTCAGGATGTGGGATTTAACCTCCTGCCTAGCTCCACAAAACTATTACTGGCCAATCAGGTTTTATATACTTAAGTTTGCTTGTGGCTGGCCAGATCAAAGGAAGCCATGCATTTTGGTGAGGACGTATTCACAGATAGCTTTGAAGAAATGGTGGACAGCCCCGTTTGTCTCAAATCAAATGTCTCCCCAGGCTGCTGCCCACACAGCTAGGAATCAACAGGTAAGTAAGGATCTTTTATGGTAAGGAGGGAAGGGGGCACAAAGAGACAATGCAATCTTTATACTTGCTTTATCATTTCTTATCGTTTTCAGTTCATCTTACTTTTTCTTGTGGAAAGGAATCTGTGTTCAGGCCTCTTAGGCCAGCATCTGCATATTCTATCACTTCTGGTCAGAGGAGAGGAGGAAAGGGGAGGGAGGGGAGGGAAGGTGAGGGAAAAGGAGAGGGGGGGGGAAGGGAGGGGGGAGGGGAAGAGGTAATTAAGTACTCATCAGAAGGAAGTTTGGAGAAGCTGCTTATCTTTAAAAGAAAAAAATTTTTCTTTAGTTCCATTGTGCAGTTCCAGAGTGAGTGACTAAGGAGGAAATTAGTGAGCGAAGGAGGGAGGTATAGACTAACTGTGGGAATGAGGGGCTGCACGAATAAATATGAGTGAGTGAGGCTAAGAATGAGAGGGACGCCGGGCAGGAGAAAGGGAAGAAAGGAGAAAACGGTTTTACATGGGGAGACTCTCGCTAAATAGGCATTATGCACTTATTCCTTCGCTCAGCTGTCAGGTGTCAGGAGCAGGGAAAGGTGGGCCGCGGTGCCCCTCCGGAGCGCCTCAGTGCGGACTAGAGACCCTCACAGGCGGCTCGCTCCTCACTCCCGCCCCGCCCGGGCAGCCGCCTCGGCCCCCGCGGGCCCCAGTGCGCCTGCGCGCGCGCTCACGTGACACCCAGGCCCTGCCCCCCTCCCGCCTCCTGTGAGTGCGGCCTCCGCCAGCTGCGGCACCAGGTCAGCTGTGAGGCGTGGGCTGAGGGAACCGTGGGCGGCCCGCGGCAGGCTACGGGCTGCGGGTTGGCGGGCGCGGGGCCCAGGACGAGTGAGTGGCATGGGAGCGCGAGGGTAGGCGCGGGCCAGAGGCTCAGGACAGCTGCCTGGCGCGAGCCTGTCGCCTGATGTGGCGGGGGCGCACGGAGCGAGACCCCGATGCGCGGCCGGGTAGAAACTGGCGCCGTGCGCTGGGTTGGGGCCTGGGCTTAACGCGCAGCTGCAGGCCGAAGGGCCACCTCGCCCCTTGACCGGCCTCGTCGCTCGGGGCGGGCCGAATGTGGCATTCCCTGGCCGTGACCCTTGGCGCTGCGCGGGCGGGAGTTGCAACAGGCGGGTGGATCTGGGTGTGGATGCTGCCAGCGAGCGTGACTTCGGCCCGCGGCGCTTCAGCGTCCTCTGCCGCGCACCGTGGGCCGGGGGTCGAGGGTTGGGGACTGCAGCAGTGGGCGCCCAGTCTCTCCAGGTCGCCCGATTTCCTGGGAGCAGGCAGAGGTCGCGCTATAAATACTAAGTCTACCGGTTCCGAGGCGTCCGCTGCCAGGTCCCACTATTTTAGATGTTAGGCAGGCGGGACAGAATGGATCTGGACCCGCACAGAGGGCGGGACGCCGCTACCTTTGGCCCCTCCTTCCTCCCCGGAGTCCCTCGCCCCGGCATCCTTAGGGTTGGGCCTGGAGCATTCAGATGCTGCGAGTCTGCGCTCTAGGAAACTTACTCCAGAGCTAGTGGGCTCAGCATCCTGTGAAACATTTTTTATAAATTGGGGTCTACTCCGCTTTGCCTCGTTGCATATCTTCATACTGTCAAGAACTGGATTTCGTTGGTGGGTATTTTGGGATCCCACAGAAAAGGGAAAATTGTTAGTAAATGTTATTGAGCTACAATGTTGACTGTACGCTATTCATAAAAATGAATTTTATGTTTTTCACTTTGTAACCGTTTGGGACATAAAGCTTCGTTTCTGTCCTCTCACCCCACAGAAGAGGGACCTTGCATGTAAAGGCTAGATCTGAGGATCTTATGGGACTGGGATAGGCAGACAGCTAAGGAAGTGTTTCAGGATAGTGTAACCTTTTGACAAATGAAAAGTGAGTGAGGAGTCCAGTGATTGGACTTTTTTTTTGTACCGGGGATCAAACTCATGACCTCATGCTTGATAGGCAGGCGTTTATGCCGCTGAGCTAAATCCCCGGCCCCAGTGATTGAACTCTTTAGAGCTTTTTTTTTTTTTTTTTTTTTTCTTTTTGAGATAGAGTCTTGCTATGCAGTGCAGGCTGGCCTTGAGTTTATTTCATAGCACAGGCTGATCTCTAATTTGCAACGATCCTCCTGTCTCAACCTCTGTGGGATTACGGGCATGAGCCACCACGCCTGGCTCAAGAGCATTATTTTTTTAATTACTGAAAAACGAGGATTAGAAAACACTAATGAAGGATATGCTACATATTCTAATTCTTAAAAGAATATTTTCAGTTGCATTAATACAGACTACAATGGTATTTTTAGCGAAACATGTAAAATAAATTTTTTTTTTTTTTTGTCTTTTTCGTTTTTATCGGTACAGGGATCGAACTCACGACTGCCTGCTTGCAAGACAGGCGCTTATGCCGCTGAGCTAAATCCCCAGCCCCTAAAAGAAATATTCTTTTGTCTTTTTTCCTTTTTATCGGTACCAGGGATCGAACTCACTACTGCTTGCTTGCAAGGCAGGCGCTTAAGCCGCTGAGCTAAATCCCCAGCCCCTGAAGAAATATTCTTGATGAACTAAATAGTGGTCTGAATCAGATTCTTATTTGTGGGTGAAAGAATAAATTGGTATAACTTTTGTGAAGGACAATTAGGCAGTGTCCATTAAAATCGTAAGTATAGATCCTGACACGGTGCATACCTGTAATCTCAGCACTTGAAAGGCTAAGGTAGGAGGATCTGTTTGTTTGTTTGTTTGTTTTTGACACAGGGACTCACTATGTAGTTCAGACTAGCTTTGAACTCACTGTGTCACCCAGGCTAGCTTTGAACTCACAGCCATCCTCCTGCCTCAGCCTCTCCAGTACTGGGATTACAGGGGTGTGGCACTATACCTAGCAGGTGATCATGAAACTGAGGCAAGCCTGGGCCACACAGTGAGACCTTAATTCAAAACAAATGTGCCTTAAAAATAGTGACCCAGGGCGGGGACCCAGAGCTATATAGCTCAGCTCGCCTTAAAAATAGTGACCCAGAGCTATATAGCTCAGCTCGCAGCGCCCTACCTGGCAAGTGTAAGGTCCTGAGTTCAATTCCCAGTGCAAAACAAAAAAACAAAACAAAACAAAAAAGACAAAACATGACACAGAAGTTCATCTAGAACATTTTCCTCAGGTATACGCTGCATGTATGGAACATCTAAATGATTTTCAGTGCCTCACTGCAGTAGCAAACAATGGGAGGAAACCCAAATGTCTCGTTAAAATTGGTTAAGTAAACCATGTTTGTACATACAATGGACTATGAGAGGGATAGGAAGATACCTGAGTTTATGGAAGAGGGGGAGGAAGGTTGTAGATTTGCATATTCACCTGAGACTCTGTAGAGCCTTTTGAAAGGGTATGCTAGAAAGTGAATTGTTTCCTTGGGAGAGAATCTGGTTAAGCAATAGATGGAATAGCAGTTTAAGTTTTTGTTTGTTTTGGTATGTGGGATCCAACTCATGACCTCTTGCCTGCCCAGCAAACACTTAGGCCGCTGAGTTAAATCCCTAGCCTGAGCAATTTAAGTTTTATAAAACACTTTCCTTTTGAATTTGAATCATGTGAATGTATGAAGTATTCAAAAATACACTTGAGAATTGTAAACTTCTCAAACTTACCAGCAAGTTCATAGAATAACATTCTTATCACATCTTATTTTTTTGTGTATATGAGATGGTAGAGATCAATCTCAGGACTTCATCGATGCTAGTTGAATGCTCTATCACTAAGTTATACCTTCAACCCACTTTTTTCCCTTAAATATTTCCTTTTTTCCTCTCTGGAGAGTATGATGACACTGAATTTGGCATTTCTCATTCCTATAAATGTTTAGATTGTTTTATGCCATATCTATGAGCAATATTGGTTAATATTATTTTGCATGTCTTCAGACTTCAAATTGAAGGTATTTACAAAAGTTGTACTATATTAATTCTATAATTTGTTTTCTTTGCATGACATTTGAGATTTTAAAACTGAAGGCTATACCATGGGTTCTAATTTGCTCATTTTAACTTTGTGGTTCTGTTGAAGCACTGTGCCCCAAAACCCATTCTGAAGATGAACATTTTGGCACTGGTCATTGCTTACTTCATAAATGCAGGGATGAATATTGTTGACTTTGGGCTGTGATTCTTCATAGCAGAGAATTGGTTCTTTTGTCTTTGCATGTCCCTCAGCACTTAATTGAGTTCCTCTAATTGTGCTTGATAAATATGCTTTGCCTGCCCAAGGAAGCAGTCTTCCTGTTTTACTGTACTTATTTTTGTGGTTGGTGTTTAGGGGTGGCTATCACTCCTCCCTTCACTAGAGGGTAGATGGGCTGCTGTGATCACAGCCATGGGGACCCTTCACTTGAGGGATTGATGTCTGTTGGAGCAATCAGTCCTTACAGTCATCTGCACAGGAGGCCCTCAACTCCATGGTGGTAACTGTAAAGTAAGTAAGCAGTAGAGTACCAGGCTTGTGTAAAGGTAACATGGCATGGAATTTATTGTGCTTGAATTCAGGCAGAGAGCATGATAAGACCTTCTGCCCTGAACAAAGAAAAGTGTGTGATTGAGAGAAGACAGGGGACATTGGGCAGGAAGATCCAGTGAACTCTGTGGTTAAAGGCTTCTGGAAAGCTTGCATTTCAGTGGGCAGAATCCTTTGAAGTGTCCCATTGTAAAGTTTTGGGTGTCTCCAGATGTCCCCAGAGCCTGCAAAGTTCCTTATCCTATCTTATCTCCTTTCCTGTCTTGTCAATGGCCTTGGGTGCTGTGCTGAGTTCCCTGCAAGACATAATGCTTCTATTGGCAGGCAGGTTGGGGGCTGGGACAGTCAGTTCTGGATGGAGACTTAGCAATGAGGAAGCTGAGATTTAGCAAGAAGAGCTGGTGTCCAGAGTTAGTGGTGGTTAATAGTGATACAGGAATTCTCAAGAAGCCTACGTCTTGTGGGTCCATAAGTCAGGTTCTATTGGTTGGGCATGTTTGTTATGTTCATAATAAGGTGATATGGGTAAAAGTGACCAACTTTTGTAAATACCTTCAATTTGAAAAGTCTGAAGACAAGTAATGACCAGTGTCAGTATAGGGTTATGAGAAACAGATGGCCTAGAAAGAAAACAGTGTTCAGAGGATGGCAGTTCCCCTTATGGTCTAAGGACCAGTGACAGTGCAGAGGAAAGGAGGCCTGGAGAGTTTTGAGCCAGATCACAGAGAAGCCCCAAGAAGGACCCACGTAGAGGGCCCAGCACTTGAGAAATCAGCACACTCAGGGCATTTTAAGACCTTCATGTGGCCTGGACAGAGGAGCTTAGAATAAGCAGGAAGTAAGGAAATAAAGAATGGTGACTAGGAAGGTGTAAGGGGTTGGCTACATCAGGGAGAGGTACAGGAATCAGAACCAGAGGATCTGATAAGGAAGAGACTGTTGAGACCAGGAAGTGTCTGATGTGGAAATGGTAAGCTGTACCAGTGACAAAAATAAACATGGTAAGGCTTGTAAGGCTTCTGGCTCAACTAGGTTTTGAAGTGGCAGTGCCATTGGGAATGCAGCCCTGGAGGAAGGGGTAGCTGGAGCAAGTTGTGCGTTAGGCTAGAAAGGAGTCAGACAAGGGAGAATTGCCATCGGTCAGAGTTTCCAGACAAGAGACATTCCTGAGCCAGACATGGTCAATTGAGATAATCCTTAGCTCTAACCATTTCTGGGGTATTGGTGAGAAAAATGAGCCAGTCCAGAGTGGGAGGAAGGAGTGGGTACGTGGGCCAAGGTCCCAAGTGTAGAAGGCAGACTGAAAAGGACTGAGTGGGTTTGATGGGAGACAGAGAGTCCAGAGCTCACAGGTCCAAGAGGAGGAGGAGGTGAGTGGTGGGAGGTGTGCTCTTGAGCCTCAGCAGTGAGGCGAGAGACCGTATCTTTTTGGCCAGTTTTATATTAAGATCGTTTTTCATTTTGCTCTTGTAAAGACATAGGAATTAAAGGAGAGAGATATTTTGGGGAGGGGAAAATGGGGTGATGCAAAGTGGAGAAGGCAGATATTCATGGCCCTGTAACTGATTGTTCCATGGCTAAAAGAATGCAGCTTGGCAACATCTCCCCTGCAGACTGATGACTCCTTATCTCAGAGCAGTTGGCTGTTTGTGGTCATTTTTTGGTTTATTCAGAGTCTGTGTGTGGCAGATGTGTGTTTGCAGTAGTTTTGTTTTCCTGGTTGGGTTTCTGAGGCTCTCATTTCATCAGTTTGAAGTTTTCGATCATATCAACTCAATTATTAGAAAGAGTGAACTTAAAATGTGATGTGATGATCTTGAGTCCACCAGCCCTAGTGCATTCAAGTTACCATGCTTGATTTTCAAACTTTTTTTTTTTTTTTAACTCCTGAGAAGAGAAGCTGAGTCCCAGAAATACTACCCTGGCTCCCACCTTCCAGTGAAGGGGCTCTAAAACCTTAGCACCACTCAGGCCTTACTCCATTTCTTTACTTCTCCTTTCTTTTCCCCTTTCTTCTCTCCTTCCCTCCATTTCCCCCTCTCCTGTCCTTTCTTTTCTCTCCTTTCTTCTTCTTCTTTTTTTTCTTCAGGACAGGACATCAAACTTGGGTCCTTGTGCATGCTAGATAAACATTCTACCACTGAGCTGTACTGCCAGCCTCTGGGTGGGCCCTTTGGACTTTGTCTTTATAGTTGAGAAACCCAAAGCTCAGGTTGGTGTTAGTATGAATCCTTGGTTGGTAGGTCTCCAGCTCAGACCAGTCTGTCTCTCCAAAACCCTGTGTTACTTCAATAATACAGGAGACAAAATGGGATGAAGATTGTGGATTAAGGGACATGGGTCATCAAGAAGAAGACCAAGTTGCAGCAGAAGTGAAAGGGGCAAGGAAGTAGAGGGCTTGGAATCAGAGGGGAGGCACAGGTGAGCTGGAGGGAGGCACAGGAATAGAGTGAGCAGCAGATGCCACAGAGCATACAGCAGACCAGTGTGTATGATAGAGGCGTCACCAACCTGCTCACTCATTGTCCTTTCTGTCTTGCCAGCAGATAGGTCACAGTGGTGAGGGCTGGTGTGGCATTCAGAATGGCAGAGGAGCAGGAGTTCACCCAGCTTTGTAAGTTGCCCACACAGCCCTCCCACCCACACTGCATCAACAATACCTACCGCAGTACAAAGCACTCCCAGGCTTTGCTCCGGGGGCTGCTGGCTCTCCGAGACAGTGGGATCCTCTTTGACGTTGTCCTGGTGGTGGAGGGGAGACACATTGAGGCCCATCGGATCCTCCTGGCTGCATCCTGTGATTACTTCAGGTAGGTTGCTTAACCTGTTTCTTTGTTTTTTTCAAGGACAATAACACAAGTGATCTCAGCTCTTCTAGGCATGTGTGCTGGCACTGAAGGTGCCAGGTCTCAAACTGACCTTGGAGCCTATTGTGGAGACGCAGGTGACAACTGTGAGACTAGAAGTGTTTTAGAGTGTGTTTTTCTTTCAGCTGTCTCATATCTTTGGCATCTTTTTTCAAAAGATAAGTGTGCTTTGGCTGGTCATGGTGGTACACATCTATAATCCCATCACTCAAGAAACTGAGGCAGAAGGATTACCACAAGTTCGAGGCCACACTGTATCAACCCCCCCTTCCCAAAAAGAAAAAAGAAGATAATTATGTTTGGTTTTATTTGTAGTGTCATGTTTTATAAAGTCAATCTTAGACTACAACTACAATATCTTGGAATAAAACAGATTCGTATTTTATTCTACTCTGCATTTTATTCCCATCCCATTTTCATTTTGAAAATTTTGAAATTTATGTAAAAGAAGAACAATATGATGAACACCTGAATACATACCAATTGTTAACACTCTTAGATTGCTCTGTCTCTTAAACACAGACCCTTTCCTAAGATGTTACGACACTTAAAGGTGGATATGATGGCAGACACCTGAAATCACTGCACTTAGGAGACTGAGGCAGGAGAATCAAGAGCTTGAAGCCAGACTGACCTACATAAAGAATTCCATCCAGCTGACTTTTGGGTGAACTCCATCTGAAAACAAAAAACACATTATGACCTTTTAAACCACTCCCCCATTATTGTAATGCCAGTTAGGAGGTCTGTATGAGCCTGGTCATTCCTCTAGCACCCTACAGGTGCTAAAGTCCAAGGCAAGGTGGTTATTATTGTATACACATTGTCCACACAGCTACATGGAGTCACCCTTTTTATGGCTTACAATTTTCATCTTCAGATATCAGCTTCTGACCCTCCCAATGGGCTCTGGCCTCTCCAGCATTTCTCATGGCTTCCTGCATGGCCTCACATTAGCACTGGAAAGAACTCTTGGCTTGTTTCTTTGACTTACTGGGTTGGAATCTTATTCTAGTGTGTAGCATGTTGTATTGGGACTCTCAAGAGAGATAGAACCAACAGTCTATAAATATGTGAGAGGAGATTAGTATTGATTAGCATTCTGGATTCTCAAGAGTTCCGTGACAAGCCATCTGTAAGCTGGAATCCTTGGGATGCCAAACGTGTAGCTCGGTTTTTTATTTTCCTTATTTCTTTTTTGGTACTTGGGATTGAACCCAAAACCTTCTATTTTCTAGGTAGGTAGTTCAGCACTGAGCTGCGTCTCAAGCTTGACTCTTAAGTCTGAGAACCTCAGAACCAAAAAGACTTTTGATTTAATTCTCATTCTGAGCCTGAAGGCCTGAGGAGCTCAGGGGAACTGTTGATATAAGTCTTTAAAGTGCCAAGGATTGAGAGCCTGAGTTCTGATATCTACAAGCAAGTGACAAAGAGTGTACCAGAGACAGAGGATGGGAGGGAGATACAGATAAAGAGACAGGGAGGAAAGAGAAAAGAAGGCAAAAGAAGCGGAAGAGAAATCTTATCTTGTCTGTGCTGTTTTTCTTCTGTGTGGGCCTCAAGTGCCTAGCCACACAGAATGAATTTTCCCCCTTCATCCCACCAACTTACAAGCCAGCGTCCTCTGGAAACACCCAGAAAAAATGTTTTCCCAGTTTTCTTACTCTAATCAAGTTGATACCTAAAATTAGCTGTCGCAGGTGGTTGTCACATAGATACTCAGTAGCCTTGACCTAAATCATTTTCTGTACTCTATTTCCCTGTTGTCTGTATAGCTGTGCACTCTGAAGAAGAGGGCCCCCACACCCTCCTTTTGTAGAGTATGAGCCGGGGTGGGGGTGGGGGCAGCCAAGATGGCAATACTCAAACCCCAGGCATTCCATGCCAGTCCTCCTTAATTGTTTTGCCTTCTGGGCTCAGTAGTAGTTCCCATTTTTTCATTTTAGGAACTATTAAGCAGAATACTTCTTTGTGTCTTAAGTGCTTCATGGTGAATGTGACTCATTGGTAACTTGGTGTAGATGTCCAGGAGCAGCAGCAACCCTTTAGTTCATTAGGAGATTTAGCTGTGGTTGTTAATAAATTTAACATCATGGCCAAGCCTCCAATCCCAACACTCTGGGAAGCTGAGACAGTATTATGGCAAATTTGAGCTCAGTCTAGGCCACTTAATGCATAGGGAAGGGGCTGGGGATTTAGCTCAGTAGCTTAAGTGCTTACCTGATAAGTGCAAGGTTGTGAGTTCAATCCTTGGTACTTCAAATTTAAAAACAAACAAACCCATAATACTTAGTGAAGCCAGGTGTTGAGGCACACGCTTGTAATTCCAGCACTCAGGAGGCTGAGGTAAGAGGATTATTGCAAGTTCAAGAGTAGCCTGGGCTACAAAGTCATCTCAAGATCAGCCTGAACTGCATAAGAAGACCCTGTCTCAAAAGAGAGAAAGAGGGGTCAGGGATTTAGCTCAGCTGCACAAGTGCCTGCCTTGTAAGTGCAAGTTCGATTGGGGGGGGGGGCACGGGGACACAAACATCAAAAAAAGAGAAAGGAGGGGGCTGGGGATTTAGCTCAGCAGCATAAGCACCTGCCTTGCAAGCAGGCGGTCATGAGTTCGATCACCGGTACCAATTAAAAAAAAAAAAGGGATAAATAATAACATACAAGATAGTGCACAGGGTAGGGGATCAGAGCGCCACCTGCAGAGAACATTTGGAAGGTGCAGCACAGGCCTATCCAGCAGAAGGATCAACCCATTTAGAGCCTGTGCAAGACTGGTTGGCAGGGGGCTACAGAGCCAGGGGACTTCTTGGGCTCGCTGTCACAGCCCTTCATGTCCCAATTCTTCCCACTCAGGCTATCCCTATCACATAACTCTTCCTAGAAGGTACAGTGTGAATATAGCTTTTCCTTAATTGAGCAAAAGCTTTCTGAGGATTTTCACATCTTGTGCAAGTGATTCCTAATCCTTCCCACAACCTGTCCAAGATGGGCCTCTTTTAGGAGGTTTCTCCTTTTCCATGGTGTGGCTGACCATGTGAAGGGAAAGGGAGAGTGCCATTGTTAGAGAGGTCAGTCCCAGCCTAGATGTAGATATGAAAGAAATGGATTATTCTCAAGATGCATCATGTTTATTACTCAAGTTACCTGATTCAGATTAAATAACAAAGTGCTAGGCCTGGTGGTACATGCCTGTAATCCCAGCTGCTGGAGAGGCTGAGGCAGGAGGATTGAAAATTGGAAGCCAGTCTGAGAGACTTAGATCCTTGACTCGAAGTGAAATGAAATGATATGGAGTTGGGGATATAGCTCGGTGGTAGAGACTTGCATAGCATGTGTGAGGCCCTGGTTTTGATTCCCACCAATACCTTTCAAAAAATTGTCGAGGAAGGTATTTTCCCCTTTGGGAAGACTTTAAAGGTGTAAAAGGATTGTAATATATGATTTGGGAGTTACCTGATTACACTGCATTGTAGATATGTTTCTTTCTTTTTTTTTTTTTTTTTTTTTTTTTTTTTTTACTTTTGTTAGTGACTTTCCACTGCCCATCTCTTTCAGATCCCTTGACCTTATTCTCATCTGCTTCACCTTGTTTGCAGCTGAGCTGGTTCTTCCTCATGCCTCAAACCCCTGTTTGGGTTTGAAGGACCCGAGGGCTCTGTCCTAAAATGCAACCTCCCAGGGTCATTGTATCCTACCATTGCTTTCATACTGTCTGTGAATTGTAAAGGATGGTATTGCTCAAGTTGGTGACTGTGATTTTGACATTTTAGCTAAAATTGATGATTACCTAGAAATTATAATTGGCAGGATTTCACCTCCAGAAGAGAAAAAAATTTTTATTCTCTACAAAAACACAAAGCACAGAGGTTTCCCAGTATAGTTGTGCTTTTTAGGAACAGACACCAAAGCTGTTTAAATTTTCTCAGACCAATAAAACAATATTCCTCAAAGCACTTTCCAGTCAGGTGAGCATTGTTCTCAGAAAGATAGATTAGCTCTACCATAGGGAGCTTACAATTCATATTGTTAATTATGTAATCATAACCTAGGATGTGTCTGCATACATATTTACATAGTATATCTACAGATACAGCATGAGTATGATAACATTGAGCTTGCAGTTCCACAATTAAAAACTTTTTGAGCTGGGCATGGTGTTGCATGCCTATAATCCTAGCAATCTCAGCACTTGGGAAGCTGAGGCAGGAGGATTGAGGTGAGTTCAAGGCCAGCTTGAACTACATATCAAAACTAAGTCTCAAAAAACTTTGAGTTGAGTGTACTCCTGTAATCCCAGCTACTTTACAGGCTAAGGCAAGAGGATTGCAAGTTCCAGGCCAGGTTAGGCAACTGAGTGAGACACTGTCTTAAAGTAAAATTTTAAAAAAGAGCTGGGAGTCTGGGGATTTAGCTCAGCTAATCAAGTGCTTGCCTGGCAAGTGCAAGTTGTCAGTTTGATCCCTGGTACCAGGAAAAAAAAAAAAGCTAGAAGTTTAGTTCAGCTTTCCCTGTGATCATTCCCCATTACCAAAAAACAAACCTAAGTGCAATTTCTTAAATAGTTGAAAGTCTGTAATCCCAGCACTAGGGAGGCTGAGGAAGGAGAACTGTTGCAAGTTCGAGATCAGCCTAGGCTAAAGTGAGCTCAGGGCCAGCCTGAACTGCATAGTAAGACCCTGTCTCAAAAAAGACAATGAATAGTTGAAAATGTATATACCTAGAATATCGCCAGCTTATCTTGCCTCCTTACCTTTCTCCTTAATGCCATGATAACCAGTTTTTTTTGTGTTGTTCTACTCAACACACACACCACACTGGGAATGGTACCCCAGACTTTAATCTAGGCAAATGCCCTACCACAAAGCTACATCATCAGCCCTTGACCATCCTATTCAAAACTGTGTTTTAAACACACACCTTCACACACACATACATCATGTAAAATGTATCCTTTTTACCATTTTTAACTGTACAGCTTATTAAGTACATTTACATTGTCATGAAAAATTCAGATTTCATATTATAGACCTAAAACTTTGTAATTTTTAACTGTTCTTTATCCTGTTCCCCAGCCCCTCGTAACCACTATTTTACTTTCTGTTTCTAAAGAGCTGACTGCTCTAGGTACCTCATAAATAGAATCGTACTTCATCCTTTTGTACTTGGCTTATGTCACTTAGCATAATGTTCTTAAGATTCATTCACTTAGGGGCTGGGGATTTAGCTCAGTGGCATAAGCGCCTGCCTTGCAAGCAGGCAGTCATGATTTCAATCCCTGGTCCAATAAAAAGGAAAAAGACAAAAAAATAAAAAAAATTTCATTCACTTAGTAGCACATGACAGAATTTCACTTTTTAAAGACTTTCATTCTGTAGTCATTTCATGATATCACTTGATATTGAAATTTTCCTAATTATCTCAAAATATATATCCTTCTCCCCTCCGTTTGGGACCCAGGCTGACCTTGAACTTGTGATCCTCCTCCCTTAGCCTCTCAAATGCTGGGATTACAAGTATGCATTATGCCCAGGTTAAGTTTTTATTTGGACATTTTTTTTAGAGGGGGAAATGAGGGTCATAAAGAATTAAATCTATTCTTGATTAAAAATAAAAAGGAGGGCATGCATATGTATTTTTCTTTTTATTTCCTACCTAATTTATATTTTAAAATGTTGCTCCTACATTACAATTAAGAGATAAAGTTAATGAATATCTGTGCCATTGGCCTAGATCAACATTTTATAAATTCACTTCAGAGCAATTGCAGGCAACATGACACTGTATCCCTACTTTAGTGTGGCTTTGTTAAAGATACCCTCTAACATAGTTCAGCTATGTGATATACTGGAGATTAAACCTAGGACAAAACTGAACTACATCCTCAGTCTTTTTATTTCTTTATTTTTAAATTTTATTTTTATTTATTTATTTATTTTTTGAGACAGGGTCTCGCTATGTAGTCCAGGCTGGGCTTGAACTCATGGTGATCCCTCTGGCTGATCTTCCTGAGTGCTAGGATTACAAGTGTACACCACAACATCCAGCTCTTATTTTAGACGAGGTCTTGCTAAGTTGTCTAAGATGCCCTTAAAATTAATGATCCTTCTGCCTCCTGAGTAGTTGAGGTTTCATCACTATGTGCCACCACTCCTGGTTTCTAACATGTCTTTAATACCATTATGAGTCCAAGAAAATTTTTTCATTTCATAATTTTCCTTGATACTTAGTCCATATTCAGGTTTTCCTAATTATTTCCAAAAGTCTTCTATCTCTTCCTCCCCCTTCTATTCAAGGCCCATACAGAAGATGCTTTTGTAAGATGTTAATATCTGCATCAGTCCAAGTGCCCATGCCCTGTTCAGGTGATCCATGCTCACAGTGTCCCTATCCCTACTGCTGCAGCATGGATCCTAGAGTTGCCTAGAGGAGTCAGACAAGGGAAATACAAATAATAATGCAGCTCTGGAAGGTTCGAGCTGCTGCAAAGTGCATAGAAGAATGCTTCAAGGGACTAGCAACATGTTTGGTAAAATGTGTAAGGATAAATTTATAGACGAGGTCTATAGGAAGATGACTTATGAGACTTCCAAAGACACCCTAAGGGTGCATGGACACATATAGAAGTTCACTGTGTCTATTGCAAAGATGCAAACTTTTTCTACATTAATCTAGATGTTTATCTTTTTTTTTTTTTTTTGATATGGGGATTAAACTCATGACCTCGAGCTTGCCAGGCAGGTGCTTATAACCCTGAGCTAAATCCCCGGCCCTAATCTAGATGTTTAATGTGTTCCTTAAAAAGTTTATTGGGGGAAATTAAATGAATTGCTTTTACAGTTCAGATGAAAAAGTAAGTTGTGGTGCCAGGCACTGTGCCCCACACCTATGATCCCAGCTACTTAAGAAGATGCGATGGGGGAGGAGTCACAAGTTCAAGGCAAGCCTGAGCAACCTAGTAAGACCCTGTCTCAAAATTTTAAGGCGGCTAGGGAACCAGGGCATGATGGCACATACTTATAACCCCAACACACTGGGAGGCTAAGGCAGGAGGATCACAAGTTCAGGCCCAGCTTGGGTAACTTAGTAACTTAGCAAGATTCTGTCTCAAAATAAAAAGTGTAAAAAAATCTTTTTAAAGAGCTAGGCATGCTTGGCATCAGTGGTAGAGCACATGCTTAGTGTAACCCTGGGTTTGAGTCTTAATATCACACATACACATACACAAGTAGTGGTCAGGAAATTGTTGCAAATGAAGGTAAATCCTATATTGGATATATTGTGACACTACAGTATTTTAACCTGCATCTTGTTGGGAAGATGTGAAAAGATTATAGAAAAAAGCTAGAAGATTCATAAATATTACAAACATCAGGAACCCAGTAGGTGTTTCATTAAAATTGGCCTCATATATTGGGAAAGAGGCAGAGATAAATCAGTTGCTATGTGAAAAATATAAACTTAGGTTTTTGTTTCCTACCTTATGCCAAAAACAGTAACTAGAGAAAAACATGAGTAAATGTTTTCTTATCTCAAAAAGAGGATTTTCTAATTTTGACACAAAATTCAGAGGCAAGAAAAGAAAAGCTGGGCATGGTACCACATGCAATCCTAGCACTTGGGAGGCCTAGGCAGGATTGCCATGAGTTCAAGGTCAACATGAACTGTATAAAGAGACCCTATCTCAAGAAACTGAAAAAGAAAAACAAAAGATAAATCTGACTACTTTAAAAAACAAAGACAAATTTCTTCATGGCAAAAGTCATCATAAAAATCAATAAGTAAGAGCTGGGCATGGTGGCTCATGCCTGTAATCTCAGCACTCAGGAGGCTGAGGCAGGAGGATCCTTGTGAGTTCGGGACCAGCCTGGGCTACAAAGTGAGCTCAAGGCCAGCCTGAACTGCATAGTGAGACCCTGTCTCAAAAAAGACCAAAAAAAAATCAGTAAGTGGAAAAAAATTCAATTTCTCAAAAAAACCCAGCATATCTCTGCAGTGGGCAAAAAGCTTAATAGAAAACAGGCAAAGATTTTGGAGTGTTTATAAAAGTAATAGCAGGTATAGTGGTGCAGGCCCATGATCCCTCTGCTCGACAGCTAAGGCAGGAGTTCTAGGCCAGCCTGGACTACTTAGTCAATGTCAGTTCAAAACCAGCCTGAACTACATAAGAAGACCCTGTCTCAAAAAAAAGCATTATGTGTGACTTTTATACATGTGATCATGTGATGGGATTTTCTGTTTTGTTTTTGTTTTTTCAGACAAGTATGTAGTTCAGGCAGGTCTTGAATTGACACTGTGAATTCCAGGCTGGCCTTGAACTCATGGAATTACTTCTGCCTCAGCTTCCTGAGTAGTGGGATCAGAGGTGTGCGACACCACAAGTGGCTCTGTCTTGTTTGTGATGGCAGAGTTAGAACTGGTTCTTTCTAGTTTATGAGGTGGGATGGGAGGCAGGCATCTGGCCCTACTATGGAGATTTATATAAGAAGGCAGTCAGTGTTGTCAAAGTATGAAGGTATATCCCAGCAGCTGTGTTCATGGGAATTAATACTGACAGTCACAGATGCAGTGTGTCATGGGGGTGAGGCTGTCCATTATATGAAAAACAGGAAGATGAGAAATAATCTGGATGACTGGATATGGTGGAGCATGCCTATAATCCCAAGCATTGGGGAAGCTGAGGCAGGATGATCTCTGGGAATTAGGCCAGCCTGGACTACATAGTAAGTTCAGAAGCCAACCAAAACTACACAGTGAGACAGTCTCCAAAAAAAAAGTAACCTGAAAGGACCCTAGTAGGTTAAATAAGTGAGGATAGCCTTTACAAAGAGGGAGGCAGCTCTGTGTACTGGGGCAAAAATTAGTTTCCAAAATGTATTGTAAAGTAAAAATAAAATAAGACACAAATACAACCATTTGAGGAGATGTGGGTATCTGTGGGAGGGGAACCAGCTGAAAGTTGGGAGCCAAGCTATGAGGGAACTTTTACCATGATTTTTCATTGATTTTAAATCTTATACCATATGCCGGGAGTGATGGTACATACCTATAGTCTCAATACTTAGGAGGTCAGGCAGGAGGAATGCTACAAGTTCAAGGCCAGCCTGGATTACATAGCAGATCCTGTCTCAAAAAATACAACAAAAATCTTGTACCACGTGTTGTAGTCAGGGGTTGTGAGGAAAACAATTATAATCAGGACACAGAATTTATAATATTATTTTATGATGGTCACTCAGAGTTAAACACAAGAAAGTGCAGGAAAACTTGCCCACAACACTAAAGATCTGGAATATTCAGCCAAGAGCTTGAATCCCACAGCAATGTCCTGCTTGAGTCCAGATGAAGACTGAGAGCCCATGACAGTGCCTCCCATGAGTCCAATTGGAGGTCTAGAGCCCACAAGAAATACTCACATCAGTCTCTTATGGTTCCTTGCTGGGAAAGCCCAAAGGTCAGTGGTGGAAGCTAGAAAGTCTATGCCCCAGCAGGGTGGCCGAGCTGTGCTGGTAGGTTAAGGGTTTTACATTGGAGCTGAGAAGTCATGCTCAAAATAAGAACCAGGCTGCTCTGAAGAGTACCACAGCCATCCTCAGTGACACAGAGGTCCCGAGCTCCTCCAACGATAAGGACAGTCAAGTACATGCCAGAAAGCTTGAAATTAAACAGCACACATCTTCCCCTCTGGAGCCAGGAAGTGATGCTCAGTGTAAGGACCAGAGCTCCCCCAAAGTGAATCACAACCACTCTCACCAACAAGGTCCTGAGCTCCTCTGATGGCAATGGTCAAACTCTCACTAGGGAAGTTAGTCATGACACGCTCTTCCAAGAGAACCAATGCCTCAGGACAGCAACATTTAGAGAAACCCACAATGCCTAGCTCTTCTTTTCCACATATCTATTTAGGCTGGCAACTTTCCTCAGGTGGAACATATACACGCAGCACCATGCTGATCTAATTCAGCTGGTGTTAAGTTGACCACCAGTTTTTAACCCATAACACCATGTATGTTACCTAGTTGAAATATAAAATGTAAAAGTAGTTTCTCTACCATCTCAAAGTTGCTGACTATCAGCCCCTAGGAAAGGGTGGTAAAGCACTTGCTTAGGATGTATGAGACCCTGGGTTCAATCCCTAGTAATGTAAAGTAATTAATATTTAATTAAAATATCTTCAGCTGTGGCCACAAGTCTCTCATCTCCCAACACCTAATCAGTGTCTCCACTTGGATATATCAGTGAGTGTTTAAAAGAAACAATTTGTATTATACAAGGTATACAAATGTAAGAATTTAGAAGATTGCCTTACGGTGGCCACCCACAGAGTTGGATAAGGAAGCATGCAGAGGGTCTCTCTGAACACTGGAGGATTCAGGCCAAGGTCTGGAGCTCACTGCAGTGTCCTCTGCAATTCAGTACTGGGAGGCCAGTGAGTATGTGATGGAAGGTCAAAGGATCTGCACCAGAAGCTGAAGAGTCTGCGCAGGAGGCCAGAAGGTGGCCGAGGTGAAGGTGGAGAATGGAGCTCTTCTAGAAAGAGAAGCAGATCCGTCCTTTCACATTTCTCCTTTATACCATCCAGGCTCATTAGCCATTATACCAATGGCTCATTAACTGTTCTAGGGTATAGGATTGCTGAGCCAATTTAGTTAAAACGTCTCAAGTTGATACAATCAACCATAACAGATGTCCCTGGTGCATCTCACACTGGCTATGTCACAGGAGACTAAATTGCCCTCTCTAAACCAGTTCTTTCTAGATTTTACCCTATCCATAGAAGGTTCTTACCTGTCCATATGCTTCACTTTGCAAAGGGCCACAAGTCCTCCAGGGTCCTCCAGGGTCCTTGTGGAATCAGTCTGTCAGCAGGTTCTTTACTGCTGTGCTCCATCAACTTAGCTGTAGCTTGTCAGCTAGTTCACCCTCCCAAGGCCAGAGTCACCCTCAAGATCTTCCAGCCTAGCTGGTTTCCCATCCCCAGCTCTGGTCCCTTACCCCCTCTCTCTTTGGGCAACAAGTTGTTGACTTAGGGTATTAAATTCTGCATCTGTGCTTTATTAAGCTTGAATTTCATTGTATCATCTACTTTGTATTAGAGATAGGCTGCCTGGCTCTGCTTCACCTGCTCACTTCCTCTTGGCTGCCACGAGCACCAAACTCTTCTCACAGTACCTATGTACCTATCTTCTTACCTAGGGAATCCCCTCTCCTGTAGCCTCACCCTCAGGTTTTAAGTTCCTGGGAAAGGCCTGTGCCTGCCCCTTCTAGTACTCCATCCCAGGTCAGATGTCCTCTTGAGTTCCTTCCCAGTATTTCCCTCATCTAAAATACCTAGTCTGTCTGTTGGTTGGTCAGTTTGTTTGTTAGTTTCTTTTTTCCTTTCCTTTTTCTTTCTTGCAGTATTAGGGATTGAACCCAGAGCCTTTGCACTGAACTACATCCCCAACCCTCTTTCTGTTTTATATTTTGAGATAGGGTCTCACTAAATCACTAAGATGCCCAGCTGGCTCTAACTTGCAATCCTCTTGCCTCCACCTCCTAGAATGCTGGGTTACAGGCAGGTACTACCACTCCCTGCTAACATACTTCTTTTCAGACCTGCTCTGGAGTTGTTGCTTGTCTGACCTAGGAACTTAACTAAGGGTGAAACAGCAAACAAGCAGGAACTAGGCCTACCCTTATGAGTCACATGTGGGATTCATGGGGACCATGGAAAAGGAGACAGCAGTTTCTAGGATGGCTGCCCTGGCTTGGTCAGGCATCTTCTGTAGGTTGACTTCTGTGTATAGGCAGTTTGCTCATTTCAACATGCATACTATTGGCTAATCTGTTCCTGTACCAGCCTTGTCACTGCTGCTTAATTCCCTCTAAATGTTCTTTTCAGCCTGAGCTTGTGTCCTTATCAGTATAACCCCATGTCATTTTCTCTTCTCTTTGCAGAGGTATGTTTGCTGGGGGATTGAAGGAAATGGAGCAGGAGGAGGTCCTGATCCACGGCGTGTCCTACAATGCCATGTGCCAAATCCTGCATTTCATATATACCTCTGAGCTAGAGCTCAGCCTCAGCAATGTGCAGGAGACATTGGTTGCTGCCTGCCAGCTTCAGGTGAGGCTCATCTTGTTCACCAAGGCAGATTCACCACCCTCAGACACACAAGATGTCCACTGAGTAGTGACATTGGAGTAATGTAGGCCCAGAGAGCCAGGACACCAAGCAGTGAAGTAAGCCATGGAGTGGGGAAAGACCCTGTGTCAAGCTTTGGGAGTTAATCAGAATGGCTTCTGATGTCCCTTTTGGGTTGGTCTCTTGCCACTTCCCTTTACTTTTTTGCTGCTTCCTTTTCCTGGCCTAGCCACTCTGCCAGGAGCCAAGTGGGCAGACCCAAGGCTGTATATGTGCAGTGGCCTGTGTGCTGTGGAATTCTGGGAGCTCTGATCATCCCCAGCCTTGCAGCACACACACGCCCTTTCTGTCCACCCTCTATTTTTGGCTCCTCCATCTTTTTTTTTCTTTTGTGATAGGGTCTTGCTATGTACTACTGGCTGGTCTTGAACTCACCATGAAGCACAGGCCAGCCTTGAATTTGTGGTAGTCTTCCTTCCTTAGCCTCCTGAGTGCTGGGATTATAGGCTTACACCACGCCTGGCCTGCTTCCATCTCCAAAAAACGTTTTTCCTTTCAAATACTTTTTTTTTTTTAAATAGAAGCTCAAGTTTACTGAGGCTGCAATTGGGACCTCCCATGCCCCTGCTATTTCAAGTGGACACCTTTAGGGGGCCTGGGCTCTAGAAGGTCCAGTTGAATTTCTATGAGTGTAGTTACACAGGGCTGAGCCTGCAGGTCCTTTTCAGCTCCCAATCAGAAGTTGATTTGATACGTTGAGTCACTTCTTACCCCTTTCTTGAAAGTGAAATGAAACGCTATGCTAAGTTTATCATTCTTTTCTTAGATGAGAGCATGTTTGGGACAATTTGAAAAAACTTCAGTTGTAAGAAAATCTACATAATGGGTATTTCAAGGCCTCAGTTGGCATAGTACCCTGTGCCCTGCTGTCCTAAGGTTGGCTCCATATGTAGGAGTTATTTATTCCATACATGCTTATTGGGCAAAAAGTTTTCCTCATGTACTTTGGTTTAGAGATCTATCCCTTCCCACCCTGTCACTGTTAATTTGGGAACCTTCATCTGGGTTTCTGACTTCCCAACACAGCTTCTCAGCTGCCTCAGAACATGTCCCCATGCCAGCATGACTGTCCCTCTCCACACCTGCTCCCTCTCTGGAGCTTCGGGTTCCCTGTTTTGTATGTCTTTTGACCACTCTGACAGTGCCCTGAGCTCAGAATCTTGCCCCCTTGGGTTCCTTTACCATCTTTATTTTCTATATTCAAGTTAGGACAAGTCAGTCTCTTCAAATCCTGCTGGTAGCTCTCTTTGTTCTCTGTTTCCATTTTCTTTATCTTTGTCCTGGCTTCCTTCCTTCCATTTCTGCCTCCCACCTGGTTTGTCTTTTCTCCTTTTTTTTTTTTTCCCCTTCCTTGTGGCACTGGAGTTTGGATCCAGGGAGTACTGAACCTACATCTGCAGCCCTTTCAAATTTATTTTTAAGTTATGAGACAGTGTCTCCATAAGTTTTTCAAGCTGACCTTGAACTTATAATGGAGTTATACTGACACTAAATCATCTTCCTAGCACCATTTTATCCTCCCACCCTGCAGCTCAGAGAAATGCAGTCTCTTCCACTTGGTTTGGCCATTGTTCTTGGGAGTCTTGGGCCATTCACAGTGCTACAGAAGCTATCTTAGTGGGAGCAGCTAGGTTTGTTTTTAACATGTTGCATTTTTTTCCAATTCCATTTTATTTCAAGGAGATAAAACAGGCTAAAACAAAATTTCAAAACATGTCAACCAGGGGACATACTGCATTTTAAAAATACTTAATATTATATAAAACAAATTCTGCTTGGCATAGCATTATGGAGTCCATAAACCTACCAGATAGTATTCTGTTCCTGTAGCAGGTTCCCGCTGGTGGCTTGCTCCTATGTGCTGTGTCCTTTGGTAGCCTAGGATCTAATATTTTTTGTGTTCCCAGACACCTAGGTCTGAATCCCAGGGAAACTATTCTTGTTGGATCACCTTAAGCAAATGCATTCCCTTCTCTGATTTTTTGATGAGGCTCCTACATCAATGGCTCTTCGCTAATTCCTTGGCAAGATTTCACCCAGCACAGAGCCCTCTTCTCTAAAAACAAAAAGGAAGTACAGACACTAGGTTCTTTTCAAGGTGCTGCTGTTCAAGCCCACTTGTTCTTGGCTCTCACATTTTGCTGTCTTCAGGAACCAACCATATGATATATAAGAAACTGGATTTTTTTTTTTTTTTTTGAGACAGAGTCTCATTATGTAGTTCAGGCTGACCTTGATCTCACTTTGTAGCCCAGGTTGACTTCAAACTTGCAGCAACCCTCCTGCCTCAGCCTTCTGAGTGCTGGAATTATAGGCATGAGCCACCATACCTGGCTAAGAAACTAGATTTTAGGAAGAAGAAGCAAAGCAGAAGTGATTTTTGTGGGATAAAATGAGTGGTCAAGCACTTTTAGGACCTAACAGCATCCTAGAGATATCCCTGATGGGGAACACCTCTGACAGTTTTATCCTTAAGCATATGACCCGGCAAGCAAGTAGGAACTATCTTTGGAACTTTAAAAAAAAATTTTTTTTTAATGTTTATTGATCAGCTTCAACTACTAGCAAAATTCCTATATGTGCAATTGTTAATGCTACAGGATAAATCCAGTATAGTCATTGTTCCACCCTTGGGAAACTGGTTCCAGGACTCCCTTAGGATAAAAATCCAAAGATGTTCAAGTCTCATGTAAAATGGCATAGTATTTGTATATATCCCACCACATAAATTTTACATTTATTTTTGAGCTGGAATCTCACTAAATGACCTAGTCCACTTAAACTCTTATCCTCCCACCTCAGCTTCCTAAGTAGTTGGATTTATGGGCATATGCCACTGTGTACAGATCTGCAGTAGGTTGGATCTTTGTATGTGGAACCTGCATACAAATAGGGAGGGCTAACTATATTTCCAGTTTTAGAGAAACTCTAAAATCTTATTTTCCTCTTTTTTTTCTCAGTACTGGGGATTTGAACCCAGGGCCTTGAGTATGCTAGGTAAGCACTCTACCACATCCCCAGCTTTAAAAGTCTTATTTTCCTAAAGAGCTAGTCAGCACCTAGTTTGTTATCCCTGGACCTGTCTCTTTGTCTCCCTTCTGTCATGCTTTGCTGATCAGATCCCAGAGTGTCCTTGGACAACCTTCAGGGCCCTGTGGCCTGATTCTCAGACCTGTCTCACTTCTGTGCCATTCTCTCACTTGCCTCCCCCCCCCCCCATCATCCATCAGTGCTTCTACAGAGCTAAGGGCCCTACTTAGAGAGTTCACTGGGTCTCTTGACTCAGTCAAGGGGACTCAGAACAGTGTGCCACCTTACAAGAATTTTGAGTGAGGGTCTTGGGATGCATGCCAGTCAAGTATCTGGAGATACTCTGCTGGCAGTTCTGAATGTGTGGGTGATGGGTGGCATAGGATCTGGTCCTGGTGAAGCCTGGAAAGATTGTTGAGTCCATAACCCCCACTGGAACTTGTTTTCAGTCCTCACACTTTTGAGGAGGGAGACTGTTCTAGAGAGGCCTAGGGTGGGGGCAGGAAGAGACCCAGGCCCCTTCCACACCAGATATATCTGACACAGTTACTGATGATACTACCTCCTGCTTCTCTGGAGGGTCAGTACTTTTGATCTAAAAGACTGTTGACATATATCAAGGGTATGTTTTAAGTGTCAGGTAATTCCTGTGCACCTGCTCATTCTTGACATATTTCTCTCCACTTATTTTATAGATGAAAAAATGGAGGTTCAAAGAAGTTAAGAACATGCCATACATGGCTTATTTGGCACACATTGAAGCCAGGATTTAAACCCAGTCAGTCTGTAGTAATCCCATCATCTGTTGGGAAATGTGTGTGTGTGTGTGGGGGGGTGTGTTCCACTTTTCCCCCACCCCAGGGTACCAGTTGCAGGGCCCAGCCGTGTAAGTCATATTTCTACTATCACACTGCTTGAGCGCACCGTCAGTCAGCTTGAATGAGTGTTCTTCTCTTTGCAGATCCCAGAAATTATCCATTTCTGCTGTGATTTCCTCATGTCCTGGGTGGATGAGGAGAACATCCTTGATGTCTACCGGCTGGCAGAGCTCTTTGACTTGAGCCGCCTGACCGAACAGCTGGACACCTATATCCTGAAAAACTTTGTGGCCTTCTCAAGGACTGATAAGTATCGCCAGCTTCCCCTGGACAAGGTCTACTCCCTCCTCAGCAGCAATCGCCTGGAAGTGTCCTGCGAGACAGAGGTGTATGAGGGAGCCCTGCTCTACCATTATACCCTAGAGCAGGTGCAGGCTGACCAGATCTCACTGCACGAACCCCCTAAACTCCTTGAGACAGTACGATTTCCCCTGATGGAAGCTGACGTCCTCCAGCGGCTGCATGACAAGCTGGATCCCAGCCCACTGAGGGACACGGTGGCCAGCGCCCTTATGTACCATCAGAATGAGAGTCTGCAGCCCAGTCTGCAGAGCCCGCAGACAGAGTTACGCTCAGACTTCCAGTGTGTCGTGGGCTTTGGGGGCATTCACTCTACACCGTCCACAGTCCTCAGTGACCAGGCAAAGTATCTGAATCCCCTGCTGGGAGAGTGGAAGCACTTCACTGCCTCTTTGGCCCCCCGCATGTCCAACCAGGGCATTGCAGTACTCAATAATTTTGTGTATTTGATTGGAGGGGACAACAACATCCAAGGATTCCGAGCTGAGTCTCGATGCTGGAGGTATGAAAGGGCACTTGGCAGAAACTGTCTGCAGGTGATACTCTGGTACAAGAGTTGTTGGCTAATGGGCTGGTCAGGGACATGTTCTGGTGGTCACCTCACCATAGTCCTGGGTTCCACATTAGCTTTTTACTTGAAGTTCATGGCTTAGGTGTTCACTTATTTTGTGGATAAAGTCCAGGTGAATTCAGAGAATGTAGACCATAGTGAGATAAGGGAAATGAGCACCAAGATTCTTTTCATTTTCTTCTGTCCTTGTCCTTCTCAGAAACCCAGTCATCCTGGATCCAGCCTGCCCATTCTGCCAGGAGTGCTGAGTTGTACATGGCTGGCTTAGCACAAGGAGTGAGGCATGCTGTATAGGGTAGCTACTCCATCTTGCTCACTCCTGAGTTTTGCTATATCTTGTTTCTACTTACCTGCTGGTCTGCTCTGCTGTTTCTTCTCTCTTAACTGTCATTCCATGATGGAGGATGACTTATGCCCACCTGAGTACACAGCCTCGCTCAGGGAAATGGGAAGGGCCAGCAAGCTTCGCTAGCCTCTTGCCAAATCCCTCCTGGCTCTATAGTCAACTAAGTGCTGGGCAGAAGGTTTCATGGAAGGAGGCAGTTTGCTAAGATGAGTTCTTGGGTTGCTGTAGTCTGCAGAATACCTCCAATTTTATCAGTCAACTAATCTGTGATCCCAGAGGTTAATTTCTTTGACTGAGCAAGGAACAGTAAGTCTAGTACCCATGACCTTAGCTATCACTAGGTTTCCTGCCACACCACCAACCCTGTGTGTGTGTGTGCGTGCACACACACACACACACACACACACCCACCATACCTTGGTATGTGTAGGAAGTCTCCTCGCCCTGCAAGACAAAAAATGACTTCACAGAGATTGCCATCTGCTTCCAGCACCCCTGAGCTAGCTATTGACATAGTTCACATTCATGTTCATGTTCTGTCTTCTAGGATAAGGACTGGGGTGAGATCTGGGCCTGGCTATGCCTTTAGGAAGCAAGCATAGTGATCCTAACTCAGAATGCGATGGTCATTCCTCTGGTATTTCTGCTCTCCTAGCTTGAAAGAGCAGTCACTTTCGTTAAACTGGTAAGATTCAAACAAAGCTTGCTAGTAATATGTTGTGATTAAATATGAGAAACAGTAGAGTTCAGAAAGGAGAAAATAACTTCCTTCATTTCCCATCTAACCAAATACTGCTCAGTAGATACAGCTGTGGCAGATTCTGGCTTCCCTCTGACCCAGTCTCAAAGTTTCTTTCTTTTAGGGGCTCAGTTTCACAGCTGCAGGGCCAAAGCCAGGCCTTCTTACCTAAAGAAACCCACAGAACTACAAAGCTGAGCTCTTCGGAATGCCTCATCTCTGCCCCACAATAGAAGGTAGAAGTAGCTGTGTACCTAGCAGGGAGGCTAGACTTTTGTACAAGGCTGTCCCGGGGTGTCACTCTTGGGGGCTCTGCCTGCTCCTGTATTCTGATCTCCTGTTATGTGTTGTTGATCTCAGTTTCATTCAAAACAGTGATCATATTCTTGTAGACATGTGCTACAAGATCAAAGCCAAACTCTAGATAAAACTGACACTGCCCCTGTGATCAATAACTCCAGTTTCAAATTCCAGTTTGGGAGTTGGATGGTGGTGACAGGTGGAGATGGCAAGACCTACCTCATGGGGTAAGCACACCCAGAGGGTAGAGCTGGTGGGCAGGGCCACAGCCTGCTTACCTGCTTGCTGTCTAATCTGATACCTGTCATTGCTACAAAAGAAAAGTTTCATTCATCTTTGGTGAACTCAAAACTTCTAAATGAATCTCTGAATGTTTGTTTTGATCTCTTGTTGGAATCAAACTCGGACTTCATGCATGTTAAGCAAAAGCTCTACCGCAAAGCTGTATCCCCAGTCCTAAGTAGTCCTTTAATTTGAATGTTCTAAGAGTTCGGTTCTTTCTCCTCTTTCCTTTTTCATAGCTCACCCACTTTAGAACTTACAGACCAGTTGTGGTGAACCTATGGCATGCATGCCACAGCGAGCTATCATTAAAAGCTGTAAAAAGGTTCCCCATCACTGCTGTAGACCCTCAAAGTGTAAGAAAGGAAGTTTTTGCAGTAAATTAGAGTTTGTATTCTAAGGAATTATAAAGGAGTTGTACCTACCAGCTTGTATCATAAAGCTCTGATACAGAAAAACCTATGTGAAGTTTCCTTTTTTTTTCTTTCTCTTGAGGCAGGGTCTCACTGTATAGTCCAGTTTGGCCTCACCTGTGACAGTTCTCCTGCCTCAGCTGAGTGCTGGGATTATAGACATGATGTGCCACCACATCCATGAAGTTATCTCTTAAAGCAAATTATATTTGCCTCCATAACACCATTGTTTCTCTTTTATTTTTTCTTTGATTGCATCTATTACTGTATCAGTCACCTTCATATTACAATGAAATACCTGAGACAACTGACTTATAAAGAACAGGGGTTTATTTAGCTCATAATTTTGGAGGTTCAAAATCTATGATCTTGGTGTGAATTCGGTAACCATTATTTTGGCCTCTGTGAGGAAGGATGGCAGTAATGGAGTGTGTGGGAGTTATATTTTGAACCAGAGAGAGAGAGAGACAAGAAGAGATCAGGGTCCTGTATTCAGATCATAGTTACCTACATTTTTTTAATGCTTTTTCCAGAGCAGCCCTATGAGTGTGAAACACTGATTGTGTGCTATACCTAGAGGTAACCAGTCTTACCTTGCCATGATTCCTGACTCTACATAAAATACAGCCTTTAAAGCATTAACAGTCATGGAAACATTTAAGTTGTGGATATTCAGAAGGAAAAAAAACCCTAAATTTAGGAAAGAATTCAAAAACATTTTTTGTACCAAATCTAGATTGTATCTCTGAGTTTGCAATAGTTTTGCAGGCCAAAAATCTGGATTAAAGTCACTATCTTAGTCAATTCAGGCTGCTGTAACAAATACCATAGATTGAGTATCTTAAACACATGTATTTCTCACAGTTCGGTTACTGGGAAGTCTAAGATCATGGTGCCTGCTGACCCAGTCCCAGTAAAGGACTTTTCTTGCTATGTCTTCACATGGTAGGGTGTGAGCTCTAGTTTCTTACTTTTATTGTTATTTTTTATTTTTGTCTTTTGAAACAAGATCTTACTATGTACCCAGGATGGCCTAAAACTTTTGATCCTCTTGCCTCAGCCTCCCAAGTGCTGGGATTACAGTTGTGCACTGCCATGCCTGGCTCTAGTCTCTTCCTTTCATAGGAGCACTAAACCTATCATGAGTACTCTACTGTCATGACCTCGTTAGCTCACAAAGGCCCCATCTCCAAGTACCATCACATTAGGTATTAGGGCTTCAACACAGGAGTTTTGGAGTGTACAAACATTCAGTCCATAGTAGGGATTAAGCTGTTTTTATTTTTATGAGGCATTCAGCTAGCTGGGTGAGATGGTGTACTCCTATAATTCTAGCACTTGAGAGGCCGACACAGGAGGAGTACCATGAGTTTGATGCTAACCTGATGAGCTCAAGGCCAGTCTGACACTACATAGTGAGACTCTTAAAAAAAAAAAAAAAAAACTATTATTTTTTTAGAAAAAAATACTATTTGAGGCTCTGTTCCATAAAATGGGAAATTCAGTAAAGCAGCAGTTAGGTGGAGGTGTTTCTCAGTGGTAGAGTATGAGGTCCTTGGTTCTGTCCCAGAAGCTCCCCCCACACACAAAAACACATGGAGAGAAATAAGAAACACGCCAAACTTGTGTTCCATCTAAATTATTGTCCAGTGTTGTAAGTGCGTATGTGTATGATTCCTTAAATATGAAGCCATAAGTCCAAATGAACTCAGCCTAAGAGACTGAGGGCAGCCAGCCAGGCATGGTGGCACATGCCTGTAATCCCAGCCTTCTGGAGGCTGGGTCAGGAAGATCACCAAGAGTTCAAGGCCAGCCTGTACAACATAGCGAGACCCCCTGTCTGAGGAAAAAGAAAAGAAATGGAGGGCAGAAGACCAGGAAGCAAGTGGAAGCATTTAGAGAGTTTTGTCTCCCTCTGGTGGGAAGAGCAGATGTGGTCTAGTCTGAAAATAGGATGGTTGCCCAGAGCAGATTATTGGAAGCACAGCGCATCTGCTGAAAGGCAGTGACTATCCCCCATCTACCAAATGACAGAACCTCTGTGAGCTCCAACTGCTGGGCTCAGCTCCGCCTTCCACTGGCTCATTCCCCAGTTCTAGTCTCAGGAGGGCTTTTCTGGTTGCTGAAAATAGCTGCCCTTCCCAGGCCCTGCTGACTGATCACTCTACCTGCCTCTGGTATTCCGTGGGGCGCTTGCTTACTGTGTTTCTGTTTCCCCTGCTGCAGCAGAAGTCAGTGCCCTGACCCTTTGGAGTCCCTATGCTGAGCGCTGTGGTATTTGTCAAGTGAATGAGTGAGCTCCGTACTGGTAGTCTTACTCCTATGCTTTCCTCACTCAGCAGATAGTTCACAGCTACCTGTGCCAGATGGCGTGCTGAGATACAGGACTGTAGCAGTGAACTCTGGTCTTTTAGGTACCCACCCCTAACAAGTTAACAAGGAAACCTTTTATGCTTCTTGTCCTTTATGATTCTTGGTGACATGTTCTAGGCCACTGGGCAAATGCAGAAGCTGAGAGATTAAAAGTGATGCCCAGCTGCACCCAGCTAGATGGGCAGGTCAGCGTGACTCAGGTGTGTGTCCTCTCTGCTAGTGGCCCTGCCTCCTGACAGACATGCTTCCTGTATTCCTATGGGCTGGTCAAAGGCCAGTGGCAAGAAAAAGCAGCTGCAGAGCATGTCTAACTTGGACTCTGAGTGAAGAATGAACTAATCTCTTCACTGGGTATAAGCCAAAGGGAAAGCACTTACATGACAAAAGCTGTAACTGGCCATGTGCCCTTGACCAAGGAGCATCAGAATCAGAGCTGGGCAGACGCTGGCAGCTGGGTGGCTGCTCCAGAGAAAAATACCAGACATGGATTGGGAGAAAAATGAGGGCTTCAGGCTCATGGGTCCTGGCCCCTTGTCCCTTTTGGGTCATCTGTTCACCCAGCAGGACAGCTCCCTGCATATTGTACATGGGCCCTGCAGAGTACCAGGTTTGGACACGGAGAGAAAGGGAAGAGCCCCCAAGGGATAGGGTTGGGGAGAGAAAGGAAAGGTGGGCTGTGTACTGGGAGGAGCTTTGGATGCTGGGTTCGGAGCATTTGGATTTGGAAATTTGAGTTGGGACCTCACTGGTATGGATGGGAGCAGACGGACAAGGAGCACTGAGCTGTGTAGAGGACAGGTGAGCAGCCAAGTGGAAGTAGCTGTAAGGCATTAGCAGAGTGGGTCCACAATGCAGGACAGACGGTGAGTAATAGTTGGCAGAGCTGGGCAGCTGAGATCCCTGCTGTGGATAAGCAGGGCCAGAAGGGGCAGCCTGAACAAGCAGGGTGGGTGGACAGAGAGAAGACACTTGACTGTACAGAGAAGGAGAATGAGGCCCACCGCTTGGGGATTAGACCATTTCATGAAAATTGGCAAGGAGGGAAAAACGGTCTGTGATGAGGGGAAGCTGCACTGTGGGGCATGAAGTGGCTCTGCTGTCGGGAGAGTGAACTACAGTAATAGTGCCTGAGAGGGCTAGGCTCAGCGAAGGTCAGTGTCCCTGCCTTCTTGCCTGGAGCACCCTCCCCTCTCCACAGGCCTTGGGCTTGAGCTGCTCAACATTGCATCCTGTTCTTCCAGGCAGCTTCAGCCCAGCTACCCTCCTGAGCCCAAGGGAGACTCCTTGCAAGCCATCCTGTATCTTTTCTTCATGGGGTATCCCTAGAATCCTACAGGACCCTGCCCTCATTGTGCCCACAGTGCAGGTTAGGAGGATTCCCACTTCATAGGAGGGAGACTTTGGGGGTAACAGGATGCCCAGTTTGGGAGCCTAGCAGAGGTGGAATAAAAAATGAGATAGTTACTTCAGATGTGTGAAGCAGGGCTGAGGGAAGCCTGGCACTGCTGGATATTGACAAGGCTAAGGATATGATGGCTACTATGAAGACAGTACATCTGAGCAGCCCCACATAATGAGGTTTGTGGTTTATCTGGAGTCTTCCTAAATGGGGACAGATGAGATAAAGGTAGGCATAGGAATAGCAGATAGGTATCCTGGGGTGCACTATTGGCTTAGAAACTGTCCCAGAGGTTACACTTGGAAAGACCAGCATCTTGGGCAGAAATCCAAGAGGCTCTTAGCTTCCATGCTGTGATGTAGCATCCTGCTGGCTGTCAATTGGTCAATATGTTATGGCTTGTGGGGGCTGCCAAGGTGGGGGACATTCAGGCTGGGCTGCATCACACAGGAAGGGTGGGAGCAGGCACTGGGCCCAAAGGGCAAGCTGCTTGCTGGTCAGTTATACTTTGTCCTCATGTCCCCTCAAAGGTACGACCCTCGGCATAACCGTTGGTTCCAGATCCAGTCCTTGCAACAGGAGCACGCAGACCTGTGTGTGTGTGTTGTGGGCAGGTACATTTATGCCGTGGCAGGACGCGACTACCACAATGACCTGAATGCTGTGGAGCGCTATGATCCTTCCACCAATTCTTGGACCTATGTGGCTCCACTCAAGAGGGAGGTAAGGAAGCACTCCAAGAAGACCTTCTGGATTTCCTTCCCTGGGCGTTCGGGAGTTGGAGGCCCAGATGTAAAGGCCAAGATCAGGAAAATAGGCCCAGGAAGCATGGCCTACATTGCTCCCAGTATCCTATAGAGTGTGGGCACATTGAGGGTCCAGACCCCATTCTTCAGACAGTATCTCTCCTGAGTCTCACATGCTGATCTTTGTTTTTGTTTTGAGACAGGGTCTTGCTATGCAGTTCGGACTGGTCTTGAACCCACTATAGATCCCAAGCTGGCTTAAACTCATGGCAATCCTCCTGCCTCAGCCTCCCAAGTGCTGGGATTACAGGCATGCGCCACCATACTTGGCAAAATACTTAGACATGTTGATCTGTATCATGCCATCCTGGACCCATAAACTGCTTTAATCTTGTAGTTCATTGTAGACAAAAACCTCCTGTATTTGTCCTCCAGCCCAGCTAAAATGAAGTAGGACATTAAACAAGAAGGATCCTGAGGGAGAGGAGAGCTCTCAGCAACCTGTTTCACTAACTTGTGCTCACAGGTCCCTGGGAAGACGAGGCCTTCTAGAAGCCAAACTGCTTTCAAGGTTCTACTCTTCATATTGCAAATAAAAATCAGGTGCATTTACACAAAAATACTTTTTTTTTTTCGTACCAGGGATCGAACTCACAACCTCACACTTGTTTGTGCCACTGAGCTGTGTTCCTAGCCCTTTATATAAAAACACTGATTTATTCTAATTTGAAGTTGCTTAACGTTATGTTCATTATGCAGAGGTGATGTTTAGATGTTTAGAGGGCAGCTCTCCTTCTTCCTGTGGCTTTCCAGTACTTGGACCTGCCCAGAAAATGAGCCATGGGGCCCAGGGGAAGGAAGAAGCTGTGCCAACCCTTGCTTGCCAAGTCTCAGTCTCTGAGGACAGGATATGCATCCTGCTAGTGCCAGCATTGCTGTTTGCAGAGTACCTGTAGCCTGATGATGCCTTTGAGGATCCCTGAGCACCAGAGTCAGAGGATGGTATGGAAGCCAAGGACTCTGTTCCACACTTGTTTGTCCTGTGCTGACTCTAGGACCTTTGCAGGACCCTCTTTCCAATGCCCACCATTTCTCTGTCGCTCCTCACTCTAAAACTGAAACTTTGACCTCAGAGTATGAGGAATGGGATCTCCCTGATGAGTCCCACTCCTCTGTACCCAGGTCACTAGCACAGCTAACACAGAGACCTGTCATCTTTCCTCACAGACAACTGTGCGCTTGCAGCAGTGGCCTGCTGCTTGCTCATCTTCTTTGGAGGAAAGGAGCCTCTTTGGAGGGCACTCCTTACTGCAATCCTAAAGATGAAACAATTTCATGGTGAAGATCAAGGGGCCCTTGAGACCTAGTGAATGATGAGGGCTCCTGGATCCCATTTAGGGCCTCCAGAAGTGGAGGCAGGGGATGGACCAGTCTTTGAGGCAACAAGAGAAGCTGCAGTTCTCCATCTTGGCCACAAGAAGGCAGCCTTGGTCTTCAACTAACATGGCCACGTTGAGCAGTTCCTCTCCGCTTGTTTGTTTTCGGTTCTTTCTGCAACTATAAATTGCCTGATATGAACCAAGTCTTAGGATCCAATAATAACAAGAAATAGCAAACTTTATCTCCTAAGGTGTTTACAGCCTTGCAAGAGAGACCATGATTTAACTACCCCACAAGTCAGTGAAGTTGTTACGGTAGTCATAAGTGGGATGAAGAAAGGAGGTGGGAGGCTCTTGCAAGACACATGCTTGGAGAAGTTCTGTCTGACAAGGTGTCCGTGAGACTAAGCACAAAAGAAAAGCAGGCCATCAGCTGATTGCAGGACCTGGCTGGACCTTCTAGGGGCAGGAGGAGCCTCACAGTCTATCCTGAAGAGGGGAAGCTGGGTGAACATTGTGAAGAGGTGGCGGAGAGGAGCATGAGCAGAAGCACAGAGCAGTGCTGGAACCTGTGAAGGTGAAAACGAGTGATGGACTAACATGTGGTTTTGGAAGTGAATTATAATATTTTGTAGACTTAAATGTAGTATGTAAAGCTGTCAAACTTTTAGGGAAAAAAAGCTTCAAGGTGTGGGGCCAGGAGAGCTTTGAGACTTCACTTCAAATGCATGTAGCACAAAAAGAAAAATCTGTAAATTGGGACTGTTTCAAATGGAAACTTTGGGCCAGGTGCTGTAGTGCATGCCTGTAATCCCAGCACTTAGGAAGCTGAAGCAGGAGGATCACCATGAGTTCAAAGCCAACCTGAGCTACATAGCGAGATGCTCTCTCAAGAACATACAAGAAAATTTTTTATGAGGTATGGTGGTACATGCCTTAATCCTAGCACTTTGGGAGACTGAGGCAGGAGGATCACAAATTTGAACCCAGCCAGAGCAATTTAATGAGACTGTGCCTCAAAAAAATAAATAAAAAGAGCTGGAGGTGTAGCAAATTGTGAAGGCCTGGCCAGGGATTTAGCTCAGTGGCATAAGTATCTGCCTGGCAAGTGTGAGGTTGTGAGTTCAATCCCCATTGTGAAGGCCTACACTCAATCCCCAGGCTTGGTGGTACACACCTGTAATCCCAGTACTCAGTACGCTGAGGCAGGAGGATCACTGCAAGTTTGAGGCCAGCCTGGCCTACAGAGTGAGTTCAAGGCTAACCTGAATTGCATAGTGAAACCCTGTCTCAAAAAGGACCCCCCCCCCGCAAGAAAAGCATAGTTTTTGCATAGAACCTTACTTAAATACCTACTACAGTGCAAATGTTGTGTGAGTAGTTATTACCTCTTATTCATGGAATAATGGCAAGAAGAGGCCTATGCATGTTCAGTACAGACACAATATGTGAAAGTATTTTCCATCCTGCAGATACAGAGGGCCAACTGTATTTCTTTTCCTTTCTTTTCTTTTCTTTTTGTCTTATTGTGTTTTGCTCACATCAAGTAGTATCAGATAGGTACTGTCTGCAAACAGATATGGAGGGCTGGGTCAGCAGGTTGGTAGAGTTGCTTGGCCAGTGGGTGCAAAGGAGGGTTTGAGGTCTCTGTATATGGGACACTTTTCCCTTATGCTGTGTCCTTTTCCTGACCAGCTTTGAAAAGGATGCTTTGGTTTTCATGGAATTCTTCCAAGCAGATGTTTCCTTTAGGAGCAAAAGAAAGACAAAGATGGGGTTTGAACTCTGGGTCTATAGATGTATCACTTGTTGGGCAGAAGTCAGGGGTCACCAAGTAGAAGAGTCAGTCTGTTTAGAACCCAAGAAGCAAGTCAGAAAGTCAGAAGCCTCAGGAAGTAGTTGAGGCAGGTTTGGGGCAGGGAGTGGCCTCGGCAGAGGCTGCCTGGCCACCCTTCTCACTGCCCTCTTGCACCCTCTTTGCTGACTGCTGCTGTCATGGCTGCTCCACGCAGGTGTATGCCCATGCAGGTGCGACACTGGAGGGGAAGATGTACATTACTTGCGGCCGCAGAGGGGAGGACTACCTGAAAGAGACGCACTGTTATGACCCAGGCAGCAATACCTGGCACACTCTGGCTGATGGGCCAGTGCGGCGAGCCTGGCATGGCATGGCCACACTCCTTGACAAGCTGTATGTGATCGGGGGCAGCAACAATGACGCTGGCTACAGAAGGGATGTGCTTCAGGTGAGCAAGGTCCAGAGCTGCCCACTTGGGCAGCAAAACTGATCAGAAAGCCAGACATGGTGCCTCTTGAATCCCACTACTTGTGCAGATGAAGGGGGAAGACTACAGATTTGAGCCCGGTCTGGGCAACAACTTAGGGAGATTTTGTCTCAAAACACCAAAGGGCTGGGGATTTAGTTCAGTATTCCCTAGGTTTATGTCCGGTACTGCTCCTCCACTCCCTCCCTTTTTTTTTTTAACAAGAAGTTAGAATTCCAGTGTGTCCTATCCCACACACATAGGCCAGCACACCGCTATAATGCTTCTGTGGTAAAACAGTCACCACAGCAGCACAGTTCTGTAGGTCAGAAGTCTGGCAGACTTAAATCAAGGTATAATCAGGTTGGACCTTTTTTCTACAGTGAAGCCCTCGGAGAGGATCCCTCTCTCTGTTGTTGGCATAATTCATCCCTGGTAGTTGCAGGGTAGAAGTTCCTGTTTCCTTGCAGGCCCCTCTTGGCTTCAGAGGCCACCATCCCTGACTTAGGGACACCTTATCTTCAAAGCAACTTAAATAGATAGAATCCTCTCATTTGGCTGTCCCCTTCCTTTATAAAGGGCTTGTATGATTATAGATGCTCCTTCATTTATAATGGGGTTATGCCCTCATAGATTCATGTTAAACTGAAATACCCTAGGTCAAACAATGTATTTAACTTAACTTACAGTTTAGCAGTATGGTACACTGTCAAGACTCAGTTGTCTAGAAACAAAAAAAAACAGCAACAAAAAAAGACTCAGTTGTTCACTCTCGAGATGGAGTGGCTGACTAGCTACAGCTCACTCATGCTGCCTAGCATCACTAGCCTGAAAAGACCAAAATTCCTAATCTGAAGTATAGTTTTTACTGAATATATATCACTTGTGTACATTTGTAAAGTTTAAAAAAACTGTACGTTGAACCATTTTAAGTCAGAGGACTTCTGTACTGGGTCTACCTTAAAAATTCACTGAAAACATAACAAAACAACCTTACCTCAAGAACTATACCCTTGGGCTGGGGATTTAGCTCAGTGGCATAAGCGCCTGCCTTGCAAGCAGGCAGTCGTGAGTTCGATCCCCGTACCAATAAAAAAGAAAAAGACACACACAAAAAAAAAAAACAAGCCGGGCGTGGTGGCTCACTCCTGTAATCCCAGCACTTGGGAGGCCGAGGCAGGAGGATCATTTCGAGTTCAAGACCAGCCTAGGCTACAAAGTGAGCTCAAGGCCAGCCTGAACTGCATAGAGAGACCCTGTCTCAAAAAGACAAAAAAAAAAAAAAAAAGAACTATACCCTTAATCCCATCTGCAAAATCACTTTTGCCATATAAAATAACATTCACAAGGCCAGAGATTAGAACCTATACTTCTTTAAGGGGCCATTATTTTGCCTACCAAGCTAGAGAACCAAAAAGGATTAATCAGAAGGATAAAATTTTGCTGGGCATGGTGGCACATGCCTGTATCCTAGCACCTGAGGCTGAAGCAGGAAGATCATCATGAGTTCAAGGCCAGCCTGGGTTACACAGTGAGCTCAAGGCCAGTCCAAATAGCATAGTGGGGCCCTATCTCAAAAAAAAAAGATTTTATGGCTCTTAATACACATTGCCGAATTCTTTTCCTGATACATTGTGTCAGACTGAAACACACAAGTGTGGCTTTATCATACCTTCATCAGCGTTAGATTTCATGATGTTTTTCCCCTTTCCCAGTGGTTGTTAGTTAACAGTTGACATTTTGGTTTTGCATTTCTTTGATTCTAGTAAGTTGAACATTTCCTCATGTCTTTGTTTAGTTTTAAAGATAGAAAACACTGGTCATCACAATTAGTCAGCAAGTAACTGCTTCCACACTGTGTTCTCCACTAGTGTTGGATGTGCTGGAGGTAGTAAGACATTTAGGTGGGGTCAGCCTTGTCTTGTGGAGGAGAGGAAAATGCCCTCGAACATGGCAAATGACAGAACTGAGCGGGGGGCACCTGCATATGGGAGCCAGAGGCTGGCCTGTGCCCAAGTAAGGCAGGAGGGAGTGGTACTGTTCCAGGCAGGAGGTCTACAGTAGCCCTGCTGAAGACCTGACTGTGTCTGAGCAGGTTAGAGTGTCATCTTGCCCATGGATGACCTTTTGCAGTGCTGGCCCTGCATCATTTTTCTGAGAGCTTGTCAGAGTGGCAGGTGACCAAGGCTAACCTAGTCAGTTAGCCTGCAGTGGACTGGCATCCTCTCCCAGGAGGTGCCAACCCTTGACCCTGGCCTTGGCTTTGCAGGTGGCCTGCTACAGCTGCTCCTCTGGACAGTGGTCATCTGTCTGCCCTCTCCCAGCTGGGCATGGTGAACCTGGCATTGCTGTGCTGGACAACAGGATCTATGTGCTGGGTGGCCGCTCTCACAACCGTGGCAGTCGTACAGGCTATGTGCACATCTATGATGTGGAAAAGGACTGCTGGGAGGAGGGACCCCAGCTGGACAACTCCATCTCCGGCCTGGCAGCCTGTGTGCTCACCCTGCCCCGCTCCCTGCTCCTTGAGCAGCCCCGCAGGACCCCTGACCGCAGCCAGGCTGACCCAGACTTCGCCTCAGAGGTGATGAGTGTGTCAGACTGGGAGGAGTTTGACAACTCTAGTGAGGACTAGGACTTCAGTGCCTGGCATCAGAGGGAGGGTTGGCTGAGGCTTCCAGGGCAGTGTGATCCACAGGTTGAGGCCAGCACACTTGGCCCTAGGTTCCGGCAGTTCCCCTAGAACGTGGCTCACCAGCTCCAACCACTCCTTTCTTTACTCCAGCCCCTCAGCGTTTGAAGGGCTGGTGTAGACCCCGTGGTTGTAGTTTATGTCATGCTTGGAAATGTTTCCAAAAGGCCATAGTCCTCTGAGGGAATAACTAGGCCTGGTCCTTCTTGGTGAGCTTTGTGCGTCTTACATCACCCTGTCTCTACTGCCCCCTCCTTCCCTAATCTAGTCCCTGATGGGCTGAGAAGGTCTATTCTCCAACAGGACCTGGGGACTGGGAGCCTGGGCAGAGGCGCTAAGGCACATGGCACCCACCCTTCTTTTCCGTGAGTAGAGCAAGGCTCCAGGAACAGCTGGACCCTGAGTGATTGGGAGCTCCCAGAGTGCAGAAAGGGAGCAAAGACACGTAAAAGTTGCTTGGGACTGGCTCTGATGATGAAGAGATCCCTACCATTGGGTTTTTCTGACCCTGTGTTGTTGATAAATAGAATAAAGTATTATACAAAAGATGTTAACTGTCTTCCTGTGGCTATGGCCTTAGTTCATTTCCACATAGTGTGTCTGAGCAGCATCCTGGAAGGGGGTGGGTTTCCAAGGTCACAGTTATCTTGGAGGCCGGCTGCATTGTGAAAGCTAAACTCTCAGCCAGAACTGAATGGCATGGAGTGGTCATCAGGAAGCCAGGAACCTGCCCTGGTCTGGTGGCAGGTGGCTACCCCAGCTGCCTCAGCAGCTTTTGACAACCAGGGCCTAGTGAACTTAAGTCCGGGTCATTAGAAACCTCTCAAGGCTAGAGGTGGAACTCAGCAGTACAGTGCTTGCCTACCATGCATGAGGCACCTCAAAAATAAATAAATAAACCTGGAGGAAGAGAGCCTGAGTAAACTCCTAGCCTCAGAGTCAAGAAGCAGGCACCTCAGTGCCTAGGGAGTTAGTCAGCATCATGTCACAGGAGGGGATCACAAGACACAGCCTGGATGGCCCCTCCCCACCTCCTGTCTGGTTCACCAGGTGACTCTCTGGCATGTTGTCGGAAGGCACGTGCTGGCACAGTGATGGAAGGGACTTTCCCCTATCCACATATGCCTGGGTCTCACTGTCCTGGAGCTGTCAGCCATAGCCAGTGGCCTGACGTGAATAGGCCAGGGCTGCACTAAACTCATCACTTGGCCCAGCTTCCAGGCCACGCAAAGCTTTATTCCACCTGAACACCTCCTGCCTGCCTGCTTCAGAGTCTGCACCCACTAGCTCCAGCCCTGCTGCAGGCTGGTTCTGTGGGCAGGCTGGCACCTCTGAAAGGCCCTGTCCTACAGCCAAGTGGGCAGATCATGGGAACCACCAGATTTTCTCAGTGGGGCCCTGGCATGGAAGACAGTAGAGGGACAGTCAGTGTGTGCCATGGTGGGAGGAATTAGAGAAGGAAAGGGGCAGGTGATCAGCTGCTCTGGGCTCCTTTCTGAACCTACTAAGAACTGTAGGATAGAGGCCCTGAGTTGGTGCCTAACCCCAGGTGGTGTTTGTGACCTTGACTGTCTTGAGGCTTAGGGACCTTTAAGGAAATGACATCACATGCAGAGAGCTTGGAGTGGCAAGTCCAAGCTTATCCCTAATGGGTCACTTCCAATGGGGCAGTGTGGCTACATCCTGTAGTATCATCTCTCCTGCTCCTGAGGGAAAGGTGGGAGTTGGGAGGCTACCGGCTTAGAGTAGGAACCCCGTTCTGTAAATTTCAGTTAACCTGCATACCCTGTCTGTACTACCATCTGGCAGGCCAGGATAACAATTCCTGCAGAACCACAGAAGTTTCTGGAAAGGAAATTTGCCTGAATTGCCTGACCAGCATCTCTTCAGACTGCCAGCACTACCTCAACCCAAGCCAATGTGGCCATGAGCTTCTAATTTACAGAGGGGAAAGAATGGCCTCTGGGGGGCTGGGGATTTAGCTCAGTGGCATAAGCGCCTGTCTTGCAAGCAAGCAGTCGTGAGTTCGATCCCCAGTATCGATAAAAAAAGAAAAAGACAAAAAAAAAAGAATGGCCTATGGAAGTCTGAGTAGCATAGGAGATAGCTTGTTCTGGCATGGTCTGGGCCTGCCTCTGCCTTACCTCAAGGGCCCATAAGGTATAGGAGGCCACACTATGCCCAGGCAGCCCAATCTGGGCCCTCCGCTGTGGCCATGCCCTCGGGCCCTGCTCTCATGCTAACTCCTTACCTTTCCAGTGCACCTTTAGGAAGCCACACTGGCCAGAACTAATTAGCCAGAACTAGGCTTCTCAGTTTGCCTCCGAAGCAGTCATCTTGTGGGTGCCTGGGAATCCACAGCTTCATCCTGGTGTTTACCCTTTCTTCTTTCTGCCCATAGCTCTTTGGGATAGGGGATGCCTTGGTGACTGGAACCGATGAAGTCCCTTCCTGTGACACTCAGTCACCATATGCTAAAAAATGTCTGGACCACATGGAGGATGCTGTGAGGCTGAGAGACTGACAGTCATGCTGAGGGCAATGGGGGCAGCCAGATGTGAATTTGAAAGACTCATCCAGGTGGCACACTGACAGATTTGACATATTTAGGAGCTCCTGGGGATAGGGATGGGTGTGGGTTGGAGACATCATCCAGGTCATCGAAGAGGGGGTCAGGAGCAGGGGGAACGGTGGGTGGACTTGGAGATGCCTGTCCTGAACCTGGCCTAGCTGAGGTAAGTGTTTCCTCCTGCCTAGGGGAGGCTCAATGCCTGTCAAGCCTCAAGGACCTGTGCTGATCTGTTTGCAGAAGCCATGGTGAACCTCCATGGGAGGGGCCTCCAAGCAGAGAAAGGGCACTGCTGAGGTCAGGGCAGTGCCCAGGCTGAGCTGCTCAGAAGTGATTGGCCTGTTTACTTGTTCCCAAGAAGTGTTTGCATTCATGATCACATTGGTTGGACTTCCCCTCCCTCCCAGCCCCTTCAGCACGACTGAGGGCTGAGCCAGAGTTCCTAACCTCCCAGTCTGCTCCTCCTCATCCCTCCCTGTACCACCAGCTTGTTACTTTCCAGGCTCAGGCCCTCCCACCCCCAGTCCCCAAAAGACAGTCTTGCTGGGACCTGGCTGCCCAACCTGCCTGCACTAGGACCCTGGAGTGGAGCCTGGCCCTTACAGCTCCCTGAACCCAGGGTTCCTTCTTGGCACCCTGGACCTGGGCCTCTGCCCACATTGTCCCTTGGCTTTGTATGTTGTAAACTAAAAAGAATTGGTTCTTTTTTTTTTTTTTTTTTGTGGTACCAGGGATTGAACTCACAACCTTGCACTTGTCAGGCAGGTGCTTATACCTACTGAGCTAAATCCCCGGCCCCTAAAGATTTGGTTCTTTTGGGGCCTGATGACGCTAATAACTCAAGAGAATGATGGGAGAAGAGAGTGTTACTAGCACTGGGTAGGTAAGCTGAAGTTCCATCCTGCCCAGGGGCCTTAGGCCCTAAGTTTATACCGTATTTGGGACAAGTATTTTTTAGCCATTGCCAGGTAGGCACCAAAGTGGTCATTAATTCTACAGCAACCAGCTCTTTTAAGGAGCATCTTACTGTCATTTAAAAGTCACCAGACATCCTGGTTCCTTTGAATCTAAGGGAAAAAGTACTAGCCAGGTGTGGTGGCACAGGCCTATAATCCTAGCGCTCAGGAAGCTGAGGCAGGAGTTTCACCAAAAGTTTCAGATCAGCCTGGGCTATATAGCAAATCTGAGGCTAGGCTAACCTGAACAGAACAGTGAGACCCTGTCCAAACAAAACAAAACATCCTGATAAAGAAATTTTATAATTGATGTTCTTGTTCCCCTTTTGCTGAGAAAGATGACTATAGCCATGTGTGGTGAAATACACTTGTAATTCCAGTACTGGAGAGGCTGAGGCAGGAAGATGTCTGTGAGTTCAAGGCTGGCCTGGGCTACATAGTTCCAGACCAGCCTGAACTACAAACGGGTACCCAGATTCAAAAAACAAAAACAAAATAAGATGCTAGCAGTGAATTATTTAGAGAGTGAGGTACTGGGGAAGGAAAGTGAAAGAAATGCTAGAGACAAGTTAACCCATTTATCTCCTCTGATATCGGGGTTCCCACTCTCCAGCCTCGGAGCAGGATCCGTCTGGACTTTTCCCTCTGCATTTCCATAGTGTTCTTAAACCGAGGCTCCCTGACCCTTTACGAGGCCGAGGGCAGCAGAGCATCATTCTGACTTCCATACTGCTCCCAGCTTTTACCTCCACACTCCATTACAGCCCATGCCTGGGCATTTCTACCTCCATCTCTCCACCCCGGGCCCGGTGCACACAGTGTATCCACAGGTCGCCAGCACCCTGCTCTCTCAGTCCTTGGGGCGCTTCGATTGTGCCAAGAGCGAGCGAGAAGGAGATGAAGGCACACTCCGGAAAGGGGCCAGGCGGTCCAGGAGCCTGAGGGCCGCTTGCGGGCCGGGCCGTCGGGTCCAGGGCGGTTATGAGGCTCTTGAAGTGGGGCTGACGACGTCCAACTGTCTCCCATCTTCCCGCCCTGGGCCTGGCCGGCCGGGAACGCTCCGGGACGGCTCCCCCGTGGACGTCTGGGAAGGGGAGGCAGGCGCCCCTTCCGCTCCTTCAAACCTCCAGGGTCTCCTGCAAGTTCGCCCGAGTCCGGGCGCCGCCAGGTGGGGGCGGGGCCGCGGCGGGGGCGGGTGCGCGGCCGGAGGGTGGGGTCTGGCGCACGGGGCGGGCGCTGCGCTGGCCGGCCGCTGCTGGCCCCGGATCAGGGAGCCGATGTGGAATTTCCTGCCCGGCCCGGCGCCCCTCCTGCCGCCCCCCGCCCGGCCTCGCACTCCGCTTCCGGCCGCTCTAGCTGCGGCCGCACCCGCGCCCGCGCCCACCCGCGCCTGCCCCGCGCCGCATGGAGGGCGCAGGGCCCCGGGGGGCCGGGCCGGCGCGGCGCCGGGGATCCCGGGGTCCGCCGCCGCCGCTCTGGCTACTCCTGCTACTCTGGCTGCTGCCCGGCCCCGCGGCGCCCCAGGAGCTGAACCCGCGCGGCCGAAACGTGTGCCGTGCGCCCGGGTAGGAGCCGGGCCTGGCGGGGGGAGGGGACAGAGCTAACGGGCCGCTCGCTCGGGGACAGGGAGTGGCAGCGCCTGGCACTGGCGGGGGCGCCCGGGACCTCCCTACGCTAAATAAAGGGGGCCCTCTGGCCGCCCTCGCCGTCGCCCGCTCTGTTCCAGGGCGCCTGGCCACGAAGGTGCATCCCAGGATACCCTGGACCAGAGGTCACCAGGAGAGATAGCAGAGTGACTGTGGTGCGGGGGCGAGGGGGGTGGCACATGGTGTCCAAGACTTCAGGAAAGATCTGTAAAAGGGACTTTAGGATTGGATTGTGAAGGCTGCCGTGAGAAGCCGAGGAAGGGTGTTTCAAGCTGAAGGAATGGCATATGCAAAAGCCAGGAGCGCTAGTATCTCAGCTCGGGCTGGAGGAGGGTCCAAGGGAAGAAGAAGAGGCCAGAGCCAGGGGTCTTCAGGCGGGCGAGACCTGCAAGGTCAGGTTTGTTTTAGAAAGAGCGCTGGTGGAGGGAGGGTGGTGACCAAGGTGAAAGCTTCGAGTTGCCGGCGCTAAGTGGACCAGAAATCAGAGTCGAAAGGACAATGATGGATTGCAGGGGATGGCAGGGTGTAGGGACTGTGGGCGCCTCGCGGTGGGTAGCGACGCTGGATGCGTGGAGGAGCAGCAGCTGTGGGGCGCCACGAGGATCTGGCCGGGGAGGTTGGTATGGGACAGGTAGAGCACAGGCCTGGCAGGAGGGCAGCGGACCCTGGCGCTTGATCTGAGGGCGAAGAACCCAGGATAGGACTCCAGGAGTGGGCGCAGGCGTCAAGGGACGCTGAGGTTGGCGGGTCTAAGCCCACGGCGAGGTCAAGGGCGCCTCAGCCTGCGGCGAGGAGGGGGCGCGTGGGAACGCCTTGGCGGAACTAGGGGTGGCGGGGCGCATATTGCGGGCAGCGGGAGAGGCAGCCGTGGGACTCCGGGCTGGTCCCCTTGGGGCGCCTTGGGCTGCAAGGTCGGAGAAGGCTGAGTCCAGGTCCTCGGGGGTCGCCATAGACAAGGGCAATCAGGCCGCCGCGCTGGGTTTTCGAACTGGGGTCCCCGCTGCGAGCCCCGCCTCCGGGCGAGGGCCGGCCCAGCCCGCCATCTGCTTCGCATCGACGCCGCCGCCGCCGCCGCCTCTCGGGCCGCCCAGGAATGCAGCGGCGGTAGGGGCGGGCAGGCCGTGCCTGGAGAGGGGGAGGGCTCGGTCGCCGTCCTGCTGTCTGCCGGCCCAGTCCTCCTCCCCTAACCGGGGCCCGGTCCAGGGATGAAGATCCGGTGGCAGCATGGAGCTGGAGCACGGCAGCCTTCGGAGCCTCCTAGCAGCTCCTTCGGGAGTCCGGCTGTTTCTGTAACCAAGAGCCAGAGTTTTTTCAGATTCTGATGCCACCCCTGCCCAGCTGTGTGAACCTCAGCAAATCCTTAACTTCTCTGGGTCTGTCTCCACTTCTGTACAATGGAGTTGGTGATGGAACCCACCTCGGGGGGTTTAGGAATGGTTACTGTGATATGTGGTTAGGGAAAGGAGAGTCACTCAGGACACTTCCAGTGTGGAGTCTGGGCATTGCCCTTGTTATCTTTCAAAGAGGTCAGGGAGACATGAGTGTGCCTGTGGTGGGGGAGACTTGTACCCCAGAAAGCAAAGCAGGTGAGACTAGACATCTAGCAAGTCCTGGGGCTGGGGTGCTGAGGGTACAGCTCAGTACTAGAGGATTTGCTTAGCATTGGTGAGAGCCTAGGTTTGACCCGCGGCAGGGGTGGTGGCAGGACGAAGCACTGAGTAGGGATGTTTTAGGATAACCTGGAGACACCCACAGAGGAGACAGTGAGTGAGCCCAGGCCTGCAGGACAGGAGGAGGGAACCTGTGGGTGTCTGGGACAAGGCTCCAAATCCAGAGGGCACACTGGAAAGCACAATAAACCACTCAGGGCGGTGCAGCACCCAGGAGGGCAATGGTTGAAGAGAACCTGGGAGCGAGGCCAGGCAGGCCACAAGGGGGCTGCTCCTTGTTGTGAGGCCTTGGCTTTCTTGTGTGAGGCAGTTGGAACCCAGGGTTTTTTGCACAGAGGAAGGGTGGGATGTGACCAGGGTTGGCTGCCAGGTGGCAGATGCACTGGGAGGCAGCTAGGAAGTCAAGAGGCACCATGAGGTGCAAAGTGACTCTCTGGAGGCTGGTGCAGGGTAAGGGAGACTTGGCTGTACTCTAGATGTAGTTTGGAAGAGAAAGCAGGTATATTTCTCTCCATGGATCTGTTGTGGATGTCAGAGAGGCCTCTGATGCCTCCTGGGTCATGAAAGGACAGGGATGGCCTGAGATGGAGAAGGCTTTGGTTCCAGAGAAGGTCAAGAGTTCAGTTTTAAGTAAGTTGAATGTGAGACCTCCGTGACTTCTCCGTGTAGTGATACTGTCCAGGGGCAGGTGTATTTGTAAGTCCGCCACTGAGGAAGAGCGTGCCCACTGGAGCCATCTTTTGTTGTCTTACCTTTATAAGATCTTGAGTTTGTGGGTTTGCCTGGCCTTTTCTGCTAGCTGTTCCTGGAAGGAAAGATTTGGGCCTGGGATTTAGCTTTTGTTTTTGGTTAACCCAAATGGGCTGTGTCCTGCTGGTGGCTGTTAGCTCTATTACGATAAGACATGGGTGCCCACTGTGCTGGGGTAATGACAAATGGGACTCAGCTTCCTGATGTAAACCACAGCTTCAGTGGAGTTCTTAGAATGTACTAAACACCACATATCTTGGCTCTCTTAATTCTCCTTCCAAACCCATGGGCCCTGTTCCATAGCTAGGGAGCCTACAGCAAGTCATCCAGTATGGCAGGCCTAGGCATCAAACCCAGTTGAATGTGGCCCTAAAACCAACATTCTAGCCACAGAGTCACATACCAAACTGTCCAGGGTAGATATGGTCAGCATTTCTGGGGCCACCCCAGCAGGCTACCTATCAAGGTTGCTTGTAGGAAGGACATTTGGGTAAGATCTCCATCCAGAGACCAGGCCACCAGGAGAAGAGGATGGGCTGGTGGAATCAGGTCTTGCTGCACGTGGGTTCCTTGGAGCCCTTAGGTGGGGCTGGATGAAAGGAGACAGTAGGAAGAGGAAAATCCAGTCCTATATTATGTTCCTATCTGTGGTTTCCAGTTTTCTTTGTGGAAAATATGCTGGGCCTATTCCCCTAATCTGGGATTTTATGGGTCTTTCTCCCCAGGTCCTAACTTTGGCCTAATGGAAGACCAAGATCTTCCAATGGAAAAGGGGCTCCCCTGGGGCCTCAGAGCCCTATCCAGAGTGTGGCCTTTACTGTGGGCTGGGGAATGGTTGGAAGCATCTCCCGCAGCTTGAGCAGGAGTATGCAGGACATGACATGGGCCTGTTGCAGCTTTTTCTTTCAGTCTGTTCTACCCCACCAGGGTCTTCAGGACCCCTTCCAACTCATCTCACCACCACATCATGGTTTTAGATTTGGATACTTCCAAAGACATGTACTCCTTTTCTCTAAAGTGTGAATGGCTGCTATATTCCAGTAGAACATTCTTGGAGGTCTAATGGGGCTCTAGGAACACATGCAGTGTCTTAGCTACTTTCTCATTGCTGGGACAAAATCCTTAACACCTACAAGTTAAAGGAGGAAAGGTTTATTTTAGCTCACTGTTTGTAGAGATTTCAGTCTCTAGTCGGCTAGCTCCAAGCCAGGATGACATGGCAGAGGAGAAAGACCTCATGGCAAGGCAGGCAGCAAGAAGCATTAAGAGAGAAGAAAGGCTGGATACATACACCCTTCCAGCTCACAGTGACCCACCTCTTCCCACCAGGCTTCACCCAGCTAGAAGCCAATCCAGGCTCACCCAACCTTGATCCATTGTCAAACATTCATGACCCAGGTACCTCCCAAAAGCCCCACTTATGAACACACAAGGCTTTTGCAGGGCAGGAGGAGGCGGTGGGCCCGGCTATAAACCATAGCATGTAGCTTCAATGGCTGTCCCTTTTCATCTCCCTGCCCCCCAACTGTGGGCACTGCAGTTCAGTCCCTGGGTAGCCTGGCATCCTTTTAGGAAGCTGTCAAAACTTCACTTGTGGTGCTGGGGATTTAGCTCAGCGGCATAAGCGCCTGCCTTGCAAGCAGGCAGTCGTGAGTTCGATCCCTGGTACCGATAAAACGAAAAAAAAAAGACAAAAAAAAAAAAAAAAAGGAAAGAAGAAAACTTCACTTGTGCAGGACTCCCACACCTTTATGCACAACACACCTGATGTTGCAGTTAGAAATGGCCTCCTAGAGCTTTGGGGTCTGGCCCAGTTACAGAGTTCAAGGCCTAGATTTGGTGTATTTTGTGTGTGTGTGTGTGTGTGTGTGTGTGTGTGTGTGTGCACGCACACGCGTTCGCACCCTGGGAACTGAACTCAACCTTGTGCTTGCCAGGCAGGTGCTTATGTCACAGAGTTAATGTCACAGACCCAACCCCAAGGCCTAGATTTGAACCCCCAGAATCACCAAAAAATAAAAATATCTTTTGCTGAGGTAACATCATATACTTTATTAAGCCAAATAAAATTAAATGAGTAAAATAATTAAGAATAAGCAGATACTCCAGATCTCTCCTTCCTCCACACCAAGTCTTGCCCTGATGTCCTGAGGCCTTCGCAGTTTTACTTTCCTTATGCACATGAAGGACTCCCCGTGTACCCACTCCACCCCTAACAGATGGGTGAGCCTCCACCACCCCAGGAGACCCCTCTGCTAAGTGGGCTTTTCTTTGTAGACACACCCACTTGTCTGCCCTAGTGTCTCTGGTCCAGCTCGTCCTGGTGGACCACAGAGATGCTGCATCACATTATCTGGATCCCTGACACCCATCTGGCCATGTCCCCCATCCTGAGAGATGCTCTAGACCCTTGTTTCATTGGATGCTTAAGGCCCTGGAACCTCTCCCTACCCCTCAAGTCGTTGCTGCTCCTTCTGGGACTCCCAGAGGCCCTTTTTACAGGCCTAGAGACTGGAGAGGAGGACACCAGGGAGATGGTAGGACGGGTGAGCTGGGAAGCTCTTGGAAGTTGTTGGAGGTGAGCCCCATTCCCTCTGATGCCCACTGCCTGAGTGCTGGAACTTGTGCCTTTCTATTGCACCTGGAATCTCACACCATGGGCAGCTCCGCAGTTACCACCTCCCCAGGGCATATTTTAGGGAGGTAGAGCAAAGCGGGTGAGGCGGGGAGCCCGGTGTGGTGCAGTCTGGCCCTCGGGAAGGGCTAGAGGAAGCGGGTTTCAGGCTCTACCATCCTTCCTCTGCTCGCAGCTCCCAAGCGCCCACGTGCTGCGCTGGCTGGAAACAGCAGGGGGACGAGTGTGGGATCGGTGAGTAGGGTGTCCCGGAGGGAGGTCAGAGCTGGGGTGGGTGAGGAAGAAAACACCCTCGGCAGCTCTATCCGATCCTCTTGTCCTCAGCGGTGTGCGAAGGCAACTCTACGTGCTCAGAGAACGAGGTGTGCGTGCGGCCCGGCGAGTGCCGCTGCCGCCACGGCTACTTCGGTGCCAACTGCGACACTAGTGAGCCTGGGGCGGGGCCGACATTGGGCAGGGGGCGGGGAATTGGAAAAGGAGGGAGAGGGCTGGGGGTGGGGCGAGGCCTGATCCCGAGACCGCATGACCCTGGAAGGCCAGTACCCTGAGGCTAGAGGGAGATGGGGTGCAGGACGCTGCCCACGCAGACACCAGAGCTTCCCACCCCCTTCTCCCTGCAGAGTGCCCGCGCCAGTTCTGGGGCCCCGACTGCAAGGAGCGGTGTATCTGCCACCCGCACGGGCAGTGTGAGGACGTGACGGGCCAGTGTACTTGCCACGCGCAGCGCTGGGGCGAACGCTGCGAGCATGCGTGCCAGTGCCAGCATGGCACGTGCCACCCACGGAGCGGCGCTTGCCGCTGTGAGCCGGGCTGGTGGGGCGCACAGTGCGCTAGAGCATGCTACTGCAGCGCCACGTCGCGCTGCGACCCGCAAACGGGCGCCTGCCAGTGCCACGCTGGCTGGTGGGGCCGCAGTTGCAACAATCAGTGCGCCTGCAACTCGTCGCCCTGCGAGCAGCAGAGCGGCCGCTGCCAGTGCCGCGAGCGCACATTTGGCGCGCGCTGCGAGCGTTACTGCCAGTGCTTCCGCGGCCGCTGCCACCCCGTGGACGGCACGTGCGCCTGCGAGCCCGGCTACCGCGGCAAGTACTGTCGCGAGCCTTGTCCTGCGGGCTTCTATGGCCTGGGCTGTCGCCGCCGGTAAGATCAGGGTCCCCGGGGGGCGGGGGAGGGGAAAGGGCAGCCACCCATGGGGGCGGGGAGGCACGTTCGGCTCCCTCCCACCTTGCTTCCTGACCCTTCCCAAGGTGCGGCCAGTGCAAAGGCCAGCAGCCGTGCACTGTAGCCGAGGGCCGCTGCCTGACGTGCGAACCCGGCTGGAACGGAACCAAATGTGACCAGCCATGTGCCGCCGGCTTTTATGGCGAGGGCTGCGGTCACCGCTGCCCGCCCTGCCGCGACGGGCACGCCTGCAACCACGTCACCGGAAAGTGTACTCGCTGCAACGCTGGCTGGATTGGCGACCGGTGAGCAGCTGGTACCAGCCTCGGCCCAGACGCGCAGCCCCTTAGGACTCTGAGGAAGGTTCTGTGGGCTTTGAGTCTGTTTGCCTCCACGTCTGCTGACATCTCCTCCCCTTATTCCAAGGTGCGAGACCAAGTGCAGCAATGGCACTTACGGGGAGGACTGCGCCTTCGTGTGCGCCGACTGCGCCAGCGGCCACTGTGACTTCCAGTCGGGACGCTGCCTTTGCAGCCCTGGTGTCCACGGACCCCAGTGAGTTTCCTGAGTCTCAGAAGGAGAAATGGGATTTGCACCAAAAACCAAGGGCTCCAGCCAGACAAGGTCCGACAAGGCAGGACCCAGGGCTGGGCTGTCACCTCAGCCTTGGTCTCTTACTGCAGCTAGAGATTGACTATAGGCACTTTGGAGCCTATGCTTGGATTTGAATCTGACGATTTGCTCAGCCTATGGTCACTGGGCTCCTGAGATGATCCAGGGCTGGTGCAGAGCAAGCTGGGACCTCCATTTACAGTCCAGGGTCTGGTCCTGCAGCCCTCTTCTCAACCACGCACAAAAAGGGATTGCAGCCTGGCTGCAATCACAGCTGCAGACGGTGTTCATATTTATTTCTAAAACACTGATCACTCAGTATGTGCCCAACTGTAAGGGTAGGAGGACTTCGGTCCCTAGAGAATAAAACTAGGGAGCCCGAGCCAGCGAAGGCGTCATGGGGGTGGGGATTGCGGCGGCCCACGCTGACCCGAGTATCCCCGCAGCTGTAACATGACGTGTCCGATGGGGCACCACGGCGTGGACTGCGCTCAGACCTGCAGCTGCCACGAGGACTCCTGCGACCCGGTTACCGGTGCCTGCCACCTGGGTGAGTGGGGAGGGAACGTGGGTCTCGGGAATGCAGGAGGCGTGGGCGCGTGGCTGACCTGGTTCCCCCTTCCCCCGCAGAGACCAACCAGCGCAAGGGCGTGATGGGCGCGGGCGCGCTGCTCGCCCTGCTCCTCTCGCTGCTCGGCTGCTGCTGCGCCTGCCGTGGCAAGGACCCGATCCGCCGGTGAGGCCCGCCACCGCTCCGGTTCTCCGGGTTCTCCGCGTGGTCCAGGATGCACGCTCTCGCGCTCAGGCCCCGCCTGCCCCTGGGCATGGCCCCGCTCCTTCCAGTGTTTGGGGTCCCGCCGAGCTCGAACCACCCCCGGCCCTGTGCGCGCCCCGCCCCCTCGCTCAGGCCCTGCCCCCGCAGGGAGCTCTCGCTGGGAAGGAAGAAGGCTCCGCATCGCCTGTGTGGGCGCTTCAGCCGCATCAGCATGAAGCTGCCCCGGATCCCGCTGCGCAGGCAGAAGTTACCCAAAGTCGTAGGTAAGGTGGGGCTCATAGCGGAGGTCACTGAAGGAATCACCCACCGATGGCGCAGAAGGCTTCTGGGAAAAGGGTGTGAAGGAGTCCAGGGCTTCGGGTAGAAGTGGGAGCATTCTGAGGGGAGATGCGACCAGAGGGAAGGATAGGGGATGTTGCTAGGGTGAGGCTAGGGAAGAAGGCAGGAGTCCTAGGTGCATGTGTGGGAGGTATGGGTCCTGAGTGATTGCAGCGGGGTTGTATAGATGATACTTGGGGCTCTAGGGCTCTAGGCTGTAAGTCCATACTATACATGCTGGTGCAGAGTTGCAGGGGAATGCATGGGCCCATGTTCAAGGGAATACTGTGGCCCCAAGGGAAAGACCACCCAGACCTGCAACCTGGAAATTGGCAGACTGGCCCCTCACTCCCTGCCCAAGGACTCCTAGGGTGGGGGCTGTGTTGCTCCTGTGTGTGCTGACACCCCACCAGAATGAATTCTGTCTCCCTCGATTTTCTATTTGTTTCTGAAGATTGAGTGAGGGTAAAGAGGTTCAGGGTTGGGAGGTAAAAGAGACAGCTGAGAAAATCCTTTGGTCAGCCCAGCAGCATGGCATCTGTGAATCCCACATCCCACCTGTGGAATGATGACCAGTCACCCAGCTCTGGGGTCCCTGGAGGCCAGGCCAGGGTTTAGGGTACAGACTGCTGAGATGGGCTGAGCCAAAGGGCAGTCTTACCATTGTACAGCTGGGCTCAACAGTGCTCCAAGGCTCCCCAGGTTCTGCAAGACAGGATCTGAAACAACACGGCATGGAAACCTGGCTGGCCTGTCCCAGCTAAGTGTCCTCTCTAGGCATCTTCTTTCTGACCTTTTTTCAACCCTTCAACCCAATCTTTTTTTTTTTTTCTTTTCTTTTTTTTTTTTTAACTTTTATCGGTACCGGGGATTGAACTCATGACCACCTGCTTGCAAGGCAGGTGCTTATGCCGCTGAGCTAAATCCCCAGCCCCAATCCAATCTTTTTTCAGCTCTGGCGGCACACACTTACACCTAACACTCTTTCTTTACTGGGTTCACTACCTATTCTCCAGACCTGGTCCAGTGTCACTCTACCTGTTGAATTTCTTGTCCCACCTGCAGTCTTGGGGTAGGGCTAGTCCTAATCCCTCCTTGTACTTTTGGCCAATGAGGGCAGAGTCTGGGGCAAGGCAGGGACCCTGGTTCACTCCTCCTCCAGTGGCCCATCACGACCTGGACAACACACTCAACTGCAGCTTCCTGGAACCACCCTCAGGGTTGGATCAGCCCTCACCATCTTGGTCCTCCCGAGCCTCTTTCTCCTCCTTTGACACCACAGATGAAGGCCCTGTGTACTGTGTTCCCCATGAGGGTGAGTATGCTCTGACTTGGGCAAGCCTCCAGTCCAGTGAAGTGTCCCCACTATGAGATCTGTGCCAGAGGTGGGAGCACGAAGCATGAGAGTTAAGACTGTGGTGACACTGTTACATGGGTGTTAGTCACAGAGCTAGACTTAGTGCAGCTGTCCCAAGGCTGGGCAGTGTAGGGAAATGGCTGGGGTCTCCTGTCACCAGTCACACACTGGCCAGCTGCACTTCTGGATGAAACGGGGCAGAGAGGTTTGTGGCCTGAACAGGCAATGGCAGAGGCAACAAGAATGGGATCCAGAGGTTCTGAAGGGGCACCTTTGCGGGCAGCCCACAAACAGGAAGGAGCCTGAATGGCTGGTGTGCTGGCGGCCTCTTTTCTCCCTTCACCACCACCACACTGGGTGACCTCAGCCAGATGACTAACCTCGAAGCCTCAGAAACCTTTTTTTCTCCTCCTCCTCCTCTTCTTTCTTTTTTCTTCTTCCCCTTCTTTCCCTCCTCTTCTTTCTGTTCTTTTCTCCTCTTCCCTCTTCTTCCTCCACTTCCTTTTCTCCTTCTCCTTCTTCTTCCTCTTCCTTTCACCTCTTCTTTCTTCCTCCTCCTCCATGCTTCTTAACGGATAATGGAACCCAGTTGGGAAATGGTAGAGGGTCAGACTTAATGATAGTGGCACCTGAGGGTGTGGTGGAGAATGGATGCAAAGTCAGGCCAAAGCTAGGCTTTGACCCTAAAAAACGTGCTCCTCACTTCCCAGCTGTCAGCTGCACGCCTAGGGACACTAAGTTATGGATGGTGCTATGAATGTGCCCCGAGCAATAGCAACAGCCTGGGGCCAGGTAGTGGAAGAAAGGTGAGGGTTTGGCCTGTAGGTTGGATCTTCCCGAGCTATTCTTGTAGTTGGTAACCAGCGGACTCTGCTTGTCAGAGGCGGCAGCCGAGACCCGGGACCCAGAGGCTCCCTCTGCTCCTGCAGAGGCGCCGGTGCCTTCCCCGGCGCTCTTAACCACCCTGGCGTCGGCAGAGGAGGCACCTCCGCTCTCTGCGTCCTCTGACAGCGAGCGGTCGGCGTCCAGCGTGGAGGGACCCGGCGGGGCGTTGTACGCACGCGTGGCACGGCGGGAGGCCCGGCCGGCCCGGGCCAGGGGCGAGGCCGGGGGTTTGTCGCTGTCGCCATCGCCTGAACGCAGGAAGCCGCCGCCACCGGACCCCGCTACCAAGCCCAAGGTGTCTTGGATCCATGGCAAGCACGGCGCCGCTGCCGCGACCCAAGCGCCCTCACCATCGCCCCCGGGCCCGGAGCCTGCACCCAGCCCCAGCAAGAGGAAACGGACACCCAGTGACACGTCGGCGCGGCCGGAGGAGCCCAGTAGCCCCCGGCCCCGCGACACGACACTGAGGCCCCCGGGGCTGGCCGAGGAGGTCCTGGCTCCCGTCGCGCCCTCACCGCCCCGGGCCCGAGCGCGAGGCCGCGGTCCTGGCCTCTCGGAGCCCACGGACGCCTGTGGTCCTCCGCGCAGCGCGCCCGAGGCCGCCTCCATGCTGGCGGCGGAGCTGCGCGACAAGACTCGCAGCCTGGGCCGCGCCGAGGCGGCCTCGGGCGCGCAAGGTCCGCGGGAGAAGCCGGCGCCACCGCAGAAGGCCAAGCGCTCGGTGCCGCCAGCCTCGCCCGCCCGCGTGTCCCCGGCACCCGAGGTCACGGGGCTCGAGAAGGCAGCGACCAGCACGCCGGCGCCCGAGACCCCTCGAAAGAAGACCCCTATCCAGAAGCCGCCGCGAAAGAAGAGCCGGGAAGCGGCGGGCGAGCCCCCGAGGGTAGGCGCGCCCACCCTGTAGGGGCTCGGCCCTGCCACACCTGCAGCTTCCCATGGCTTAGCAGCGTTGCTTGCCACCCCGCGTTCTGCGACCCCGGCGTCTCCCGCGCAGTCTGGGCACGGGAGACCTCCCCTTGGCCGAGGCCCCTAGCGGCACGCAGGAGGTTGTGCCTGATTGGCGTAAGCCCCAGCAGCTGCTCCTCGGTGGGAGCATCCTTTTGATCAAGGCCTGCCTGGCGCTTAGCTGGAGGCTCTCCTCATTGGCCAAGTTTTGGAGCTCTCTGACCACCCACGTTTCATTGGTCACGATCAGATGAGTTCTGCCTAGAGACCACCACTTACTGTACAGTATTTGGCCCGGGCTACCTTTTCATTGGTTGAGACCAAAAGCACTTCTACCAAAAGCTACCCCTCACTGCCCAGAGCCTGGCGCCTCCTGGCTGAAGGGTTCCTTCCTTGATAGTAGCCCAAGGCTACCTCCACTGGCCGGACTCCAGGGCATCTATCTGGGGAGGAGGGCTGGTCTCTGCTTCTCAGGGGGCTCAGTGCTCCTAGCCTGTCCCACTCCTTCCCCTCCCTTGCACCCCAAGTTCCAGCCTCCTAGCCTCACCCTCAGCTGTCAAGCTGGTATTGATAGCCTCCCACTACCCTACTCACTGTGGAAATCCCAGGGACAACTGAGGTGACCTGAGAAGATGTATTTATATGCCCCTGGCAGGGCTGCTTACACCCCATCCAGGGGCCCCAGGATGGGCTCCTCTTGGCAGGGCCTTGGCCAAAGCTTCTTAATAAAGTGCCTTTCTTTTCCCCTCTGTGCTGTGATGACTACCTGTCTCTGGGTCCCTGGCAAAGATATCGCCCTAAAGAAACTGCATGGGACTTCTTCATGCCTGCATTCACTCCTTCACCCACACTGTCTGGCGTGAGTCTCTAGGATCGTGTGGAAAATGGGCTGTGCCTGACCTTCGCTGATCTGTTTATCAAAGTTTATGGATCTCTCCCCTGGCTTGCCTAGCCTGGCCTGGCCACCCGGGAAGAATGGCTCAGAGCAGGTCGGGGTAGGGAATCCCTTGATTGGGAGCCGCAGGCAGTGGGAGCTGCTTCTGTTCGGTGCCTTTCCCATGGGCTGCCTCTGTTGAACTTGGAGGTCAGAGCTGTTTTGGGGTGGGCCAGAGGCTGGGGCCAGGGGCCAGGGGGCCAAGGGTGCAGCCTCCAGCCAGACCTCATCTCGCACAAACAAGAAGGTCTGCCTCTGCACAGAGCCCTGCTGTCCCCCTCAATGGGCTCCTTGTCCTCAGCCGGAAACTCCTCACTTGCCTGCCAGAGAGGCAGAGGGGATGGGGAGGGGAACCTCCCTGGGCTGAGCCCCAGCACTCTGCTGGCCACACTGCCCTCTGACCCGGCTTCCATCTGTGACCCTTTGTTCCCCAGCACCTTCACTGCCAGAGGCAAGCCTCCGATGTGACCTTCCCGAGCCACATACTTTAATCTTTCCACGGTTCCAAATGTTTCCTGGAGTTCCAGAAGCTGTTTGGACTCCCCTTCTTCCTGCCTATCTAGCAGGCTTCTTTTTCTTCTTCCCCATCTTTTGATGCTCAGCTCAAAGTCTTCTGATTCAGAAAATCTCCTCCCACTAACTCCCTACATCCGACCTGCAGCCCAGAACCCAGCTGCACTGTCTGCCTAATGCTGCAGGACTTGCAGGCTTTGGTCCACTTCGGTCAGCTACACAGGGGCACAGTCACTCAAACGGAGATGGCATGCTGCTCCAGCGGGGGAAGACATCAGAACAGCTGATGGCCATGCAGTCCCTGTGTCTGCTCTGCCCAGGCAGTGCATGGGACACGGACTGCCTGCCTCTGGGCCACACTGCTTCCTTTGGCTGGCTGGGCACCCTCCAAGCTGTGACCCTGTGGCTGGCTGGGCTCTGATCTACTTAGGCACCAAGCCACGCTGACTACTGGAGTTGATGACACAGGCTCAGAGTCAGCCAGGAGGGTAAGAAGATAAGCTGGGCCAGCAAGGGCAGGACATTGACACAAGGGGATACAGAGGTAGGCAGTTCGCGGGTTTAGTCCACAACTTTCTTTTGGTGTTTTGTTTTCTTTCTTTCTTTCTTTCTTTCTTTCTTTCTTTCTTTCTTTCTTTCTTTCTTTCTTTCTTTCTTTCGAGACAGGGTCTCACTACATAGTCCAGACTGGCCTTGAACTCACTATGCAGCCTAGGCTGGCCTTGAACTCGTTTTCCTGAGTCAGCCTCCTGAATGCTGGGATTAGAGGCGTGCGTCACCTCCCCCAGCTAGGCTGCCCGCCTACCTATATGTTCCCCCTCCAACAAAACCATTGTGCTCCAATGCTGCTGCTCCCTGATCCCCCAATCCCTAATTCTGCTCTGTCCCCCCCAGCCTGGACCAGCATAATTTGAGACTAGGGGAATCTCAGTGACCAAGGTTTCCTGGGGCCTCTCCTCCCCCTGTTCCATGAGCCCTTCATACATCTGAAGCCCAGCCTGTGGAGTTCCTCAGTGGGCACCTCACAGAGCAGGAACCCCCTCTCCCAGTGTTCAGTCTCCATTGCCCTCTTCCTACCCCAGGAGGGTCCCCTCAACTCTCCTCTGCCTTCAAAGCCACCAGCTCTTCCCCACCCCCTCAAGGCTCACAGCAGTGCCAGCTCCAGGGGCAGGCGCCACAAAAGGGAACCGCAGCTGCTGGAACCTCCGTTGCCATGGGGATGGGGACCACAGGACCCACATCTGGTAGCGATTGAGGAGGAAAAATTATGAGTCGTGGAAAATGCAAATATTTTCTGTAGCACAGAGCACGAAGGAATGTGGAGACTGGAGAAGGGCCTAGGCTCAGTCTGGTTTCCAGCAGGGATGCAGCACACATCACACAAAGAGGCAGGGCCGCCTACAAACACAAAGCCAAACCAGCAGCCACTTGCCCTGCAATACACATATGTTCACCACTAGACACACACAAACATCAGCACATTCAGTCTGAAACACACACACGTACACAAGCTACCAGAACTCTGAGACAGAGATAGGTACACAGGGAGGCCCTGTGTACCTCCCACAGCTGTACCCAAAGAAACAGACATTCATCTGTCATTGCACACACATCTGCCTTCAACACACAGAAGCTGCTAGACACAAACACAACCCTCTGCTGGCCAGAAATGGGTACCCACCCTTCAGCACAAATGCACAGTCCACCATTTTTAAAACCACTGACATACTGCACATGCGTGTGGAGAGAGATATACACTGCACTCACATATGTGTCGGCCAACCCACAGTAAAACAGGAACTCAGCCTGCAGGATACATCCATGACTCATGGAAACAAAAGATGTGCACACTGAAATGTACAATATAGCCACTAGACATGGGAACTCAAGGCAGATACTCCTGCAGCACACACACACTTCACCAGACACAGAGAAAGGCAGAAACACATCATATAAACAGATCACATCAGAGGTGCACGCTGAGGCGTCAGCTGCTGCTGGACAGACGTAGTTCCTGTGACACACTGAAAAGAGACAGATATCCTGCATATGTACATCCTGTCACAGAGACACGTCACAATCTGCTTGCCAAACACAACCCTTGATAGCATACACACACCACTGGACATAAAGCATCAACATACATCCTGCACCCCACCACATTCACAGAAACTTACCTCATACTACAAAACAAATATACACACGTCATCATCTGACACACAGAAACGCCAGTCAGCACCCACCAGAGACGCACATACACGCATCACCGCCAGAGACACAGTGAACAGACCCGCATCTTGAAAACAGATACCACCTGACTTGCCAGAAATAGACACACACACCAAGATAAACAGCAGCTGACAAAAATAACACATACACACACACAGCAGCCAGCACACACACTCCACTAGAGGAACAAAACAAGGAAATACATACTTAAACTGGGCACATGCTACCATATCCATAGAAATGTGCACACACACACACACACACACACACACACACACACACACACACATCTTGACGCACAGGAAGGTATATGAGATGCTTCAAAGTATGGCCTGGTCTTTACATATGGTTTGCATGCAAATGATAGGTGACCCCTGCCAGAAGCACTAGTGTGTCAGGGCTGGGGTTAGGAGAGCAGTGTTCTGAGGAACAGAAGAAAAAGAATCGAAGGCCAAGTGAATGAATGTGTGCAGGTCAGCTGAGAGGTTTCGGGAGGAGCAAAGTAGGCAGAGGAAAGGGAGTTAGGAATGAGACTTTGATGGGGTGACAATGGAATGTGAACTTGTGGATGATTCCACCTGGGGTTGTACTTGTGCCTTCATGTGCACTTGTCCCACGGATGCTGGGCAGAGATCATCATTTTTGGGTGAGGGTATAATCAGGATGAGCCTGTGTGCAAGGCTGAGGCACTCACCTGGTTGTAAAGAAGTTGGTCCAGGTCGGGCATGTAGTAGACAGCTTACTTAACATGTATGACCCTGGGTTCCATCCCAGCACAGTCAAAAAGAAGAGCTAGGCATGGTGGGCACACCTGTAATCCTAGCACTAGCGGAGACAGGCAGATTGCTTCAAGTTCAAGACCAGCCTGAACTGCAGAGCGAAATTCTCTCAAGAAAACAAAAACAAACACAAAACAAAAAGAAGGAGGCAGAGGAGGAAGAGGAGGGGAAAGAGGAGAAAAAGAGAAAAGAAGTTGGGGTTAGGAGGTCTTGGATCTTCCTGGGTTTGTAATGACTTTGGGGTCAGTAATGGACCTTCAGGTATGCATCAGCCAGGAAATCACAGAAGTCTTTGTAGTCAGATGGTCGTCCTGGTGTATTGGGGATTCGGTAATTCTGAAGATTTCTGTCACCTACATCCCTACAAGAAATATTTCAGTGGGGGCTTCTTATTACTGACCTGTTGTGCATTTTGAGGGGCGAGGTGTGCACAGAAGGCATTCATTCTAAACCCTTAACAATCGCATACCAAGCACACTGCTTCCCTGTGGCAGGGCTCCCTTGTAATTTTACGTGGGCCATTTGGAGGACCTGGTTGAACAGAGCTGCTTGCTGGCGAGACAGAAATGAATTCGTGGCACCATCTAGTGGTTGCCTATGGTAATATGTTTTTTTTCTCTGATTTTAGCACATTCTATTGTTACCCCCTTTCCATTTAAGGAACACACAGCTTTCAAGAAATACCCTGTGGTTTCAAGGAAACCACAGAATTTCAATTTGGTTATCTTATTCTATTAACATCAGAGGAATTTCATCTTACCATCACCAACTATCGCAGTAAATGACTTAAGACAGACATCCATATTCTGTTCAACAATGGTTTTCAACTAGGCAAAGTGCACCTGCTTTCCCAGATAGATGATTCTGATGGGACAATTGAGAACCGCTGCCTCTTCAAATAAACAGTGCTGAACTCTTGCATCATTTCTGAACTCTTGCATCATTTCTAAAATGATTAAAATTACTTTTCTCCTTTAGTTTCTCCAATGCATTTTTAGAAAATTTGGTAGTTTGTCCTTACAAATGAAAATACAAAATCTCGAATACACTAATATTTAAGAACAAAAGTATCTTTCAAAGCTTGAGTATCTTCACTTAGCCTCTTCTGTTTCAATGAAGGACATGCTGAAAAGCTATTTCAGTTATTTTTCTATAAAAAAGTCCTGCACCAAACTTAGTTGTTTAGTTATGAGAATAGTGAATCCAATATACTGGATGCTAAGAGCGTTGCTAGCCTGTGGTCACTTCTAAGCAGAACTGCTCACAGATACTTTTTGCTGCACACAAACCTGTTAAATGGGCCGGGGTGGGCTCCTAACCTAAGAACAGCTAATGCCTACACTGGATGGTGGCACTGGGTGGTGGGATAAAAATGGAAGCTGGTCCAGTTAGAGATGTTTGCCACTTTGAAACACTTGCCACTTTGAGACAGGAGACAGGATCTGAAGGTCATGATGCAGAAAAGAACCTCAAAGGTGCAAACCAAACCTGTTAAGATGGAATAGAAACTATACATAAACAAAAGCTGTGAATTCGGTTGGTAAGTAGAGAGTCAGTAATTTAAGAGAAGCTTGGCAGAGCCTGAGCCTTAAAGATCTACAGTCTCTTGCTGAGGAGCACCATCTGGTCTGCTCTTTCTGAGGCCCGGGGGTGAGTTCTGGGTGGGAGGCCAAGCTGGGGAGCTGGTCCTTGAGTTCCCAGACACACACCCTTAATAGTACAGTGTCACACACTGTCTGAGCTAACTTGAGTCTTCCTGTTTCTCCTCACTTGAGATTTCTTGCACTCAACTCAATAAACCTAAACTGGAACAACTATTCATTAAACATAATGCACAACTTTGAACCTCTAGTTCCTTGACCAAATCTGGGAATTTAATCCCTTAAAAGTTTCATAAACTGAACATTAGTACTCTATGTTTACGTATCAGTTAGTAAAATTTATGAAATTTTACATTTAGTCATTTTTGCAAAAACATCATGCACAAAGATACAGATTCACTAACAATTGAAAACTTCTGATCTATACTTTCAGGTTTGTTCCATTGTGATACTTGGGATAAGGATCATCAACATACCAGTTAAACCTCTTCCAGAAGAATGTCGTCTAAGAGTTTACTCTGTGTTTTCTTGCAGAACACAATTTTCCTCAAGCACATTTTTCTTTTTCGCTGTTATCAGTACCAGGGATCAAACTCACGACTGCCTGCTTGCAAGGCAGGCGCTTATGCCGCTGAGCTAAACCCCCAGCCCCAAGCACATTTTTCTTGCAGCTGTCTTTTTTCATGCTTTTTTTTTTTTAAATAACCAGACCTTCTCCTGAGCCAAAGGCCAGAATGGAGTTGAGTAAATCAATAGATAACAGCTCTTACACTCTTTTTCTTGCACTCAGAGTTCTGAATGGCACTGTCAGGACGTTGGGAAGCAAGGGAGCCACTCTGGCATTCACAGCCCTCACTAAAACAGAGGCTGCCATCTTGCCACCATCACCTATGGTGGCCGCCCGGGGTGTCAGCAGAAACAGCTGCAAATAAGAGTCCCTCTGAAAGAAGCATCTTAGCTCTGCCCCCGTTGCCAGGTGGGAACGTCCCAAAGGCTGTGGGTTTCAGGCCAAGGTTATTCCCCAAAGTGAACATGGCCAAGTGGGAAAAACCAGAAGATGAAGGACAGTGCTGATATGAAGTTGGCACTACAATTCATGGTGCCAGAATCATCAATGATGAATATATCCCCAGTTGGGTGGGGCACAGCAATAGCTTGTCTCAAAAATGAATAAATAAATAAAAATAGAATTAAAAACAGTAGAATTTAGTTATCAGGAGCTGGGAGGATGGGAGTTAACGGGGGCAAAGTTTTCAGTTTGGGATGATTAAAAAGTTCTGAAAATAGATGAATATACCTGATGCCAATGAACTAAAAGATAGATGCATTTTATGTGATGTATTATTTTTTATGGAGAAGATTTCCCACAAAACCCAGAAAATCTGCTTAGACAAATTCTAAAGGAGAGGCAACATTTGTGATATATGTTTTACCACAAAAATAAAACAGAGGTCAGTCATTGTGGTCCCAGTCTATAATCCCACCTGCTCAGAAGGCTAAGGCAGGATTATGATATTTGAGGGACACTTCGGGGATTTAGGGAGACCCTGTCTCAAAACAAAACCCCCCAAATCCTGAAGAAGACAAAAATGCATGTAAGCAAAGGCTCTTGCAATAAGCATTGTATAGCACTGTAAGCAAACCAACCCCAAAATTGGCCCCTGGAAGCCTGAATGGCCTTTATCATTTCAGTTTGTTAAAGCTGGGACCTTAATGGACCACTGGTTCAGGTCACACAATAAGACATCATTTGCTCTTTGGGGTTGAAGAATAGGACAACTTGGGCAGTAAAATAAAGAAAGCAGTAGGGATAATTATTCCTTCTCTTATCTTGTGTGAGGGTCTCAATTCTTGAAATCTGTTTTATATTGTACCACATTAACAATTTTAGTGACTTGGGCCTGTCCTCAGGGACCTATTTGGAAAAACCAATACTATAGGGTCAAAGTTTTGATTTAATTCCAACTACAGCATCCAGCCAGTACTGCATTTGAAAACCCAAGAGAAGAGCGAGCCAGAACCATGAGAGTGTTCAAACAGCTGTTATGATGATGGTCAAGGTAAGCCGACTGTGTCTTCCTTATGTATGGTAACAACACAGTGTACTCCCTTAAATTTAGTAGAGTCTGGAGAAATATGTCAGTTAGGGGGGTTTTATTGTTGTTTTCGGATACCAGAAATCAAACTCAGGACCTTGCACCTGCCAGGCAGCCACTGAGCTATATCCTTGGCCTGCCAATTAAGGTTTAAAAAAATGTTGTTCAGTGTGTGGGAATCAATGGACAATTGTCCTCAGTGGGTGCCAGGGTCTGGGGCATGTTATATCCCAGGCTATGCAGGGTTGAAGTAGTTGCTATTGCCTGAGCTTGGGGACTACAAAGGGGACTCCACCTTTTGAGGATTGGGTTTGGATGTTTTATCTAATTTGTTTTAGAGAAGGTTGGGGGCTTACTTGAAAACTAGATTATGGGGAAATCCCAGGTTATAGAGTTTCCAGTGCCAGGATGGGAGGAGGTGGATGGCCAGGGAAATTCTGAAATACTGGATGTTAGTCAACTTTCTGTTATTTTCACAAAAACCTGAGCTAGTTTTCTTTTAAGGGGAAAGATTCTATTTTGACTTACAGTTTTAGAGATTTCCCTCCATGATCAGATGAACCCATAGGATTCAAATATCATAGATGGAAATGGTGAGAGAGAATTGTGGAGCAAAATCACTCATCTCATGGTAAAGGGGCAAAAGACAGGAAGTGGAAGGGGCGACTGTCCCCTTGGAGGGCACACCCTCAGTGACCTGGAGGCCTGTCCCTAAGCCCTACTGCTATCCAGTAGCATCTTCTAAAAATGGCTCACCAATCAAATGTTGCCAGGTTTGAGGTTGCACACCTCTCCTACTGAAGTTGGATTTCGGCTTCTTCCCATCTCAAACAAAGAATTGAATTCAAAGAGCAAAAAGCAGCGGCAAAGTTTATTTTAAAAAGTAAAAATGAAGAGTGAGGGAGAAACTGGCTCTGCAGAGTGAATTTGGGCCTAGTAAAAGGAAAAAGCAAGATGAAAAAACAGCCTGGAGAAAGCAGGGTGGGCTACGGTGCGGCAAGTCAGGATAGCAAGCTCTTCCTGATGATGTCTATGTCCTTCTATCCCGCCCAAATCTCCGGGAACCCCAGGAGAACGTCTCCACACCGGTCCTGAGAGGGTGCTGCGATCCCAGGGCTCAGGCTGAGGTCGGGTCTAGGCCATCCTGTTGAAAACCTGCTGAAGTTCTCCAGGGAAGGCCACATGCTGGGCTTTGGGAACTGTTCTGTGCACAGGTTCTGGGGTCTTTATAATTAACAGTTAATACTTTGTTCTCCTGCCAGCATTTGCCACACCTAATCTCTGTCTTCTGTTGCCACTTAATAAAGTTTTCACCTCCCAATTACACCGTGGTCTGAGGAGCAAACCTTTAACACATGAACAACAAACTACAGCTGGCATTTTCCTTGGTAGAAGGGGTTGGTGTTTCGGGATGAAAGAAATGGGTCTTGGTGTATTCCTCATGAGCCATCTGTAATTCTGGGCCATCTGAGCCTTCTCTGTCTCTGTCTCTGTCTCTGTCTCTGTCTCTGCCTCTGTCTCTGTCTTTGTCTCTGTTTGTCAGATGGACCCATGGCCATCTGAATGCAAAGGAAAAAAAAAGTTTTGATGTTGACATGTTGGTTTTTTCAAACAAAATCCAAGTGTTGCTTTGGTAGTGGTAGCCAATGCTAATTTTATTTATTTATTTATTTATTTATTTATTTATTTTTATGTTTTTGAGACAGAGCATCGCCATGAGCTCGGGCTGCCCAGCTAATAATTTGACTTTTTTTTTTTTTTTTTTTTTTTTGTCTTTTTCTTTCTTATCGGTACTGGGGATTGAACTCCCGACCACACACTTGCAAGGCAGGCGCTTATGCCACTGAGCTAAATCCTCAGCCCCAGGTGTTTTATTTTTCCTACCTTTGGTTTGTTTGTTCTTTTCAGACAGGATCTCATTATATATTCCAAGTTGGCCTTGAACTCACGACAATTCTCTCACCCCAGCTTCCTGAGTGCTAGGATTGAAGGCATGTGTCACCATAGCCGCTCCCAGGCAGAAAGAGAAACAACCGCATAGCCTACAGTGTTAAGCTGTGAAGTCTGGTAGGTTAAGTGGCATAAATCCATCTTAAATTTACAATATTTTCAATTTATGATGGATTTCTCAGGATACTGCTCCATCTTCAGTAAGGAACACCTAAACTGTCTGTGCAGAGCTCCAGAAAAGGATTTGTACAATAGCCCCATGTGGGATAGCTCAGAGCCAGTCACCTCCCTGGGCCCTATGGTGGGGCCTCCACTCTCACCTGAGCCAGGTGATGCCAGGAGAGGCCCCGCAGGCCACAGTGCCCAGCCTACCCAGCACTGGCCAGCGATGGCAAGCTGCCAGACACACCCATAGCCCCACTGCGCCCATTCTCCTGAACCTAGCATCCTGCCCAAGTGCTCCTCGTTTCCCACTACGGACTACATACTAAGAAAGGATGCTGGCAGGTCAGGATCTGGCTGCGCTGATGTGGGGCCATGTTGAGACAAGGCAGGGACACCCCTGGTCGACAGAGCTACTCACTGGAGATTATTTGCAGGCAATTCACATCTTCCCAAAGGCTCACCATTCCAGATTATTCTCCCCTTCTGGGCTATAATAATGTACACATGGAAGTAAGAACTCTTAATTCTTTTATTATTATTCTAAACATTAACAGTTTATAGAAGAGATTCCTGACTGAAAACAGGCAGGAGCTCATCCCAGGACCTGACAGTTGACTGGCCTTCTTATCTGCAAGCAAGATGCCCTTTGTCGATGAATTCCAGACCCATCAAGGATGATGGGATGTCCTCACGTCCCTTCTCCTGCAATGTGTCCCATTCTGGGGAGCTCTCACAGTAGGCACCCTGGCTGGAGGGTCTGAGCAGGGTCATGTACCAGGCTCTGGCATCTGGAGGAACAGGTGGTCTGGCTCTAGGAGCACAGGAGAGGGTACAGTGCCTCACTTCTTGGGTAGCTCAGGAAGTGCTTTCTTCTGTGAAGAAACAGCAAGCACCCTACCTTAACTGTCAGGTTTGGTCCCCAAAGGGAAATTCTTGCTAGGTGGGGGCTTTACCACACATAAGAGCTTTGCCACATCTAATGCATTTATTGGGTCCACATCCTCCACCCCTGAGTCCCCCACACCCAACAGACTGCCAGGCATGTAGTAGGTGCTCAGCAGGTGTCTGTTGAACTGGATGGTGAAGGGCTTCTCTTCACCATGCAGCAGTCTCTGGTGTTCCAGGAGGTGCGAGCTCCAGCTGAACATTTCTCCACATTTGTTACACTTCAAGGATTTCTCCCCAGAATGAACCTTCTGGTGTTTAATAAGACAGTGGTTCTGGCTGAAGGCTTTGCCGCACTCGTGACATTTATAGGGCTTCTCCCCGGTGTGGATGCGCTGGTGCACGATGAGGGACGAGTGGCAGCTGAAGGCCTTCCAGCACTTGCTGCAGTCGAAGGGCTTCTCGCCCGTGTGGATGCGCTGGTGCACAATGAGGTAGGAGTGCGAGCTGAAGGCCTTCCCGCACTCGTTGCATTTGAAGGGCTTCTCCCCGCTGTGGATGCGCTGGTGCACGATGAGGTACGAATGGCAGCTGAAGCCTTTCCCACAGTCCGTGCACTTGAAGGGCTTCTCGCCCGTGTGGATCCTCTGGTGGAGGGTGAGGCGCGAGCGGTTGTTGAAGGCCTTCTCGCACTCAGTGCATTTGAACGGCTTGTCCCCGTTGTGGATCTTCTCATGCACCGTGAGGGATGAGTGGCAGGTGAAGGCCTTGCCACAGGCACCGCATTTGTAGGGCTTCTCACCAGTGTGGATGCGGTGGTGCCGCGTGAGGTGCGTGCGCTGATTGAAGGCCTTGCCGCACTCACCGCACTTGTAGGGCTTCTCGCCTGTGTGCACCCGTAGGTGCATGTTGAGCAGCGAGCTGCAGCTGAAGGCCTTCTCGCAGGTGCTGCACTTGTAGGGCCTCTCGCCCGTGTGGATGCGCTGGTGCACATTGAGGGACGAGTGGCAGCTGAACGCCTTCCCGCACTCACTGCAGAAGAAGGGCTTCTCGCCCGTGTGGATGCGCTGGTGCTCGATGAGGTTGGTGCTCCAGGTGAAGGCCTTGCCGCACTCGCTGCACTTGTAGGACTTGGCATGGCTGTGCCAGCGCCGGTGCAGGGCCAAGGACGTGCGCTGGGGGAATGTTTTACCACACTCACTGCACACGAAGATGTCCGCCCCGGGGCCTGCCCCGTGTGGCCTGGACTCAAAGGACCTGTCTCCCAGGTACATCCTCTGCTGGTCCCTGGTGACTGCCCCAGTGGACTGGATGTCTGTAGTACACCTGGCAAGAGAGTGTCCCCCAGAAGGAGCACTCTGCTGGGCAAACAGAGCACACTTGAGCGGGGAGCGCTCCATGGAGCCACTGTGTCCCCAGTATCCTTGCTCTGTGGAGATGTCCCCGAGGGTGGCAGGCACTTGCTCCCACTGCACAGTCTGGTTTCTCCAAAGGATTGTGGGGGCCTCCCAAGCTGCACCCAGGCTGGCACTGTGAACGCTAGGCTTCTTCGGCCGCTCGGTGACTGCCTCCCGGGATGGTTCTTCTCTGCCAAATCCCTGCTGGAGATGCTCCTCCTTTACCTCAGATGCAGGGCTCCACTCTGTAACAGATTGAAAGAAGAATTAACTGTGAGCAAGCAGAGACAGGGCCCTGGGATACACACTGACAGCTGACCTGGAGAAACAGACAGCTCAGGAAAAAGTAGAAAATAACTGGGCCAGAGAGCTGGAAGCCATGAAGGCAGAGGAACAAAAAAGGGTGCCCTTGTGAGATACTAGATGGAAAAAGGAAAGAGGAAGAGAAAACAGAAGGACCTACCAGAGAACACCAAGATGCAGCCAAGGGAATCCCAAAAAGAGCGTCTTCAAGTGGGTACTAATGGAATCGAGAAATGGACACAGCTCATGTGTCCAAGTCCTACAAATGGGGAGTTAGGATGTGACTCAGTCATTGAAATGCCCACCAGCTGACAGCTGTGAGTCAGTACCATGTCAGGTGCACAGTAAACACAGCCTGAAGAAATGATTAAAGATTTCCCTGGTGCCAAAGTGAAAGAGAATTCCCTGTATGCTGCTTCACTCAAGCATTTCCCTCAGAACCTTTGGAATTATAAATCCTTGCCCAGCTCTGAGATGCATAGACATCTTTTTAGAGGAAAAACAAGCCTCTTGTCAACTCTGCATGTGAAAACATCTTTCATGGAGGCATCCTGGAGAGTTGAACACGGAGGAGGCTGGTCTCCTATCTCCTTGTCTCTGTGGAGATTTAGTGCAAGATGAAGCTTCCTGCTGGGCATGGTGGTGCATGAGGGTAACTTCAGTACTGAGGAGCTGAGGAGGCTGACGCAGGGGGATCACTGTGAGTTTAAGGCCAGCCCCTATTACATAATAAGACCCTGTTTCAAAAAAAAAAAAAAAGTAACTTCCTGCTTGTCAAGAAACATACAAGCATTTTCCTTGGAGGAAAATGATAGCCTGTGAGGGGTAGATCCACTTGGCTCTGGAACATGGCCTCAGCTGCTGCATCACATTAAACAAATCCACTAAAATGTTTTTCCCTTCTACCTCTACGGAGAGGTGTTCTGGGCTGTTGAATATTTTATTTCTAATTCTGTCTTCTCAACAGCTTCAAGGAGCCCAGTCTAACATGGTGGGCAGAGCTGCCCCGCTGTGTGGCACACGCCCCAGACCTGCCCAGAGGCAGACAGAATGAGACCTGGAAAAGTGAGGCAGGCAGCCAGGTGAAGTGGGTGGAGGAGCACAGCCTGCTTCCACGGGAACCCCAAATGCACAAGCTCAGAGGCAAGAGACAGTAAGAGAGAATGAGATGCAGGAAGGGGACAGGGTCAAGAGGTGGACATGTGAAGAGGCAGAAGGCTTTCTAAGTGGAGGCCAATGTGATGATCAAGACGCCCCTTAAACATCACTCTGGTGCTGTGTACAGAAGTTGGAGCAGAGCTGGTGAGCAGAATAAAGAATCTGGGAGAGCCGAGTGTGGGAATGCACGCCTGTAATCCTACCACTCAGCAGGCTGAGGCAGGAGGACTGCAGAGAGTTTGAGGTCAGTGTGAGCTACATAGTAAAACCCTACATCAAAAAATCAAGAAGGGGGGCTGGGGATTTAGCTCAGCGGCATAAGCGCCTGCCTTGCAAGCAGGCAGTCGTGAGTTCAATCCCTGGTACTGATAAAAATGAAAAAGACAAAAAAGAAAAGAAAATCAAGAAGGGGGCAGGGATAAAGGAGGGAAAGGGAGGAGGAAAAGACAAACCAAGAGAATAATTCAGGTAAAAAATGGCATTTTCAGACAAGTGAGAAAGCACAAAATGACAGGCTCAAGAACTATTTAGGAGCTAAAACTGATGACTTTTTGTTGACTGGAGTGGCAGCAGTGGGGAGAGGGCAAAAACTGCCATGGAAGCTTCTAGAAAGACAGGGATAGAAAGTGGAAGTCCTTGTCTATTTTTAGGCACATGGAATGGAGCCAACCAATAAGACATGAGAGCAGAGGCCTACCCAATGTTTAGTAACTGCTCACAAAGTGACCATTTGTGTCACTACGGCACAGATATGTCCACCACCAAGCGGATGGGAGGGTCTGCAAAGTTGTACAGAAAACAGAGAGAGGTCAGGTATAGCAGTGTGTACTGACTGTCCCACCACTCAAAAGGCTGGGGCAGGAGGACTGTTTGAGTCAAGGAGTTTGAGAGCAGGTCCATGAAGTTGGGGCTATGACCACTCACTCTTGTACCATTGAGGTTTGGGGGCTTTGGAATGTGTGAAAGAGGAGGGGATGGGGCGAGGAGCACAGATGCTCCATCCAACTGGTCCCCGGCACACGTGGCGCTGTATTAACTGCTCCTTGGTCTGTCTTTCCCACAGAGATCTGTGTTTCTCAAATGCCTAATGTACTCAGCATTCACTGTCCATTAACTTATGCTGAAATTAGTTCATTTATTCATTAATCAACTCAGAAGAGAAGTTTCTAAAAATGAAATGTTTGAGAAAAAAGTGACACCAGCCTCCTCTCCTACTCAGGGCATGTCCACGACCCCTTCTCAGACAAAGAGGGCCAGTGTCCCTGCTGTAGCTTCACGGACCAAACCCTGCCCTTGCCTGGTGCCACCTCCCCCTCTGTCTACTCACTTCTCTCTGCCACCTCTTCTCAGGGAGCCGACCCAACTGAAGTCTACACACACAGTCTTCAGCCCTCTAACAGAAGCCATTTGTTAAGTCTTTACCTAAATACAGATGCTTTTGCTTCCCACCCCTCATCGGAAGGAAGGTGTTTCGGCTGGTTTTGTTTACTGCTGTATTCGCAGCATACTTCCTGGCACACAGGTGCTCAATACATGTTCAAGGAAAAAAGGAGGAGATTGCGGGGAGGCCTAGCAAGGACCCAGGGAAGGCACAGACTGAGCCAAGATGGTGGCACTGAGGAGGGGAACAGGAGCTGAGCTGGGCAGGGGATATGAGCAGGGGAGGGGAGGTGCTGGGGTGCCACTGGGCCAAAGGACCAGCACCTTTTACCTGTGTCAACTGCTCACCTGAACAAGACCTTCCAGAGCCTTCCCTGTACACTCGCCATGGCTCCTCTCCTCGTTCCAGATGGGAGATCACATCTGGCTTACAGACCGGAGGCCCTGCTTGTGGGAGAAAAAGCACTGAGGCTGGTGCACTGCAGCTCTCCAACTTAGCTGTCCTCATGTGACGACCCTTGAATCATAACAAGCTATTACAAACGATGTACCATCCACAGGGAACAGGAAGCTCTCTGAGCCCCAAAGTAGGCAGTTTGCCTTCTCTCCCCCCGGAGCTCTCCTTCTCTGTGCTCCCTATTCTGGGACCAGTGGAACTTTAAGTAAGAATGCGACTAGCTACCATGCTGGATCTTGGGGACTTTAGGTGTGGTCAAGCCCCCTGGCCCAGGTGTCCTGAGGCAGAGACCCTATATTCCAACTCACGCCATGTCTGACATCAGCACTACCATGCGGAATAAGCCTTGGGAGCCACTCCTACCCAAGGCAAGAAGGTTCTGGTAGTTCTCCAGCATCACATCTCGGTACAAGGCCCTCTGAGGGGAGTCAAGTTGACCCCACTCTTCCTGGGTGAAGTCCACAGCCACATCCTTGAATGTCACTGATTCCTGAAATGACACACATAGGACAGAAGTGATTCTGTGTGCATGGTTCCCAGGGAGCTACAGATTGATTAAGGACCTTATGAAGACCAAGTTAACCTGAGTGATCTTCTCTCCAGGATGGAAGGTTGTGCTGTAGACACCGACTCCAGCAGTCCAAGGGCTGGAGCTGGTGGTGCTAAGAACTGACACGCACACATCCCTATCCTTCACCTCCCACTTCTGGAATATTAAGTGAGACTGAATAGATACCATGGCACCTTGCAAAGTCCGTGCCTTAGGACACCTAGGCCAGGGAGCTTGGCCACAACTGAAGTCCCCAAGATCCATGGTAGCTAGGGATGGTTTTGGCGGTAGGAAATAATGAGAAGCAAAGTTCAAAAGCTGTAAAGGAGGGGATCTGGGCTCCACTTAGCAACAGAACTGGTACCAGGGCTAATTTCTAATTGGCCCCAAAGTTTTTTTCCTTAAACCACCAGCTTTTTCCATGAAAGCTCCATGCCACAGATTTGGTACAGATGGAAGCAAACAGTGACACATTCCTTGCCATTACTCTTATTCCAGTACTTCTAAATGATCTTGCCTGATTCCACTCCAAACATCCCCCGCGTCTGCAACATGCCCTCGTCAGCACATGGAGATGAGTAAAGTGATTTCATGTGAACTGTCATCTACTTGATCAAACCTCCAAGCACAGCTCTTGGTTATACAGGTCCTAACAACTGATCCACCCATCAAACTGAGTTAGTCTTGGAGTGACATTGATGAGAGTTCATCTCATGCAGATACATGAGGCCTCATTCAGACTGTCTTCAACTGGAGCTGTTCTCAATGCCCAGAATTCCTCAGCACTCAAAAACAGGTTGAAGGTGAAGGTCCATGGCTGATTGCAGATCCAAGAATTTGGGGAAAAACTGCTAACCCTTTTCATAAAGGAAGAAAAGAGGCACTCACCTCAGATCTGGTTTCCAGGAGACCCCAACCAGATTCATTCTCTGGATTCTCTGGAGAAAAAAGCAGAGCGCTGAGTAAAAGGAGCTGGGGATGGAGAAATGAATCAAAGGGACTGTTCTGCCACAGCCACCACCCAGGTAAAGTCCACCCAGCCCAGGCACAGTCAGAAATCAGAAAAGACAGGAACTATTCAGGCATGGCTAGTGAAGAGTGCGCCCCAATATCTGGCAGAGTCAATAGAGCATCAGGGTTAGTTCTGCCTCCTGATGTCCCAGATATTTTAAGAGGAAATACTGCCATTCCTTTTCCCCATCGACATGTCTGACAGTGGGAACAAATGGTTGTGCACGATGAAGAAGCAGAAGGCCAGCCTGGCTGGTGCTTCTAGGAAACTGGCCTGACCTCTCAAGAGTGTCAGTCTCCTCAACTGCAAACCCACAAACCCAGCAACTAAAAGAGCCAAACTGTACCTGTCTCCTCGGGCTTCACGGGCGGGGTCTCCATGACGCCCCTCGGCAGCGCTCCCTGGAGTGGGCAGCTCTCAGTCTCCAGGACAGCAGGTCAGTCCCTAGGTGCGAGGTCTGCTTCAAGGGCTCGGGGACAGCGGCCTGTAGGGCAGCCCCGCGGGATCACGCACGCGCTCGCGGCAGCAGCACCCGCACACGGAGCCCCCTCTCCGCGCCCCGGTTGGGGCAGGCTCAGCCAACACACCACTCGCTTCACCCGGATCTCGACCCAGCACACCCGCCCGCAGACACACCCACATCGGGCGCCGCGTCCTTTTCACACACGCGCCGCGTCACCCCGTCACACACTTCTGCGGCGTCCCGGCGACACACACGCAGGGACCAGGCACAGGTCCCGGGCGGATGGAGAGCCCAAAAAAACGATCGGGCAAACAGACGAAAAAGCAATACACCGTCTACAAAAGAACAGCGGCCGCCACAAAGAGCCGCCCGGCCACCGCCGCTGGAAAATGCGCCTGCGCGAACCGAAAGCAAACTACCACACCCAAGAGCCTTTGCTTCGCGTGGGCTTCCTTTCCCAAGAGCGCCAGATAGGAGCAGGACAGACGAAGGTGTAGCAAGCCTTCTGGGAAATGTAGTTCCAGGACTGCTGAGCGCTCTGGACTCACTTGGTTCCTTGGTAGGGAAAGTCGCTCTGCATCTGTATGCAGTGGCGCTGTGTGTGTGTGTGTGTGTGTGTGTGTGTGTGTGTGTGTGTGTGTGTGTGTGTGTGTGTGTGTGTGTGTGTGTGTGTGTGTAGCACGCAGGTGGAAATTTCCAGTATGTGTGGGGGTGTCTTCAGATTAGTTGGGTGGGCCCCACATCTTTCTGAAAGGCTCAAGACCCTGCCCCTATTGTCCCTTGAGGGGATATTAAGGGACACTATCTCCGCTACTCCCTCTGGGCCATGGGAGGGGCTCCCAAAGTTGACAGAACTCCCTATCTGTTCTTAGGCAAGTGACCCTCACCACAGTCCACCTTCAGGCTCAGGAGATGGTCTAGGTGGTGGTCTAGTCTTGGCCCTGTGACCAAACACTGTTGCTACCCCCCCTCCTTTTTTTTTGTTTTGTTCTGAGACAATGTCTTGCCTTATAGTTCAGGCTACCTTTGAACCAACTATGTGGTCTAGGCAGTCTTTGAACTCAAGGCAGTCCTCTTGCCTCAGCCTCCTGACTGCTGGATTATAAGCATGTGCCACCTCCCGAGGTTCATTATCCCTCATTTTGATTCCAGGTTCAGGTTTGGTCCTAAACTTCTATCTAGCCACCACCATACCTGTGCCAGGGTCTCCCCAGTGGTGGCCGACATCCAGCATGGCCCCAGTAATTTTTGTCCTCTAGTTCCGTATCTCACGTATATATGTATTTTTTTTTTTTCTTTTTGAGACACTATGTGTTGGGCGCAGGCGCTCAACATACCATACCCCACCCGGGACTAAGGACCATGTCAGCTTCCACAATGCGCTACGTCCCTCTCCAAACTAGCCACCCCCGGTGCACACCTCGTGCTCACTCCGTATTCGCCCGTGCTGACTCTGTGGCAACCCCTGATTGGCCACAGCTGGGCATATTGGCCAGAGCCTGCGTCCCATCCCAACCCTGCCTCCTTGTGGCAGCCTGTGATTGGTCACGGCTGAATATATAAGCCAGAGCCCGAAACAATAAAGCAGCAGTTACCTGTTACCAACAAGAGCGTCCTCTGTCTCATTGGGGGGGCTGCGCCCGTCAACTATGCAGTTCAGGTTGGACTTGAGCTCACTTTGTAGCCCAGGCTGGTCTCGAACTTGCAACAATCCTCCTGCCTCAGCCTCCCAAGTGCTGGGATTACAGGCGTGAGCCACCACGCCCGGCTTCCTACAGTATATTTTGTAGAAGAGTTCTCCTTGTTGATATTGTCTGAGAATATCTTAACCTGGCCTTTATCTTTTTTTTTTGTTTTTTTTTTTTTTGTTTGTTTTTATCGGTACCAGGGATCGAACTCACAACTGCCTGCTTGCAAGGCAGGTGCTTATGCCGCTGAGCTAAATCCCCAGCCCCTATCTTTTTTTTTTAAAATCACCAGTGCTGTGACCTGAGCAGCTCTGGAAGTTTCTGGGGTGAGGATCATGAAGGGCAGTGAGAAGGTGAAGAAATAAAGATGAGATACAGAAAGCTGGAATCAGGTGGAGCCTTCTCTCCTGAGGAAAGGAGGAAAGGAACTGCCCTCTCATTGTAGGAGCATTTATTTATACATTTAGCAACTTAATGTCACATGACACCCCATTGCCTAGTAATCTGCAACTATGGCAACCTAAAGGCCTGATGTTTTGGGTCTTTCTCTGGACAGTCTTTGTTCTTGAACCTGGCTGGCCAGCCCCTACATGTATGGCCAATTTCTAGCTTTGACAATTCCCAACACACCAGAGTCTGCTGAGGCATTTTATTTATATGTTTTATGTCCCTAGAAGAATAATCCCAGGACTTTCTCTCCTGTGTGTTTTCATTGTGCTTCCTTGTGGTCCATGATGCCAGCTGAGGTTGTCAATACAATGCAACTAAATTGACAGGATGGGAGCAGATTGTTCTGCCATTTTTCCAGGTCTTTAGCTGCACATCAAACCTAGGACTGATCATGCTGCACCGATTTAACCTGCCTGTGAGGTTCACAACAATTTTTCAGCCCTGGGATTATCAATGATTTCAAATTCAACAATGTAACTATGCTGCATCATCACAGAAACTAGATGATGACTTTAGAGCATGGCCAAATAAGGACCTGGTGTTTGCCTCTCTTTTCAGCATTGTTGATACTCTTGAGAGCATCATCTATGCACACCATTATGGCAGCATGGAAAGATGGTGGAAAGTCTCTTAAGACTAATTATATTGGAGATAGAATTCTCTGTTGACTCTTTCAATGTCTTCCCACTACACTTTATCTTTAATTGTTTCTGTGAGAAATCATCTGTTGATTTTGTTGAGGATATTTCATATGTGATGAGTCACATCTCTCTTGCTATTTTCAAGATTCTGTGTCTTGGCCCTCAACAGCTGGGTGATTAATGTCTATAGGGTTTAATTTCTTTGCATTTATTCCATTTGGAGTTTATTGAGCTTCTTGGTCATGTAAACTAATGCGTTTCAGGAAACCAAAAATCTTGTTTTTTGAGACAGGGTCTCACTATGTAGCCCAGGGTAGCCTTCTGCCTCAGCCTCCTTCATACTGGTATTACAGGTGTTCACCTTAACACCCAGCACAGCCACTAAGTCTCCAAGCACTCTGTGCTCCTTCTTTTCTTTTCCTTATGGAATTCTTGTCATGCATACAAGAGTATTCTTGACTGTATCACAGAATTCTGTCAATTTTTTTTCTTTCTGTCCCTCAGGCAATAATCTCAACTGACCAATCTTCAAGTGTGCTCAGTCTTTCTCCTGCCTCCTCAAATATGCTGTTAGGACCCTTCAGTGGAGTTTTCCTTTAGTTATTATACTTACTAACTTTAGAATTCTACTTGGTCATTTTATTATGATTTCTACATCTTTATTGATATTTCCCAACCGGTAAGAGATTTTTGTCATGTTTTCCTTTAGTTCTTTAGCCATGGTTTCCTTCTTACACATTTAAAATGCTGACTTAAAGTCTTTAGGCAGGGCTGGGATAGCTTATTAGAGTAACTGCTTAGCATGCACAAGGCCCTGGGTTTGATTCTAGCACAGAAAATAAAAATGTATTTCATAATGGGACTGTAGCTTGGTGCTAGAGCACTTGCCTAGCATGTGCAAGGTTCTAGATTTGATCTCCAGCACAACAAAATAAATACATAAGTAGTATTTATCTAATAAAGCCAATGTCTGGGCTTCCTTGGAGATACTTTCTTTTGGTTGCTTCTTTTCTCTGTGTATAAGCCATAATTTCTTGTCTCTTTGCATGTATTATAATCCTTTTGTTATTGAAACTATGAATTTTACATAATGCAATGTGGCAATACTGAAAATCAGAGTCTCCTCATTCTTTGTTTTGTTCTTTTGAGCAGGGTCTCGCTATGTAGTTTAGGCTGGACTTGAACTCACTATGAATCCAGGCTGGCCTCAAACTCATGGTAATCCTTCTGCCTTAGCCACCCACGTGCTGGGATTATAGGTGTGCACTACCATGATGAACCTTCTCCCAAATCTTGAATGTGTTGTTCCTGTTCATTGTGGTTGTATTTTTAGTGGCTTCTCTGAGTTAATTCTTTAGGATCTACATTCTTTGTTGAGTGTGGCCACTAAAGTCTCCGCCTAGTTGCTTGTGGACAGTTGATTTCCTTCAACATTTGAAACCCAGTCTTTACACAGAGGCTCTGGGTGCATTTTGAGGCATGTCACCAGCGCTCTCTCAGGCAATAGATAATTGTGTTTCAGCTCTACTATCTGCTCTGCCAAGACCAAGGCCAGCTGGAAAGGAAGCTTAGGACTATCAAAGGGCTTTTCTAAGTGTGCACATAGCACTGGGTGTGTACACAGCCCAGACATGCATCTGACTTTCCAGATACTCAGAAATATATCATAGCTTTCTCAGAGCCTCTTCAGTGAATTCATTCCACAGTTTTTCCTTTAAAAAAATTTTTTTTTGTCTTTTTCATTTTTATTGGTACCGGGGATCGAACTCACGACCGCCTGCTTGCAAGGCAGGTGCTTATGCTGCTGAGCTAAATACCCAGCCCCCCCTTTTAAAATTTTTAATGATTAATGTTTAGCCTAACTCATTCATTGTCTGGAAAAGGTTTGTTACACTGGATAGCTTCCAAATGAAGTCAAATAGAGAAGGCCTTGCATGCATGGGTTTTATAGGGAACTACTAGATTGGGTAAACACTAATGATCCTCTGGGAATAAGGTTTCAAAAAGAGGTCTGGTCCCATTCGTCATCCTCTTAGTGGATACAAAACTCCTGGTCTTCATCACTCAAGTGGATTATTACTTTTAAGGCTATTACATACCTGGATAATGGGAGATAAGACCTGACAAGTCTAAATACCACGATGTTCATTTCTTTTACTGAGATTCAGATATTATTCTTGGGGGGAAAAACACCCCAACAAAACACTTCCTAGATTGATGTAAGCCTTTGGTAAATTTCTAGAATCTGAAAGTTGACCCTGAATTTTTTTCTCCAATTTTCTCATTGCTTTTATAGAAGCTAAAAATTCTAAGGTCTTCCCTCATCCTGTCACTGAAACCATGCTTAGCCAATATATATGCACAAATCTACACCTAGGAAAAAACCCATCGAAGTTGTAAAGGTGGCTGTCTCCAATAAGTTAGGTTGGACAGTGACTTCAACTACCAAATTAGCAGAAAAACCAAATCACTTTTTCTATTTAGGATACATTTTCACACTGTCAATCTTTTTTCATCAAGCTGGGTGTGGTGGTACATGCCTGTAATCGCAGCACTTAAGAGGCTGAGGCAAGAGGATTGCTGTGAGTTCTAGGCCAGCCTGGGCTACAAAGTAGGTTCCAGGCCAGCCTGAACTTCATAGTGAAGCCCTGTCTCAAAAAGATCAAAACAAAACAAAACCAAAAAAAAAAAAAAAAAAAAAAAAAAACCAGCTTCCCATAAAGTACTCCTATAATTTGCCAGACTGGTCTTGCTAGTGAGAAGAACAGGCAGACCTAGAAAGGAGCTTCCTGGGACAGCATTGTCAGCTACACAGATCCTAGCAGGGAACCTCCTAGAAGGAGCCTGCGTTCAATTAATAATCCAGAAGGTAATATTCATAACCTAGTGTGAAAGTAGAAATGATGACACAGACTAAAATAAGGTGTCGTTGGTCCAGGGATTTAGTTCAAGCGCCTGCCTGGCAAGTGCAAGGTCATGAGTTCAATCCCCTACCAAAAAAATAGAATAAAATATGGTATCTTACATGACAAAAGAAACCCTAAAATGTGCAAAGATGTCTCAAGCAATAGGAAACACATTAACTCCCAGTAGCAAAGCAAATTCAGAGGAAGCAGAAAAGAAATACAAACAGTAGATGTTTGCAAACATTGACCCTTTAGTCTAGTCATATAAATGATTATTTTGCCAACTGCAGGAGGTCAGTACTATAAGCAATGCTGCCCAAGATGTACAGAAAAAAGGGAGAAACTTGAAGGAGAGGTGATCCTGGGGTAAAGTGACAGCTGATCTTCAGAGAAGGAAATCAAATTGCTGTTCCAACTATGTCATTAAAAAAACAAGGAATACAATGTGTTATAACAACAAAAGATCCTGTTATCTATGTGTGAGTTTACTATTGTTACAGAAAATACTGCTTATTGTCAAGCAATCAGTGCATAGCTGTAGTCACAGCTCTACAGGAAGATGAGGCAGGAGGATTTTAAGTTTAAGTCCAGCTTGGGCAATTTAGTGACTTAGTGAGACCCTGCACCAAAATAAAAAATAAAGAGCTGGGGGCCGGGTATTCAGCTCAGCAGCATAAGCGTCTGCCTGTCAAGCATGAGGTCTTGAGTTCGATCCCCAGTACCAAAAAACAAAAATAGAAATAGAAAAGTAAATAAAGAGCTGGGGACAGATCTCTGTAAAAACCCTAGGTTCAACTACCCCCCACCAGACACACACTCATAACTGTGAATGTGGAAAGGAAGCAAGCCATGCCCCTCAGTGATAGAACATGTGCTCGATATTAAAGCCCCAGGCTCTGAGTTCAATCTGCAGCACCAAGAAAAAGAAAGAAGAGAGAGAGAGAGAGAGAGAGAGAGAGAGAGAGAGAGAGAGAGAGAGAGAAAAGGAGGACAGAGGGAAAGGAATACAGAAAGAAAAAAGAAAGAAAGAGGTAAAAAGAAAACCTACAGAATGGAAAAAAATATTTACAAATCATGTATTGGATAAGAGTCTAGTATCCAGAATATTAAAAACCAACCACAATTTAACAACAAAACAGTCAATCTAAAAATAGTCAAAGAACACAGTGTATAAATGTATTGAAACATTACATCACCCCATAAGCATACATATTTTTTATGTGTCAGTTTAAAAACATGCTTCACTGGTTATGTACTTGGTATACAGGGGGCTGAGAGAGGAGGACTGCAAGCTTGGGCCCAGCCTGGACAGTCTACAGAAACCCCATCTCAAAATAGGGGTACATTATCATTTTAAACACTCTAGTAATAGATACAGTAAATGAAAATAGATTGCATGTTTAACTCAAAAGATTAAAAATAATTGTAAACTTAATTTAACAAAGTTGAACATTAATAACCCTAAAAGCATAAAAACAGAATCTAAAATTGATCAATTCAGACAAGATCTGCTCTTTTAGGAACTAACTAGAAATTTCAAGAATAACACGATCTGCTCACAGGGCAGCACCCTATGGTCTGATTGCCCTCTCACTAGGCTCCTGTTACAGAGGCCTCACCTCTTCTCACTGTCACCACACTTGGGGCCAAACCACATCCACCGTAGCCGTGGTCAGCAGAGCTGAGCACACACTTGCCTGGAACTTCACGCCTCCAGACTCCTGGTCCAGGGCAGGTGCACCTGTGTCGGGTGACTGGCACTGAGGGGCCTGGTTCAGGGTGGAATGGCCATAGACTAAAACCGATCAATTCAAAAGATATTTTTAAGTTGATGAATAAAATGTAAATTAAGAATGAACAAATATACAACATTAATAGTAAAAAGGGAACAGGAGCTATGCAAGGTGGTGTGTCTATAGTTTCAGATACTGGGAGTCTAAGACAAGAGTTTAAGGCCAGCCTGGACAACACAGCAGGACTGTATCTCAAAATTAATTCATTAGGGGCTGGGGATTTAGCTCAGCGGCATAAGCGCCTGCCTTGCAAGCAGGCAGTTGTGAGTTCGATCCCTGGTACCGATAAAAAGGAAAAAGACAAAAAAAAATTATAATAAAAAAAAAAAAAACAGATCAATGTTTTTGTGTTTTACTATGCATTATATTATATATGTTATATGCTATATATTATCCCTAAATTAATCTATAAATTCAATGCAACCCTAATGAAACACCCCATCTTGATGTTTAATTGATAAAAATAATCATAACATTCACAGAATAATACCATAGGATAATAGTCAAGAAACTCCAGGGAGGAAAAGCATGTAAAGAAGATGCTAGGTCTCTCGGACACTAAAATGTACCTATCACCAGCTCCAGTGCAGAAATTCAGGCTAGAGGGACAGACAGACAGACATATGCAAACACGTGAGGTCTGTTTCCAGACCCACCCCACTCACATGATGGTGGGTGAAGGGACAGTGCGTGTCCATTGACTCCCTGGGTCGCGGGGTCCATAGTAGAGCTAAGACACCGGGCCCCTCAGTGCCAGTCACCCGACACAGGTGCACCTGCCCTGGACCAGGAGTCTGGAGGCGTGAAGTTCCAGGCAAGTGTGTGCTCAGCTCTGCTGACCACGGCTATGGTGGATGTGGTTTGGCCCCAAGTGTGGTGACAGTGAGAAGAGGTGAGGTCTCTGTGACAGGAGCCTAGTGAGAGGGCAATCAGACCATAGGGTGCTACCCTGCGAGGGGATCATGTTATTCTTGAAGACTCCAGTTAGTTCCTAAAAGAGCAAGATATGATGCTGAGAGCAAGCCTCGGGGGATGAAGATACAGCTCAACGACACAGCGCTTACCTGGCAAGCGCAAGGTCCTGAGTTCAATTCCTGGTACCAAAACAAACAAGAGCAAACCTGAGGCCTGAGTCTTGTCCCTGTCTTGCCATATGACATCCCCGTTCTAATGCCATCCACCATGCTGTAACCAGAAGGCCCTCAGCAGAGGCCACGCTTACTGATTTAACTAGCCTTTTGGGGCTGACTAGGAGGAGCCTGCTGGACATTGCAAATGTACATGTTGATCAGAGTATTAGTCATTTTGGTGGACACAAATATAAAGTGCATCCATGCAAGGTGCACACACCATGCTCTCTGCAAGTCATGCCTTAATGAAAGTAAGAGATTAAACAGGACATCTATAATTTATAGTAAGCAAAAGTTATAAATAAGCATTCTCCAAGAGAAGAAACCATAAGTGATAAATAAGAATGTGAAAAGATGCTCAACTTCACCAATAATGAAGGAAACACCAAGTAAGAACACAAAAGCTGCATTGAGTGTGGTGGCACATGCTTGTGATCCCACCTACTTGGGAGGCTGAGACAGCGGACTGCACCTTTGAGGTCACCCTGGGCCACCTAGTGAGACCTTGCCTCAAAATAAAATGGGCTGGGGATATAGTTTAGGGCAGCCTGGTTTTGATCCCTAGTACTACAGGGAGAAAAGTAAAGTTGGGTATAAATGACAAGTCCTAGAAGTCCACACATAGAATGATACCATTTTGGGTTTTTTTTTTTTTTTTTGTCTTTTTCCTTTTTATCGGTACCGGGGATCAAACTCACGACTGCTTGCTTGCAAGGCAGGCGCTTATGCCGCTGAGCTAAATCCCCAGCCCCCAATGATACCATTTTTATAACACTCCAGATACATCAAACTGAGCTATATGCTGTTCAGAGATATCTACATTCATAGGGAAAAAAATCTATGAAAAGCAAAGGAAACACACAAATCAGGCTGGCAGGCACTTGCAAAGAGGTAGTCAGGTCATTCTTGGCTGGATAGTTCACGTACAGACATTCCTTAGGCAGGAAGATGGTAGGTAGTACTGTACTTTGTGTGTCGTCACACGTTACAGTAAAAAAGATAATACAGGGAATAATTAAGTACCTCAAAGCTTTCTCATTTGGAGACAGGAAAATAAAGAGGAAAGACCGTGGCCAGGTGTTGGTTACTAGGGTACATACAAGTATCTGACATGGCCTAGTTCAATTCCTGTTCACCCCAAGATGAAAGGCCTAGGGGCTAGAGATTTAGCTCAGCGGCATAAGCACCTGCCTTGCAAGCAGGCAGTTGTGAGTTCAATCCCTGGTACCAATAAAAAAGTAAAAAGACCAAAGAAAGGGGGGGGGGACGGGGTAAAAAAAAAAAAAAAGGAAAAAGACCAAAAAAAAAAAAAAGATGAAAGGCCTCCTGCTATGGTTTGTGTCTTATTTCCTCCCAAAAGCTCATGCAGTCATGTTAGAGGGCTTCTAGAGTTTGTGACTGACTCATGGTCCAATATTGGGACTATGGGTGTGAGTACTACACCTACCCCGGGCTGGGTAGCCTCCATACAACCTAAGGGACAGAAATTCTTCTCTCATGCTCCTCTCCTCCCTGTTTTCTTGTTGCTTTTTCTGTCTTCTGCCACCATGAACAGTTGCCCCTCTGCCACCCCACCCTGCCTTGGAGCCAGCTGATTATGGACTGAAACCTCCACAAACTGTGAGCTAGACCTTTCCTTAATTTTGTGCATTGGTATTTTGTCTCAGCAAGAGAAAACCAATGCAAGCTCCAAGGGGTAAAAAAGGAATGGTAAGATCTCCAGTGCTGCCACTGCCGCCCTCATCCCATTTGTGCCCCTCACCCTCCATGTGCTTTCCTTGTCTCCTCACTGACACTGCACTTCGTGGTGTTGTGTGCCCCCTCCCCAGCCCAGAGACAGAGGAAAAGTCAGGTGCAGCCTCCTGCCTTAGCCAAGACTCTGACCCTCTAAGGCCGTACCCCTGGCAGGGGTCTTGAAGCCACTGCCCCATTTCAGCCCACAAATAAGGAAGTGGCATCTGCAGAGCCCTGGGTCACACAGGGTGTCTTCAGGAAAGCTGTGGGAGGAATCCATGGTTCTCTTGTCTCAGTATTTTAATACTGGGCATGGGGTGGGGGGGTGATTAATGAGACTCTAGGGATCTCTGTAGCCCAGCCAGATGCTGGAGGTCCCAGGGGCCAGGTGACTCCAAAGCAAGAGGGGAGGGTGGTATATGTGAGGCGTTGGAGTGTGCCAAATTCTCACCTCTCCCTGCATCTTCCAGAGGGATAGGTTAGAGTGAATGAATAAGAGGCTGCCCCAAATGAATAGGTGGCTGTCCCCAAACAGGATCAACAGAACCCTTCTGCCCAACACACACGCACACACAGAGCTGTAGAGGGGCCAGTCCCTGTGCACCCTGAGGACACACACTCCAGCAGCTGCCTTGTCATCTCCCTTCCAGGTTGGTTCCTTGCCAGCCTTACCCAGCAGGAAAGGCCCCAGGGTCCAGGGCACCCAGCGTCCTAACTAGCCCCTGGAGGGCAGTAAGAACAACATGGGGTGGGGAGATGCTGCCCTCTAGAGTGCTGACAGCCCTCTGGGCCTGACACAGACGGGAGGCACAGACGGGAAGGCATCAGGGTGTATTGAAAGGGGTCTCCACTGAAGGAGGAAGGGCTGCAGGGGCAGGAAAACCAGCAGAGACAACAGCATGGCCTCACACGCCAGCCTGGAGGGGTGGGGTAGCTTTCTTCACCCTCTATTGCAAAGTAGGGAGAGGATCCCAGCCCCCACCTAGTACCCATTTACTCCTTCGCCCAACAGTCAGCCTGATTAGCAACAACAGGGACCTGGTTCTGCACTGGACCCAGACTAGATGAAGCAGCCCTGGGCTCAGGGACCCACAATAGGTGGACAGAGTCATTTAAAATCAGCTGTGAGTCAGGTTCACTGGCATTCATAATCCCAGCTACTGGGGAGGCTCAAGTAGATGGGCCAGTTGAACCCAGGAATTAAGACCAGTCTAGGTGACATAACAACATAGAGATTCCTGTGGTTCAAACCAACAAAACACGTTGTGAAGGGTCCTGAGGGGGACCGGCTTGATTCACCTGGTGGGGAATGGGGTGGTCAAGGAAGATAAGCTAAAACTGCCAGGCAAATGTGGGGTTGGGAGGGCTGTACAAGGACTGGGGTCAATGAGTTAGAAGAGGTTGAGAGGAGATGGCCCTAGTATGGAGAGAGATGGGCTGGGACCTGTTGGGCCTCTGTGAGGGCTGGATCATTCCTGACAGAAAAGGAAACCCTCAACATTGGGGGAGGAGGCATGGAGTTGGAGACGCCATGTGAGGACTGAGTCAGTGAGGAGTCCTGAGGGGTCCACGACCACACTCAGCCTTCTGACCATGAGAAGGGCAGTAGCTTCCACTAGATGTGAAGTCCGCTGCTGATGGGTCTTGGGGTACCTGGACATCTGTAGCCACTGTTCCATATTCCATCAGCTTTGCCTAAATATCAGCCGAAGTCTCAAATAGGTACTCACCAACAACAGAATCCCTGCAGGCAAGCCTGGTTACCCCTGTGCCTGCTGGCATTGATCCTCCAGGGTCTCCTAGAATTCTGGCCAATCTGGGCCCAGCCCTGTTGGGGTTCTCCCGGCCTCCTCCCTTGTTGGATCCCCTGAGGTCTTGGTCGTTCCCACAGGCGTCCCTGGGGCCCTCTCCGCGGCATGTCGCTTGGAGCCCAGTGGTCGCTAGGTTGCAGGCTGGGGCTCCAGGAAAGTCTGGCGCTCGTGGCAGTGGTGGCAGTGGTGCCAGCTGCAGCACAGATGGCGGCAGAGCCCGGGCGTTCGTGGACTCAGGCTCGGAGCGCGTATGGAGCTACTGAGGCGCTGCGGCGTGGCGCGGGACGCCGGCGGGACCCGGGATCGCAGCCCAACGGGCCAGTCCCCGAAGAAGTCCGCGCCCCAGGGCGCCTGGCTCGCCTTCGGGGCCAGCTCCGCGCCGAGGTGGCCGCGAGGGCAGAGGTGCCAAGACTGCTGAGGGTGGTGGAGCGCGCAGGGGCCGGAGCCGGTGCGGCAGTGACCAGCGACAGGAGCGACGCGCGCAGCGGCGGCTCTGTGTGCTCCGTGTGCGGGGAGCCGCGCAGCGGTGCCACTTACCCGGCGGGCGTCCTGGAAGTGAGCGAGCGGCGGCTGCAGGAGGGCCTCGCGGCCGTTCGCGCCGAGCTGGGCGCGGGATTAGAGGCGCTGCGCGCTGAGCTGCGCGCCGAGCTGGACGCCCTCCGCGCGCTGCTCCCACCGCCCCTTCCGTCGCCACCGCCCGCCCGCCGCGAGCCCCGTGCTGTCCCCCGCGTCGCGCCCCGAGGTCCAGCTCTGTTGCGGGCGCTTGGCGCTGTGAACGCCTTGGTCGTACCTTCGAGGCCCGACGCAGACGTCCCAGATGGCCCTACAGAAGGCGGTGCGAACCGAGCCTCAGTCCGGAAGAACCACAAGAAAACCCCCCTGCCACTCGGGGCCCCGCAAGGAGATTGAGAACAGCCACACCGAAGGTAGCTCAGGATGAGGTACGAGAAAAGTCACCGCTAGCCTGAGGGGTTTTGGTGTACCTGATATGGGGCAAATGGAAAGATGTACCCTTCACATGGTTCGAAGCAAGAAGAGTCCCAGATACTGCTAGCTAGTGCTCTGTATTTGGAGGGTGGGAAGCAGAGCTGGGACTGTCCAGGATCAGTCTGCACAGGGAGGATGGCTCTGCACTTGTGACCAGCGCTAGACTTTCAACCGGCTGTAAAGGTTGCACAGCGCCCATTGGTCTTAAGAGTGGGTAAGGATCTGGGCCAGGGATGTCAGCCTCCAGGAAAGCAGCCTGCAGAACCCACAGGTCTGCAGCACGACTTCCCTGCCTCTAGGGAGGTGAATGCAGATTCATTTTTTTTTTCTTTGTCTTTTTTTCATTTTTATCGGTACCGGGGATCGAACTCACGACTGCCTGCTTGAAGGCAGGTACTTATGCCGCTGAGCTAAATTCCCAGCCCCTCAGATTCATTTTCTTTAAGAATGCTAGGGGAAGACAAGCCGTCTGCACACTGCAATAAGGTCACCCACACACTATGCAACAGACTCCGGGGACACATGAGTGGCTGACACTGGGACCTGGGCACAGTATCAGTGAGGACAGTGCCACATCAATATACAATCACATTCCCCACATGGGTCACTTAGGCAGCAGCCTGACTCTGACCAGCTTCACTCACATGAGTCTCTTCCAGTGTCCCTTGGATCAGTTTGTTTTGAACAGTGACACAAAGGACACTTAGGCTTTCACTTAGCCTCCACTACAGACTCTGGCATACAGCACCTCTCTAGAAATTGCTACTCTGCAATTAGACTGTACAGTGTAACTTCCCAGCTTAACTTCCACCAGCGTGTGACTTCACCATGGCCAGTTGTCCCTTCACTAGTTGTCTGTGTCACCTGTACCCAACAACCCAGCCCAGTCTGCAGCAGAGACTGGAACCAACAACTTCTCACCCCTTGAACAGGGGACACTTCAGCTGGAGTGAATAGTGTCCTAGGTTTTAAATAAAATGTGTAATTGTGGGCTACAGGTAACATTTTTAAGATATGCAAGCTTTCTCCTTCCATCTGACCAGGGGTTCAGATATTATATGTAGTAGACTCCAAGAGGGGTCTGGGGTTCTGGAAGAGGATCCTGAGACTATGGTGGTATAGCAGAGAGTTGTTTGGACAGGCACTTGAAGTGGAAGACAGCTCAGCCTAGGCCCCATTCCACCCCCCAGCCACATTAGCCCAAGATTACTCTGTGCATATTTTATTTTATTTTTTATTATTTTATTTTATACAGGCTCTTGCTATGTAGTTCAGACTGGCCTTGAGCTCACTGTGATCCTTCTGCCTCTGCCTCCTAAGTGCTGGAATCACAGGCATGCTGATTGTTTATTATGAGAGAAAAGTACACCTAAGTCCCTGCCAAAGCTACATGCAAAGCCCCAGACCTAGTAGAGTCTGGTGTGCACCAGCTAGGGTGAGGGTGAGGGGTGAGGCCGAAGCACGGATCATGGTTCCAGGGGAGGCAAAGATCCTGCGCCCTTCCAGAGGCTGCTGAGGGCGAAAATTATCAATGAGGAGCCTGAACCTGGCACAAGGTAAGGTCTGGAACTGAGCCACCTGAGAAGGCAAAGATGAGTCAAAATGGGAAGGGTAGGGAAAAGCTAAAATTTTGGGAGACAGGGTAGCCTGGTCCAGGGGCAGAGGTCCCACCTGCACATGCCCAATGGGTATTGCACCCTCAAAGATGGTCCAGAGCACTGTGACCACCTGGTGTGGTCAGTGACCCTGAGTATCGATAGTAATGCAAGAGCCCCGAGGAGCCAGGCAGCAGAGAGGCCAGTGGAAGGTAGATGTCAGATTCACCAAGACCCCTGGTGAAGGGGGAGAGAGATTGGAATCCACATCCTTGTGCCCTCAGCTTAGCTGCAGTCCCACTGCTCCTCACCAGGTAAAGACACATTCTTCAAGACTGACACAATAGCAGAGAAGTTGGAATTGTCTTGGTCCTGCTCCTGGGGAATGTAAGTCCAGTGAGGAGGAATCTTGAGTTGGGAGTCTCGGAAGGTAGCAACTCTGGGAATAGGGGACAGATTCCTGTGGAAAGCTCCCAGGAGTGGTAGGGACCTGGGAGATGGCTTTAGGGATGGCCACCCTTACTAAACCCCAAGATCCAGTACTTCCCAATGGTTTCATTCTCCCCCCAAAATCCTTCAAATTTGTAGGAGCCCAAACCACACCTCACTACCCCATAGATTCCAAAGGCTCATTCCGCCCCCTTCACACATCATAGGATCCCCTTTCTAGAAGTCACAGGGATCACTCAGCCCCTCTCACCGCCAGCAGCACAGCGAGCACTGCAAGGCTATCAGGGTGACATCGTGTCTCCTTCATGCTCTAGTACTTTGTGCTCATGTGGACCACATGCATCTGGGGAGGTACAGACATCAGGAGGTGCCTGCTGCTCTATCCCCACACTCCCACATTCATGGTGCCCTCCCCCGCCCCCCCCCCACGGGCTGGAGCCCACCTCCATGGAGCTCTGCTGCCATCCAGGCTGTGCTCAGAGCCTCTGCATCCTGGGCTCCCCCAGTGGAAGTGCAACTGCAGTGCTCGGTAGGCAGGTGATGGCAACCCAGCCCCCCAGATCTTCAGGTGGCTCTGTGGACAAGTGTCCACATGCAGTAACACTGGGGGGTGAGGGGATACATGACAGTCCCCCACCCCTGCAAATGCACCACAGCCAGCACAGCAGGGAGAGCGCAGCCCTCCTGTGGTGGTCTGGCCCCAGCTGTGTGTGTGGTTGTGGCTATTCTCTAGCCTCCCTGATCCTGGGGACATCCTGACTTCTGGGTATGTTTTGACTTTTTGTCCTGCCACAAGGGCCACAGCTGGTTACTATTTGTAAGGAGGGTCCTGACTCCTATGGATGGCATCTTGGCCACTGTGTGTGGTTCTTCTATTTTGTGGCAATTTTGACTCCTATTAAGTGGGGCAAGATGGGGGACTCCCATTCTTGTATATAGCTTATTAGCCCATCTGTGGGTGTTGTTTTTGTAGGGCTGGAGGTAGAACGCAGGGCCTTATGCATTCTCAGCAAGTGCTATAGCACTGAGCTATGCCCCCAGCCCTGTGAGCAATTCTTGACCTTCATGTGGTATTTCAGCTGTGTGTGTGTGTGTGTGTGTGAGAGAGAGAGAGAGAGAGAGAGAGAGAGAGAGAGAGAGAGAGAGAGAGAGGGAAAGGGAGAGAGAGAGAGAGAGAGAGAGAGAGAGAGAGAGAGAGAGAGTCCTGATGCCTGTGTGCCTATAGGAATTCTCATCCCTTTTGTGGAGTTCCTGCCTTCATCTGTGAAGAGTCTGACCCTAGGGTGCTGACCTGTATGGCCATCATTCTAGAGGGTTCATGGGCCTGGAGGTGCTGAATCATAGCCTTAAAAGATGAAGGGCCCAAGAGTGGAGTCCAGCTGGACCAGGCAGAAGTCAATGTTGATGGGGGACTGGGTGGGGCCCCCACAGGCAGGTGATAGCTCCTTCCAGTGAGTGGGTCCTGAGGGAACAAAGTCTGGGGTCTCTAAGGAAGGGGTCAAGAAAGCATCTTAGGGGTACACAGAGGACCCCACACACCAGGGAATAGCCTAGCCTCAGGAAACTACTTCTTCCCTCCACACACTTGAACAGGCCACAGGCTCCATGCCTTGCTCTTAGCACCTGACCTAGCCACCAAGTCTGGGGCAGGCTGCCCTACAGGGAGAGCAAGTGGAAACCCAAGTGGAGAACTCCACCCATGCAAGCATTAACAGGCCCACAGACCCAGATAGGAGCAGGACCCCAGCAGCCCCGGATACAGATTCAGGACAGTCACAGCCATGCTGTCTGGTCCCCAGAAAGTCACTTGGGCACAAGAACATAGGAGCCTGCAGTGTGCAGTCTGCCTCTTGGCCATGTTTGCACCCCTCCGGTGGCTCCAGAATGGGCCAGTCCCACACAGCCCCAACTGACACAGTGTCCTCTCCACACATTGGGTCCTGGGAGTCATAGCACCAGGCACCTGCAGACAGTGGGCAGGGACTGAAGTGAGACCAACATTTTCCAAGCCCCAACTGAGCAGCATCCACGAATGGGGAGTGTGGCTTAGGCCAGAAGAAGCCAGTGTAGAGCCTGCTCATCTTTCACCCCAACCACAGTATCTCCTCCTTCCAGACTCCCACCTTCTACCAGTGGCCTGACCGTAGTGGTGGTGGAAATCGGAAACCAGGGGAATTGGGTCAAGAACAGAAAGGTAGAGTCCTAGCACTCACCCTCCAAGTCCGCCTGCACCACCAGTTGCATCACAAAGAGGAGCATGCAGCCCAGGGTCCTCATGGCACAGCCACAGCTTCCACTTTGGAGAACTAGGAAGCGGTTGAAGAGATAGGAGTGAGGCTGCTATATATTTATTAGTAGGATGGGCTGGGGGCGTGGCCAAGCCCTCCAGTCTTGGACCAGGTCACCTCCGAGTGGTCTAGAGGAGGGGGCGGTGCTAGGACGAGGCGCCAAAAGGACAGGCCCCAACCCACCAGTCTCCGCCCTTAGTCCCAGGGTTGCGGCTGTGTACAGCATCTTGCATTAATGGGGGAGCGGGGGGAGGCCCTTGCCCTATTATGCCCATTTACAGTACAGGAAATGGAGTCTGGGGACCAGAAAAAAACATGCCAAATCCACCATCAGGGGATAAGAGCACAAACATCTTGGAATCCCAGTGCCACTGACTTGGAGGGCATGATTTAAGGGGCGTGGGAAGATATCTTTTGCCCCACTACCAGTGTAGGATTACCTTTCCTGACCCCAAAACACTATTTCCTGACACCAGTGCTCCCGGAGAGGTTGCTGCCCTCCCTGTCGGCCGTGCCCAGCTCTGGTGGAGATTCGGGGGTAATACAGTTGCTTCTAGGAAGCAGGCGGGAGATGCTCAGCTCCCAGAACACAAGGGTGCGGTATGAGGTACGTTCAGGATGCCTGTCAGCCGCCCCAGGTTCTTCCCACTTTAGGGGGCCAGGAGCTGTGCACAGTGCTAATGGAGACCCGGGGCCCCACAGGCTGTTGGGGAGTTAAGCTAGAAAACTCTTGGGCGTTGTCAGAGAGCCCTCGAGTCCCTGAATAATGAGCTTGGAATTTATTGCATAGACAACTGTAGAACAAAAGAGGCAGTAGTGCTTGGGGTCCATCCCTGGTTTCTCCGGATGGTCCAACTCAAATTACTCTCATCCAAGTGGTTTCAGGAACGTCATCAGCTACACCACCACTCCTCACCCCCTACCCCTCACACAATTCCTCCACCCACGCAGGCTGGGGCACTGTCATTGTTGGGAGTCTAGTTACTACCTGTCAAGCCACACCAGCCCCTGCTCCAGTACTTACATCTTCAGCCTGCACATGAAAAGGCACCAGTCAATTTTACAGATGAGAACAGTCCCCCAGAGAGCTCGGCCCCTTACATTCAATTCATACTCACGAGGTGGAAGCAAGTTCCAACCCAGCCCTCTCTGGTTATGTGAGGTAGTGATCCTCCTTCCTTCTGAGAGCTAGAGATTATCTAGCTGGGCTTCAGGACAGGTCTCAAGAAACCCGAGGGGCCAGAACTGCTTTAGGTGGACTGCAAGAGCCCAAGTTCCAGGCCCTCCCTTGTGGCTGCCTCACCCCAGCTCTCCATTAGGGCAGCCAGCTTGCCACACAGGTAGAAGGTGGCTCTACAGTTGACACGCATGCCATACAAGCTGCCATCATGCTCCGAGGTAGCAGCCAATGTGCAATGCAGTAGGCTTTAAGTGCCACGGGATGGCAACCCCTTGCTGCACAGCTCCGCTCCCTCTGGTCCTCTGCCATGGAGCACTGGGGCCTGGGAGCCACCTTAAGGGCTGTCCTGTGGGAAGGCAGGTGTGCCAGCCATTCCCACCTGAACCTGTGGCAGGGGTGGGATGGGGTGGAGGGAGGCACCAAGAACTGACCATGTCTCTTCCAGAACACAAGTTTATTTGGCATTTGGATGAAATGATTCTCACAGCATCTTAAGAAAAGGATTAGTGCCAACCAGACGAAAAGTACACCCAAACTAAAACCCTTAGTGAAAGGAAAAGTAAAAACAGGCATTGAGACAATGTACAGTATCAAATTCCACCTCCACAAGGCAGGTCACCTGGCCTCAGAGTGCCAAGGCAGCCCTGGGGGAGGAGTTCCTCCCAGGAGCTAGACGGTCCCTTTGGGTCCTAGAATGTGGGGTGAGCAGGGGCACATCTCCCATAGGAACACATCTCAGCAACACCAGCTTCAAGACTCCTCTTTATAAGACCTCAGAGGACAACCAGATCGCACGGAGGTGGCAGAGGACAGGTAAGAACAGATGGGAAGATCCCAGCTCTCACCTCCCTGGCAGCTGCCTCCAGCACAGCACAGCTCCTGGAGCCACAGCAGGTGGGGGTCTGAGCAGCCTGCACACAGGCCTTCTGCCAGCCTCACAATGGCAATGGGCTGGGCATCTGGTGCCAGACCTCGATATTCTAATGTTTTTCCAGCTGAAAAGACCCACTGGCAACCCCGAGTGAATATTCTTACCAGTCCTGAAGCAAGCACACCACTACAGTCCCTACAACCCACTTTGGGTCACTCTCTTCCTTACTGCCCCCCTAACCTGCTGAGTTAACAGTCCTTAGGTCCCCAGAACAAGCTCCTCAGCCCCCCACACACTGTGCCAAATGCCCTGCCTGAGGCCTGGGAAGGCCCTTTCAGTTGCTGGAGGGGAGTCCCTGTGGGTCTTTGCTGGAGTGGTCCTGAAAACCCTCATGGGTCTTCCACAACCAGCACAGAGGCTGGATTTGTCTTCTGGTGGATATGAGGGCCTTGTGACCATAATGTCCTAAGCAGCAGCCCTTTGGTAAGGGAAGCATCAACTACAGCATGTGGCTCCTGTGGGCCGAGCCCAGGGACAGGCTTTTTAATGACAAAAACATACCTCCAGTCAACTCTTGGTCATTAGTTCTTGGCTGAGCAACAAGATCCTTTTACAAAGAGCCTATAACTGGGTTGAGCTCTGCAGAACCAAATGTGTCAATGACTCCTCCCCATTGATTTTCCTTAGTGGGGTAAGGCTCTTCCATGCAAGGACTATGGGCTAAGGGCAGGCTCTTAGGCACTGTTCATCCTCGCACAGCCCATGACCAAGAAATGTCAGACCTGGGGCAGCAGAGCCCCACCCCACTCTGAGTTCCTATGAAACTGCAAACATTTGGCCACATACAGATATGCACAGACAGACAGACACAGACACACACAAACACATATACAAAGGTCTAGACAGACAGATACACACACACACACACACACACACACACACACACACACACACACGATCCAGACATTCAACATAGAAAAGATATGGATGTGCTAAAAATCGCACAGAACCCGCTTCATCTCCAAACCTCAGAAATGGTAAAGGCCCGTGTCAGGAGACAAGACCACTGTCCCTGTCAGGCCTCAGGGACCCTCAAGCAAAAGGCTCCCAAGCACCCAAGGCTACTGAGGGAAGGAAGCGTGCATGCAGCCACCAGGTACTGGGCTCTAGTGGTGGCAGTGGTGCAAGAAGTGAACTTCAGGAGACGAACACAGCCTGGGATGTTCGGTTCAACCACCCCTCTCCTGAAGGAAACAACCCTTTATGGCACAAAGGTGGGATGGGGCACCAGACCCAGGGGCCATTCAATAGGAGGTGGGGAAAGGTACCAGTTTAGTCCCACATTTCAGTGGAGGTCCAGAGCCTACAAGTGGGAGAGCCATGTACAACTATGTTGGGAGAGATGGGAGGGCTGGGCTCTGTGAAAGATAAAAGTTTTCAACCTTTTCAGGGCCTTAGTCTTTGACATTCACAGTTGGACCTGGAGTGCCCACTCCCATAACAGCCAATGCAGCACATCCAAGGCTGTCTCCCTGGGAGCATACCCACTGCCTCAACAGTGCTGCCTGTGCACAGGTGGCACCAGCCTCTCGCCCCGGCTTTCTGTTCCCATAGTGATTGCTTTTCCCTCCTCCTGAAACTGTGTGGTGTGGACACATACCATCATTCTTCTGCCATTTAAAAAAAGACACTGACCCAAAGCTACACATGTCTGTGAAGCCCTCAAGGAAACTTGGTGCGGGTGTTTGCCCCTTGGTGAGAGGCAGCTGCGGTCTCTATATACACGCACACCAGCTGGTGGGTGTGCAGCAGTGGAGCAGGGTCCAGGTTGCAGCTGGGCCCCTTCAAGTGTCCCACAGGGACTAGTGTCTTCTCGACAGCAAACAGGTACTCTCAGCCCAATGGAGTGATGGGCTGGGCGGTCTATACCACAGTATTCAGGGAGCCACGACTGGGGCGGCCACCTCCTGGTGGTGCCTCTGCGGCTGGGATGTTCCCACTCTGGGTAGGATCAGGGGGCACAAGCAGGACACTGCTGCTGTCTGCAGAGTCTTCCAGGTCTGCCAGGGAGGCCCCTGAAGTGGGCAGAGGCTGTTCCAGGCACTGAGGCAATGCACCTTCACTGCAACCATCCCCAGGGTTTGGTGGGCTAGCCTCTGCAGGATCAAAGGCATCGTCATCTGCAGAAGAAAGGGTGTCAGAGGGTGAGTGAGAGTCTGGCACAGAGAATGCAGCAGGGCTGGATGGGCTGGGGGACAATTCTGCCTAAATACTCCTACCACTTTTGCGTGGTAAGCATGGCCCAGTGGCCCATCCTGGACCTCAGATTCTGGGGAGGGGCTCTCTCTTTATTATATACAGCACCCACCGTGGTCTGCTTCTTTCCAGGTTGGTATCTGGTTTGTGCTAGGTGAGGGCATGTCTGAACAAAGCAGACGAGGCTCTGTTCAGCCACTGTGAAGTAAAAAGGCAAGATGCAGCAACAGTGACCAGAACAGAGGCCAAAGGGAAACCACCTGAGACTCAGCAAGAAGATAGCAGCATGGGATGCCAGGCAGTTACTGTGCCCTGCTGGGTAGAAAAACATTCAGGGCTGCAGAGGGAACACGGCAGGGATAGGATAGGAGACTGGATCAGAGTAGGCAACGTGGGTATCTGATGAATGCACCAAGAAGCCTGGAAGAGTCAGTTCTTCCCTTCACCAGTGACTTCTTACTACATTGGGCAGCTTCTACAAGCAGGTGGCAAGAGCTGCCTGGAACATGACCCTCACCTGGCCAAATCACCACAGCCTCCCAACCTAAGTCTGAAATAGCCTTGTAGAAAGACTATTCCACCCTGGTCCCCCTGTGACAATCTGGGCCCTAGGGACAGGGCTCAGGTCAACTCTACTGCTCCCCAAATCATGCAGCAGGGCCGGGCTCAGTAGGCTGAGTCTATTGAATGTGAGCTCGCAAGGAGCTGGCTGCTCTGGGATGGTACTGCCCACAAGGCTACTGCACGAGTGTGTTAGAGTATACGGCTCAAGAAAAAGATGGGATGTGACTCAAGCATCTGGTTTACAACCAACAACAAGTACTTTCTACCCACCTCCCACAGCTGCTTCCTGTTATGTCAGGACAGAGTTTCTCAGCCCACCACATGTGTACATGAGTCTTTGTAGCCAAGTGACTGGCTCCTGATTCTGAGTCATGGCCAGTCCTGTTCCAAGACCACCAATGCCTGGTTTCCCATCCCTTCATAGAGCCAGATCAACCTGGCCCCAACAGCTGCTCAGGAGGGAAGTAGAGGGGATGGAGGAGGAGGAAGATCTCAGATCTCCCCAGGATTCTTGGCACCGATATGGACAGAAGAGGCAATCAGGACAGGTGAGGAAGCCCCTTTTGTAAGGGCGATCCTAGGAAGAACCCTAAAGCAAAAGCCAAAAAGCAGCCCAGAAAAAAGTAGGAGGTCAAGGTCCCCCAACCCAAGGAAGACCTGTGGTCTCACAACTGCATCTCCCCTTCTGCTGGGGCGGGCAGGTACCTGCAGGATCGTAGAACACACTGTCCGGGTTGATGGAGGCCTCATAGGGTGGTGGTGGGTCATCAGGCTGGTCGATATCTGGGTACTTGTAAGCTGTGTAGGGAGGCGGAGGGTCGTGGAAGTGGAAAGTCCCACCTTCCCCATCATCAGAAAGATGGAGTGGGGTGAGGCCTGTGCCGAACCTGTCTGGACCATAATCAAAACCAGGGATCCTCCGGCCAAGGTTGAAGTGGTGCACTGGGCCGTCGAAAGGGAGAAACAAGCAGAGGTGTGTCACCTGAGGCAGGCAGCTTGGTTCCTGAGCCCTCTTCCCAAAGTTGGGCCTACCATTTCAAGTACTACACACACCTGTAGCAGGCTGCCCACTTGCTGGCCACATCTAACCTATCACACAAGAACTCTAAACCTGAATCTCTCGCCCTCCAGACCCCTCTACCAGTGTCCCCCCTCAAATCCATAGGCAACTTGCACTTTGTCTGACTACTTGTACTGCCACACTCTCCACCTTTAATGTGTTTCTGTGCCTAACCCACAGGGGCCTTCAGACTCTGCTCACTCTGAAGCTTGGTGAGCATTAAGGACAGTCGGGGTGAACACTCCCACTTATGGACAGAATACCAGCCACATGAGGCCTTCAAACCCAACCTGGATGCCCTGGGAGTACTTGTAACACCTAGAAAGATACCTTCCAGTTGCTACCATCTGGCTCCAATCCTTGCTATACCAGGACAAGCCTTCTAGTTGAACCTGGTATACTACCAAGGAACACAACTCAAAACAAGGGGAGACCTAGAGATCTGAGACGGAGGAAACCATGGCCCTCAGTGGATACTCACAGTTTGCTCCAATCAGGGACTCAATGCGTTCTCGACGCCTCTGGCGAAGCCGGTGGACCATGAAAAGCAGCAGCGAGAGGATGAGGAAGGATGAGATGCAGCTGACCACCAATCGCATACCACTGGCCATGGAGTCAAACAGGTTGTTGCCATCTGTGAGGTGGGGAGGAATGAAACCCACCACTCATAAAAGGAGCTTGTAAGGTGGGGGATGCAGCTCAGTTAGCAGAGCATCTGCCTGACATAAGTGAGGTCTTAAGTTCCACCCCAGACAGAACAGTGTCAGAGAGTACCATTGTACTTGATAATCTGAGGACAGAAGGCCAAATGTAACCACTCAAAATCAGGACTAATGCGACAACACTGGAAGCAGAAAAAGGAGCACGGTTGTTCAGAAGGGCATTTCCACATGAAAGTCCATTTTGAGTACCCTCACCTTGCTCTGGGATGGCACCTGCTCAGAACGGCTCATGCTCACTAGGTAATGAGCCCTTTTCTTTGAGGAGCCACAGGGCTCGATAGCTGCAGTGTGTAATAACATCCCTCCAACTGTCACTGTCCAAGTGAAGACTCTTTCCCAGGAATGGTATTTCTAGAAAGCTGAAAATGAGGAGTTCTGTAGGTCTAGGTATAAGGCTGCACACAAGGTCACTGCCTTTGGCTATTGCTTAATAGAATACAATGTCACTATCCCTGCCTCAGACAGCACCTGAAGCATTTTCAATTATGTCCAGTGGCCCAAAAACACCAATGTGAGATACAGGAAGAAAGGCAAAAGAAGACCCATGGGATGGTGAGGTCAGGGTTAGGGAAGGCTTTCCCAGTCTGTCTGTTCAAGGCCTACAACTTTACAAATGAAGGAGCTGGGTGACCCTCTGAAAACATGCCAGGATGCCCCTCCATGGAGCCCCTGAGATGCTTATAGTGGGCGTGACATCCCTGTGTAGCTTAGCTGCAGACAGCTGCTACGAGGAGGACAGGCTGCAAGAAAGGAGTGTGAAGGCTGGTGAAACCAGTGTGGAGGCACCTATGGCAGAAAGAGAAGGAAATGGTAGTCTGGGACGGGGGGTGGTGACAGATGGAAGTGACAGAACAGTGGGTCTCAGATTTACCATGATTCACTGATGGACTGGGGCCTCCATCAACTGCTGGGGACAAAGCATGTAAATGATGGTCACTTTGGGTATGGTGAGGCGAAGTACTTGAAAACCCCAGTGCTGACCTTGTGTATCACACCCACACAGGTAGAAAAGTGGCCAGGGTGGTCCCAGCTCTACCTGTCTGCTCAGCATGTGTTGGGGAAAGGGGCCTTAAACCAATCTCCACCTGGGCTAAAGACCAAGAAGCAACAGATGCAAACTGCAGCACTTTCCTCAGCCCTTCCAAGGACCCCTCTGCCTCCAAGCCTTCTAACAGTCAACATTTGGTGGTGGTGGTGCAACTGGCATTCAGTAGCATGGGTCAAGGATGCCGCTCAACATCCTAATGGACAGCAACTGGCACACATCTAACAGTATGTCAACAGTGCTATTGTAGTGGACACCGTCTTTCCCTGGCAGACTACAGCCTGACATGGTCAATATGAGTTGCTGATAAGAGAGAAGATATATGTGCTATGTGTAGTACCAACTGAGAAGGGACTTGTATTGGTCAAGTGCCTACATTGTGACTGGCATTTCCATGTGTTCTCAATCTAGATGACACTGTAACTCACATGAAGTCACAGAATGATTAACTAGGAAGTGGCCCCAGGCCTATCTGCTTCCACAGATCAAGGATAGTGGCCAGACAGGTTTCAGGGGAAAGATGAACCCCATTGGCTCCTGGAACCAAGAGGACCCCATGTAGGCAGGGACTCTGCAAAGCTTCAGAAAGACCTAGATGCCAGGAGTATAGTTCACGGTTGAACATCTGACTGCAGAAAAACCTAGGTCTGGCTGCTCCACCTCTCTACAACAGCCTTGGCAAGCTGGTCCCCAAAGGAATCTCCCAATAAGAATTCACAACCCAAACATATCAATCTATGCATTCACAGCCCACTCACTGCTGCTGACTCTGTTTGCTCCATACTAACAGACGGCCAGAACATGCTCTTGCCCTCTTTCCATGGGGTCAGAAACCGCCTCTAAAAGCTGTAGTTGTTGCCTGCAATATCTGTGCTATAAACATGTGAAAAAGACACATCCTCTCCCAATTAGCTGTTTTTCTGATACTCTCCCAGAATCATTTCTTTCTTTTTTAATTTTTTTTTTTTTTTTTTTTTGAGATGGTTTTACTATGCAGTCCAGGCTAGCCTTGAACTTTCATTGAGCCTATTGTCTCAGCCTCCAGAGTGGTGGAATTACAGGCATGCACCACTATCCCCAGCTTTTCCTTTTCTGTTTGAGATAAGAGTCTCACTGAGTAGTCTGGCCTTAGACTCACTATATAGCCCAGGCTGGCCTCGAACTAGAGACCCTCCTGTCTCAGTCTGTTGAGTGCTAGGATTATAGGTGTGTGCCACTACACCTGGCCCCACCAATATTTCATCCCTGTCAGTGGGAGGAAGTCTATTAGGCCAAGGGGTTGGGAGGACATACGCCAACTAGAAGCCAGCTCACAATTCCCAGGGGAATCATCTATGGAAGCCTCCTCTTTGAAATGACTAAAAAATCCTAACTAGTTTTTTTTTTTGGGGGGGGGGGCTTTTTTTGAGACAGGGTCTCACTATGCAGTTCAGGCTGGCCTTGAGTTCATTTTGTGGTCCAGGCTGTCCTCCAACTCACAATGATTCTCCTGCTTTAACCTCCAGACTGCTGGGATTACAGGTGTGCACCACCATGCCCAGCTTCCTCATCAGTGTTAAAATAAACCCAAGGACAAGGTCAAGGACCCAGACTTTCCCTCCAAAATAGAGACCAGAGAAAAATATCTCCTAGAACCAAGCCACTTACAAAGAACAGAGGCTATCCCAGGAGGCAAAGCCAGTCCCAGGGATGCCAGGGCACTCATGACAAGGCTATTTCCTGCATCAGTTCTAGACATCTTCTGTCTCCTGCCCATCCCTGGTGTCCAGATAGAACAAATATCCTACTGGGCTACATGTTGTACCCCAGGCAGCCACCAACCAGTGCACAAAGAACTCCAGTGACGCTCAGAGTTTTGCTGAGCTTGGTTACACGGTAACATTTTGAAAATCTATCAGAGAAAGCATCAGCAGAGATAGCCCCAGTGTGGGCTTCATTATACCACTGGCTGGTGGGTACCACAGAACTTGGTGCTATCAGTTTTATCATTTTAGTCTCTTTGTTGGATGTGGTATATCACATGGATTTGTTTCTCTAATGACCACTATCACCATGAGTTCAAGGCCAGCCTAAACTACCCAACAAAAAACTCCATCTCAAAATACCACTAAAAATAAGGATAGCTTTCTTTAAAATTTCAATTTTCAACTGTTAGCAGGCATCATACATAAATACAGAAATATATAATTTCTGTATAGTGGCCATATTTGAAGACCTTGCTAAGCATATTTATTAGTTCTGATAACTTTCCTGTGGATTCACTGGGATTTTTCATACAATCACATCACCTGCAAAAAGCAATGGACTCATTTTTTCTCCTCTGATCTGAATGCTATTTTATTTCTGACTTTATTTTTTAATTTTTTAAAAAAATTTCTAACTTTTTTTTTTTATTGGTACCAAGAATCGAACTCACGACCGCCTGCTTGCAAGGCAGGTGCTTATGCCGCTGAACTAAATCCCCAGCTGCCCCCTGCTTTTTTTTGAGACAGGGTCTTGCTAGGCAGTTCAGGCTGTCCTTTAACTTGCTATGTATCCCAGGCTGACCTTAAATTCCCAGAAATCTTCCTGCCTCAGCTCCAGAGTGCTGGGATTTCAAGCATGTCCCACCACACCCAGCTTCTTTCTGACTTTAGGCAATGGCTTTGACATTGAGTAAATACTGAAGTTGTATGAGCAGACACCCTTGTCTTATTGAATGGCACACTGAAGGCTAACACCTGAGCCCCTATTCTCAGAGTCTTCACCTTCAGGGGCAAGGTGTTGGTCTCTGGTACAGTATGTGCACTTACCAAGAGGGCTTTTAGGACTCAAGAGGCCAAAGGAGGTTGGCTATATCACAGGCAGAGCAAGTTCTGGCTCAGTAATTCCACCTCTATAGGAAAGTGGCCCACAGCATCTTTGGGCTGAGGGTATTGTCATTTTTGTTGTTGTTTTCGAGACAGGGTTTTGCTGGGTCAGGGTCAGGCTGTCCCTGAATTCACTATGTAGCCCTGGCTGGTCTCAAACTTGCAGCAATCCTCCTGTCTCAGCCTCCCAAGTACTGGGACTACAGGTGTGTACCACTATGCCTGGCCAGTCTAATAATTTCTATAAGGTCTAGACAGAGTGGCAGAGCAATACTGAGAGATTCCTAGGAAATGGAACTAGGAATCCAGATGTCATAGCTTATAAAAAGTAAAGAGTTTGACTCTTGTGGAAGGTAAATGTTGAAGATGTGGGTAATTTGTCTGGAGGCAGAGGAACTTGCTAAGTACTCAATCAGTGCTTCTTAGCGACATATTCTCTGCAAGTAGAAAACTGCCTATCTTTGAGATGGTGATCAGTACTGCTCTCACTGATCTCAAGCTTCCTGCTGGTCAGCTGCAATCAAGGCCTCTGCATATACTATAGTCAAGTGCACACATCTGATGGTGCATGTGCCAGAGTACCCAATTCTGCCCAGCAACAGACAGCTTCTGAAGGATGGTTCTACTCTTCCACCTAACATCCTCCTAGTATGAGGGACCCTGATGACACTCTACTCAGGGAAAGCTCTGTGGAACCCTCACACTGTGGAGCCCTCACACTCCAGGTGAGATGACCTCCACTTCTGCTGTTCTGTACGGTTCACATGTGCATGGGCTCTAACAAGTTTCCACACTGCAGCACCCAAGAAACAACTAACATGCCTTTAATTAACATTTCTCATGAGACCCAAACTCTCAGAGTTGTCACACAATTTATATATGGTAATGAATCGCTCTATGCCATGTTCAGTGCATGCTAATGAGCCTAGGGGTGAAGGACACCTTGGGAAACTCTCTTTTTTTTAATTTAAGGACTACTCTCTTAAAACAAGTGGTGGTCATTTCAAAACTGGATTGTGTCTGTCTTACAGCACTACCTAGTGGTGAGGAGTTTCATCTGAAAACTCAGGGTAATATTTAATCTTTTTAAAGATTGTATCAGTAAAAACTGATGACAGTAAGCAAGGACCCTACTGTAAGAGAAAGAGCTCAAACATTTACACATATTAGAAGTCTAGCTCTAGTATTAAAAATGGAGAAAAGTTTGAAGGTGCCAAGTCCAGCCTAACTTGTAAATAATCAACCACATTCAAATTCAAGTTCATTTGTGAACCTCTTGTTACTTAAAAGAACGAGGCACTATAAAGGATGGCAATTATAGGGGCCAGGACACACTAGCTGGAAAAAACAGTCATCCAAGTTTCTATGGCAATTCTATGGAATTGCTGTCATTGCTGTTGCACCATATGCTATCAGCTCTTCCAAATGCTCACCATTAACGAAGCAAAAGGACATCTAGGCTGGGTGAGGTAGTCTATAATCTTGTGATAACTATAGTCCCAGCTATTAAGGTGCCTGAGGCAGAAGGACTGCAAGTTAAACCAGTGCAAATATGCACTAACCCAGAACTGAATCAAAAAGGATGTAGCTCAGCACTAGAGTGCTTGCCTAGCGTGCAAGAGAACCTGGGTTTGACGCCCAGTACCACGTGCATAGAGGACATCTAGCTTCTGTTACTGAAGGGAGAGAGTGACTCAGTATTCACCATCAAGAGTCTCACCTGGGTCCAGACACATGAACTTGCAGCACTCCTTAGGCTCCTTGCGGTACTGCTGACAGCCCTGGGGACCCTCACAGAGGGCAGCCACACACATCTCAGGCTCCCCTCCATGGCAGGTACAGCTCAAGCATGGATCATCCCCTTTAGGGGTGAAGTAGAAGCCTTCATCCACCACGTTGTCCTTGATGTCGACACATGTTTGACCTGCAACAAGCACGTGTGCACAGATGTATGCATTTTCACCAAACGGAACCCTGGTCCATGCCACTAGGCCTTGGGGGAATAGAGCAAGTAAGAAGCAGGCAGACTGTGTCTAGAATCTTCCTTATGCTTCAACACTGTTGGGGTGGAGGAGCAGGCAGCGGCTGTCTAACAGCAGTAGTAATCTAAGAGGCATGTCTACAACACTGAGAACAAACCACACCTAGGCACGATAAACTGTCCATGCAACTTAGAAGGGCAGAACAAAGAATGCCAGATTCTAAGGTGAAGGTATTTGCAGAAGCTTTTGGTTTTAACTTGACTAGTTTATTTATGAGATCTCAAATCTAAGATGCAGCAGTACACATCTGTAAACATAGCACTCTGAGGCGGGGCTAAGGCATGAAGCTCACAAGTTCAAACGTAGCCTGGGCAACTTAGTGACTTAGCAAGATTCTGTCTCAGAATAATAATAATAAAAAAACAAGGAAGTGGGGATGTAGCTCAATGCAAATGCACTGGGTTCCATCCTCAGTACCTGAGGGAAGGAAGGCAAGCAGGCAAAAAGTTGTAGCTGTTGCAGGCATTAATCATTTTAAAATCAGAATGGGTCTCAACCAAGTGTGGTGGCAGACACCTATAATCCCAGCAGTCGGAAGCTGAGGCAGGAGGATCACTGCAAGTTCGAGACCAGCCTGAACTACATAGCGAAACCTTGTCTCAAAAAGGACAAGAAAAGACAAGAGTAACCATAAAAGGAAAAACTGACAAACCGGATTTCATCAGATACACAAGGCAGGTACTGCTAGTGAATATGAAACCTGGGATACACCTTGTATAACCACAGTGTTAACACTCACAACTGAGATGGACAACTCACTGTGCTTAGGAGACCTTTCTGCACTAAAAGCACAGGGGAAGAAAAATAGCCATTTGTAACAAGCACCAAAGTGCTGACCTCAGTCTCCTCTGTCCTATATAAAATGCCTGGGTTTCAACGAAAAGTCAGAAGAAAGAACCACACTCCAGAGACAAAATAATGAACAAAGCCACACTCCACTGACATATATAAGGAACTACCACAGCGAATTTTTAAATAACTATAGTAACTATGATTAATATATTAACTGATCTAATGGGAAAGGTGGGCAATATATAAGAACAGACTGGAAATTTAGCAGATAGAAGGAAATTGTAAGAATCAAAAATTCTATTAGAAGGGGTCAGGGATATAGCTCAGCAGCAGAAGTGACTGCTTGGGGGGCTGGGGATTTAGCTTAGCGGCATAAGCGCCTGCCTTGCAAGCAGGCAGTCGTGAGTTCAATCCCCGGTACCGATAAAAAGGAAAAAGACAAAAAAAAAAAAAAAAAAGAAGTTACTGCTTGGCGAGTACAAGTTATCAGTTCAACCCCCGGTACCAAAAAGAAAAAAAAATTCCTATTAGAGCCGGCCACAGTGGCACACACCTATAACCCTAAGCACTGGTGAGGCTGAGGCAGGATTGTCACAAGTTCAAGGCCAGCACAATGAGATCAAGGCCATCCTTGTGAACTACACAGCACCCTGTGTCAAGAAAACAACTACTAAAAAAAATCCTATTAACTGAAAGACACAAATAAAATGAACCAAAAGGCGAAAAACACCTCCCACAGGTTCGTAAGTACATCTGACACAGCTATGGAAATAAGTAATAAGCCTAAAGACAGGACAATAGAAATTAGTCAAATGTTTGTGTAAGTAAACAGGGAGTACACAACGGCAGCCACCAGTACTGGCCCATTCAGCATCCAGAGAAGAAAATCAGGAAGTCATGTTGTCAGATTTTATGCTCAGACACAAAGGTGTTGAGTGGAATGGTTTCCAATGCAGAAGTAATGGCCTATCAGGAAATGGAAGGGTTCCTGATTCAAGGAAAGTAGTCAAGAGTTTTCTCCAATCTTTTTTTTTTTGGTCATTGTTGTTGAGACAGGGTCTCACTATGCAGTTCTGGCTGGTCTTGAACTTACTATGTAGCCTGGCCTCAAACTCATGGTAAATCTCCTGAGTGCTGGGATTAAAGGCATGTGCCACCACACCAGGCTTTCTAAGCACTTCTTGATCAGCTTTCTGTCTGGCTCTGCTGACTGTAGCACAGCAGTGGGAAGCAGTTAAGTCCCCATGGGATCTGGCAGTGACTATCAGGTGTAGTTTGATTTTCATGGGCTTTGGCTGATGAGCATGAATGTCTGGGAACCTTCCAGGAGAGGGACACAGGCTTGTGGCCTCATCCTCCTAGTCTGCAAGCTGAAGAGGGCACATACCTATAAGCTGAAGGTGTCAATTTCCCTCTGTCTGTGTCAGAGGCCTTTGCATCTGTTGGGTTGACAATCTGCATACTGTGGTCCTTTCAGGCTGAGTGTCTTGCCTCAGGGATAGCTGTTTTATCAAGGACAGAGTATGGTACTCGCAGCTGTGAGGGATTATGGCCTTGTGTGCAGTACTATAGTCAATGAAGCTGTGACAGGAGGTGGACTTGCATTTTAAGGCAGAAAGAGCACTGTGGTTTTCTTTTCAAATTGTTGTCAAGGGGGCTGGGGATTTAGCTCACGGCATAAGCACCTGCCTTGCAAGCGGGCAATCTTGAGTTCGATCCCCGGTACCGGAAAAAAAGAAAAAAAAAACCCAAATTGTTGTCAAAAATACATTAGCTACTTTTTCTTCTTGTTCCTCAGCTTTCTATAACCTACCACTGAAACAAAGTTAGGAACTTCTAAGAACTATTTGGTTAAGTTTGTGCCTTTGCTCTTTTTTTTTTGGTACTGGGGATCAAACTCATGACCTCACACTTCCGAAGCAGGCGCTTACGGTGCTCAGTTAAATCCCCAGCATATACTTTGCTTTTATATTTTTCAAAGATGTTGAAATTTTTGGTTCCTGGTTTTAGAAGCCTTAGTACCAGTTTTCTTCTGGAAAGGAGAAACTTGTTAATGTCAGCTCCAAAATTTTCCAGTGTATTTTGTACTTAATCCCCACCCCATGTCTTAAGGTTATTTCTGTAGAAATACAAACTTTTCTTCTCACACTCATCAATTACTGGAGGTTTTCTATTGAATACACCTTTTCCGAAACACTTAGGGCTTTAGTTACATACTTTTGTTGTAAACTACACATTTTTTTAAAATCGGTACCGGGGATCAAACTCACATTCAAGTGCTTACAAGGCAGGTGCTTATGCCGCTGAGCTAAATCCCCAGCCCCTTGAGTTAGATACTTTTATAAGCTGTCTTCTATGGATGATTTCACAGATTTCTCAGAATGGCTTCTACCAAAGGCAATACATTTAGATATTTACTGACATGTCTATTTTGCTGACACCATAACTTTTTTAATTTTCTTTTTTTTTTTAACAACATCAGGATTTCACCTAAGGGATCATGTCAAATGTGTGTGTGCTGTAACTGTGCCTTGTGGGATGAAAAGAATAGTATGAAACCGAGTAAAGACCCTCCAGCAGATACATTTTCTGGTCCTGTGCTCTGACTCAGTACCCTAGTCAGAATAACATGGTTTCATCTACTCATCTCATCATATGTCAATCAGTCTTTGTCCTTTTTTTTTGGGACATAGGATCTCACTATGTAGAGTTCAGGCTGATCTTGAAGTCACTATGTAGCCCAAGCTGGTTCTCATACTTACAGTGATCCTCTTGTCTCAGCCTCCCAATGCTGGAATTATAGGTGTGCATTTTTAATTTGCAAATAGATTTCATGATTAATATTTGCCTACTATCTTTAATGTCCTGTTTTTGTTTTCCCCTAAATGTCTTTAGCCAACCACTTTTTGACTTATTCTAAGCAACATTAATTGGTTGCCACAGAAGTGTTTATTGATCTGGTATGGGATTTTATAAAATAAAATTTTATAAAATAACTGTCATGTGGAAAAAAATTGGTTTGGGAGACAAAAAATAAATAAAAAGGAACTGCGTTCAATTTCCAGTATTTCCACGAAAGAAAAGGAACAAAATGAACTGCCTAAATAAAAAATCTAGGAGAATCTACAGTCTTAACAACTAATAAGAAAGTCCATGCAACCCCAGCAGGTGGAAGGCTGAGACAGGAGGATCACTGTGAGTTTGAGGCCATCCTGGGCTATGAAGTGAGTTCAAGGCCAGCCTATACTACATAGTAAATTCAGAAAAATCATTGTAAAACTGATGTGTTAGAGAAAAAGCCTAGGAACAGGCAATGTAGTATCAAGTACAAAGAACAGTCACAATAGCAGCTATCAAGATTTATCAGGGCCAGACATTTACCTCAGTGACATAAGTGCCTGCCTGGCAAATGCAAGATTGTAAATTCAACCCCCCATACCAAGAAAAAAAAAAAATCAAAGGACAGCCAAGGAGTTAGCTCAGTGGCACAGCAACTGGCTGGCAACATGAGGTCCTGAGTTTAATTCCCAGTACCAAAACAAACAAACAAAAAAGATTTATCACAAAGCTACTGATACAGGATTGACAAATGTTAGAATGGAGTATAATAATATGCCCAGGTGAATTTGAAACCTGGGTTTGTGATGTATTGGTAGAAAGAGAGGGATTGATACTGGTGAACAGAACTGAGAGCATTACCTGAACTAGATGTACATTAATGGCTCTCTGTAGTTGCCAATGCTAACTACAACCCTTCACCCCATTACAAAGGAAGAGGGGAGGCAGGCCATCCTGCCGTTGGTTGGACAGGCTCCCAAAATTCAAAGAAACCTGAATGTGACATTTGGGTATGGTGGTAGAGGAACAGGGAAAGACTCATAACACCAAAGACTAGGCAGGAGGAGCTGTCTAGTAATGCAGAAAGGCAAGGAGAAAAAAGGATCCACAAAGAGCCAGTGGGGCCACAGCACAGTAAGTTCTTGGATCACCACTCCCATTTAACCTAATACAACCAAAGCAGGCAGGTCTCCAACCCAGGAGAGAACCAGCAGCTCAGGGGCCAGCCCCAGGACCTGACGGTAGCCAAGATGCAGACTCCAGGAGACTTACTTCTTTTACACAGAAACGAGGACTTCTCGTAGCAGCTCTCGGCGTGCCAGCTGTGGAGGTCATGGTGCCGCAGTGTTGGGAAGTGGAAGCACTGCAGCTGGGCGCAGTACACATTGTCGTTCTCAGACATGGCCGATGCGAAGATGGGGTCTGGGGGCAGGAACACCTCCGAGGAGCCTGTTCGAGAGGACAAAAGCTGAAGCTGGACAATGGCCAAGCACAGTCCTCTAGGGCCCATAAGATCATCAACCAAAGAGCTCATAGCCCATGTGTGCTGAAGTCAGCTCCAGGGATGAGGCCTGGAAGGGCCCTGACAAACACATAAACAAGTATCATCCAAAGAAGACAGTGCTACACAATGACTCACCACAGGTGCTTTAAGTTTGAACAGCATGAGTAATAAACAATGGATGCTAACACACTGGATTAAAATGGAGAAACTGATAAATGAATAAACAAATGGGGAAATGTGTAGAGGAAGTTTTCCTCAACAGAAAACTCAGTAAGAAAAAGAGCACTCAGAAAGTCTCTGCACTGTACTTGTGAGGCACACGTTTTTCTTTTCTTTTTTTTTGTCTTTTTCCTTTTTATCGGTACCAGGGATCGAACTCACGACTGCCTGCTTGTAAGGCAGGCGCTTATGCCACTGAGCTAAATCTCCAGCCCCGAGGCACATGTTTTTCTAGGGATTGCTGGTTTCATTCCCACTGAGACACTGGCATCCCTGCCACCTAGCATACTGTACACATGTAAAGCACTGGTTCTCTGAAGCTATCACCCAGCTGAGGGGATGTTCTGCCATCCTTTCAACTGCTTCTCAAGCTGGGAAAAGGGCATCAAAAACCATGCTACCCTCCCTGGTAAGGATAGGAACTTGGAACATGTTGGGGGAGGGCCTGTTAATCTTCAACCACTCTCCTGCAATGTGCCAGGAAGAGGGTGACACAGCTAGACTCCAGGGCCCAGCCTATCTTGAACACAACCCTCCAAGGCCAGGCCACCAAGAGATTCCTTTACCTTCCCCAATATGGATCACTTAAAAAGACAAAAGCAATCTTTCCTGAAAGCAGAATACATGCACTTCAAGCTCTAGTTCCCTAATGCAGTATACTCCTTTCATAGGATACCAGGCATTACCACCCACACCTTCCAGAACTGTTTCCGCACAGCACTAAAACATGGTTTGCAAACACCTGGTGCACCCAGAGTCAGCTTTATGGCATAGCACCTGGGTATGTGGCTGCCTGGCAAGGGTGGGAAGACTGGCTTTCAGGAAGCCCTTTCAGGAAGCACTGCCTTCTCTAGAGATATCCAGGTTCCAATGTCCTACCTGCTGCATCTGTGTGCAGCAGACTGCCAGAAGGGTACAGGACTAGGCCAGCTCCCTGAAGACATTCTCCCACACTATCTGGAGGATTCATTCCCTCTACTCAAGAGTAGAAGCTGCCTGTTTTGGTTTTATTTGTTTTGTTCTTTACTGTTTTGTTCAATTTTATTATAACTGATGATATAGGCAATTCTTTTTAAGATAGCAAGAGACATTATGGTAACCACTGTTGATCACCTTGTATTGTTTTTACATTATGTATTATGTCCATCCTTTTGATTTGACTGACTGTTTTGTTATGTCACATTTGGTTTTATTCTCTTCAAAAAAAAAAGTAATAAGAACTGTGGGAGTAATAAAACCTAAAATGTGTAATTGTCATTGTAAAAAAGAGAGGAAAAGAAAGTGCTCTAAAGGATATAACTGCATGTATATTTAAGTATATAAGATAGATAACCATATTACTGTTTTGTTGGATCAGAACTGTTTGCAGTCTCACTGTTTGAATGTCCACTTTATATGCTTTAATTTTGTAACCTGAACAACTATTTCTAAGATGACAATATGTAATCTATTAACTAGTGATTTCCTACTGTTTTTTTCTGAAATTCTGTATAACTTGTACCCTTTTTCTGTTTTTGTTTTTTTTTTTTTCCTCCTTAAATAAAATTTAAAAAAAAAAAGAGTAGAAGCTGCTACCAGCATCCCGTGCCCTGCCACAGGCCCTTCTTCCAACTTCTTTGCTTCCCGAGGAGGCCACTGCTGCATCGGGCAGTTGTCCTCCCCTTTAAAAACTTTCTGTCCTACGTGGTGTTTTACTTCATGGGCTGAAAAATGAACAGGCTCTCCCTCACCTTTCAAAAGCAAGTCCTCAGGGCTGAGACCTGTTGCTAGTCCCAGAGTTCCTGATCTCAACTGTGATCTGTGATAGGTAATAGCAGCACTTAAACCAAGGGCACAAATGGCCCCTCAGAGCAGAGTCCTATGATCCAGGCCCATCACCAAAAGCTGCCTGGATAAAAGGAAACAAATGGGAGGGTGGCTCAGGCTATCAAGAAGCTAGGTTTCAGCAAGACTTCAGCCAAGACCCCAGTGAGCCACCAACAGATGGGAGGACACAGCATTCCCTGACAGCCAAGAGCAAGCCACCATGTGTACAGTACATCTGCTCATGGAAGCTGCTCAAAACTAGAGTCTATGGTGCTGATTGGACTAGTCCTGCAGGTACTTCTGCCCTTCCAAAGTGCAGGAGTTGGCAGAGGCAAGCAGGTGTTTGCTTTAAATTTTGTGTAAACTGAGATAGGCACTAATAAGTACCTCAGTTTTCCAGACATCATTCAGTGCCTACACTGAGAGCAAGCCCTGATACCCTGGGCAGAAGCACCCCAGGAAGGGCTCACAGTAGAAACAAAGAGCTTGCTCCAATTACGGGGCTGGGGAAGAGGCCAGAGTGGTATGGGTTAAAGGTAGAGAGGGAAGGAGCTTCCGACCTTAGTGAAAACTGTGACTGTAAGAAAGAGAACCATGAAGAGCAGGAGGCCAGGAGAAAGAGCCTCTCTGATAGGTGTGTAAGGGAAAAACAGTGGAAGCAAAGGGACTGGCCAGAGGCCACTGTGGTAATTAGGTGGGTGAAAATCAGGGTGTCAGGTCTGGGTGAGAGATTCAAAGCTGGTGACAAGTCATGAGATCCTGATGTATCTGAAAGGATACGCGAAGAGTCAAGAACTCCTGAGCTCCACTAGCAATGACTCTTGTAGATTTCCTTCTAAGACTGCCACCGCTTCCTGGATGTGAACCAACCATCCAACTCTTTCTGAAGGACACTGATGTGGAGAAAGGACCCCAAGAAGAGCCCTCGCCCAAGGTGAAACCACAAGGCTTCTGCAGCAATGATCCGTTCTTCTAAACTTCCCTCCAGGATGCTCCTCCTCTCAGACACTGCTACGATAGGAGATTCAGCCCTCGGATTAACTAAGTAGTAGAAAGCTCCAGAATACTTCCAATGCATCTGAGGTATGCAGCTCCTTGGCTCCAAGGGCCTGTGAATACTGTCCAACTACTTCTGTGGCATGTTTTCTCCTGCAGTCCATGAGAGCCACTCTACCTATGTGTCTATTTCCTTTTCCTTCAGCTTATAAGTATAGCCCAGCACTCTGGCAAGCCCTCTATTGTTTCTGTGACTGTTTCTGTTCACTTGTTTTTCTCAGCAGTTAGCAAGCTGACTGCTTCTCTAAGAACCTCTTCTTCCTGTCTTACTATCTCAGTAACCACAGACCCAAAGGGCTATCTGGGCCCTGGCCTCAGGATAATCTGGAGGAAGCTGCTCCAGTAGGCAGTCTGTGGTTACCTTGTCCAGAAAGCAGGGTCTCTGCACTATACCTTCCAGCAGCTACTAGATCAGTGTGGCCCTTCCCCTCTGCTGAACAAAGAGTGTAGGTAGTAGGTCTGCTGACCTCACCAACAGGACCTTACAACAGTCACATTCTTCCCCACAAGACAGAGAAGACCACAAAGAACCAGTCACATCTTGAGACACAACAAGGCTTCTTTCAAATTAAACGTCTCCTGATCTCGGTCTGTGTGCAGACTGATGTGAGCAGGTTTGGAAACACAGTGGGGGATAAATGGGGCAAAAGCACCAACAATCTTAAATTCACAAAATACATGAACATGTTACACCATGTTTCCATGTTAGTGCTTTAAAATTAACATCAAAAATAAAATAAAATAAAATAAACATCAAGTATGAACAACCAGGAACTGATGTGCACTGCTAGCCACAAGGATGGGGACTCTGCTAGTAGATTGGGAAAATGTGGAAGATTTTCCCTCGACAACAAGGATCCACATTTTTTCACATTTTCCGTATGAGCTAGCCCCCTGCCCACTAGTAGCAGCAGCTCTCAATTTGTAGAGCACACCAAAGCCCAGTGCTACCAAATTTGTAGTGCTTCAGCAACCCTGGAGAGCTGCAAGGGCTTATGCAGACAGGAGCTGGAGTAGAAGAGCCACCTCCTGAGGAGCTGTTGAGGAATTCATACCCAAAGCCCTGAGGCTGGGGATTTAGCTCAGCGGCATAAGCACCTGCCTTGCAAGCAGGCAGTCATGAGTTCGATCCCTAATACCGATAAAAAGGAAAAAGACAAAAAAAAAAAAAAAAAAAAAAAGCCCTCAGGAATCCAAGGGGAATGAATTACAAACAAACCTCAATATACAAGGAGGGGTAGGATACAACACAAACAATCATAGATATGTGTGTGTAATACACATGCACCATTGTGACAGTATAGAACATGTTATCAAAAACACAAGTTGCACAAGATAAAAATGAAATAGACATCTTAGAACATCTTTCCCATCATTAACTAATATTCTTAGGCATAGTACATTCTCAGGGAAGGGTTCATCATTAACAACTTCTCAGACCCCAACCAACAAGCCATTCCCCACCCCACTCTCTTTGCACCATGGCAAAGAGTTCCTCTGAGCAGGAGGAGAGGGCTTGCTAGGCCATGCCCTTATTGTTTGTATTTTTAGTCTTTTCACTCTACTGTTTCTTAGCAGAAAATATAAATGATGCAAAAATGTTTTAGATATGCAAAAAGTAGAAAAAGTATGATGTAACCCTGTGTAGTTTCAATGCTGAGATGGATCCTGCAGTTTGGTTCATCCCCCATGGTGTGTTCCTCCCTGAGCACACTGCGCCATCTGGCACTTGCGTACCAGGCCATGTCCCCTAAAAATACACAACTATACATGCAGACAAAAATGAACAGTCAATATTTGCTCTAAGTCTACAGTCACTTTCTTTAATTATATCCTCCTAAGAGTTTTTATAATGTATCTCTTGCAACTTTTGCAATCCAGGGTATCATTAAAAAGAAAAAAATCAAATTTTCCTTAGACTCCAGAACAACTCATGATGTTGAGCTGTGTCAAGTATCCAGGCCACTTTACAGGGAGCAGAAAAATCTTTTTTTAACCATGTGTACATTTTGTGACCACCACTATTTAAATCCACTAACAAAATCTCCAAATCCATAGATAACAGAGCATAACTTCCATGCAGAGTTGCTGGATCCCCAGGGTACCCTGCATGAGCGTAGGGGCTTTTCCTAAATTGTAATCACTCTTCTTATGTCCCATGGAACCAATAAGACAAGCAAGGTCATCAGAGCTCACCTGGGCAATGAAGACATCATGCCAGAGATGAGGGTCTGAGCCCAAAGCACAGACATGTAATCACCGCACAGACGAATGTCTCTTCTCTTTCTTTCTATCTGTCTCTGTCTCTCTTTCTCTCTGAACTACAGATATTAAACCCCAGGCCTGCCTAATGAGCTACATTCTTAGCCCTTTTATTTTTAAGACAAGCATTCCCTAAATTGCTTTAGCTGGGCTTGAATTTGTTATCCATTTGCCTTAGGCTCCCAGAATGCTGGGATTACAGCTATGCCCCACTATGCCTGGCTTGTATGTCTTTTCTTTAACTACCAGCACTGAGAATACAATCATGCTCATGAGTGTTGAAGCTGTTCTAAGCTAGCTTGTGACTACAGTGTTACAAATATTCAGCCCCAAGGACTGTTATGAAAGCAAATAAAAAACTACTAGGAAAATGATCCTTTACAAAACACTCTGTGACTCGCAGGGGCTAGAGAATTAAAAACCTTTCCATTTCCTGCAGGAAATCTAAACAACATACAAACAAAGTCTGAGAACTGAGTGCAGGTGGTGTTTTCAGTAAAAAATCAGAGGATAAAGAATGGAAGCCAGATGTGATGACACACGCTCATAATCCCAGCATCCAGGAGATAGGCAGAAGGATCACTGTGAACTCAAGGCTAGCCTGCGCTATATGGTGAGTTTGAGGTCAGCCTATACCACATAGTGAAACCCTGTCACAAGACAAAACAGTGGAATGATGTTCTCAGCAGCAGTGGAACTGGTGGGCATAGCCTTCTCTGATGGGCTCCACAGAGCCCATCTTTGCTCCCTGCCCCATCCCCAGCTGCCAAGTGTTGTCCATGAATCTACAAAGTCCTGCCTCTCTCCAGAGAAGCTGGTTTTCTATGGTCCTGATCCTTCTAACCCTGTTCCCAGGCCCACAACTCCTCACCTGCCCTTATTAGAAGTGCTGAAGATAGTGTTGTGATTAAGATATGTTTAGGGAACAGGAATCCAGATCTGAGCTCAAACCAGAGGCCCAAGGAGCAGACTAACTGGAAGGCCCTGATGATGGGAAGGATGAGGAGAGTGGCACCAAGGCGTACACAGCGGGGCACCTGGACAGAAGTTGCTATTACCAGGGCAGTAGGGCATGAGGAAAGGAATGGGAAAAGTCCCTCCAGGACCTTAGCTGCCCACAGATGTTCCCTTTTCATTCTTCAGTGTTTCCAAATAACTCAGTATAAAATCATTGAAACATCCCTCCACATATACACAAGTACACACAGTCTGTCTGACAGTTCCTTTGACTTAAGGATTGTAACCTTAAACTTTCCTGCCCTAGAAAGTTTCTCCTTCCTTCTTGTACTCATTTGTAAGCCCCAAAGTTTTTAACCTTTAAATTTATTTAATTTTTATTCCTTTTCAATTATCAGTGCTGGGCATCGAACTTCAGATTTTTTTGGTCTTCTTGAGACAGGGTCTTGCTATGCAGTTCAGGCTGGCCTTGAGGTCACTTTATAACCCAGGCTGGTCTTGAACTTTTAACAATCCTCCTGCCTCAGCCTCCCGAGTGCTGGAATTACAGGCATGAGCCACCACACCCGGCTAGAACTTCAGATCTTATACAGTCTAAGAAAGAGCTCTTGCTTAAGAGATATGCCCCAAATGCCTCCTTTTTGTAAAAATAATTATTTTTAAAACTGATACATAAAACTGTACATATCTGTGATGTTTTGATACATGTATACAAAGTATAATGTTTAAATCAATTCTAAACATTTATCATTTTTTTGTGGCAAAGACAAAGTTCCTTCTTTTCTTTTGGAAATGTAAGCAGCAGTAAGTACACACACATGCCTATAAACCTAGCACTAGAGAGGCTGAGGCAGGAGGATCACTATCAGCCTAAGCTGTGTATACAGTGAGTTCAAGGTCAGTCTGAATGATACAGCAAGACCCTATCTCAAACAACAAAACAAAACAGATCACGTACAGGTATAAATTCCCTATGATAAATGTTACCACTATGTGTATCTAAAATATATCAATAAAATTATTTTTTTAAAAAGGAAATGTATAGTACATACTGTTATCTAGAGCCACCTCACTGTCCAACAGCACACCAGGGCATTTTATACCTATTTAACTGTAACTTAGTATCCACTTATCAATATTCCTCCCAAGCCCCCTTCCCTCATTCTCCCTTTAGGTAAAGCTGCTAACTTTAAAGAGAAGATGGGCAGTCTAGAAATCTGGCCACAGTGAAAACAATGAGTTCCAGAGAAGGCCCTAGTCCCACAGGGGACTGACTCATGTATATGATGGCTGTGCACTCCGAGACACCTCCTCTCCACAGTCCCTGTACCAGGTGGTCCTAGAGGCAGGCACAACTGGAGGAGGGAAGAGGAGATCCCAGAAATATTCCGGGTCAGGGTGACTTCTTCTAATTTCAAACTTAAGGAAAACTTACCTTTGAATGCTACCTCCCATCGACCCTCTAAGGAAGGATTCCGGGCAGTAACAACATACTGATAGCCAACCCACAGCCTGCAGGAGTTAGAAACAGAGATTACATCAGAAAGAGGCAAGCATCGAGCATCAATGACTGTGCAGGTGTTTTATTTTTGAAATGCTGAGGATTGAATCCAGGGCCTTAGTACGTAGTAGGCAAATGCAATACCATTGAGCATTTGTTTTAGTGATTCTACTGACTTTTTTTTTTTTTCTTTTTCATTTTTATCAGTACCAGGGATTGAACTCACGACCACCTGCTTGCAAGGCAGGTGCTTATGCCGCTGAGCTAAATCCCCAGCCCCGATTCTACTGACTTTTAAAACACAAACAATTTATGTTTTAACACTTAATTTTAACAAAATACATTAAAACTTTAAACAATAATTTTGTATGTCATAAACAGTTTTACTCATGGGGCCCCAACCAATCTCATTCTTAGCTGATCCAATAAAGCCTGCATGTTTGAAGCCAGATTAATCTTATTCTTGGTGGAAATAAAGCTCCAGAAACATACACCCTGAATGTTAAATCCACAGACCCAGATATTCTGAAGTGTTATGACATGAGAGTTACAACTCAATAACAAAGCCCTGTGAATATATACATTGCCAAATTTGACGCAGACATTAGCACAACTTCTCTCTGAGCCTGTCTTGCCTAAGGTATGTATCCAAGAGCGCTCCATCCAACACCAAAGGAACCTTCCAGAGACTTCTCCAACTGCTACAAGCAACTTCCAAATGTGTATTTCCTGCCTCAGCTCTCTAGCCCCAGCACTAGAGATGCCCATCTGCCAGGCGGTGGTCTCAGAGCTTGCCCCTCTGCCCTGGGATGAGATGTGCACAGATGGCCGCCCAGGGAAATGCTCTTCCCACCCTCCAACTGATCCCCTTCTTCCCTTCTTCTGGGCTCCCATACATTCTCTTTGTAGGGGTAGAAAGGGTAGAGAGCTATTTTTCTCACTTTGTAGCTATAGGAGAAACAGCTTAGTCTTATGCTTTCCCAACATCATATGGTACATAATTATGGAGCTGAGCCCTCTTCTAGTGTTGAAATGAATGTCCCGTGTCCATGTGCATCAGGTTATCATGCCTCATGACAGCTGCACCATTGTGAGGAACACATAACTCACAGGAAGCATGAGCCATCTTTAGGACTCTGCAGAGCTGTGTTTCCCTCCAGAAAAGGTTGCTTTTGTTGTTGTTATTGAGATAGGGTCTGTGTAGCCCAAGTGAGCCTTGAATTCATGGTGATCTTCCTGCCTCAGTCTCCCAAATGCAGGGATTACAGGTGTATACCACCAAATCCAGCAATCTCACACCCCTAGCAATATGGATAGGACAGTGTGATATGATAGAACACTGCAGGTCTCTGCACATGTGTCTCCAAACAAAACCCCCTCCCACAAATGCAGGGCCTGAGACATATGTGATTAATTACCATTTTCACATGTCCTCCTTGACACAAAAAGCCAGAAGGTAGGAGCAAGTCTGAGGCAGACTGCCTGGGCTTGAATCCTAGTATGTGCCCTTTGATACATGTTCACTCATATGTGTGCCCAGCATGGCCTCTGAAGTTCTTGGGAGGACTGAAAAGCACTGAAAATGGAGCTGGAAGAGTTTATTTCTCATAAGGAACCTCTCACACAAGGCCCATGAAGCCTCATACCAAGCAGCTCTAGGTGACACAACCTGGGGCTCTCTGGCTGCACCCATTAACTACCGTTGCCCCCAGAGAGGACCAAGGAAAGAGGCCAGTCCTTAAGTTTCACAAGACAGTGATAGGACCCAACTGCTCTTGTCTCCATCACAAGCTCCTACCTCCATCTTGATGTACAAGCTAAGCCCCTGGTGCTCCCTCTGCTTCTAGGGGGCAGATATCGGCTTTCTCCAATTCTGGCTGGCAACTATGCCTTGCTTAGGGTTAGTCAGAGCCTATGTGCTTAATAGTCCTCATGTCCCAACTCCAACAACTCACTTGCGCTGGTCCTTCCAACCAAATGGGACCAGTTCGGGCTGATCCCATTCCTGGGCTAGGACAAAGCGCAGCTCCTGGTCAGTAGAGAAGGTAGCAAGGGAGCCATTCACACGCTGGCAGGTCTGTGCAGCATCCCAGTAGTTCTCCCCACTCAGGTAGACGCGGTAGCAGCTGGCTTCATAGTGGTGCCATCCTGTCGGGCACTTCCCTAGGAAACATGAAGGATGAAAGGGGAGTTGTCCCCCAAGTTAGGATCTGAACTCCAAAATCAAAATTCTGTGTGCTATATGGAGTGCAGGCATGCCTCAAAAATCACCCTAGAGAGTTGGGCATTGTGACATGTCTATAGTTCCTGCACTCAAGAAGCTGAGGTAGGAGGATCACAAATTTGAGGTCAGCCTGGGCCACACGGTAAGACCCTGTCTCAAAGAAACCAAAAAAGAAATCAACCAGCGACAGAGAAACTGAAGCTCAAAAGGACAAGCTCCTGCTTCTCAGATTACATACTCTGTAGAAACAAATTTTCTCTAAAATGCAAATCCAATCTAGGATGTAAGTATTTTTAGTGATTCCTCCCTTTTCTAAAAGGCCTTTTAATTTTTGCAGGTGTCAAGAGTAGCTGCTGAATGAATTTCTGTAGGACAAACCTCATTCTCTGATTCAAGTCTGTTAATAAGACAATGGACTATGAGACCTTGGAGGGAGGAGGTGAACAGGGAGAATCTCTGATGGCTAGTTGTCCAGCCTATGCTGCCAGCAAGGCCATTGCTTCCTGATTCACATCTCTGCCCCTCTTTTCTGTTCACATGCATGCTGCCTGCCCAGCACTCCTCTACAAAAGCAGCTCCACAGATCACACCACAGAGGACCGTGAGCTTGTGGAATCAACCCTGGCCTCCACCAGATAAGAAAAGAATGCTTAGGCACTGCCTCAGCTCTTAAAGTGGGTCAGTTCTACCTCCCCAAAATCAACGCCTTCTCAGTTGTTTTTTGCTTTTTGGGTTTTTTTTTTTTTTGGGGGGGGGGTGTACTGAGGATTGAACTCACAACCAAGCACTTACCAGGCAGGCACTTATCAGCTGAGCTAAATCCCCAGGCCTACCTTCTCAGTTTGTCAGGCTGTCAACCTGCCCCTCAAGCATGGGAAGGTACTTTACAACTTAACTCAAAATGCTTTATAGAATCTATAACCTTCAAATGTTAGAGTATCTTTTACCAGTAAAATGAAAAGTAACAACTTCAAAATATCCATCATAAAATTACATTTTATGACAGAATTCTTTTTCTCTTTTGGTTCTGGAAACTGAACTCATGCCTTGCACAGATTATGCACGCACTCTATCTATCAAGCTACACCTCCAGCCCAAGAGTAACGATTTTTACTCAAAGCTGTATGTCATGCCACTGAGGCATGGCACAGCATTGTTGGCAAGGACAGAAAGCTGGACAGCATGACCTGCCCACTGCTGGGGTCTAGGTTAGTGCATCTGAGTGCAAAGGAACAAACTAGGAACCTGAGCGCACACTCAGCAGGCAGTTCTACTTATCTCCATGTCAGAGGCCAGGGCACAAGACATGGAGCGGCTCAGGAGCAGCAGCAGGACCAGCCAGGCTTCCTCTGGAAATGGGGTCAATAGTATACCCTCTGGGGAGGGAATCCAACTGGCTAGAGCAATGGAGAAAGGAAGGGTTCCTTTTTTTATTAATTCATCTTTCTTACATGTTGAATTTTGTGAAATTATAAGAAGTCATTAAAAATTATAGTAAATGTTTAAAATTTTAAAAATTTATTATAGTAAAATATACAGTGCCATTAATATCTCCCTCAAGATAGTCCTCTTTTGCCTCTTAACCCATTTTGTCACTTTCTGAAGCAGTTCTAGAAATTCTTTCATGACTGACTTTAGAAGATATAATAAAAAATATAGTGATACAGCTGCTAAGTACCATCCAATGAAAAGACAAGACTTGTAAAAAATTATGGTGCCAGTTATGGTGGCATATACCTGCAATTCCAGCACTTGGGAGGCTGAGGTAGGAGGATCGTTCCAAGTTTGAGAACTGGGCTACAGTGAGCTCAAGGACAGCCTGAACTGCATAGGGAGACCTTGTCTCAAAAACACAAAAAACAACAAAAAAATAATATTATGGTGTGTTTTCATCTACCTTACTCATCATATCTGGCACCATCTGACTTGCCGGCTCTTTCTCAAAGTCAAAATGACCAGGAAAGGTAAATGTTTTGAACTGATTCAGGACATTGAAACAGCCACAACAGCTCAATTAAAGACACAAGGATAGTAAGTGTACTCAAAAGCGAGGGGTAGTATCTTCAGGAGGACTAATGACAACATGCCTTTTGCTAGGGCTGAGGATACAACTCGGTTGCACAGTGTCTATCTAGCAAATGCAGGATCCTGAGCTTGATTCCCAGTGCCCCAACAAACAAACATGTCTTTTGCAGTAATAAACTTTGAAAATCTGAACACAGTACATTTTTCAATCACATCACTATTACTCTGGGGGAAGTACTGCTTGCTCAAAAGAAAATAAAATCTAAGCACTGGAAGAGCATGGAGTTGAGCATCAAGAACCCATGGGGCTGCATCCTGGAGCTTCCCCTTCAGCTGCGTGACCCCAGACAAGCTGACCTTTCAGAGTCTCCATTTCCTCCTATGCCAAGTGTGGAACATCTTTCAATCATAAAAATTCCTGAGGAGTTTACTGTTACTGTGTCAAAGAACTGGGCACAGTGTCAGGGCTTAAAGGATGGGTGGACCATGCCATTCACTGCTTGCTCAGTTTTCATCAGAGACTTCAGCCCCATGTGGAGGGGAAGCTCTGAGTGGCACTGGAGCACTGCAGGGCAAGTGATTTCCCATGGTTTCCTCATCACTGACAGTGCTGGGCTTGGGCAAAGCCACTGCAGCTTGAGGACCCAGCCACATCTCAGGTTTGTTGGCAGTCAGCACAGGCTGGTGCTATGAGGTGTCACTGAAGCACTCCCTAGTGCTGAGTCTGTGGGCTCACTCTGAACAGCAAATAGAGCCTATGCTCTTCAGCAGGGATATCAAATGTTACTTCTTCCTGCCCCCGCTACAGCTGCGCACCAAACCTAACCACAATCACTTGAGCGTATCTATGGACAGGCTACTTCAGCTGCGAATTTCTTCCTTTCAGCCTTCCTTCAACTTATGTTCCTTTAAGTATTAAAAGTCATGGGTAGGGGCTGGGGATTTAGCTCAGCGGCTAAGCGCCTGCCTTGCAAGCAGGCGGTCGTGAGTTCAATCCCTGGTACCGATAAAAACTGAAAAAGACAAAAAACAAAAAACAAAACAAACAAACAAAAAAGTCATGGGTAATTCATTACATTATATGTACATATATGAAAGTGTGTACACACATACACATCACACTATTCAGCATAAAAGGGCCGCACATAGGACCCGCGGCTGAGTCCATTTATTCTCTGCAACATTTTCTTGGAAAAGTAAGAATAGAATACACACTCCCATACATTTCAAATGGGTTACAGGTGCTTATTAGAATTACATCTTAGCAGTCTTCACTCTTGCATTGCTATTATGAAAAGGGGCTTTACTGAATTTTCTGATAAATCCCTCTGTAGTGCCAGCCCTTTATATACATATGTATGGATAGTTTTTAAAACATAGTGGTACTACATAGCTTTACAGTGAGCTACATCCCCAGTTTTTTTTTCTTTTTATCAGTACCAGGGATCGAACTCATGACCGCCTGCTTGCAAGGCAGGTGCTTATGCCGCTGAGCTAAATCCCCAGCCCCCCCCTTTTTTTCATCCCCAGTTTTTTTCTTTTAGTTTTTTTGTTATTTTCAGTCTGAGACAGGATCTTGCTAGACTGCCAAGGGCTTGAATTTATAATCCTCTCCTGCCTTAGTCTCCCAAACTGCTGGGATTATAGGTATAAACCATTGTGTCCACCCTCATTTTTAAAAATTAATTAATTAATTAATTATTATAAGCTCTTTTGGTCTTGCTACACTGCCCATGCTAACAATTCTCCTGCTTAAGCAACAGACTCAAGCAATCCTCCTGCCTCTGCTCCCTTAATAGCTAAAACTGTAAGTATATGCCACAAAGCTTCACTGAACTAACCAATCGCTTTTAAAAAGCAAACAGGTGAAGGCTTCCCCAGTCACTAGCTGTACCTAAATTCTCAGAGCCTGTTTTCCTATCTATAAAAGGGAACAATTCAATTATGGGATTTCCCAGGACCTGTGCTGTCCAGCCCTGTTCTGACTATGCTTTGAAATCAAGCAGCCTGGCTTTGGAGCCTAAGTCGAAGTCTCACTTCACCCTCAGGAGCCAGATGACCAAAGAAGGGTACCAAGGAGTCTTATTCAGGGGTCCTGACACCTAAAAGGAATGCTTTAGGAAATAAGCACTCCCAACCCATAGCAGAGAAGCACTGGGAAAGCTAGGGGCCAAGTCTTGGGCTTCAAGCTCAAGATGGGTGGGCTTCACTCTGGTGGGTGTCACAGTCAGGACAGGTCTGCAACTTACTGCTGAAGCGGACAGGCTGTGCCACGTTCACCGCATGGAAGTGTGTAGGGTCACCACCTCTGGCTCGCCCCTGTCGCAGGTCCACAGACTCCTTCCCATGGTAAGGCCGTGACTCCCTGGTTACTTCTAAAAGCAAAAAGAGAAATGGCGTTGTGAGCCTGACCAGTGCAGCAGGGACAAAGCAACCGTGGGGCTTCTTCAAATACTGCCAAGCTAAATGGCAGTATGGGTTCACTACTCAGGATAGAAGGGCATACACAGGACATGGCAAGAGTCCTCTTACTCCCTGGAACCTTTCTTTGGAATTCTAGAATAAACAGTGCCATACGTTCAAGTATGTCACATGTGCCTATTAGAAATTCACTTTGGCATTCTTTACTACTATACGTTATTATGAAAGAGGGCTTTACTGAACTTTCTTGTGAATATTGCTAGCATAGAGTCAGTCATTCCTTCTGCAGTGCCAGTCCTATAGGGATCCTAGGTAAAGAGCTCTTTCCAGTGCCCAGGTTGCCTTTCCACTCACCCTCACTGGCTTGGTAGTCCCCATGTTAGGGGGAAGGAGACTGTGTGCAACTACTCCTCTCATCACTCGCCACCGGAACTAAGCTACCTGCCTGCCTAGCTCTGGCCAGCCTTGAGATGTACCTCAAAGGTATTGAGAATCTCCAGGCCAGGTCTCAGGATGCTCGTGTCTAACTCCTGATGCAATAGGCCCTAAAGCGTGGTTGGAAGATGTAAACAGGAAGCCAAGCACAAGGGGAAACATACTGTTTCATGTAGTATAATCTAACAATAGTTTACAGCTTGGTCTTGCACACTTTCTTGGAGCCCTCCAATTCCCTTGTGAGAGCAAAGAACCACTCTTCTCTCATGTCTCAGGTGAGAAACAGACTCAGAGAAGGGAAGTGATTTTTCCACAGAGCAGAAAGCCAGAGGCAACATCCCTCCTGGGCCCACTTACCTCCCTTCCCATCCGCACAGACATACCCTGACACACTGTGAAGTGCACCTGGGGCACAGGTGAGTCAGATGGGTAACAAACATAATCTGTATGGCTGCACACAGAAAGACAAGCTACTTGCCAGCAGGTCCAGTCTAGCTATAGACCAGCTGTATAGGATTTAGAAGTGCCAAGGGTTGACCTCTTGCAAACCTATCTGTCTTGACTCCAGAGCTGGCAACCAGCCCACTCGCCAAAGTTTCTCTTGCCAGGACTATAGATCCTGATGTTGCTTTTATTTAATAATGTTTTTCCCTCATTATAAAATAATATATTTAATGTAAAATATGCAAAACCCACAAAAGTTTAAAAAGATAAAATGTATAAACTGTTACACTAGGGCTCACTCTTCTCTTTTTTCTTACACAAACTCTTAGAAATCTTGGGATCAGGACTAAGAGTTGAGCTCAATGGCAGACCACTTACCTGGCATGCTTGAGTGCCTAGGTTCTACTTCTAGGACCCCCAACCCCCAACAAAAAAAGAAAAGAAAAGGAAAATGAATCACATCAAACATTGTTTTGGTTGGTTCAGTAATACTGAGATGAAATCCTGGCTCCTCTAAGCATGTGATCAGATTTGGATACATTGTGTATTTTAGAAATCACTCTAAAATACACAATGTGCTGCCAGGGTCAGATAACTGTAGCACCAAGTGAGGATGTCAAAGAAGGAAGCAACTTCAAGGGCTGGATGAAGGGCAAAGGTGGGCACATGTGGGACAAGCTTGGGATCAAGCATAAGTGTGTCTAAAACATGTTTCACTGCACTTAAATTTCACATCTCCCTTCTGTCTGTTCAAACAAGCAAGGCCTGTGATTCCACTTTGTATCTTGGTCTTTTCCCCAAACTACACCCAGGACCTAGTAAACTGCTCACAAAAAGGGCCTAAGGAAAAAGAAGAGAAAGAAAACATCACAGGTTGCTGCTCAGTCCTGAAAACCAAGTATACAGATGTTGACTGACTGAAGTCATTGGTAGCCTGGGGTGGAGACAGTGAAATACTTAAGGTAAGTGATCAGAAAGCCAAATGATGTCAAAGGAAACTTTGTGCTAAGCAGGCTTCTCTGAGGCTCAGGTGGCAATTGTGAGCCTATCTTCTCAACTGTTGCTTTTCACACCCAACTAAACATATTCATCTCTTCAATCAGTTGTTTATAAAACCTCCACCAAGGAAACTTACCAGCTCTGACATAGGCCTTCACCAACAAAAAGGGGAATGTGGTCATGCTGGTGACAGTTAAATAATGGACTTTCCTGTTCTGGGGAAAGCTGGGGAATAGGACGGAGCACAAGATTAGCAACTTCCAGACTTCTTAGGTCCACCTGCAATACTTCCCTCTTCCCTAAGAGGTTCACAGGTGTTCAGCTGGACACAAAGCTTGCTTTTCACTGATGAGTTGACTTGCAGTGACCTGCCTTAGAACACTGGCCTCGGGACAAAACCAACTCTCCTCTTCCTTTCCCTGTAACTTCCAGGTACTGTCTCAGGCACAGAGGGTGCTCTTCAGTGAGAAGTCATGCTCTCTTTTCCACCAAGCAACTGGACGGGGTCCCTGTAACTGGTATGGGATGAATTCCCATTCATAACTCAACCCCAAGACTGCCCCTGACATTCTGAAAGCAGCAACCAATGTGGCTCCTGGGGTCCCACAGGCAGGGTGCTCTTTGGTGCTTTCAACGACAGTTTTTCTCTCTTTAGATGTTCTCATCAGGACTAAAGCAGCCAGGCTGCCAAAGATGGAAAGGGAGTCTGCAGATAGGCACCTAAAAGAATGTGTAGCTGAGCTGGTACTGAAAATGTGAAGGCTGAAGGAGCAAGCTTAGTGGTGTCAGGATCCACACTCCAGAGTAGGCAAGGGGCTTAAGGCCAGCAGGCTCAGGGGACTGGGGCTCCCCACCTAACAGCCTGGACTGATCTGGTCCTACCCCAGTTCATCTTTGGGTCTTGAGGATCTCCCCTTCCAAAAAAAGAACCAAGAAGCCAACATGTCAGAGCACCTCAAGTCCAGCAAGGAAAAAGCCAGTACGGTCTGTAGCCTGTTCCTTCCAAACAACATACAGCAAAAACGGGTGATTATTTGCAAATGAGGGACAAAATGTGTTACTAAAAATTTAAAACCTGTCCATATAGGATCATCTCCCCAAATAGGAAAGGGGGGAAAATAAGCCCCCTTGTTAGCACTCCAAGTTGCCACGACATCCTCCTTCCACTTACATCAAAGCAAGTTTGGAATTGTGTCAAAAACCAAATGTCAGTTAAGTCAAATAATTCTTGGTTATCAAAAAGAGAATTTCTAAAATCAAAAACCCAGAAAACATAAAATTCCTAATGGTACTGCCATGACATCATTTAAGCTCTATAAAGTGATTCTTGTCCATTTTAGAAAGAAAGAGCAGGGGCTGGGGATTTAGCTCAGCGGCATAAGCGCCTGCCTTGCAAGCAGGCGGTTGTGAGTTCGATCCCCGGTACCGATAAAAAGGAAAAAGACAAAAAAAAAAAAAAAAAAAAAAAAAAAAAAAGAAAGAAAGAGCCAAGGTTGCCTTACTGAAACCTGCCAGGGATATGTCCCAGAAGTTATCACCTATCTCTGTTTTACTAGAAATTTGAAGCTATACTATTAAAAAACAACAACAACAGTATATTCGCTTCTGTTTTTCCATTTTATATCCATATAGATGCTATATGACCCAATAGAAAATAACTGCAAAAACACAGTCCTATGAGTTCTAAGTTCAAAATCTATATCCCCATAGTTGTTCCTGGGTACAAGAAGAGACTACCTCTGACACAAAGCAGCAAGTGTCTTATCTGCTGCTATAGGTCAATGGCAGGAGCAAATCCTATATACAGTAAGAAACTTTTTTTGTTTTTGGAGGGGCTAGGGGATCAAATCTAAGGTCTCCTGCATGTTACATAAACACCCTAATTCTGAGCTATATCCCAGTGTGTAAGATGCTTTTTTATCAACAGAAATTTAAATATACATATATATACCAGTATATACACACATCTGTGGATATATAGATGTGTGTACATATATGAATAAACTAGAAATTAACAAAATTGATTATCTTTAGGATGTGAATGGAAGCAATATAAAGGGATAGAAACAAATTCTACAAATGTTTTCATAATATGATTTTTAAATCTAATGTTTTATAAATCCCAAAAATAAATTAGTCACACAATCTTTTGAATATACTAAAAATCATGTAGCCATATAGAAGGGTGAATTTTATGGTAAATGAATTATATTTCAATTAAAAACTAGAAGTCAGTCAATAAAATAAGTCAAAGTCCCAAGACCAAATACAAACTGACTCGATGTTATCATTATGACACAGAAGAAAGGATGAAAAGAGTCCTGTGATTTCTGACTGAAGAACACTGCCTATACACTGAGTGTGTAACAGTCTAACAACTTAACTACAAAGAAATCCTCAGACTATGAACTTAAGATTTAACAACAACCACAAAAAAAAAACCCTGCATCTTAGCCCACCCATTGACAGCTCCACAGATACTCCATGATGATGGGGCTCAGCTATTGGTGCCTCCACACTATCCTCTTAAGGGGAAGCAGACCTTCCTGAAGAAACGGCTGGGATGAGGAAAGTATAAAATGAGCTTGAAGCAGCTTGCAGTGCCAGAAAATAAGAAAGAGCAAAGCTCTTCATAAAAGATCATTTTTTAGCCCAGTGTGGTGGCTCACACTTGTAATCCCAGCAGCTAGGAAGCTGAGGCAGGATCATAGGTCAAAACCAGCCTGGGCTACAAAAGTGAGCCCAAAGTCAGCCTGAACTGCACAGCGATATCCTGTCTCAAAAAGACGAAAGACAAAAAAAAAAAAAAAATCATTTATTAATGTAGTATGATAATTATAAAAACTGCCATTTTAATCACTACTACAATTGATTCAGACAAAAATGATCAATACAAGCTAAAACAAATGGCAGGGCGCAGCACTCGGGAGGCTGAGGTGGGAGGATCGTTGCGAGTTCCAGACCAGCCTGGGCTACAAAGCGAGCTCAAGGCCAGCTTGAACCGCATAGTGAGACCCTGTCTCAAAAAAAAAAAAAAAAAAAAAAAAAAACAACTTAAAAAAAAGGGGTGGAAGGGTGTTAGAGGATGCCTTGAACACCATTCCTTGGATTAATTTAATACTTACAAATCATATTTCATTTCAAGGGGTAGAAAAATATTCACTACAGTGACATGCAGCAGATATTATTCTAACCAACTGATCAAGCTCAACATCACTAATAATGGAATAAACTCACATGTGACTTATACAGTATTACTGGTTTGAAAAAAAAAAGGCACAGTGGAGCATTACTCCAGTAATCTCAGTGCTGTGGCAGCCTAAGGCAACAGGATTACAATTTCAAACCCAGCCTGGGAACTCAGTGTGATCCTGTCTCAAAATAAAAAAGAGCTAGGGATGGAAGGGTCAGCGAATTTAAAAAGTCTTACTCAAAAATAATTATGAGCAGGGGCTGAGGATTTAGCTCAGCGGCATAAGCGCCTGCCATGCAAGCAGGCAGTTGTGAGTTTGATCCCTGGTACAGATAAAAAATGAAAAAGACAAAAAAAAATTATGAGCAGCCAGGCATGGTGGTACATGCCTGTAATCTCAGCCCTTGGGAAGCTACACCAGAAGGATCACTGTAAACTCGAGGCAGGCCTGGGCTACAAAGTGAGTTCAAGGCCAGTCTGAACTGCAGTAAAACCCTATTTCAAAAAGACCAAAAAAAAAAAAAATCATAAGCTGGGTGGTAATGCATGCCTGTAATTCCAGCACTTGGAAGGCTGAGGCAGGAAGACTGACTATGAGTTCCACGTCAGCCTGGACTACAAAGCAAGACCCTGTCAAACAAACAAACAAAAACAACCAAACAAAAAAAAACCCCTAAAAATTAAAAAAAAAAATCATAAGGAAAGAGACAAGTCCAAAGGGCAGGACATTCTACAAAACAATTGGTCTGGACTTTTCAACTGTAGTCCCAGTACTAGGATGAGAAACAAGGAGGATCACCGCAAATTCAAGGTCAGTTTGGGTTATATAAGCAAATTTAAAGCCACCCTGCAGTACATGATGAGACCCGGTCTCATAAAAACAAAATAAACAAAAAGACCTAGTAAGTAGCCAGCACAACAGATAACACAAAATTTCTAAAAGAAAGGATACAAGTTCTGTTCAAAGAATCAGGAATTATTAGGGTACCAGAAACATTAAAAGCTTATAAAAAAACAAAGATTTCAAAATTAGAAAAAATTACTTTCAGGGTATTTTTCTACAATTAGACAGACTTATCACATACAAAGGAAAAATAAAAACATTCCAGACATTTACACAAAGAAACAAACGCTTCTGACTCTCACTTTCCTTTGTTGTGGATCAACCAGGAAAGACGAAAACCTGAAAGCAGAAAATCTAAGACAAAACAAGATGAAGGAGAAATCTACCCTCTCTCCTGTGCTGATGGTGAAGGGAGGCCTCAAGATGACAGATGGGAAGGTGAGCAGCAGAACCACTGGCACTAAGCAGGCTGGGATGGTTGGGGCATTCAAGGGAGAATAGTCCAAGGGAACTCTGGTAGATCTATAACTGAGGAGACATTAGGAGAGAAAAATTGCTAGGTAGTCTTGAAAAATAAAAATTATACACACACACACACACACACACACACACACACACACACACACACACGAAAATCTATAGCCATATAATAAACAGTTTGACCATTTCTTTAAATAGTTAAACATAATTTATCATGTGTGATTGTTAACTGTGATACTTGGATAAGAACCACTCTGAGTGTGTCTGTGGATGACTGACATGGTGTAAATTGAAGAGGAAAGGCCCACCCAAGATGTGGACAGTATCAACCAATAGGCTTGTAGCCTGCAGGAATAAAAAGGGAAAGAAGGAATTCTTCCCTTGTCCTCAGAGGAGCTCCAGTCTCTGCCACTGCCTCTAGGCTTTTGTCTCCTGTTCGTTCCCAACACGTCTCACTTCTCTGCAGTGACCTCCAGGCCTTTTACATTCAACTGGATCCTTTGGCTCTCTAGTGTGCAGGTGGCCATTTTACATTCTTCCATCTCTGATTCCACAGGTGCCCACTTGTAAGCCTACCTAGAAAATCTTCTATATGATATATACAGTGGTGCCTTGATTTACAAACTTAACTTGTTTTATGATTTGGGGGGGAAGATGGCTGTGTTTGTGTTTGTATTTGTATAAGGAAGATGCCATGGTTGTGTTTGTCACAATGCAGAGTTTGCAAATACAAGCAAAATTTTGCCTAATGCTTTTGCTTGTGAACCAAAGTGTTTCCAAACAGAAGTACACTGACATATGCATATATTCTGTTCCTCTGGTGAATCCTAACTAATGACACACCATGAAACTCAGAAATTTCACTCCTATGTATTTGCCCAAAGAAATAAAAGCATGTTGTCTACACAGAAATTTAAACACTAATGATCACAGCAGTATTTATACTTATGATGAAAAGGAATAAACTGATGTGCATAATAACATGGATAGACCTCAAAAATACTATGCTAAGTGAAAGAAACAAGTCACAAAATACAGTATGTAGCACAACTCAATTTACATAATAGCTCAAGAAAATACAGCTCCACAAGTGACAGAAAACAGAACCATTTTCTATCTTAAAGGGGAAAGTAAACAGGAAGTAACTGCAAATGAGTATGAGGGACCTTTTGGAGATGACTGGAATGTTCTAGGACAGTGGTAATGATTTCACAACAATGACTGAGTTGTACACTTAAAACCAACAGATTTTATGGAATATATATTACATCTTTTAAAAAAGTACATCTTGCCAGACATAGTGGCACACAACTATAATCCTAGCACTTGGAAGTCTGAGGCAGGAGGATTGCTGTGAATCTGAGCTCAAGGCCAGCCTGAACTGCATACCAAAACGACACACATACATACACAAATGAGAAACTTACATCTCAATAAAGCTGTTAAAACAATCAAAGGTCCCATGAACAAGTGTACAAAAAATTAAATCAAAAAGAAAATGGCGTGAACACTGATTTTAATGATTTTCTGTACTTCTCTTTTTCCATTTCACTGATCTCTAATCTCTTCCTCAATCTGCTGGCTTTGGGTTTAGTTTGTCCTTTTTAGTTTTTTAAAGTATAAAGTTAAGTTATTTCAGCTCTTTTTCTAAATTTAAGCATTTATAGCTAAATATTTCCTTCTTAGTACTGCTTCTGCTATATCCTGTAAGTTTTGGTATGTTGCATTTTCATTTTCATATGCCTCAAGATATATATATATTTTTTGGTACCAGAGATCAACCTCATGACTTCATGCTTACCAGGCAAGCATTTGAGCTAATGAGCTAAATCCCCAGACCCAGCCTCAAGATCTTTTTTAATTCCTCTTGTGATTTCTTCTTTGATCCAAGACTTGACACAGGAGTACACTGCTCAATATTCACATATATGTGAATCTTCCAGTTTCCCTCTATTGTTGATTTCTAGTTTCATTCTGTTTTAACCAGAAAAGATATTTCACATAATTTTAATCTTTTATACTTATTAAGATTTGTTTTATGTCCTAACACATGGTCTATCCTGGGCTGGTTGAAAAAGTGATGCATATTCTACTACTCCCAATAATCTCAGAAGTTCCTTAGACAGTTCACCTTTCTTTATTATAGTCTTTTTTCCACCATAGCAATAATTTCAATTATCACCTGTTCAAGTTCATCTAGTTCTTTGATTGCTCTGCACATTCAAATCTCCCTATGATTTTTTTCAATTTAGTTATTTTACTTATCAGGTCCAGAATTTCTGTTTGGTTCCTTTTATCATTTCCTGTTTTGATAACTCTCATTTTGTTCATTCTTTGTGTTTCCCTTTAGTTTGCAACCTGGACACACTTAAGACATTGTTTTAAAGTATTTTTCTTTTATATCAGAAATCTGTTTCTTCAGGAATAATTTTGGTCACCTTAGTTTTTTCCTTTAAATGGACCACATTTCCCCCTTCCTTTGTATAAACCAGCCACTTCTCCTTCATTAATTGGCAGGGCTTGGTCTCTCGTGACAGTCCGTGGTGAAGACTTTAAGGTCTCTCAGATCTTTTCTTGTGTGCATTTTGCCTGAATTTCTGTAAGTTTTTCTAGATTCCCAAATATACAGCTGCTTTAAAATGTCTCAATTTTTGGTATGGACTGAAGGGCAAAAAAAAAAAAAAAAAGAAAAGAAAAAATAAATAAAATGTCCCAATTTCCCAAGCCATGCTTCTCAAGCTTTCAGAAGCTCTACTGTATTCCTTACCTGAACCCTAGTCCAAGCACCTGCAATCTGTAGCTCCATGCTGTGTAGGTAAGTACTGAAAGTCACTCTCACAGCTTCTCCCAGACTGAGATCAAGCTCTTCCATTTTCCTCCATCTATGCTCTAAGTCAGGCAAAACTGAGATCAATGGTATATGCAGCTCCCAAACGGGGAGAGGGGGAATTTGGAATTGAGCCATTGCTTCACTCAGACCAAAATGAGTCATAAAGGGGAGGGGCTGGGGCAACGGCAAGTAAAAACACCATAAAATTTCCTATTTTGAATGAGGCTTTTTCTTGATTAGGTGTTTGACTGATCGGTATAAATCCCTGTTCTCCAAAGCTTCCATAAAATTATTTCACCAAGTTTCTAGTTCCCTTTTTATTTTTTCAGTCCTGGGAATTGAACTGTAGCCTCATTAAATGCTAGGCAAAGTGCTACAACTATAGCCAGCTTTTTCAAACAATTTTGAGATGTTAAATTGCCCAGGCTGGCTTCCAATTTGTGATTCTCCTATTTCAGTTTTCTTCAATGTCTCAATAAGGTGGTAAATTTTTCTCTTATTAACAGCTTTAGGCTGGGGGACGAGCTTGTAGCTAAGGGGTACAGGAACTGCCTAGGGTACAAGGTTCTCAATCCATACACACTCACACACACACACTAGGCTGGGAGGGGGTGAAGCTCAATAGTACAACTATGCTTGAGATTCTGCAAGAGGAGGCCTGGGGATTTGATTCTCCATACCCAAACACAAAACAAACACAAAAACACAAAACAAAACAAAAAAACAATGGGGATGGGGATCTAGATCAGCAGTAGATTACCCCTGGGTCTAGTCTCAGTACCAAACCACAACAAATTTATACAATTTAATTATGTGTTTGTATTAGAAAAATAGAAAATGCCCATGCTACTGGGCATTTGAAACACAAAGTGATGGGCTCAATGGCACAGCACTTGCCTGGCAAGCATGAGGTCCTGAGTTCAACTGCTAGCGCACACACACACACACACACACACACACACACACACACACACAGGGATTTACTACAAGGAATTGGATGATTTCAAAACAGGTGGACTACAGCGGGTCATCTCTAACCTTCTACAGCACTCCCATAGCTGGTACTCAAGGGTCAGGAAGCTACTACTGCCATTCATACATTAGGAAACTGCAGAAAACTGCTGCCAATACAGGTAATCAGCAGCTCTGAGACAGCTGACCAGTGGGAGAATGTGGAAGTCACTACAAAAACTTACCTTAATCTTACAGACAGCTAAGTTAGGTAGAAATATTTAGCAGTCAGACAGGGTTAGACCCTTGATGGAGTCAGTGCAAAAGATTAACACATTACAACTGTGGCTAGAGGCATATCTGTCAAAGGCCAGGACTCAAGATACAGAAGAAATGACCTGACCCTACATGCCTCCCTAAGGGATAAGCAATAAATTGAGATTATGCAATAACTGGTATCACCTGATCCAGGTGATAGATATCAGGGGGGTTACGTCAGGACTCATTCCTTCTTTAACAACCCTTTGCTCTATCCACGTACCCTTGCTGTGCGACCTGTTTCCCTACTGATCAATATTACCAAAGTGGCTATACTTATAATCTTACTGGTTGATCACAGTTTGATCTATATTGCATCCATCTAGTGACTTCACTTTATAAAACATTCTCAGAGAAGTGAGCTCTATGGCAGCCCACTTTTGGGTACCCTCTATCAGGGGCTTCTCTCAAGGGCTCTCTCTCAATAAATATTTCCTATTCTTACCCTCCTCTATTCCTTAGAATTCATTTCTCAGTTTGGGGGGACACAAACATGACATATCTGACATCTAGCAGGATGGGAGTTACATTTTTCCCTATGTTAACCTAAGCCCATATCACTGCCAAAAGAAAAAAACTTTACCGTCTTTTCCTTTTCCACATTTTTTCTTTTTTTTTTTTTGTCTTTTTCTTTTTTTATCTGTACCAAGGATCGAACTCATGACGGCCTGCTTGCAAGGCAGGTGCTTATGCCACTAAGCTAAATCCCCAGCCCCCTTTTCCACATTTTCTAAGCTGCATCTCACAGGCCCATAGATATCAATAAGTCTACTAGCTGGAGACTAAGTGCTATGGCTATAGCTTTCTGGCCTCTCACATCAGGGTAGATCCTGGAATGGAATGGGGAGGTACTGAGTACCCCAACTTTATCTAGCGCAACACCCATTTCCCATCCTCCAAAAACATGGTGTAACAATTTATCTCCTGTTATTGAAATTACTCATCTCTCATTTTCTTTGGCCCTGTGGTTTTATATCTTTATATACTTTTAGGATACTTTCAGCAGGGCAGTAAAAAAACCTCACACGGTACTCAAGAAGTCCTGGACCCAGACATGGTGGCCTGTAATCTCAGCACTTGGAAGGGCAAGGTGGAAGGATCACTACTGAGTTTAAGGCCAGTCACTATATAGTGAGACTCTGTCCCGGAAAAAAAAAAAATGTTCTAGAACATATATTCAAAATCAACCTAACTGAGGCTAGCTAGGTCTTTCCACAGGGTTAACCTCTCCTCATACAAAGCAAGCCATGGCTTTTAGAATAGGAGTGGTTATCCAGTAATCTCCTATTATGCTCTACATAAGAACTTTCTTCTTGGGCCAGGAATACAGCTCAGCAGTACAGTGTCTGCCTGGCATATGTAAGGTCCTGAGTTCAATTCCCAGTATACAAAAAAAAAAAAAAAAAAAAAAACTCTTCTTTTTCGGTGGGGCGGAGAAGTGTTTTTGAGGCCCTGACTTCAAACCCATAATGTAGTTTTAAAAACATACTAAAAAATAGCATGCATCATGACACATATCTGTAATCTCAGTACTCAGGAAGCTGAGGCAGGAGGATTGCAATGAGTTCCAAGCAAGTGTGAACTACAAAGTGAGACTTGTTCTCCAAAAAAAGAAAAAACTAGAAAAACATCTCAGCAGTTATTAATTCAGGGAAATGAGAAAATGAGCCTTATATTATTCTTTTTATATTTCTCAAAATCCCAGCATGAAGAACCATGAGAAATCAATCTGCTATATACCACAGCTTAAGGATACAAGCCAAGGGGATGCCAGGTGAGACCTGACATGGTCACAGGCTTCTCACCTCTCCTGCACCAGACCAGGCCCTGTTATCTTCAATGAGTCTGCATGTGCTGGTTCCAGGTGACCAACCAAAGCACACCGTGATCCAAGTGCTGGCAAGTACTGTACACTCTCTGGGCTTTAGCCCAAGGAACAACAAGTGGACTACAGGCATAGGCAGGTCCTAGAGGTTCTAAAGAGGTTCCCATCATTCATTCAAACTTCCTTTTGGAAAGTCAGTACTTCCACACCAGATATGCATGATCCCATGAAGAAGGCAGGCTCAAGGGATGATCAATAGCAGTCCCCTCTAAACTGCATTCAATATAATCCTTTCCTTTGTCTTTCTTCTTTGAGAACAAGGCTTGTTATCCCCAGGTTGACCTCAAATTCCTCAAGCGATCCTCCTGCCTCAACCTCCCCAGCAGCTGACACTACAGATGTGTGCTACTACACTTGCCCCTGTTTCTTATTTTGGAACTTGATAAAATAACTATGCCACATTCAACTGTTACTTTCTGCTGGATGCCCTCCCTGAAGCTCCTGTTTGTAATGAATCCATTTTCCTTCAACACATAGCCTCCAGGAATACAGCACACCTTTCTTGTAAGAGAGCAGGTCCCACTGAGAAAGGGGAAAGGTCTCTTACACTGGAGAACTCATGATTTGGAAAGAGAGATCAAGCATAGGCCCTAGGAATGGTGATAATTACTAGCAGTTCTAGAAGGTGTTAAGAGAAGAACAGGGCTGAAGATGTAGCTCAGCAAAAGAGCACTTAACTAGCATGCGCATGCCCAAGGCCCTGAGTTCAATTCCTAATTCCAAAATTAAAAAAACATAAAAAATTTAAAAGCCAAATCAGGTGCCAGTAGAGGGAGAGACATCCATTTGAACCAAGCTTTGAAAGATGGCAGCTAGAAAATTAATAAAGAGTAAAACATTTCAGTTGAGCCACTAAAGGAAAAATAGCAAGAAAGTCAGGCTGGCAAAGAAATTAAGCCAACCATCAAAGGAATTTGTTTTTGTTTCTATCTTGTACTACTAGGGATTGAACCCAGAGCCTTCATACTAAACTACATCCCCAGCCCTTTTTATTTTTTCAAGACAGGGGATTACTAAGTTGCCTAGGCTTGAGTCATGATCCTCCTGCCTTACCCTCCTGAGTAGCTGAGATTATAGGTACCACCATGCCCAGCTAGTGAAGTAATCTGAATAGTAGGCAGAAGAGTTCAGGCCTGTGGTTGCAGAATTAAAGTAAAACGTACTTTCTTTTTATAAGCTTCGTCAGAACCACTTGATTTCACACATGTCCACACATCCACGTGTATACATGAAATGCTACTCCTTCCCCTCAAGCGCAGCTGAGAACAGCTGATCAAGTGACCACTGTTCCTCATGGGGTGCCTTACACTCTTCAAGAGTGCTAGGAATAAATCAGGTGGAGAACTAACAATTTATGACTTTCTGTGTCCTCTCCATACACCTCTAGGCACCTATGCATCACCACAAGAAAACCCTGAGTACCAGGGTACCAGTGACTGAGTGGCAAGATGGGTACATGATGCAAAAGTCTACAGTAACACACTTGTCAGGAGCCTGGCAAGAGGTACTTACATCCAAAGCCACACCGAGGTGAGGCCAGAGAAGTAGTGAGCTCTCCCTCAGGGAGCTCCTCTTAGGACCACACAAGTCCAACACCAACAGCACTTCACTTGCCTCCCCATGACTCCAGCCCTGCCATCTCCAAAGTTCTGGGTTCTGTCAATGTCAGGCACCTTCTTTTTTCTCCCAGTACTGGGACTGAACCCAAAGCCTTTGCAATGAGTTACAATCCCAGCCTTCTTTCTTTTTATTTTGAGATAGGCTAAGTTACTAAGTTGCCCAGGTGATTCTCCTACTTCAGCATCCCAGAGTGCTGTGCATCACCATACCCAACTAATGACCTGGGGACTTTTTGTTGTTGTTTTTCTGTTTTGCTTTGCTTTGTTTTTAAGGACAAAGAAAAAAAGGCAAGCCAGAAGTCAGATTACACTGTCTTTCAAATGTGTGGACACAGCAAGAAGCAACAGGTTGCAATTCTCCACCCTTCGTGGAAGGCGTGCTTACCCAACTACACCAAGGAGGTGGGTTGTGTGCACCCACCTGCTAAACACACTCACTCACCTGGACAGTTGGCTTCATCGCTCTCATCCTCGCAAGTCGGCAAGCCGTCACAGTGCCAAGAGAGGGGGATGCACTGGATGGCACCACTGCGACAGGCAAACTGCCCAGGGTTACACCGGAGCTCTATGGAAGCAAAGGCAAGAATTCGTTGAGGCAGCAGCAGCAAGAGCAGAGAACTAGAGTGGCAAAGCCCTGCTACCAATGAGCCCAAAGCCAACCGGCCTCTCCTAAAAGGTCTGGAAAACACATTCCCAAAGGAGCAGCCAGGAACTGTTATAGTACTGCAGCAGTGGATAGAGCAATACTCACTCAAGATAATAAATTCTGTAGCAGTTCAAACATACACTCTGAGTTTGGATTTTGCTATCATTTGGATGTTAAATGACCCCAAAGGCCCAAGTGCTCAAGGCTCTATCCCCAGGCTGGCACTGTGTACCATGTGGAGGCAAGCACTTGTGGAAGGTCCTCAGGTCACTGGGGAATCCAAAGGGACTGTAGGCCTTCCCAGGTCCTCTTTCAAGCACCCTGGCCCATGATGTAAGCGCTCACAGACCATCATGGCATGCTACCCTCTCCAAAGGCTCAAATCAGAAGAGTAACCTGATCTTGGACTTGAACCTCCAGAACCATGAACCAAAATAAACTTCTATCTCTTAAGTAGACTTAGTCAGATACTTCACTGTAGTGATGTGAAGCTAACAACATGATACAGTTCTGTACCAAACTACAGTTGAGAGAGGAGACAGAGATAAGGGAAAGGATACAGTGCTCACCGCTTACGAGATTCCAGATCAACGAAACAAACAGACATACATATAAACAGAGGTTTCTGACAGCAAATGGAGGCAGCGATCACTGAAGTGGTTCAAACAGCATGCCAAAACACTGAAAGGAGGACAATACTTTCTCAACCAACGCTCTAGAATGCTTTTTTTTTTTTTTTTTTGCTACAGAGAACTCATGACCTTGCACTTGCCAGGCAGGCACTTATGCCACTGAGCTAACCACCTAGCCCTCTAGAATACTTCTTAAAGAATACCGAATTTGAGTAGAATCTTTTCAGAAGAACATATGATACTGTAAGAACAGCACTTCAGGAAAAGCAAGGCAAGGAAATATTAGCAAGTGAAAGTCAGGCTGAGTAGACCATGGAGGGAATCCCTGAAGGTAGGATCAAAAATACAAGAAGGATCAGGTTGTGGAAATTTTGATGATAAGGGATTTCTGATCTTATCTAGTAGGTTGCAGGGAACCAAAATCTTACTAAGCAGGTAACATGAGAGGTAAATTTGAACAAGGTACAACTGGCAATAGTTTCTGAGGAGCAATTACAATACAGAGATGGAGGAAAATATTAAATATTCAGCAAAGTACAGGCTTGAACTGAGTAGAAGTAAGGTACAGCTCATGAGCCAAACCTTGCCCTTTGCAACTTTTTTTTTCTTTTTTGCAGTGCTGGCATGGAACATTGGGCCTCCCACATGCTAGGCATGGGCTCTATCATTGACCTACATCCCCAGCTCTTAAACAGTTTTTAAATACAGTTTTACAGCACAAAATGTATTGCCCATGGATGCTTTCAAGCTACAAGAGCAATGCTAACTGCAAGAGAAACTGTATGGCCGCTTCACTAAATAGTTACTATCTAGCTCTGTAAGGAACAGGCTACCGACTCCTTGAAGGACCCTTCAGTAAAGGGTTACCTCAGAACCAACTTACCTGGTGTGAGGAATAAGCCCTGTACACCAGCTTGATGACAAAAGCAGCAGAAACCAACCACAGCATGCTGCTGTGTTTGCTCCTTCAATTGTTCTCCTTCCAGAACCATTCCACTTAAGTCAGCGGGGAAAGGGAACTATCTTTGCAGCTGGGTCCTGTTTTATCACTACTCTACGTAATTTAAAGACCAAACATTAATTTATCAAGGCAATTTAACTCACCTGAACAAGTAAGACGCACAAGCTACAGCTGAGCCCCACACGCCAAACACCAGCTAGCTCCCTAAGAGCAGACTCCCAGGGCAACGCGAGCCTTGTGTGGAAGAGTACTCTGTGAGCAGGGTCAGGTGGAAGGCACAGCCCCAGCACCATGCCCTCTCCTTGCATGGTCCTTTAGTCTAAGAAAGGCTGACTTCTCAGATGGACAAGAGTAAGAGCCACAGAAGAATTGCTAATTCCATGTTCCTTTCCTCTACCACTTATTTATTTATTTATTTATTTATTTATTTATTTATTTATTGTCTTTTCCCTTTTTATCGGTACCAGGGATCGAACTCACGACTGCCTGCTTGCAAGGCAGGCGCTTATGCCGCTGAGCTAAATCCCCAGCCCCACCACCACCACCACCACCACCACCACCACCACCACCACCACCACCACCACCACCACCACCACCACCACTTCTAATGCTACAGGAGATGAAGTCAACAGAACCTACAAGAACACGGCTGCGTGGAGGTGTTCAGTGGGAGAGAATGTACTTTGCAGGCACAAGGCCTGACACTTCAAAAAATTTTCTCCTATGTATGTATGCATATAAAACCTTGCCTAAGAGTCACAATACTTTCTATTTTATAAATGCATTTGGCCGAGAAGGAGTTACAGTGGCTGGATTTAACTGCTTGGCTAAAGAGCCTAAGAAAAGGAGGGGAAAGGAAGGGAAAGGGAGGACACAGGAGGGGAAGGGAGATTAAACGTTAATGAGGAAAAAAAAAACCAATCAGAATTTACCAAAAATGGTACAAATAATAGGAGAGATATTAAACATTCTTACAACTATATTGTAAATGCTCTAGAAGCCAAAGGAAAAATCAAAATGCTAAGCAGAAATGTAAAAACAGAAAAAGAAACAAACTTACTACCTAGAGATAAAGACTGTCTGAGATGAAAATTCCACTGCAGAAAGTTCCACAGATTTCATTTTGTAAAAGAAAAGATTAGTGACTGGAAGATACAATAGAAACTTCTCAAATTCAAACACAAAAATTAAAAGGACTGAAAAGAGTACACAGAGCACCAGTAATACACAGAACAACTTTACACTCCCTAATTTAATGGCCCTGAAGAGGGGGAACAGATAATATTTGAAAACAAAACCTTGCCAATTTGATGAAAACTATTTAAAAACTATGACTTCAGTAAGTTCAATAAGCCCTAAAAATAAAACTACTCCAAGTTGTATTGGAATCAAATTGCTTCAATATAGCCATAAGAAAAAAATCTTGATCCCAGCTTACTCAGGCCAAAGTAGATGGATCACAAGTTCAAGGCCAACCTGAGGAACAATGAAAGACCCTGTCTCAAAATAAAATTTGTAAAAAGGATTAGCGATGTAGCTTAGTGGTAGACAGCCCTTGTCTAGCACACTCAAGACCCTGGGTTCAACCCATAGCATTGCAAGAAAAAAAATTATAATAATAGAGAGAAATCTTAAAAGGCAGGCAGCAAAAAAAGGTATATTATTATGCACAGAAAAACAAAAAGAAAGATAATGGCAAGTTTCTCATTAGAAGCAATACAAGCCAGAAGGCCACAGCACAAAAAAAGCTGGGATGAAAGAAACAATCATTCTCTTATAAGGGTCTTACACTATTTAGATAAACTGGTCTGTCACTTGAAGATAGACTGTACTTTAAGTTAAAAGTGAATACCACTATATACCGTAGTAAGAGTTACAGCAACCAGTGCACATCTGTAGTCCTAATGCTTGGGAGGCCAAGGCAGGAGGATCCCAAACTTAAGTACTGCATGGGCAACTTAGCAAAATTCTGTATCAAAATAATGAAGAAAAACCAATAAATAAAAAGGACTGGGGATACAGCTCAGTGTGAAGGCCCTGGTCCAATCCCCAGAACTCCTGCAAAAAATAATAATAATGATAATAATAATAATAAAATAATCCAATACAAAAAGAAAACAAAGCTAAACCTGTAGTCCTAGCTACTCAGGATGCAGAGAAGTGAGCATCACTTGAGTCCAGGACTTCAAGGCCAGCCTGGTCAACCTACTGAGACCATCTCACAAAAAAAGAAAGAAAGAAAAGAAAACAAGTAGCAATACGGTAGATTTTAAAGTCACCTACCTGATACACACATGGAGTGATCTAAACACCAATTAAAAAGTGTAATTTGTCCCATATGTAAAGAAGCAAGATCCAACTATATACAGATGATCCCTAACAAATCAGTTTTTTTGACTTTACAAAGATACAAAAGCAATTCACATTCAGTAAAACTGTATATAAACTTCAGAATTTTTATCTTCTCCTGAACTAGACAGACATGTGGTATATCACATAATGATAGGATGAACAACCAATACTTTACAGAATACCCTGTTGCTAAATTATACCATTCAGCAGGTTAGGTGTCTGAAATGCATATTCATCTTATATTTTCAAATTACAATCTGTTACTGGATATAACCCCACCACCAAGTAAAGGAGAAAATTCATTGCCTAAAAGAAACATGGTACACAGGTGAAAATAGAAGAATACAAAAACATATATCATCTCCTGCTGCTTTAACAGACTATCAGTTTTCATGAATTACAAACAATGAAGATCTATCTGGCTCACAGTTTTGGAGGCTGAGAGGTCAAAGATCTGCTTTGGGTGACAAACCTGGGGCTGCCTAATAACAGGGCAGAGGTATCAAAAAGAGAAAGGGGCCAATCCTTTCACTTTTTAAAAACTGACTTTGATCATTAACCTTTTCCTGCAATTACTGACTTCATCCACTAAGGCCCGCATGCCCTAATCTCTTAAACAGACCACCCTACAGCACTATGCACTAGGGACTAAAATTCCAACATATGAACCTGAGGGGTACATTCAAACCACAGTACTTATATTAACCCTGAACAAAAGAAAAGCTGATTGGTTATACTAATATCACATAAAGCAGACTTCAGAGCAGACACTTCTAGGAATAATGACAAACTACTTACAAAAAGAAAGGAAGCCAGGTGTGGGGGTACACATCTAGAATCTCAGGACTCCTAGCACTATAGAGGCTAAGGCAAGAGGATCACTGCAAGATGCAAGTCAGCCTGGGGTACACAGTGTTTGGGGTCATCTTGGAGATCCTGTCTCAAAAAAACGAAAAACTTCCAGGCATGGTATAACCCCAACATCTGGGAGGCTGAGGCAGGAGGATCACTGTGAGTTTGAGACCAGCCTGGGTTACAAAGTGAGCTCAAGGCCTTAACTGCATAATAAGACCTTTTTGTCTAAAAAGACACTCACACACACACACACACACACATACATACATACACACACAAAGCAACCTACAATTTATGTTTTATGGGACTGGGGTTGGGGGGCAAAAAAGAAGCAATATAGTTAGAAAAAGGCCAACAGTATGAGGCAGGACTAGAGGAAGGGTTATCTTGCATGTAACATCTACCAGCAGTTCCTTTTTGTTTTGGTTTTTTGAGGAAGAGTCTCACTTTGTATCTCAGGCTGACTTTGAACTCAGTGTACCCCACTATATTTGGCTATCAGCAGCTTAATCCAACACTGCTACCACAATCTGATCACAGCCATCACATACTACAGCCCACTCATCTCAAAAGAAACAACAGCCACAGCAGAACCAGATTCCTGTGTTTACATGTGCCAGACAGTGTACCCATGCTTGAGAAACATTATTATAAATCCTTAAGACAAACCCTCCCACTGGCTTCTCAGGGGTCCCTCTCTCTGGAAGCCCTCCCCAACCCAGGATGAGTAGCTGGTTAACTACTCAAGAGAGAATCCAGGTTGGTTGCTGCTGGTAGATCTTTTCATGGATTTCCCTGCCAAGGCCCACCATGTCCATGACAGGACATGAAGCCCAGCAGGGAGTGGCAAAATAAACTGTACATGTGTCTGTGGAAGTTCACATTGTTCCTTTTAGCTCTAATACAGCATCATAGGGTCTTGTATTTGCTTTCCCTGTTTCGTATGTATACCTCCCTTTTTCTCCCTCTCTCATCTCTCAGCTCAGTAAGCTTCCCTCAGCATGAAAGTCCAAGCCAGCTGGCTCTGACCCACCCTCCTCTATACCCTCAGTCCCCCTCCCACTGTCCGCCAAAGGCAGTCTTGCAAGAAGACCACCACAAGGCCCTCATCCCCCTTGCCACCCCCACCAGGGCAGCTGCAAGGCCGGCTGCTGAAAAAAGCTGTTACTCTTTATTTCAAAATATAAGTGGCCATTTGTGCACTTCTTCAGGAACTAATTTCTGAGTGCTCACTCTGTGCCTGACCAGGCTCAAGGGACATAGCAGGAATGTGACAAAGAGCAAAACACGTCTCAGTTTGAACAATCCTAGTCCTGTGCAAAGCATAGTAGCTGTTTTGGGCCCTCTGGGCAAGTCACACATGCTCCTCTGATACCCAGATTCCTGTAGCACTCACTATGTGGCAGATCCAACAAAACTGCCAAGCTCTGCTGACTTTTGAGAGGAAGCCCTGTTCTGGAAAATACACCCATATCCTGGGCACAGATTCAGGGCTTCCCTTTAGTCCATTCATACAGAAGAGTCGAGTTAGTCTACATAGCACCAGCATTGCTGAAGCAAGAAGACGCTCAAGGCTAGCCTGGGCTATATGGTGAGTGTGAAGTCAATCTGCACTATACAGCAAGACCTCATCTCAAAAACAAAAGAATCTGAGTTATATAAGATTCTTTTATATAAGTTTATATTTGCCCTTTTTAATCCTAACATCTCCATGAAACCCTACTATGATGTCATGTTGCAGTGAGAAAACTGAGGCACTCACAGAGGGGGTCACAAAAAAGATTTCACTCCGAGAAGCAAGACTCTAAAAGGTTAGTGTTCTGAAACTGTCCAAACTGCCTGCAGGTAACCTGGATCAGATGCTTTATCTAACTTTTTATGGACCACTCATGTGACTCACAACCACACATGGGCTTTCCTATCTCAAAAGGCAGTCTTCAGTAGCCCCAGAATATCTGGGCACACCGCCTACTACCCTCCAACCACAGGACCCCAATTCCTTCTCTACCCTGGTCTTGCCTGCCAAGGCCCACGATGTCCACAATGACAGCACATGCAGCCCAGGCAGGATAAGCTATGACTGGCTTCCATCAAACCTCCCAAGACAATTGGTGAAACAGAAAAAATAAATAAATGAATAAATAAAATGCCAGAGACAAAAACAGTCTCATATACCAACCATACTCCAATGCACCCCTGCTAAGGGAATGTGAGCTGGAAATTGGTCTCTCAGGACTGCCTGCACTCTCTGCACACCAGCAGGGGAACCAACAGTCACCAAATTCAGCTCTCAAGACATAAAAGCACAGGTGACGAGGGGAACAATCTAGCAGCACACCAAGAAAAATATTTAATCTATTGTAGGATCTCTACTAGGTCCTAAATACCACCACTGATAAGTATCACTGAAAGTTAAAAAACTTGTAACAGTTTCTCAAAGCCAAAGACAAAGGGAGACAAAAGAACCCCCCAGTGGTGAAAGCCTCAGGTCCATCAGAGAGAAGTGGATGTCTAAATCACTGCCATCACAACTAAGAGGACACACATACAATCACAACTAAGAGGACAAACACACACAGTGAGATCAATAGCCATCATTATTAGAAAGACATACATGCAGCCTGACCGCTGACATACTGCTAAGAGAACATACACGCAGCTACAATGGCCCTCACTGCAAAGAGGATACACGCACTGCAAAAAGGACACACGGGCACAGGGATACATGCACACGTGCATACACACGAACATCACTGCTAAGAGAATGTAAGCAATGCTAGATCAGCTACCAGCCCTATTGGGAGGACAGGTGTAGTGTATATCCAGATCACCTCCCACCATGAAGAGAACATAATCATTCAATACCTCTCAAAGTGCGCAAGGGAGGACATGGTGGGGAAAGTGCCGATGAGCTAGGACTGGGAAGCAGACCACGCACGAACAAGGAAAGACACAGACATTCAATAGCAGCAGTCCAGATGCACCAGCCATTACAGGGAACAGGAGCAAGAGGTAAATTCTACTTAGCCCCACGTCACTGTCCTCACCAAGGCCCCTGCTCTGTGCCAACCACTTGCTCATGCCTTGGGGGACTATCTCGGGAACACAGGAAGGCTTGTATTTAAGATCAAGATGGCCCAGGTGGAGGTAAAGAGGCATCAATGCATGTTAAGGTTATTTCCATCTGTGATTCTGGTCTTAGGAGAAGATAGCTGCAACAGACAATGTATTTAGAGGCAAAGGGTCATGACGTTCATAACCTACTGTCAAAGCTTTCAGAAAAAAATGCTGTGTTTCAGTACATGTCTACAAGGTGTTGACTGAAAAATGCAGTGAATGTTCCAGTGGCACATGCATGTAACCCCAGGATTTGGAAGGCTGCTGAAGCAGGAGGATCACTGTGAGCTTGAGGCCAGTCTCGGCTACAAAGTGATTTCAAGGCCTGCAAGATCTTATCTTAAAAAAGAGACCTCCTCCCAAAAAAATTATTACAGTAAAAGACACACTGCCATTCATCCCTCTCAAAACACTCCCCCGCTTTTGTTTTGGGGGGTTTTGTGCGTGTGTTTTTGGGTTTTTTTGGTCTTTGCTATGAGCCCTTCCAGCACAAACACTAAGTGGACTAGACTTACAGCAGTCAAGGCGCTCCTAGCTTTTCACTTTGCTGCAGCTCTTCCCCATCTCCCAGTCACCCCGCTTGTCCCCACTATAACTCAAAGGCTGTAATATCAAGTCCTTTTATTCTTCATGCTGTTTATATCTTGCTTTCTTTGCCCGGGGTAAAAGGGTTCAAGTTCTTAATCTGTTCATGAAGGAACAAGAGAGATTTTTTTTTTCCTTTCAAGGTGCTTAAAAAGGAAAGACCTGAGTTGGGTTAAGTAAAGACCTCTCTCTCGGTGGAAAGCTTTATTATATGTGTAAGTAGAAATCAGAGAAAGTTGGGGACCAGGCAGGAATGTTCTTCCTTAGTCTCTTGCAGCAATGAACGTTATGTGGGGCTCCATGCCATCTCATGAACACAAAGCTGAGTAAACTGATGGATATATCTACCTTCAAATAAAAAGTTATCACTTGTTCCTCCATTTGTAACACAGATTAGTATTTTTATATTTAAATATAAAAACAAAAAAAAGTGGGTATTTGTCTCTTTCCCATAAAAGGAGAAAATCATCCTGGCCACCAGGTGCCAAATTGGGTTAAGGAGGATCTTTTGGGTAAGAGTAAGCAATATGATTAAAGAGCAAGTGTGGCCCAGTTCACAAAAACAAAAACACAAGAGGTGTTCAGCAAGGCCAGTGCATCCTCAATTTTTCAACTACTTCAAATGGCTTCAAGTCCTTTCCATTGAAAATATCCACTCCTTTTCAATTTAATTCCTATTCTACTCATCATGAAGGAAAATTCTGGATTCCAGAGACAAAAGAATTCCAATTAGGCCCCAACTCTCCTGGACTTAAGATACTATCTATGCTGCTCGCTAGCTGTGTGATTTTAAGTCAGTTGCCTCTCCCCATTTAGGTTTGCTAGCAATACAAGAAGCTACAGCAGGGGCTGGGGATTTAGCTCTGCGGCATAAGCGCCTGCCTTGAAAGCAGGCAGTCGTGAGTTCGATCCCTGGTACCGATAAAAAAAGGAAAAAGACAAAAAAAAAAAAGAAGCTACAGCCATGAGACATGGCTGAGCACAAGCTAGCAATGGGCAGAGTGGGATCAGGCTCCTTGGACTGCAGCCTTGCTCGGAAGGCAAGTTTTTTCAGGTACATGTGGTAAGGTCACCCAGGAGAGAGCTGTTCCTAAAATCATGGCATATTTCTGTTTCCCAATTAAAGTCAGAAAAAGAGTTTTAGAATAAACAACTGTCGCTGCCTCTGCATGGGTGGAAAAAGGCCCAACAAGACGACATCACAGTGCCTCTCAAAGGCAGCTCAAATCACAGCTGCAGTGACTTCAGCAGAGTCACTGAACTTTCTTCTACTTTGAAAGCCCATAACACACATCATCAGTGGTCACTATGGCCAACCAAAAATAGGGGAAGGGATTGTGCCCCTCAGACCAGAGTACTGAGATAGGGAAGTCCAATCGGAGGAAACATCAGGGGATGCAGGCAGCCTGGGGCTCCACAGCTGGGGTTAAGGAAACTGCTCAGCCCAGTATGATGGCTAGCACATACCTGGAAATGCCAGCTGCTCAAAAGACTGACAGCAGGATTCCCAAATTCAAAGCCAATTTAGCAAGACCCTATCTCAAAATAAAATTTTCTTAAAAGAGCTTAGGATGAAGCTCAGCACTCCTGGGTTCAATCCCTAGTAAAACAAAACAAAACATTCAAATTACTATGTGAGGTTCTCCTGAGGCCTCTACATACACAGCTAAAGTGGACTGGGGGGACCCAAGTAAGGGTGCATAATGACTAGACAAACCAGGCTCCTAGAATAAAAATCCTACCTTAGCCACTTGCCTTTCTAAGTGCCTTGCATTTTTTGTGCTGTCTAAAATGGGGCTAATAATCGTACACCTTAAATTATATACAACTCTGTGCTAAGCATGGTGGTATATGCCTGTAATCCAAGCTCCCAGGAGTGGAAGACCATTGCAAGTTCAAGGCCAGCCTTAGCTGCACAGCAATGACCTGTATTAAAAAAAAAAAAAAAAAAAAAAAAGGAAAAGAAAAAATAAAGAAGAAAGAAAAGAATGTATAAGTTCATGCTTAGAACAGTGCCAAACACAACCTCAATCACAAAAGATCAAACAAGGGCTGGGGGTTTAGCTCAGCGGCTCAAACTCTTGCCTGAAAAGTGCAAGGTTATGAGTTTGATTCCTGGTGCCAATGAAGAAAAAAAAAATCAAACATCAACTGGACAAGGTGGCACATGCCTGTAATCCCAGCATTTGGGAGGCTGAAGCCAGCCTGAACTACATAGCAAGACCCTGTCTAAAATTTAAAAAAAAAAAAAAAAAGATCTAACCTGCATTTTAAAAGAAACTGAAAATTTTGGAAATGGTGACATATACCTGCAATTCCAGCACTCTGGAATGCTGAGCAAGAAGGCTGCAAATTCAAGCCCAGCCTGAGTAATTTAGTGAAACTTTGTCTCAACTTTGTCTCAAATAGTCAATATATACATACATACATACAAATCAGTGGGGAAGTAGCCCAGTGGGAAGACCAAGGGTTCAATCTCCACTAAAGGCCTTGCCCTGCATTAGAAGAACCAAAGTGACTTGTACTTGTCCTCAGGAGTGAAACTGCCTCCCTCCCCAAAGCTGAGTTCCATCTGGTGCCCATCACTAGAGCAAGTATACTTCAAAGTCAGGGCCTGAACAGAAAGAATACAGCTCAAAACCACAGAAGCCTTTCTGGTAAGCATCAGCCAAAAATGTTTGTTTCTGACACTCTCAGGATGGTCACAGGGTGAACAAAGTGTGCAAACGTATATACAGAAACACAAAAGTTAAATATAACTGATGCAGAATGAGATATACCCTTGCTGGCCAACCAGTCAGGAGCAGAAGGGACCCCCCCCCCACTAGATTTTCTAGGGCATTCAAGACATCCAACAGGGTTGCTGCTAAATTCTAATCGCAGAGCCATGGAATTGAAAGAAAAACTCTGTTCCTTTTTCCAGAGCCACCCCTCATTCCAACTCAGACCAAAGCGTGAAGTCTCCTGTGAGGCACTCCCTTGCTTCGCAGGTGTGGATGGCCACCTCTGCGGCCAGCATCTGTGTCTCACACTCAATACTCAACATATACAAGTGTCCTCACTAACCCAGCCTCCACTTCCACATCCGACATTCAACTGGGATAGGTGTGTTCTCTTCACCTGAACATCCCTAGTGATGGGCAGGCAGCAAGCTCTAGTATATAGTTCCCAAACTGTTCTGGCCACACTGGCAAGGAAAACAATATTAGGGAAACAGTGATCTCTGTGATCCAGGAAGGAGAGCTGGGCCTCGAAACAAAACCACCCCAAAGAAGACAGGCATGATGTGTAACTGAGCACAGAAACCTAACCTGCAAAACTAAGACCCAGGAAACAGAAAAATATTACACTCATGTTTACATTGAATTTAAAATTCACAAAACTCAAAAATCCATTGACTCTAATGTCCAAGAGCCTATATGGTATCCTTTCCACATGTGACCCTTTTTCTGCTCCAATCAAAGCCACTCTACAACTAGTAATGGGCTGCATCAAGAAGTCACAAGCTTGGACCAACCAGCTACACTCAGAGAGCCATCGCTGAGTCTGTCCAAGGTAATGGAAGCAGATGACAAAAGTACAAAGCAGAAAAGGGTGGCATGTCCAGGGTGGGGCCCTGACTAGAGCACCTCGAGCACCTCAGATGAGTGCACACCTCTGCACTGCAACACCCAACCTTGATGTCAATTACAGATGGGTCCTGGGCACTTCTGCGGTCACGGGCACCTTCTTACATTAAAAAATACTTAAAATTATACTTTGCATTGCATTGGCTTAAACATGGCTATATTAATATTCACACATTTTCTTTCACCTAAAATTATTTTTTACTGATTGTAAAAAATGTGGCAGACCATAAAAGTACAGTCGCCTGCAACACTAGGTCTCCCACACCTAACGGATAAACCAGCCCTGCTTTAGTTAGATGTTCTTGGTGCTGTTCAGGAGTAGCTGAAATAGGTAGAAAAGGCCCTTTTGGTTGTTACGGTTCTGATTTCTTACCACAGACATATTCACATAAAAGTTCCAAAAGCATTTAATCAAATCACATAGGAGGGCTGTTAAGTGCTCTGCACCGCTGCGATGTCTCTCTACCCTCTGCACACCGTGCTCTGAAGACTCCTAGTACCGCCACTGGACAGGGCGGAGGACTTCTCTGGGGCAGCGCCTAACGGGAAGACAAGTTGCCACCCTGCAAACTGATGTCCAGGATCCCAAAGTTAGCACGAAACCGCAGCCAGACTATGCCTATGAATCCAAGTGTCTCTTTGAGCTGCTCCAGGCCCGAAACCCACCAGTCGCTCTCAGAAACCCGGCCCGCAGAACACGACCAGCAGCTCCCGGCCGGGGCCACCTGAGACTACAAAGCTGCCGCCGCAGCGAGTCAGGAGGCTACACGATCTAGGGCACCGCAGCACAAGCGAGGCGCTCTGATCCCAGGGACGCCCCTGCTCCCGCCAGGTCTAGGAACGCCCGGAGGTCAGCAACTCTGACCTCACCTGCCCCTTTGCGACTCGCAGCCTCACTAGAGATCTCTGGCCGCGAGAGGAGGCCCCGGGGCGACCCGAGCCGGACTTGCAGCCGCGGCCCCGCCCCCGCCCCGTTGCCCCGCCCCAGCCCCCCCCCCCGGCGCCCACCGGCGCAGCGCACCTGGCCGCAGCGGCTCGGTGACGGTGAGCACGAGCAGAAAGAGCAGCAAGAAGGCACCGCTGTCTGCCTTAGGCACCATTTATCCTCCGTTCATCGTCCTCGGGGCGGCCGCGCGTGACCCCGTAGCGAGGCCTGACCGGGCCGGGCAGAGGATCGGAGAGTCGGACCGAGGCCGGGTGCAGAGAGACGATGGACAAAGGCTTTCGTGGGGCTGCGGTGACGATCGGCCGCAGAAGAGCAGGGATAGGGACTCTCTAGCGCTGTAGGTCGCAGGCTTAGAGTCCGACTCTGGCTCCGTGCAAGATGGCCGCCGTCCTTCTTGGGCCCCCTGCAGCCCCGCCCACGGCCAGCGACGCCAGCGCAGACCAATGAGCGCTGAGGCAAGGGCGGGGCCAGCCTGCTGCCCTCGGCGTGCGGACCATCTGTTAAACTAGGGGTGGAGTCTGAGTGGCAGGGCGCGAAAGGGGCGAGGCCTAAAGTCAGAAAGGCCGAGGGGCGGGCACGGAGAGGAAGGCGGGACGATAAACTATGACGCGCGCCATTGGCTAAGCAGGGGATGGGTCTCTGAGACCGAGCCAGAGCCGCAGACCCCGCGAAGAACCTACAATCCGGAGTGTGAGAGTGTGAAGCGGGGGCGTAGAAGAGCATCGGAGGGTTTGGAACCACAAGGATGGACCGAAGAATGAGAAGTAGGAAATCCATAGCGTGAAGCAGGACCCTGGGATGGTCTTTTTTTTTGAGACAGGGTCTTGTGTAGTTCAAGCAGATCTTGAACTCACTATGGAGCTCAGGCTGGGGCGAGTTCGAGTCCAGCCTGGGCTACATAGTGAGTTTAAGACCAGCCTGAACCCGGTACCAAAAAAAGGGGAGGGGCAGGGATATAATAGCTCAGTGGCACAGCACCTGCCTGGCAAGTGTGAGGTCCTGAGTTCGGTTCCTAGTACCAAAAAAAAAAAAAAAAAAAAAAAGAAGAAGGATAGTCCCAAGGGTGAAAGAGGGTAGTTCACACTCCCTAAAACAGATCTTCAAGGATAAACTCAAATTTAAGCTAGACCCTTAGGGGCTTCTACTCTCACAGGATGTTGCACAGAGCAGGTGCAGGACAAAGGGCTTGTCACTGCAGATGGGCCCAAAAACCTGCAGGTAAGAAAGTCGCTATCCAGTTCTGTCCTGGCTGCTTGTACTATTCTTAGGAGGATTCCCAGGAATAGCTGCCAGTGCTCAGTGTGAGATCTGGCCTAGCCTTCTGCCCCCAGCCCCGGTTTGCCCTGGAAGTGAAGTGGGGGCTATGGACTGCACAGATCCCTAGGAGGGAACTCACAGCCAGGATCAGAATCCTGCCAGTTGTCCCCCTGCAGACCCACAGTAAGGCAAGCGGGCAGCGAAGGTTCAGATGGGGAGAGAAAGGTACACATAGGAGAACGGCCCAGCCTAACCATGCAGGAAGAGGGCAGCGTCCTGGCTTCCCATGCTGCAGCGATGACTGCATCTCTGCTGACTCCTATCTTTGTTTTTTTAAAGAGAATAAAACCAAGCAAAATGAAACAATAAAGCCAATCAAAGCAAATCGGTGTGGGATTTAGCTCAGTGGCATAAGCACTTGCCTGGTCAGCGTGAGGTCATGAGTTCAATCCCCAGTACTACTGGGAACCCAGCTAAGAGTCCCAATTGTCAGTATCAGGAAAGCAGTCAAGAATCCTGATAGTAGGGCCAAGGGGTTTAGCTCAGCAGCACAAGCATCTGCCTGGCAAACATGAGGTCATGAGTTTGATCCCTGGCACCACACCAAAAAAAAAAAAAAATGCTGTGAGAAAAATAAAAAACAGACAAGTCTCATATTTCAACAATGACTAGGCAGTCATAGTCTCTGGATCTGACTTTCTCCACTCCTGAAACAGCCACTATTTATTTGGTCTATACAGCGATAGATGGGGCTAGCAAAGGATTATAAGTCATCCAAAAACTCTGACTCCAAAGAGCATAGATAATCTTATGTTTGAAGTATTTTGACCCGAATATAATCCTGTAAGAAGGCGTAGATGATATGTTTAGAAGTACTTTGTCCTTGAGTATAATCTGAGATGACTTAAAAAGGCATAGATGATCTTATGCTTGGAAGAATCGATGGGAAATCCCAGTTAGGTGATATCAACAATCTCAGTTCTTCCTTTTATCCCACAGGGAAATAGGAAAAACTAGTCACTGTGAAGCTGTGGTTCCCAACATAGTGCCCCCCCCCAAAAAAAGCTGGGCATAGTGATGCACTCCTTGTAATCCCAGCACTCAGAAGGCTGAGGCAGGAGGATTGTTGCAAGTTCAAGACCAGTCTGGGCTACAAAATGAACCCAAGGCCAGTCAGAACCACATAGTGATACACTGACTCAAAAAGACAGAAAAGCTGGGCGTGGTGGCTCATGCCTATAATCCCAGCACTCTGGAGACTGAGGCAGGAGGATCATTTCGAGTTCGAGACCAGCCTGGGCCACAAACTGAGCTCAAGACCAGCCTAAACTGCATACCGAGACCCGGTCTCAAAAAGACAACAACAAAAAAAAGACAGGGGAAAAAAAAAAAAAAAACAGTGTAAGTGACACAGGACTTAAAACAATAGGAAGTCAATAATGGTTGCCATAATGCCTCTTGTCTTCAAAATAGCTGCAGATACCTTCAAACATAGTCAAAATCAAACAAAATAGAACAGAATAGAACTGATAAAAATAAGATAATGAATGCAATAAAGGACTTCAAAACGAGTAAATCCAAAATAACTACTGTAATATATCTTGTTATCTTTGAAATAGCTGTCCATGCCATTGGATATAATAAAATCAGACAAAACAAAATAGAAAAAACCCAAACCAACAAAACAATGAAAATGATACAGGACTTCAAAACAAGATAGTAGGGAATTAACAATGGCTATCACCTTCAGAAGGAGCTCCCTTATAGGTGCTATATTGTATACTGTTATCATCTGAATAGATGATCAGACTACTGGCGTTAGACTTGCAAAGTCAGTGAAACACTAAACACTATAAGCATTAAATTATATTTTACCTCAATAGCTATCATCACAGCCTGTGTTTCTCTGGATTAGCCAGGAGCTTTCAACAAGGGTGGGATTGGGTCTTCTTGTTTCCCAGCCTGCATGCTGTAAGGTACTGGCATCTGGCTCTCCCCACAGTGGCCCATACATGGCACCGATTCACAGGGAGGGCTTGCTTCTTGGTGACTTTTTGTTCTCTTCCCCCATAGCCTGCCCTGCTCCCACTTTTGTAAATCGCCCCTGTATTAAGACCTTCTCAAATTATCCTAAATCCAGTTGACCTTCTGTTTCCTGTTGGGACCCTTACTGGTTGGGCCATATGCCCTAGAGTCTCTGTGATTACCTGATTTGCAGCCATCAACTCCACCACTCTACATGCTGTCCAAACACCATGTTTAGAAATAGTGGCAGACCTACACATCTTCACAGCCCCATCTGCCTCAGGTCCCAACTAAACTACAAGTCCTCCCTGCTGACCTGGGGTCTGCTCCAGCCTGCTAATGGGGCTTTCAGGATTCCAAGACAAAGTGGCTCAAGCCAGAGTTTCATTCCTGTGGGGCGCTGCCCCTTGTGACTTCACCCACTGACGTCACCTGGGAGACAGTGCTGAATGTTCTTTCATTTTAACAAGCAGGCACAACAGTCAGGCCCAGCCAACCAGAGACATCCATCCAGGTGTAACTGCCATTGCTGCTGGCTCAAGTCCCTCAGGAATGTAGAGGGCAACATCAAAGGCACCAGGTACTTCTGAAACTATGGATACTACTGCTACTGAGGCTGTATCATGGGGACAAATTTGGGAGAGGGTTCAATCTCAGCAGCCAAATATGCTTGTTCTGAATTCCTAGAGCTCAATGTGGCAGTCAAAATCATCAACCTCAAGAAAGCTCACACAAAGTTCATACAGAAATTCCTTTGAAGAGAAATTGAGCTTCAGACAAGGTTAAACTATCCCTCCATTACCAACTCTTATGAGATCTTTGAAAGATCCTGGGCAAGTTCTATGCTTTATGGAGCTCAGGGTTCAGGAGAACTTTCCGAAACTCTTCAGAATCCAGGGGCCCCTGCCAAAGAATGACTCTCACAAGTTCTACCTGCTCTCCTCAGCATCAAGTACTAATGCCATGACCTCACCAAGGTCCACTGAGACCTCAAGTGCAAAAACATTTTGCTTGACAAGGAGTTAAAAATAAAATTGTCTTATTTTAGCTTTCCCAAGCATGGCCTGCAGGACAACAGCAGGTGACTGACACTGAGCAACCCCTTCTGTGGTTCTGTGGTGTACTCCCAAGGTGATACAGCACTTCCCGTATGATGTCTGACATTTGGAACCTGGGCAGGATCTTTCACATCATGATCTGTGACTTCATGCCCTACAACTACCACCATATCATGAAAAGGAGCACCATGCCAACTTTCAAGCACCTGACCAGGGTATGCAAGGACCTTGTCTATAGTTGTCCAGTGTCTACAGCACTGGCACACCACAAGATCTTCAATCACTGTTAGGTATAGACCAAGACAAAGAGTCTGCCCTCCACAACAAGGGGAAGAATTCCCATGGCACAGAAGCTTCCTGAACTTCAGAATTTGGCTGAAAAAAAGAATTTGGCTCAAAAAGTCCATCACAGGACCAGGGATATAGCTCAGTGGTACATTAGACCTCATGCCTGGGAAGCATTAAGTCATAAGTTTGATCTTCAATACCAAAAAAAAAGTCCATCACTATCTGGGCATGGTGGCATGGACCTATAATCCCAATACTCGGGAGGCTGAGGCAGGAGAATTGCAGCAAATTCAAGGCTAGGTTGGGCTGCATACTGAGTTCAAAGCCAGCCTAAACTACATAGCAAGACTCTTGTTTCAAAAAACAAACGAAGAAGAGGAAGAAGAGAAAGAGGAAGAGGAAGAAGAGTCAAATTTCGACACTAAACTGGTTCCCCCCATGTCCACACCTCTGCAATAGGTGTGATCCAAAGCACAGTCTAGACAAAATCTATGAAGGAAATGGTACAAGTGGCCAGGCAGTGGAGGCCCAGGGCTTCTACACTGAGCAGCTTCTCAGGGAGATAGAGGTTTAAATATACAGCATACACAGCGTCCTCTAGAAAGGCACATCCAGTGAACTTCGAGGCCAGCGGGGAATGGAAAAGAGTTCAAGCTTGAAGCTTGAGCCTGAGGTGTTATTTTGTCACATTTTTCTCTTCCTCTTTGACACATGTCGAAAGAACTAATAAATTAGCCAGGAGAGGTGGCTTGTGATTGTAATTGCACCACTCTGGGAGGCTGAGGCAAGAGGATCACAAGTTTAATCCTAGCCTATATGACTTGGGCAACATACAAAATCCTGTCCCAAACTACAAAAAATAAAAAATAAAAAAATAATTTTAGCCAGGTGTGGTGACACACACCTGTAATCTCAGCACATGGGAGGCCAAGACAGCAGAATTGCTCCAAATTCAAGGCCAGCCTGGGTACATAGTTTAAGGTCAGCTCAAATGACTTAGTGAGAGACTATCTCAAAAAAGTTATGAGTGTACCTAAGTGTAACGGCTCTGGGTTCAATCTTCAGTACTACAAAAAGAGAGGAAGAAGAAAAAATTAAAAAAAAAAAAAAAAGAAGAGGAGGAAGAAGAAGAGGAAGAAGAAGAAGAAGAAGAAGAAGAAGACATCATAAAACCCAGAGTGTGATAGCTGATTGTAAGAGATATCCAACTAGATTGAATCAGCATAGTTCTGGGTGTGGCTGAAGGGATTTACTGAAAACAGAGGACACACCCTGGGGTATGAGTGACACCAATCAACCTGAATTTAAAAGAAGGAAAAAGAAAATGGAAGGCTGGATTCTGTTTTTTGAGGGGAGCTCCAGTCTTCAGCTTCACCTTGGACATCATAGGCCCTTCAACCTCCAGATATGCACTCATATGTGACATTACAGTGAGCTCCAGGACTTTGACGGGATTCTTCGGCTCTCTAGCCCGCAGACAGCCCTGCCAGTGCCGCTGTAACTAATCTTGCAAATTCTTACGTATTTCTATATCTTGCATTAAATCTGTTTCTCTAGTAAACACAGATTAATACACAGGGTGAATGCCTTTGCCCAGCTGATCACAGTCCTGGACTCTGCCTGACTTCCCCCTTTGTGTTGCAAATCCTCTCTTGTGAGAAAATACAGCCCAGGGCCCCCAGCTCAGACTGTGAACTCAGGCAACGGAGGAAGTATCTGCACCAGTCAAAGGCTGGAACCGGGGTTGGAGGCCACCTGGAAGGGTGGGGCCAGAGCAGAGAGCTACGTATGAGCAAAGAGCAGAGTAAGGATGGTGTTTCCAGAGGAAGGTCCACCAGTACAGAATCAAGGTGGGGATGGGTTGGGGAGTGGGTGTCTGAAGGAGTTGGCTGTGGCTGCTTTGGGAGCTGAGGATCTGGGCAGCCACACCCTAATTACCCTCGGACATCCAAGCTGCACAAGGCTGCCAGAAGGGTTGGAAGACACTGCGAAGCCTGTCAGTCTGTCTTCAGTTCTCCCAACTGCAGGGAAATTTTTTTCCTGCTCTGCCCACCATGGGTTCCCCCCATGTCTAGCCAGCACCCTGAATCAGTGGTGCCCTGAATCATCCTTCTTGTGGTCAGTGTATAGCCAAGTGAGAGCTCTGCTGGATGATCCAGAAGTTCCCCAGTCCTTTGTGGCCTTAACCATAGACATTCCCGGCTAACCCCAGCCTATTTTCAGTGGGGAGGTCCCTCCTGGAGTTGAAACGCTGAACTGGCTAGTAAGACAGGCATCTTCACAAAGAGTGTCTGGATGCTGTGGGTTGATGAGGCAGCCAGCAGTGTCCCATGGTGGGTATAGCCTGCATTTGGCACCATTGGCTGCCTGTCCTGCCTGTGCCATCTCCCAGCATCCTTACTCTGCCACTGTGGGTTAATATATACCAAAAACAAGTAATCAACTCACCTCATCCCTTGGCCTGAGTTTCCATCTTAGGAAGATGCAAGCCCTCAGACTCCTTGGGAAAAGTAAGGTCCAGCAACCCAACACCTGCCCTCCCTCCTCTCCCCCACACACAGTTCACCTCCTCCACCCTCCACCCATCACTTCCTACAGTGGTCAGACACCCCTTCTACATCCAGCCTGGCCCCACCTCCACCGAAAGGCCCCCAGGGACTGGCCCCCAAGGACTTCCTAGGCCTGCCCTCTTCCTGTTAATCACCCTTCGGGTGACCTTTCCTTATATCCCCATCCCTCACGTGTACCATAATCATACTTGTGGGCTCACCCTGAAGCTGCTGCTTGCTCACCCCCTCAGGCTCAGCCAAGGGGCCTTCGGCTCCACAGTGCCTTTAGGGGTCCTGAACACTGCACTTTGCTCCTGTGAACTCTGCTAAGGAGGCCTGTAAGTGCCCAGTGTACAGGCACAGGACAGGCCATGACTAACACTGTAGGTGCTCTCTATTTTCCCATTAAAAAACTCATGGTGTAGTGGGAATCCACAGCACATGGGGTGGCTGGGAAGGGAGGAGCTCAGAGTCTCCTGAGCCGCTTCACCTCCCTTCCCCACAGGCCTGCTATACTTCTCATGCTAAAGGACAGCAAGGGGACCACAGGCAACTCGCTACAGCCCAGCCAGGAGAGATCCTGGACAGGAAGACTGCAGCAGGAACACTTGCTGAGTGCTTTACAGACAGGAAAGAGCTCAGAGAAGGAGAATGACTCACCTGAAACAGCACCCAGGGCAGCAGGCCCAGGTGACTAAAGCCCATTGCTCCACAGATTGCACCCTGTTGGACAATTCTTATCAACTCTAGTTCAGTCTGCTTTAATGACCTTGGGAGGCTCTAGACCAAGATCTCAAGGTGGCCCCTATGGCCTGTCCCTACCAAGTCATATTCCTTAGGGCCATCACAGGCATTACCCATCCTCACCCTCCGCAGGGCTGCTTCCTCAGACCTCAGCCTTCCTCAGCTCTGTCCCCCATTCTCTGTCCTGACAGCCTCACAATCCTGGGTCCAGTACAGCCTCACTGTGCACTCACATTGTCTGCTATGACTCTGAGCCTCCCTGGCCTCTGGGCCCCAAGAAAACACACAACTGTTGACACTAGCTCACAGTGCCCTTTGGCATCTAGAAGAGATCTTTAGGTGCTTGTGAAATGAATGAGTGGGTGGCCACTTTCAAGAGGAAAAGAAAGCTCAGAGGGCAGTGGATTTTCCCAAAGTGTCCAGACCTCAGCCCAGAGGACTGCAGCACTGGGAGGAACCCCTAGAGATCCCCTATCTAACACCCCTCCCTCAGGCATTCGGGTTTCCCAGCCCTGCGTGCAAATCCCAGATGAAACTACCTACTCCACACCCTGACAGCTCTGCCTCTGCCGTGCCTCTTCCAGCATGTTCCCAATGAACCAGAGACCCAAACTGTCCTGGACAATGGCAGGATATAAGGGAGGAGAATCCACAAAAGAGAAAGGATGAGTTGGTGGAATCACCTGGGAAGGGTAATACAGGAGTGCTCTGGATAGAGCATTTTAGAGTGCAAGGGATTGGGAAAGATGGAAATGTCATGCTCCTGGGTTCTGATCTACAAACCATAGCTTCCTTGGAAGGGAAATTCTGGTCACAAGCCCACAGGAGAAATAAATACACTGAGCTAAAGCTATTGCCCACCAGTGCTCTTTACAGCATGAAATTCACAAGGCTGGTATGCTGCCGGAAGACAGTCATCATGAACCCATCATCTGTCCATCCTGTCCATCCTGTCTCTCAGTCTGACAGCTTGACTCTGGCTGTCAGACGCAGGACACACCCTACCTGCTCTAGGTGTGTGCACTCAGCCATTTCCCTGACCCAGATGTCAGGTCTGCCTAATACACACAGCTCTTCACCTGGCAGAGCCCTACTGATGCTTTGCACCTGGACTCCTACATCACTTCCTCTTTGAAACCTGTACATACTGGTTTTCCTGTTGCTGTGACAGACTACCTGACACACACAAATTAAGGAGAAGATGTTTATTTTGGCTCATAATTTCAGAGATCTATGTCCATGACTGGTAGGTGTCAAGGCAGGGAACATCACGGTGGAAGGATATGGTGGAGCAAAGCTGAGAGCTTCATGGCAGCCAAGAAGCACAGAAGAGAGAACCAAAAAGAGAGCAGCCAGTGACCAGATATTGTCCCCCCACGACCACTCAGACTCAACCAGGAGTGTGCTTTCCTAATCTAGGCCTCTTTCAACCTAATCAAGTTGACAAGTTTAGCCATCACACCTTCTATCCCACACCACCCCCAAATAGAAACAGGTCTGCCTCAATTTCCCTCTGAACACAGCACCCTGGGGTCACTTGTCTTTTTTTTTTTTTTTTTTTTTTTTTGCTTTTTCGTTTTTATCGGTACCAGGGATCGAACTCACGACTGCCTGCTTTCAAGGCAGGTGCTTATGCCGCTGAGCTAAATCCCCAGCCCCTTGGGGTCACTTGTCTTAACAGTTTCCTGTGGACACAGGACTCCTGTGACAAGCCAAAAGTGGACATCAGGAAGTTCAAAGTAGCTAAGGAGATACATACCCAATGCCACTTTCCAAGCAAATATCCATGTATGAGGTACAAAAAGTAGTTGAGATGCAAATGATGTACAAAGCTAGGATCTAACAGCCAAACTCTGCCCACCCCTTGCAAATGTTCAAAGTGGCAGGATTCTGGCACCCTCTTCCCCAGCTTCTGCTTGGGCAATGCTCAGAGTCTTTCAGACTCTAATTTCCCCTCTCTACACACACACACACCGCGGCCTTCCCACAGGGTCTCCCCAATCATTGACCAGGCTGGCCTTTCTCTGGCTTCCTCTGAGCCCCAGAGGCCTGCTACCCTTGTCTAGGCTCCTCAAATCTAGCCTTCGGCACTGGCCTTTGTACTCACCCAAATCAATGATCCTCTTTTTGCCAGTAACCACCTTAAAATGGAACTTGGGCAATGCAATGGCTGCCCATAGTCTAAATAATAAAAAAAAAGACCTCACTTGTATTACGTAGCCATTCTCAGAAGCTCTTTGTACCCTTCCATCTATCTGGCCACAGCCCTGTCCATCCTCCATGCTTGCCTCATCTCTCAGTATGCACATCTGCCTGTCCCAGTCTCTAGGCCACCTAATTGGGAACTTGTGGGCATCCTTAGTACTGCCTCTCCTCCCATGCCCCTACTCACGGAGCAGCAGCAGCTCATATGCCTGGCTGTAGCTCAAGGAGGAAACACAGAGCTATTTTCATCCAACAGGCTTGGCTGGACCTGAACAGACAACAAGGACACCACCCCGAAGATTATAGGACCACCACAACCAATCATTATAGGACCAAGTCCCATGGCCAGGAGAGGAAAGAGGCAGAGGGCTGGAGAGAGGGTACCTCCCTTCAGGCCTGACTCTGGTGGGGAAACCTCAGCAGAAAAAGGGCCCAGCACTCAGGAGGCAAACATAGAGGATCACAATTTCGAGACCAGACTGGGCTGCATAGTAAGACTTGTATCAAAAAATACAAAAACCTAAAAAAGAAAAAAAGAAAAGGGAGCGGGAAGTATGACTAATCTTGGATGATAGCTTTCTCCCACTGGGTAGGGAAGGGTACGCTCCTTCTAGGCCAGAGGGCTTCCTGAAGCCCCATTTGCCTCAGCCCCATTCCGTCTCCCAGAAGCCTGGCTTTATGATTTCATTCACTCAAGTCACCTGGGCAAAGGCTGAGCATTCTAGTCCGTCAGGTCTGGGTACAGCTCAGTCAGAGGGCTCCCCATAGGAGAAATGGGGACAACACCTGCTGGATCACATGAAGAAGTCAGCTACTCCTGCTGCCATGGACAATGCTGCATGCCCTATGATGACTCCAACATCAAAAAGATGTATGCATGGTGCAAAGGAGCACTGCACGGACTTCCCCACTGCCCCAAGAACCTCTGTGGTAAGTACAAGGATCTTACGTAAGGGATCTTGCAGCCAGATGTCAACTGGCAACACAGTAAATCTTGTCACTCGTGGTTTCAGGTTCCCAACTAAAACCTATGTGGGTCTTCTCATTCTCTCTAGCGGGAGGGAGAGGGTCACTACTGCGCCTAGGCCTAGTACAAATGTATTACTAGGCCAGCTCAAGGCCTGAGCATTGACCTGTCCACAAGCTGAGGGCCAAAACTCAGCATCAGCCGCTGGAGGTACCTGAGAACAAAGACAAGGTGGAAACCAGGCTGGCCATGACCTCTACAGCTAAAGAGAATCCTATCTCCAGGCCTGAGGTGGAGAAATTGAGCACCTAGTAGTAGAGAGGGCATTGAGTGTGTGAGGGCTGTGCCCATATAAACTAAGAGGCAGGTAGGACCTGAAAAGGGCACAGGTGCAAGGGAGAAATAAAATCCATCAATTAAATTACTTTGATTTTGTTCTATCCACTTTCTTCCACTTAGTAACAAAGGGCATAGCCTTTGGAGCGTAAGACTATGTCATCAAAGTGCATAAATATAGGTCTGTCAGACCCACATTTATTCTTTCTTATTTTTATTTTTTTGGTGCGTGTGTGTATCTTTTTCAGACAGGGTTTCACTCTGCAGTTCAGGCTGGCCTTGAACTTACAGTGATCCTTCTGGCTCAGCCTCCCAAGTGCTGGGATTACAGGCATGCACCACAACTGGCACATGGGTTCTTTGGAGTATTTCTGTTGATGAATTATTAATTTCAAATTTATGAGTTTTATTAAACAATGAGTACTTCACAGGTAAAAAATCACAAAGATAAAGTATTGGGTTTTTAATATTTCTTGTTTATTAAAAAGCATCAAAATTCAAGCAGGCAGTCACAGTTCGATCCCCGGTACTGATAAAAAGGAAAAAGACAAAAAAAAAAAAATAAAAAAGCATCAAAATTTTCAACATCCACTGATTTTTTGGTCTACAAAGTCTAAAAAAGAACATCAGAAATAAATTCCCATACGAACTACAATGAAAATACCAATAGCACTCCACACACAAAAAAATAATCTTTACTGCAGTTATCATAAGGTAAGGCAGTCTGGACAAATGCCAACAGCATGTCCCATATACATGGGTCACTTACACTGACAGCACATGTGTTTCTCTTTCCTGATCTCTTTGGAAGACATACTTAACATCTCAGTGGTCTTGCAGTCTTGTCAGGAGGTTTTTATGCTATGCAGTGTATAATTAACAGAAATATAAAATATCAATAAAATAAATTAGTAAATTTTTTTTGTTGTCATCTTTTTGAGACTGGGTCTCATTATGCAGTTCAGGTTGGCCTTGAACTCACTGTATAGCCCAGGCTGTCCTCTGATTTGCAATGACCCTCCTGCCTCTGCCTCCTGAGTACTGGGACTACAGGAGTGTGCCGCCACACCCAACCTTAAATTCTTAATATATATTGCGTGTTTAGAATAGACATCAACGTTTTCATATTAGCTATGTATTTCCTCACAAAACTCAAACATCAGGAATACATCCCCATATGGCCTACAATGAAACTACCAATAGAACTCTACCACAAAAATGAGCTTTGCTGCAACTGTCACCTCCAAGGAGGTCTTTGCATATAATGACTACATGTGCTGTGCACAAGTAACACACTTACAGTATGCATACTTTGTTTTCCTATTCTTTCTTGTAGGGCACAGTTGTCATCTTTTTTGTTTTCTTGTTCTAGAGGTCTTTGTGATGCTGCACCTGCCTGTTCAACTTTCAGCTCACCAGTGTGTTCCACAATTTTTTTTTTGCATAGTTCCATGGGCAGAAACATTTTGCTTTTTCTCTGCTATAAATGATCTCTAGTCCCAATTTTCTAAGAAAACTTGTCCGTGGCTATTTTGCACTTATTTTCTTTATATATGATCAAACTATTTTGCCACATATGTTTAGGATTGAATAAAACACAATGACTAGCCAATACTTTTTGTTTTTTGGGTTTTTTTGTTTTTTTTTTGTCTTTTTTGAGACTGAGTCTCGCTATGCAGTTCAGACTGGCCTTGAGCTCACTTTGTAGCCCAGGCTAGTCTGGAACTCGCAATGATCCTCCAACCTCAGCCTCCCGAGTGCTGGGATTATAGGCATGAGCCATCATGCCTGGCTTGGTTTTTTTGTCTTTGTGTTTCAAGGGACATCACAGTTGTACAACTCATCAATAATATCTACTCCATGTTTGATTTTGTTAGTGAAAGTTTCCATCTCAGGCTTCCTTTTTTTTTTTTTTTTTTTTTTTTTTTTGTCTTTCTGAGACAGGGTCTCACTCTGCAGTTAAGGTTGGACTTGAGCTCACTTTGTAGCCCAGGCTGGTCTCAAACTCACAATGATCCTCCTGCCTCAGCCTCCTGAGTGCTGGGTTCACAGGTGTGTACCACCATACCCAGCTCAGGCTTCTGCTTTGTTTTGGTTTGTTTTGGTACCAGGGATTGAACTCATGACCTTGCACTTGCCAGGCAGGTGTTAAGGCTTCCATTCCATTAAGGTTTCCCTATCAGTATTTCCATCATGATGAAATGTTGACATCAGTAGTACCAGTGTCTTGGTTACTTTTCTCTTGTTGCTGAGACAAAGTACTTGACATCCAAAATGAAGGAAGGAAAAGTTTATTTAGCTTACAGTTTTTGGAGGTTTCAGTCCATATTCAGCTGGCTCAAAGACAGGATAGTGTGTGGCTAAAGGGCAATTGTACATGGAGGCCGCAAGCAAGAAGAGCAAAAGTGCAAAAAAGAGGGGGAAAGAACGCTTTCTTTCCTCCTTTATATTGTATGCTGGCCACCCACGGCTGGGCAGGTGCAGTGCTAGACAACGAACCAATTATAAACGCTAGATTTGACCACCTCCATGACTGCATGAGGCCTGGGGGGACATTTAAATAAACCACAACCAGTTGCTTTTCTTTGCCATATAGAGACCAGTATTATATATGTACAATTGAAAGATTGTACTATATAATGCTGTGTTTTCAAATTGCAACATTTTGTTTGGAATTTCTGCTTTGTTCCTGTATACAGTTCCTGGTCTATTTGTGCCCTGTTATGAAATATAACATCAATTAGAAACTGGTAAAAATGTCACATTCCAATTAGTTTGGGAGATGGGAGCAACAAGTCTGCTCACAGCATTTGATTTATTACTATGTGAATAAGAACTTCATGGATGAGCTCCAGGATAAATGTCTAAATTGAAATAAGAAGTCTGCATTTACAAGGGCATACATTGGGGCTGGGGATTTAGCTCAGCGGCATAAGCACCTGCCTTGCAAGCAGGTGGCCGTGAGTTCAACCCCTGGTACCGCTAAAAATGAAAAAGACAAAAAAATCAAGGGCATACATTTTTTCACATTTTGACTCATTGCTTTTCTATGTCTTTTACATCCCTGAGAGCACCATGAGAAATCTGTGCTAATACAACAGACCTGTGAATGCTTTCAGTTCAGCTAGTGAGGTATCATAATAGATTTTTGAATATGGGCATTGTTACATACAGAAGGTTATACTTGCATTTCAGCCTTTTTGCATTTCACAGCACCTTGTCTATTACGATTTCCAATTTCTTGAAAGCAAGAGATGGCATTCTGTTCAATGTTTCACCCCTAGCAAGACCTTCACTAGGGCTGGGGATTGAGCTCAGTGGTGTAACTGCCTGCCTGGCAAGCGCAAGGTTGTGAGTTCAATCCCTGTACCCCCCAAAAAAGGACCTTCACTGTATTTTCAGACCTAGTTGTAACACTGCATTCTTCCATTGGGTTGTATGGTCATTTTTCAACACTTCAAATATATACTCAGTAGGTGTTTTCTTCCTCATCAAGGAGGTCTGCATTCTCTGTATTATCAGTTGATTCTTTTTCCATTTTGCTGTCACAGGAATATTTTGGCTCACATGGCTAATGTCAAAGTCACTACCATCATGATGATCATCGGCATCATCATCCACCACACCACTCTTCTGTTTTCAAAGTGTGTATCTTATCACAATGGATCATCTTCATCATCCATGCAAGACTCTGATGATTCACTTTTGACCTCCTCTAAAACCTGCAAATCTGGTTTTTCATGTGCCACTGTACTGAACTGGGCTACTTTTACCAGAAAAATCAAAACAAATCATGGAGTGTTCTGAGTCTATTGGACTCTCTGTGATGCTCAGATAAACATGTCCAAAACCAGTTAGATGGAGCATAAAGTGAGTCCAAATCCTGTTTTGACACTTGCACACATGCACACTCCTTGCTACTTGCCATACCAAATGGGTAAACACATAGTTTGCTGTATTCTTCAGGGAAAGGTACTGAGACACACAGCCAGCTACTGTAACGCTAAAGTACAAACTTACAGTCGAAAAATAAGGGCTGGGCTGGGGATTTAGCTCAGTGGCGTAAGTGCCTGCCTGGCAAGCATGAGGTTGTGAGTTCAATCCCTGGTACCAAAAAAACCAAACAAAACAAAAAATAAAAAAGAAAAATAAGGGCTGGATACTCTCTACCCAAGCATATCCCTGGAAGGGAATGAAGTATATACAAGCATAGGTCCCAGGTGGGGTCTTTCCTCTAGGACTCAGCTGGCGTGGGGTCTCTGGTAAAGGGGTCCAGGGACCAGTACTCAGACACAGGCAAATTCATAGTGAGGCTTGTAGCAAGATGATCTTTCTTTGTGGTTAACCTGCCAGGCCCACATTTGTCTGCCTCTGACCTATCCCTGTTCCTGTCCCCAAGACATTTAGGGCTGGGCAGTTCCATGCTTCTCTCTTGCTTCAAGTAGTTCAGCATTTGTTGACCCTATCCTGCTCCCCCACACAGATCCTTCTTCAATGTCACCCTCAAAGCCCTAGGGCCATTTGAAATTGATGATCCTGGTGGGCATTCCCCACAGGGAAGCCCACCAATCACTGACTGCCACTCTACTCTGTGGATCAGCAAGTGCCACAAGCAGCCTTGGTGTGGCCCAGTCTTGTGTTGTTGTTTGGCCATCATACCTCCCCTGTACAGGCATGCTCCCTGTATACCGGGCTAAGTGCCTGACTTGGTCAGTACCTGGGCAGCATTCCTAACCCTAACTCTCTGCCTCCCACTTCCAGGAACTCCTTGGCTTAAAACTGAACCTTTCCTATGAAATAAACATACCCAGAGACCCATCTTGCTGATCTCGAAGAATTCCAGCTACAGGCCCCAGATACGGACCCCAGAAAGGATCTCCAAGGCAGCCATCAGGAGCTTGCAGGAATGCACTGCAAGGGAGCAAATCTGGAAGAGATTCCAGGCAGGTGCCAGGCCCTGGACTGGCCTCTGGAGAATATCAGCACTTAAGACAGTGAGACGACTCCTATGGGAAAACTGGAGGACAGGTCATGCAGGGTTCAAAACACAATTCTAAGCAGTCTCTTGTGCACCCAGAGCCTTCTGAGCCATCAACATTCTGTGATTCCTATCTTAGGCCTAAACACAATAGCATGGAAATTAGACACTGATTTTGGACCCAAGTAGGTCTAAAGGGCAAGACCCCTTAGCTCTGCCACCACGTAAGGACTGGGTCCCAGCCCACAGGCAAATGCTGCCCATGCACACAGCACCTGCAGCTCTCTTTTCATACTACAGCCTCAGTAGAGCTAATGCGCAGGGCCAAAAGCAGGTGAGGAGAGCAGAGGACATGAGGATGACCCAGCCTCACCTGAGCTAGAACCCAGGTGCTGGCAAGTGACAGATAAGGCTACCAACAAAGTGACTCATGCTGGGTGAGGCATAACAGCCCTGTAGCTAGCAAATCAAGCAGGCTAGGTCTAGTAGTGCCTAGAATCCCAAGCGACCTTGAAGAGCACAATTCCAAGGACTCTGTCCCTCAGAGGAGCAAAGAAATGAGGTAGAACAGGAGGAAATGAAAGGTAGAGCCAGGTATGGTGGTGTGCTCCTATAATCCCAGCACTCAAGAGGCTGAGGCAGGACTGACACAAGTTGAAGGCCAGCTTGTGATACATAGTGAGTTCAAGGCCTGCCTGAACTACATGGCAAGACCCTTCTCAAAAGACTAAAACAAAACAGAAAGAAAAAGGGGTTAGAAACCCTTCTGTAGGTGGGCCATCTTTTCTTAGGGTTTCCACTCCCTCAAGAAAGCATAAATAGTCCCTGTTCAGGAAATACTCATTTTATTTCTCTGAATGCCTGTCTTCCACTCTTGAGAGTGCACTGAAATTTCTGCCCAATGTACCTCTTCCTGACTAGTCCTGAAAATTATTTTTCTCTGACAGGAGTCAGTGACCCTGCACACTCTATGTGGGAAAAGCTCCTTAGCTCAGCTTTGCAAACCTCCTTAGACGCTACTGGGTGACATTTTCTCTTGGAGAAAAGGATTGATGTCTGAGTCCAGCTCAGAAGGCAGTTCTGGAGCCACCCAGGGGGCCCTCAACTCCTCACACTTCAATGAGGTCCCAGGTTGGAGCTAGGGCCCAGGTTCAGGGTGACAGATGGAAAAGCAGCCTGGCCAGACTATACCAGGTATTCTTTAATGACAGTTCAGGTGGGAGTTAAATGGAAAACAGTTCCGGCAAGGCCTTAAGAGGCATCAAGGGTGCTGAGCCCCAAAGAGAATGGAGGTGTCCTGTGTCAGGCCCGGCTGCTGCACAGCACCTATCATCTGTGGTTCCTGTGATGATCAACCACCTCTGGCCCAGGCCTGAGATCCCAGGGGCTGGAGTCCTCTGTACTTCAGGCTCCATGAAGCATCTGTGGCCCAGCTTAGAGTGGCTCTAAAAGAAGTCCGAGGCTTTGTGCCGGGCAGGCAGCTGTAGCAGGTTGTCCGTGATGGAAGCTGGGTCCTGTGTGAGGGGTGTGTGTGGGGTAGAGCCAGGAGCCGGTGTGCATGTAGGAGTCTGAGGCCCACCAGCTGGGGTCTTGAGGTGAGTCGAGCGTGCTGGGGATGGTGTGTAGCTGGCCCGTAAGGCACGATCAGTATACTTGCTGGCTGTCCTGCTCACGAGCCGCTGCAGGGCTGGGGACATGGCTGGACTCAGACCTTTGGGTGTGAGGCTGGTATGAAGGATGGGTAAGAAGGTTGAGGTTAGGAGAGTTGGGTGCTGCCCTCAGCCCCCCAGGTCAGATGCACAGTTACTCTGAGCTGAGGAGGACAACGCTTGGCGGTACAGCCAAGTGTGGACCTAGGGGAGAGCCCAGCCTCTGAGACTTCAAGCCCTTACCCTCTCCAAAGGGAACAATGACACTGTATCCACAGGGCTGACAGGAGCTCACAGTAGGCCTAAGGGGCCTAAAGGTACTTCTTAGGGACAGAACAAGAAGGATGTGGAGGAAAATAGGTAGAGAGGAGCCGGCAGTGTACATCATAAGCAGCCATGCTCTGGAGCAGAGCTGCAGCCCAGGTACCTACCAGAGAACCACGTGGACCCACCCTGGGCTCAGTGCCATAGGTCATGCATCCGTGTGGCTGGGAATAGGCAAAGTAGAGGCAGGACAGGGACAATGGCTCATCCCCAAACTTCTTCCCCACATATCGCCCCACCTACACCTGAGGGCCTGATGGACCTTCACCTGGCCAAGTTCTCTGTCACTCTCCGCAGGGCTTCCTGTTTCTTGGCCCGTTTCTTAGCAGCTGCCTCACTGGCCATCTTCAGGCCCAGTCGCTCTCTTCGGCCAGGCTCTAAAATCTAAAAGGAAGTTATGTGAGTGGTCTGTATTGGACCTGCAGCAAGCCAGGTGTCCCTCCCCCAAAAGAGTGGCTACCGTGGGTGCCCATCTCTTCCCCCAGGCAGACACAATCCCAGCAACCCATTGTCACCTCCCTTAAAAGCCTCACTCCAGACCTGCCCTCTTCACCTATCCTCAGTCATGGCCTGGTCATGGCCAGGACCACCAAGGTGTTTAGGAACCTCTGACAAGCTTTTGGGGAAACAGTGGGTCTTGCTCTTACTTCTCACCCTCTGCTTATTACAGTGAACATCTTTCTGCTTTTACTGGCTTTCTGTGATTCTTTAAAATCCCTCCAGATGTAAATGAGGCCTCTTTTTCTATAGAGGTGCTTATCTTGTTTTTGTTTTGTATTTTTACTTACAGGAGCTATATATACCAATTAAATTAAGCCATAACCAGGCATGGTAGCACATGCCCAGAATCCCAGTATTGAGGAGGCTGAAGCAGGAGGACTGCCATGAGTTCAAGGCCAACCTGGGTTACATGGTGAGTTCAAGACCAGCCTAAACTAAATGGTGAGATCCTGTCCCCTCTCAAATAATAATAGTAAATAAAAATAAATAAACCATCCCATATAATTGCTTTTTAGTTACTTTTGATTTTTCCTCATGACATTTTTGGCTATACAAAAATTCATCATTTTCATATATAGGAGTGCTCACTTATCCTCATATGTTTCAAGACTCCCCAGAGGGTACCTGAAATCTGAAACTGTATCAAACCCTATGTATATGATGCATTTTTTCTATTCATACCTATGCTACAGTTTAATTTACAAATTAGGGGCTGAGGAAGTAACTCAGTGATAGGGCATATGCTTAACATATATAAGACCCTGGACATGAGCCTTAGCACTACCACAAAAGAAGAAAAAATAAAACAAAACACTTCCCATAAATTAGCCACAGTAACAAACTAAAAACTAATAAAACAATTATAATAGGGGTGGGGATTTAGCTCAGCAGCATAAGTGCCTTGCTGGCAAGCGTGAGGTCATAGCATACAGGCTCCTGGCCCAATGGGACATTGCTGCTGCATATACAGCCTGAGGATAAGCTTTAATATTGGACAGCATAGGTATTTCTCGGCTATTCCTCTCTCAAGTCTGTTTTGGTTATCCTTCCAGCTCACACAAATTCTAGATCAGTGTTGTGTTGTTTTGTTTGTAACCAGGAATCAAACTCAAGACCTCACACTTGCCAGGCAGGCATGGTGCTACTGAGCTATATCCCCAGCTGCTACACAAGTTCTAGAACCAGGCACCCAAAGCCTCTGCTCACATTTTGTCTGGATGTATAGTACATCTAGAAGGGCCTTCTGGCCTGGGCCAGAGAAAGCACAGAGCCCTCAGGTGGTCATGGGGCTTCCGGTCTAACTCTGTGAGCATCTATGAGCAGCTGGGGTCTCCAGGCTGAAGAGGAGCACAGACCACTCCCTGCCTTGGCCCTACTCCTCCAGATCCCTCCCTAAGAGACTCACTCATCCATTCACTCCTGCTTTCAAAGCCCTGGCTCAGAGGTGTCAATGCTTGGCCCATCAACTGGGCCTGCTTTGAGCAGCGGCAGCTTGGTCTTGAGCCACAAGGACTCAGGACTTGGGTGTCCACACTGACTCCTACCCATGCTTCCCTCACCACAACCCACCTTGAAGGCTGGCCCTGGTGTCCTGTCCACGTAGGGGGTCTCTGACCCTTCAACTCTCAGTGGAGTGTTCTCCACCTCCCCCCAGGTCATCAGCGGGGACTCGTTCACACCTGCAAATGGAAAGTCCAGTCACCTCAGGCCTGGAGATCTGGTTAGGGCTACTACCCCAGGCATTCCCCCAACCATAGCCAGCTACCCTGAGTCCAGCCTAGCTAATGTCAAGGCTAGCAACTAGCCCTTTCTCCTTTCCTTAGGATTCAGGAACCATGTCACCTTCATTTTCTGAGCAGGTAATGCCAAGGTCATTGTGGTCCCATGGCAGGACAGCTGCACTTAGCCTGAGAATGTTGATCAGTTGAGGCCCATTCAATCACAGGGCCAGAGGCCTCCTGAAGGTCACCCCTACCCTAAAGGAGGATACACACAGGGCTCCAAAGGCTCCCAAATCTCCCAGGATTCAAAGCCAACCTATGGCCTCTATATGATCTAGTCTACATCAAGCACCCAGTGCCTGAGAGCACAGAGGCTAATGTAAGGAGGCCAGAGGGACGTCCTATATACTGAGCAACCAACCCAAGTGTCACCCACCTCCTCTGTAAGTCAGGGTCTGATGCTCAGTCTCCCCACCCTGTGGTGTCCTCTGAATTTAAAGCTGTTAGCACTTCCCACAGCACCCCTTCTGCTGACATTGAGGAAAAGACCAGAAGAGGAACCAGTACCCCAAGGCATCTCAGTATGCCTGAAGAGTCCAGCCTGCCCATGGTCCACACCAGCCTTGGCACAAAGCCCATTGCTCACCGGGGGCAGGAGAAGGGGTGGCAACAAATCCAAATCCGGCCACTCGGGGGGACTCCTGGGGAACGAGCTCCTTGCCGTCAGGGCCCACCTTGCCCTGTTTGTGCTGGAATGAGCAGAGAGGCTAGTATCAGGGGGCTCTCCCCTCAGCTGGTCAACAGCCAGGTAGACAAGAACATGCTGCAAACACTTCTTTCCTCTGGGCGAAGCTGAAGCTTCTGGGCAGGCAGCCCTTTCGAGAAGAGAGAGAAAAAGGACCTCCACCCCCACAAAGACCTTGAGGCCCATCACAGTGAGTACCCAAGCAAGGAGTACTCTCCTTCTTCCCACCCAGGGAAACCAGTGCTCATGACAGGGCCTGAGCCCTGTCTCTTTCTCCTGAGGCAGTGTAATGTTCATACTCTGCCTCCACCCTTCACCCCTATAATCACCAGTCACCAAGGGAAAGCACGTGATTTTCTTGCTCCCAGGTCAGAATCTCTCTGCTGCCTCCTTAATCCCTGTGCCACTACAGGCCAACCTCTGGGCCAGGTTCCGTTTTGGTACTTACTGGTTTCCCTGCCTGACCACCTGACTATCTACAGCCCTGCCTGGTGTGTGGACACTCCTTTCCCTGGGGTGACTGCTATCAGAGTAACTGGTTCAAACCTAGGCCTTCAAAATATATCTGACCAAGACAGTGCCTCAGTGAAAGTCTACATAAGTTTATCAAAGACTCAAGCCCTACCACACAGGGACCCCAATCCTTCTGCATACTGAGCACCATCAAGCTCAAGGACAGTCCTAACTTTAAGGGGGCAGCCACAATGGGAGAAGCCATGCCTGCCCCCAGCCACCTCTGACCCTGTGCACCTGCTGGCCCTCTAGCTTTACCTGGGCATTGAGGGCAGCTGCTTGCTGGAGCTGGGATCTGCTCAGAGCCTGGCTGAAGGGGTCCCTAAGGAAGCGAGTGTTCTTATGCACCACTTTCCGGGGTTTCTTAAACAGCTGCTCTTCATCAGGGACACCTGGCAAATGAAGCAGAGATGACAATTGTGTCAGAGTGCTGCATAGGCCCCACACCAGCCCTAGCAGGTCTGCAGCCCAAGGGACAAGACCATGCTCCACCTCTCAGTCCTAAGTTACTCCCATGTGGACAGACATGTGCAACCTAGCTCACTCCACACCAGCACAGAGGATTCCCCCAAGGCCTCTACTCTGAAGGCCAATTCAAAGAAAGCCAGACACAAGCAAGACACTGTGCCCCATCCTGCCACCCCGCCTGCCCACTCACCCTCTGGATAGTACATGAGGGAGTTCTTGGCTTTGTACTTCCAGGTCTCCACACCTGCCTGGCTGTTCTCGATGGCCTGGTGCTCTGCTGATGGGAGTTCAAGATTATCTTTCTGTCTCTACAATCACATGGGGAAAAGTGAGGGTCAGAAGGACCCCCAGGCACTATGCCTATGGGTCTGGGACTCCCCCACCCCAACAGAGGATTCCATCGTCCCCAAGCTCCAGAGGTACCTTCTCAAACTCCTCTTCAGCCTGGTAAAGCCAGGCATGGCGGGCCCGGCTTTTCTCCTTGGCCACTTCCACGATCTCTTGGAAAGAGGCATTGTCCTCGCTTGTGTAGCGGCTCAGGAAGACATCCAGGCTGGGCAGTGGCTCCTTTTCCTCCTCTTCTCCAGCGTCTCCTGCTCAGGGGTTGCAGGTGGGGGGAACATACGTATCATACATGGTGTTAACCACACTTGGCAGTCAGGAGAGATCAGTATATCCCGTCTGGGAATCAGGCCACACTATAGCAAGGTGGAATTCTCATCCGTTAGACAACTCCCCATGAGGGCAGAATCACGCCACTTTTTTTTGCCACTCTTAACTACCCAGACCACCTTGCAGCTGCCTCTGTTCATCTACCAGACAACAAGCGTAATTTGTATGTAACTGGTTAGGTGGGGTAGGGCAGATCTAGGAATTAAAATAGGAGTTTGTGGTCACTGGAGTTTGACAATCTCTTTTCTCTCAAAATTGTATTAATTCTGTAGGCCCCACTACCAAATCTCCAGATGATCCTTCCCTCCTGGGATTTTCTCACCCTCACCATCTTTTTTCCTGGTATTTGGACAAGTGAGTGGTTGTCACCTAACTATCTAGCCTGTCAGCCAGCCTCTGGCATGAATCTCCTATGACCCTGGGCTCCAGATGGGGCCTCACAGGCACTAGACCACTCCACTGGCCCCCTTGCCACCATGGAAAGCTGCATTCCTTGAGGTAGCACCCCGGGGCTGCTATAAAATTTTAGTGGGTTCAAGTTGTTTTTTTTTTTTTTTTTTTTTTTAAGATAGACTCTTGCTATATTGCCCAGATACATTTTGAATTCCTGGGCTCCAGTGATCTCTCACCTCAGCCTTCCAATTAGCTGAAACAATAGCTGGCACCACCAGATCCAACAGGGAGGGAAGCTTTTTCTTCTATTCTAATGAATAGAAGGCATCACACCATGTACTGTTTCCCAGGGGGAGCAACTGCTCTCACGGAGTAGACACTAATTAGGGTAAGAGATAGTAAGCATGTATGTAATAAGCATTCTATGTAATTTTTGGCCCTGAACTCAACATGTAGCCCAGGCTGGCCTCGAACTCAGTGATCCTGCTGCCTCAGCCTCCTGAGTGCTGGAATTAGAGTGTGTCTAGTAACAATTTTGACCACCACTTGCTACATGCCAGACTATGCACGAAGCTAGTAACTGAATAACTGGGATCAAAAAGGTGAAAACTCAAGCCTTGACTATTGATCATCTCTCAGAGAGAAGTTACTGCCTTTTGTTAGCCTCAGTTTCCTCATCTGTAAACATGACAGTGGTTCCTACCATCTAAATTACAAAAATAACTCCTACATTTACTGGCATATAAAAGAATGTATTATGGTATACTAATGCAGAAGTTCATTGCATTTCTTTCCTACATCAGGAAAGAAATCCCTCTGGATGACCCCTAGGCATGCCAGAATATAAAAAGAAAAGAATCAGTTGGACATGGTAGCGCACATCCATAATTCCAGAGTACTGGGATAGCATGTTTTAGCCCAGCCTAGACAACTTAGTGAGACCGCATCTCAAAATAAAAAATAAAAAGGTCTGGGAATGTAGTTCAGTGAAAAGGCTTTGGGTTCAATCACCATACTGAAAGAAAAAAGAAAAAGAATCTTCAAATTGCCCTGAAACTTATGTGTTACATTTAAATGAAGACCCAAGCTCCAAGGAAGATGATGACAATGGGCTGATAGCATGAACAGCTGGGCTATGAAACAGAAAATATATTTGTTTCAATGCAATGAACTTCTGCATTAGTATACTATAATACATTAGAACCTAGTTGAAGAAAAGTATCTTGTCCACCTCGGCCTACACTAATATTCTACTGCTGAAAAAAAAAATCCTGTGACCAAAAAGTTCTGTAATTTAAGATACTCTTATGCTCCACATAGCTTAGAATGCTGTTTCCTAAAAAGATTTCCTCTTAAAGTCATGGTACACCCTATACACCTATGTGTCTCATGTTCCAGTACAAACTTCAAGACAACCATTCATCGGTTCTACGTATCTGTTGCAGGTCCACATCATACCATGTGCTATTTCACAGGGGGAGCAACTGCTCTCATGGAGTGGACACTAATTAGGTTAAGAGGTAATAAATCAAAATGCCTTTTAAAATAGTATGTCCTACAATAAAAACACAAAGCTAGCAGTCTGGGCAACATAGTAAGACCCATCTCAAAAAAACACCTAGGAGTTGGACCCAGATCTTCCACATCCTAGAACAAGTCTCTCTAGCCTCACAGGTTGCTTTCAAGCAAGGATATCTTTCACAGATGAGACGTGTCCTGTAGCCCCTGGGCATGCCAGAATAAGACTCCCAGATAATTGTGACCATACAACCAACAGATGGAGCACTCACCATCCTCCAGGCCTTCTGCCCGGGGCCTGGGCTTGTTGCCTACTATTCCAGTACCTGTGTGTACCTCAGGGGTTTCAAATGTGGCTGGAGTCACATCTAGGAGAAGGAGGTTAAAAGTCTGAGTAAGCCTATGGTGACAATTGATGGGTTTTCCCCTTTGTCACCCACACAATCCTCTTACAAGGTGGTGGAGGCTCTCGGGTCATCTTGCCCAGGGCAGAGCCAAATTTGATGGCAATCTGGCGCATCCGTTCTAAGTCTCCATTCTCCTCAGCCTCTAGATACTCCTTTTGTGCCTGTAGTTTCTCTACATCAGGAAAGAAATCCCTCTGGATGACTGTCTGGAGGCCCTGTAAGGAGTGACCAGAAGAAAAATTAAGAGCTGCCATCTGGATGACCCACCTCACAATTCACTATTATACATGCTAAGGTCCTCAGAACACTTCCTTTTACTTCTGCCTGCCCCAATAATTGGGAGACCTTCTGATCAATTTCTGGTGAGACTGAACATCACATGTGGGCCAACATTACTAAATACTCCTGTCATGTCCATGAGCCCCTCCTCTCTCCCTTTACTAAGGGTCATTTTTATTCTCCTTTGGTGGCTCCACACCAGCCAAACATGGGCTGTTGCCACTTTAGTTCCATCCATGAGTTGCTGTTTCCAATCTTGCACCTCTCTGCTGAGTGACTTCAGCCAGTCACCATTTCTTTTCTTTTTTGTCTTTTTCAGACAGGGTCTCACTATGCAGTTTAAGCTGGCCTTGAGCTCATTTTGTAACCCAGGCTCGTCTCGAATTTGCAACAATCCTCCTGCCTCAGCCTCCCAAGTGCTGGGATTACAGGTGTGAGCCACCACGCCTGGCGCCAGTCACCATTTCTAACATTAGTGGTTAAAATTCCCATCCAGAACCCCGCTACAGCTTGCTTTGGAACTGCAAATGATTACATCCAGCTGTCTACTACTGCTATCAACCTGTACATACCAGAAATGTCCCATATTTAACAGATCTCAAACCAAACGGGTTTCCCCCAATCTCTGTGCCAGCTCCTCCTGCGAGCTTGCGGCAGGACCAACCCTTATTTCCAGGGGTATCTGAAGTCTATTCAAAGATGCTGCCACAACCGCTGCCTACAACCAAAATCCCCAGCCTTTATACTGATTGTTACCGCCATCTATAAAGTCCCGTTTGTCATTATTTTTCAAATGTGTCAAGTTTCTATTCCTACAGTAAAACAGAAGCATATTTAGCCAACCCTCATCACTTATCGCCCTTTTGCTACCCTGGAAACATTGTTAGTGTCTCCCCAATCAGGGACATTTCCCGCTCCACTGTTTAGTTGGCTCTCGGGACTATCCTCATCCCAAGCGCAGAAACACGGCTGTTCCCCTTCCACAAGTGGACTGGAGGGTGAAAAGACAGGACCAGAGAGAAGCGCGCAACGGGGGTGGGACACAGAAGTCTCCATTTGCACTGACGTATACCTCGATATACTCTTCTTCATCCAGGACCCGTTGCTTGCTCTTCGCAGCTCCAGCCTCCCCAGCCGTGCGCTTCCTTGGGGGCCCAGACCGAGCAGACAGCAACACAGAACCTCCCGTGGCTCTCGGAGTCTCCATCGCTATCCCAGAGTCGCTCGCGCGACACGGAAACACTAAGGCTTTGCGGGGCGGGGAACTGTACAAATTGCGCCGGCGCCTGCAATAGCCAGCCAATGGGGAAGAAGTGCTTTGGTAACAGAAGCCGGCGCTCGGTAATGACGCCAGATGAGCGCTTTATCAAGGGAATTGTAGTCTTTCACCCGCCTTGCATTGCTTACATTTGTTTGGGCTGTGGACACAAGGGGGCGCTGTGTTGGAAACTGTCGTGTTATTCACGCTAATGTTAATTTTCAGCACAGAGGAAAATCTGAAAGCCTTGAAATTTCAGTTTCTCCCAAATAATCACAGCGTGTGTTGAAATTTATTAAGAAAAACATACTCCAAAAATCTTGTTATATACATGTATCAAGCTTTATGTAAGAATAGAACTCTAAGACAATTCTTTCTTGACAGTTACCTAACAAAAGATAATGTAAAAGAGCAAGATGATGGTTCACTAAATAAATATCTAATTAGAGATTATTCAGACCCTAAATGCCAGACTGAGGTTCATTAATAGGGCCAGTTCTCACTGAATGGGACAGAACACTGCCTAAGCATTTTTCAGGAATTTCTTCCCGAAAAGAGATTGTAAACTATGTCAAATAAATCCTGCCCCAGAATGATTTAGTACAATTTAGCTTTTACATTATGTAGTTATCCCTTCATCCACTGGGATCCATCGAGAACTCCATGGTGATATTCCTGCCTTCAGAGAGCCGAGAGTCCAGTGAAGCACACAGATACAGGTTGCATCACCCTATAAAAAAATATAAAATTTCCAGGTGTGGTGGTACACATTTGTAATTTCAGCACCCAAGAGGCTGAGGCAGGAAGACTGCCTTGAATTCAAGGTCAACCTGGGCTACATGCGTGAGTTCAAGGCCAGTATACACTACATAATGAGAACCTGTCTCAAAAAAAAAAAAAAATAATAAGTGCAGCCATGATTGATTTGTACTGGAGAGTCTTGACCTAGTAGGGAAATTCAGTAGAAGTTTCTCCAGGCAGAAAGTGGTCAAAGATACAAAAGGTGAATGGACAAGCATTGCTCAAGTGGATGGGAGGCACATATGCAAAGTCCCAGTGGGGACGTGGAACAAGGGAAGTTACAAAGCAGACCTTTGGATACACAGCACAATGAGCTATGAGATAATGATAAGGAGGCAAAGTCAGGCTTCTTAGGACTTTGTGGGCCATGGAAAAGAGGAGTTTTGTCTTTATTTTTTAATTTTTTTGTTTATTTTTCATCTTTTTTGAGACAGGGTCTTGCTATGCAGTTCAGGCTGTCCTTGAACTCACTTTGTAGCCCAGGCTGGTCTCGAACTTGCAAAGATCTGCCTGCCTCTGCCTCCCAAGTGCTAGGATTACAGGTGTGCACCACCATACCTGGATTTGTCTTTATTTTGAATTAAAGGGGAGCCAGAAGAGGTGCAGTGAGACAAGATGGAGACAGCTAAAATGGTCAAGGTGAGAGTTGACTGTGATTTCTATTAAACAGGTGCATCTGAAGTTAGAAAAAAGGTAGATTCTGAGATTTATCAATAATGTGTGAATTGCTGCTGTTGGACTGGGTATGATGTGAAAGATAGGGAGCAGTTAGGTGATTACTAGCTTTGCTCATTCACCTGATTTGCATGGGGGAAAAGCTCACTGTGGACAAGGTAAACCTGAGAATCCTGCAGGCTTCCAGGTTGAGTCCTAAGGGAGACAGTTTTATATAAATATCTAGTTCAGGGAGAAGTCTTGGCTGGAGATATAAATATGGAAGAGAGGCAAGAATGGGAGACAGACAGTGGAAAAGATACACCAATGAAAACTGAGATGGAGGAACCCTGGAGATTGAGTCTCAGACATGTGTGTTAATGGTCAGCTGGGATCAGGGAAAGGAAATCAGGCAGCTTGCCAAGGAGTAGCTAAAGGAATGAGACAGATCAAGACAGCAGTGATTCCTGGAAGCTGGAGCTCAAGTGAGCTCTCACCATGGTTTTCCTAAAACAATAACAAATTCCATTCAGCCTGATAGGGTAAGGGGCCTAGAACCCAACAAAATGTGTCCCAGCCTGCAGGGAAGCTGACCAGGACAGAGTCAAGTCCACAGGTAGACACTGCAATCTTCAAGGTAAAGGCCATGAGTCAGGGAAACATTTTACAACAGCCAGAAGTGTGTGTCCTAGAAAGTAGAAGTGAGCATTTATGCAGTGTTAGGGTAGCTCTAGCTGGGGGACACTGTGTCTGCATGGTGTTACCCAAACCTGCCAACCTTAGACAGCCCCTGGTGTACTGGTTTCTGCAGTCTGGCTACTATGGATGGGCTGTTGCACATACCACCCCCTTACATCCAACAGGAACTTGAGAAAACAAAACAAGATGCTCCAGCTAGATGAGTAGGATATTGGAAGTGTTGGACCTATTGCATGGGTCCCCTTGGGAAATGGAAGCTTTGTTTTTCATGTTGTCCTTCACTCTGGGGCCAAGGTGGTAGAGAGGAGGGCAGGCATTTTCCAAGGTAGCAGGTGTGTGGTCTTCCCAACTCAAGTGTGCTCTGGGCTATACTTCCAAAGACTCCCTAGACCCCCTCCCTAGAAGGGAGGGAGGAGGGGCAGCTTCCCTCTGGGTGTGGAAATGGAGCTGGGGCAGACTTGGGACTCTGTACTGCTTCTGTATTTTTAGTTCTTGGTTCTTTCTTGGCATTAGCACAAAGTGCAAAGATTAAAGACCAGGTGAAAGGGCTTGTGGAAGTTACCTCATCCAACCTGCTATTTCTGCAGGCTCAGATACCATCAGCACAGGTCCTTGGACGCGGCAGCAAGTCCACTGCCTGGTCCTGGGGGGATGGGAGACAGGTCAAAGGGCCTGTGTCCATATGAGGAGGGAAGGCAGTCAGCACACTCTCAGGTGAAGAGGGTGACACCACTGGGAAGGATTCTGGGCTCCTGTGCTTTTCAGTGGTGGTCCCTGTCCTGGATGGAGTTATGGCCTCTCTGGGTGGTCAGAGGGGATTAAGGATGCTGACCTAGTTTCTGTCCTACTCCACCTTCAAGGAAATCACAGTGGTTACTGCCTGACTGGTCCCGGAAGGACAGGGTACAAAGGTGTGTAAAATGTGTAGTGTGTCCTGCTTTTCTAGACTAGTGGTGCCAACACACACACACACACACACACACACACACACACACACACACAGCACCAGCTCTAGGTGGTAGGAAGCTGAGAATGATGGGAAAGGCTGCAGCTCCCTCTTAGCTTCGGTTCAGCCGGTAGGTCTGTCCTCTCTGTGCAGGCCTCAGAGGTCAATGCCAAGGTTGGGGGTAGCTAGCAGCTCCTTCAACAGCGCTCCTTGGGAGGTTTCTTGGCCCCTGGTAGGAGCCTTGCAGAGGCTGAGGCCCGCTTCTGATGTCTCCACTTAGCCCTTCGATTCTTGAACCACACCTAGGCGGGGGAGGGTGGGGGAGAAAAGAAGAAAAAAGAGGAGTAGGGGGAAGAGAAAAGGGAAGAGAAGAAAGAGGGAAGACCAGCGGGGAGATGGAGGAAGGGAGAGACTCCTCAGGCCTCCAGGACCTCTGACCAACCCATCCAGTTTCTGAAGGGCCCTCAGGTGGCCTGGTAGGGGTTTCTAAACTTGGCCTTCTTGCCCTCATCTGCTTCAGACCGACAGGGTGGCCCAGCGGGTGGGGGAAGCCCCTTCCCACCCGGTCCAGCCTCCACCCAGCAGCGACCACGACACTCCGTCTGCAGAAGTTCCAACCATCTCCGAACTTTCCCAAACCTGGAACAAATGCCTGCTTTATCACCAGGAAAAGGGGCAGGGTTAAAATAAAGGCAAAGAAAACTAGCCTTCCTCTCTTCCAGTTCCAGTGACACTTTTCCCACACGCATCTCTTCCCGCTCAGTCCCAGCTCGGGACTGACCCTGCGTGCCATTGCCTTGAGCAGGAAGCCTCCCTCCACGCTGCCGGGTCCCACTGTCCCAGGGCGGTGCTCAGAACCGATTGGTCTTTGACAACGAAGGAAGCCGCGCGAGGCGCCAACCTTGTGTGCGGCCCCGGTTCCCGGGCGCCGGGCCAGGTACCCACCTCCACGCGCTCCTCGCGCAGGCGGATGCTGCCGGCCAGGCGCTCGCGCGTGCCCACGTCGGGGTACTGGTTCTGCACGAAGAGCGCCTCCAGCGCCTGCAGCTGCTCCTCGCTGAAGATGGTGCGGTGGCGCCGCGTGCGGCGCTGCGCGCCCTGGCCGCCCGCGCAGGGGAGCGCTCCGGAGCCTCCGGTCTGTGCGGCCAAGGGCGAGGGCGCCGCGGGCCCCAGCCTCAGCGGCCACGGCAGCCGCGCGCCTGAGGGCGAGGGCACAGTAAGGCGCAGGCGGGGCCGAGCCCCGCACCGACACCTCACCCGGGCTGAGGCGTCCCCCAGGCCCGGCCCCCGCTCCGTGCCCACTCACCCAGCCCAGGGACCGTCTCCGGGGACCTGCGGGCCGTCGCAGGTGAGCCGAAGCAGCAACAGCAGGTGCAGGGCACAGCCTCTGGCACCCCGGGCTCCACAGACTCGGCGGGGCTCTGGCGACCGGCGGGCTGCAGAGGCCGGGGAGCTCGGCTCGGGGGGCTCCTCTCGGGCAGGCTGGAGAGGATGTGCTCGATGGAGAAGGGGCAGGCCCGCCCCGGGCCCCTGCGGCTGGCCGCGCCCTTCGCCGCAGCCATGCCGGGCCTGGTCGGTGACAGCCGCGGCAGGCATATATACGTCGGGGCGGGGGGGGGGGGGGAGCGCGGTAATCCCTGGGCCGGGCGCCGAGTCCACGCGGGCTAATCCCGTCGCGCCGGCCTGAGCGCGCTAATCCCCGACTTCGGCGGCGGCACGGGAAACTTGCTCCGCGGGGGTGGGGGGGAGGCGGAAAGGGGGAGCCCTGCGCCCCCTTGGGGTCCTTCGTCCACTCGGGGTCTACTCGCGCGCGAGCAGAGCGACCCCCCAGGGAAGGCGTGGAAGGTCGCCTTCCCTTCCTGTAGGGCAGCTGTGCCATGACATCTGCCCCGACAGTTCCTAAAGCGGGCGGCGGCCCTTGCCCCGCCCCTGCTTCTACTGTGCTCCTCCAGGCCTGGGCTGGTGTCTTGGCTTTTTTGAGCCCTTTTGAAGGGGAGTGCGCACTTCTGGAGAAATCCACGCAAACCGTGCAGGCTCCTGACTCCCCAATTCCTGGTCTCAAACCTTGGACTGGGTCTCAGTACCCTGGGTCCCACCTGTGGTCCCACCGCTCTTGGCCCCAAATCTCTCACCCACTTTGGAGCCAGAGTCTCCGTTTCATGGACGGAATTCCCATTTAGAAGGAGAGAGATCCCGGCTGTCCTTTACTCCCAATTTTCTGCCTTCTCTCTTGGATCAGAGAAAGCTTGCTGACCCCACCTGAGGTCTGACCTCCTGCTTTCCCCGAGGGACATCCATCTATCACAAGAATCACAAGGGAATCTACTCTGCACCCTAATCAGAGCTCCACTAGGATGTGCACAGCAGAGTTAGTGGACATGAAGGAGTTCTGGAATCCTCCATCCAGCCCTGATTGTTCCTTCATCCCTCTCCATTTTTGCCCTTGATAACCTCTTCTAGTTTGTGGTCTAATTTTTTTTGAGGATGGGTTTCACTATGTGGTTCAGGCTGACCCTGAACTCACTTTGTAGCCCAGGATGGCCTCAAACTCATGGCGATCCTCCTGCCTCAGCCTTATGAATGCTGGGATTTCAGGCGCAGCGCACCACCATGCCTGCCTTGTGAGCCCAACTTCAACCTGTTCCAAGTTAGTATTTCTTAAAGCCTGCACCATGTCTCCATTTCTAGCCCCTGAAACATTTCCTTGTCACCATGCTAGGCATGACCTTAAGATCTCCTCAAAAATCTGTTTTTTGAAAAAAAAAATCTGTTTTTTGACTGGTATTGTCTTCATAAATGGACCACTTATCTACCTGTCTACCTCCAAAACACACATTCTCTCCACCTGTGCCCTCTGCATGTCCCCCTTGAAAAATGGATTTAACTGCTTTAAGTGACACATCTGTAGTCCCAGCTCCTTGGGAGACTGAGGTAGGAAGATCATGAGTTTGCAGCCAGCCTGGACAACACAGTGAGAAAATAAAAGATAAAACAGGCCTGGGGATATAATTTAGCACTCTCCAGAACCCAAAACAAAAATAATCACCTGGACTTATGTGGGTGTGGTGGTGCCTATCTGCAGTTCCAGACATCTGGGACAAGACAAAAAGGCCGCTAAGCCTAGAGTTCAAGACCAGTCTGGGCAATACAAGATCTCACTGCAAAAACAAAACCAATGACAGAAAAAAAAAAAAAAAAAGGCCACACTAGCTTCTAGTCAATAGGATGCATCAGAAATGACATTGTGTGGTTTCTGAAGCCAAGGTGACTCTCTCTTCCCTCTCTTCTTCCCCCTTTTCTCCCCCCTCTCCCTCCTATTTTGGGAAATTGCTTTTCACAGTCAGGTATCACACTGTCAGGAAGCACAAGAGAGGACATAAATCCTTACTGAGGACCTACAGGTGAGTAAGAAAAACTTTGAGATGGCTCCAGCCCCAGTCATGGTCTGACTGCCGCCACATGCCATGCCAAAGTGGGTCACCCAGCTGAGCCCAGTCAAGAATTACTTGATACAGGGGCTGGGGAGTTAGCTCAGTGGCATAAGCGCCTGCCTTGCAAGCAGGCAGTTGTGAGTTCGATCCCTGGTACCGATAAAAAGGAAAAAGACAAAAAAAAAAAAAAAAAAGAATTACTTAATAGAAACACTGGATGATTGCGGATGTTTCCACAGCACTTATTTCGAGTTGGCTCATGATGTGCCTATGGAGAGCCCAATAGGGGATGGTTCTATAAATGGAGATGGCCAATGTAAATCTGAATCAGGTGGTACTGGCTTCAGCGCTAGACAGTGGGTGGGCAGTGGATGAATCTTTGTCAAGGCTGAGAGTGGAAACTAAAGGAAAATGTTGGAAGGTGAAGGAAAGGAAACAGCTGATGTGTTTTTGACAAGAAATTTAGCAATATTGTCACCTGTAATAGGAGAGAATGGGGGAAATGATGAGTAAGATGATCTAGTTAAGGAGATTCCCAAGGAGGTGGTAGAAAGTACTGCCTGGCTTTTTTCTAGCTACTACAATAAAAGAAGAAAACAGGCAAGTGATGCACACCTGACATCCCATAAGTATGGGAGGCTGAGGCAAGACAGAAACTTCAAGGTCGTGTGGACAACTTAGCAATTTTGTGAGGCTCTGTCTCAAAGTTAAAAAAGAAAAAAACTTTCCAAAAGGGCTCAAGTGTAGCTCACTGCAGAGACCCTATGTTTAAACCCCCCACAATGCAATTTAGATAAATTTTTTCTTGTCATTTTTTTGAGACAGGATCTCACAATGTAGTATTGGCTGGCCTTGAACTCACACAATGCTCCTGCCTCAGCCTCTCGAGTGCTGGAATTATAGGCATGTACCACTCCACCTGGCAAGTAAATACTTATAAAGTAAATAAAAAGGAAAAGCAAACTATGCTAGAGAATTAACTGTTAAATATAAATATAAAGAATCCAGCTTATAAAGTTAAACATACACTTACCATAGAAATCAGCAACTCCATCCCTGGGTATTTATCTTAGAGAAATGAAAGACTCTGCTCATATGAAATATTGTATACCAATGGTTAGTGCAACTGTATTTATCATAACGAGATCTTGAAAATCACCCCAATGTCTAGTGCCTGTAGAATGAATAAACACACTTTTCTATGTTTATGCTATGGAATACTATTCTTCAATAAATAGGAAGAAAATATAGGGGAACCTAAAGCAACAGGAATATATGGAATAACATGGATGAATCTCTATGCTGTGTGAAAGACTTCAATCATAGGCTGGGTGTGGCAGCACATGCCTGTAAATCTCAGTAACTGGGAGGCTAAAGCAGGAGGATCACCAGAAGTTTGAGGCTAGCTTGAGCTACATACTGAGTTTAAGACCAGCCTGGACCACATAGCAAGACCCTGTCTCATTTTATTTTTATTTTTATTTTTTTTTGTCTTTCTCCTTTTTATCAGTACTGGGGATCGAACTCACGACTGCCTGCTTGCAAGGCAGGCGCTTATGCCGCTGAGCTAAATCCTCAGCCCCAAGACCCTGTCTCAAAGAGCAAAAACAACAAAAACAAACAAACAAGCCAAAAAAAAAAAAAAAAGTCCAGGCATGGTGGCACATGCCTATAGTTTCAACAGTCTACTTGGAAGGCTGAGGCAAGAGGATCACTACAAGTTAGAGGCCAGCCTGGGCTACATAGTGAGTTCAAGGCCAACCTGAACTGCATAGTGACATCCTGGCTCAAGAAAAAAGAATTCAATCACAAAAGATTACACATGCTATGTGTGTATTTATTTACTTTTACATGCTATGTATTTATATGACACTTTTACAGAGACAGTACTGCAAAAAGAAAAAAGGAAAGAAAGGGATGGAGGGTGGGAAAAGAAAGAAAGGCTAAAATGGACTTAATATATTAAGTCTGGTGGAGGGAGGGAGGAGTAGAGGAATAAATGTATAAATGGAAGAGAAAAACTAGCAAAATGGTTAAATATAGCTTCATTGGGGCTGGAGATATATCTCAGTGGCATGAACACCTGCCTGCCAAGCATAATGTCTGTTCAATTCCTGGAACCAAAAATAAATAAATTCAGCTAAATCAGTGCACACAGAAAGTGTGAGTGGATCAATCTGGGTGTGATGGCACATACTGTTAACCAGCTTCTAAGGAGGCTAAGGCAGGAGGATCTTGTTTTGAGACCACACTTGGCAATTTAGTGGGACCTTGTTTCAAGATAAAATAAAGTATGATAAGATAGTAAAATAAAGGACTGGGGATATTTTTCAGAGGTAGAGCACTTGCCTTACATGCACAAAGATCCCAGTACTGGAAAAACATTAGATTAAACATACTGCCATAGTTAGAATGTTTTGAATTACCTAAAAAATTCAAGTGTTTCAATACAGTGATAAAAAGCTATGTTCGGCTGGGGATTTAGCTCAGCGGCATAAGCACCTGCCTTGCAAGCAGGCGGTCGTGAGTTCAATCCCTGGTACCGATAAAAATGAAAAAGACAAAAAAAAAAAAAGACTATGCTCAAAGGCACACACTTAGACATCCCCACCCAAACTGTCAGGGTCCCACTCCATCATCAGGGAGCTGACTTTTTCTTTGCCCCACCCCAAAGATGGGGATTAATCACAGGACATTGGGCATGCTAGGCAAGAGCTATACCACTAGCTATATCCTCAGTCCTCTAGAACTTTTTATTTTGAGATAGTGTCTCATTAAATTGCGTAGGCTGGCCTTGAATTTGTGGTCCTTTTGCCTCACTCTCAGAATGTTGGGATTATAGATCTGTGCCACCACGCCTGGCCTCTAATTTTCTTTTTTTTTGGTATCAGGTATCAAACTCATGACCATGTGCTTACAAGGCAAATGCTTATGTCACTGAGCTAAATCCCCAGTCCTAGCCTCTAATTTTTTAAAAATAAAGTTTTATCTTTATGTATATTTAAATGACACAATAATTGTACATATTTGTGGAGTATACTGTGGCACTGTTAATGTATAACGCACAATGGTCAGATCAGGGTCACTGGCATATTGGGGCCCTGACTTTGATGCAAGAGCCTGTGTCCGTTGAGATCCTGCCTGGTGGGGCTTGTCTATGTGCTGCTAAGTGCAGTAACTCTTCTTCCTTGCTGTCTTCTCTTCACCTGCAGTCTCTGAACATGGGCCAAGTGGGCTTTGATGTTCACCTTCTGGTTTGTGTATATATATATATATATATATATATATATTTTTTTTTTTTATCGGTACCGGGGGTTGAACTCACCACTGCTTGCTTGCAAGGCAGGTGCTTATGCCACTGAGCTAAATCCCCCACCCTTATATTGCTGATTATTATGTCAGAACCTGACTTGTCTCTTCCTCAGTCAGTCCAGCCACTCAATCCCATAGCTCTTTTGCTCCTTGTATCCTCCTGCCTCTGAAGTGCACCACTGACCATTCTTCCAGTCACCTCCTGTGTAAATTCTCCCAAACAACATTCTTCATTGTCACCCATGCTGGGGTTATGCTGGAGTTTTGCTAGTCCTCCACCCACCACCAGTGAAGGCCCCCTGACTGCCACCTTATTGGCTTGTGGTTCAACTTCCTGATATCATCCTTACGGCCAGCTTCCCAAGATGACCCACTCCTGGAACCAACTGCTAGGCTCAAAGTTCCAGAAGCATAGCCTATTATGAGGGCTGTTGTTCAAATGACTTGTTTGGCAGGAGGTGCTCTTAGGAGATGAGTGAAGAAACTGGTGTCAGTTTCCTGGATCTGCCTTAAACAAGTACCAAGTACCAAAATTAGGGGTCAACAGGGCTATATTCTCCCTGAAGTCTCTAAGGGCAGAATTTCTTCCTTTCCTTCTCTTTTCTCTTTCTTTTCGTTCTCTTTCTTTCCACAGTAGTGGAAATTGAACCCATTGCCTTCATACTGCACTACATCTCCAGCCCCTTTTTATTTATTTTTTTAAATTTTGAGACAGTTTTGCTAAGTCACTAAATACGCCAGGCTGAGCTTGAACTTGCAATCTTCTTGCCTTAGCCTCCAAGAGTGTTGGGAATCACCATGCCTGGCTCCATGCCTTTCTCTTAGCTGCTGGTTTTCCCAGCAGTTCTTGGTGTTCTTGGCTTACGGATGCCTCACTCCAGTCTCAGCTTCTTGTGTGGCAGTCTTCCCAAATGTGTGTCCTCACGCAGCATTCTCTTTGTTTCTGTATCCATTTATAAGGACCCACCCTACTCCACTGACTCCAGATACTCATCTTTATTTACATCTGCAAAGACCTTATTTCCAAATAAGTTTACATTCACAGATTCCAGGGGTTCCAGGTTGGCCTGAGATTCTCCTACATTTAGTGCTGAAATCTTGCCTCTTGGGAAAGTCTTTTATCCCAGGAAAACTGAGACAACTGATCACTCCAGAAGCAGGATGGCCAGCTAGGAGGATGGAGAAAGGTAAGCAGGAAGCAGAGGCTGATAGAGACTTGTTTCCAAGTAACTCCACCCACTTCGGGGCAGATATAGAGACCCTCATAGGTGTGAATGATCCAGAGGGCAAAAGCAGGGATGGTTTTCTGAACCGCATACAGTAATCAGAGATTTCTCCCAGGGATGGAGGACCATTGTGTGGGTGGCTCCCATTACCCAGGGCAGTACTTAAGATAGAGGCAGCTGTGAGCTGCCAACAGCCACCAATCAGGCTAGGCGTCGGGGAGTGTAGAAGGAGAGTAAGACACTGTGCACCCCACCCCTTCAACTTGCCCACCTCAGTACATGGCCTATCTTTCCCCTATCCACCTGGGCAAATGCACACCTAGACTCCTCTGTTTACGTAGGTAAGTGCATACCTCTCCACCAGGTCCATTGGCCACCAACCAGGCTGGAAAAAGCTCACCTACCACCACAGAGGCCCAAGAATGGCACAGTTGTGAGCCAAACTTAATACCCTTTTCCTTCCCTTCTGCCTCATTGGCATTCCCTCCATCTCTACTTGGCCTGGCCGCTGTCCATCCCTCTGCACTGACTCAGTGCCTATGGAAGGTGTCTCTATCTGGGCTCCCATGATGGCTTTCTCTCCCACGTTCAGTCATTTTTTTCTCTCCTGCCCTCCTTCCCAAAGTGATCCTCCTCAGAGGCTGTGATGATCCCTATAAATACAAACCCAGCCCCTGTGTTTGCTAGCTTCAGGCACCCAAAATCAGTAGGCCCCAAGGACCTTGTTACCTCCATTCCATCAGCCCCATCATCCCCTCTCACTTTCAGCTGCCTACCCAAGGGATCAGCTGCTCCAATATACTGAGTTTGTACCTTGCTTGCCTCTTTGAAGGAAAATTCTGGGATGCTAGTGATCTCTGCAGAGGAAGCTTCTAGGTGAGCCTGCTTGCTGTTTGCACTCTCCCCTGAGCACCTTTGACAACAATCCCAGGGACTCCTGGCTGCAGCCACTTATTTTCCTAGACCCAAGAGTAGCCACCTCTATTTCCTGGACAGATCAAAGTGGTCACTGCCAAAAATGAAGGGATAGATAAGGGCAACCCTGCCTACAGGAGGGTGGGAGTGACCGGGGAGGATCAGAGGAATATGTGTCTTCGGGTGGACACTGAGGGCTTTGGACAGCCAGGAGCCTAGAAGGCAAGGTAAGGAGGGCGGAGCTAACAGTGCAAAAATGAGGCTGAAAGAGGGGAATGCAGTGTGCATCTGTGCCTAGGGGGCTATAGCAGCCAAATGGCGGGAGTAAGACGGTTGGAGCTGGAAGGGAAATGGGGTCCAGTTTGCTCTCGGCTGGAGCGTGCCCCTCCTTTGCCTGGTCCCTCTGCTCCTTTCCTGTCTCCACACCGGGCTCGGGCTCAGACGAGGCCATCAGGATTCCCCTGATTGCTTTCTTTCATACCCGTGCCTCTTTCTGCAGCAAACGCCCGCTAATGCCTCCTTTATCACGGAATTAGAGGATTTATGGCCAATCGCACAAAGGGGCCCTCGATAGCGGCCGTAATCAAATGCCAATCGGCCCGATCTCGGGCGGGCCGGGGAAGAAAACGAGCGCCGAGGATTAGCGCGGTCCTGGCTGGGCCGGCGGAGATAGCATCGGCGCGGCCGCGGTGCCGAAGCCGCTGGGAGAGCCAGCCGCAGCCGCGGAGAAAGGCCGGCTTAGCTCCTCGCGCCGGGGATTCTGAAACCATTAGGGGGGATTAACACCCGGGTTAATCTGCTTTGGGCGTTCAATTGTCTGCTTCGAGCAGTGATCAGGCGCGATAGAAAACGCCTGTGTTGGAGGGGCCTTAGTTCTGGTTGGCCCTCAAGTCTCAGTTTCCCCAACTGTAACTCAGCCAGGGCTGGTCCTTAGGCTGTGGTAGGTGAAGGTAACCCTGCTCCATAGGTGGACCTGCGCAGCTGGTTGGAAGGAGCCTAACCCCTGGTCCACTGCTATTGCCAGCCTTTCTGGGCCAGCTCACCTTTCCTGTCCCATGCCAAAGGAAGGATATTCCAACTCCTGTACTGAACCATTTCACATCTGTAGTGCTTGGGTTCCTCAACAAAGTATGTACCTTTTCCTATTGTGCATGGCCAGGAAACAGATTGTAGACTAGATGAGTGCTGACAGAGATGAGCAAGAAGCTGACACCTGTTGCCAGGCCATCTTTCTTTTGAAATCCCTTTCCAGCATATAAATCCTAAGGGGTATTTGTTGGTTAACTCATGGTAGGGCTGGCTTGCCACCAACTGCTACTTCACCACCCCTCAGCTCCCTGTCTGTGTTGGCTAGGGTGGGGCTGTGTTGGCCAGGGACTCCATAGGTTTCAAGCCCTTTGTCTCTGCCTTAGTTTTCTCATGTGAATAATGAGGCTAGCTGAGAGCACCGATCCAGTGACTACTGGTATGGCCTATCCTCACTGCTGCCTTATGCAGAGACAAAATTTCACATCTCTCCCCCTCCTCTATTACTACTGAAACCCTAGGGTAGGAGGCTCAAAGAAGTGTGCCTACATCTGGCCTCCTTTTCCATGGGGATGTGGCAAGGCCACCATGTATCAGATAAGCCCAGAGGTGGCAGCAGGTGGCTGTTCTGGAACTGGCCAGAAGGCTGCGTGTGGAGGAGTGGTAACCCTGGGGAGATTTATAGAGCCTTCTTGATTCCTATCCCCTAAGTCCCATCTCTTCTTGGTACCTGAGATCAATAATGTTGGAGCAAAAATTACTGGGAGAGGGGTGTGTGAGGAGCTCCTTCTTCCTTCAAGTGTTCAGGGGATACAGGGGAAGTAGCTTCAGTCTGCCATCTGATAGCAGCTGAAGGTCACAGCTGAAGCAAGCAGTTTGGGAACACTTCCCACCCCCAGCATATGCCCATGGGTCAGGCAGGGCCGGAAAGGCGGTGAGAACACAGAACCATCTCCAGGTAGGGGATGGTGGGTTGGGCGGCTGAAGAGCCGGTCCTCCCAGGAGGTGCTGTGGGAGACTTGGAAAGGTGGAGAGCTGTGGCAGAACTGGCCATGCTCGGGGCTGCAAGAAACGGCAGGGTCTTGCAATGATAGCCAAGGACAGGCGTGGTGACAGTGATGGTGAGGAGACTTCAGGGATCCTAGGCCGGAAAAGACAGCTGGGCCACTGCAGCGCTGGGTCTAGGTTCTGCGTCCACCAACAGCGCGTGCGCGGCCTCGAGCGGGTGGCGCATTTTCGTGACGCCATACCTTTTGCGCCATCGGCCTTCTCCCTAGCCTGCTTCTCTCAGAAGGTAACTGACTCGGTGGCCGGGCTGAGCTGCCTGTCCCCGAGGCCGGGAATGACTTATTTCTCCTTCAGAAATGGACGCAAGCAGTTCACGGTGCTGCCTCTGCCCGCGAACCTCGGTAGCCCGGTGCTGAGGGAGTGCCCGGCAGTCCGTGCTCGTGCCCCACACCCCGCACCACAGGTGACCTCCTTCCGGCCCTGGCGGGCAAAGTTCTTGCATTGTACACTGGTCCGCCCGGCAGGTAAACCGCCGGATCGCGATCGCGAAAGTTTTGTTTACCTTCCCGCGTTACGGCTCCGGGGGAATTCCCCGGGCACCAGGAACCGGAGGTGGCGAGGCCAGGCCGGTCTGCGTTGTGCTAGAGCGCCAGAGAGCCTGGGCACCCCCAACCGAGTTACCTCGCGGAAATAGCCTGGGGCTCCGAAGCGTTAGGAGGCAGCGCTTCTCTTGGAACTAACGAGCCGCGATACAGTGGGCATTGGAGCAGAGAGGGTGACGCGTTTCCTCTGAGGTCACGTCAGGGGAAGGCCCTGTGGCCCAGGGGACAGGTTCCTAGGGCAGGCTCGGCCAATGGGGGATCAGGTGGGCTGTGGGCGGTTGTGCCCGTCCAGCAAACAAGATAACTGACAACAGAGTGATAAAGGGGACTTTGGAGGCTCAGGGCCTGATCCAAGCTGATTGGAAGAAGGGTTGCTCTCAGGCATCTTCCAAGTGGGTGAGGGAACGCCAGGGCCACTCTAGGGGCCATGTTTATCCATGCTTCACAGGATTCTCTAGGGTTCTGCATTGTCCTTTCAGGCTAGTTCTCTCCTGTGCTTCCGTCTCTATCTCTTGTGCCAGGTATATTCCAGATCAGGCCAGTAGTTCCTCAGATTTAGACCCCTTTACCTAAGACCCTTGTCTAGAGAATCTTTGAAAACACATGTAAAATAAAAGTCAGTGAAGAAAATATGACTTGAGTCTTTAGCCAAGACTGTTTTACTGTCAGCGTTGGGAGGGGTACATGCAACTCATAAACCAGAATTCTTTGTTATGTAAAGGAGATGGATGTGGCACTAGGCTCAGTAGTGTAATCTTCCCTAGCTTGCTTTAGGCCCTGAGTTTGATCCTGGGATGGGGAGCCCATTTTTCAGGAGTGACTTGGGGTTTTTTTTTGGTATTAAGTGTGACTGCTATTCACCTGTACAGGGACATGGAAAATCCCAGTGGGTTCCTGTGCAGCAGTAAGCTTTAAGGGATTTGAGGTGCAGAAGGTGAAGGATAGCTGCCTGCGCCTTCAACAGTGATGATAGGCTGAAGGCTAGCCAAGCTGCCTCAGGTGTGGTCACCACCTCCTTTTGTCTCTAGTCTGGAGCTGGGTGTAATCCATGGGGGTCAGAGTCTCCAGGTTGTGCCAGGTGGTAGAAGCTGGCTGAACCTTAACAAAAACCAAGTATGACTTCTGGCTGCCGTCTGAAGTTCTGACTGTGGGTTGGACTTGGTGACTTGAAGTTTCCTCACACACCTTCGAAGTGCACACTCAGCCACCTCCTGAAGTTCTGTACAACGTTGGTCTTGCCTGCTGGTTAGTGTGGGCAGGTAGGGCTCCCAGCTAAAAGTGGAGTCTGCTCTGGCTGCAGATTAGCTTGAAAATTTGTCCATTATCTCCCTTCCCCTTCAGTCCTACAGCTACAAGGGCAGGCAGTAGCTCCAGCTCAGTAGCCTCAAGTCTCTCCTGGTCTCCTGCCTTTGGCCTCTTCTCTAGCCTTTGGGGTTGTAGTTAAATGCAATTGACCCTCTAGATCTGTCTGCTTCTCCAGCTGTTCTCTTTTGCTCACTTCTCTCAAGCCCAGGGGCTGGGGATTTAGCTCAGCGGCATAAGGGCCTGCCTTGCAAGCAGGCAGTCATGAGTTCGATTCCTGGTACCGATAAAAAGGAAAAAGACCAAAAAAAAAAAAAAAAAATTCCTCACTCTCAAGCCCAGAGGTATCTGAAGCTTTTTCCTGCACATAGATACTCTCCTCAGGCCTCACTTTAAAACTGACGATTCATCCTTTAGGTGATACATGATTCAGCCTGAGTAGATTCCATTACAGCAGGTGGATCCTCCATGCTCATGGTCCTGAGGTACACAGACCCAGTCTAGTCTACATTTCTGGCTTCAAGTCATGTCTGGTTGAGAGGCCTCTGTCTCCTCTGTGCATTGTAGCATAATCAAGGGGATCCCGAGGATTGCAGGGGAGAGGATGAACACAAGGCTGTTCCTAGGGAGTAAGTTTACGTAGGCCATCCTGTACTGTGCTTCCAGCTGTGGAGCCTCAGCCTTTCTGCAAGAGGGATAGAAACAGGACCCATGCAGGCGTATGGTCAAGAAGTGGTTGTCTTCTCTGGGGTCAGCATGTGGGGGGGGGGTGAGGTCTCCTTTGGGCAGTGACTGGACTCTGCCTGTTGTGGAAACTACCTGGAACCTGGGAAAACAGCAAACCACCTCCTGTAACTCTTGTAAGAAATCTATCCCAATGAGGACTTACTCTTGACTAGGTATTAAGTCAAGCACCCTACAGGGGTGTTATTTCAATCTTGTAACCCAATAAAGGTGAGTAACTTCTGTTTCTCAGATTAGGTGAGTTGTCCAAGATCAAATAGCAAGTGCCAGGACCTGGGTGCATGTCTGATTTTGTGCCATCCAGCACCTATTTTCCAGATGCTGTAGTCTGGGAGTAGGCTCCAGGGTGGCCCACTGCCAGACCAACAGTTTCCACCCACACAGAGCGGTTGCCTGGACTGCAGACACAGGGAGCTTCTTTGTGTGGGCCACAATCCCTGGTGCCTCTATGCCTTGGTATTTGTGTGGGAGGTAGGGACAGCTACTGTGAGGCACCAGGCTGAATGAACTGTTTGGGCCCTTTCTGTCACAGTGGACTGGGAAATCTATGACCATTAGGAACACATGGTCAGCCCAAGTCCCATGGTGCAGGCTTTGAGTGGGAACCTGCCTGAGGCTCTTTAAGGGCTTGTGTTCCCTCTGCAGGTCAAGCCCACAATTGGCCTTCAGATCTACCTTGGGACCCTCTGCACCCTGTCACAAACATAGCTTGGACTTCAGGGACCCAGGAATACCTGTTATGAGACTATAGGTGCCACACTTTCTTTCCTCAGAGGCCATAGGGGTAGGACCTATTCCTGTCTGAGTCAATGTGTTTGACCTTTCCTCTACTGAGGCACTTGGACAGGAGAGTCCTTCCCCCAAGGCATGACTGTGGAAGTGGGGGATGGGACCATAGGGACTCTAAACTCAGAGCTCTGGGACCTGTGGTAAGGGACTCCAGTTAGAGATACCCTCCCTTGAGGTTTATTCTGGGTATGGGATTAGGTATACAGAGGTCCCTGCCAGATAGCTGGACAGCCCCTTTCTGCTCCAGGAAGCTACCTATTACTCTGAGGACAGGCCCCCTGTGTATATCCTCGAGGGAGTACAGGATAGATGCCTGTGTTTCAAAGTTCAGCGCCTCAGACAGGTCCCTGTACTCCCCAACCAGCATGCAGCTCATTTCATAAACTCATAGGAGGTGAGGTGGACTGTGCCACTGGCTGGAGAGCAGGGGAGCACTGAAACCAAGCCTCATCTCGTCACCTCTTCCCATGAGGGATAGCATACCCTAGGCGCACTGGTGCTGGCTTGTCCCTCCACTCTGACCACTTGTGTCTGCCAAGCCACATTTGCCTTGTGGATACACCCATCACCTGACCTTGGGACCTCACTCATTGGCCACAGGAGGGGTGGAAGCAGGCTTCTTGGCCAGGGGCTGGCCTCTAGGAATGCTGACACTGGCTGCAGTCAGTCTGCTTAGGGGGCATGCTGGGCGTGGGTACTACCTTGCCTACTGCAGTGTTCTGGGGAACAGTGGGCTGGTCCCTGGGGACACTCAGCCATCACTGCACCCCAGCCACAACCTGGTTCCATAGATGAACTGATGCAGGAGCAGGAGGATGCAACAGGATCCGGTTTATTCTGCCTTGGCAGGGTGGTCCTGAGAGTGGCGGGTGCCACCCTGTCCTGGGTGGAAGGAGGGCCCGAGGGCCAATTAAGGCCAATGGCGGGAGAAGCAGGGGGCACACAGCCCCTGGAATGCGGTGAGTCCAGGCTGATGAGGCCTGGAGGCAGCTGTGGTAGGCCAGGGCAGGGTGCCCCTGCTACCTAGGGTGGAAGGCACCGGACTGGGACCGGGCCATGGCTACAGGGCCGTGGACCCAGGCCACACGGAGACCCAGGGAAGCAGGTGCAAGGTATGTAACACAGAACATAAAACACAGATACGCTGTTCACAAAAAAGCACATGGACAAGTGGGCACAGAGTCACAGGTCAGAGTAACACCCAATGGTGGCCAGGCTAGACACACAGACACAATGGCAGTGTCACATACAGACCACAGGGGGAGACACAGCACTATGGAACATGATGGTTACCATGGCCACAGAACTCAAGGGGCAAGGGGGCCTTTTGGCACGACTGCACTGGAATCATGTGAGGTGCAAGTGGTGGGAGCTGTCTCACAGCAGCTCTCTTGCAAACCCCCTGGCCTTAGTCTGTCTTCCACACTTTGTTGAGCAGCTTCACCACCTCATCATAGATGACAAACACAATGGCCACGTCCAGACAGACCCGGCCCAGGCGGGGGACAGTGCCTTTGTAGAATCTGTGGAGGGGAGGGTATGCGATTAAGGAGGCAGAGCACGGCATCCCTGGAGAGGATCTCTCTAAAATACCGGAAGGAGTCAACCCAGCGCAGGACGGTACCAGACCAGGGAAGATCTGTAGTGGGTGCAACAGCCCTGCCCCTCCTGTACTCACGCCCTGAGCCCCTCATTCCTCAGGATCTGCAAGCCACAGTCCAGTGTGTTCCGGTATTTGTGTGCCTCTAGGCCCTGCAGAATACCAGTGGGCCAGAATGCTCAGAAGCCAAGCCCTGTCCTGAGCACCTCTTCCCACTTCCTTAGCTTTCCCTGTCCCCAACCTGCATCCGGGTCTTGATCACGTCCAGAGGGGTATTTCCAAACACGCTGGCTGCGCCTGCAACAGCTCCAAAAACCCCGGTGATCAGTGGATTCACAGGCTTGTTGGGGTTGTCCCCTGGAAATGGGGTAAGGATTACAGTCAGAGAATCCTGGGAGTAAAAACGTGGGTATGCTTTGAAGGCTGGTGAGCTGGGAACAGGATCTATGAAAGTGGCCTCCCTGAGGGAGGCCTCCCCAAAGGGAGAAAGCTCACAGTAAGTGTAAGTAGGGTCCTGGGGCACACATACCTTGGTACCAGTTGCGCAGGGAGGTCATGACGAAGAAGCGGATGGCTTGGTTTGAGCCCTGCTTTAGCACAGTGGCTGTGAGGCCCTGATATGTCCCCTTCAGCCCTGAGAACAAGTAGGCAGAGTCAACCTGGTGCCTCCCAGGCCCCAGCTGGGGATTGGGGAGAGGTGTCACATGCAGTGCCAAAATGGCAAGGGGGAAGCCCCTCTGGGCCTGACAGAGGCCTTTGGCCCTCTTGAATGGCTCACCTTGCTCCCGTACAATCTCCCTAACCCCGTGGAAGAATCCTCTGTACTTGGGGCTGGGGGAGGTCTGGTCGTGGATGAACTTCACCTGAGAGAGAGGGAAGCACAGGAGCTGGCTCCTGGCCACCACCTGAAGGGTGTACCTGCCCTTTCACTAGCAGACCCACAGCCCACCCAGATCAGGACAGGGCTGGGGGTGAAGCTCCTCCCTTGGCAAGCAGTGCCACTTTAGGCTGTCTCAGGCCACCACTACAGAGGAGGTCCCAGAACACAAGAGGGACCATCTAGTGAAACAGTCTCTGCATTTATGTTTCTGTTTATAGAACATCTTTAAGGCATAATTTTGTGGTTTTTTTCATGTGTGTGTGTGTGTGTGTGTGTTTTTCGTTTTTATCGATACCAGGGATTGAACTCACGACTGCCTGCTTGCAAGGCAGGCGCTTATGCCTCTGAGCTAAATCCCCAGCCCCTATTGTTTTGTTTTTGAGACAAGATCTTTCTCTGTAGTCCAGACTGGACTTAAACTTGCCGTGACCCTGCTGCCTCTGCCTCCTGAATGCTGGGATGACAATCACATATCACCTTGCCTAGCCTTAATAATGTTTTTGTTTTTCGGATAGAAAACCTCCACAGGACATCTTTTCTGCCCTGCCTCCTGTGTCCAGCTCACCAGCAGCCTCCTGTGACCATATCTTAACCTCTTTCTGGGGACATCCTCCCTACTTTTATAATCTGTGGGTCACAGGCCTCCCAGAACTCTCCAGAACTTCCAGCCTTGACAGTATCCATAGGGCACAGGGTCACCACTGCTTCAGGGATCTTTCACCTGTGGTTTCTGTGTCAGAACCTTGCCTACCTTGATGGTCTCCATAGGGCACACGACCACTACAGCCTCAGCCACACCTGCGCCCAGGCCACACAGCAGCCCTCGAGTGCTATCCAGCCGTCCTTGGGCATCCCGCATGTGGTTGCTGAGGAACTCAAACATTCCAAACCTAGGGGTGACAGATGAGTGAGAAAGGTTACTGCCATGGCCACCCGGAGCTCCCGCAGCCCAGGGCCCAATGGAACCTCACCTGACAGCCGCCTTGGGGATGGAGCCATAGAGCAGGGAGCTGAGGCCACGGTACAAGCCCAGGACGCCATGGCTGCGAACCGTTTGCCGCACGCAGTCCCCTGCAGGAGGGGAAAGTCAGGATCCTGAGCCCGCTCCCCACAGTGCCCCGCCACCCGGAGCCCCGAGGTTGAACACTCCTCACCGATGCCCCTATACCGCGGCGGATTTGACCGTTCGTCCAGTTGCAGCTGAGTTTTCACGTACTCGGTCGGAAATGTGATGCAGATCTCGATGCCACCCGCAAGACCGCCTGCGGGAACCGGGCACCCGGGTTGAGACGCCCCCGCCAGGAGGCCCCAGGCGTTTGCTTCAGCTCGGGCCCCTCCCCCGCTCCGGACTTTGCCCGGTGCCGCGGAAAGCCTTCACTGCTAGGAGGCTGGGCCGGGTCCTACGCACCCACTCCGTTGTCCCCACGAGGCGTGCACGGAGATTCACGGGGCGAGCGCACAGAGCCGGCTGGAGACCTGGGCCGCACCCCCGTTACCCCAAATCCTCGGACCGACCCGGAAGTGGGGCGGGGCCTCGGCGTCCCGGGACCACCCGGAAACGGGACAGGGTAGGCGGGACGGGGGTCCGCGTCCCGTAGGGGCCCACCTGCCAGAATCGCCTTCCCGGGGTGCGTCAGCTTGGCTTTTCCAGTTGCGGGTGCGGCGGCCGCCAGAGAGCGGGGGGCACGGGGCGCGGCCATGACGGGCGGGAGGCGGGGCGCCCAGCGTTGGCCTCGGGTCCGAGCCTCCAGCACTGGGCACACACTCCGCGGCGGCGGCACTGGCGGCGGCGACCGGTTATGGTCCCGGGGGCGGGGCGGCCGGCTCTGCTCTAGCGCTCCGCCCAGCGTGGCCTGAGCCCGGCCCCGCCCCCGGCCCGCCCCGTACGGGCCGGGAAACTGAGGCCGGGGCGGAGCGCGCGAGGCACGCGTCGGGGCGGGGCCGAAGCGCGGCCAATGGCCGATGCCGGGCCCTGGAACACCGAGAACCATGTCTTCTGAGGTGGCGCTTTTGCACCACTGGGGTATTGTGGGCATGGTGCAGTTTCCATAACGCCTGGAGCAGAGACGCGCGCGGGAACGAGTAAAACTCGGAGTCTGCCGTGAAGGACAGGATCTCCAGAGATCCTGAGCAGACCCTCCCCAAGACACATACGGACAGTCCCCTCCCTCTGGTTTGGGCTTGGCCTTGGGACTCCCCACGTACTGTTCAGTTACCACCCTGCTCCACCCTTCACTTTCGGATTTAAGAGCTCTCAGCAAATATGTTTAGGAAGACCTAAACTCAACCCGATTGCATTGTCCCATACAGTTTTTCTGGGCACACACAGGTCGTCACCTCAAGAGGTCCCCCAACTATCTTTTAGTAGGTTGCAGGGCCTAGTGTATCAGCGCCTGTCCCTCCTACTCACACCAGCACCAAGCAGATAAGCTTTGCCTTGAGAAACCGATTTTAATATTCATGATTGACAGGAGGCTGAGTCCTGTTAATGAGATGTTTCTGTTGTGTCGGCAAAGTGGCTAGCAGGGGAGCTCTAGCCAATCTGGGAGTGAAAAGAGTACTGCTCCTTCTAAACACCAGGGAATCCTTACTGACAGGCGTCCCTAGTCATGCCTGGCTTCAGCCAGAGGCCCTACAGACAGGGAACCATTTTCCTGCTGGCAGCTAATGTTGGTCTTTTCGGGTAGTCACTGTATTTTGGCCTCCTCAGGCTTTTCGATGGCTCAGAGGTGGCATCAATAGGCTTCAGCAAAAATAAATAATGTCCAGGTGTCCTGCCTCCCAACTGAGGTCCTCTGTGCTTCTGGAGTACCATGTTTCTTGGAAGGCTAATGCCTTAGTAAGAAGGGGTGTGAAGACTCAGCGCCCACTACACACTGAAGCCATACATGGGAGACTGGGTGAAGCAGGAGTGGTTGAGTATCCTTGAGGGAAGCCGGCAGGGGCTGGGCCGGCAGCAGGACCTGCTGTCAGCATCAGCTGCTGGCCTGCAGAGGGAGAAGCCCACAGTGAGCAGAGCTCCTGCTGCTGGCAGGATAGGGCTCCTCTCTCGGCTGTTCCTGAGTAGCTGGGAGCCAAAGAAGCAGAGTTGGTGGGACCAGCCCTGACTAGGACCAGCCTGAGGCACAGGGAGAGCAGGTGTCTGGAGGAAAGTGGTGGGGTAGGATGGGGTTGGGTGCGTGCATTGCTGCAGGGCTGCCAGAGGCTGGCTAGGCTAGAGAGCAAGCTGATCCCCAAAAGGGACACTTACTTAGCTTAATCAGCTGTGTCTCATTCATGCCCATCAAAATCTAAAAAAACCATATTGACATTAATGGCAAGTGGGTAGCCCAGCCCTGGGGAGGACACCTGAATCCCAGCTGGTGTGTTGCATGCTCATACCACCCCTTCAGGCCTATGACAGCCCTGCAGTGTGTGCTCAGGACCCAACAGCCTCTCCAGTCTGCTTCACAGCAAGGCCATCCAAGGCAGGCTCTTAAGTGCAAAGATCTTCCAGCAAAAGCAAGCAATGGCCGTGCTGCCCAGAGTCAAACAGAGCAGGACACAGCAACAGGACTACTGGACAGTGCCCTCATCAGAAAGCATGGGCTCTCGGAACATGGAGGTTGCTGGGCATGCCAGTGTTCCTGGACATATTAACCTTCATACCTGGGAGACACTGGGTTCTCCCCTTGCCCCAATCTATCTCCATCTCCATCTCCGTCTCCATCTGAAGCCCAGCCAAGGCACAGTAGGAAAATGTGAATCCCTCTAGCCTTCCCCACCCCAGGATGTCACCTACCAAACATGAGCGGGGTAGGCTCCCCAACATGCTCTTCTTGCTTGTGCAGACCCTCTAAGGTATCCAGTTTGTCAACCTGTAAGAAATGGGATTAGGTGAGCATCTACCTAACAGAAAACAGCCCATGCTCTAGGTGAACATGGATCAGAAGGTTTGAACATGGGCCACGACGACAGTTCAAAGCTAAGGATGTGCACAGGGGGAGACTCACAGTGGCCTGCTCTATACCTCATTCTACTCCAGTGCAGTCAGGCCACTTTGAGGTGAAGGCCAGGGGTTTTGGGCTAAGATGGAAGAAGTGGCAGATCCCTGGTGAAGTCTCAGCTGCAATTCCAGCCCAAAGACTTCCTGGAGGGCCCATGGCCCCCAGGTTCACCATAGCAAGCCTAGTCTTCCACTGGACACAGGGACACCTCTATAATGTCCTCCTTATTATGAGAGGTATCTTGTCTGGCTCTGGCAGAAACACGTTTTGGGTAGCAGGGGGAGCTAACCCTAGAGTTATCAAGTATCTGAAACCCCTGGCTAACCCTGTGTTAGCTGTGTGACTGTAGTGCTGTTCAAGGTGACAAAGGCTACAAACACTATCAACCACAACCAACAGAATACATGAGCCTCAAAATCCACAGGGTCTCTCCTGGTAGCCCAACTCCTACACTGTGACATCTCTGAAGTCTGCCTTCTTCTCATGTTAACCCATGGGCTTTTACTGTCACAGACAGTTTCAAGCCACACTTGTTCTTCCCAGGTAGGGGCTCAAAGAAGCCAGCCACTTGCAGGTCAGCACATTTTAAGGAAAAGAGAAACAGCTCACTTCAGGAGTGTGCAGTTCCTATAGCAAACTCCATACATTTGCTTCTAATAGGGAGTCCATTGTGGTGGGAGAAGTAAAGAGCCTTTAAGTCCAACAAGACTGTATCTCCTGCAGCTCAGGTCATGTAGTCAAGACTGCCCTCTCCCTCAGCCCTAAAGGTCATCAGGGAGCTTCATACCCAGATAAGCTGTGTAATGGAACTGGGTCACACTCTCCTGCAGAGGAGTGATGGCCCTGAATGGTCTCTCAGTTGGCTCTCATCAAGGTCTGGGCAGCTCCAAGTGGTGGTACAGACAGCAGGCAGCCCTGAAGCACCTTGTTGCTGTTTCTGTCATAGCTCACACTGACCTATGCTTTCTTCCTTTGCACCATAGCAAAAAATCTCAGTAGCAGGCTTGTAGAAAGCTTGGTGGATTGCAGAAGGCTTGGTGTGTGGGTGAAAGGGCAAGAAGGTGCTGCTACCAGGTGGATTTTTCACAGTGCTACAAACCACAAACTGACATATATCTCTGGACAACAAGATGCCACAGATCTCTGGACAGTGGCTGAAGTTGGATCCCAGAGACTCCTAAGAATATTACCCAGTAAGAATTTTAATATCAGACACTGTCATCAATGAGAAAGGTAAAGTCATCCCCTTCAATGCTGTTGCAAAGAGCCAACGGTATGGTAACATTTCTACTAAGTGCTATGCAAAAGGGTCAACAACAGCTGCATCTTGAAACTCTCATGGATGTTCTGAGAGCAGACAGCCAGGCCCACATGGAGCCCAATGGGCTGTGTTCTGGAGGCTCCAAGGAATGCTGGCACCCCTAGTTAGGGCTGTCAGCAAGCAGGTATGGTGTGATGTGGTGTGGTGTATAGTGTAGGAGAGCTGATGTGAGCAGCAAGTGAGAAGTTTTACCTAATGCCTCTGCAGTGATTTTCTAGTAGGTATGGAAAACTACTTGAGTATGAATGAAATAGGCCATTTTTGAAGCAGGTCAGGACTTGTGAGTCAACCTGGGCTGGCATCAAGCAGACCCAACATCTGGGCCCAGCAGGCTCAGAGCCAGGGTCACTGTCAAGGATGGGCTGTACCACACAGGGTCCAGGACTTACTTTGCTAAGGTACTCCTTCATCACCTGGATGAAGTAGGGCATGGCAAAATCAATGAGGTTGTGTCTCCAGGCCAGCTCAAGTACCACATCTGGGTGAAGCAGGTCATAGCAGGTGAAGAGAGAGGCTGTGAAGCACTCTCGCTTGCCTTCCTCCAGGAACCATCTCAGCAACTTCTCCACAAGCTCTGGATCACGTGATTCTGCAGCATGCTGTATGGCGTCCTGTGGCCAAGGCAAATACACAGCATGGGTCACACTGCATAGCAGAGGCTGCAAACCTGCAAGTGGTTGGGTGAGTAGCAGTGCCAGGTTTCTCCTCTGAAGACTTCTGATGCAATGTGGTCATAGATGCCTGCTTCCAACTGGCCGGGGCAGCCTTGGCTGGTGTGCCTTCAACTTTGCTTAAAGTGAGCATTGTTCTGTTTACTCTCCTGTGGGTCTTGGGCATTTCCAGACCCCTGTGCTCCAGACTGAGTTTAGTTGCCTCAAGTGGCTTTCTAGAGGACTCAAGAGGCTCTAGGAGCCCCAGCAAACTCAGCACTTTGAGGTGGTATACACCACCACAAGGGCCCACATGTGCAACTCCACTTTGGTCCAGTGGGAGAGCAGGGCAAGAAGAGGATGACAGTTCCTCTGGCAGCTCAACCTGACTAGAAGATTCCCAGATTTAAATTTCACAGTGGTACTGAACCACCTGTCATTGGCAGAAACAAATGGTTTGAACATAATTTTAAGTTAGTTTAAAAAATTCTGCAAACCTTGGGCTGGGGATTTAGCTCAGTGGCATAAGCGCCTGCCTCGTAAGGGTGAGGTCATGAGTTCAATCCTTGGTACCTCCCCCCGCCCATAAAATAATCTGCAAATCTTGACAAGGATTAAAATGGGTAACTTGAAGTGGGTTTTTTTTTTTAATTTTTTGAGATGGGGTCTCTCTATGCAGTTCAGGCTGGCCTTGAGCTCACTTTGTAGCCAAGGCTGGTCTCGAACTCCCACCTCAGCCTCCCGAGTGCTGGGATTACAGGTATGAGCCACCATGCCTGGCTTGAAGTGGATTTTAAACTGGCTGCAGTAGTACATACCATTAATCCCAGCACTCGGGGAGCTGAGGCAAATGTATTGCAGCAAGTTTGAAGCTGGGCTGGGTTATATACTGAGCTCAAGGGCAATTAAGTACACAGTGACCCCTGTCTCAAACTAACAAGAAAAAAGAAAAAACAAAAACTGCTGCTGAGCCTGCATGGTGATGCATTCCTATAATCCCAGCACTCAAGAGGCTGAAGCAGGAGGATCAACATGAGTTTGAGGCCACCCTAGGATATGTAGTGTGTTCAAGGGCAACCTGAACTACATAGTAAGACCCTGTCTAAAAACAAAACAAAACTTCCATACTGAATTTAGGAAATGCATGTGAGAGTCAACTCCATGATTCTTGAAGAGCCGCTCAATCCAAATCAGATCCCTCTCAACTCTAAATCTATGTTTTAAAAATAGCCCTTCCTTAACATCAGTCCTCTAACCCATCTTGAGGATCTTCTAGTAAAACTCAGAGCCAGGTATCAGGGAGAAGGAAGGGTGTGAGCTCCCCTAGTGCACCTTCCTCCAGGAATCAGGAAGCCCAGCAAGGTGACTAATGCCAAGAGAAAAAAGGATGTGGGACCACCAACCTTGTACAGATGGTCCTTCTTGCAGAGCTCCACACTCTGAGCCCATCGGTTGTTGCCCTTGTACAGATAAGCCGCAATGCGCCTGAATTCAATCAGTTGGTGCTTCTCCAGCTGCTGAGCCAGGCTGATATTGTCGAAGTTGTCATAGGCATCAATAGATGCTCTCAGGCCCTAGGAAGACAGCTCTTCTGTGAGGGAGGAGGCACTGTAATATGGCTTGTCTGCACAGCGAGCTGTCACCTGGAATCACAGACAAGACTTCTTCCCACATGCCTACTGGTGCCCATAAGCCCTTCTGTGCAGGGCAGCCTACTGTGGGAATGAACTGCCAGATACAGACAGGGCCCCACAAGCATCTGTGATGCCTTCTCCACACCTACTTGATAATCTTCTTCCTCAGTCAGCAAGTAGTTCAGTGCCTCGTTCACACTCTTATTGTTGTGGTTCTGGACTGATCGTAGGTAGGGCTTCACCAGGAGTAACTGGCCTGCCTGACAAGTTGGGAAAATGGTCAAGGGACTTGGTCAGGGGAGGAGGTGCTCAGGATGCCCCAATGAGAGGTGGAGGTGGGCATGGGTTAGTCCAGGAGCCACAGAGCACCTTGTAGACAACTAAGGCCAACAGGCCTACACACTGATATAAAGAGGACAACTTGAGGCCTCAGTTAACACTATTTAATTTGTGGACAGTGTTGAGAATACCCATTTGTACCTGAAACAGTCTGATAAACTGAACATGGGAATTTCAAAACCTGTTTTGGAAGGAGCTACCTTCACATGGCCTCAATAAAGCTAGCTTGATACCTTTTCTCTCCAGACATGGGGCTCTGGCCAACACACCTTTGAAAAGAAGCTCACTGTCCTGGTGTGGTCCAGCCGGGGTGACAGCACCAGCAGTAGGTCATTGATGAGCAGAGGCTTGTAATCCAAGTAGAACTGCAGGGCTTTGTAATAGAGCTCTATGTTGGCTACCTGGAAGGGGGCAAACCTGAGGATCAGCCTCTGTCCTCCCTCCAGATACCTCAGCTCCTCTGTGCCACCTTCTGGTTTTGCTCAACTGGTAGTGAGACCTACCTTGATACCTCACAAATCTGAAGGGCTCAATATATCCTCTCCCATTTCTATGGTATTTTTCTCCACAGAAATCTGATTCCTGTTTCTTGCCTGCCTCATATAACCAGCTACACCAATATCTGACAGAAGACTAATGCTCCAGCTATTCAATAAATGAAATATAATTAAGCCAGAATAACCTCAAACATCAAAATGAAGAAAAATGTTTTATTTTGGGAGCTGTCTCCAGCCCTCACTGTTTTGTAAGCATGTTGGTAGTGCATCCTATTATATCTCCAGCACTTTTAAGGCAAACATGGTGACATTCAGACCCTAAAACTCAACAGCAGCCCAAGACCAACAGGCACCCACAGGAAAGGGCCACTCATTCTGGATGGATGCCATTACACTGAGAGGGCTGTCCTTCAGGTTTTAAGGTCTAGTAAAGCTGCATTCTCTTGTCTCTTTCTCCATTGGCTTGCTGCCATTCTCTTGCTGACAAGTCACTTGATGCCTTGCTGACTACAGCATGATGTCTAGGGCCTGCACACAGTTCTGCTGTTTGAATAACAAGGTGGTTTCTTGCTCTCTGGAAAGTAATGACCCACACAGCATGATGTGTGTCCACATGAGCAAGCAGAGGTACTGAGATGTGCATGGGGCTTTCTCTGGTCTTGCCAAGAGAAGGGATGGACACCATGGGAAATTCTAAAGCTGGATTTAGATGATCCAGGAGTTGTGTGTGGCCCAGTGAGGTGTGTAGATCAGAAGACTGGGAAGGAGTGTCACTGCAGCCCTTTATGGTTTACCAACCATTTTAGCCTCTTCTGTTTTTCCTTTGTGCTTTCATTCTGTTGGGATTTTCCCCTCCTCTTTTGGTACTTGGGATAAAACCTAGGGCCTTTACACTGAGCTACATCCTCAGCCTTTTGATACTTTTGTTTATTTTTGCCCAGAGTTCTGGGATTATAGCACCTGGCTACATTTTTCCTCTTATGCTGCAGCACTTGCTGCTACCACAGATTCTTACAAGGTCTCTAGCACTAGCCTAATGGAAACAAAAGGAGAGAAGTGGCCCAGTGCTGTTATAATGCTCCCCCTATGCATGGTCTGCCCCCAGGACTGGTTCCCTAGCTGCTGTGGATATGCTGACATTAGATCCAGGAACTTGTCATTCTTCCAGACTGGTCCCTTCACCAAGTCATCTAACAAGCAAAGCAGGGAGTGTGGATGTCCCACAGGATGAGGTGTGCAAGTAGATTTTAAATTTACTCTTCCTGACAATTCACCTTGTCTAAGTCCCACTGGTCTGGCTTGCCTTAGATGACTGTGGGATTAAAAGATGTTGTAGAGGAACACACATCTCTCTAAGGTTCTCATATTAGGTCATATGGGCCAGTAGAGTTGACAGTGGTCACTGAAACCAGCCCTGGCTTTCCCCCCATGAGCACAAGGGATGATGGACATTCTCAGCCCTGTGAAACAAGTCCAAGTTCATACCAGGGTGCCATATTAGCCATACTCTCACCTCAATCACTGGTGCTAAGCTGCAGGGATCTGGAGTTTTCTGCCACTCCAGAGTTGAGTAGGTCTATGGACCATCTGCCACACCCACTTTTTTGCCTAGGGAGCACTGGCATCTATGCAGTGCTCTTCCCCAGAGCCAAGCTGGGACAGACCCTGGGTGATGTCACTAGCCACACAAAGGATCAGGAACATCACAGAACCCCAGGGGGGTAGGGCTACTTCTCAGTTTTGTAGAAAATTAAGGCTTGTAGATTTTGTAGTGAACTCCATGGTGACCACTGGTATATTCCTAATATATGAGAAGCACCCTCTGCATTGAGGCCCTGCCACTAACCACTTGGCAGGGAGGAACCGCTGTGTCCATTTCACTAATCATGTAACTTAATTCTAAAGTGATGAAGTTCCTGGATCACAGTGACAGAGATGCCAAGATTGCCAACTCCATCTTTATGAGTGAGCCCCCTGCTTGTCCTGACGCTACCTAGCCAGGTGTTGAGTAGACAGCAAAGCATCTTGTCTCCTGTGTAATACAGATTGAATGTCACCCTTGACTGGGAATGTCATTTTTACCCTGTTTGTCTTTACATTAGGAGCTGATATGACATGTCTCCCACACAGCAGAGTGGCAGAAGCTTGGTGTATCACCCAAAAAAGGTGCTTGGCCATGAGCCTCACTATGGCAGACAAGAGACATTGCTCTTCTACATGACATGCCTCATAGGTACTGCTGCTATTTTATGTATACTAAGATACATGCACTGCCACTTCAACTGTGGCATGCCATTTTAAATATCTAAAGAGTTAAACAGAAAAAGTACCCATAGAACAGATTAGGTATGGATAGTAAAGCCTTTAGACCTGTCTTCATGGAAAGGGTCACAGCAGCATGTTATCTGCATGTGTTCTATTAGAAAGCTGCAAATCTTGTAGAAGGTGAATTGACCCATCAGAGACTTACAAGTTTCATAGTACTGTGCCATGTAACATGGATGTTCCCTCCCAAGAACCGTATAAGTGTGATGCTTGACCTGAAGGACGACTCTTCCTTCAGATAGTTCCCAGGAGGCCCAGGAGCCAAAGACCTCCCTTGGCACCTGACCACCACCTACACTTACTGCACTAGCTGCACATGGAAGAGAAGGTGCCTGAGGAACGCAATAAATACCAGAAAGCTCTGGCCCTGATTGGAGTGGTGGGACTGGATGTAGTGAATACACTTCCTTTTCACTGCAGACTGCAGAGAGAAGAGGTTGATGGGCCAATTATTTACCCCAAGACACTGGGAACAAAATGAAGACACTCAATTCAAAAGGCCTGGGGACTGATGACAATTTCACCTCTTCCTAATTTGCATGTAGAGCTGAGGAAAGGATAGCTCCTGAGGCTGAACAAGGTCAGGCCAAAACCATACAGTAGCATTGGATTGCTTGAGGCTGCTACTCAAACTTGTTGTGGTAGCAAGTAGAGTTCAGTATCCTAGTTAGCCCAATCAGACTAAAGGAGGGATAGTTATTCCTGGGCAGCCCTGGACTGGTTCCTCCACTATAGGCATTTCCTGTGCTCTTTCTCTAGAGCTGACAGTTTTGTGTTCCCCACACTCAGAACACATCTGCCAGTAGCAGGCAGACACTGGTGATCTCATTCCTGCTTACCTTGGCAATGACATCTTTGAACTGACTTTCTCTCCAGGCCTCAGTGGGGTGGCTCATCATGGTAAGGATGGCATTATCGTACTCCTCATGTTTGTCATAGAGAAACACCAGCTCTGCCCAGAGATGTGCCTGCTCTGCAGCCCTCAGCACCTGAATAGGGAGGACACAAGTGAGAATTGGCATGTGTCACCTGAGGACTTGGCAGCCAGAAACCTGAGCACAAAGGTACCTTTGGGATGTTGACCCGAGACCAGAAGAGCTCCAAGTGCTCTGGCATCTTTTGTGGCTTGAACTTGGAGTAGAGGATGGCCAGCTCGGTGAACATGCCCATGTGGGCCCGTTCCAGGCCCAGGGCTGCCTCCAGCAAGAGGATGAGCTCCTCAAAGTAGCCACGATCCTAGTAGACCAATACCCACAGCTATAGCAAAGAAACTGCACTTCCCTGCAGCCAGACCCATACCAAAGGCAGGGCAAGCATAGGCCAAGTGCAGTGAGTAGGAATGACCCTTAGGCAAAATATAGAACTACGGATTACACTATTTCACTTAGTAACTATTTAGGTCATGTTGGGTCAAGTGTTGAGAAACAGCCCCTAACACTGCAATTCTCATGTTTAAATACAAACTGGTGTTGCTTTAAAAATGATTTTTTTTGAGATAGGGCCTCGCTAAGTAGTGCAGGCTGGTCTCAAATCCCCAATTCTCTACCTTAGTCTTTTGAATGCTGGAATTACAGGTGTGTCTATACCATGCCCAAACAGAAAATTGAGCACTGTAGGGTCTGAGGATGATTTGTTTTAACTTCTGTCTTCACAGTGTACTCCTTTTGGAACCCTGACTCCAAAAAGCTAACTCCACTCAGAACGCAACCATTGTCCCCTGTCATGTGACTGCATCCTCAGTTGTGATGGCCAGCCACATACATTCAGATCCAGTCTTCTTAGCCATGCTCCTTGGATAAGACAGATCTTGGTCACAGACTGAAAACTGTGGTGGAGCCCTGGAAAAAACACTAACCATGTGTATTATGACCACAGACCTAGAGAAGACTCAATGGGACCACCTCACACCCTTCCTCTACCTCCAGACACCTTCCATGCTCTCATTCTGCATTTGCACACTCTAAGGAACTCTGCCTGAGCTCCTATCTGGTGTCCACCAGCTATGGCACCAGCCTCCACCAAGGCCACTGCTCTAGCGATGTTCTTCTCCACAGATGACCTTCAGAGAACATCCTCTGAGCATATATTCTGCCGAAGCAAGCAGAAAATATCTTATGAGTATCCTGTCTAGATTACTTTCTTATCGTGACTCCTTGTTACCTCCCAATTATCATCCCACTGTTTTACTTTTCTCTATGGCAAAATCACCCCCCAAAAAGATATGTTCCTATGTTGCTCCTGGCTTTCTCTAGCATTCCTCAATTCTCTTATCCTGTTATCTCTCCTGAGCTAGCTGGAGTCCCTTCCATGCTACATTTTACTCAGTATGGTAGGACTAAATGGCTTCAGAAACCCCACAGGTAGAGGGCTGAACTCTCAATATGTGGATGATGTGTATCAGCTGTTCTACTTCAGTGCCCCATGTGCAATGTGAACAGTGCCCTGCCTGCCAAGTGTACACCCCTGGCACCCCTCTTCGATGTGCTTGTCCTTAGAGCATCTGATCACACATTCTATAGGCTACACACAGTGGCTCTGTCATGACTTTCCCCATATTGTCAACAAGTTTTCTATGGGATGTCCCTGTTGGGTAAGTCACTTAGCTTTTGAAGACCCAGACACAAGAGGTAAGAGAGGATTTTGTAAAATGCCAAGTATCAGCTAAAAGCCCAGAGAAGCTAACAAGAGGCCCAGAGAAGCTAACAAGACACTGTGAATTTAACTTATGAACTAGTTGGCTGCACACAGAGGAATATTTCCTACAGACACAATGCCTCTCTGTAAATGCAATGCTGTTGGTGATTGTTGTGTACTAAGGTAGCAATATCCCTTTAATTGGAGTGTTAATATCATTCATCCTTTGCACTCCTGGCAGAGCTCCTCACCTGGTAATAGTGTATCAGCTCCTCCAGCTCATCTGCATGAATGACAATGTGAAGGCCACATAGCTGTGCTAGGCGGAACTCTTGCCCATCCACGCAGGCAAAGCATACCTAGGGAAGGCATTCAGAGTGAGTGTCCCCAAGACAAGACCCAGTTCCACAGCAGTGCATGTAGCTGAGAATGCAAAAATACCAAACAAAGAGGCTCATAAACAAACAGGGGGTTCTGAACAAGTAGATTACTGTAAGAGCTGCCCAAGACTGGAAGAAAAATTATATTAATAATCTACAGGCCAAGAGAGTGTTTGAGATCATGGAGAAAAGAAAATGTATGTATTACTTCCCAAGCTTTGAGATGTGGAGGTTGCTTTAGGTAACTGAAGAATCATCTTGGAATCTGAGGTTTGGGGTACCAAAAGGATTTTATACAGCTCAAAAATAAGTATCATCAGAACATAGTGTAACTGACTGTAGTTTATATAGGAGCAGCATGTCTAATGGTTCTTTTGTTTTCTGTACTGTACTATGTATGTTCTGCATTGTAACAGGTGTGAGAAATGAAGCAAGCCCCTGTGCATAGGGGTCATGGAGCTGAGATTCTTACAAGGACTAGATCACTTTGGGTCAAAATCAGAGCTGAGTTTGCTGCAGTCTCCCTACTTTCCTTACCTTCCATAAACAGCCCATGTTCTCAAAATGGATAAAGCAAAACATGTGCATAAATAATCACATAACCCAGTTGTCACTGATACAATTTCTGGCCTATCATTTTTTTGTATTAGGATTTGAACTCAGGACCTCAAGCTTGCCAGGCAGGTGCTATGCTGCTGAACTAAATCCCTGACTCTTAGCCTATTATTTTCAAGTGTGACATATACGCTAGCACCCCTCCAACTCTCATACACACTAGGGATTTTGTTATACACTATACTTCATAACACATCCTCCCATGTTGCTGGAAACATCTTTTCTTATGACTCTCTATTCATTTTTATTTTTGGTACCAGGGATCAAACTCACAACCTTGCGCTTGCCAAGCAGGTGCTTATGCCACTAAGCTAAATTCCTGGGCCTGGTTTCTTACTTTTGAGACAAGGTTTTATTGTGCAGTTCAGGTTGGCCTCAAACTCACTATGAATGAGGCAGTTCTCTTGCTTCAGGCTCCCAAGTGCTGGGCTTACAGATGTGCGCCACTGTGCATGGCTGATTACCTATTCATTTTGAACAGGAGAACACAGTCCAAAAGTACATACTTCTTTAACAAAGGCCTTAGTATTGAACATTGAAACTGATTTGAATCTTTTTTAAAATCTTTTATTGATGGTTCAGAGATTCATCTCTTTACAAAATTTTGTGTACTTTCAGACAATTCTGATTTATGATAGCCACTCTACCAATTTGCCACAAACCCCCAAGAATGCCAGTTTATGATACTAGGCAGACAACATGTTTAGGAAGTGGTGTAATAAGATTCATAATGCTGAAAATTCCATTGTATTAAGATAGCTTCTGGAAGTTCAGGGCCTTTGCCTCCCACTATACATGCTAACTTATGAAGTTCTCTGAGTCATCCTAAAGGACTAGGATCTCTGCTTGGTCCAGAGGTCCATACTTGGATTTGTACTGTTTGGCAGAAGAATGCAGAGTACAACAGGAAGGACAGGAGAGAATGCTTGTCAGAAAGTGCTCTCCAATAGACTTTCTACAGCTTACCTCCTTCCAGGTCCGGGTGCTGTTGGCCTTGCGGCTGTTGTCCACTGCTGCCTGATACTCACCCAGGTGGACCAAGGTGGAAGCTAGGCGGGCAAAGTTAGAAACACTGCTATACAGCAGTTTGGCAGCCTCATACATGCCCTCTTCATAACAGCGGTCTCCAACCTATGGACAAGTTGGGGGTTCTGGTGAGACATTTCTGGTGAGGGTTTCTCTAGAGTTAGTATTTTTCTGTGCTGAGAAGAAGCATCTTTTTTCTTTTTATTGTAATGCTAGGGATGGAACTCAGTACTTCATGCATGCTAGGCAAGAACTCTATCATTAAGCTCCATCAGTAGCCCTCAGAAGGAACATTTTTCTAATCATGTAGAGACCCTAGAAGGTGAAGCGAGCCTCCCATCCATGGACCCTCCTCTCCCCCTACTCCAGGCAATCTCTGCCTGTGGGCTTCTTCATTCCAGCACCTCTCAGGTCCTGGCTATCATATTCCATACCTGAATCCTCTGGCCAGGCTGCAGAGGTGTGCGCCTTCTGTTCCTGGTTGTTTTCCTGACCCTGCTACAAACTGCTGACTGTGAGTCTTGGGGTCAGCATTACCTGACCATTTACAGTGAACCCCTTGACAATCTCTTTGACCAATCCTGCTCCCAGGACCTTGTCTTCCTCATGTCAGCAGCCAGTCATTGCCACAGCCATACCTTAAACCCTGTCAGAGTCCTGCCGCCCCACGAACTCCTACCATAGTTACCTACTGTGCCTAGCCCCCACCAGTCCAGCTCACTGTCATTGTCCCAAGCACCTCATCTTTACCAACCGAGTGACTCTATCAACTCCCTACTGCCCCTGCTACTCTGTCTGTGCCAGCTTACACTAGTTACCCAGCTGGCAGCTACAGTCAAGCTGTGTGGCTCTTGGCATTCACTCTCTGATATGGAGTTGTTCAGGGCCTTTGATTTGCTTTCAGAGCTAATTCTTTGTGTATTCGCTACCTGGGCCTGTAGAGATATACACAAACAGCAGAAGCCCAGAGTACTGATAGGTCTCTGAATTCATAATCATGAACCTCAGACAACCTTGCCATGCTACCAATCCTTCTTCCTTAATCCATGTTCATTCCTGCCCTGCCCTTGTATCTTTTCTTTTCAAACGTCCAACGGCCAGATGCGGTGGTGCAAGCCTGTAATCCCAGCACTCAAAAGGCTGAGGAAGGAGGATTGCCACATGTTCAAGGCTAGCCTGCACTATATAGTGACTATGAGCAGCACAAACTACATAGTGAGACCCTGTCTCAAAACAAAACAGAACAAAACAAACAAAAACACCTTCAATAGTTTCTCAAGGGGAGTACCTGGGTTCCTAATTCCTGAGAAAATAAACATCATCAGAGCAGTTCTGCAGCACCAGACTGTGGCTGTCCACTTCCTCACACCACCAAGCCCAACTCCACTGGTACACTTGATTTATTCTGCTCCATGTCAGGATCCCAGCCCTGTATCACTATCACCCTCTATATAAAACCACTCCTGCAACCTTAAGGAACCACTGTTCTTTTCCCAGCTTGAAACAAAACATAACAAATACTGCTCCTTTCAGCCTTACCTTTCTACTTTCCTTCCATGTATCCTCTGCAATCGGTCTCCTGCTCCCGATTCTGTGACATGTCCTTTACTCTCCAGATGCCAGTGCAAGTGTCTAGGATACCTCTGCTTGCTCTCCCACCCTTGGGCTACTTCCCACTTCCACTAATCTCTGCTGCCAGGTAGTGAGAGCCCAACTTCTGTTTACAGCCCATGCCACCTCACTTCACACCCCTACTACCAAGTCCACTGTATGCAGAATCCCGGGATGTGGGAGTAGCAATGACCTTTGTCTGCAGTGCAGGTTGCTATGTGACATCTGTGGTCTGGACTTCTCTGAGACCTAACTTCTCCAGCTGGCTGCATGCATCCACATGACATCCAGCAGAGGTCAGCCTGATTGAGCCTGGATAGTCCTCACTGTGCTCCTGTCTCCCCAAGCACAACTCCAAAACATGGACTTGGCCTTGCCTCCCTATTCTCACACTGACATCAGCAGCAAACCTGTCAGTTCTTCCATAGATACATCCACAGATGAGCTGTGCTTTACCACTCATGTTAACAACTTTCTATGTGCTGTCATCATCAGCGCCTACCTACATTCCTCCCAGCCCCCTTTCCCTCTCATATAGGCCAGCTTGCACGCTTCTGCTGGAAACTCAAGAGAGCCACAGTCCTGACAATGAGCCTTGCCTCACCGAGAACAATAACTCCGTCCCCTCTACCACCTTCTCCACTTTGGCACAAAGGCTGTGGTCACCTTGACCCCCTCTACATGGCTCTCCATGAGACCTCTGCACTTTCACCATTCTGTCTGCCCTGAGGGCTCCCCACAGAGAGATGAGGACTCAGCTCTCACCAAGAGGCCCAGTCTAATATTGAAATGCCCACCCAAACACCTCTCATTTCTCCTCTTCACACTTAACCATTTAACATCCCATCATATCTCCCCCTCCCCCCACAGCATTATGCCAGGTGTTTTTTTTTCCATGTCTTTTTGTGGGCACAGATTCAAGTTCTATTTTCAGTCTTACATCTACAGCTTTACACTCTAGTTCATAGCAGAAGCTCAGTAACAGTTTGTTGAATGAATGAGAAAGTGAAGTAATATATTAACCTATGATCATTTAAGACTCAGAACACATGGAAAATGAGTAGAATGATTTAATAAAGATGCAGTTGGCAAACACAGACTGGGAAACACATATAACTGGGTGATGAGCTGGACATGGGCCCCAGGCTGACAGACATAGGCAGGCTTGCAATGCTTTGGGCCAATGTGATCCCAGAGGCAGAGGTCCCCTCCTCTGCTGCCCACCAGCCACATCGGACAAAGCTCCCATCCTACTTGGCAGTGCCTCACACTCTGGAAGACTTGGTACTAATTCAGAGGGGGAGTTTGGCAAGATTTTATCTAACAGTTTTATTAATTCTATTAATTCAAAAAGTCAATTTTTGAAATTATATGGTCACTAACTGGAAAAAAAAAACTGTATAAATACAAGCAGCTAAAAGGAAAACGACATAGTACTGCCCATTCTATATCCCTGAATTTTTCACAGTTCCAACTGTGAGCATTTTTCCAGTCATATATGTTTATTGTATCATGTGTACCATTTTTCACCCTGTTTGAACTTGATTTGAAAGCCTTCTATTAGGGTTGGGGATTTAGCTCAGTGGCACAAGCACTTGCCTGGCAAGCATGAGGTCATGAGTTTGATTCCTGATATAAAGAAAACAAAACAAAACAATGAGCTTCTAAATAGTTTCAAAGGTCATACTATATTCCACAGGTGGATGCAGTTAATTATTTCATTTTGTTAGATACTGGCCAATTTTTATTAGTATAAATCATGCTGTCATGTTCACAATGGGGCCATAATTTGCATGGCTCACTGCCGGACAGCTCTAACTGTACTTCTTCTCAGGGAGTCTTTGATGACAATAATGCAAAGGAAACCACTGATTTAGCAGACCACAAGTCATCATATTACAGTTTTTTTTTTTTGTCTTTTTCTTTTTTATTGGTACCGGGGATCAAACTCACAACTGCCTGCTTGCAAGGCAGGCGCTTATGCCGCTGAGCTAAATCCCCAGCCCCTATATTACAGTTCTTTAAGGAAAACATTAAAATGCTATAAAAGATGGTAATACAGCTAATTTGAGGAATAGTTGTACATGCATATTATATATACCAGCAATGAGGTACTTGTGATTTCCATGTTAAAATTTAGAGAATTAATTATTGATAAACCATTAACTTATGAAGAAATGCCATGGGTGCAAATTACTGAAAAAACTAACATTCACTTTTTAAAAGCTTAGTCAGAATCAGCAAGAAATGCATGCAAGTGATGTACAGAATGTTACTGAAAATTATCTAAAAAACTGGGTGCTGCTCCAGCCATTAAAAAAAGCCAAGAGCCAGGCATGGTGGTGCATTCCTGTAACCCAAGCACTTGGGAGGCTGAGGCAGGAGGGTCATTGCAAGTTCAAGACCATACTGGGCTACAAAGTGAGCTCAAGGCCAGCTGAACTGCATAGCAAGAGCCTGTCTCAAAAGGATGATAAATAAAGAAAAAAAATAAATAAATAAGCCAAACACGTTATGCTTTGTACACTCTACACAAATCAGCTGCTTTTATATATAAAATATTTTAAAGAAATTCATGAATATAAATAAATTTTTTTTGTCTTTTTCCTTTTTTCCAGTACTGGGGATCGAACTCACGACTGCCTGCTTGCAAGGCAGGCGCTTATGCCACTGAGCTAAACCCCAGCCGAATCCCCAGCTAAATCCCCTGAGCTGAATATAAATAAATTAATTCAAGGAAAAATTTGTTGAAAAGTATTAATATTTATATATGGGCAGTATTTAAGTTCAAGCAACTAACTAGATTGTACTAGTATTTATAGACTTTTTATAAATTTTATTAGTAAAAAAGACTGATAAAAGTGATTAGATCCAGGGCTGGGGATGTAGTTCAGCAGTATAGTGCCTCCCTGGCAAGCACAAGGCCTTAGGTTTGATTCCTGATACCAAAAAAAAAAAAAAAAAAAAAAAAAGTGATTAGATCCAATTGGATAGTTGGTCATACATGTAACCATGGGTGGTTCTAGCTGGCATAAATGATGAATTGATATCTTTCTTTGTGCTTTCTTCCACTGTCTATATGCTTGAAAACTCTTTTCTTATGCAAAGATTCAAATAATATTTCAAAAAATGTTTATTGTTTGAAGGGTGGGTAGAGAAATGGGAAAAAAGAATCAAGTTATGTCATGTATAGGTACAAATTCTCTATAATGAATGTGATAATTATGCATTCATAAAACGTGCACACATAAAATGTGCCAATAAACTTAATTAATTAAAAAATAAGGGCTGGGAATTTAACTCAGAGCCCAAAGTGCCTGCCTGGCAACTGTGAGGTCTTGAGTTTGATCTCTGGTACCACAAACAAACAAAAATAAATCTAACATATGGCTATGCCAATTTTAACTATTCAAAAAACATTTTAATTAAAGAATACACTCAGCTTTTTTCTTTTTTGATATCAGGAATCGAATTCAGGGCCTTGAGCTCGCCAGCAGTTGCTCACGCTGCTGAGCTATATCACTAGCCAACACTCAGTTTTTAACCTTTATTTTATCTGAAATTTTATTTTATTTTATTATTATTTTTTTTGTCTTTTTCCTTTTTATCGGTACCAGGGATCGAACTCACGCCTGCCTGCTTGCAAGGCAGGCACTTATGCTGCTGAGCTAAATCCCCAGCCCAATTTTTTGAGATTGTGTCTTGCTATGCAGTTCACTTGAACTCACTTTTGTAGCCCAGGCTGGTCTCAAACTTGCAACAATCTTCCTGCCTGAGTCTTCTGAGTGCTGGGACTATAGGCATGTGTCACCACATCTGGCATGGAATTTTATTTTGATTAAAGAAATATATGATGAATTTTTCATCTCTTTCAAAGTGTTAACCTAATTTCCAACAATTGGAACTTATTTTGAAATAAAAATTCAAAACACATTTTTGCATTATTTCAACAAACTTATGCGCCCTTTTTCAAAGGTACACTATTACTTTTTTTTTTTTTTGGTACCAGGGATCAAACTCATAACCTCGCACTTGCCAGGCAGGCGCTTACACTGCTGAACTAAATCTCTGGCCCCTATGTGTCCTTTTTGGAGGATAGGACATTTGTAGTACTGTAGGGTTAGAACACATTTTCATTATCCCTTCTTTTCTCTATCACTTTTTCCAGAAGATAATATTTCATTTGCATGGGAGGCTTTATTATTAATTAGATCTTTCTTTCATTTAGTATTGTCTTTGGTTAGGGTTTATTTAAACATTTTTGTTTTATTTCCATTTAAAAAGGACAGGGTTTAAAAAAAAAAGGACAGGGTTTTTCCCCCCATTATTTTATCAGGTTAATGTACGCATATGGGAAGGTTACTAATTTTCAATATATATCTTTCACATATCAGATTATTAAATCTGAGTTAAGTCTGTTCATTTTGTCTTCTTGTGATAAGAATAACACCTGCATATTAAGTCCTAACATCTCCTCCTCTAGGATGGCCATTTTTTTTTTTTTTTTTGAGATATAGTCTCTAACTCATAGTGACTTTCCTATCTCAGTATCCTGAGTGCTAGGATTACAGGCATGAACTACCACATCTCACACGGAGGGCCACTGAGATGTGCACAGCTGACGGCAAGTCAAATTCCAAAGGTTTAATTTCCATCAATGACAGCAGAAGCTATGTAATTTTGTACGTGGCTTGTTTCTCACTATCATGAACTTGTGTCATTCTAAGGAGGATTCCTGGCCTAACTATGACCGTGGTAGTTCCTGTCCCAAGAGGCACAGCTTACCTGCTGGATATTGGCATTGTTGGGCCCATTAATACAATCTTCTAGCTCAGATAGACGGCTGGTTTTAGCCAATGCAAAAATAAGTTCAGTTTCTATACAGGACTCACGGCCTTTTTTCCGGGCCATTTGCAGGTATTTCACTAGATCTTCCCAGTTGTCTAAGGTCAAAAAACAAAGCCAAGTTAGGCCACAGAGGTCATTTCAAAAGGAGGCTCAGTTCCTTTTGTTCTGTCCTTAGCCAAACATGTTTATCATTCCAGTCATGCCTCATGGGCAGCTCAGACTCCAGGAAAAGCCTATGAGGTCTTGGCTTTCCCCAGTAAACAAAGCTCTATCCAAGGAAGGAGAAGGAGAAGTGGCAGAGCCATATGTGAGTCACTCCTGGGGACAGGAGTCTCCTTGTTCCCAAGCAAAGACTTTACTAGGCACTGGGGTGCTTATTTTAGCGTTTGGAGAGGACAGTGCTACAATCAACTAGATATACTACAAGAACATCCCCAGGGAACTGGGGATGAGTCACTGACCTTAGAATTATCACAACTGTAATTATCTATGTGTCAAAACTAGCTAATTTTATATATATAAAAAAGAAACAACAACAATCAAGTGGACTGAAAAGCTAGTAGCATTAACAGAGTAATGATAATTTCAGATTCTTTTACAAAACTTTTTCTTATTGTTTTCTGTGATTTCTCTGAATGTAAAATGAACTGGCATGAGAATCTCTTCAAAATCTTTCCTTGGCCATGTATCACACCAGTAAGAAGCAGGGCTCTGGAAAGGGTATTTACTTACTGCTCTTGTTGGCTGCCTGAACCACCTCCAGGTAAGAGGCAGGATCATCTGCCCTGATGTAGGAGTCAATGGCTTCCTTCACCAAGTCCTTTTCCAGTTGAGCTCGGGCCAGCTGACTCCATACAGCAGGCTCATTGCACCTCTCAGCAAACTCATATGCTCGATCTAGATTTCCAATGTGCTCGATCAAAACCTAGGGTTAGAGAAGGACTTGAATTGTTTACAACACCTAGTCAGCTCCAGGAGGCAAATGTTTTGTTTGGTTGCTCATTCTGCCTAAAGTTGCATGATCATTTTAATTCAGTTTTTCTTTTCTTTTTCTAAGTATCTCTTGGAGACAAGAGTCATTGTAAGAGGAAGGTGCTTGTGGTGGGAGTCCCAGACGGAGAAAAGATAAACTAACAAAGGCATAGAAAAAGGGCTGACTGTGAACCTAGTGTCAGGTACCAGAGTCTAAGAGAATGGTGGGCAGTAGAAAGGACATTAGCAGAGAAGGATCCAACCAATTGGGAAGAGCAGAGAGAAGCAAAGCATCCAAACGAAGATGCACTGGATGTCTGAGTCTAACACCCTTGGTGATGACAAGGGCCTCCAGAAGGCATGTGCAGTACAACACCGGATGCTAGGGCCCTACAAGACTGCCTGCAACACCCACCTGGATTGCTGAGGTATTGACATCAAACTTGCGGAAGATGGTAAAGGCCTCCTCATACAGTGCATTGCTGATGGCAATGCTCGCAATATCAGGGGCATCATAGTTGTCCAGGCGACTGATGTACTCCATGACCCGTGTGTGATCTGCCTTGATGGCAGTCAGGATCAGCAGATTTTGGAGATTCCTGTGGAGATGGGGTGGTCATCATGGTCTCTAGGAATGAATGCTGCACACTGCAATCTTCAGCAGGTCAGGCAGCCCAAGACACAATTTTTTTTTTTTTCCGTTACTGAGAATTGAACCTCGGTCCTTCAAACTGAGCTACATCCTCTGCCCTTTTTATTTTTAATTTTGAGACAGGGTTGTGTTAAGTCACTAAATTGCCTAGTCTACTTGCCTCAGACTCCCAGGTAATTACTTAAAAGTAATTAATTACCTTTAGGTGTGAGAAAAGGTAATTAATGTACGTATACATGATCAATAAGGAGATACAAGAGATTTGTAATGTATATGAATTTTAAAGAGAAACATTATGGCAAAATCTCAGGGAGATTTCAGGGAGAGAATCAGAACATGACCAGTTACTGCGAAGGCTGCTCTGGCATCCCAGTAGCCCAGTTGTCCAACTCAAAGGTACTCTACCATTATTTATAGTTTTGCCACATAAACTATACTCCCAAGGAATACCGGTAATTTAACATGCTTTTGAACTATGCTTTTCTTCAATCATACTAGATTATATTATAAAATTTTTCTTTTACTTTATTAAAAAATGGAAAAAAATTAGCCAGGTGTGATGATGTATCCTATAATTCCAGCACTATTAAAGGTTGAAGAAGCAGAATCACAAGCTGAAGCCCAGCCTGGGCAACTTAGTGAGAGCCTGTCTCAAAATTAAAAATATAAAAAGGATTGTGACTGCTAATTGCAAAAGCTCTGGGTTCAATCTCTAGTACCATATCCATAAAGGTAATACACCATATATCAAGAACTAAAAAAGAAGTATCACATGATCATTACCAAATAATTCAGAAAAAGCATATGACAATCTAATACCTGTTAATGGTTAAAATTCTCAACTAGCAATATAAGGAAACTTTTTGAATATGATGAAGTACATCTATAAAAAGCTCATAATTAGCTGGGCGTGGTCCATGCCTGTAATCACAGCACTCTGGGAAGTACAGGCAGGAGAACAAGTTTAAACTCAGCCTGGTAATTTAGTAATTTAGTAAGATCTTCCTCAAAAAGGGGGATAGGGTGGGACCATAACTCACTATGAAGGTCCTAAGCAAACTGCCCCCCCCCAGCTAATGGTGGGAAGCTAGATGTTTTCCACTTTGATCATGGATGAGACAATGATGTCCATTTTTACCAAATTTGCAGGCAATATGATTGGGGAAAAATTTAAAAACCTCACAAATCAAGGCACCATTTATAGTCCCAGATACTCAGAACGCTGAGGCAGAAAGACTGTGTGAGCCCATGAGTTTAGTGTCAGGAGCTCAGAGGTACACCTTCAAAACAAAACAAACAAGAAACCCCAAAGGAAAAAAAAAATCTCAGAATCTCCCAAAAAAATATCCTAGAAACTAATAAGTAAGTTTAGTAAGGTTGTAGAATAAAAGGTGACCATAAAAAAATCAACTGTATTTCTATATACAAATAATGTTCAGCAATGTATAATTACAAATTAAAGAAATATTACAGTAAAATGTTAAGTACAAGTCTAATAAAATATGTATATGATCTATATAACCTTTACAAACTCAACATAGCAAAAGATATCAATTCTTTCTAAACTGATTTATAGACTTCAGATAATTTCAATCAAAAACTCATCAATTTTTTTTGTAGGATACATGAGCTATTTCTAAGATGTACATGAAAAGCAAAGGAACTAGAACAGGTAACATTTTTTGAAAAATAATCAATTTGGAAGAATCATGCATACTATCTGGCCAACTGATTTTTGATAAAGATGCAAAAATAATTTAATGGAGAAAAAACAGTATTTTCAACAAATAATGTCAGATGGAGAAAAGATGAACTTCACCCTAAATGTCACGCCTCAGCAAACATAGGATCATAGGTCTAAATTAGAAGCTATAAAACTTTTAAGTGAAACACAAGAGGAAATCTTTGTGACCTACGATTTGGAAGAGTTCTTTTTTTTCTTTTTTTAGTACTGTTTGAATCAAATTCACGACCTTGTACTTGCCGGGCAGGTGCCATGCCGCTGCGCTACAATCTGCCCCTGGAAGAGTTCGTAACATCAAAACATACTTCATAAAAGAAAATTTATTAAACAGACTTTGTCAAAGTTAAAATTTTAAGCTGGCCATGGTGGTCCCACAGCTATAATCCAAGCCTAGGAAGGCTAAGGCTGGAGGACTATGAGTTCTAGGGCTACTGGGACCGTGAAAAATTTACTAAAACTTTTGTTCAGTGAATGACACTAAGAGAATACAAAGAGTATCTATAGAATAAGAAAACTGTATGCAAGCCACATTTCCAACAAAGGACTTGGAATTCTCAAAACTCAACAACCAAAAACAAACTAAAAAACAAGGCAAAAGATTTGAAATGATACTTCGAGGAGGATATCTGGCTAGTAAATAAGCACATAAAAATTGCTCAACATAACTAGCCATTAGAGAAATGCAAGTTAAAATCACTATATGCTTATTAGGATGGCTAAAATAAAAATACTAACAATACCAAATACAGGCAAAGATGCAGAAAACTGGAACTCTCACATACTGTTGGTGGAATGCAAAATGATACAATCATTCTAGAAAACAACAGTTTGGCAGTTTTGTAAATAGTCTGACACACCCACACACACCATATGATCCAACAATTACTGGGTTTGTTCAAACAAAAACCTGGAGAAAATGTTTATAGGTGTCTGTATTCATATTTATTCTAAACTGAAAATAATCCAAATGTCTATTTTCTATCCTTTCTTACTTTTTTCATTCATTCATTTATTTATTTTTGAGACAGGGTCTTAATTAGTTTCAACAGTCTTGAACTCACTATGTAGCCAGGCTGGCCTCAAACTCCCAGTGATCATCCTGCCTCAGCTTCCCAAGGTATGCACCACCATGCCCAGCTCTTCCTCCCTCCCTTGTTTTCCTCCCTCTCTTTACAAATAACCTTTTTAAAAATAAACAAATTGAACACATTTATACAAAGAACACCATTCAGCAATTAAAAAAAAGAGTGAATTACTGATATATACAGTGACTGGGATGAATCTCAAAGGCACTGAGAGTAAAAGAAGCTGAGTGAAAGAAGCCAGTCTTTGCCTTTATTTTATGCTGAAGTTATTCCCGTGCCGTAAGTTTTTGTTTCTTTAGTTTCTTCTGGGATATCTTTTCCTTCTCTGAAACTTCTTCCTCTGATTTAGGAACAGTTTGTTTCTTTTCAGTAAGGATCATCTCAGTGTGGTAAGGGGAGCTTACATATGGGTTGATTTGGTCATGAGCTCTGTAAGTACAGCAGTGCATCTTGGTATGTTCATCTTGATATGTTCAATGAACAGAGAATCTACATCTAAACCCTTAAGTTCAGCATTACTCTGCATTCTTTAGCATGTGCAGAAAAATTCAGCATTCTTTTTGGGCCACTGATCCTGGGTCCAGTCCTACTGTTGGGCCTGGGCAATACCTACCAACTCTATCACTGTAACTCTAGTTTAATTTTTTAAAATTTTATTACTTTTTTGTACCAGGGATCGAACTTATGACCTCACACTTACCAGGCAAGCATTTGAGCTAAATCCCCAGCCCCATTGTAACTCTAGAATGGCACATATTAATGCTTTTTAAAAAAAATTAATGATTCTTTAACATGACGTCTTTCAGATACTTGGTGGCTTTTAAGATATGCATACCCTTGATGGCCCAGGCAGTTTCACAGGTGTTCTTAAAGTGAAGATGAAGATTTGAACCTTGTGATTTGCATGATTTTGTGGGGGCTTCTGGGTCAAAAGAATAGCAAATCATTTTCACAGGTCATATTAGGCCACTTACAGGAAGAGCAAGAAGCTAGTCTTAACAGCACACATTGTATGATTCCATTAACACAATGTTTGGAAAAGGCAAAACTAGACTGGAAAGATGGATGCCAGGTGTTAGAGGCTGGCAGGAGGTATAGGTGGCTAGCAAAAGTGAGTGATGAAGTGTTTTCTGGATTTTTTTGGTACCAGTAATCAGACTCAGGACCTTGTGCTTACCAGGGAGGTGCTGTGCCCACTGAGCTCTTATCTCCAGCCCCAACATGACTGTTATAGGGTAATAAAAGTATTCTATATGCTTATTGTGAAGGTAATACAAATCTATACAAGTATTCACTCAAGGTCAATTTTATTATATGATAATTTTTAAAGAAAAAAAATAGGTGTGATTGTACATGCTAACCTGGGCACTTAGCAAGACCCTAAAGCCTTCTCAAAATAAAAAAGGTTAAAAAAAGAGCGGAGGATATGGCTTAGTATAGGTTCAATCTCCAAGTACTGTATTAAAAAGGGGGGGGGGTTGCTGGAGATATAGCTTGGTGGCATAAGCACCTGCCTAGCAAATATGGAGTTGTGAGTTCGAGTTCTGATACCAAAAATTAAAAATATTTAAACAAAAAGTAAGGATGGAAAAAAGAACAAATAAATAGATTTGAATGGCTGACGTAGGAGGCTCATGAGTCAGAAGTCAGTCTGAGGTATACAGTAAGATCCGTTTGGGATTTAAAAAAAAAGGAAATTTCCAAAGTTGTCTAGTATTCTATAGTAGGACTATATCACAATCTATTTGTTTATTGATGGCTACTGGGTTATTATTAGATTTTTGCTACTGCAAAACATATTAATTTGAGCAGTTTGTGCATCCCCTAATATGCATCAGCTGAGTTCCTCTAGGGTTCATAATCAGGGAAAGAAATTTGTCTTCTGGCACCACACTGTTTTCACAGTATAAAGAGCACTCACAGTAGGGGAACCTGAGAGGCCCAATTACTCCACATCCTTCAACAGCGCTGATGAGAGTGAGATTCCTGCTGCCTGCAAGAGTGAAGGGCCTAGGAAGCAGGCACATGGTGGATTCCGTCTGTCCTCTTCTATGATTGATGAGGGTGAATTCTTGCTTAGATTCATAAGCTGCCTTTCCTCTCACCAAAGGGCCTGTTCTAATGTTCTGCATTTTTTCTTTTGTTAACGTGGGTTATATTTTTCTTTCGTTATATACGTTCTCTCCATACTAGTCTTTTGTTAGTTATGTTACATTGCAAATACCTTCCCCATTCGTCACTTTTTCTTTTCTCAGTTTCCTTATGATAAAGTTCTCAAGTTTAACATAATCTTACCTGGTTTTTCATTAAAGAGATGTTTATTTATTTATTTTTATGACTGGCTAAAAAACTTACTAGGTCATTTAAATTCTTCTAAATGTAAAGTATAATAATATAGTTTTGACATTTACCCTTAAATCTTTTCACAGTATAAGAGATGCCCAATTTATAATATAGTCAATTTTCCATTTCATGAAAAGTCACTGTGTTATAAATTTTTATATATATAGAATACATAGGGATCTTTTTGGGGGTGGGGGTTGAGATAGGCTCCCACCATATAGTACAGGATGGCCTTGAACTTGCTTATGTAGCCCAGGTTGGCCTTGAATTCACAGTGATCCTCCTGCCTCAGTCTCCTGAGTGCTGGTATTATAGGCATGCACCACCATAACCAGCTAGAAATCTTTATTTTGCTAAAACTGTCATGTCCTGTTTTAGTTTTATAATTTTACATTACAGTGAGAACCTTCTATCCAAACAACTACTTCAATTCCTCAAGTGATTAGTATTCATTTTAGTAGCATCTCGACTACTTTTGGCCTTTTATCTCTGTGTTTTAACATCTCTTTGTCTATCCCAGTACTTGGGAGGCTAAGGCAGAAGAATCACTGTGAGTTTAAAGCCAGCCTGGACTGGAAAAACATTCATACATATTCACTGAACACATGCTATGCAAATTCACTGAAGCAACTTTACAATGCAATTAACTGTCAATAGTTATGCTTCCCTTTAAAATATCTTTACTACTGTCTTTTTATATATGCTTTAAAATATATTTATTGCCTTTTTAAAAAATTAACTATTCTATCAATCATTTGGAGAGGTATGCTAAAATTGCCTAACATAATAATCTGCCAGTCTTCTTGTGGTTAATTTTTTCTGTATATATTTTGAGGCTATATTATTAGGCACATGTAAGTTCAGAATTATCTCCTTGATGGAACCTTTCATCATTAGGCACCTGGTCTTCTACTCAATAATGCTTGTTATCTTAAAGTCTATTTTCTGATACTCATGTAAGTACACTGCATTTTTAAGTATGGCATTTGCTTTTGAAATTCTTTTCAACTTCTCATAAACATGTTATAGATGGGTTTCATAAAAAGCATATTCATGGTAGCTGGGGATTTAGCTCAGCAGCATAAGTGCCTGCCTTGCAAGTGTGTGGTCGTGAGTTCGATCCCCAGTATCGATAAAAAAGAAAAAGACAAAAAAAATTTAAAAAGAAGCGTATTTATGGTTTTGTTTCTCTATCCCACCCTGATGCTATAATCACTTAAGTAGAATTAAAGATCCATATCCAGCTAATGTAAGGAGAGGTTTCTTACTAGATGCTGAACCATTTGTACGCCCTCAGGGTTTGTTTCCTTGACCTTTACAGGAGAACCACAGCCTAGGTTCAACAGGATCTGGCAACAGTCAGACTGTTCTATAAGCTCCTTTCTTTATTATTCTCTATTCTCAGACTTATTTAGTTGTTAGCTCATTGCTTCATTCTATCTATCTATCTATCTATCTATCTATCTATCTTCACTGGTTCATTTTAAAAGATAATTTATTAAAAAATTTATATTTTTCCAGTGATAGGATCTATCAGTTTCCAGGCATCTGGTATATCATACAGTCAGTCCAGGTCATTTTTACCTACATATGAAACTATGTCTGGTGAAACAGTCACAAAAAAAAAAAAAAGAACAAGAGCCAGGGATTTAGCTCAGCAGCATAAGTGCCTGCCTTGCAAGCACACAATCTGAGTTTGATTCCCAGTACAAAAAACAAACAAACAAAAAAAACAACAAGAACTCCAAAGACCGCCTGCATGTGTGAGAAGCAGCAGTGTTCAAGAGGTAGCAGAATCAGACCAACCTACTTGTAAGTGACTGGAAGTACCCACAAGCTAATGTCTATCGAAAAAGGATGTCAGACTTCCAGGAGAACATGGCGGATAGATAACAGCAGCTATGGAGGCTCTCTGAGATAGCCACTTAGAATCCAGGAATGGAGCAGTGTGAGGAGTCCTAAGCAAGGGGAGATATACCCTGCCGACCCAGAAACAAACTAAGCTGAGAGAAACCAACTGGAAATGCAATCCTGGGGCTATAACTGGAACAGATAAAATCTCAGTGCCAAAGCTGGAACCCGTGCCTCTGGAAACTGCAATTTGAATTTCCTGTCGCCACTGCTGCATCTGAATCCGCACAGCAGGGACAAAGATGAGAAAGCTCTGAGAGCGGGAATCGGTGAACCGAGTTGAGAGCAGAACTGGCGGGGAGCCCTGTATCGACCTGTGGTGAATGAGAGGAATGGGGACTCCTTCACAGATAAGGAGGCTCCAACAGAGGACATTCTGGGACCGGGCAGACTAGCCGGAACAGGGCACTGCAGTGACTTTAGTCGCATATTTCCCTTCTCAACTGGGATTGGTGGGGAGCACCTGACCTGGGTAAAGCCGTGGAATAAGACCCAGTAGGCTAGCCCAAACCAGGTCCCAGTGCCTGGCAGTGCACCCTAGCAGTGAAGTCTTCAGCAGATTGACCTGGAGGGGTGGGCCCAACATATGCTGCCCCGGTCTGTGTCTCCCTAGTACACTGCAGTGGGCAGGAATGCCTAGCCGGCGGATTCAAACAAACTAACCACAAAGAAAGAAACTGGGTCTCCTATATATGCCTGTATGGAAGGAACAAAAAATATGAGAAGAGGAGGCAACAAGAAAGGGTCCTCGGTCCCCAATCCTGAGAACACTGATCCAGGAAAGGTAAATGCAAAGGAGAATGAGGACAGAAATCATGCAATATCAGACACGGTCCCAACAGACGTAAAACGATATCTTCGGAGCCTCATAGACGAGTTCAAAAGTAAAGTATTTAATGAAGTAAAGCAAGATATAAGTAGAATAGTTAGAGAAATGCTAAGCACAGCCCAAGAAAAAACAGATGGTGGAATGGAATAACAGAAAAAAAGGGGAGAATTGTTTGATGGAGAAAACATAGAACGCGTAAAGCAGGTTCAAAGAGATTACCAGGAAACTAAAAACTCTATTGAAAGCTGGCATAACAGCTTGAAAGAAACTAAGGATAGATTATCTGAAGTGGAAGACAGATTTATAATGTGGGAGCATGAAATGAAAAACTTCTTAAAAATAACAAGGAAACAAACAGCAATAATACAAAGGCTAGAAGATGATAAAAGGATCTATAACTTAAGAATTAAGAACGTAAAAGAAGAAGTAGAGACACAAACAAATGAACTACAAAGGCTATTCACAGAAATAATCCAGGAGAATTTCCCTAATTTAGCAAAAGGTAAAGATACTCAGGTGTATGAGGCATACAAGACCCCAGCCACCTACAACCCAAACAGAACTACACCCAGGCATATAATAATCAAAATTCCAGAAATCCAATATAAGAACAAAATATTAAAAGTCATCAGAAACAGATCACTTAAAAGGGAACACCCATCAGAATTACAGCAGACTTCTTGGCAACCATCAAATCACCAAGAGCATGGGGGGAAATAATTCAAGCTTTGAAAGATAATAATCTCCCACCAAGATTGATATATTCTGCACAGCTGTCCCTAGAAATTGATGGAAAAACAAGGTGCTTCCAGGATAAAGAAGAACTTTGCAACCACCAATTCAACTCTACAGAGACTTCAGGACATTCTAAAAAAGAAAAATACTAAGATTCCAGAAACAGTGGCAGAGAGGCCACAATGAATGGAGCAGAAAGCGAAATGAAGAAGACAAACTGACAACTAATGACAGAAAAAGAGCTCAACAGAAATGAGGCAGAGAAGGTTGGATGGTAGGAACAGCTATTTTGGAGAAAACAAGACATCATAATAGCCAGTGCTGATTTAATATCATCTTGTTTTGAAGTCCCATCAAGCTTTTGTTCTTCTGTCTCCACTGGTCTTAACATGTTGTATCTTATTGGATTTTACTATATGTGATAATATAAACAAAAACTTTTATAGACAAGGAGATTATACAGAAACCATTGTTCATTTTCTGTTAGTTGATTCTAAATACCCTGTAATACTGTTATTCTCTTGAATGGTTTTACATTGTCTTGATATGTTTGATGCTACAGTATACGAAGTTATATAAACTTCGATATATAAAACACTATTTTGCTTAAATGGTTATGTTTTGACCTGTGCTGTTTCGTTGTTATGTCCTCTTTTATGTCAATGTCCTTTTTTTATTATTTACTTTTTATTTTTATCTTTTTAATTAAGGGAAAAATAAATAAAAAATAGCAGAATATATTATAGTAATCCACTTTGATTTCCTATTAACTTGATTTGAAACCCTATATTGCTCTCACCATCTTGTTTTCACTGATTTTCCTCTATTCTGTTTTGCTTGATAGTACCAAGTTCAAGAGTATAGGCAACAACTGTGAAGACAAGAAGATTCATTATGATACCCATTCTGGTTTGATTACTATCTTCTTTTGAAGTCCTGTAATGTCTCCAATGTTTTGGTTTTATTGGTTTTGTTCTTTACTGTTTTGTTCAATTTTATTATAACTGATGATATAGGCAATTCTTTTTAATATAGCAAGAGGCATTATGGTAACCACTGTTGATCACCTTGTATTCTGTTTTTACATTATGTATTATGTCCATCCTTTTGATTTGACTGACTCTGTTTTGTTATGTCACATTTGGTTTTATTCTCTTCAAAAAAAGTAATAAGAACTGTGGGAGTAATAAAACCCAAAATGTGTAATTGTCATTGTACAAAAGAGAGGAAAAGAAAGTGCTCTAAAGGATATAACTGCATGTATATTTAAGTGTATAAGATAACCATATTACTGAGTTTTTTTGGATCATTGAACAGAACTGTTTGCAGTCTCACTGTTTGAATGTCCACTTTATATGCTTTAATTTTGTAACTTGAACAACTATTTCTAAGATGATAATATATAATCTATTAACTAGTGATTTCCTACTGTTTATTTTTTTCTGAAATTCTGAATAACTTGTACCCTTTTTCTGTTTTTTTCTTTTTCTCCTTAAATAAAATTAAAAAAAAGAAAAAGGATGTCAGACAGCATGGCAGAATAGTCTAGCTACCTCAGGCACCCTATTAGTAGTCAGCTCATGACTCTAATAAAATACATAGCAATCACATAGCCCATAATTTACCGTGTAGCATTTCCAAATTTAAAAGCAACCCCTTCCTCCTTTCTGCAGTACCAAGGCCCCCTCAAAAGCCTTTCTAGGGGCTGGGGATTTAGCTCAGCAGCACAAATGCTTTCCTGGCAGGCACAAGGTCATGAGTTTAATCCCTGGTACCAAAGAATAAAAAAACAATGTCTTTCTGGTCTACAAAATAAATATTACAATTAAATCTGTAAAGCAGATGTTATGATGTTAATACACAATAACCTGGCACAGCCTCTATGATGATGAGTTTTTTTTTTTTTTGAGATAGGGTCTTGTTATATAGTTTACGTGAACTCCTGGCAATCAGCTTCCCAAGTGCTGGGGTTAGAAGTGTGAACCACCACTCATGGCATTCTGTTGCTGAACTTAGAAGTGGCAACATGTAGCTAATACCATTGTGAAATATACTGTCTGACCCCACGACATTTGTCTTGTTGTTCCCTCTGCCTGCACAGTTCCACACACTTGGTTTCTATGTCCTACTTCCATGAAGTCTCCCCTATTTGTGTACCCCATTCTAAATCTCCTGCTACTTCTTTCCAAGCTTTTTTGGTTCACTATGATTTCAAGCATTTAATGCATACTAGAATATTAGTAGTATAGGACAGAACAATAAAAAGAACGAAGACTTCTGGGAAAAGCAAAAATTTGGCTGGGCTCTAAGAGACAGCACGATTTAATAAGAGAAGGGAAAGTTGTACAGAAGACTCAAAGGCAGTAAGTAGTCTGGGGCACAGCCCCTGAGGTGAGGTGGAGTGTGAACATCAAGCAGCTGTCTGAATCTAACCACAGCCACTGCCACCCTAGCACACTCTTACCTGTGCTCGCTGAAGACAGAGTTGTCCAAAACAACCTTCTCTAGTAGTTCTATTAGTTCGTTAGGCAAGTCGGCTGTCATAAAGGCTTTGACAGTGACTGAGACCTCTTCAGGATCCTGGGTTTCTGACAATGCTGTCTGTACCACCTGGGTTTAAGAAGCATTTAAAAGAAGTTAGAGTTGACTCAAAACTGTAACTTTGGAGCTAGGGGTAAAGTTCAGTGGTAGAACATTTGCCTAGCATGTATAAGGTCCTAGGATTGATCTTCAGGACTGCTAAAAAGTAAAAAAAAATTGTATCTTCAAAGCTAACAGAAAGAATGATTCCTCCAGGTATTCTGGACCACACAAAGAAGAGAACATGGGAGATTTCCTTAAGACAGGAAGGAAAGGCATCTTAGAGTCAACCTCAGGGAATTCTGTTTGCCTACTTTGATAATCAGTTTTCCCCTTCACATCAAAAGAGTTACAAGCTGGGTGGCATCACTGTGAGTTTGAGGCTAACCAGGATTACATAGCAAGACCTTGTCTAAACCAAAAAATGAAAAACAAAATAGTTATAGATCCTACTATCTGTTCCAATGATCATACTATCTTTAGAACAAATGATATAGCACACTAAACAGGGATGTGAAATGCAGGCTTACTGTTAGCTTGTTCTATGAAGTCACTATTCATAGCAAACATGGCCTTCCTGCAGTATCTTTTGAGGAGAGAGCACAGTCCACTCCAGTGGGGAGGTCAAGTGCAACCAGAGCTATGGAGCCTTTCCACCAGACAACACTGAGGCCCACCCTTAGACGGAAAGCCAATGAAAGACTAGCTGTGCTCACCACTGTCCAATTACTGGTGAGTCACCTACCCAAAACCTCACAAATAGGGTGAAACAACAGTTTTCCAAGGAGGAGATATCCCACTAACGGTAGGTCAGAAAACCAGACCTATTTTACTTGTGCTCTGTATGAGGGGCCTTCAGTGGCTTTGGGGAGGGGGTCTATCCTTTTGCCATTTCTGGTGTTCCTCAGAGGTGAGTAATACTAGTGTCTTTATGAGGAAGAACAGACATCTAAGACATCGCATAGTTGACATACATTTCTCACTACAAATTTTCACCTTGAATCTTTTATATTTTGAGATAGGATCTAGCTATGGAGCCCAGGCTAACTTTGAACTTGTGATATTCCTTCCTTGACCTCCAGAATACTCGGAATACAAGCATATACTACTGCATCCAGCTTTCACCTTGGATCTTGAGGGGCCTGAAAGGTCCAAGATCAAAACTTTTCAGGTGTATTCAATGGCACCATGAGACGCAAAATTTCCACCTTGGTGCAGCTTATAATAATCAAGACAAGCATGCCAAGGACTTAGAGAGAAGGAACCAACACAGCAGCTAAACAATCAGATACCCCAGGTCGATCCACAGGGGGAGATGTACTTTCTGGTAATCTAACAGTAAAATCTACCAGTTTAAAAACCTTAGAGTCAGGGCATGGGATTTAGCTCAGTGGCATAAGCGCCTGCCTGGTAAGTGTGAGGTTGTGAGTTCAATCCCCAGTTCTAAAAAAAAAAAAAGACAACAAAAAAGAAAAACCTTAGAGTCAGATATGGTAGCATACCCCTGTAATCCTAGCACTCAGGAGGCTGAGACAGGCGAATCACCATGAGTTCAAGGCCAGGTTGAACTACACAGTAAGACTGTCTCAAAAAACCAAAACCAAGGACTGGGGATTTAGCTCAGCAGCACAAGCATCTATCTGGAATGCACAAGGTTATGAGTTCGATCCCCAGTACCAAAAAAAAAAAAAAACCCCAAAAAACCAAAACAAAAACAACCAAACACAGGCAACAAAAACCCCTTAGAGCAGTTTATTTATTATTTAATTTTATTTAATTTTATTTTTTTGGTACCAGGGATCAAACTTGCAACCTCATGCTTGCCAGGCAGGCACTTATATCACTGAGCTAAATCCTTGGCCCTTTACTTAGAGCAGATACAGAGCCGGGTGTCGTGGCATGTACTTATGGTCACAGCTATTTGGGAGGCCGGGATAAGAGATCTCTTGAGTCTGGGAATTTGACTTTAGCTTTTTGTTTGTTTTGAAACAAGAGACTTGCACATACCCCAGAGTGGACTTGACCCTAAGAATTTGAGACCAACTTGGGCAACACATTTAAACCATGTTGCAAAAAACAGCCAGGCTTGATGGTGCACACCTGCAATCCCAGCACTTGGAAGGCTAAGGCAGGAGGACGGCCATTAGTTTGAGATAATCTAGCCTATGTAATGAGCTTGAGGCCAGCCTGAACTATACAGTGAGTCTGTCTCAAAAGAAAAAAAAATCACAATATATACAAAGGTTGCTTTAAGGGCATAACTAAAGTTCTACCTTTTGTTAGTTGACACAGAATGCTCAACCTAAGATAACCCTAGGACACTGCTTTCTTTAAGTAAACTTAGTGTGTTAAGGATCTACTCCAGACACTGAAAGCAGTCTGCCAGAGTTGTATGCTCCCAATCAGAGGGAGACTGTAATGGAGTGTCCCACCAGGAGGTGGCTACAGATGATCAATTAGAGCAGACTTAATGACGAACTCAGCAGCTCCACACAAAAAAACGAGACAAGAATTCCTACTGGCTGCACTTCAGTGCAATGGTAGAGTTGCCCTCCTCAAGGACCAATACAAAGTCAGCTATAGGATGTATCTGATGGCTGGACTACACCAGGACATATCAGCTATCTGTGAACTTGGAGGTAGAGTCTTAGAAAATCTAAGCAGACTGTCTCTAGCCCTTTGTTCAGTATTTTTAGGTTTGGGTGAAGGTTGTTATTAAATCCTCAGGCCAATCTTCAAGATGTTTAATTCTGATTTGATATAATAAAGATTGGAAACAATATGAACTTCTATAAATCTAAAAGTATTTCAAAACAAAAAGTTTATTAAAAATTATGGCATAGGGGACTAGGGATTTAGCTAAGCGGCATAAGCACCTGTCTTGCAAGCATGCAGTCATGAGTTCGATCCCTGGTACCGATAAAAAAAAAAATTATGGCATAGGGCTGGGGATATAGCTCAGAAGCACAAGCGCTGCCTGGCAAGCACAAGGTCGTGAGTTCGATCCCCAGTACCAAAAAAAAAAAAAAATCAAGAAGGTAAAATTCATTATAAATTAAGGTGAAATTCAGTCTTTGGGCATAAAGCATTTGCCCAGCAGGTTGGCAAGGCATCCTGGCTTTATTTGACCATGTGCTCAATGCTGAAGCCACTTGTTGGACCAGGGTATTGTTCCCACACTGGTCTTGGCTATCCTTAAACAGTATGCCCAGCAGTCTGGGGCACTATGCTGAGAGGAATAGAGGCACTGTCTGCTAATATTTATGAGGGAGTGACAGAGGGTAAGGCCTCTTCTAGAGCTGAAGGAAGCCTGCCAAGAAGCTGAAGCAGATTCCCACCTGCATGGCCATATCTAATAATGACCCTGGTTCCAGTACTACATTCAGCTCTAATGAAGTGCTAGACAGTCACAAGAGATGACTAGATAAGGGAAGTCGGCTGAGACATGTTGAGAGCTGCTTAACTTCTGTCAATAGGAAGCTAAGATAAAAAAGCCACTTAAGAATCCAGTATGCAGACATATCATCAAGTATTGCTTTAAAAGAGGCTGCCCAACTCTGCTTTAGATGTAAGGGCCAACTCTCTTCCTTAAGCCAATAACAACTCCACGTCAGCACACCCTTGGCAACTGAGCCATTTCTAGGCAAGCTACTTCTGCAAGAAAGGTCTGTAATAGCTGTAAGATAATTAAATGTAACAACACACTAGTTACTTGAGCCACAAGAGGATTAGTGGCACAATGCAGGCATACATACATCTCCTTCTGTGCCTCACCTGGTCAATGAGCTGTCTCCTAGATGGATTGCTCTCCTCAAGGACAAGGGCCCAGAGTTCAGGATCCTTCCTGCGAACTAGGTAGCGGGCCTCACTTTTGAACAGAGAGTTCTCGTTGCAAACCTGAAATGAGCACATTGGTGTGTAACTCCAAGCAGACAATGATGGCAATGGTAACTGCTCCCTGCTATGTGTATAGATAGCTGGAGTCTAGGTTTTAACAAGTGACAAACAGCATCTCACACTGTTAAAAGCACTGTACTTTTCAGGGACAAATTATCTCAAAATATCCCTTTCTAAGTCTGCAGGATCATAATCGTCATCCTTCCGTGATAATGGAATATTGTGCATCTTGTGCTATCTGAGTCACTGCCACCAGCCCCAGGAAGCTCTTGAGGAGACAAAACATGATGTGTTTGGGAACTAAATTTTTAATTTTAGTTTAAGTACTCACACGTAGTTAGCTCCAAACTATCTCTAAAGTGTTAACAAAATAGCCCTGAACAGGTATAAAACAGCATACACACTGCAATGTTTCAAGGCCTATGAAACTTAAAATGTGCTTTCAGTCACTGAATATTATATCTTTAAGCCATCAGCTGTCCATGAGGATGTTGCAGTGTGTGAGGCATTTGCTAAGTGTTGGTAAGAATCATATCCATTGAGTACCAGATACAGGGTTGAGTGATTTGTGTGTCTGCAAAGGTAACATGGGCCATCTGTGTGTGCAAAACAGGAGGCAAAAGCAGATTGGCACAGGGCCTACTGCACATCACAGCCCTCTCTTGGACAGAAAAGACTTGAATAAGCACCTCTTACCCAGTAAACTTGGTCTTACCAAAAGAATATACTGCCTCATAGCACAGATGAGTGCTAAGAACTTGAAGAGGTCATTAAACTGTGCTTTGATGAAAAGGTGGCAAATTAAGCCAAGAAGTGGCTTAGTGGTATCAAACTAAGGAAGAAATACCAGCTTTATAAAAACTTCAGAGCCTGCCAGGTGAGCGGTCATATTCATTCAGCCCTCTGGTTATTTTGTCTGAAAACTACGGTAGAAGGAGAAGCTGGTAATTCTTTTCCATCTTTTACTCTCCACATGAACACCTAACACATGCCATTCCTGGCTGCTGAGTATTTACCAAGGGCTCTGAGGTGCTAGGGACAAACAGGTGAATATATAAAAGGAGCTTACAGTTCAACAAACATTAAGATTCAACCATTTGAAATATCAGGATTTTTACTTCCAATGATTAAGCTCAAGTTCACATGGCTCAACCTACACACATAATTATGTACATGCAGATCCAACCTGGGAAGATACTGACAGGAGAGTAGGTAAATGTTTCAAGGCCAGCAAGGAGTAGCGATGGGGAGGGCACATGAGGAGTTGTCTTTTGGGGGGCCTTCGTGACATCGAGGAGTTGAGGAATGCAGACCATTCTAGGTGGGGTAGTAAGAAAGAAGCTGACTGAGTCAAGTGGGGAAGGGGAGTCCCCAGTGGAGGTCTTAGGTCAGGCTAAAGAGTTCAATTTTGCCCTCAAGTCCCCACTGTCGATTGAGAACATAAGCAGAGAGGGGATGGGTCAGAATCAGGTCCAGATCAGCCCCCACACACAATACATACAAACATGCCATAAGCAGGTCACAAAAAAGTGTCAGAATTACAAAGCAACTGAATGCATGGAAATCTACTTTGTGTCCTGACACGTCTGGGCACACAGAAAGACCTAGTCAGCCCCAACAGGCATACATTGGATGCTTGTACCATGAGTCCAGAGCAAGATGGGCAGTCAAGCACGTAAGCATATCTGCTGCCCACCTTAATGAGCTCAAGGTCACACTTCCCCCTCTCATAGGCAACACAGGCCAGATGTGGGTCTCGCTTCTCACAATACCGGCCCACCACGCTGCTGTCATAGTAGGCATTCTCTCTCAAGAAGCGCTCGGGGTTGTTGTTGCTGTCAATGTAGATTTTGGCCAATGCATTGTGGATGGCAGACTCCTCACAGCCTTCATGAATCCGGGACTCCAACCAGGAGAGTAATAACTTTAGCCTTTGAAAGGAAGCAAACAATGTAAAAGTCTCAAAGCTACCATTACAAACTCCAGGGTAATCCCCAGGTGCCAAAGGCTGATTTTTTTGGCATTATTAGAGATTAAATTCAGAGTCCCAACATACTAGGCAAGTGTTTTACATTTTTTTAAAATTTAATTTTGAGACAGTCTTGATAAGTTGGCCAGGGTGACCTCAAACATGTGATCCTTCTGTCTTAGTCTCCCAAGTAGCTGGAATTGTAGGTACATCACACTACATCTAGCTTGTGAGGTAATTCTTAAAATGAATGAAACAAAATATCACTCCATTAAATTTAGGTTGTTCCAGGGATCAAGAGAGAGAAGGGTTCTAAATTGATTTCAACTGTTGTTTTTCTCCAGGATCTTTGGCACCAATAGCATTCCTTGATCTAAGGATGATCTTTGATCTATGATGTATATGTGAAAGACCAGCACAGAGACAGCACTAGAGCCTGGAGACCCAGCTGACAGACTCTTAGAGAAACACAGACAATAAACACTTGAATCCAGAGATAAGAGGTAAGGATACCTTACCTGTTTCTTTTTTCTACTTCAGCCACCAGTTCATCAGTAGAGAACTGTCCTCTTACCACAACAATTAGGTTTTTAATTACTTCTTCAGAACAATCCACATCAAGCAGTCCTCCAACCACAGCTGGGAGCCGGCTAGGGTTAACCTAGAACAGTCAAGGTGGAAACTTCAATACCACAGATGCAGGATATTGATAGAAGAACCCTTAGACTTGGACATTGTGGGCAGAAATCTGTTTAGAACTGAACTGTTTTTCACCAAACTTCATATGTCAAAGTCCCAATCCTCAGTAAGACAATATTTGAAGACAGGGCCATCAAAGATTTAACTAACATTCAGAGTGGGGCTGTAATTCCATAGGCCTACTGTCCCTATAAGAAATGTATGTGCATGGAGGAAAGGCCATCTGAGGACCTAGTTCCAGGCTGGCTGTTCACAAGCCTAAAAGCCCTACCAGAAGCCAAACCTAGAGAACTTCAAGAAATAAATTTCTGTCCTTTAAGCCATATGGTCTGTGATACTTTATTCTTGCACTCTGAGAAGATTAATATATTGCCCTTCAAAGTGACAGTCTCTCAAATATTCAGGAGGAAGAGGCAGTCTGTTAGGTGCCAGTCTGGAAGCCCACAGTGGCCCTTCCATCAGTACCTTCTGGACATAAATCTCGATGTACTTCTGCAGGTTGTTGCGGTATAAGTAGAGTACGAGATCGTGGACAAAGTCAAAGCGATCACACACGATTATGAGGGGCAGCTGGTCTGTGAGCTTGGCCTCCTGAGGGTTGGGATGCACAGAACAGGTGAGATAGCAAAGAAGCCCCAGAGCCAGCCCTAGGATCACAACCCAACACAGGAAAGCACTGTCTATGCAACAGGGATTCTGTGGAGGCTGGCAGATAAGGCAAACACTTTGGGGGGGTACGGTATTTGCTTTGGGAAACAAGTGGGGAAAGGTAGTAGTGTTTGAGTAGTAAAAAGAGAATTCTGCTAAATTTGTCAGTAATGCTCCAAATTTGTACAAATCCCTCCACTCATATGCTGGATAACAGGAGTATAGACAGCTTGATGCTTCTTTCTACAATGCGATTTTCTTCTTCTTTTTTTTAACAAGTAATACAAAATTTAAAAAATAAACAGTAAGAAATCACTAGTTAATAGATTACATATTCTCATCTTAGAAATAGTTGTTCAAGTTACAAAATTGAAGCATATAAAGTGGACTTTCAAACAGTGAGAGTGCAAACAGTTTTGTTCAATGATCCCAAAAAACTCAGTAATTTGGTTATCTAATTGCGATTTTCTTCTAAAAACCTTAGACCTCAGGAGGAGCTCTGCAGTGAGGACTCAGGAAACAATCTGGACAAACTCCACTTTCTGCCCCATAGGACAATTGGCTATGGCATGCCCACCTCTGCTACCTGAGAGCAGTTGTGGAGGGAGGTGTTACTGGACGCACCTTCAGGAAGTTCTTCACCCGCTCTGGGTTATAGCAGCTGCTCTCACGACATATTCTCTCCACCTCCTTGATTTGCCCTGTCTTGCAGGCAGCCTGAATGTACTTCAGATGCACATCTGGGTCTTGGCTGAAGTTCACAATTGAGCCCAGGAAGTAGAAGAGGCCTATAAAAAGAGATTGCTCTGTGTTTTCCCTCCTAACATTTACCTGCCTTCTCCATGACTCTGCCCACCCTCCTTTGATGGCCAAAGCTGCAATGACCCTGCTCTACATCCCAGTACCCATAGCCACTCACATCTCCTCATCCACATGAAGTTCTGCCCTGGCTCCCAAAAACAGATCTGTCTCCAGTAAAGTCATTCTACCTGTAGCACAGATCTGTCTCCAGTAAAGTCATTCTACCTGTAGCACTCTTTCTGGTGTGATGCCGACAGAAGAAAAAGAAAGATAACTGCTGCACACATACCACAAAGTGACATCCCCTCCACTGTGTTGTCACTCAGGAGAGAACAAAGGAGCTGCCCTCTCAGGTCTGCCCATATCAGGCACTAGGCCCTCCCAATAGTACCCAGGACAAACAGTACAGGATTTGAAATAAATTCTGTGCTGGCTGTGCTGCAGAGACACAGAGCTTCACAGAGACTTCAGGGATACTGGGAGATTCTAAGTCTCCTCATCCCAATGCACACCAATCTGATTTCTTTCTGTGGAAACACCTGAAGGGTTGCTGAAATCCAGTAATATGCATGCAGTAGTAACATTCTTCCCTTGATTGAACAGCTAGCAGCATCTAGGAAGGCAGGTGCAGCAGCAAGGTGGGGGAGCTGCAGTTTACCTTCATAACTCTTGAAGGATTCAAAGAGCTCCACAAGGGACTGTGTACCCAGCTGCTCATGGTACTTGGAGGCCACCTGCACACACAGCTGAAGATTCTGTCTGATGTTAGCAGACAGCATGGCACGAAGACATTCCAGGGAGTCCTCCACTGACAAGGAGCCAAAGAAGTTGACAAGCCACTGGGAACGAAGGAGTCTGTATGTAGTTGTGCACAACTGTAAATGCTGCTAACACTGGGGACATAACCATGTCATCAGGCCTTGCTCCATCCCAAGTATCACAAATGTAAAGAATTTCTATTTAACAGGACTGAAAAGCAACCATCTATCATGGTGAAAAGTGGGAGCAAGGACTACACTTGGGATAAGATATAACTAAACTATTCATCCTGGAATAATTCATAGTTGATATTGAAACTATTTGGTAAATGCAAACACAAGGGCTAGTCTAGCTTTTGCTAACCGTTTCAAAAGTGCTAACAGATTTTCAGTGTTAAAATATTATCTCTATTCTTCCTATTGGACTAAGACAGAGGTGGGAATTTGGGGGAAAATTGACATGGGGCCTAGACACACTGCTGGGCAGGTGGGGTCTATCTGAACTCTTGGTAGAAAAGCATACAGGCCCACACCTGGTCCCAAAATCCCAAATAGATATTAAGAACATGTGACATGAAGGATTATACAGATGTTAGCCACAAGGGAAGTGCTCCAGTACACTATACCTCAGGATTGAGGAGTTGAGTATGGACCACAGCCCTCTTGATGTCATAGAGGTCAGTGTAGTGCTCCAGCGCCCTCTGCAGGAGACCTGTCTTCTCACAGAGCTGGGCAATGTGGGCCCGATCATAATGGGTAAACATCTGATTCCCAAGGATGGCGTCTGCAACCTGTGAAATAGCAACTTTAGTAAGAAAGCCTGATGGTGGTAACAACTTTTTAATAGCAGCTGCTCAATCATGCCCCCTAGGGTAGAGTACAGCTCTGGAACCATTGCCCATCCATGCTTCTTCCACAGCAGAAGCAGCAATATTGCAAGTCGTTAGCAAAGCCATCCTTCAAGTCAGCTTCAGTCCTTTGTATAAGGGTCTGTCTTCCCATGTTGCAGAGCTGGCTGGGCCCACAGTGCTAAAGATGGGCAATTTGAGAGTCTTTTTTTTTTTTTTATCAGTACCAGGGATAGAACTCATGACTGCATGCAATCATGTTAAATTAAGGTTATATATGGCAAGATCAGTGTGAAGATTCAAGTATATCAAGCTATCCTTTAATGAGCTCAATCTTCAGACAAGGAACAGTTGGAATTAGATTTGAAAGTAACAAATCATATTTGTGTTCTCTAGACTTGATATTGAGTTAAAGGCAGAATTGTGAGTGCTTAAAAAACAAACACTCTGGCTGGGGATACAGCTTAGCAGCACAACAGTTGCCTGACAAGTGAAGTCATGAGTTCAGTTCCTGGTACAAAAACAAAAACAAAAAACCAAACCAAACCAAATACACTCCTAACCAAATACACTCCTTACTTTTTATAGTTAATTTTTTATAGTACTGAAGATTAAATCCAGTGTCCTGCTAAGTCACTAAATTGCTTGGGCTAAGCTTGAATTTGAAATCTTCTGCCTCAGCCTCCCAGAGTGCTGGGATTATAGGCACACACCACCATGTCCTCCTACTGTTTTGTTTTTTTTTTTTTAACAGAGACAGTGCATTGTTATGTTCCGTAGGCTTCCCTGAACTACTGTGTTCAAGTAATTCTCTTGTTTCAGCCACTCAAGTAGCTGGGACTAGAGGTCCCACTGCACCAACTCCTGGAAAGAATTTTGATGAGGCTTTATTTATTTATTTTTGTGCTAGGGAATTAAACACATGATCTCGCGTTTGGCAGGCAGGCACTTATGCCCCTAAACTAAACCCCTATGATGAGGCTTAATTTTATCTCAATAAGAACTCCATGGGAGCCAGTGTGGAGGTGCACACCTATAATCTCAGCACTCAGGAGGCTGAGGCAGGAGGATCACTATGGGTTCCAGAGAATCCTCCACTGACAAGGAGCCAAAGAAGTTGACAAGCCACTGGGAACAAAGAAAGAGTCAGCTGTGCACAACTGTAAAAGCCACTAACACTGCAGACAAAACTAGATCATCAGGCCTTGCTCCATCCCAAGTGTCACAAATGTAAAGAATTTCTGCTCAACAGTACTGAAAAGCAACCATGTATCATGGTAAAAAGTGGGAGCAAGGAGTACACTTGGGATAAGACACAGACCTTAACTATTCATGGCGTGGGCTACACAGTGAGTAAAAGGCCATCCTCAAGCACATAGCAAAGTCTTGTCTAAAAAAAAATAACTTTGTGGGATAAGAATGAATCATTCAACATACGAACCTTGCAGAGTCATCTCACTGTTTATTCCTAACCTGTAGCTAGTCCTGACAAGATTCCGGGTGCCTTCACTTGTAACCCAGTATACTCCTTCCCATCCCTTCTAGGATGTAAGACACTGACCCACTGTGGGGCTGGGCACACAGCTCATACCACACTGTTCCAGTGCTGCACACCTGGTTCCACACAAAGTTAATGATCAACTCCTAAGCTTCAGAGAAGCCCACCTTACCTGCTTCCCTGTCCCTTTGTTTGCTTCTGATCTTTCTTTACTATCCTCTTGTTCTTTAATCTCTCCCCTTTAATAGACCAACAATGTGTTTTTGAGAATTTTGTTTTTGTGTTTATTTTTAGGGACACAGTCCATCCTGAACTTGAATTTGTAACCCTCCTGCCTCAGTGTCCCAAGGGCTTGCATTATAGGTGTACATCAGGACAGTGGTTTGTTTTAAAGACTTTAGACCACACAGATGAGCAAAGACAGCAGCACCAGCCAGCGTGCATCAACCAGAGAAGACTGCCCCACTGTCCTGGGAACTGTGTCATCACTATGCCCAATGCTTGTTTACCCTTTGGGATGTAGGTGCTTCTTGGAGTCTGTTGATTTTCTGAGTGGTATTTGGTGTCTACTACATATAATCACAAAGTCATGAAAGAATTAAAAGGTGAGTTTTGCAGAAATACTTATACATCCATGTTCATAGCACCATTGTTTATATTAGCTAGGAGGTGAAACAACCCATGTATCCTTCAACAGGTAAATGGGTAAATAAAAGGTACTATATACATATGACTGAATACTATTCAGTCTGAAAAACAACTTTTGAGCAGAGTGTCATGGCACACGCCTGTAATCAGAGCGAGGAGGCTCTGGCAGAGGGATTGCCATGAGTTTGAAGCCAGCCTGGGCTATCCAGTGAGTACAAAGTCAGCATGAATTATATAGTGAGACCTTGTCTCAAAAAGCCAAAAAATGTTTAAAAATTTAAAAAATTGGAATTTGTGTTGGGTGTGCTGGCCCATGCCTATAACCTCAGCACTTAGGAGGCTGAGGCAGGAGAATCTTGAGTTCAAGGCCAGTCTGGACTACACAGTAAGAACTTGTCTCAAAAAAAAGAAAGAAAACAAATTTTCAACACATGGTCTAATACAGATAAACCTTGAAAATAGTATGCTGAATAAAATCAAGCCAAACAGAAAGACAACTTTTTAAGCTTACATTTATATGAACTATCTAGAAAAGCTATTTTTATAGGAACAGAGAGTAGAATGCTGGTTTGCATAATACTGAGGACAAGAGGGAATAGGGAGTCTCTGGTAGTGGTTACACAGTTCTTTTCTGGGATGATGAAAGATTCTAGAAATAGCTGGGAATGGTGGTACACGCCTGTTACCCCAACAACTTGGGAGGCTGAGGCAAAAGGACTTCCAAGTTCAAAGCCAGCCTGGGCAACTTGAGACTGTCTCAAAATAAAAAAGAAATGAAAATGTATTTTGTTAGTAGAGTGCTTGTTTACCATGGAGGAGATCCTGGGTTCAATCCATAGTACCCCCCCCAAAAAAAAAGCTCTGGAAATACCCAGTGATGATGGTTATACAATTTTGTGAGTGTTTTTAATGATACTGCATTGTACATTTAAACACTGTTAGAACGGTAGGCTCTGCTATAGATATTTATCACAAAGAAAAGTGGAAAAAAGGAAGAAATGATTCCCCTGATTGGAACTGTTTCCATGAAAGTCTTCCACCATGATTTCTGGAGAACCTGACAGGAAGTCATCGAGAATGTCCACTGAAAAGTACCAGGATGAACCCTTGGTGAAAGCAAAGCCCACTCAAACCTTGTACTCAGGTGTGCACAGCTCACACAGAGGTACAGCAGGTGTCCTGCTCCTTGGTGTTGGCCTAAAGATGTCACTTGCCTGGGGTGCATGGACCAGATTCATCTCTAATAACCGAGTCTGGAGGTGCCCCTCAGCTGGGCGATTATTCTTCAAGACATCCAACAAGAAGGAAGTACACTGCTGAATTAAACTGTTTTCCATGAAAATGTCGACAATCTGTAAAGATCCAAGCCACATTTCATTAAAAGGAAGCAGTATTTTATTTTCCTATTGAAATAGTGCCTGAATAGAATCTCCTTTAGAAATTCAGTAATTATCTCTCTTCTTTGCATTAATTTAAAGAATAAATAAGCCTTACTATGAGGAGAAATACAGGTAAGAAATTTAGAAACTATATAATTGTTTTCATACTTAAAGGTACAGGAGGAAAATTTTTAAAATTTATGAAATGCAATTAAGATTTAAACTGGAGAATTCTTTCCCATTGAGAGCTAAGTAAATTGGTTCAAAATTCTTATTTACAATCAGCGAAATAGTTGCAAATTTACAAACATATAAATCCAACGTAATTGCACTTATTATTTCTAGGCAGGTTGTTAGTTTTATTGCCCTGCTTCAAACTTGGCTACACACCTACATTATTACTCAGAGGTTCCTTGAAAGTTCACTGAAGTTACTTGACATGAGTTTATACTTAAATACTAAGCAAGTTACACCAAACAGACTGATGTTCACATAAACCTGGGGCAGGCAGAAACCTATAAGAAGCAAATCTGAGTGACTGGACAGCATCTGTATTGGTGCTCAGGCAGAGTTCAGGCTGTTTGTCATAAAGAGATAATAAGACAGTTACAGAATAATATGAAGAATGGGCTACCATGCTCAAATGACATCCTCACACCCTATTGCCCATCCCTATTTAAAAAAACAAAACCCTTACAACTGGACACAAATCCTTTAATATATTTAAAACCAAAGTTAAACTAGGTATGGTGCATAAATCCAGGATTCCAGAGGCTAAGGATTGAGAATTGGAGCCCAGCTCGGGCAACTTAGCAAGATGTGTAGCTCAGTGCAAAGACCTTTGGTCCAATCCCAGGTACTATGAAAGACAGAGAGAGGGAGAGAGAGATGGAGAGAGAGGAAGAGATTGAGAGAGACAGAAAGACAGACAGACACAGAGAAACAGACAGAGAGGTATGAGAGATAAGACAAAAAGGAATCTTTTTTCTTTTTTGAGACAGGAGCTCACTATGCAGGCTGGCCTTGAACTCACTATGTAGCCTAGGCTGACCTCAAACTCATGGTAATCCTCTTGGCTCAGTCTCCTGAGTGCTACAATATGGGCATACACCACCTCGCCCAGCTGGTAATCTTCTTGGTGGTTCTAAAAGGCACAAAATATTGATCCCAGCAGATTGTGCTTACCTGGTTGATGTTGGCCAAAGGTTCTTCATCCTGCACAAGCATCTGGGAAAACTGCAGTCCCTGTTCAGGACTGATCCTCATCACACTTCTCAGCAAAAAGATCCAATCTGGGGTATATCCAACCTAGAAGTGAGGAAACACCAATCAGAAAAAGTGACTCAAATAGACAAGGGCATTCATAGCAACAACAGAGAACTTAACATAGCCAAAGGAATGGAAACTCTGCAAAGTGAGCTATCACACCACAACGGGCTAACACTAGAAACCCATAGCGGAAACATACGCACTTGGAATAAAGTTACTTTTTTCCTTCCTTTCTTTCTTCCTATTGTCCTTTACTTCATACCTTATTTATATATTAACTTTTTTTTTTGGTACTGGGGATCGAACTCATGATCTTGCACTTACAAAGGCAGGCACTTTAGCCACTGAGCTAAATCCCCAGCCCCTTATATATTAATTTTTTCATATAAGATAAACCATGTGATACTTAAGCTTGTGTATGTGATTTACTTCACTTAACACCATAGTCACAAGGTGCATCCATTTTTCTACAAATGCCGTAAGTCTTATCTTTCTTTATAGCAGAGTACTACTCCAGTATACCACATTTTCTTTACCTATTTATCTGTTGATGGGCATATATACTTTTTCTAAGATTTAGCTATTATGAATTGTGTTGCTATAAACATGGCTATGGATATATCACTGTGATATGATGTTTTTAACTCTTTTGAGAAGATATATAAAAGGGGCACAGCTGGGTGAAGTAGAATTTCTATTTTTAGTTTTTTGAGAAATCTCCATACTGAGTTCCATAGTGGTTGTAGCAGTTTACACTCTGACCAACAACTAGGAAGGGTTCCTTTGCTAGGGTCTTAGCTTATGGAACAAGCACCTGCCTGGCAAGTGTGAGGTACTAAAAAAAAAGGGTTCTTTTTTTCTCACACCCTTGCCAGCATTTGTTATTAGATGATTTGTTGACAGTAGCTATTCTTTCTGGAATAAGAGAGAATTAATGTTTTCTTCTGCATTTCTTGAGTGGCCAGCAATGTTGAATATTTTTTTATGTATTTATTAGCCAACTATATTTACTCAGTTCTCAACTCCAGCTCCATTTGGGGAATGCAGTACAGGGTCTCTGTGTAGTGCTAGGCCCATGTTACGGGATGCAAACATGCTGGCTTGTTGTCTGCCAAAAAGACCCAGCCCTGGCCCCCTGCCTGACGAGGAAGTCATGGACCTTTCCTTAGCCAACCAGTACTCAGTCCTCAGCACTGACAACTCTTACACACCAAAATGCTTACACAGAAAGTATTTTATAAACTTCAAATACAGCAACTGCTCATCCACAATCCAGCACCAACTCTTAAACATTCATTACCTTTTTGGCATAGAGCACGATTTTCTGAAATTGGCCTGTTTCTGCAAAACACTGGATAACTTTGCTTGGTACATTTGCCCGAAGGTACACACTCAGAGCAAGCAGAGGGTCAGAAGTTTTGACCAAATCTCCCAGTTCCTCTGAACACTCCAGCTGTACAGGGCAAAGAAAGAGGCACAGTTAGGACCCAAAGAGTACTGTGCCTGTGGTCTTGTTTTCAATCTTTAATGGGGACTTTAATTTCAAAATCATTTTACTTTTTCTTTCTTTCTTTGTTGGTTTTTTTTTTTTTTTGAGACAAGGTTTTGCTATGTACTTCAGGCCAGTCATGAACTCACTATGTAGCCCAGACAGGCCTATTTACAGTGCTCTTTCTGCCTCAGCCTCCCAAGTACTGGAATTATAGGTATGGACTACCACACCTGGCTATTTGTTTTGTTTCGTTGAGACAGGTCTCACTACATAGTTTAGGCTGGCCTTGAACTCACTAGTTAGCCTAAGCTGGCCTTCAACTCACAACCAATCCTCCTACCTCATACCTTATCTTCTTTTAACCACTTTTCTAAGAGTTGCTTGCGTCCCTGCTGAAGAACTGGCCGGCAAAGCTCTAAGGATTCAAATTTATTGAGCTGACCCTGGTCAAGCAGGATTCCAAAGTACTGGAGCAAAGGAGAGGCTTGACCTGGTTGGGCAGGAGCACCTTGGAACTTCTGGACTGTGTCACTCGTACGCAGAATTCCCTGAAAATAAATGGAAATGCAGTTATTTTCTGCTGTTATTGCAGAGCATCCTTCTACTTAATTTGCTTGTATTTAAAAGAATCTGCCAATGAACTTCTACACTGACTTGATAGGGACAACAAGTCCTCTACTAAACCAATGGCTTTCAAATCCATCAGTAATCATCACTGTAGATCTACTGCCTCAGATGATTTCACCTTTCGCCTCTATTTCTCCCCTAGCACGCTGCAGTGAGAATTAGTTTTATAACTTAGTCTTGCAGTATTAAAGTTCTACCACCATTATATTTTAATTCAAAGTATTCAAAATCCCAGATGAACACCAGAAATGGGTTGTTCAGAGTTTGGTGTTGTGGTGGATTTCTGTACTTCAGTACTGAGGAGACTGAGGTATGAGGATTGCCCCACATCTGAGGCCACCCTGGATTACATAGTGAGTTCAAGGCCAGCCTGAACTACATAGAAGACTCTATCTCAAAAACGAGAAAGAAAGAAAGAGAAAGAAAGAAAGAAAGAAAGAAAGAAAGAAAGAAAGAAAGAAAGAAGAAAAGGAAAGGAAAGGAAAGGAAAGGAAAGGAAAGGAAAGGAAAGGAAAGGAAAGGAAAGGAAAGGAGAGGAGGAAGGGAGGAAGGTTTGTTCAAAACCATCAACTGAAAGTCAGAAATAGGGGCCAGGGATTTAGCTCAGTGACACAGCGCCTGCCTGGCAAGTGTGAGGTCTTACGTTTGATTCCTGGTACCCTGCTGCCCTAAAAAAGACAGAAATAATTCTTTCAAAGAAAAGTAACTTGAACCATAATGTTAGATGAAATAAATCAGATACACAAACTTAAATATCATATTGTTTCTCTGATATGAGAAACCCAGGAGGGAGATACTGTTGTCAAAGGGGAAAGGGAACAAAAGATGGAGGAATATGGAAGACAGGGAAGGGATATGGGATGAAAAACAGAAGTGAGATGTGTTATGTACAGGTACCAACTCCACACAAGGAGTGTACTGCAAACATATAACAAGAAAAATAGGAAGCAGATGAAGAGATGGGTGGTGGCCAGTGGGGGAGGGAAGGGAAAAAGGATGAAAAAAAGGAATTTAAGATGTGTTATGTACATGTACCAACTTTTGGGGGGCCGGAGATTTAGCTCAGCGGCTCAAGTGCTTGCCTGGTAAGTGCAAGGTCATGAGTTTGATCCCCAGTACCCCCCCCCAAAAATGTACCAACTTTTCACAAAGAATGTAAACATTATGTACTATACTCATATACTAATAAACCAAAGTAATAAAGAAAAAAACAGAAGCAATTTGAAAGTCTTTACTCAGGAGTAAATCAATTTATCCTAAAGATATAAACCAAAGAACAAGCCAGAGACAGAACTGTTACTCTCTAGAAATGTGGAGAAATTTTATACTAGAACTGTTTCTAAAGTAGATACGATCATCTAATATATTACAGTTATATATGTAATGATTATGTAGCAATAGTGGAAAATTCAAATCACCCAAAGGCAAACCCGTACATAAGCTAAGATGCTGGCATCCACACAGATAAGAAAAGGCAAACACTGAAGAAGAGTAGAGTAGTGCAGTGAGGTTGTGCTTTTATTTGTTTCTATTACAGTTATGTATTAACACAAAAATTTGAACTGAAAAACAAAAAGCACATTAATATATACCCCAGCATCAGAAGCGAAATGCTTTTATGATTTATTTCACTGTCTAGGTTTGTTCCTAATCTCTACAATGGCATAGAGTGCTCAGATTTCATTACCTTTGGGGCAGATGCTGCTACTTTGGCGGCTTCAGCATAGTTGCCCTGTGCAAACAGAGTATTGAATTTCCTCACAAACAATTCTTCTGCCCCAGGAAGGTTACCACGAACAGCCAAGCGCAAACCCAGATCTGGATTCTGAAGCACACTGGTTGCATAGTTCACAATGTTTTCTTCTTCAACACAGACTGACAGCACCTGTAAGGATCCACCAAATGAGATGGGCTCCATTCATATGAACACATGCTCCTCCACCTTCCCTCACAGCACTGCAGTCGTAGCAGACTCCCAAGCTTGTGTGGCACATACCTGTGATGTGGGTCCTGGGTGTGAAAGAATACAGAGCTGCTAGAGTCCTAAAGTAGAACTGTGTATATAGTGACAACATGGGATTCCACACAGTTGTTTAATATGAACAAGTGAGAGAAACATGAAATCATATGGGCATTAACCGCAGTGATACGCAGAGAATACTAAAATTATTTGTCTAGTTATAACTTACAACCCTCTCTCCTGTTTTTTCTTTGGAGACAGGGTCTCACTATGTAATTCAGGCTGGCCTCAAACTTGTGGCAGTCCTCAGGTTTCCAATTACTGGAATCACAGGCATGTGCCACTACACCCAGGTCTCCTCATTATGTTTCTTATTGATGTATGGGCTTTCTTCTCTTTTTAACTTTGGTTGAAAAGGTAACTTTGATAACATAGTATCTACTTTTCCTACTTTTCCCTGGCATAAAGATGTTCATGGTGTGTTAGAACTGTGGCTCTACTAGCAGACACTTCATGTAGGAAGGAGCAGGTAGCTCCCTTCTCAGAATCAATCATGTCTTAGAAATAGTGCTGGGTGAAGAGGGGAAGTGATGGTATGAAGGAGAAGGGCGACACAGGTATAATTTTAATAGTAGTAGCTAACTCTTCCTGGTCGCTTTCCTGAAGGAGGAGGACAGTTTAAACCACAGTCCTCAGTGAATAGTAACAGTGGGAAATGAAACCTCAGAATTAACATACCTGTCCTTTTTTGTTGACGCCAATAATCCCAGAGGTAGGTTCATGGGGAACAGTTACAAAGATTGTATCAGCACTGATACGGTTCATGTAGATGCACATGCCAGACTCTAGGTCATACATATGAAGGTAGCCATACTTTGTGATCAAGTAGATAACACCATGGTTAGCTCCAATCTGTATGACAGAGTATAACAGGATAGAAAAATAATGAGAAGCCAAGTTGGGCAAAAGAGTTCACAAACGGGGCCAGGGATTCAGCTCAGTGGAATAAGCACCTGCCTGGCAAGTGCCACATCGTGAGTTTGATCCTCGGTACCAAAAAAAAAAAAAAAAAAAAAAAAAAAAGAGTTCACAGATAATGAAAAGGATTCTTGAGTCTTTCAGGCCAAGATTATCAGTGGGAGCAATGCTTCATGATACACGGGTTCTAAATCCTACCCCGCACCTTGACCTCTAACAGCAAGTTCTGACCAAGAACCAAGCTGTACCGAGGTTTGGAGGTGAGAATTAGCTTTATTACAGCGGACCTGACTAGGATCTTTCCCGAGGAAGTTGGGCCCCCACAGCTCAGGGAGCAAGGTTTTTCTGGGGCTGTAAAAGTGGAAGTACAGAAGCCGAGTGGCTTATTGTCTGGGGACTGGTTTTTAGAGAAGCAGGAGTCCATCCTTTTCTGGGAAGCAGAATCTTAATTGAGTAGCAGAAACTAAAGCAAACTGGTGGTTTAGGCTGGTGACATCACCTTATGTCCCAGGGAGGGAGGTGCATTTTCTGTTACAAACCTAGTATTAAAGCAAATATTCTGTCCAATCATTCTCAAAGATCTGAGAAAATTGGCCTATTTAATACATCTTTCAGATAGGAACATCCGTTCCCTAGTTTCTTTCTTTTGGAGACAGGATGGCTGGTCTTGAACTTATTATGTAAATCAGCTGGCCTCAAACTTGAGGCAATTCCGCTTTAGTCTTTGAAGTGCTGTGATTACAGGCATGTATCACCCTTTGATTTTTCCCTAGTTTCTCATCAAACTCCTTTAAATTAGCTGCAAATTCATAAAAGGAAGAGAAGGTTAAACTGGGTGTTGTGGCTCACACCTATAATCCCAGCACTCGGGAGGCTGAGGCAGGAGGATCGTTGTGAGTTCGAGACCAGCTAGGCTACAAAGTGAGCTCAAAGCCAGCCTGAACTGCAAAGAGAGACCCGAAAAAAAAAAAAAAAAAAAAGAAAGAAAGAGAGAGAGAGAGAAGGTTCTAGACAAAGGAAAAGATTCTAGATAAAGAATCTAGCACTGATTTCACTTTCCACTCTTCTTCATCTTCTTGTTTTGTCTTGTCTTTTTGAGATAGAGTTTTACTATCAGTTCAGGCTGGCCTTAAACTCATTTCTGTAGCCCTGGCTGGCCTAGAACTCACAATAAGCCTCCTGTCCCAGCCTCATGAGTGCTGGGATTAAGGGTGTGTGTCACCCAACCTGGTGTTTTTATCTTACTTCTAAGTAAATCTCAGATAGGCCAAAGATTTTATTTTTAAACTTTTTTTTTGTGGTACTGGGGATTGAACTCATGACCTCGTGCTTGCCAGGCAGGCACTTACGCCACTGAGCTAAATCCCCAGCCTGAGGCCAAAGATTTTAAATAGCAAATATAATTAAGCACACAATAGAAAGAAACACAGGTGACTACTGTGATTATTTTAGGGGCACAGAATTATTTTCAAAACATCACAAAACCCACATAAAAATGCACAGTTTAGGGGGTTAAGGATTTAGCTCAGTAGCACAATGCCTGTTTGGCAAGTGTGAGGTCCTCAGTTCAAACCCTAGTTACCCCCCAAAATGCAAAACTTCAGCCTGGTGTGGTAGCACAAGCTAATAATCCTAGCACTCTGGGAGGCTGAGACATGAGGATCGTGAGTTCAAATCTAGCCTGGGTATGTTAGTGATTTATTGAGACATTGTATCAAAAAACAAAAGGTGATGGAGATTTAGCTCAATGTGAAGGACCTGAGTTCAGTCCCTAGTACTGAAAAAAATAAAGCTTTGTTATGACCAAGGAAAATGCCTGAAGCATATCAGGTAACATTCTAGAACTATAAAGCATTCTTACAAGAAAGATAAAGACTCTGACTGAAAAAATGCAAAGACCAGGAAAAGGAAATTAGCACGATGCATATGATAAACCCATTCTTTCTCACCAGTAAGCAAGGGAAGAAAACCACTCACCACTGCTCAGCCATCAAGGACAGAAGAACCAAGGAGTATGGTCATGAGAATCTGTGACATACACATGCCCCTGGCCCATAGTTTCATATCCAAAAATTTATCTTTGTATTTTTGGGCTTATGCACAAATATGTATGAACCACAACATTCCTTAAAGTGTTTATTGTAAATCTAAAGGTCCATTAGCACATCATAAAACACATGATACAGCCAATAAATGTGTTATTTTATTGACCTAAACTCTGTGACACAGCTGACAGTCATAAAGCAGCAAAGATAGTGTTCAGCCATTTTTATAGGAGTCTATTTGTATGTATCTCCATCTATATAGATAAGAACTTACTTTCAAAGTGGTGGTTACAATTATCAGTCATGGTAGGATTTTAGTAGATGTTTAACTCTACTGCTAAACTTATTAATATTGTTGGAAACTGATAACATTTCTTGTTATAGAACAGAAAAAAACTAATTTCATCTTTGTAAAAAAATTATATTCTTTGATCAGATAATTACTACCACAAATCTAGATTACAGGAATTATTGTAATTATGGTCAGATATTTGAAAACAACAAAAAAAGGAAACAGCTAAAACATTCTTCAGTTATAGTGTACCCATTAAAAAACCCTGCTTATTTCTATAATGTTTATAACAATAAAATAAATACCTTATGGAAATGCCAACAATGTACTCAGAAAAACAGTAAAAGGGAGAATAGATTATATAATCTTTTGCTGTTGTTGTTTTGAGGCAGGGTCTCACTATGTAGTTCAGGCTGGTCTTGAACTATGTTGTCCAGGGTGGCCTCAAACTTGTGGCAATCCTCCTGCCTCAGCCTCTCAAGTGGTAGGATTATAGGTATGTGCCACCACACCTGGCCAATCATATAATCTTATATAGTATGATCCTAATTTTTATCAGGAAAGATTTATATTTAAATTCTTATATAGACTTCCGGGAAAACATGGCGGACAGATAGCAGCAGCTATGGAGGCTCTCTGAAAGAACCAGCTTGAAATTCAGGAATGGTGCGGAGTAAGGAGTCATGAGCAGGTGGAGATATGCCCTGCTGACCCAAGAACGAACTGGGCTGAGAGAAACCAACTTGGAGTGCAATCCTGGTGCTATAACAGGAACAGAAAATCCGCAGTGTAGAAGCTGGAGCCCGCAGCATTGGAAGCCGCGATTTGGCTTTCCCGCCGCGCGGCGGCTGCCTCTACATTGGCTGGGCAGGGAGAGAGACACGCGGAAGCTCTGAGAACGGGAATCCGCAAACGGAATTGAAAACAGGACAAGTGGGGAGCTGTGCATTGATTTGCAGTGAGGTGAGTGAGAGAAACTGACACTCTTCCCACGATTTGGGAGACTCCAACAGAGGACATTCTGGGACTGGGCAGTCTTGCGGGAGCAGGGCACTGCGGCGACTTCAGCCACGTATCCCCCTCTCAAGCGGGATTGGTGAGAAGTGCCTAGCCTACATGATGCTGCTGGCTGAGACCCAGTGGGCTAGCACAACCCAGATCCCAGAGCCTGAGGGTGACCTGGAGGGGCGGGCCCGCATAGGCTGCCTGATCTGCAACTTCCTGGCATGCTGCAGTGGGCGGGAACACCTAGCCGGCACAATTCAATCAGACTGTGGCTGACAGGAAAGGAAGCTGGGGCCTCCTATATACGCTTGCATATATAAGGAACAAAGAATATGGGAAGAGGGAGCAACAAGAAAAGCCCTTCGGCCCCCAATCCTGAGAAACAGGCAATAACGGACACCGCACCAATAGACATAAAGCGCCATCTAGAGAGCCTCATAGATCAGTTCAGGAATGAAGTTATTAATGACCTGAAGCTAGAAATAAGCAGAATAGTTAGAGAAGTGCTAAGCACCACCCAAGAAAAAACAGATGGTGGAATGGAAGATCAGAAAAAGAGGGGAGAATTGTTTGATGGAGAAAATAGAGAAAGCATAGAATACGTCAAGCAGGTTCAAAGAGACTACCAGGAAACTAAAAACTCTATCGAAAACTGGCATAACAGCTTGAAAGAAACTAAGGACAGACTATCTGAACTGGAGGGCAGATTTGTAATATGGGAGAATGAAATGAAAAACTTTTTAAAAGTATCAAAGAAACAAACAGCAATAATAAAAGACTGGAAGATGATAAGAAGATCCATAACTTAAGAATTAAGAACATAAAAGAAGAAGTAGGGACACAAACAAATGAACTACAAAAGCTACTCACAGAAATAATCCAGGAGAATTTTCCTAATTTAGCAAAAGGTAAAGATACTCAGTTGTACGAAGCATACAAGACCCCAGCCACCTACAACCCAAACAGAGCAACACCCAGGCATATAATAATTAAAATTCCAGAAATTCAATACAAGAACAGAATATTAAAAGCTGTCAGAGACAAGAAACAGACCACTTACAAGGGAACACCCATCAGAATTACAGCAGATTTCTCTGCACAAACCATCAAATCACGAAGAGTGTGGGGGAAATAATTCAAGCTTTGAAAGATAATAATCTCCAGCCAAGATTGATATATCCTGCACAACTATCCCTGGAAATTGATGGAAAAACAAGGTGCTTCCAGGATAAAGAGGAACTAGGGGAATATGCAACCACCAATTCAACTCTACAGAGAATACTACAGGATATTCTAAAAAAGAAAAATACAAAGAATCCAGAAATAGTGGCAGAGAGGCCACAATAAATGGAGCAGAAAACAAAATGAAGAAGACAAACTGACAACTAATGACAGAAAAAGAGCTCAACAGAAATGAGGCAGAGAAGATTGGATGATAGGAACAGCTATTTTGGAGAAAATGACGTCTTAATAGGTAATACTGATTTAGTATCAACTTGTTTTGAAGTTTCATCAAGCTTTTGTTCTTCTGTCTCCATTGGTCTAAACAGGTTGTATCTTATTGGATCTTATTATCTATGATAGTATAGGCAAAAACTTTTAAAGACAAGGAGATTATACAGAAACCATTGTTCATTTTCTGTTGGTTGATTCTAAATACCCTGTAATGCTGTCATTCTCTTAAATGGTTTTACATTGTTTTGATATATTTGATGCTAAGATTTCAAGGAAAGAGACAATATGGTAACTACTTTTATGTCAGGATTATCTTGTGGTGAAACACTATTCTGTTTAAATGGTTATGCTTTGATCTGTGCTGTTTTGCTGTTATGCCCTCTTTTATCTCAATCTCCACTTCATTATTTACTTTTTTATTTTTATCCTTTTAATTAAGGGAAAAATAAATAAAAAATAGCAGGATATATTATAGTAACCCACTTTGACTTTCCATTATCTTGATTTAAAGCCCTGAATTACTCTCACCATCTTGTTTTTGACTGATGTCCCCCTATTCTGTTTTGCTTGATAGTACCAGGTTCAAAAGTTTAAGCAACAGCTGTGAAGATAGTGAGATTCATTATAACGCCCATTCTCGTTGACTATTATCTACTTTTGAAGACCTATAATGTCTCCATTGTTTTGGTTTTGTCGGTTTTGTTCTTTACTGTTTTGTTCAATTTTATTATAACTGATGATATAGGCAATTCTACTAGAGATAGCGGGAGGCGTTATGGTAACCATTGTTGATCACCTTGTATTATGCTTTTACATTATCTATTATGTCCACCCTTTTGATTTGATTGACTCTGTTCTGTTATGTCACATTTGGTTCTACTCCCTTCCAAAAAAGTAATAAGAACTGTGGGAGCAACAAAACCCAAAATGGGTAATTGTCATTGTACGAAAGAGAGGAAAAGAAAGTGCTCTCAATGATATAACTGCATGTATATATAAGTGTATAAGATAGATAATGATATCACTGAGTTTTGTTGGATCATTGAACAGAACTGTTTGCAGTCTCACTGTTGGAATGTCCACTTTACAAGCTTTAATTTTGTGACTTGAACAATTATTTCTAAGATGACAATATGTAATCCATTAATTAGTGACTTCCTGTTTATTTTTTTCTGTAAATCTGTATAACTTGTACCCTTTCTCTGCTTTTTTTTCTCCTTAAACAAAATTTAAAAAAATAAATTCTTATATAATAAGTAGTAAGCACTTTAGAGCCTGGCATATAGCTCAATGGCACAGTGCCTGCTTGGCAAGCATGAGATTGTGAATTTGATTCCCAGTAGCAAAAAAAAAAAAAAAAAAAAAAAAAAAAAAAAAAAAAAGAAAGAAAGAAAGAAAGAAAGAAAAAAAGTAGTAAGCACTTGGATGGGCTGGCTACCGAGGATTATTTTCTTCTTTGTATATTCTTACACTACAGAGATCATGTAACTTTTCATAACAAAAGGGAAAAGGTCCAGGACTTTGGTATATGAGCTAGAAGAGTCTCATGCTGCTTTTCCCATGCAATCCCTTCGATAAGCAGGACTTTTCCTAATCTTGCACAAAGTCCCAGACCTCTAAATAGATTTGTATGAATCACAGATCTCAGATGGAGAGAGACAGTGAGGCGACCTCCAGGTGATAGCTTCCTGTACCTAAGAAGGTGCTATGGTACATATTTGAGAATATTAAGGTATTCAGAAAGCAGCACATCCATACCTGCATAGCCACTGGAAAATCAGTTTGTGCCTCTGGAGGGAAAAACACATCCACAGTTTTCTTTACAAAAGGCTGGTTTCCTGCTGCAGGCTGTCCAACTTCGATTATGTGCAACTAAAAAAAAAGGTTAAAGGTCAATCCAAGTTAATGGTCCTGTGGCAGACAGTGCTAACCAAGGCATGGTGGTTGAATGAAGCAGCTTCAATTCCAGGCTCTGTATGACAAACACTAAAACCTACATTCAAATAAAACAAACTGGGAGTGTTGATTCTCTCCTGAAATATCAGCACTTGAGTGGCTGAGCTGGGAGGATCCCGAGTTCCAGGTCAGCCTAGACAATTTAGGGAATGTAATGCTACCTTAGACTATAGAACAAGAGACTGTGTCACATACACACACACACACACACACACACACACACACACACGCTCCCACCAATAACAAAATAAGACAATCCTTTTTCTGAGATGCTTGTGATTATTCACTAAAACTGGTCCATACATCAGGCACAACAGAAAGAACCAATGCCAGGAAACCTGAGGACGTTCAGCTCCAGGAAGGCTGGCTGAGTCACATTCCGTTCTGTGGACTCTGACACTGATTCCCCAGAAACAAAAGCATCAACTGGGGCCTGTTACTACTCCTATTCCAGCTCTGTTTTCTCATCTCCCAGACACAGCTCAGGCTAACAAGAACCACTCAGTCAACAAGACTCCTCACTGAATGCCAAACTCATGAGCCAGGCCAGCTGACCCTGGCATAGCCCTAAGTGCTTCAAGGTTGTGCTGGGGAATATAAGAATCTCTGTGGAATGCTGAGGAATAACTGAGGATGAGGGGACCCTGCCTGCTTTCATCAGAACGGCTCCAAGTTACTGGTTTACAAAAGTGCCTTCCCCATAAATTTGACGGGAAGAAAAAAATGTCATAGATCAAGTAAGACCAAGAAGGGGGGAAAAAAACCCCCCAAAACCAAAAAAAATATTCCAGAAAAAGTCACGAGTAGCGATGGACCAAGGACATGCTGTAACTGCAAAATGGGCTAGGAGGGGAGGCTGACATGGCACCATGCTGGGGCTACTGTGGGTCACATGGAGATGTGAACTTCCTACACATGGACACTTTAAGACAGCGGGGAACCTGTGCCACTCATGCTGCAGCAGGCATGCAGAACCTCTCTGTGGCTGCCCCAGCAGTCAAGCATCAGATAACAGTGCCCAAAAGCATGCTAATTGCAAGCTTTTATCTATCAATACAAAGCTGTTTGTATCCCTGAAAGCTGTTATTGCCTTTCTACTGAAGCAAATGATGTTAATGTATGAGTTGCTTTTTCTAAAATAAAACTTCAGTATTCAGGTTTAACTGCTGTGTTGGCTATTTGGGAGGCTGAGGCAGGAGGATCCTGAGGCAGGTCAGACAACTTAGGAAGTGTAAGGCTGTCCCAGACTACAGAGCAAGAGATCGAAAGTTTGAGGCCAATCTTGCCTACATAGTAAGGTCAGCCTGAACTACACAGCAAGATATTAACTTAAAAAAAAAGTGGGTTTGAGGTTATAGTCTGGGCACTCAGACTAAATGGTCTGCCATCACTGCCTTAAGATAAAAGATAGTTTAGGAAAACTGGTTAGGCCTCTTGGTAAGAAAGGGTAATGAAGGCCTGAGGATATAATTTTGCACAAAGTCCCAGATCTCTCAATGGGTTTGAATGAATCACAGGTCTTGGATAGAGGGAGTTGGTGATGCAAACTGTAGGTAGCAGTTTCTTGTACCTAAGGTCCCTCGGTGGTAATTATATTTTTATTTTTTTGGTTTTGAGACAGAGTCTTGCTATGTCATTTAAGCTGGTAGACGAACTCACTTGTACCCAGATCTTACACTTGCAATCCTCCTGCTTCAGCCTCCTGAGTGCTGGGATTACAGACATGCACCACCATGCCTGGCTTTATTTTTTTCCTGAATGGATATTTTAGAATATGAAGATGTTTACAGAGCAGCACATCCATACCTACATAGCCACTGTAAAATCAAGCTATCACCTAAGGGTTTAGTCACATGTAAGACGCGTAAGACTTGCTAAAGGTGAGACACTGACAACGGAAAAGAAGAAAGCTCAAGATTTATTACTTAAAAGATAAGGACAGTGATTTTACCAATGAAAGTGGAAGTAAGGGAATAGAGGCCAGGGATCTCAGAAAGTGATAAAGGGCATGACTTTGGATAGGCATCTGCTTGTGATGAAAAGGTCAGGAACAGAGTCCAGGAAACTCTTAAGTGTTTGATGAAATTCCACCAGAACACTATGACTCTCCAACATCAGAAGTTCATATACCTCCGTATACCACTGTCCATGGAAGTCTTGACAAAAAGGTCTGACTGAGCCTACTAAGAGTCAACTAGCTCTCAAATACAGCCTTGTCTTTCTGCAGCTTTTCTAAGACCACCCTACTCCCACCCTATTGCCACAAGGGCAGAACCATGCCTTGGGTGGTGTAGAAGCCATGCCTTAGAACAGAGGGTAGCGCGCCATGATTTCAGAGCCATCTGCTCCATGAAGCTGATGCCTGAGATCAGAAACTGTGCCTCACTTTTTCACCATGGCCCATCCCAGTATAGTCTTAGAGGATTTATAGGGAAAGTGTTCAACAAATGAATAGTTGACTTTAGTTTACTAACTTTATACCAAGGTTGCTATCAAACCACTCCCATGTACAAAAGGGTGTTAAATCTCACAGGACCTCTTGTTTCTATAGGTGCTGGAAGGCTATCCTGCATTCTCAGTTGCACTTGTGACACTGAATCCTCTGACCATTCCTTGAAGAAGACAAAGTGGACCTTACCTTGCCTCCTGCAGGACTGCGGACAGCAAAGCAGAAAAGGGTGGAGGGTTTGGCATTCTCCTCCATTTTGAACTCTGCAAAAGCTGCAGCATGACCTTCTATGGGCTGTGAGACCTTCCTCTCCACAGAGTAGAGCTGCATTGCCCCAACCACACGGTTTTGCTATAAAAAGATATTTTGTGATTAATGGAAAAGAAACAATTCTTAAAACATGATAACAACAACAACAAAAACAAAAACACATGATAACTGAGTTTGATGTGGAAATATGGCTGGGTATGCTGGCGCATGTCTATAATCCCAACATTTGGGAGGCTGAAGGAGGAGGATCACCATGAATTTTGAGGCCAGCATGGGGTACATAGTAAGTTCAAGGTTAGCCTCAACTACATGGTAAGACACTGCCTCTAAAAAAGAAAATATGGTTACACATAAACAATACAACAGAATGGTAAGACACGTGATCCTACTTTGTTAAATATAATCTTTGTGTATTTTATCACAGAAAATAAGTCTTGGTGAGCCAGGGATATAGCTTAGCAGCAAAGCATCTGTCTAGCAAATGCAAGGTTATGAGTCTGATCCTTGGTACCAAAGAAAAGAAAAAGAAAATGTCTTGGGAGGAAAGACTCCAAAATGTCAACAGTAGTTCAATTAGGAAAATGAGGGGTTGGGGATTTAGCTCAGCAGCATAAGCGCCTGCCTTGCAAGCAGGCAGTCGTGAGTTCAATCCCTGGTACCGATAAAAAGGAAAAAAAAAAAAAAAAAAAAGGAAAATGAGTTACAGGATAATTTCAAAAACTGCTTGTCCATAACATATATTCAATTTAATAAAAATACAAATATTCAATTTAATAAAAAACAGATTTTTAAATAAAATTCAAATTTATATTTTCTAGCAAAGAATTCCAGTACATTAATCTCAATGTCAAATGCTCAAACTGTGGAATAAATGGAACATGAAACCATCATAATCAAGCTCCTATAACTCAACATTCAAACTTTATCTCTGTCAACCAGACCCCTAAGTAGTCTGTGCGTAAAATTCGTATCCTTTGTATTTCCCACCTACTCATATTTCCTTAAAGTAGAAAAACATGACTTCTTTCTTTCCTTAAAAAAATATTTTGTTTCAATCTTAGTACTTGTGAGGTTGAGCAAAAGCAGCACAAGCTGGAGACCAGTGTACAACAAGAGTCTGAGGCTGCTTAGGGCTACAGTAAGACCTTGTTTCAAAAAACTGAAATCTAGAGTGTCAAGTCCTGCATTAAATTTCCAGTACCACCCAAACAAAACAAAACTCTTCTAGTATATAGTGCTACCCTATTATACAGACTTATGAATACACTAAAGTCATTAGGCAAAGGAAAGAAATCAGTCACAGAAGACCACATATTGTCTGACTCTACCTATGACAAACCCAGAAGAGGGAAATCTATAGGGTGAGAAAGTAGATTAATGGTTGCCACATGGTAAGATTAGGGAGAAATGAGTAATTTGCAGGTAAGTGGTATGCACTATAATTGAAGAATGAACAAGAGTATTTTATTTTAGTTTTGGTTTTTTTGAGATAGGGTATCTCTATGTAATTCAGGCTAGTTTGAACTTCGCAGCAATCCTCCTACCTCAGCCTCTCAAGTGCTGGGATTACAGGCATATGCCAACACATTCAGTGAACAAGGATATTTAAAAATAAGATTCATAAGCACAAGACTTGTGCTCCCTTAAAGACTGTGAGAAAATTTTCAGTACTATTTGCTAAACTGAAGCCAAGAGAACAGCAGAGCAGTGAACACCTACATTCAAGGCGGCAGACCTGACTCCAGCTGACTGGTACTCTTGGTTCACAGGCCACATGAAGGCCTCAGCCAGTGATCTGCTTCTAAGACCTCAGTTTCTGTGAAGTTCATCTTATGGGGCGTCTGGCAATCAAAGGCATCATCAAAGCTGGTAAAGACATGTTGAAGATCATAGCAAGCAAGGTTTCAAACGCACGTTTCTTTAGTTAGGCACTGCACTTGGAACTAAGGATAAACAAAATGATAGAAAACAGAGTCTTCCCTTCAGGACAGATGGTGAGAGTTTCTGGCAAGCAAGCAAACTGGAAAGAGACTGTTACCTCACCCAGACGGACACGCAAGGGAGGCCCTACTCAAGTGAGTGACACCTATCCTGGAGCAAAAGCTAAACAAGTGAGTGGCAAAGAGGCTGCTTAAAACAGAAGCCTAAGGGCTGGGGATAGAGCTCAGTGGTACAAGCACAGGCCTGGCAAGCACAAGGTTGTGAGTTTGATCCCCAGCACACACAAAAAAGAATAAAACAGAACTTACTAGAGGAAGAAAGGAGGAAGTAGGAAGGAGGGAGGAGGGAGGGAAATTCAAAAAAAGAAATGAGTTGTCTTACATATGTACATGTACCCACCCCCTAAGATGACTATAAACTGCATGCCCTGTAATTTTGTACTAAAAAAAGAAAGAAAAAACCTTAGAGAGGGACTGACAAACTATGGCCTTATGTTCTCCTTTTTTATACTGAGGTGAAATTCACATAATGAAATCAACCATTTACCAGCATCAATTCACTAGCATTTAGTACAGTATTGTGCAGTCAACCTTTACTTGGTCTTAAAACACTTTCATCACCCAAATGACATTCTTTTTTTTTTTAATTTAAGGAGAAAAAAGAAAAAAAAACAGAAAAAAGGTACAAGTTGTACAGAATTTCGGAAAAAATAAACAGTAGGAAATCACTAATTACATATTGTCATCTTAGAAATACTTGTTCAAGTTCCAAATGACATTCTTGTGCCCAATAAAGGGCTCCCATAGTTGCTGCCAACCATACCTAGTTTATATAAACTATATCATATAGTCTTCTGTCTCTTTCACTTACCTGAATAGTTCATATAATTAAATCATAAAATATAGACTTCTGTCTCATTTCTTTTGCTTAGGTTTCTCCATGTCATAGCATGTATCAGGGCTTCATTCCTAAGAGTGTGTGCGTACACCACGTTTTGTTCATCTATTCATCCATTATTGAACATCTGGGTACATATTTCCAACATCTGGCTATCATGAATAGCACTGCCATTAACATTAGGTATAAAAGTTTTTGTCTGAGCACATTTTAATTTCTCTCTTTCTCCCTTCTCTTTCTCAGATACATGAAAGTAGATCCACCAAATTGTTGCCCACAGTGGCCAAACCATTTTACATTCCTAACACTACAGTGTAAGGGCTCTAATTTTTCCATATTCTTGCCAACACTTGTGAACTTTATTATATAGGTTTTTTTTTCTTTTTGAGATGCTGTGAAACTCAGGCTAGCAGCCTTGAGCTTGCAATGATCTTCCTGCCTCAGCCTCCCAAGTGCTGGAATTATATGCATGCACCTCCATGCCTGGCTTATTATAACCATCCTGGTTGGTGTGAAATGACATCCCACTGTAGTTTTGATTTGTATTTCCCTAATGACTAATGTAATGATTTGGAGGCTTAATGCCCAACATTATTAGAACTGGGGCCTAGAGAGGTGACTGATTATGACAACACTAATCTCATCAACACACTGATCCAGTGATGATTTTCTAGCAGAATGGATTATTAGGTGGAAGAAGTAGGTCATGGGGGTGTGGCTTTGAAGGGTACATCGTGTCAAAAATGAACTGATAGGGGCTGGGGATTTAGCTCAGCGGCATAAGCACCTGCCTAGTTCGATTCCCAATACCAAAAAAAAAAAAAAAAGAATTGATAATAGATACATGGATTTATTCTTGAACTGATTCTTTTCTATTAATCTAAATATCATTATATGGAAGAGAGTTCAAACATTAGAACTTTATCTCTTGGCTTTTAGTTTACTGTTAAAGAACAAATGAGCAGATTTGCTATTTAGTCTTATATTTTTCAAATATTATTTCCTTGTAGACAAGTATGACTCCAGAGGGTATTTTAAACAGCATTATTCATATAGAAATCACATACCAAATAGCTCATTCACTTAAACACAGTATCGTTCAGGGGCTGGGGATTTAGCTCAGCAGGCATAAGAGCCTGCCTTGCAAGTAGGCAGTCGTGAGTTCGATCCTCAGTACTGATTAAAAGGAAAAAGACAACAAAACAAAACAAAACACACCATCGTTCAATGTTTTTAATATACTCACAGCAGAGAAACCAATGTAATTTTAGGATACTTTTATTTCTTTAAAATGAGCTTCATTAGCAATCTTCATTCTCACTTCTCACATTCTAAGTTCTAAGCAATTTTCTGCTCTAGATTTTAATTTCTCATAAATTGAATCAAACAATAGTCTTTTGTGACTTTAATATTCCCAAGCCTCACTCATATTATGTATGCACTTTTTGTGAAAAACTATCTCATGTACAGATATCATTTTATCTACTTTTCAGCTGATGGACATTTAAATTGTTTGTTTTTCTACTACTATAAATCATGTTTATATGCACACTTGTGTATGTTTGTAGTTATCACTTTTAGCTTAAAGTCTATTTTGTTTGTATACTAATAGACAATGTACTGGGAATCAAACTCAGAACCTTGAGCTTGCCAGGCAGGTTCTGTATCACTGCACTCTACCTCTGGCCTGCCAATCCACACTTTACGGTTTAGTATGCATGTCTTAACTGTATCCTTCCACTATCAATGTATTTTTATCCTTCAACATAAAATGTCTCCTGTATACAGCACAGATTGGAGACATGTCACCCACTGACAACTGCTGCCTTTTTACTGGTACATTTAATTCATTTCAAATAGTTACTGACAAAGTAAGATTTCTGCTGAGTCAAGATAGAGGGGTATTGGGGATTAAACCCAGGGCCTTCACAGTGAGCTACATCTTTAGCCTTCTCTTTTTTAAAAATTTTGAGACAGGGTTCCACTAGATCACTGAGTTGCCACGGGCAGGTTCAGATTTGCAGATCCTCTTGCATTAGCCTCTGAGAGAGCTGGGATTAGAGGCATGTGCCACCACGCCCAGTTAAATTCTGCTGTTTTATGTATATCATTTTTGTTCATTTCTTCATTGCCATCTAAACAGCCATTTTCTGGAGTGTTATTTCAATTTTCTTATTTCTTTTAGCATTTTTGGGGGGTGGGGGAAGTGCTTTCTTTGGGTCTTTTCTCTTTTGCTAGAGGTTTTTGTGAGGACAAAACAATAAAGAAAAATAAGCAGCTGAAAAATTCAAGTACTCAGCTCTAGACATGCATAATCTAAAACTCCAGACATACATACAAAATCTAAAAGTTTCTACTGTGTCCTCAAAGGGAATCTTCTTTCCTAAAGAAGCTAAAGCCATGGGGCTAAAAGTGTAGAAACCCAAATAAATATAGGTCTCTCTAATTTGACTGGCTGAAATACAGTGTAAGTTTAATGCCCAGCCTTGAAAGGTATCTGAAATAAAGGTGAGGGCATTGCCGGGAAAAAAATAGCGAGGGTAACTTGCCTATCAATGCAGAATGGATAAGAAATGGTATTTTTATGCAGCAGAAAGCTACCCAGCTATAAAGGAGAATAACCTCAAGGCTTCTGTAGATAAGTGGATGCAACTGGAGATCATGTCCATGGCTGAAGCAGTTCAAACTCACATGGGTGACCCTACCATAAGAAACAGAAGGAATTAATGGGATCCAAAAGCAAAATAGTTCATGTAACAGCAAAGGGAGGAAACACCTGGGAAGGAAAGGTGGAAACCACTGTCAATTTCTTATTGTCTTATCTTGAACTCTTGCATTGTTTATACAACTTTATTAGGCTTGGCTCTGTTCTGCCTTGTTTTGTTAGATTTTATGCTGTCAGATGGTAGAGGCAGCTATTTTGAATATAATAGGATATATTATGGTAATCATGGTTTCCTATTATATTGCTTTAAAGCAATTATTCATTGGTTTGATTGATTTTATTGTTTTATTATGTGTGATGGTATCAACAGTTATTTTTTTTTAAATTTTATTTAAGAGGAAAAAGAGAAAAACACAAACCAAAACAAAGCGGTGTAAGGTTACACATAATACAGAACTACAAAAAATAAAAAACATAACAGTAAGAAATCACCTGTTAATATATTACATATTATCATCTTGGAAATAGTTGCTCAAATCACAGTATCAAAGAATACAAAGTGGACATTCAAACAGAGAGACTGCAAACAGCTGTGTTCAATGATCCAAAAACATTAATATAGTCAGCTATTTAACACCCCTAAACACACTTGCTGTTATATCCGTTAGAGCTCTTTTTTTTTCCTCCCTCTCTTTTTTACAACAAAATTTACACATTTTGGATTTTATTACTCCTTAGTTCTTATTACTTTTTGGGGGGGGGAGAGAATAAAGTCAAATATGGCAAAACAAAGCTGTCAGTCAAAACCAAGGATAGACATAGCACATGATGTAGAACAGAGTACAAGGTTATCAACAATGGTTATCAACGTTGTCTCTATCAACAGTTATTTTGAAGAAAACAAGACATTGTGGTAGTCATTGCTGATTTACTATTGTCTTGAAGTCCTACCATGCTTTTGTTCTTCTGTTTTGACTGGTTCTATCCTGTTGTGTTTTATTTTTATTATGTGTGATGGTATAGACAAATTTTTTGAGGAAAATGAGGTATTATAGCAGCCATTGTTCATTTCCTATTATATGGTTTTGAATATTTTCATTCTTTAGAATGGTTTTATACTATTTTGCTATGTTTGATATTATTGTGTGTGAAGGTATGCTCACAGGTATTTCAAAGAAAAGAGACATTATGGTAGCTACTGTTGACATCTGGTTGTCTTGTTGGGAAGTACTGTGTTGCTTGCATTATCCTGTTCTGATTTGCTTTGTTCTGTTCTCTTCTATTCTTACTTATTTTTTTTGTCTTTTTTTTTTCTTTTTTATCAGTACCGGGGATCGAACTCACGACTGCCTGCTTGCAAGGCAGGTGCTTATGCCGCTGGGCTAAATCCCCAGCCCCTCTCTTTTATTCTTAAAAAAAAAAAAAAAAAAGAGATGGGCCTATAGAGGTCACGGATCAATGGAGTATTAGCAAAGGTCCAAATCAGTGAGTTGCGGGGGGGGGGTGTCTTGAATGCATCCTGTAGCTATTCCCCTGTTCCCCATTGCATACTTTGAGTAGATCTACTTAGTACTTGGCAGAATCATCACATTGGTTCTCTAAACTTTAGTGTGAGGATCAATATGGTTGAATAGGTCAAATTTAAAATACTAAACCAAGAACAGCATTATATCCCTGGAGGATACTAGTGCACTATCAAGGGATTTAAAGATTACAGATGGTGGTTCCTACCATATCCATATCACCATTTAATTCTGCCATACAATTTATGCAGAAAATGGACGGGTCCTGAAGAATGATGGTGGATTACCATAAACTGAATCAAAAGGTGACTCCAATTGCAGCTGTATCAGATGTGGTTTCCTTGCTTGAGCAAATCAATACATCTTTTGACACTCGGTATGCAGCTATTGATTTGGCAAATGCCTTCTTCTCCATACTGATCCATAAGGCCCATCAGAAACAATCTGCTTTCAGTTGACAAGGTCAGCAATATTCCTTTGCTTCTTACCTCAAGGCTATATTAACTCTCTAGCTCTGTGTCACAACTTAGTTCATAAGAATATCAATTTCCTTTTTATCCCACAAGGTATCATACCGCTCCATGACACCGATGCTATTATGCTAACTGGATCAAGTTAGCAAGAGGTTGCAACCACTCTAGAGTTGTTAGTAAAGCACGTGTGAGCTAGAGGACAAAAAATAAATCCAACTATATTCAAGATCCCTTTACCTTAGTGAAACTTACAGGAGTTCAGTGGTGTGGGGATGCAGGGAAATATCCTTTCTAAAGTGAAAGATAAGTTGTGATGTCTGATTCTTCTTACAACCAAGTAAAAGGTACAAGGCCCATTTGGATTTTAGAGGCAACATATTCCTCATTTAGGTGTTACTCTTGGCTATTTACAAGTGACTTGGTAAACTTTTAGTTTTGAGGGGGTCTAGAACAAGAGAAGGTTCTAAAATAGGACCAGGCTGCTGTGTAGGCTTTTCTGCCACTGAGACTTTATAACCCAGCAAATCCAATGGTACTGAAGGGTCAATGGCAGACAGAGATTATGTTTAAGAGTCTCTGGCAGATCTCCATAGGTGAATCGCAGAATAAATGCATAGACACATTTGCAGACAACTACTCTCCCTTTGAAAAAAGTCCTTGGCCTGCTACTGGGCCTTAGTGGAAATTGAACGTTTGACCATGGGGTACCAGATTATCATGAATCCAGAGCTGCTCTTCATGAGCTGCGTATTATCTGATCTACCAAATCATAAAGTTGGAAATGCATTATAGAAGTCCACTATTAAATGAAAATAGTACATATATAATTGAGCCAGAGTAGGCCCAGAAGGCACAGGTAAGTTACACGAAGATGTTACCCAGATGCCCGTGGTTCTTACTCCTGCTATACTGCCTTCCAACCCCCAGCATGCACCTATGGCCTCATGAAATGTACCATATGATCAGCTAACAGAGGTGAAATACAGAAGCTGGTTTATGGTTGGTTCTGCACTGTATGCAGGCACCACCCACAAGTGGATAGCTGCAGCATTACAGCCTTTTTATAGGACTTCCCTCAAGGAACAGTGGTGAAGGGAAGTCTTCACTGGACAGAAATTTAGACAATGTACATTTTGCCTGGAAGAAAAAAATGGCCAGATGTGCAACCCCATACTGATTCATGTGCTGTAGGCAAAGTTTGGCCAGATGATCTGGGACCTGGAAGGAACATGACTGGAAAATTGGTGACAATGATATCTGGGAAAGAGGTATGTGGATAGATCTGTTTGCATGAGCAAACAATGTGCAAGCATTCACAAAAAGTGATCTCACCTGAACAGGATTTTAATAATCAAGTGGAGAAGACTTGTTCTATGACAGCCAACCATTTTTCTTCACCTACTCCTATCATTGCCCAAAGGGCTCATGAACAAAGTGGCCATGGTGGCAGAGATGGAGGTTATGCATGGGCTCAGTAACATGGACTCCCACTTGCCAAGGCTGACCCGGATACGGCCACTACTGCCCAATATGCTAGCAGCAGCAGAGACCAATACTAATCTCCAATATGGTACCCCAACATGGGTGATTACTTGTGACCTGGGGGCACTTTGACTATATTGAACCATCATGAAAGGGCAGCACTTTGTCCTTACTGCATAGATACTTATTCTGGCAAAACTACCATCCTTGCACTTACAGAATGCTTCTCCCACCATCACTTGGTCTCTGACCAAGAACACATTTTATGCCCAAAGAAGTAGGGCAATGGCTCCATATTCATGGAACTCACTGCTCTTACCATGTTCCTTACCATCCAGGAGCAGGTAGACTGACAAGAAAGGTGAAATGGTCTTGTGAAGATTCAGCTACAGCACCAGCTAGGTGGCAATGCATGGCTGGGGCAAGTTTCTTTAAAAAGCTGTATATGCTTTGAATCAACTATATGGTACTGTGTCTCCTACAGCCAGGATTCATAACTCTAGGAATCAAGGGGTGGAAGCAAGAATGGTACCACTCACCATTTTTTCTAGGGATCCATTAGCAAAATTTTTGCTTCCCATTCCCATGACTTTATGTTCTTCTGAGGTAGAAATCTTAGTTCTAGAGGGGAGAAGGCTTGTTTCAGGAAGCACTACAATGATTCCATTGAACTGAAAGCTAAGACTTTTCCCTGGTCATTTTGGGCTCCTTAGGCCTCGGAGTAAACAAGCTAAAAAGAGAGTTAGGGTGTTGGCAGGGGGGCCTGACCCAGAGTATCAAGAGGAAATTGTACTTTACATCATATTGGAGGAAAGAAAGAATGTACATGGAGTCCAGGAGATCCCATAGGCCACCTTTTAGTAGTATCAAGTCCTATTATTAAGTCAATGGGGAACTGTAACAACCCAATACAGGCAGGATGACAAATGACCCAGAACCATCAGGAATGAAGATATAGGTCACTTCTCCAGGGAATGGAACAAGATCTGCTGAAGTACTTGTTGAAAGTCAAGGGAATACAAAATGGCTAGTAAGAGAAGGTAATTACAAATATCAGCTATAACTGTGGGATCAGTTACAGAAACAAAGACTATAATTTGTCACTATTATCTCCTAATATACTTCCTATGTAACGTAAGGTTCATAGACTTAATACTGGTTCTTAAGTATTGATAAATCTATGTTATAAAGTTCAAGTTATAAAATGTTAGAAGCAAGCATCATCCAAAGAAAAACTTGACTTTTATTCTGGGCAGAAAATTAGTGCATTTTCATCTGTATACAGGATAGATATACCATCATAGGCATAACTGTGAACTTTTCTTTGTATCTTGAGACTAAGTATGGTTTAAGGAAATGTGTCTGATTATCATGTTGACAAGTGGGGGACTGTAGTCCTTAACTGTTGTGTCAGCTTGAGTACACAGGGCCCAACTGATTGGCTCAGCATAATTCTGAAGTTGAGTAAATGGATTTACTGAAGATGAAAGACCTAGCTGAGGTGTGAGTGGTGCCAACCAACAGTCTTGTTGCCCAAGTGCAATGAAAAAGGGAAATAATGAAATAAAAAGAAAGAAGGAAGGCTTGCTTCTGTTTCTTTGGAGGAGCTCCGGTCTTTGCCTTTGCCTTGGATATCAGTCTCCTGGCTTCCAGCACAGGCTCTTCAGTCTTCCATCACAGACCCTTTGCTTCTGCACAGGACTCTACAGTGAGCTCCAGGCCTTTGAGTTGTGACTGGATTCTTCTGTGTAGACAGCCCTTTTGCACTCTTCCATATCTGACTCTGCAGGTGGTCACCAGAAACCTACCTTGTAAATTCATATATATCTTATATCTTTCTCTAGTGAGTACTGACTGATACACCACAGTTCAGAAAAACAAAAATACAAGCTAAATACTCTGGTAAAACCAGAACAAAAGGGTTTTAAGAAAATTATCAAGGGAATGTATTAAGTGTTGAGTGAATTTTCCAATGACTTCCTTAAGGTTTACAGGTATAATACCAGATTCAGAACTACGGTCTAGTTGTTTTTTTTTTTTTTTGTCTTTTTCCTTTTTATCAGTACCAGGGATCGAACTCACGACTGCCTGCTTGCAAGGCAGGTGCTTATGCCGCTGAGCTAACTCTCCACCCGCTACTGTCTAGTTTTATGACTGTCAGTTCAAAGCTCCACTCCTGTCTAACTACACAGACATCACGATTTCTGGAAGAACAAACACATATGCACCTGATTCAGTATAAAGATCCAGCTGCACAGAATAAATAGGGAGTTCAAAAGTAAAAAGTATTTCGGGCAAGTAAAGGAAGAGCAGGAGGGTGAGAGTATAGGTAACATACTTTTTCAGTTGTGGCACCCATAGGTTTACGGGGCTCTTTTTGGAAGCAACATAAAGGCTTAATGCTTTCCCAATGACTTTTTTTCCTAGTGGTGATAAGTATAGAACTTAGGGCCTTAAGTATGCTAGGCAAATGTTGTACCACTGAGTTACAACTCCCAACCTCAAATGGCTTTTGAATAGCATTAATGGGCTATGAGTGATTTCTCTCCTAGTTCTTTTCCATGCTCATACTGCCTTGAAATTTATCAGACCAGCATCTGTTACACAAATTTTGCCTGTGCTTATGACTTCCTCCGCACTCATCTTCGTATTATTAGGCTCTCTGTAAGTGCACTGCAGGCAATGCAACCCTCCTCAACCCCCACATCACAAACATTCCCCCATTCTCATTTTTCTAAGAGAAATGCCTGAACCATTTGCTACTTTTGTCTACCATAATGCCCAGGAATATCCAAATCCTTTCAATAAAAATTAAATACAGTATTACCACATGAGAAAAGCTCCATTAAGACTGTATAAGAGCAGTTAATAACTCTAAAGAGGAAATCTATACAGCTAAGAGATGATACAACAGAAAAATTTTCTGGGTATAAAATATTCCTTTGGCATTCAGCTTTGGAAAGCCTTGGCATTCAGAGTCAAACAAGCTCTGTTATGGGTAACAGTACTATAAATGTTAATTCATGTTTAGGTGCAACGGGAATGTCCACTGTCCCAGGTCTGATGCGGGGTTTCCTACTACTGTCACTCCAGCTTTACCATCAGCCCAGACAACAAGAAATAACTGAGGCTAAAGAGAAGCCACGAGCCAGTCATTGAAAGGCTGGGTGACTCAGGCAAATCTTTTTTTTTTTTTTTTTTTTTGGTATCAGGGATCAAACTCACGACCTTGTGCTTGCCAGGCAGGTGCTTGTGCTGCTGAGCTAAATCCCTGGCCCTCTTAAGCAAATCTTTTAAATTATATAAAAAATCTTGGGCCAGGGGTTTAACTTTACTTGCCACAAGCACCTGCCTGGCAAGTGCAAGGTAGTGAGTTCAATCCCCAGTTCCAAAATAAACAGAAACAAAACAAAAAAATCATCTCAACAGGTCAAGTAGGAAGACAGACTTGTTAGTTGTCTTGGGTACTTTTCTCATTGCTGAGATAAAATACCCGACAGTCAAAGTTAAAGGAGAAAAGGTTTTCTGTAGCTCACAGTTTGTAGAGGTTTCAATTCATAGTTGGCTGGCTCCAAGGCAGGCTAGCAACACAGAGGGAGATCACAGAGGAGAAGCACTTCATGGCAGGCAGAAGGCAGCAAGGTAACAAAGCAGCAGCAAGTGACAAGGGATGACCCACTTTCGCTCTCTTATATCTTTATCCAGGATACTCACCCTTAGGGGGCTTACACCCCGAGTGAGGCAGCCTAAATCCTAGCATCATACGATGAATCCCATCATCACATCTTTGATCCCAGCAGCACACCCTAGATCCAGACATCTCCAAAAACCCCCACCTACGACTGCATGAGGCTTTGCAGGGGACATCTAGAAACAACTCCTAATATCAGTATATTAAAAATTTGACAACTTTCCTTACTTATGCTCATTCTCTGAGTCAAATGTCAGTCCATTTTCCAACTCTCTCCTCTCCAAAAGACATCCAGTCCATCACAAGGTCCAAAGTCACTTGACCTGAAAATCCTTAAGTCTTGTCTCTTTTGAGTATCTCCAATTCCACTGCCTCTATCTAAGTACCTCTTTTCTTGGGTGAGGGGAAAGCGGAGGTGCTGCAGAGTAGAAAAAACTCTCAAGCATGAAGAGAAGTACTTCCCTCTTGACTGGTTCTCCACCTTTCTCATAGATATCTCTACTCTAATACAGACTACATAGCTTTATTCTTATATCTGCCTGCCAACTACTCTCCCAGCCTACAGTTCATCTTCAGCATCATAAATGACAATACTTTCATTTCATAACACTGCCAAAAGGGTTAATTAATTACATCGCTCTCTTTTAAAATTGGAGACAGAATTCCTACTGCCTACAAAACAGAACACAAACCTCACTCTGGAACGCACCCATCTCTCCAGCATTTCTTCTACCTGCCACTTAAACATCATACAGGCATCTCCCAGGACAGCTGTTTTTCTCCCATTTCCATGCCTTTGCACACATTTTTCCCTTCCAAAGTGCACTTGATAGTGGGCAAGATGTAGCTTAGATAACCTTCTGTGTGGGCCCTTCCTGACACAGGTGTTCTCTCATGGTTCCCACAATTTTCTACCCTAAAATTTGATAGTTCTCTAAGCACAAGAATTCTGAAAAATCTATCTTCCATTTACTGATGATTTGGAGGACAGGATTGGAAAATAAAGATCTATATCCCAGTAAAAAACATTCTGTAGGCCTCAAGTACCTAGTGACTTGATTAGGCATGAGAAATAAAAAAAGGGAGGTGAAAATACAACTTTTATTAGAAATGGACATGAATTACTAATATTCCATTGAGTTCTTAAAACACAGCCTAAAAATACTTTTTGTAAAATCCACAGGTTCTATAAAATTTCTGCAACAATTTACTTCTCAAAACTTTGCCAGAGGCTGGAGGTTTAGCTCAGCAGCACAAGTGCCTCTCTGGCAAGCAAGGTCATGAGTTTGATCCCCAGTATACACACACACACACAAACTGCCAGAAACAATTTATAAAATGAACATCAGTAACCTGATAGGATGCAGTAGTTAAAGGGCCAAAGTGGAATTAAAATAATTTGATGCAAAGTTTAGATTACTTTGTAATCTTTGTTTCTTTTAGTCACAGACCTACTTCTGTTCTTACAAATCTTAAGCATTTGAACCATTTCATTCTAGTATAAGGCCTTATTAGTTACACCAGACTAGCTCCTGAAGCTTACCTGAGCTGAGATGCCAATGAGAAGCAGCCACTTCTGGTATACATCAGTTCGGTAGTGGATCATCTGACACCCAGCCAGACTGCCATGTCTATCAAACATCTTTATGGGCTGGAGGTCACCTTCCATGCTCCAGTGATAGACTGTGGTTTCAGTTACCAAGGCAACAGTGTTCGCAGAGATCCATTTCCAGAAAATCACCTCTTCTGCCATAGTATGAGCCTTTATTTTATTCTTCGTCTCAATATTAAAGATCTGAAGTGTCTTCCCAGCTAGTATTTGATGAGACGGACATCAGAGCAAGACAAATGAAAATTTGAAAGACAAATTCTTATACTCTCAATTCTGAATCCTATTAATATTACTTTTAAATTGTATTATTTACTTAGGTTTTTTTTTCTTGAGACAGGATCTCACTATAGTTCAGGCTGCTCACTATGCAACCCAGGCTGGCCTTGAACTTGTGGTGATCCTCTTGCCTCAGCCTCCTGAGGGATGGGATTATAGGTATGCCATCACAAATTGTACTTTTATTTATTTATTTATTTATTTATTTATTGGTTTGAGACAGGGTCTCACTACATAGTTCAGACTATCCTTGAAATCACTTATGTAGCCCAACCTGGCCTCAAACTCGGAGCGATCCTCTTGCCTCAGCATCCAGAGTGCTGAGATTACAGGCAGTTACCACTTCACCTGGCACAAATTGTGCTATTTAAAGCTAATTTGACTAACAAAAATAAAAGGCTTCCTGAGTACTAATTAATTATACTCTGATGTTTAAACAGTAAGAATCTTCTATGTATTAGTTCTTTAGATGAAATAATACCCAAGTATTTATATACATATGAATAACAATCAGAAATCAGTTCTACTCAAACAAGTCTTAAAAGAAAGTTTTTTTCTTACTTAATTTTTAAATTTTATTTTAAAAAGAAAAGTCAGAAAAAAGCCAAAAAGCAAAAAACATAAACAACAACAGCAAACTCAAAACAATAATAATATAGGTTTTCAAAACAGAATGAAAGAAATTTAACAATGGTCGTTATATTGCATATTGTTCTCTTTTTCTCAAAGAAAGAAAACAGAAAAACAGAAAAGAAGGGTAGAATAATACCAAATTCAAAAAAAATTATCATCATAGAATCGCTAGTTGATATATTAGTCATTGTTGTCTTAAAAAATAGTTGCCAAAGTCACAAAACCAAAGCATAAATAGTGGCTAGACACTCAAACACTGACAATGCAAATCCTTCTGTTCAATGTTCCAACACAGATTCAGTAATATGGCCATCTATCTTACACACTCTACATACCGCTATACTCTTTAGAGCACTTTCCTTCCCTTACACTTTCACAATATCCATTATACTTTTTTGGATTCCATTATTCTCTCAGTTTTTATTATTTTTCACACTAGAGAAACAATGTGATTATTTACTAATGTGAGTCTTGTTTATTTCACTAATGAGGATATTTTCAAGTTGCCTCCATTTAGCTATAAAGGCCTCAAGATCATCCTTTTTATAGCTGTATAAAAATACTACACTTTTCTCATCCACTCTGCAGCTGATGGGCATTTTGCTTGTTTCAAGAGAAACAGTTTTAGATTTATTTCTTCTAGATTCTGTTTTATTTTGCGGTATTGGAAATTGAACCTAAGGCCTTCACATTGAGATACAGGTCTAACCCTTTTTATTTTATGTTTTAAAGAGGACTTGCTAAATTGCCCAGGCAGGCCTCGAACTTGTGATCTTTTTGCCTCAGATTCCCAAGTAGCTGAGATTATCAGCATATACCACCACATGTTGCTTTGGTTTCTTCTAGTTGAGATGTGATTTTCTGGGGATGGAGAAGTAGCTCGATGGTAGAGCACATACTCAACACCTGAGAGCCCCTAGCTTCAATCTCTGGTGGCAAAAAAGCAAACAAACAAAAAAGTCATGTTTCTGTATAAGTTACTAAAACATATGAGACTTTCTTTTTTTGGTGATATTGGAGATTGCGTTCAGGGCATTCTGGGTGTTAGGTAAGCAATCTATCGCCAAGCCACAACCCAGCACATCCTTCCTTGTTTTGGTGTTTCCAACTTTCAGGAAGAAACACAATTATCCTTTCCGGTTAAACCATTTTTTCCATATAACAGAGCTATTTTGTCTTTTTCTTTTTTTTTATCGGTACCAGAACAGAGCTATTTTGTTTAAAATTCTAAACCAGTGCTGTCAAATAAAACTTCCTACAATATTGGAAAATTTTATATTTGCACTCTCACAGTGGACGTCATACATACACATATATATTTGAAAAGTATGTAGTGATACACATTTCAGGAACTGAATTTTACCTTATTTAACTTTAATTAAATAGTACATGGTTGCTAGTATCCAGTAAGCACAGTTATAGACAAATGGCTTTGGCATCCATTTTCTGGCAAGAGATTATTTTGTTTCTACCTCTGACAAACAGCTGAATTCTGATCTTGGAATCTATGCAAAATTTAAAGCTAACATGAAATACTGCTCTGGCCATTTCTTTTGACACTATACTAGATATAATAGACACACAGCAAGAAAAGTAAAATGGTAAAAGACTTTTTAAGTAAGCAGTAGTAAAAGAGGATTAAAACTGGAGTAGGGGCCGGGGATTTAGTTCAGTGGCTCAACTGTTTTCTTGGTATGCAAAAGGTCTTAAGTTCAATCCCCGGTATAAAAAAAAATTAGTGGCGTAAAGACAAGTAGAAAATATAGCTTCTTCATGACCTGGAATCAAAATATCTAGAAAACAATAATTTGGTGATGAAGAATAAGAAAAGTAGATCTCTAGGAATCAGGAGAGTGAAGACAGGAAAACTAGAAACTACAGAGAAACTGAAGAATTGGAGCACAATGCAGAAAAAAGAATGAAGCAGTCTGGACAGCTACCCAGCTCCTGGAGAGAACCTGCCTCTCCTAATGCAAGGTAAGGCTGGAGAGAGTTGGCAACTCCAGGGGGAAACAACTGACTAGGCCAGGAGCAGTAGCCCTAAGAGAAGCTATGGTTATTGTAAATTGCAAAAACAGTGTAAGGTTCTATTCTGAAAGGAACTGCTTCTGCATGGCAGGCTAAGTTGGAGGTGACATCTAGTGCAGAATCGCCATATTTGAGAATGTTTAATCATTTTGGGAAGGGATTAAATGTTCAGACTGAGCTATAAAACAATCACAAAGCAACTACAGGGTCTCTGGGATCACCCTACCACAGTGACTGGGTGGGAGATGGCTGTTAACAGACAGTTATGCAGATAAGAGAACAGATTAGACACAGACCCCCCGCCTCACCAGAGGTTTAAGCTCAGGTAAGGACAGGGGTCCCATGTGCTGTGGTGAGAAGGCACACCAGTCGTGTGTTGGGTTGAGGCTGGGTCTGAAAGTGCTGGCCTGAAGTCCAGCAGCCTGCTTGAGCTCCTGCCTTACTTTCTACATTCAGTAGAGATCAATGATCCATTTGCTTTAACTCCATCCGCCACATGATCAGATATACACCTCAGCCTGGGGTATGTGAACAGAGGGCCCTCTGGAGCAGTGGCAGCACCTCACAGAATGTAAAGCTAAGCAAAGAAAGCTGTGACTTGAGGCACACAGGGAGCAGGAACTGGGAGTGGCTGGAGGAAACACATTGACGAACCACACCCATGGGGAAAGGCAGGACAGTATTTAGCATTCACACAGAAAAATTTGAGTGTGGAAACAAAATAGGATTTAATAGTGACTCAATGTCTGGTGGATTTTGATATCTAATATTGCAAACCCTAGAAAGAAACCACTCATTCATAAACTGGACTAATTTCTTTTTCTTTTTGCCTTTTTTGAGGGATTAGGTCCCCTCCCTTATTTTGCTGTTTTTGATTTTTTCTTCTAATTCTTGTTGTTTTCTGTTAGTTTTATCTAACTCTATTAATTTTCTTTTATTCTTAGGCATCTTTTTTTTTTTTTTTTTATCGGTACCAGGGATCGAACTCACGACCATGTGCTTGCAAAGCAGGCACTTATGCCACTGGGCTAAATCCCCAGCCCCTGTTTTCTTATATTCTTAATAGAATCCTTTATTTCACTTTTCATATTCTTTTTTTTTTTTGGTACTAGGAATCGAACTAAGGACCTCATGCTTACCAGGTAGGTGCTGTATCCCTAGCCCTCATATTCTTTTTCTAATTTTCAAATTTTACTTCTTCCTTTTCTTCTTCTCCTACCTCATACTTATTAGTATTAATACTAAGCTTTATTAATCTTTAGATATTTCATTGACTATTTATAGAAAATGGAGTATTACTCTGCCATAAAGAAAGATAAATTTGAGTCATTTGTAGGAAAATGGAGATACCTTGAGACTATGTTAAGTGAAACAAATCAGACATACTTGTTTAAATATTGAATAGTTTCTCTTACATGAGAAATACAGAATATAAATAAGGAGTAAAATAAAAGGTAATAGGAAGGGGGCTGGGGATTTAGCTCAGCGGCATAAGTGCCTGCCTTGCAAGCAGGCAGTCGTGAGTTCAATCCCCGGTACTGATAAAAAGGAAAAAGACAAAAAAAAGGTAATAGGAAACAGGAAGATATATTTTTTGCAAAATGAAAGAATTCTTTGGGTCTCTTAGTGTGTGGGCAGATCTCTTACACTCTTCTGCATTTGATTTTTTGGGTAAATATTGTAAGATAACCCCATAAATTTTTGTCTGTATTAAATCTATTCCCTCACAAGTCACTGACTATAACTAATATATTTAACAAAATAAAGTAGAATTTACACACTGATGTGAAAACCCAATTTAAAAATTAGAGCTAAATAAACGGAGACACTGAATGTCTAGAAGACTCAATACCGTCAAGGTGGTAACTCATGCCACATTAATTGATAAATTTAATGCAATCCCTTTCCAAATCTCAATTGTAGAAAATGACAAATTTTAAAATTGATATGAAATTTTGAAGGACATGTTTTCAAAAACACAAAGCTGAAGTGCCAATACTATCTGATCTAACTTCAAAGTTATTATTAAGCTCCAAAAGGACAAATCCTGAGCATTCACTCCTCAGAGCATCCAGTGCTTTGGCTGATATTACTAAGAAGATCTGATGCTCAGGGGTATTTTTCTTTTATTATACATATTAGTACACAGAATAATGGGTTTCACTGTAGCATTTTCATTCATGCATATACTATTCTGATCAGATCTATGTCCTTATTACTTTCTCATCCATCTCACTGATCTCCTTTCTCTTTTCTATGTCTCCATTCTGTTTTTGTCATCGTTTTTCTAGATAAATGATACTTGTCTTTCAGCATCTAGTTTATTTCACTAACATCAAGATCTTCAGTTCCAAATGACACGATTTTGTTCTGTGTAGCTGAATAATACTCCATTATGTACATATGCCAAATTTTCTTTATCTATTCATCTGCTGATGGGATCTTGGCTGGTTCTGTATTTTGGCTATTGCAAATTGTGCTGTAGTAACCTTGGAATGCAGGTATCTCTACTGTACGTTTTGATTCCTTTGGGTATGTACCCAGTAGTAGTAATATAGGTAGATCATATAGTACTTCTATTTCTATTTTTTTGAGGAACCTCTGATTTCCAGTGTCTATAATGGCTGTACTATTTTACAAACTTACCAACAGTGTACCTTGTGCTCTTATGAGCACTACATTCAACTTTTACTAAAACTTTTGGTATCAAATTGAATCCTGCTGATGACACTTGCCTGTGAGTTTGCTATCAGTTGCCCAATTCTTAAGGTAACAAAGCAGCTACAGTGAGATAATATTATTTTCTAAAATTCCTCAGGCTTACCTTTTAGAGCTATCACCTTAGAGGCCGGATTCATGATGGCACTCTCTGCAGAGATAGGTCGTCTGATAGGTGCCATTGGGTCGCTCATGTCAATAATTACCACCTGTGTTTGCTCTCCAACTTTTTCTCGAACACAAATGAACTTGTCAGATTCCATGGTCAGAGTGCTAAATCCAATGTTTGCTGGATTGATTCCAAGGTTTTGGAGCTAAACAAAGGAAGCAGTTGATCAAAGCAAGTTTTCATCTCTGAAATTGATGAGTTCTAGTCTAGTAGTTAGTAAGTCTAAAAGAAGGAGGAAGAAAAGTAAAACAAGAGTTAGAAGCTGGTTTTGGTAGTACATGTCTGTAAACCCAGCACTGTGGAATACTGAAACAGGAGGATTCCAAACTCCAGCCAAGCCTGGGCAATTTAGCATCTTAACAAGACTGTCTTAAAATAAAATATAAAAACGACTGGGGGTATAGTTCAATGAGAAGGTCCTGGGTTCAACCACCAATACTGGGGGAAAAAATTAAATAAAAAAAATACCAGTGACCTGTGAAGGTCCAACTGGATGACTCTACTTGAAAAAGGAGCAATTATCTTCATTTTGATTAAGTTTGCCATGTATTAATATGTACAGAGCTTATTCTGCCATTTCCTTATCCCTTCAATTGGCTTTAAGTAATGTAAACTGATCTGGCCAGGTGCTGATATGTAGACTTTGAAGCAAGGCCACAGTCAATGTTTCCCTGCCCCATAACTCCCCAAAAATAGTGTGAGCCTAGGTAGGAAGAGAGCCAGACTCCACATTGTCAGCTGGAATCAAGCCTCAAGAAAAAAGCTATGACTTCCCAGGGCATAAAACATTATACATCAGAGCTGAAGCACTTACCCCCACATGCAATGCTATCTTAAATTGGGTTATGCAGATTATTCTTTCTGCAGACTCTTCTCTATGCATATTGCAGAGGTGACTTCAGGTCTCCTACCTAGGCCAGCTCACAGCATTCACATTCTTCCCACCATTCTCACAGTCACTCAAGCTTGAGGCACTTCCTTCTTCAGGAATGAATAAAAGTAGGGTTTGGCTCTGGGTCAAGGCCCTTGTTGCAGTGAACCACTATCTTGGCTGTACTTAGGAACCCTTGGCTCCCCGTAAGTATAAATATCTTAGTGTCTTTATTCTTGCCATGAATTGCACTGGAAGTGGCATATTGGAATTAACTTGCTAGAATTCCAGTAACTTTTGCATGGGATTACAGATATAAGCTTCCTGGAAAATGGAGTGATAGCAAAGTCTAGTACATGTCAATATTCATAATCAGGACATCGGGATTCCGTAAACCAAGACTGCTATATTGGAAACATCATCTCAAAATTCTATAGCCTTGGACTGGGGATTTAGCTCAGTGGTACAGATGCCTGCCTGGTCAATGCAAGATCGTGAGTTTAACCCCAGGTACAAAAAAAAAAATCTATAGCCTTATCCATCAGATGATTTGTGAGTCCCTGGAGGGGAGAAATCATGAAAATGTGCAATAAAATAGACTTAGAAGCCACACCAAATCAATCTCATTTTCTTGAAGTCAAGAAAATGAAGTAGAGCTAGGCAGAGTGGTACATGCTTGTAATCCCAGCACTCGGGAGGGTGAGGCAGGAGGATCCTTGTGAGTCCCAGACTAGCCTGGCTACAAAGTAAGTTCAAGATCAACCTGAACTGCATAGGGAGACCCTGTTCAAAAAATGAAAGAAAAGAAAGAGAGAGAAAGCAAGCAAGCGGGCTAGGGATTTAGCTCAGTGGTGTAAGTGCCTGCTTGGTAAGCACAAGGTCATGAGTTTAATCCCCGGTACCAAAAAAGAAAGACAGAAAAGAAAAGAAAATGAGGGCTGGGGATTTAGCTCAGTGGCATAAGCACCTGCCTGGCAAGCGTGGGGTCATGAGTTTGATACCTGGGACAAAAAAAAAAAAAAAAAAAAGAAAGAAAGAAAGAAAGAAAGAAAGAAAAAGAAAAGAAAAGTAAATGTTGATTTCAGCAAAGAATCTGGCTCAGCTGAGCTGAGGGAGCTGAAAATAATATCCATGGGTAGCAAACCCACTGCTCAAGCCTCTTACCTGTAGCATTCTTATGGCATACATTATTCAGATAGACTTTAACTCCTGTTTTTCTCAGATTCAGTCATGGATTTTGAATCCACTGAAATTGTTTCAAATATAAAAGTTTAAATAACATGCAAAAGATTATTGGAATGAGGTGGAAAGAAAGGACTGAACTTGTATACAAAGCAGGTGTACAGCTAAACCTGATCCCAAGGATGCTGAACGTATGTGTCATATATGTCTGCCTGATGCTGGACCCCAGGGCTCTTACCTTAATCATCTGCTAGTCAATATTTGGAAAAATTATTCTAGTCAAAGTCACACACAGGGATAGTTTCATTGTTCACCAAAAGACCTGTTTTGAGATGGCCAACATAATAGACCAACAAGACTCTTATTAGATTTCAAAGGTCTATGAAATAAAAGAGAAATGTACACAAACTCAAAATACTACATTGAAATTAAATGCCAAAAAAATAAGCTGCATATAGAGGTGCATGTCTATAATCTTAGCAACTCAGAAGGCTGAGGCAAGAGGATTAGAAGTCTGAGACCTATCTGGATAATTCAGTGAGACCCATTGAAATAAAATATAAAAAGGGCAAGAGTAATGTAGCTCAGTAGTATTTCAATCTCTAGTATTACAAAAAAAAAAAAACCCCTCCTAATACAACGGGAAAAAAAAGATGCATTGAGCAAGCAAACTGGGGATGCACATCAGTAGTGGATTCAATCCCCAGTGCCACCCACCCACTCAGCAAATAAGCAAAGCTTTCCTCAAAAAGCAGCTCTGAGATAAAATGTCAACTAAATGAAACATTCAGATTTTCTTTGACTGCCAATTCTTCTTTTTTCTCTTTTTTCATCTTTCTGAAACAGGGTCTCACTATGCAGTTCAGACTGGCCTTGGGCTCAGTCTTGGGCTCACTTTGTAGCCCAGGCTGGTCTTGAACTTGCAACAATCCTCCTGTCTCAGCCTCCTGAGTGCTGGGATTACAGGAGTGTGCCACCATGCCTGGCTTTTTGAATGCCATTTTTTTTTTTTTGAGACAGTGTCGTACTATGCAGTTCAGAGTAGCCTCAAACTCAGGATGATCCTCCTGCCTCAGCTTCCCCAAGTGCTGGGATTATAGGCATGTGCCACCACACCTGATTTGAATGCCAATTCTAATAAACCAAATGTATAAAACACTTTAGGTAAGAGAAACTTAACAGTAAAAAGATACTAAATGATACTGAGGAATAACTGATTTTAAGGTATGATGTTATTAGAATGTTTTTTAAAAGTTTTGTGTAGCAGCAAGATTTATAGCTAAGTAGACACACAACAGCATTACTGTATTATTTAGCACTAAAAAGAAGGAAACTCTGACACATGATACATCATAAATGAACTTTGAGGTCATTACACTGACCAGAATAAGCCACTCATAAAAAAGACATATATGTGTGATTCCACTTACATGAAGTAACTAGAGATGTCAAATTTATAGAGACAATAAGTATAAGAGGGTTGGGCGTGGTAGTGCATGCTGGAAATCTCAGCACTTGGGATGCTGAGGCATGAGGACTGCTGTGAGTTGAGGCCAGCCTGGGCTACAGAGTGAGCTGAAGCCCAGCCTGAACTGTACAGCAAAACGTGTCTTAAAAAAACAAAAAAAGGGTAGAATGGTGGTTGCCAGTGACTGGGTATCATTGTTTAATGGGGACATTTCAGTTTTGCAAGATAAAAAGAGTTCTGGAGTTGGATGGTGGTCATGGGTGTGCAACAGTTTGTACTTACATCACTGATTTAATACATATACTTAACAATAGTTACGCCTGGGTCAGGAATTCGACTTGGTGGAAGAGCACCAGTCTAGCAAGCACAAGGCCCTGGGTTCAATCCCCCAAAGTCCAAAAACCAAATTAAAACTAAAAATTAAGGTTAAGATGCTTTATGTTATATGTATTTTGGGAAAAAATAAAGTATTCTCATCTGGTGATACATCTTCAACTACTTAAGAATAAAAATGAGAAGGCCAGGGACATACCTCAGTGACAAAAGTGCCTGCTTAGCAAGCACAAGATCATGAGTTCGATCCTCAGTACAAAAAAAAAAAAGAATAAAACATGAGGTTTACAAATAGTCTTAAAATAATCTGGTAGTGAATGGGGACATAGTAAAACAAAACTAGTAAGGTACTGGTAAGCAACAATTTTTGTCTCAATGGTTCTAGATTCTCCAGTCTCCATAGTGGAACATAACTGGATGCTCTCTAGACAAAGCTGCACATTCACATTTTCTAAATCATCATCATGCTGTTAGTTTGGAGATCAATGCTGTGTTAATGTAGAGACATTCTCATTTCCCTAAGAATATCAAGAATTTTAACCCTAAAGAATTTACTGTCAATGTTTTTTGGGTTTTTTTGTTTTGTTTTTGTTTTTGTTGCTCCAGGCGAGGCTACATTCAATTTCTTGAACATAGTTGGTTCTTAAATATTAATGGTTATGTCCCTTATCTTAGAGTATAAATGCACACTTAAGTCATATGAAAAGGCAAACATACCTCACAAATATAAAACAAGTATTTTCATTGAGAACTGTGGATCCAAAAATTACAGAGATTAGAATCAAAAGAAACCAAGATGGTAGTTCTCAATCAGTTGTGGAATTCTACAGTTTTGGAAAACCAGCAGGGACAGTTCTATCTGTACAATGACTAGACAACATTTTACTAGGCTAGGGAATGCTAAACAGAATCCCACAAAAAGAACTTTTCTACCTAAAATACCAAATACTGGTTTTTATTCCATATTCAGGAGCAGAATGGTAGAGAAGCTACATATTAGGCTTTTTGTTTTTTGAGACAGGGTCTTGCCATGTAGTTCAGACTGGTCTTGAATTTACTATGCAGCCCAGACTGGCCTAGAACTTGCTTTAGCCTCTTGAGTACTGGGATTACAGGTATACAAAATCATGCACAGAATGGCTTTTATTTTTTAAACAGTTAATAGAAATAATCAAGGAATTCTGATCATAATATAAATTACTCATATAGGTAACCTACTTACACATTTTGAATGGCCCATATAAGTTGAGTTAACCAAAGGTTGACAAGCTATCACTTAGCAATACTTCTCAGTTCTCAAAACCTGCAGTTAGATGACTCCAAATTCATATCTGACAGTGGGGAAAAAGTAAAAAGAAAAGTAATCATCTAAGATGCCTGTGGTTTCTATGTAGAAAGGACTTGGGGACAGCAGTCTGACTGTTGTGTTTATACTTGACAGTGGTGAAAACATCATCTGCCCTTATCACAGAAGCCAGAATGCTAATGTAGCCCTGCACACGTCCAAATTGTCACTCTGAAGAGGCTAAGCCTTTTTCCTTCTGTACCTGTTTCTTTGCCAGCTCATGCACTCCCTTATCCTGCTTAACACATGCATATTATATACAGAAATTACTGGTTCTAGGCAGTTGGATTTAGTTCATGTGTAGCTTACGAGAACATATTTTATCTTCCAAACTTACCCACAGCTTTTCCTAGTTTAAAGAGGAACTTAATACTGTAAGTAGTTTTAGTTTAGAGATAGTTAAAAATGACATTTGTACAGTGTCTTACAGAACCTCTCTCAAGTTACATTCCTGCAGGTTTTCTATATTTTAAACTAATGCATAAGGCTCTATATTTATCCCTGTTAAATGTCAACAGGTTGGAGTTTAGCTTGTGGAGATCTGTTTGGATTCTAATTTTGTCACTGAACTTTGCCATCCTGGCTTTGTGGCATCCTTTTTTAGCCAGCCACGAATGACAATAATCTCCTTGGCATGGGGGCACCAGGAAGCCCTGAGCAAGAGAAGCAGCAGAAAATGTGAAGAAAATATATTTTAAAAATGAAAGCAGCAGGCTCAATTAAGCAGGTAAGAAGAATCAGGAAGAGCAGGGGTAGGCACAGAGCTGTAGAGGACGCAAGTAGGGAACCAACAGCTTACTGCCCATCGAGCACACTACAAAATATCACCATCAAATATATGCTGAAATCTGTATGTTACCTTAAAAAGAGATCTTATGCTGTCTTAAGTCATAAAAACAAAGTACAGGAGACTATCAGGTAGGGGTTCATTTAATCATTTTTGAAAAGGCATGATGATTTCGTTAATAGTGCTTTTCTCAACTGAGAGGAAGCGGAGGTTAAACAGAAAGCCTTTATCTTGCAATCCTCTTGCCTTAGCCTCCCAAGTCTCTGGAATTACAATGCTCACCCTTGTATCTGGGACCATCTCATTTTGTTGTTCATGTAATTTCTACTTGTACTTTCTATTTGGGGCTCTTCTTCTCTTGTATATTCATTACATTTTTTCCAAATCCATTTTATTTCAAGCAGAAAAAGAAAAACAGGAAAAAAAACTAAAATAAAATTTCAAAATATACCAATCAGGGAGCAACAATGGTACATATATTGCACACTGTCATTCCTGAATCACTCACCCAGAGTTCATTATATTAAAGCTTGTTCTAAAAAGACTTTTGCACCCCTGCTGCAAAATGGTGAAACATCTCAATGAGAACTCTAAGATCTTCCTAAGACTTAATAAAAGCTTTGAACTCAGTAAAACTCAAAATATACTGTGAATCTTGTGTAGTTTAGGAATTCAGAACATTTATATGTAATACCCAGTGATGTTTTTTTTTTTTCCCAAAGAGGCCCAGTTCAAATTCATTTACTATTTGGTCACTTACAATGCTGACATGATGAGCACTTTCACAAGGCTCACCCTCCAGACACCTGGACTGAGACAGGGGCTTATTCTCTTTGCTTTGTAAGTAAGAAAGTCAAAGTAAATAACTGACCAATGTGTACTGTATTTCTAGTAACAGAACTTGCAATTACTAGAAGACAAAATTTATCAGCTTATACTTTTAAAAAGTTTTACCAGGGTATGCAAATATTTTAAGGCACAATGAACCAAATGGAATCTTATAAAGCAGATATTAAAAAGTGAGAGGTGACAGGTATGGCAGCACACAGCTCAAATTCTAGCACTTGGGAGACTGAGGCAGGTGGATCGCCAAAAGCTCAAAGACAGTACTACATAGTGACTACATAGTGTATTCAAGTCAATCTGAAGTACATGGTGAGACCTTGTTTCAAAAAAAAAAAAAAACACAAACCAAAAACAACAATATGAGATGTCTCAGGTGCATGGGTAAACATTTGTAATTCCAGAGACTAGGGAGGCTGAGCCAAGAGGATTGATTGCAAGTTTGTTGCCAATCTGGGCAACTCTGCAAGACTCTTAACTCCAAATTTTAAAAGGCTTTGGGATGCAGTTCAGTGATAGAGCACCCCTGCCCAGTCTCTGGTATCACTCCTACCAAGATCCCCTCCCAAAAAAAGGGTACATAATGGCAACATAAATCAAATATGGGCTACAGGGGCTGAATATTTAGCTCAGCAGCATAAGCGCCTTCCTTGCAAGTGCGCAGTGGTGAGTTCGATCCCTGGTACCGATAAAAACGAAAAAGACAAAAAAAAATATGGGCTACAAACATGGGCTACTGGAACAGTGTCCCCTTATGGAATGACAGTCCAGAAGCCTGTAGACAGACACGAGTATGCACTGGGATCCATTTTCAGTTGAAGTTCAGTCTACTCCGTTTAGTTCTGCCTCCCCTCACACATGTAAGTAGCTCCAAACATCAGCCTCTTCTGTAATTATTTATGACTACCAATTTAGGAGACTGATTCAACTGGCTACCTGGGAGACCCACCTGGGAAGAAGTATCAAAACTCTCACCCACAGAAGTTCTAACTGAATGCCACACAGAAGATAATTTTTAAGCTCCTGGCCACTCTCATATGCAGCCTGGGCTGAATACCACTAATTAAGACCTGTGGCCACTGTTTTCCTGTAACTTATATAACTAGTATACCTGTTCTCAGTATCACTATAGCACAGGAACACATTATATAGTTAAAACTCTGAGGGAACACCTTTCTGTTTTCTGTGCACTGAGGTGTGCTACACTTCATAGCTTACAAAGTTGGAGCTGTGTGTGTGTGTGTGTGTGGTTTTTTTTTTTTTTTTTTGCATAAGTAGGATAAAACTAGCTAGGGTTCATAGTAGAATTTCTGTGCCACAAATCATTCACCTATTCCTTTTTCTGAATCACAGTATCAAAAGTCTTCAGTCTTTCAGTTCTTTTCCTGGTCAGATATCACAGACAACAAACACCTTCCAACTCAGATTATTACTTTGTTGTTCTTTTGTCTTTTTGAGACAGAGTCTCTCTATCCAATTTGGGCTGCCCTTGAGCTCACTTTGTAGCCCAGGCTGGTCTCTAATTTGCAACAATCCTCCTGCCTCAGCCTCTAGAGTGTTGGGATTACAGGCATGTGCCACCATGCCTAGCCCTACTCAGGTATTTAAACATAAAGTTAAAAACAGTACCTCAGCCAGGTGTGGTGGTACATGCCTATAATCCCAGTACTTGAGTGGCTGAGGCAGAAAGACTGACTGTAGTGAGTTCAAGGTCAGCCTGGGCCACCTAGTGAATTCCAGGTAGCCTGACCTGCACAGCAAGAACCTGTCTCAAAAAATCCCAACAAAATAAAAAACAAAAACAAAACATAATAACTTCCTGAGCTTACATTCTAGCCTTGAAAATAAACAATGATAACACATGAAATTATAAGGTGAGTCCTAAAGGCTTCTGCACAGAAAATGATTTCTCAGTGACAAATAAGTTTCTAGAGAGAATGCTTTTTAAGTAGATATCAGAAGAATCAATCTATGTGAACTGCATAGTTAGAGAATAAGGGGGGAAATGTATTCTGGGAAGATGACAAGGCAGCAGCAAAAGAGTTAAGCAGGTGCTGACTTTGCTAGGCAAGGCCTGAAAGAGCATTTTCAAGTCTAACATCTTCATCCAGAGACAACAGGCAACCCTCTCTGAAGAACGTTAGCCAGCTACTCACCCTCTGAGATCACAGTGGCTGTGTTTGAAAGAATGCAGTAAGGATGGTAAGGACAAGGACAAAATTAGCGTCCCCACCAAGGTGAGGAACAGTCGAGGCCACTGTCTAGGGAAGTGGCAGTCATGATGATGGAGACCTAATGATGCCAAAAATAAGCAGGTCAAAGAACCGATGAGATGGGAAACGTATGGTATAGAAAGAGTCCTAGCTAGAAACTGGGAAAGATACACATTTGTCAAAAAAGGGGAACTGCCTTTCTGAGCATAATTTTTTAACTCATCTCCAGTAGGCAGCTGCCACAATGGCAGGAAGAACTGGGGATATAACTCAGCAGGGGATATAACAATGCATGCCTGATAATCATGAGGTCACAGGGCTGGAGATTTAGCTCAGCAGCATAAGCGTCTGCCCTGCAAGCAGGCAGTTGTGAGTTGGATCCCTGGTACCGATAAAAAGGAAAAAGACAAAAAAAAAAAAAAAATCATGAGGTCACGAGTTTGATTCCTAGTACCAAAGGGGAAAAAAACCTCTTCAAACAAACAAACAAATAAAACAATGGCAGGGAGCGTAAGGCCACAATACTTTAGTATATATCAGATACTGGTCAGATCTTTACATTTATTCATTTAAAACATACTCTATGAGGTAAAAATTTACCTTTGATACGGTTTAGACGTGGTTTGAGGACGTCCTCCAAAGGTTCATATGTTAGAGCCTTGGTCCTCAGTGTGCCAATGTAGAGGTGGAGCCTAGGGGAGGTTACTGGGGACCCTGCCTTTGAAAGAGATTAAGGTAGTTCTTGTGGGACCCTGAATTAGTTGTTGCATGAACATGTTACAAAAAAAGCAAACCTAGTCTCTTAACCTGGCTCTCATCTCACTGTATGGTCTCTCATTCTTTTATTTTTTATTTTTTGGCTGTTTCAGGTGAGCAGTTCATTCAGGTGGGCCTTGCTCCTGAGTTCTGGGATTACAGGGATGGACCATCATGCTTAGCCTGGTCATTGTTGCACATACGTTCACCCTTGGGTGGGATTCCACCCACACTGCCATCTACCATGGAGTACTAAATACTAGAGCCAAGTACCATGCCCTTGATTCTCCAGAGCTGTGAGCCAAGGAAAATCTTTTTCTTTATAAAATTACCCAGTCTCAGGTATTTCACTATAGTGACAGAAAATGGATTCATGCTACTTTTTATCCTTATTTAAAAATTTTTAGTTTGATTAATACATGTTTGTAGTACATAATGATTACATTCATTGTGAGCAACTGGTACATGCACACATCTCAATTCTTTTTCTTTTTCCTTTCCCACCACTCCCTCTTTTGTTTTGGCCCACATCAGACTGTTTTATAAATCCTTACAATGTTATTTATTACATATACAGATTAATAGCCAGATTTATCCCTATTTTATACATAATGATTACATACATTGCCCCAAATCACAAAACCAGTATCTTAGTCGAGATTGCATGTCTTTAGTTTGGACTAAATCTAAATTGCCAGGCCCAACACTCTTATCATATAGGGTCTAAACCTAGGGACTTGGCACTGAGCCATATCCTCAGCCCTTTTTATGTTTTTATTTTGAGACGGGGTCTTCCTAAATTGTGTAGGATAAAACTTGTGATCCTCCTGCCTCAGCTCCCGAGAGCTAGGATTACAGGCATGTGCCACCAATGCCTGGCTCAGTCTAAACTCTTAACTAAGGCCTGCTGTGCCTTGAATAATACAGTGAGGGCTGCAGATAAAGCACAAGTGCCTGCCAGACAAGCAAAAAGTCCTGAATTCAAATCCCGGTACAAAAACAAAACAAAAAAATAAATACAGTACTGAGGCTTGTCAAAAATACACAGGTATCTTGGGAACACTGATCACACAGGCATACATAAAATTTCCCTGTCAGAGTACAATAAATGAAAAGATAAAGGGGTTTAAATAGATCCAAGGGCATGCACAAGAGGCACTCACAAGGGAAATGGGTGTGGCAAAGAGGTAGGAGATGTTCTAGGAGATTGCAGTAGCCTAAAAGCAGCAGAGGATGGTCCTAAGGAACAAAACAAGTATAATGTCAAGTGTATCTAAAAACTCACGGGAGAGGTGTAAGATGCTGGTTTATTTTTTATAACAGTTTGGCTGTTTTTGTAAGGCTCAAACTAAAAATAATTTTCTCATTTTTTTTAAGGTAAAGAAAGAAGAAAGTATAACACAAAGAACAAAATGTACCTCTCATGATATCATATATATATATATATATATATATATATATATATATATGCACACACACACACACTGTCTGGTCTTTTATTTAAAAAGTCTCCAGGATCATTTGTGATCTTGGCAAGTGACAAATTCAGGGAAATTCAGGGAAATGGGGGAGGAGGGGATGAAACCCAGATTCTAGGTTACTGAGGGACACAAAGGAGTAATAGAGAATTTCCTTGACTATATTTGGCTGTGAGAGAAGAACTTCAAGGGAACAAGGGAAGAAAAGCTTTGTGTGCTACAGAGACAGAAGAGATGTGAACACTGTTAAATATAAACAGTAAACCACTGAAAGGGAATTGATGAAAATCCAGCAAAGAGAAGCTGCTATTGAGAGAGGGCCCTACTAGGGGAAGGTGCAGAATGGGAACACAAGTAACACCATGAATACCCCTTCTTAGATAACAGGAAGGCACGGAATGACAGCTGCAAATAATGTGCAAACACAGAAGTGAGCATACTGCAATGTAAGGTTTCTGTTTTCTTCAAGTCATCAGTTGACAACAAAGTAGCAGTGGCAAGATCAGTGATTTAAGGAAAAGGTAGATAAGTCTAAAATGTCTGCAATGAAGGCAGGGTGTGCTGTAAACAAAGGAACACAGAATGCAGAGCAACCTCACTTTTTAAAGTTAGAGACCACAACCACAAACTTTCATTCATATGCCCTGCATGCCACAAGCCACAAGTATTTTCCACATAATGGAATATATCCTCTTTCAAGTCATTATAAACTTTGATGGAAACTTAAAATCTGTACTTTTATGAATAAAGCATATTTAGATAGTGCTTAAGAATGGGTCTGGAGCAAGGCATGGTGGTGTACACCTGTATTCATAGCACTCAGGAGGCTGAAACATTACTTGTGAGTTCAAGGCCAGCCTGAAGTACACAGTGAGACCCTGTCTCAAAACAAAAAACATAAACAAAAACAAACAAAAAAATCAAAAAAGAATAGGCTTTGGAATCAAAGCTGGGTTAGAATTCTGCTGTCATTTACTAGCTGGGAATTTTATCTGAGTTAATGATTCTTGGTAACTTATGGTTGAAAGGGGTTATCACTATCTATCTGATATTTCATGAGATTAACCAAGATTTATTAAAAAAGACCCCAGGTATAAGTGATAAGAGAAATGACTCAGTAAATCACAATTGTATTACCTTATTATTATTAGCATCAGCAGAAGCAATTATTTTATTACATCGCATTACTGGTACTGGCTCACCTTAAAAGTCAGAATGGAGTTCAAAAAGGATATATGTCAGGACACTTCCAACCTCCGCACAATCTCACCTATATCACTAACCAAATGACCCAAGCAGGACACTCTGGATATTAAGTTTTCAATCTGTAGAGTAAGGGGACTGGACTGGTCGTTATAAAACTCCCGAGATCTTTCTCATTTAGACATAGAGCCAACAGTGTTCTGTGCCTGAAAATATGACGTTTCAATTCACCATATTCGTTGCTGAACTGTTATGTTGTCAAGATTTGAGTCTGAATCCTGCTCTTCCTAAATAAGAAGTATTTAACTTATGTTTCCTCATTCATAAAACAGTAAAAAAAGAAAGAAAGAAAGACATAATTTACCGGATTGTAATGATTTAACAACATCAACAAACCTTTACGACGAAACTATTAGTTTTCACTCCTCTAGTCTCATCCCTCCCCCTATAATCTGTGAGAACGCTCTCCCTTCCCAGGAGTGACTTGAGAGCAAAACTTTGGACGTGAAGCGCTCCACCCGGTTCCCTCCTTGAACCCTGCTCACACACTTGGCCAGTCTTTATTTTTCTACAAGAACAAATTGGAACTTCATTAAAAAGCCAAACTTTGGGAGTGTTAGCGCATCCAAAGGGTCTCATTAAACCATGCCTTATCAAATTTTCCTGTTGGGTCACATATTTTGACAATCATCTCCCACGAAGCCATCCTGGGGACCAAAATAACACAGAGACGCAAACTCGGGTGGAAGGATCCCGGTTGCAAAGGGGGGAACTACGAGCTGCACGCAGATCTCAGAGTTAGGAAGCCTGGGGCAGCAACACGTGAATGCTTTCCACAGGGACTACAGAGAAGCGTCCCGGCAGGTGACCGACTCCCTTTACGGGAGCTCTCAGCGGTCCAGGTAGCCAGGACCCTGCCCAGCCGCCCCGCGGGAAACAGACTGATGACAGCACACGAGTGGGTCCGCAGGTGCGGCCGCGGCGCGGCGCCCCAAAGCGCTCCACCCGAAGTCCGGGTCGCAAGTCCCGGCGGGGCTGGCTGGGGTCGCGGCTGACAGGACCGGACGCGCGACCCGCCTCGCTGGGGTCCGCCAGGACTTGGCACCTGAGCCCGGCCTCACCTGGAAATGCTCCTGGAAGCGGATGGGGAGAATCTGCGCCATGGTATGCGCGAGCGCGAGACTGAGGTACAGCGATCCCCGCGAGCCGGCTGACGAGCGGCGGCGGCTAGAGCGCAGGCGCACTGCCTCGGGTCGCCTTCCCCGCGCCCCTCCGCGCGAGGTCCCTGCGCGCGATCCCTCCGCTCGTCCCGAGGGTCCGCGAAAAGTAGTCCTGCGCTCAAACACACTTCGGCGTCCACGAATCAGAGTGCTTTTGCTCTGCCGCCCGCTAGTGTCTGTGTTAGGTGTGCTTGGGAAGGCACAGCACGTCCAGAAGTGCTGGGGACGAGTGTGCCAGGTCCTAGGGTGTCTGTGGGAAGGTGGGCTGGGGCCTGAGATATGTTTGGGAAGGTGTTTGCACTCCTAGACTACTGCTCCCGGACAATGCTCCCTGCAGGTGTGGGCTGACCGCTGCAGCTTCCTGGAGCCAAAGGTGTCTGCAGAAGTCACCAGACTACCGTTATCCAGAGCTTTCCCGGAATAGAGAGAGGGTGCGTGGTAGTTGTACCTCAAACTCTGAGCTGTGGAATTAGGGGCCACCTTTGTTGTCATTTGTTTTACTTTCTTTTTTTGTTTCTTTTTCTTTTTCTTTCTTTTCTTTTTCTTTTTCTTTCTTTCTTTCTTTCTTTCTTTTTTTTTTTTTTGGAGGTACTAGGATCGAATCCAAGTATGTTTTATTACTGAGCTCCACTCCCAATCTTATTTATTCATTTATGTAAGACACTGTCTCACTATGTAGTCCAGGCTGGCCTTGAACTCGTGGCAGTCCTCCTGCCTCAGCCTCTGTTGGGGTTATAGGCATACCCCACCATGCCATGGCTTGCAAACACTTACGTGCCTTTGCAAGGTGTAGGTGTTTCTTTAGAAAACATCTTTTCTGGCTCAAACTGGTTTCTAGCAAACACTCCCAGTATATCAGTGCTGAGAGTTTGAAAAGATCTTCCATCTAGCAGCAGATGACCAATCGAAGGCCAGTGAGGACCACCCAGATTACCTATGGTCACTTAATAGTAGAGTAGGGCAGAACTCTAGCCTCCATCTGTTTGCCCAGTGGCCAATTACTTTCTCTGAAGCAGCGTTTGAAGAAGTGCTTTGCAAGCAGATGACTCAGCCACATAAAAGAAGCTTGTCAGGAAAGGGAAGCCTTTGGCACTCAGCATAGGTTCTCCCATGGTGTAATCAACATACCTCTACTGTTTCACTTGTTGCTCAAGGCAAACCTTTTTTTAAATTTAATTAAGTTTATTGGTACAATTTAGGGCTCAAGATAAATTTTAAGAAATGAATTGGTCCACTGTGAATAAAAGTGATGGTGCAATTATTTGCACAGTAACTTGACCATCTAGGAGCTAAAAATATGTTAAAGAATAAAACAGCTTGGCATAGTGGTACACGCCTGTAATCCCAGGACTCTCAGAGACTTAGGCAGAAAGATGCAATTTGAGCCCAGCCTGGGCAATTTTATCAAGTTCTTTTCTCAAAATAACAATAAAAGGGAGCTGGTCATGGTGGTGGAAACCTATAATCTCAACATTCTTAGAAGTTAAGGCAGCAAAATTCATTTGGAGCCAACTTGGGTGATTCACAAGACCCTGTCTCAAAATTTAAATATTTAAAAAAGAGCTGGGAATGTAGTTCAGTATGAAGTCCCTGGGCTTAATCACTTTCAAGTTAAATTCTCTTTTCCAGTATTAGCCAAGATCTGTGGAGGTTGCCCTTTCAGCATCTGTGTGGCCTCATTCCCTAAAAATAGAGTTGATTTTTGCAGTGGGTGTTAGTGAATTTCCCAAATCTATTTTTGTTTTTTAATTTTAAAGAGAATAGAGGGCTGGGGATTTAGCTCAGTGTCATAAATAAGCGCCTACCTGCAAGTGCAGAGTTGTGAGTTCAATTCCCGGTACCACTAAAGAGAACAGAAGCAAACAAAATAGAACAGAATTAAATCCAATCAAACCAAAACAGTGAAAGTGATAGAGGACTTCAAAACAAGGTAATATGGAAATCAAGTATGGCTACCGTACTGCTCTTGTTATCTTCAAAATAGCTGCCCTCTGGGACAGGGATATAGCTCAGTGGTATAAGCACCAGCCTGGCAAGTACAAGGTCCAGAATTTGATTCTCAGTACCAAAACCAAATGCAAAATAGCTGCCCATCAGACATAAATAAAGTCAAAAGAAAGCAATGAAAACCATATATGAGGGGTCTAGGGTACATCAGCTGCACAGTGCCTGCCTGGCAAGCACAAGGTTCTGAGTTCAAATTCAGATTTAAAAAAAAAAACTATACAGGATTTCAAAACAAGATATTAGGAAATTAACAATGACTACCATAATGCCTCTTTTTATCTTTAAAATAGCCATCCAGACCATCAGACATAGGCATGTAGAATTAACCAAACAAGGCCAGGGATTTAGCTCAATGGCATAAATGGCCTGACAAGCGCAAGGTTGTGAGTTTGATCCCCACTACCAAAAAACCCCCAAACCACCAAACAATACAAACACTAAGTTTCTTCTTTACTTAGGTTGTCTTTTCAGAAATTTCAGGTGAGTGACTTCTAATTTCTACTGTATGTCTCCTGAACTTGTTCTATATGGGCTGGAGGTCTGGGCTTGTATTTTGCTTCTTTGTCTTCATATTTTCTGTGTTCCTCTGAATCAGCCCATCGCTGCATTGTGAGTGCTTCCTGCATTGGCTGCGAGTCCCTTGGTAATGGGTTGGACTAGACACTTGGGTTCCTCCGATCCAGGGTTCCTGGAGCGGTGGAAAGGCAGGAAGCAGTGGTTCGCCAGTGCTCCACTGCTGGCGGTGAGGCCTATGGGAATGGCTTCTTCTGCCTCACTGGGCTTGTGGGATCTCTCCAGACCACTGTAGGCCCCACTTCCTAATAGGATACTCAGTCAGGAGCTCATCAGTTTATTAATCTGGTGAGCCAAGCACTTCCATGATCCAACCACTTTCTCAAAGTCCCACTTCTGAGCATTAGACTTTTGGGAGACATTTTAGATCTAAACCATGACATATAAACTTAACAAAAAGAAACACATGATTCTGAATAACTAATATGTGCTAATACTAATTTTTTAGCAATACTAAAAAATTGAACCCAGAGCCTTTCATTGAATTACATTCCCATTTTTGTTGTTATTTGTTCATTTGTTGCTTTTTTTGAGACAAGGTTTTGCTATATAATTCAGGCTGGCCTTGCACTCATAGCAAATCCTCCTTCTTCAGCATCCTGAGCCACCGTGCCAAGCTCTCCCATTTCTTTTTTAAAAAATACTTGTTTCAGCGGCATAAGCGCCTGCCTTGAAAGCAGGCAGTCATGAGTTCAATCCCCGGTACTGATAAAAAGGAAAAAGACAAAAAAAAAAAAAAAACTTGTTTATTTTTGTGGTTCACTGGAGTAAACTTAGGGCCGTTCCACTAAGCTATATCCCCATTTTTTATTTTGAGCGAGGCTCTTATAAGTTGCTAAATTTCCCAGGTAGGCTTGAATTTGCAATCCTTCTGCCTTAGCTTCCCAGAGTGTGAGGATTACAGAGGAATGAAACACCAAGTCCAGAAGTTAAACCAACTCATGGACCCTTAGCCTGTTACATATTAAAAGCATTATTGGGGCTGGGGATTTAGCTCAGCAGCATAAACTCCTGCCTTGCAAGCAGGCAGTTGTGAGTTCAATCCCCAGTACTGATAAAAAAGAAAAAGACAAAAAAAAAAAAAAGCATTATTGATACTTTCTTCTGAAACAATCAGGGATTTAAAAGAGGTTTTTACAGGGGCTGGAGGTTTAGCTCAGTGGCATGGCATAAATGCCTGCCTTGCAAGCAGGCAGTCGTGAATTCGATCCCCGGTACTGATAAAAAAAAAAAAAAGTGGTTTTTACTAAAACTGTTCAGGCCTACAAATGCCCAATAAGTAACTAAAAAAAGCAAAAGCTGACCTTCATTTTTTATCTTTATTGTCTTAAAACTTTGGATATAGCCATGTTAACCATTTAAGAAAAGTTAACAAAAGGTTTATTAATCCTAAATTTACCTAGTCTACTTCATTCCCTGTGAAGACTAAGGGTAACACAATAAGAATAACTAAAGTAATTTTCAAGATTGGCAGGAATATCTGATTACCATCTTTTACAACATCTAGTTCCAAACCCCTGGCTTGGAAGTCTCCAGCCATTGTCCTAAACCTGTAATGTCAATGTCCCAGAGAAAGAGAGCCTCGTGAGTGAAACTGCTGCAAACATGGGCAGTCACTTCATAGAAATCAAATCACCCCTCAAATCCGAATTTCTCTAGTGATATAAAACCAGGACTATGATCAACTGGACCCTGGCCCACTTCAGTAACCCATAAAACTAATTTCTGTTCTTTTGTGACAGTCTGATCTTCATCCAAATATGGCCCCATTTCCCTATTTCAGCTACTCAAACTAGAGTCCTTTCTTTATTTTTCCTTACTTTCCAATCAAAACTTTTGCTTGTAAATTCATTAGTTTTAATTTCCATTATCATCTAGCAAAAACTTATGCTAGCCAGTGATAGTGTGAGGATAATTTGGGGATTGCATACACACTTTAGTATTCTGCCTGGGGTATCTGTCCTACAGTTATTCTTGCAGACCCATCCTTTCAGTAAAATTCTAAGGAAAATGAGTAGCTTGTGGTAAAAATAAAAATTAAAAATAATAACTAAGGAAACAAGGCACCATAAACAAGAACTGCGAAAATCAAGAGGACTGAAGTAATGAAATTTTCACAGGTTTTAATATGTTTGAAGAGCTAAAGGACAAGCTTAAAAATAACAGTGGGGAAAAATATACACCGGGAACCTGAAGTGATAAAGAATGACTAAGCAGATTTGAAGGACAAAATAGGAATCTTATAAATGAAAAGGGAAATAGAGTATAATAAAGCCTTAACATAACTGTCTCTTAGGGCTGGGGATTTAGCTCAGTGGCATAAGCACCTGCCTTGCAAGCAGGTGGTCATACGTTTGATTCCCTGGTACTGATAAAAAAACAAAACAAAACAAAACATAACTGTCTCTTCTTGACTAGGTGTTTAGTTCAGTGGTAGAGGACTTGCCTCGAATGAATAAGGCTGCAGCACTGCAAACAAAACAAGATAATTGTACGCAAAATGAGACTAGAGGAAGCAAAGATAGGATCTAAAAGACTGGTCTCAAATGCACAGCAGTCTTCCTGTCTCAGCCTCCTGAGTTCTGGGATTACAGGCATGTGCCATCACAGACACAGGAGTTAATTTATTTCTTATAATTCTGGAATTTCAAGATAATGATACCAGCAGATTTGGTGTCTGGTGAGGAATGCTTCTAATATAGCAGTTTTTTTGTGTGTGGCATACCTCTCTACTGCTTCACATGATGCTTGCAGTAAATTTTAAGAAATGAATGGTCTACTGTGCATAATTACAGCGGTAGTACAGTTCTTTGCCCACTAATTTGACCAATTTGGAGCTGAAAATATTTTAAAGAATAGAATGGCCAGGCATAGTGGTACACACCTATAATCCCAGTACTCTGAAAGACTGAGGCAAGAGGGTGCAGTTTGAGACTAGCCTGGGCAATTTAGCAAGACCTTTTCTCAAAATAAAAATAATGAAAGGAATCTGGGAATGGTGGTGCAAACCTGTAATCCTAGACTTGTAGCCAGGGTGTTTGGCACTGAGCAGACTGTAGTCTCTTCTATCAACCTAACAGGCAGAATCTAACAGGAATTCTCCCAAAGTGGAAATAGAGCTTTTAGTCTCAGTCACAGCATCAAAAGCAGTTTATAAAAGCAAGAAGGATGGGAAGAGCTGAAAGACCACATTTAATAACTAGTATAGAAAATATACCTAAATTCTAGTTCTTATAGAGATTTTCTATAGGTGAGATTTGAAAGTCTACAGAAGACTTCTATTTCCACGAAGTATCAGAGAACTAACAAGGGAATGAATAATTATGGAACCACTAGAAAGAAAGGAAGTGAAACGGTGAGCCTGGCATGCATGCTGCTTTTTCCTAGGAGCATCTGCCAGTTCCAGATGAGTGGCTCTGATGCTAAGAATCTGAGCTTTGTGTACCTCCATGCCTAACTCAAAATTGAAAATTTTAAGGATGGACACGATGGCACGTGCTTATAACCCCAGTACTTGGGAAGCTGAGTTAGGAAGATTGATGTGAGTTTGAGGCAAGGCTGGAGGATATAGAGAGCTCAAGACCAGCCTAACTACATAGTGAGACCATTTCTCAAAAAAAATCTATAAAAGGAGAGAAAATATTTACAAATTATGTATCTGATAGTAAACTTTTATTCAGACAGTATTAAGAAACTTTTTTTTTTTCATATTGGGAATGGAACTCATAACCTTGCACTTGCCAGGCAGGTGCTTTGCCACTGAGTTATATCCCCAGCCCCTGTATTAAGAAACTTTGATGAATTCAATGATAACCTGGGTATGGTGGTGCATGATTACAATCCCAGCAATTGGCAGGCTGAGGTAGAAAGATCCTGGATTTGAATCCACCTTGGGCTATATAGTGAGATCAGAACTGGCTTGAGCTATATAGTAAGACCTGGTCTCAAATAACCAAAACCCAAAAAGCAAAACAAAAACAAACCACATGCAAGGCACCCCACATTTGGAGCAAGATCCTTTCTCAAAAAAACCAAACGACAAAAATAAATAAATAAATAAATAAGTAAATAAAATAAATAAAAACCAAATGACATAAAACCAAATCAAAAAGGTAAATTTAATTTTTTTTGAGATAGAGTCCCACTGTGTAGTTCAGGCTGGCTTTGAACTCACTATGTAGCTCAGGCTGGCCTCATTTTCCCAAGTACTGGGATCACAGGCATGGGCCACCACACTCAGCTTAAAATTACTGAATTTATTTACTTATTTTTATTTTTTGTCTTTTTGAGGTAGGATTTATCTTTGAAGTTCAGGATGGCCTGGAGCTCACTTTGTAGCCCAGGCTGGTTTCAAACTTGCAGAATTCCCTTGCCTTAGCCTCCTGAGTGCTGGGATTACAGGCATGTGCCATACACCCCACAAAATTACTAAATTTAAAGTTGGCAAAAGATCCAAATAAATGATTCTATAAATAAAACATACAGGTGACCAATAGCATGTGAAAATATGCTCAGTGTACAGTATTTTGTCACTATGGAAATGCAATTTAAAACTATAATAATATTAGTTTATATTCATGAGTATTGATCCTGGATTCTGGGGTACTGGGGATACCTGGTTACAGAGGTGCTTAGTGACTTTTTTTTCCATTCTGAAACAAAATATCTAACATCCAAAGTTAAAGGGGCACAGTTTATATGACTCACAGTTTGTACAGGTTTCAATTCATAATTAACTGGCTCTAAGGCAGGATGGCATGGCAGAGGGGCATCACAGAAGAGAAACAGCTCATGGTGGGCACAAGGTAGCAAAGCAAGCAAGGGGACAAGATAAGTCTCATTCTGTTCCTTATATTATCTCTAGGCTACTGGAATTGGGTGGTGTAAACCAATCAGTGAACTGATTTAATAATCACCCACCCTTAATCCTAGCATTGCACCATGAATCAGTTACACAGCTACCTCTGAAAAAGCCCCACCTATAACTGCATGAAGTTTTGGTGGGACATCTAGACCCAAGCCATAACAAGTGCTTTCTAAGTTCTTTCTGGCCTGAACAACGAATTGGTCAAGACAAAATAAAAGTTATCAAGAATTTACCTTTGTTAAAGGTAGCAATGATAGATGCTCTTCAGAGTGATTATGGGCCAATTAGAAGTATAAAAAGAAGTACACTACAGGTTGAGAGTGGACTACCATGAAAAAACACAGTGGCCACGAGCTTAATGGCAGCCATCTTTTGTATCTTCTATTCCTCGAGCTGATGGGAGTAGGGACAGGATTGCTTTTAAAAATTTTCAAATTAGGCTTGGTGGTGCATTCCTGTAATCCTAGTAGTTCAGAGGCTGAAACAGGAGGATTGCTGCAAGTTTGAGGCTAGCCTGACTACATAGTGAGTTCAAAGCCAGCCTAGAATAAATGGTGAGACCCTGTCTCAAAAAAAAAAAAAAAAAAAATCCCAGAAAGTTCTGATAGTATGAACTGCTGGTATGAATTTAAAGAGTGCAGCCACAAGAGAAGGCAGATGGCTAGTTTACCAAATAACTAATGGTCACCATATGACACAGCAATTGTACATATCCACACAAAAACTTGTAGAGCACCATTGATAATTTCCAAACGGTGGAGAGAAGAATTGTCTGTCAACAAGTGCCTATATCAGTAAAATGTAATATAACATATAATGGAATAGTATTTGGCCACACAAAGGAGTAAGGTAGTGATGCAAATAAAACAGTTTGCTAAATCCAGAAAGCCAGTGACAAAGCCCACATATTCTGTGAGTTCACATATAGGAAATGTTCTGAACAGGAAAATCTATAGAGATGAAACTGATTGGTGGTTAGCTTTCCATCACTATAACTTATTTGGCTCACAGTTTCAGAGGTTTCAGTCCACAATTAGTACATATCCATTACTTTGGGCCTGTGACAAGGCAGAATATCTTGGCAATGGGAGCATGGAGTGGAGGAGGCTGCTTACCTTCTGGCAGCCAGAAAGCAGAGAGGAAAAGAGCCAGAGAAGAAGAGGCAGGGAACAAGATGTACCTTTCAAAGTCCTCCCTCATGACCTACATCCTCCAGGTCCCACATCCTAATAGGCCGTTCAACTATAAACTTATCAAAGGATTAAGAAAATGAAGTTAGTTTCAGTCCCTGGTACCAAAAAAAAAAAAAAAATGAGGTTAGTACCTTTATGATCCAATCATCTCTCTAGGCCTTATCTTTGAACATTGCCACTTTGGGGTTCAAGTCTTCAATACATGAGTTTTTGGGGGAATAGTTCATATTAAACTGTAGTGATGGAGAGGTGGAGACAAGTAAAGTATATTGTGGTTTTCCTTCTAAGGTGATGAAAATGCTCTTACGATGACGTGATAGTTGTGCATGTGTGATTATACTAAAAACTATTGAACACTTTATGGAAATTGCATATTATAAATCAATAAAACATTTTTTAAAAAGGTAATATGAGGGCTCCTTGTGATGATGGAAATGTATTCATCTTGAAAACAAAGCAACAAATCTAGAAGTAAAATAATAGGGTTGTATGTTATGTGTATCTTTCATAAGGAACTGTGAAAACTATTAAAAGTGACTATACTATTCTTCCTAAGAGCAAGTAAGAAATTTCCATCAGGATCTTGGCTTAGCCCCAATCTCCTAAACAAGTGGATGGCAAATGGCTTAAATAAAAGAGACCAGTAGTTTGACTTTTGGAGCATCCAGGAAAGTCAGAATTCTCTCAGGAATAAAGACAAAGCGCTCCACTGGACAGCTTGTATTTATTTGGTTTTCAAGCAAAGGAAGGGGATACTGAGGCAAGTACAGGACCTGAATAGGACCTTGGGAGTCAGTTCAAAGACTTCTTCAACTGGTAAGTTTTGCCAATTAAGAGAACTATTGGATTTCTAAGATTGACAGCCTTATTGCTCTTGAATGTGGTGGTGGTGGTGGTGGGGCAGTAGCTCAAGTAATTTAGCACTGGTCTCCAACAAGTTCCAATTTGCCATGTTGTTTTTTTTTTAAAAGCTGAAGGCATTCTAATATGTATGATTGTTGTATATCATTGTGGTTTTAATTTGCATTTTTTGAGTGACTAATGTTGAACCTTTTTTTATCTGCTTATTTGCTATCCATGCATCTTTTGTAAAGTATTTTAAGAGGTTGTAAAAAGAACAAAAATTAAATTTGATAAAAATTAGAAACAAATTTACACACAAGTATAATGTAAGGATAAAAATATGAAGGAAGTATTTGCCACATGTATGATAGGACAGGAACAACAGGCTGAAAATGAGAAGAGATGGTGGACTTTTTTTCCCTCTGTTGTGTACCTGACATGTGTGTACAACTTTCTCCTTAGGGAAGGGCTGTGATTCCTCACATATGATCTGAAAGTTGAAGTTTGGACGTGTCCTGAGATCAGATCAAAACTTTGCAGCATAGGAAGACATGGACTAACCCAGTGCTTTGCTTAGAAACAAGGTTAGTGGACAGAGGCAGTAAGAAGGGGTCTGGGAGTGGTAGGAAGAGTAGGAGAGTTGTCATTAAACAGGGTAGGAGATTCGGCTATCATCCATGTAGTTATCACAGGTAGGGGAGGGGAAAGCAAGGGTAGGGTATGGGAGAGTTGCAAAACAGTCAGTTGTTGGGGCATAAGAGCTAGAAGAGATAGAGCAAGTTTTTGTCTCTTATTTCTTAAAAATGTAATTTTCGGGGCTGGGGATTTAGTTCAGTGGCATAAGCGCCTGCCTTGCAAGCAGGCAGTCGTGAGTTCGATCCCCGATACCAATAAAAAGGAAAAAGACAAAAAAAAAATTTTTTTTTCAGTGCTGGGCATGTAGTTGATAGAGTACTTTTCTAGCATGTGCAAGACCCTGGGCTTGACCACTAGAACCATAAGAAGAACAAAAAAATTTCTATCATCCTTATCTGTCTTTTAGCTACTCCAGTTCCTTGAATTTGTTCTGTGGATTTCTGATCCTAAATGCCCCATATTATGGGGGCATTTATATTACTATAGCTTCAAGTTCATTATCTTTTTCTTCTGCAGTATCTAACAAGTGATCACATGCTTCCTCATCTTGAATTATTTTAAGCTTGTTTTTATGATCTTTCACACCCATCCTTTTTGAGCAGAAAAAAAAAGCATTATAACTGTTTTAATATCTTTATTTGGCAGTTCTATCGCTATAAATTCTGGATCAGTTTGGACTTGAATTATTCTCATTTTTGGCCTCTTTGTATGCTTAACATGGTTATTTTACTTTCTTGGATGTTGTATATTTTTGTAGTTTTCCAAATCTTGAACTTTGTTCTGCAGCGTAATTAATTGTATCCTTTTATGTCTTGCTTTTGTTAGATGGATTTTCACTCAGTATTATGCCTAATTATTCTTCAGTACTGAGCAAAGGTGGCCTGTGTACTCTTATTTCAAGCCTGTGAATTATGAGTGTTTTTTAGTTTGGTTACTAAGAAGAGACACTATTCTTAGATGATGGCCAAACAGTTTACACTCTATTCCTGTCAGATTTTTTTTGCCTGGCCTTAACAGTCTCATTTGGTAGTACCTCATATATACGCACTGGTTAATATTCAGCTGACCACTTCAGGTTCACTAGTGTGAATTTCTCTCCCTCCTCTAGTATTGTTTCATGAATTTTGGCTGCCTTGGTCTCACTGGATTTTTAGCTGTGTTCTAAGCTGGTTCAGTTGTGAAGCTTGGTTTTTTGATAGTACTGGGACTTAAACCTAGATCCTCATACACACTAGGCATATATTCTACCGCTTAATGCATTCCCAGCCCCATCTTTTTCTGACATCTCGAAACCATTGTTTCATATATTCCCACTGGTGTATCAGTTGTTTCAGGCAGGTTTGAGTCCCAGACAGGTTGATTCCGAGTCATGTGTATCCTATGGCAGCACAATGTTCTGTGTCCTGCCATAGCTGTCAGGGGAGCTGCCTGACCAGCAGTCTCACTGGTCTCACTTGAAGAAAACTTCTTCCTTGCATCTTGGCTTTTGATGTGCCCCTGTCCACACAGATTTTGTGTGCTGGCTTTGTCTGGGATGCATATGGCCTGGCCTCACCCAGCCACTTGATATCCAAGTGAGAGAGCCCCAGGTAGGAAAGCAGTTAGGGATAAATTAAGAGTTACTCTCACCCAGGCATTCAGCCTTTTGATTCTGAGACCACACCACAGTGCTTTCCTTAGACCAAGAATTACACACAGGGAGGCGTCTGTGACAAGGTACAGAATCTAAGGGTATGGAGTGATCAGCCCTCACTTGTGCCTGAAGATTTTGATTTTAATTCTCCTGTGGATCAAGATCGTGCCTACTTTCTAAGAAAATTCCAGTTTCCTGATAATTCTTTAGAGTACTCAAGTCTCTACTTAGTTTCCTTTCCTAAACGGGTCAAGCAAACAGCAGCAGACCAGCATAATCAGGACCGGTGGCACAGCCAGCCTAGTATCAAGGACCATAATGCCTTACTGGAGAGATAACGTGCAAGCCAGCCTGCTTGCTAGTCCCGGGCCGGCCAAAGGTGCAACATGACCAGAAAAGTGAACACTACACTGTGATAAAAATACGTTTGTTGAGGCAGGCATGGGGGGATCGGATAACATCAAAGGACCCTTTCAGGCTCCAATGTTCTGTCATTGCCTACTTCAGCTGAGAGATTCATAGTGTGGGGAGGACAACAGATGTTGGAAGGACAATGCAAGGAAACCAGGATAGTTTGATATTCAATGTGTGTTCATTTATTTTATACTTACAAAAGAAATTGTCCCCCCTTGCCCCGTCTCCCAAAAAACATCTCTTTTTACAAACATTTAAAAATTAAACCAAATGAAGATAGACAAGTTAATTTCAGTACAATTATTTTTCAGTGTAGCTGTTATAATTAGGGTTTAAATTTCCTACAAGTGACCAATGTCCAAGTAACTTATAGGGAAATCCTGATTATTGGCCAAAAGAAAAGTTCCATATACAAGTTAGCAAATTCTAGTATAAAAATAGTCCATGTGTTGGAACAGCTTTCCTACCTTTTACATAGGTCTCAGGTCAGTCTGCTGGCTGCATAATACCTAACATATGTGGGTTTTCACTCTCACAAATGGCTCATTCATCATAGCTGAAGCAGCAAGGTGCCTGCTTTGGCAGGGGCTAATGTCCACCTTGGGGCCGTGCTGGAGGTGGCAGGCCTAGGAGCACTTCATTGGCCCCAGGGCAAACTCCCAGTCCCAGCTCCACACAGAGGGCTTTGAGGGAGGGATAAGCTGGTCCCTTCCAAGGCAACATCAGGCCCACGACACAGGCCACATCTGCCTAGGGAGCTAGGCTGGTGCTGGTGTAGGACAGCCCATGTCCTGCCAATGTTTTCTCCTCTCACTGCAGCCTGGCCAGATGAGAGGCGGCTCTGGGCATCATTAGTGGTGAGAGTGTGGCTCTGCTCTTGCTGCAGTGTGGGCAAACCAGAGCAGGTTACTTGTCTCTCAAGATGTCGAGCTGTTCTTGACACTCGGTGAAGAGGCGCTGGAAACGGAGGTTCTGGCCGATGACTGGCAGCAACTCCTTCAGCAACTCCCTCTTCCGAAGACCCTGTGGACACACAGTGACAGGTGAGTAAAGTGTCAGGGAAATAACCTAGATCATGGGGGACTTTCTTGATCTGGAAGAGACTTGTGTCTACACACTAGAGAAATCCCAGAGGAAAAGCCTGGTACCTTTCCATGTGATGAACTCAAGAGAGCTTAAAAGCTAGACTGAATATGTATAGGGCAAAGTGGCAGGTAAAGGGGAGCACCACAATGCAGGAGTAAGATTGAGGAAGGCTCTACTTCTCCATCTGTCTTATGTCTGCTGGCACAGTTACTGCTGACCTTTCACCGACTAGGCAGTGATTATAGAGGCTTTGCCTTCTGGGGCAAGGTGGAGGTGCTACATCAAGCTGAGATCAGTAGAGAGGACATTTGGGACAGGCTACTCTTCATGCTGGTGCTCTCCAGGTGTGTGATACCAAGCAGCAACTGGTTTTAGTAGCTCTCAGCCTTTGGCTCTTATCCACATCTCCCCTACCTAGGTCTAGGCACACTGGCACCACAATCTATAAGAGGTGAGCTCTGTAGCATAGTCCAAAGGGCAGAACCTGAGGATAGCTGCCTAAAGGGAAAACAATAAGCCAGATGACATTTGTCACTGGAGTAAAAGACCCAGAGTCTTAAAAGTGTGATAGATAAACAAGACTAGAAAAGGTATGAAAAAACCAACTGTATATACTAGGTTTAGCAACCAAGGGGAAAATGAGATTAAACAGGAGAATGGGTGCGAGTAAAGACCAAATCAGAGTGAGTGAGTCAAGTCAGATTGCAGCCTCAGCTCCAACAGAGAGGCAGGGAGAAGGAAAAGTTGTATGACAAACAGGGTGGCAGAGGGCCCAACATTCACATAATAAAGCCCCCAGGGGAGAGAGAGGGAAATACATGAGGAAATAAAATGAGTAGACTCCATATACTTAAAACAAAAATGAAGAGCTTTTGGTATTGCTTGGACAATTGAATGCAGATGTGTTGTGCTCTGGGTGAATGATTTGGGCATGACATGCCCCCTGACTAATGTTTTCTGTAGTTTGTTTTTTTTCTCTTTGAAATAAAATGGGTTTGAAAAAAAAAATGAAGAGCTTGGACTTAAAGACTCCACAGAACGCTGTCAGGTAAGATATGGCAAAACTAACTAATATTAGACATATTAGGATAAAATATACATAATTTGAAGATATCAAAACCACAAAAACTTGAAAATTTTTAAAAAACCAGAACATGTTATTTAAAAAGGAAGAGATATCAAGATTCACAATAAATAGTATTTTTAACATATTGAGGGGAAAATCTCAATTTTTTTTCTTCGTGTTTTTGAGACAGTATTTCACTATGCAGTTCAGGCTGGGCTTGAATTCACAGAGATCCTCCTGCTTCAGTCTTTGGATGCTAGGATTATAGGCATGTGTCACCAGATCTGGCTTTTAATCTAGATTAAAAAAAATTTCAGGCACACTGATATTTATATATGAAGGTATCACAAAATGTTCTTATTGATGCAGGTTTTGTTTCTTTCTTTTCTTTTTTTTTGAGACAAGGCCTCACTATATAGTTCTGGCTGGTCTTGAACTTCCTGTGCCTCTAGCCTCAGACTCTGAACTGCTGGGATTTCAGGTATGTGCCACCATACCCAAGAGGGCTGCAGATTTTGCTCAGTGGTGGAGCATATGCTTAGCATCTACAAAGCCCTGGGTTTAATCCCCAACACCATTAAAAAAAAAAAAAAAAGATAAATTACTAGAAAAATATAACTTACTGAAATTGACTCAGAAAGGAGTTAATTCTTTTTAAATTTTTTTTTGTCTTTTTTGTTTTTATCAGTACCAGGGATCAAACTCACGACCGCACAAGGCAGGCGCTTGTGCTGCTGAGCTAAATCCCCAGCCCCCAAGGAGTTAATTCTTATCACACAGAAAACATGGGACACACCAGATTTTTGGTACTGAAATTGAACTCAGGGCTTTTATACTGAAGTATATCCCTACACTCTTCCTTTTTTTAAAAAATTTTGAGACAGTGTCACCAAGTAAGTAAGTTGCTCAGTCTGGGTTCAAGAGCGATTTTTATTTTTCAGACAGGATCTTATTAAATTGCCTAAGTTGGGCTCAAACTTGTAATCTTCCTGCCTCAGTCTCCTTATCCATTGGGATTGTAAGTATGCATTACTGTATCTGCCTCTATATCTCAGATTTTTAAAGTGATTTCTAAGAAATTTCCAAGGATCAGGTTATTCCACTCTCCACAAAATTAGAGAACAGAAAAATGAAGACTCCCCCTCCGCCTACCAGTTCTGCTGCTGTTTCATTCAACAATACTAATATAACCTTGGTTTTAAAACCATACAAAGATATCATGAGATATAAGATTCAGGTCTATTTCATTCATGAAACCAGAAATACAAATCCTCTATAATCAATCCATTTAATAGTGAAGTAAAGAAAATATAATCAACTTGGTTTAACTAGGAAAGCAAGGAGAGTTTAATACCAGAAAACTTATTAATATCATTTACTATACATGGTGTTTAGCAGAACAATATGATAGGAAAAAAAGGCACAGGATTAGAAAACAGAAAATTAAATGGTTACTCAAAGTGATTGTTTATTATACATAGAAAACACAAAACTATTAAGAGATGGGCTGGGGATTTAGTTCAGCAGCATAAGCACCTGCCTAGCAAACGTGAAGTTGTTTGATCCCTGGTACCAAAAACAAAATAAAACAAACAAAAATAACAACAATGACAAAAAACTGTAAAGATAAATGTTAAAAAAAAAAAACAGAAATGTGGAGAAAGTTGGCTGGTAACAAATTTATCAAGTAAAATGTGCTTATACAAAAGATAAATGAATAACTAAAATATAATTTAAATAATATATGTCATTTAGGACACAATTATAAAATGTCTAAAAATGAATCTAATAAATGACATGTATTTCCACTGGATGTGGTGATGCACTCCTGTAATCCCAGCACTCAGGAAGCTGAGGTAGGAGGATTGTTGCAGAAGACTGGGCTTACAGGTAGTGGACTAAAGAATCTGGCAAAGGGAATTTCAAGGTGGCCTAACATTCACGCTGTGGCATGGGTACATAAGATTTACAGTGAGAATCAGATCAGAACCAAAAGGCAGAATTGAATGATTTGCATCATGGGCAAAAGGAAGAGCCCATAAAGCGAGGGCAGAGAAGTATGGTTGCTGAAAAGATTAGCATTAAGCCAAAGGAAGTGTTCCCCTGAGTTTAGTCATCCAGGTTCTCAAGAGGCTGCTGTGGCCATGGTTCAAAGAGACCCAGCTATTGCTCAAGCTGACAAAAGACTGGCATTTTCCAAGTGGTGCTGAGAAGGAATATAAAATGTAAGAGTTGTAGGGTTATGGTGACTTTCATCCCAATTTCATAAGAAGGCCTCCAGTATGCCCCTGAGATGGTAATGCTTGAAGCTGTTAGAATGAAGCAGAAAGTACAGAGAAAGGCCAAGTCTGTTGCAATCAGCAAGGGGCATAGCTGCCCAAGCCCTTTGGAGTTCACGTTTACCACAATCTTCCTAGGGCACTAGACCTGGAACACAGGATTTCATGGGTTGTTTTGTTTTTTTGGTACCAGGAAATGAATTCAGGACCTTGTACTTCCCAGGCAGGCACTTGTGCCACTGAACTATATTCCTGGTCCCCAGGATTTGGTGTTTGTTCTGCTAGTTTTCATCTTGCTTTGGTTCCATTTGTTTCTATCCTTTCGTTTTAGAACAGAAATTTTTAACTTATGCCATTACATATTGGAGTTATTTAACTTTGTTTGTTTTCTGAGACAGGTTCTCACTATGTATTCCAGGCTGATTTAAACTTAACTCTTAGGGCTGGAGGTTTAGCTCAGCGGCATAAGCACCTGCCTTGCAAGCAGGCAGTCGTGAGTTCAATCCTCGGTACCGATAAAAATGAAAAAGACAAAAAAAATTAAACTTAACTCTTGCCTCAGCCTTCAGCATGCTGATATTATAGGAGTGTACCACCATGCGTGGCTAGAGATATTTAACTTTCTTTTACAATCATTCATTCATTTTTGAGACAGGGTCTAGCTATATTTTTCAGGCTCTTTAAAGTCACTAGTAGCCCAGGCTGGCCTTGAAGTCATGGTAATCCTCTTGCCTCAATCTCATGAGTTCTGAGATTACATGCATGTGCCCACATGCCCAGCTGTGTGTGTGTGTGTGTGTGTGTGTGTGTGTGTGTCTTTTTGACACAGAGTTTTGCTGTGCTGTTCAGGTTGGCCTCAAACTCATAGTAATCCTCTTCCCTCAACCTCCCAAGTGGTAGGATGACAGGTGTGTGCCATCACATCTGCTCTTTTTGATTTTTACAGTGGTTCACAGCAAACAGTTTGCCTTAAGTCTCAGAGGAGACTTTGGTTTTAGACTTTTCAGGAATGCAACTCAGCAAAACTCTTTCAAAATAAAAAATAAAGGGGATGGAGGTATATAGTTCAATGTGAAGACTCTGGGTTTCATTCATAGTATAAAAGCAGAAAAAAACCAAAGTATGAAATTTATTGCATTTTGCTCATGCTTGTCCCCCAGCTTCTCCAGGACAGTGCTGCATCATGGGAAGGAAATGTCTCAATTTCTGGTTACTCCCTTGAGATGGAAGAAAAAAAGGGAATTTGTTTGCAATGTTCTGGCTTGTCAGATGGTTAAGGGAATAGTTTCTGTTTTGTTTAACTTACAGAGCTGATGGAAATATGGGCATAATTTGGTCTATCAGAGTGAAAACTGCTAAAGGCAGTGACAGACACAGGTGTGTGAGTGCTATGGGAAAGTGCAGACCTGTGGGTTACTTGCAAGTCGAGAGATTGAGGATATACTATATCAGAATGTCTGTCATTGTTTAAATATGGTTTGAGTGTGTTCCTGAAAGGTTTATATGGTGGTGTCAGACATTGTGACATATACCTGTAATCCTAGTACTCAGAAGGCTGAGAAAGGAGGATCTTGCAAATTCCAAGTTTGAGGCCAGTCTGGTCTACAAAGTGCATTCAAGGCCAGCCTGAACTGCATAATCTCAAAAGACCCCACACCCCTCAAAACAAAACACACACTCAAAACCAAAAAACCCCAAACAAACCCCAAGTCCCAAACAAACAAACAATTGGCAAGCTCAAGGTCATGAGTTTGATTCCTGGTACACACACAAAAAAAAGTTTATGTGGTAGAAGTGTGGTCCTCAGTTTGGATGAACTATTAAGGTTGGAGCCAAGTGTCAATTAACTAAGTCACTGGGGGCATTGCTCTTGGATAGGATTAATGCTGGTCTTGTGGAGTAAGTTCCCACTAGAGTGAGTTGTTATAAAAAGACCAAGACTAGGCCTTCCCTGGTCTCTAGCTTTCTATCTTGCCATGTGATCTCTTCTGCACATATTCTTGCCACTGTGATACCATCTACCATCAGTTCTTTACCACATCTAAACAGAAGCTGCCACCTAAATAAAGCTCTTCTTTATTTTGTTTAGCAACAGAAAGCAATAAAAAACCTCCAAAAACCCTTCCTCCAAGATTGAACACAAGATTTTTTTGCACTGAGCTATATCTCCAGTCCATTACATTTCTGAGCTAGAGTCTTCTTGCTAAGTTGCTCAGATACATTTCAACTTGGGATCTTTCTGCCTCAGCCTCCAATACATGCCTGTATTGGTACTACAGGCATATGTCAGTGCATCTAGCTGAAAAAGAGGCTTTTTTTTTTTTTGAGATATGGTATTGCTATGTGGTTTAGGCTGCCCTTCAACTCACTGTAGATCAAGTGGACCTCCAACTTGCAGGCAATCCCCATACCTCAGCCTTCCAAGTCCTGAGATTACAGGAGTGTGCCACTATACCTGGCTGAAACAGTTTAAGGAAATTAAGACATTTAAAAGTAGCTGTGCATATGGGAATTGGAAAAACAAAACAAAACACACAGGCTTGGGAAAGACATCCACAGGAAATCTCTGAGAGGACCTCAGGATTCATGGAGGCTTGACTAGTAAACTTTTCCCTTGTATAGAGCCAGCTTACTGAGACAGAAAGGTGGCTTCTCCCACTACCCAGGTGCAAATGCTCAATATTTAAAAAAGATCACAAAGCTGGGCTGGGGATTTAGCTCAGCGGCATAAGCACCAGCCTTGCAAGCAGGCGGTTGTGAGTTTGATCTCCGGTACCGATAAAAAAAAAAAAAAAACAACCAAAAAACAAAAAAGATCACAAAGCATCCATTGTAAGACTTTTTCTCCTACATATTCTTTTCAGAGAGGAGAAAAAGGTGTTTACTTTCCAGGCTTTCTTTGTAAAGAGGGGCCTAAGTAATTTAACAGCTTCCCATGAGACAGGATTGCTTCTGGAAGCACTTTTCTTGTCCTGATGGAGTGATGTTGCCTGGCTTCCGCCTGTTCTCTTTCCTTGAATTTGGACACAAATGCATCGTTGGCTATGAAAAGTTCAGGAGACTCAGACAGGCTAATATCTTTCTTCTAGATGACTTGAAAGAGGAAAAAAAATCCATTTCAGCCACCATTAAATGAGTTATTGTTTACTTTCAACTGAAAGCATCTGTCATGGACATGGAATCATGAGCAGATCTGTGACTTTAGGCTTTTTATAGAACGTAGAAAACAGGTGGAATCACATGGACAGATGACTCTGATAAAGAAGCCAAAGGTTCTCTAGGGTGAGCATTCAATGAGGCATCCTCTTTTTTATTTTTAACTTTTAATTTTTTTTGAGGTATCCTCTTTGTAGTTGACAAGAACAGCTGTATAAGAATTAAATGCCACTGGGGGTGGTGGCTCATGCCTGTAATCCCAGCACTCAGGAGGCTGATGTGGGAGGATCATTGTGAGTTCGAGACCAGCCTGGGCTACAAAGTGAGCTCAAGGCCAGCCTGAACTGCATAGCGAGACCCCACCTCAAAAAAAAAAAAAAGAATTAAATGCCTAGCACAGTGATGGCAAATGTTTTAGAAACATGCCCAAACTATGAACCAGAACCCACTTATTTATCACAAAGTGCCAACACTGTATTTCAATCTGTTTTGTTTTTTTGAATATTGTGGTGTTAGTTTAGAAAAAAACAACTCATACATTGACATCTTTTGTCTCAAATGAAAAACAAATAATACACACAGTGTATGTTCGTCACTACTGGCCTAGGGGGACCAAAGCCAGGCTGGTGTCCAAGAATGGAGGGAGGTCCATGTTAAACCATTTCTCCTTTGTGCTGGTATCCCAAAGGCATGTAACACAAAACAAGATAAACTGGAAGCAATCCCTGAGCTAACTAGTCCCTAAACTGGATAGAACAATCTGGAGTGCCTTAGGAAATTCACAGTAGCAATTAACAATGTGATAGTAGAGAATATCATCTAATTTTTCAAACATTATGTACAACAGACTGTCAAACATATCCAGTTAACAGGAGGAGATATAAATGAGAGAGAATAGAAACATTTACAGGCAATATAAACATTCAGTAAGACTTCTAAAACTAAAATTATCAGATAATTTTTTTGGTGGTGACTGAATCCAGTGGTGTTTCATCACTGAGCTATACCCTAAACCCTTTTTATTTTTTTAAAAATTTTTTTTTCCTTTTTATTGGTACCGGGAATCGAACTCACGACCGCCTGCTTGCAAGGCAGGTACTTATGCCACTGAGCTAAATCCCCAGCCCTCTTTTTATTTTTTGAGATAGTCTCTTGCTAAGTTCATCAGACTGGCCTTCAGCTTGTGATCCTCCTGCTTCAGCTTCCCAAATAGCTGGGATTACAAGTGTGTACCCCAGATATAACATTTAAAAATAAAGTAACTAATTTTATCATACTTCACACTGATCTAAATCACATTTAACTTTTCTTGGAACTGTTGAAAAAGACATGCCCAGATTGGTTAGGAGCTCAATTGTGGCCCTAAAAGAGCATTCTAGCTCCTCAGAAGGTCTCCACTGCCTACTTCTTGCACATGACTCCTACCTCATCTCACACTACTCTCTTCTCTTGCCTCCTATGTGCCAGAACACTGGCTTTAAATGCACCATACCCTTTTTGTCATCACTATTACCTCCACTAGAAAATGTTCTCCCCTGGTCTCTGTAACTGATCTTCAGATTTCTGTCTTAAATGTCCTCTTCTGAGCTCGTTCCTGGCCACTCCTTCCTGGTACTCTCATTACCCTGCTTATTTTCATCTTGGTGGGTGCATCCATACTCATTGTATCCTGACCTAAATGCCTAGTAGCCTGTGTATGCCTCCCCACCAGACTGGAGCCCCACAAAGGCATTCTCATATGAAACCCAGGACATCTTGCCTCTCACAAGTGTGGAATGGAGCTTTCCATCCTCCTGATACTCACAACTCAGCTCTTGTTTGGTTGTAAAGTGTCAGTATGTCAGCCTTTACTGACACTGACACCCAAGGCAGGGTGCTGATGAAATCTTGGAGGGAACTTTCAAAGTACTTTGGCTTATTTTTAAAATATCTACCTTTACATTTAAGAAAGAATTCTTTCAATAAGAATGAAAGCAGTACCTACCACTACTGTTGACTCCCACTGGCTTCCAGTGGAACAATGAACGGGACCCAGTAAGTCCTTGCATATTTCTCGTAGTCGGTATTCAAACCCTAATTACAGAAAAACAAATCAAAAACAAAAAACAACACAGAAATGGAAACACATTACAAAAAGGAATTAAAAAATCAAGAATATGCTAAATTGTTGTATATATCAAAACAAAGTGAACATCTTTTTAGTCCTTTGTATGGGCAAAATGCCTGTGCCTCAGTTTGGGCCACTGATACCTCCAATCACAGATTCTTACAGATTTCTGTGCACCCCAACAATATATACAGCACCTTCCCCATGCACTGGGCCCACAGGAGAAACAAGACATGAACATTCTGTGATGAATTTCGTGATGTGGCAGGAGGGGTGTGGGCTGGTGGATATGTCTGAAATGAGACAGGCAGCTGGTGGGAAAGGAGATGTATTAGGTAGGAAGGCAGCGCGTAGAAGGTAGTAGATGGAAAGCATGTGACAGTGCAGAGTGGCAAGTGAGTGCAGAGACATCAAGGATCAGTGTGGGTAAAGAATCCAGAAATCCTGTGGATACATTGTCTGGGACTCTGGCAGTATCTGGGGGAAGCTGAAGCCATTGGGAATGAACAGAATCAAAGGGTAGAGAATAGGAAGGATGAAGTCACCACAGAATCAGAAGAATTTGGGAAGTGAATGCGGTTTTACTTTAATATTTGAGTCTTCCTTCTACAACTGAAAAAACAACAGTCTGTAGGTGTGGGGAATAATGTATGGCACTGGAACAATCTTGTGGAAGACAAAAAAAAAAAAAAAAGGCAAGTATAAGTGCCTAGAGATGGGGTTGTCAGGGTGAATCCTGCTTAACACTTGGATCAGGCAAACCAGAGAGTAGAGAGAAGGAATTTCTGGAGGGAAAAAGACATGAGCCCTGAGGTGTGACTAGAGTGCTCCATGCCTGAGTACCTCAGAATTGAAGTTTTTAAGAAAACTGGTATCCATACAGAGTAGGCAGCTACACAGACTGGAAAGGAAGAGTAGGTATCAGTTTATCATTGGAATCATTGGGGATGGAGATAAATACCAGTAATGTTTGTTGTTTTTGCAAATGTGTACAAACACATACCCTCAGCTTTACACAAATGGAGACAAACTTGTCATGTTGATTCTGGGACTTATATCTGCATGTGTTTGGTATATTTTTCTGTACTAGAATTGTTTTTTCTTTAAATTATAATAAAAATGCAGAAAGTGATGATAAAAACAAAGCAAAGGACTAGAAATGGCTAAAGAAGCTCTGGTAATAGACCTGGGGCTGTGTATGGACAAAGGAGTGCTTTGGGAGGCCCAGTCCTGTGCCATAGCCCCTGGAGGCCATGCTTAGGTGAGAAGAAAGGCTGATAAGAAAAGACAGACACTTGCCCATGGAGGGATCAAAGGCTGTTGTTGCTCAGCTCCAAGGACAGTATAGCTACCTCTTTCAGTACATCTGGCTTTCTGTAGGCAAAGCTACTGACAGCTCTGAAAGGGAAGGTGGACTAGAGGGCCATGGAGAGAGGCTGGATAGCAGGCAGACCCTTCCAGGATAGCAAGGACTCACAGAAGGAAGATAAACACTGTCAGAAGATAATCTCCCATGGGATGGCCAGCTTGTTGACTATCAATGCTGCCAGTGTATAATGGAAGGCAGGAGGCAGCACACTGACTTGGCTGCTTTAAGGCACACATGCATGTAATCCATCCTTGCTCCCTGCTGCCAATCCTCCTGTGTCTCTAGGGGAACATTCTCAGGCCCATGCAATTTAGGTTCTAGAGTCAACAAGGAGGCAAGATGCCTAAGAGACACCCTAGGAAATGGGGCTAAGGAGCTCAACTTGTCAGGGAAGGGAAGCAGGAGGCAAGGACCTTGAAAGAATGCTTGAGAGATCCCTGAGGAATGCACAAGACTGTAGAGAGCCCTAGGCTCTTCTTTGAGTTTCAGGAACTGAGCTAGACTTTGGAGGACACAGGGACAGAAGGCCACTTGAGGCTGCTCACCTTCGTTGACAAGGTACCGTGCGTAGAGGAGGAGCCAATGGCGGTACTCATGGCTGGATTGCAGAGTGAGTGCTGCTGCAACCTGATTCTCTAGGTAGGCCAGTGTGGTCTCCTGCTGCACCACATGAGGCACGGAGAAGAGCCGGGCGGCTTGCCTTCCAGAGCTACAGAGACCAGCAGAGTAGGCGTGATGAGGCAGAGGGCACTGTATGGGCACATGAGGCTGTTCATGTGCCCTAGTGAGTTGCCACACTGTGAATGCCCAAGACCTCCACGTACCAGCCAATTTCTTGTCCAACCCAGGCCTCTTGGCATACCAGGTATATTTCATTCTGTACCTGCCATCTGGGTCCTAGAGATAACAGGCTATTGGCCTATTCCTCACCCAAAATACTACCCCACATAGGTATCAATGACCCTTATCACCCTCACATTGACATCTGAGTCCCTATAGTGATAGGATGTGTTCCATTCACCCCTGAGATATTACTTCATATGGGTCCACAACTTGTGAACCTTTCTCCCCCTCTGCCTGTGCTGAGTAGCTGCTGGGCACAGTAGACAAATAAAGATTAGGCCTGTTCATTTCTCAGGGTAGTACTGCTGACAATGGCCATGGTGTTTAGTTTACGTACTTGGAGGTGCGGCCCTGGATTATGGCTAACGGTCCTGAGCACAGCATGGCGTCCTGGGATGGCAAGCTGCTCCTGAAGTCTGCACACTGGGCCAGTGAGTCCTGCTTGTCAGAAACCAAGTTCCTGGGAAGACAAGGGCAAGAAAGGCGGTCAGGAAAATTAGGAGGCCTACTCAAAGAAGTCAAATGGGACAAATCCTTCCTGCCACTGTAGCAGCAAACCAAAGGAGGATGATAGTCATTGTACTGTAGCCTAGGTGCTGACTGATGGCAGGTTTCCTAGTCACGGCCCTGAAAAATGGTTGTTCCCAAAGAAAGGTTGCTGATGGGGCTCTGTGAACATTTTTTTTTTGTATCAAGAATCAAACTCAGGACCTCATACTTGCCAGACAGGTTCTGTGTTGCTGAGCTATATCACTGGCTCTGTGAACATTATGACTCCACAGTCTCAGTTCCTGATGATAACAAACCCCCAGCATGTGTTAAGTGTGTTCCAGGTGCTCAGTTCACACTATAGTGGCCCACCCTGGGGCCTGTGTGGCCTAGATCTGCTACAGATGTCAGAGAATGCCAGCCCTCTGGCTTTCCTATACCTCTTCAAAATCTTCAAGCAGGTAGCTCTTCTAACTCCTTGACACCCTTCACATGTCAGTTAAGAAAACCTGTATATACACCTTTTTTTGTTGAGACAGGGTCTCACTACGTAGTTCAGACTGATTTTGGACTCACTATGTAGCCCTGGCTAGCCTCAAACGCATGGTTATCTTCCTGCCTTAGCCTCCTCAGTCCTGGGATTACAAGCATGCACCACCACACTGGGGCTCTCTCTATACAGTTTTAAAACAGCTGGGTAACTTGTAAGTATATCTTAAATACAAAAATGTCTATATCGAGCCAACATGCAACTTTTTCCTTTAAAAAAATAATCAACTTCTTTCCATTATAACAGTAATCACACAAAATATACAACTTTTTTGCAGTTGGATAGAGCAGGTGGTTGACATTTTTTTTTTTAAGTGAATACAGTGGTACCTTGATTCATGAACTCAGTTTGTTCCATTTGTTTTATTTTGTTTTGAGACAAGACCTCACTATGGAATTCAAGTGGCCGTGAACTCATTTTGTAGCCTAGGCTGGCCTTGAACTCATGGAAATCCTTCCAGCTCAGCCTTCCTAGTACTGGGATTACAGGTGTGTGCCACCATGCCTGGCTCCACAGTTTTGGGGAGGATGGCCACATTTGTGTCTGTGTAGGAAAGATGGCTGTGGTCATGTTTGTCACCTAATATGGAGTCTGGAAACAAAAAAAAAAATTTTTGCCAAACACTTTTTGGGAACCAAAGTACCACTGAACTGAAATATCAGTGTAAATTTGAACTTGTGCCTGGTGACTCTTAACAGAAAAAGGATTAGCAGGTGTAAGGTTTGGGTCTGAAGGACAAAAGGTGTAGGCAAACAAAGAATTTCTTGGGGGAGCTGGCATACAATTTAGATTTCTGATGTATAAGGAAACTTTACAAATATAGATATGGGCTCCAAATTCCAAAGCAGAGTGGGCAGAGGAAATATATGAATCACCTCTGGATAAATGAGCTTTCTTGCTAATCCACTATTAAGTTTTTGGGTTTTCTTGTTACCAGGAATTGATCTCACCCCTTTGCACTTGCTAGGGAGGCACTTGTGCCACTGACCTAAATTCCCAGCTCCATCCACTATTAAGTCTGTAGAGCTACTTTGCTCCTATTAAACTCACCAAATTAACTAACACTGGCAAGGCTGCTATGCAGCAAACTCTCCTATGCTACTGATGGCTCAGGAGACCTGCCTGGAAAATACTGTCAAGAACCATAAAAAAAGTCAAATGCCTATTTCAGTAAAACTGGTCTCAGAAAATATCACAGAACAGCTCTCCATGTATGGACTTTGAGGGCAGAGAGGCCACAGGCCAATGGTATTGCAAGGAGATGGGAAGGTATGTATTGGTCATAGGGAGTCCAGCGTCTGACTCTCAGAAGCACCGTCAGGCAGGTCTAACTGCCAGGACCCAGAGCCTTTGCTCTATTGTTCACTGCAGTAAGATACTCCCAGGGAACAATGCTCCAGGGTGGTTCTTACCATGTAGAGAGCGATGGATTGAAGCAATACGCTTTCCCATCAGACAGATTCATCACTGGAATTCCATGCTGTGTCAGTAAAATCTGTGACACCGTCATATCACTTCCTGGGGCACATTGCAGGAAAAAGTTTCAGTATGTTCTGATCAGCAAGCATTTTCATATTCACCAAAGGAAAAATCTGAACCTGAGTTTCCATAACCTCAGCAGTAAGTCCTATAATGCTGACTGGGCAATTAGGTAAGGCTGTTTTGGTGTTTTGTACAAACTGTCATCACTGACACTAGGATTTATGTCACCTCTTAGGGACCCATTTCATCTTGTGCCCAGTATATATGTCTTCTTAGTATGCAAGTGGGCACTATGCCTCATTGGGAGGTTTGTGCTGGCCTGGCTCTCCACTTAGGCTGAGGGACCTGTCACACTCAAAACAAGGAGGGGAGGAGTGCAGCTGCAAGGTTACCTGCCAAGATGGAGTGTAGAGATTCTTCTTTCACCACAACCACTTGCCTGTGAACATCCCTAAGAAGGAGACAGGGAACAGCTTACTCTCCACCTGAGGTAAATGCATCAGAGTTTGTCTCAGCTGTGCATCCCCAACCCTCTTGGCCTGCAGCAGAGATCCCAGGCAACAGAGTACTAAGACAACCTCAATGCTCAAACCCATACTGGGAGAAGCTGGCCATGGCAGCCACAGAGGTATGGCCAGCCTCTTCCAACTGAGGTCCCACTACTGATGAATCCACATAAAGATCTGGCATATGACAATAGAAAAGTGTGATTTACCACATATTCTGTTCCAGTAAGGATGACGGCAAAATAGGCCTTATCTCCCCTGTATAGTTTCCTCAGTCCTCTGGTCACATAGATAGCAAATATACATAATACTGCTTATTGCTCAGTGCCACCTCCCTAGCCTGAAGGCCATTCTCTGTTGTGTTCCCTGACCCTGTAGTGACAAGGCACCTGTACACCTCTCTCTTGCCTGTCTTGATGCCTCCCTACCCTGGGCCTGACTCACCAGACAGACAGTGTGGCTGCAGCAGTGAGTGCCATGACGTATGAACCCGTGCAGTGCAAAGTAGAGATAGGGGACGGCAGGAGGATGGGAGGGAGTAGGCGGCGACCACAGGTGGAGAAAACTGACAGCGTCCTCTTTTCACAGGCGACACATACCACGTCACTATAAAGGCAGACGAAGGGCAGGCATTACAGGCTGAATGCTGCAGCAGAGGCCAGGACTATTTAACGTAGAGCCTTTCCTCTGCCTGGACCTAGCCAGGGCTTGAGACAGCATTCTGCTGACTAGGGGCAGTCAGCCTGCTTGAGGTTTCTTCAAGTCTGTAGTCCTCCTCCTGCCCACAGGACCACTTGTGCTTCCCTGAGCTCACAGTGATGCTAACTGGATGATGTGAGGACCCTGGAGAGGCACTGCACCTGACGACTGGGTAGGGCAGTCCAGACAAGGTCTCCGGTGAGGTAGGTGAAAGGAAGTGTGGGAATACCAGTATAAACCTCAGGAGACACCAGATATGCACTCAGAGAGCTATTGTGAGAGGTAGGATGGGAAAAGGCATGTCACTCCCCAAACAAGGCATGCTTCACGAGAGGTCATATGTCTGGACATCATTTGGTGCCTTCTGAGTGACCACTACGTTCCTCAGGCAGGCACAGAGCAAGTAGGCGGCCGCCTTCCCAGTGAAAGCCCACTAAGGCACAATCACAGGTGCAGAGAAAGACTAGAGCACAAGCCCCAGGCAGTAGAAGCAGCCAGAAAAACAAGGTTTTGCACTCAGATGAGTATCCAGAGTCCCTTTATGACTTCTATCCTGGTGAGTCAAGGTCAATGGTCTGCAAGGATGAAGTTATCCCTACTACCAATACGGTTACAGCAAGGTCAGTATGGAGACAGCCCTGCCAACTCCTTTCTAAAAAGACAGGTTACTGGCCTCCAAAAAGGAAGAGGCAATGCCAGGCATAGTAGCACATGCCTATAATCCTAGTACTAGGAGGTTGAGTCAGGAGGATCATTGTGAGTTTGAGACTAGCCTGAACTATAAAATGATCTCAATGAGCCGGGCGGGGTGGCTCATACCTGTAATCCCAGCACTCAGGAGGCTGAGGTGGGAGGATCATTGCAAGTTCCAGACCAGCCTGGGCTACAAAGTGAGCTCAAGGCCAGCCTGAACTGCATAGCGAGACCTCGTTTCAAAAAAGACAAAAAAAAAAAAAAAAAAAAAAAAAAAAAAAGTGATCTCAAGGTCAGCCTTTACTGCATAGCAAGACCCTGTCTCGAAAAAAAAAAAAAAAAAAAAAAGGAAGAGGTAAATGAGGTACTTTGAAAGTATGAATGAGAGAAAACTTTAAGCAGGACCCAGCAGCAGGGAGCTTTCTGTGGTGCTGTGGCTGAATTCTGTCTGCACATCTCTGATGGTCAGGTCCTTCCATGAACCAGCCCACTGTGAAGAAAGCCATCACACTGGGTTGCAAAACCAGGGAGCAGGACTGCAGTCAGAGTGTGAGTAGGTGGGACTGCATAAGCTGAGAGGCCCTGGTTGTCTGGCAGGCCCCTTCAAAAGCTGCTGTATTGCTACAGGGAAAGCTGTGCAGTCATCACTGACCCCCAGCTGGTCTATACTACTTACTAGTCCTGGGACCAGGAATAAGAGTGGGAACTCACAGCAGAACCCAACACATGGGCACCTAGGAATCTACTAGCTTAGCAATACAAATTCACCTAGGGACTATGGCAATGATGGCAAATCTTTTAGAGCTTTCAATGGTAACAGCCCACTGCATGCTGCAGGTTTGCCACCACTGGACTATGGAATTCCTGACCTAAGTCCTGAGCCCTAAGATCAATGTTTGTAGATGTATATGAAAACTTTTTTTTTTTTTTTTTTTTGGTCTTTTTGAGACAGGGTCTTGCTACACAGTTCAGGCAGGTCTTAAGCTCTCTTTGTAACTAACCCAGGCTGGTCTTGAACTTGCAGTGATCCTCCTGCCTCAGCCTTCCAAGTGTTGGGATTACAGGTGTGTACCACCACGCCTGGCTGAAAATATTTACATATAACGTTATGACAGATGGCTAAAGGTCTAATAAAAAGGAGTATGAGTATGAGTAATGATCACTGTAAAATCCTGGTCAGAGTATTTGCTTCTGACTGGGGCCATATGGCTGGCAGAAACCTGAAGAAAATGTTGTCTTTTTAGACTGAGTAAAGGAATAAGACAGCTCTTGTTCAGTATCAGGAAGGTCTAGGAAGATGCCAGGTGATTAACCATTAAATCCAGATCATTCCTTAAACCACAAAATCTGGAGAGGCCAAGGCTGGAAACTTGAGGGAACAATCAGAAATACATCCTGACCACCTTGGATGAAAGTATGGGACCCAGAGGAAGAATCCATATAGGTCAGAGAGAGTTAGGCAAACTTCAGTCTTCAACTTAAATCTTCAGGAATCCTGGCCAGAGGAGGGTATAAAACTACCAGCTTCTTCTGGGTGCCTCTAGGTGCTCAGATTCCCCATCTATATCATGGGGGTAATGACAATGATTTCATTGGATGTTTCAGGAACTTTAGATGATAGACACATATGCTGAGCCTTGAGTAAGACCCAGTGTGATCCTCTTTGGGAGCCATCCTCCTCTCAAAAAGCCTGCATTCTAAGGAAGTAACAATGCCAGCCAGACCAGCACAAAGCATCTACTCTCTATCATAAGCCAAGAACCTGGCTGTACTTACCAGCTGCCGGCAGCAGTGAGGATCCGGCTGGTAAGCACTGTCTCCCACTCCTTTCCTTCCCGGTTGCATTTCAGGCGGCTCAGCTTCACACCCCCAACAGCTGTTACTTCATTCTCCACCTCGATGTACATAGAGGGGTCAGAGCTCACCTGGATGAATGAGAATAAACACACTTCTTTTCAGACAGGGGTCCTGGGACAGTGAGATACTCAGGGACTCTGAAGGTGTGGGCTCTGAAGCAGAGAAAAGATACAGAAGACACAGGCCAGCTGGCTGGCCAAAAGGTGAACCTTCTATTTGGTGGCATGGAGGCTGACACGGTAGGGCAAGAAGGCTTTATCATCTTACAGAGAATCACAGTGCACAAGGACTACAGGTAACCAAGGACAGAGCTTTCAGTTAGACTTTGCTTTGTAGCCTCCTACTTAAAAATCTTCAAGACTAAGATATTTGATAAGAAGAGAGGTGCTGGGAAGAAAGCCAAGAAAACCCTAACGTGGTCTTTGTGAGTTCCTATGGCTGTCAGCCTCGTCTGTTCAGCTGATACATCTCCAGCACAGTATGTATAAAAAATGTAGAGTTTAGTGTCTGGCACCAGAGAGGTTCAAGCTTGTGTGTTTACAGAGCTGACTAACACATAATTCAGTATGAAAACCTAGACTGAATGGTTATATCACATGGCCACACAAGAAAGTAAGCTGCAGCCACAAGCCATGTTCCTTTCTTAGACACCCATAAACCAAGTACAGTCACTCTGCAATGAAGATACTGAGAAAGGCTGGAGTTTAGGAGAAAAGTTGTAGCTGATGACTGCTGGAGGCAATGCCTGCATGCACTCATATCAGCAGTAAGAACAAACTATGTGGGTCTCATCCTTCAAGCCTATCTCCTCCATTCCTCTGGCCCATGGCCCATGGTTGGTGTCTGTTCTCCAGTGCCTTGTGAGGACCAGTGCGGATCTGGAGCAGTATGTGACCAGTAGGAACTGACCTATACACTGGGTCCAGGAAGGCTGCTTGAGGATATATATCTGGGCTAGGTATAAAGACACATAGGAAAGATACCCTGGTGGCTGAGGTATGAACATGATATTGACCAGAGGGCCTCTAGGTATAAGGGATTATTTTCCCTAGATCTGTGTTTCAAGCTTACAGTTACAAGAGGTTTAACAGATCTGATGATGACTCTGCCAATGTCTAAGAAGTAGACAAGGCCAATAGAACCATAGGGAGAAAGACTATAACCACATAGTCTCCTGGACCCAGAGACTGAGGCTGCTAGGATTAAATATGAAGATGCAGGAAAGTTCCAGGAAAAGGGATGCCTGAGACAAGTCTTAAAAGGACTGGACATCTAGAAGAGGTAATAGTAAAGGCAACCCTGGCAGATAGTGAATCAAGGGCAAAGCCACAGAAGAAAGAGCTATGAGGGTGAGGAATAGGAAGCTAGGATTGTGTTATGTCTTGCTAAGCAGTTCAGGCTGGCCTTGAACTCACTATGTATATCAGGCTGGCCTCGAACTCTTGGCGATTCTCCTGCCTCACCCTCCCAAGTACGAGGACTACAGGTATGTGTCTCTGCCCAGTCAAGGTTAGTACTCTTAAGACTTGGCAGGTACTTTCATCAGCTATGACTTCTTCCAGAAAGTGATGGACAGGTGAGCACTGGATAACTGTCTTCAAAAGCAGTGAAAACATTGGGTTTTATTTATAAGGGGTGTGCATGAGAGTAAGTCTGTGAGTGTGTGTGTATGTACACCTTTAAGGGAGTTGGTGGAGGGTCCCAGCACTTACCTGGAGAGTGAATGCTCTTTGAGGGCCTGGAATCGGCAGCTTCAGTGCAAGTGCTGGTGCAGACAGACACATGGCCTCTTTCTCTGCAGTCAGGGCAGCTGGAGACTAGAAGAGCCAAAAATGTCCCTGAATCTCAGCCTGATATTACAGGGTACATTTGATACAAGTAGGTCATCTAGAGGTGAAGCAGACCTGCCACCAAGGCACTTCACTTACTCTGAGAGAAAAAGCATAGGGAATGCTACAAGGACCCCTACCTCACAGACAAGTGAGCTGACACCAGAGCTCTAGGCTTTGGGTTGGTGCAGCATAGGTCTAAGCGACAAAGCCTCCATGTGATGTTGCATAGTGTTTGCATCTGAGCCAGCTGGTCCCTAAAGTGTCCCACACTAATGATGCATACTATAGCATGCAGAGCCTTCCAGCACTGAGTTTGGGGAAGTGAAGCGGTGGTATGTAGAATGGCGACAGGCCTCACCTGGACAGACAGAGACATAGGCAGAAGGCGAGAATCTTTCCGAGGACGCCCTTTCTTCTTCTTTTCCACTGTTTCTACCTCGAGTTCAAGTTTGCGCTTGGATAGTGAGGAAGGCTTGGCCAAAGTGACCTTTTCATCACTGTCACTGCTGCTTTCCAAAAGGTCCCTGGGCCTCAGCTCTTTCACAAGGTTCTGGTCTTTCAATCTACATAGAAAGGCATCTGTGATTTTCTTTATAGTATATGTGCTGTTGAAGCAAGTATACCTATGACTTTCTTTATGCAGCTATTAATTTTACAATTTTTAAAAATCCACATTCTCTACAAAAAGTAGAGAGAATTTGTTTTCTGTTCCAACGTGAAGCATTTAGAAGCTGACACACCTGTCCTCACAATAAGAAAATTGAAAAACAAAAGTAACAACTCTTCATAGACCTATCAGAGAACTGAGGTCAGAGGACAAACTGCTATGCTGAAAACTGAGACAGATCAAGATGGAAAGTCACAGGTGACCTGGGGTGTTTACTGTCAGACACATTTCCTAGGTAGTGATCAGAATGCTAGAGTCTGTGTGTGGACTAGCTGAAGGCTCAATGCTAATAGGATTCCCACATAGTCTCTTCTTCATCTTCTTCATCATCATCATCATTTTGGGGGGAGCTGGGATTACAGGCTGAGATACTATGCACTAAATAAAACTCATTATTTTTACATTAAGGATTCCCTCCAGTTTCTCAAGCAAAGGATCTTTGCTAGAGAAAATACCTTGTGTTCTCTGGGCTGGAAATATGATTAGATCATTCATTTTTCTATAACTAAATCCTAAAGAAAAACTGTTTCACTAGAACATTATCTTACCTGGGGACAAAGTAGGAATTAGTCCACATCTTCTCCCTCTATTGTGCCCCTCCCCTGTCCTATCTCCACAGGTTAACGAACTTTTTTTGGAAGAAGATAATCAAGCCCAGGTGTTTGTCCTACACTCCAGGAATTTTAGACCACTACTATTACCTCCAAAAAAAGAAAGTTAATCATAAAGATTCTAGAATGTTTCTCCTCCCTAGTGCTTCACCACTGTATCAGTACAACCTAGTATAGAGACAGTATATTACAACCACGAGAGCTGCAAGTCACAGGTACTATTTAAGGAATTTATAGGAATTCCTTGCTCAATAAATACAGCTTCATACTACAGACCTATGTACTTCATTTCCAATATTCACTACAATATGCCTGGCTTTGAACAAAGAATTACAAGGCATGGTAAAATATAAAACCAAAAAGCACAAATCAGTAACAACAAGAAACAAAAATAGGGGGCTGGGGATTTAGCTCAGCGGCATAAGCGCCTGCCTTGCAAGCAGGCAGTCGTGAGTTCGATCCCTGGTACCAATAAAAATGAAAAAGACCAAAAAAAAAAAGAAACAAAAATACATAGTTTCAAAAGACAAAACAGCAAGTTTCAAAAGACAAAACAGCAGAACCAGACATGTAAATAGTAGAAATTTTGAGGTTGTCAGAGTAAAATTTTAAATAACTATGATTAGCGTTTCTAATCATAGGGGTTCCAATGGAAGAAGTTAGAGTAGTAATGGGATAATTTTACAGCAGCAGCAGGAAATAATAATAATAACCATGAAAAATTTTCTAAAATTAATGATACCAAAGTAGAAGAGGAAAAACAAAGAGGAAGAATGGGCTTCTGGGAGAACATGGCAGACAGATAGCAGCAGCTACGGAGGCTAAGATTGCCAGCTTGGAATCCAGGAATGGTGCGGAGTGGGGAGTCCTAAGCAAGGGGAGATATACCCTGCTGACCCAGGAACGAACTAAGCTGAGAGAAACCAACTGGAAATGCAATCCCAGGGCTATAACTGAACAGATGAAATCTCAGCGTGGAAGCTGGAACCCGTACCTCTAGAAACCGCCATTTGAATTTCCTGCCACTGCTCCTGCGTCTGAATCGGGACAGCAGGGAGAGAGAAGCCCAAAAGCTCTGAGAGCAGGAATCCACGGACGGAGTTGAGAGCAGGACTGGCAGGGGGGCCCTGCATCCGACCTGCAGTGAGTGGAGGGAGCGGGGACTCTTCCATGGACCAGGAGGCTTCAACAGGAGACATTCTGGGACCAGGCAGACTAGCTGGAACAGGACGCTGCAGTGATTTTAGTTGCATATTCCCCTCTCAAGTGGGATTGGTGGGGAGTGCCTGGCCTGGTGACGCTGCGGACTAAGACCTAGTAGGCTAGCCCAAACCAGGTCCCAGTGCCTGGCAGTGCACCCTAGCAGTGAATCCTTCAGTAGGCTGACTGACCTGGAGGGGCAGGCCCAGCAGAGGCTGCCCAGGTATGTGTCTCCCTAGTATACTGCAGTGAGTGGGAACAACTAGCCAGCGAATTCAAACAAACTGTAACTGACAAAGAAAAAAAAAAAAAAAAAAAAACTGGGCCTCCTATTTACACTTGTATAGAAGAAACAAAAATATGGGAAAAGGGAGCAACAAGAAAGGGTCCTTGGCCCCCAATCCTGAGAACACTGATCCAGGAAAGGTAAATACAAAGGAGAATGAGGAATCAGGCACGGCACCAATAGACATAAAGTGGTATCTCCAGAGCCTCAAAGATGAGTTCAAAAGTGAAGTATTAAATGAAATAAAGCAAGATATAAGTAGAATAGTTAAGAGAAATGCTATGCACTGCTCCCCCCCAAAAAAACACAGATGGTGGAATGGAAGAAAAGAAAAAAAGGCGAGAATTGTTTGATGGAGAAAATAGAGAAAACAGACTATGTGAGGCAGATTCAAAGAGATTACCAGGAAACTTAAAAACTCTATTGAAAGCTGGCATAACAGCTTGAAAGAAACTAAGGATAGATTATTTGAACTGGAGAACAGATCTGTAAGGTGGGAACATGAAATGAAAAACTTCTTAAAAATAACAAAGAAACAAACAGCAATAATACAAAGTCTAGAAGATGATAAGAGGATCTATAACTTAAGAATTAAGAACATAAAAGAAGAGGTAGGGACACAAACAAATGAACTACAAAAGCTATTCACAGAAATAATCCAGGAGAATTTCCCTAATTTAGCAAAAGGTAAAGATACTCAGATGTATGAGGCATACAGGACCCCAGCCACCTACAACCCAAACAGAGCTACACGTAGGCATATAATAATCAAAATTCCAGAAATCCAATATAAGAACAGAATATTAAAAGCAGTCAGAAATAAGAAACAGATCACTTACAAGGGAACACCCATCAGAATTATAGCAGACTTCTCAGCACAAACCATCAAATCACGAACAGCATGGGGGGTAATGATTCAAGCTTTGAAAGATAATAATCTCCAGCCAAGATAGTTATATTCTGCACAACTATCCCTAGAAATTGATGGAAAAACAAGGTGCTTCCAGGATAAAGAAGAACTAGGGGAATTTGCAACCACCAGTTCAACTCTACAGAGAATAATGCAGGATATTCTAAAAAAGAAAAATACCAAGATTCCAGAAATAGTGGCAGAGAGGCCACAATGAATGAAGCAGAAAGTGAAATAAAGAAGACAAACTGACAACTAACGACAGAAAAAGAGATCACCAGAAATGAGGCAGAGAAGGTTAGATGGTAGGAACAGCTATTTTGGAGAAAACAAGACATCACAATAGCTAGTGCTGATTTAATATCATCTTGTTTTGAAGTCCTATCAAGTTTTTGTTCTTCTGTCTCCACAGGTCTTAACATGTTGTATCTTACTGGATTTTATTATATGTGATAATATAAACACTTTTATAGGCAAGGAGATTATACAGAAGCCATTGTTCATTTTCTGTTAGTTGATTCTAAATACTCTGTAATACTGTCATTCCCTTGAACAGTTTTACATTGTTTTGATATGTTTGATGCTACAGTATACGAAGTTATACTCAAAGATTTCAAGGAAAGAGACACTATGGTAACTACTTTTATGTCGGGAATATCTTGTGGTGAAACACTATTTTGCTTAAATGGTTATGTTTTGACCTGCGATGTTTTGTTGTTATGCCCTCTTTTATCTCAATCTCCATTTTATTATTTATTTTTATCCTTTTAATTAAGGGAAAAATAAAAAATAGCAGGATATATTATAGTAACCCACTTTGATTTCCTATTAACTTGATTTGAAACCCTGTATTGCTCTCACCATCTTGTTTTGACTGATTTTTCTCTATTTTGTTTTGCTTGATAGTACCAAGTTTGAGAGTATAGGGAACATCTGTGAAGACAATAAGATTCACTAGGATGCCCATTCTGGTTTGACTATTATCTTCTTTTGAAGTCCTATAATGTCTCCAATGTTTTGGTTTTATTGGTTTTGTTCTTTACTGTTTTGTTCAATTTTATTATAACTGATGATATAGGCAATTCTTTTTAAGATAGCAAGAGGCAATATGGTAACCATTGTTGATCACCTTGTATTTTGTTTTTACAGTATGTATTATGTCCATCCTTTTGATTTGACTGACTGTTTTGTTATGTCACATTTGGTTTTATTCTCTTCAAAAAAAGTAATAAGAACTGTGGGAGTAATAAAACCCAAAATGTGTAACTGTCATTGTACAAAAGAGAGGAAAAGAAAGTGCTCTAAAGGATATAATTGCATGTATATATAAGAGTATAAGACAGATAACCATATTACTGAGTTTTTTTTGGATCATTGAACAGAACTGTTTGCAGTCTCACTGTTTGAATGTCCACTTTATATACTTCAATTTTGTAACATGCACAACTATTTCTAAGATAACAATATGTAATCTATTAACTAGTAATTTCCTACTGTTTATGTTTTCTGAAATTCTGTATAACTTGTACCCTTTTTCTTTTTTTTTTTTCTTTTTCTCTTTAAATTAAAAAAAAAAAAAAAAAAGGCCCTAGGCCGGGCATGGTAGCACATGCCTATAATCCCACCACTTGGGATGATGAAGCAGGAGGATGGCTGTGAGTTCAGAGCCAGCCTCACTTACATAGTGATATCAAGGTCAATTTGAACTGCATATTGAGACACTGTCTCAAACAAACAAACAAACTTCCTTTGCGAAGTGGCATCATTGGCAACCCATTCAGGACCTGTGTCTCTCAGGAACTATTCCAATTCACCATTCTTTTCCTTCAATAAATTTTCCTCCTCTTAGAGAAAAAAAATGTGACAGTCATACTGGATATGGCGATGTATACTTGTACTCCTAGATACTTGGGAAACTAAGGCAAGAATCAATAAAGCCAAAAGTTCCAGTCTGGGCAACACAGTAATACTCAGTCTCAAAAGTAAATTTAAAAAAATATTTTGAATGTGAATTTCGAGCCAGGCATGGTGTGCCCTCCTATAATCCTAGTGCTGAGAAGAGTGAGACAAGAGGATTGTAAATTAGGGCCCATCACGGAAATAACTTGTACCCTTTTTCTGATTTTTTTTTCCTTTTTCTCCTTAAATAAAATTAAAAACAAAAAACAAACAAAACAAAAAAACGAAGAGGAAGAATGAGGAAGAGGAGAAAGAGGATGAGGAGGAAAGAATTTTCTAAAATTTAAAATACCAAATCACAGATCCAGGAAGGTCAGGGAATACCAAACAAGATAAATACCAAATATGTACAGTTAAGATGTAACAGACTAGGGGCTGAGGGTTTAGCTCAGGGGCATAAGTGCCTGCCTTGCAAGGAGGCAGTCATGAGTTCGATCCCCGGTACCGATAAAAAAGAAAAAGAAAAAGAAAAAAAAAAAAAAAAAAAAAAAAAAAAAGATGTAACAGACTGCAGAAAATCAAAGACAGAAAATCTTTTTTTTTTTTTTTTTTTTGTCTTTTTCATTTTTACCGGTACGGGAGATCGAACTCATGACTGCCTGCTTTTAAGGCAGGCGCTTATGCCCCTGAGCTAAATCCCCAGCCCCAAAGACAGAAAATCTTGAAAAGAAGACAGGGAGACACTTCTACCTTATATTACAGTTTAAAATGTCCCACAAAGCTTCATGTGCACATAGGTGGGGTTTTTAGGAAGTGACTAGATCATGGGTGCATGATAATTGATCATGGGTGCATGGTAGCTGATCATGGGTATGTGATACTGGATTAGTTTCCAGATGAGTTTATAGCAGGGTATGATATTGGGAGGTGAAGCCTGGTGGGAAGAGGTGGATCACTGTGGGTGTGGCCATGAAATATGTATCCTACCTACTCCCTTGATCCCTCCCTGCTTCCTACCTGCTCTGAACTGTTTGCCATGCCCTCTGCCATACCATAAGCCAACTAGGGATTGAAACCTTTTAAAGAACTGTTAAGAGTCAAAATACGCTTCTCCTTTCACTTGTGAGTACTAGGAGGATATTTTGTCCCAGCAATGAGAAAGTAACCAAAACATTTTGGATTGGAATATTTAAAGTGTTAAAAAACAAAACCTCACTAAGATGGGTGGTATAACACATATCTATAGTTCTAGCTACTTGGGAGGCTAAAGCAGGAAGATTCTTTGATGCCATGAGTTTGGAACTAGCCTGAGAAACAGAGTGAGATCTCATCTTAAACAAACAATCAACAGCCTAAAAATCCTATATCCAGGGAAATCAAGTCTTAAAAGCAAAGGTGTAGTAAAGACTTTCTAAGGCAAAAACCAACAAATATCTGAGGGAACTTGTTACCAGCAGACCTGCCTTGCACAAAACATTAAAAGTTCTTCAAGGAGAAGGAAAATAATGCAGCCTAGAAACTCATATCTTCATTAAAAAAAAAAAAAAAAAAAAGAGTCAAACAAGGAACAAATGAACATAAAATCTTTTTTTTCCTTTTCTGAACTGATCTCAGAGGTAACTATTTCCTTAAACTAAAAACAATAACCATGTGTCAGATGATTATAGTTTTTAAATAAATGAAATAAGTAGTAATAATGTTATGAGGCATTGAAAACAGGAACCCACTCACCCTCTGGTCTGTTTTTTGTTTGTTTGATTTGGGTTTTTTTGTTGTTTTCAATTTTTCTAATACCACACTGTTTTTATTATAGTAGTTCTGTAATAATTTCAAGTCAGAGATTGTGAGGCCCTCTGCTTTGCCTTTGTTGCGCAGACTAATTCCTACTGTAATAAGTTATCTGTACTTTGTCAATGCAATCCTAATCAAAATACCACTAGCATACCTCACAAAACTAGAGAAAACATTCCTAAAATTCGTTTGGAACCAGAAGAGAATTAGAACAACAAAAACAAGTCTGCACAACAATCAGTGGCCAGTCACCCGGTACCCTAGGGAGCACCAGGCTGTGGATCTGTAACAACTGCTTCCTGGGTGCAGACATCTGCTGAGGAACAACACAGCTGGCAAGACCTTCTCCACTGAAAAATGGGCCTCATTTCATGTTTTCTCTGCTTAGTCCTATAGTCCCAAATCCTATGTTTTGTCACCCTGTCACATGGCTGGAAGTCAGGACAGCATAGATGGCCCACAGCATTACACAGCACTGCCATCCTGCACCTGGGAGGCTAGCATTTGGCTCTTCAACAAGCCCTTGGCTAAGAGTGTTAGTCAGGTTGCAGGGGACTCATTATTCAGCCATGATGAGGTACAATGATGGAGCAATATGTGCTCCATATGTGCTGCTCACTGTGAGATAAGGACCAGGACAAGACTTATAGGCACTCACTTGTCAGTAACCCAGGGATACCTCTTACGAGGCAGGATCTACTGCCAGGAGCATCCAATTGTAAGGGAAAAAGATCAGAAAAATGCTGGGCGTGGTGGCTCACACCTGTAATCCCAGCACTCGGGAGGCTGAGGCAGGAGGATCTTTGCAAGTTCGAGACCAGCCTGGGCTACAAAGTGAGCTCAAGGCCAGCCTGAACTGCATAGAGACTCTGTCTCAAAAAAAAAAAAAAAAAAAAGATCAGAAAGATTACGTTTCTCAAAATCACCCTGTGAGGAATCATGGAGCCGGGACTCAACTGCAGGATGTATGGCTCTGAGTGCTGCTCCTAACCACTGAATAACACACCGAGTCTTAGAAGGAAGTATCCCATGATGGGTTTCTTAAAGGGTTTTCCTTGCTTGCACTGTGAATCAATGCAAGAAACAGCTCTATCAAGAAAGTGCCTACACTTTCTACTAGGCCTTTATTAAAGAAACCAGGTGCTACTTTTATTCTATTTACTTCATGTGAAGATCGAACTCAATTTCTTCTCTGTCTATCTCTCTCTTTCTCTCTCTCTGTACAGGGGATGGAACGCAAGGCCCCATGTATGCTAGGTAAATGCTCTCAACCCTTCACCCTTCACTTCTTCTGTCTTAGAAGTAGGATGGTCAGCCTTAGGTGAATACTTGGTCATAGTCACTTTTAAGTGAGAGTCCAAGAGTGACAAACTTGATCGTTTCCTTATTCTACAGGTCTTGAAAAGTTGTATGTATAGTTGAAATGTCTAGTGAAATCTTGGAGATACAGCTAACAGAGCATGAGGATCCAGGATGTATAGTCAAATTTTTGCCTTTAGCAATTCAATTCAAAAATATCCTCTTTACTTCTCCATCAGGAGAAAAATGTTGTGACCGTGGCCACCAGAACCCGAAACACAAATGGGGCAGAAACAACGAATAAAAGGTCTTTTTACCTCAACACTCTGCTGTTCTCTCAGGTGGGAATTCAATTTTATTTATTCTGTTCAGGAACACATTTTCAAAAATGAGGTTTCAATGCCTTCTAGTAAGTGTGCTAACTCTCTCTTGACAACTCCCCCAGCAGCAGATCCTCTCTTTTTAGAGACTCCTGTGAGATGTATGAAGAAACCCCTTCTCTGTCTCTTCTTCAGCTTCACCTCTGCCCTTCTGTGGCAATCTGACCAGTTTCTCAGGCTAAATGCTCTCTTTAGTGGGCTTTAATCTGCTCTCCTGAATTATCCACTGACTTTTCCACTGCAATAATTAATTTTTTTTTCCTAAAAGTATGTTTTGGTTCATTTCCAAACCTGGTCTTTCCTGAGGGCATACTATCCTTTTTAGTTTTTACTGAAAGACATTTACATATTATAACATTTTTTTTTTTCCTGGTCTTGAACTCAAGGTCATCCTCAGCCTCCTAAGTGCTGGGATTACTGGTGTGTGCTACCACACCTGGCTATAAAATTCTTTTTCAAGTATAGAATTCAACAGTTTTAGAATATTCATTAAGTTGTACAACCATCATCGTCTAATGTGAGACCACTGTTCATAATTCCAAAGAGAAACTGTACTCATGAATAATTATTCCCTCCTGTCAGCCCCAGGCAATCACTAGAGTCTACTTTCTTGTCTCTATGCATTGCTAGACATTTTACAAAAAGAAAATCATATTGTATGTGATGCTCTGTTACCAGTTTCTTTCACTTAGCTTTATGTCTCCAAGAGCTTTGTAGTACATAAAAAATATTCTGTTCCTTTTTATTGATGAATAATATTCTATTTTATGGATATACCCCATTTTCTTTCTTAGTTGTCTATCAGTGATTGAATATTTGGGTTGCTTCTACTTTTTGGTTAATATCAGTACAATTATTAAAACAGTCCTAAATAATTATATGATCTATGCTTTCATTTCTCTTAAGTATATACCTAAGTGTAGCATTCTCTCTTTTCTTTCTCTCTCTTTCTTTCTTGTACCAGGGATTGAACTCCCGACTTCATGCTTGCCAGGCATGCACTTATGCCGCTGACCTAAATCCCCAGCCTTAGACTGCTTTTCAAACACCTGAATGAATTCAGGCACAGTGATATTCTAGCACTTGGAAGGCCAGGCAAAAGAATCAACATGCATTCAAGGCCAGCCTGAACTACATAGGGAAACCCTACCACAAAACAAAAAACAAAACAGCAACCAAATTCCCCAAAACAAACAAAAAATAGCAGAATAATTTTATACTTCCACTAGCACTGTATGAGGGTTCTAATTTCTCCCTATTCTTTTTTTTTCCTTTTGGTACTGGTAATAGAATTCAGGATTTTGTGCTTAACAGGCAGGTGCTTGTATTACTAAGCTATATCATTGGTCCCCTCCTTATTCTTGCCAAAACTTCTTATATGACATTTTGATTACAGTATAGCTTACTCTAGTGGGAATGAGGTGGGATCTCACTATAATTTTAATATGCAGTTCACCCTAATGGGTAGTGATGTGAGTGTCTTTTTTAACACTCATTTCTGTATTCTTTGAAAAGATTTCTATTAAATATTTTATCCATTTAAAAATTACATTAAAGCAGTCATGGTACTACATGCTTCTACTCGCAGCACTCTACAGGCTCAGTTAGGAAGACTGCCATAAGTTTGAGACCAACCTGGGTTATACAGTGAGTTCAAGGTCTTATATAATAAGATCCTGTCTCAAGAAAAAAAATAATTAGTCTATTGATTGTTGAGTTTTAAGAGTTTTTTATGTATTTTGGATCCTATACCTTAATCAGATATATTGTACCTTCTTTGGTCTCTCAGGGTCCCACAGTCAACACCTACCTTTCTACAGCTGTTGAAGTCACACTGGTCAAGGAAGGAGCACCTGGCGTAGCTTTGGAACGCTCTGTGAATCGGGAGTCAAATGCTTTCATGGGTTCAATCTTGGACGGGGTTGTTAACACGGAGGGTGACAATGCAGCAGGAGTAGAGGTAGCATTCATACTGAGGGGTGAAGAAAACAGGAAACACATCAAGTATAATCCCTAAAGAATGTGGAAGACTAGGATTTGTACCACTTGGAGCCTATCAAAAGAGGCTTATCAAACTTTTATCAACACAAAAATTTCAATATGTAGTCTTTAAAATTTTTATGCTACAATTTTGGAAGACTTGACTACCTGAGAGGATTATGAATCAATGCACTGTCATTTGCCCCCTATATTGTTCTGAGAGTTTTTAGGGATAACACACATTTCTGTTTCCATAGCCTAAATATGCCACATCAACTACAAATCATTCCAACTAGCCGCGTTTGCCACTTTCCTAATGGAGCTGGTGAGAAATCCCCCAGTCAGAATCCTCAAGCTGGCTAGGGATATAGCTCAGCAGCACAGTGCCTGCCTGGCCAGCCTGAGGTCATGAGTTTGATTCCGGGTACCGAAAAACCGACCAACCAACCAGAATCCTGAAGCCATGCTCTGTTCCCGGGTTTGGTCTTCAGTCATGGTCTGTTCCTGGCCTTCATCTTCAGTCTAGCATCTTCCTCTAAGTGCACACCCTATAGTCCTTACCTTCTATTCCAGGGAGAAAGGAGAGGCCCAGACATGAGCTTGTTCAGCTTCCCTTCTGCCAAGCCCATCTCTTACTCTTGGGCCTTAAAGCCACTGAGCCTCTTGCTTATCTAGCTAATACCTTTAACCTTATCCTTCCATGACCTGTAGGGCTAACATTTGTAAGTTTCTCAGCTCTGGTGATGCCTGTCCTTTGTAGATATCCTTTTTCCCTGGATGTTTTGCTTCCTGGTTTTTTTGCACTGTTCCTTCTCTTCTAATCCACCCTCACAGTTCCCTAAAAGCAGTGACATTTGATGTCTGATTGAGCCTCCAGAGCATAGATGCCTAAACCCAGAAGCAAGAGGCTGCAATAACACACGACACCATCCCACCTAAGGTACTCTCAGTAACAACTATGTATGTGAAAAGATGGCTAAATTCAGGCACCACTGACTATTGAAATCATCTTCCTAAAATGAAAGTCTCAAAGCCTTCTGCGCCCCGGACAACCAGGTTCAGAATAGGAACACAGCCTTTCTCCTCATTCCTACCCCTTTCTTGGAGTTCTACTCTTGCTGTTGTCTTTGCTTCCTACCTCCTTTCCCTGGGTTGGCTTATATGGGCGCTAGGGAGGACAGCTTCTGAGAAGCTTCCCTCAGACTGGTCTATGAACTTCTTAGATGGATAGCTATTCTTCTAGGACCTTAGGAACTACCCTGAAGTCCTGTGGTTGCCTATATTCGTATCAGCCCTGATTATTAGCCAATCCATCAATCAACCCCCTGTGAATGCGTGGTTCCTGCAAAATGTATAACTGGTAGTATATATGGAACAAATGTGTACTTCTGACTCTCATTCATATTTACCTCGCCCATACTGATTTCTTAATTTCCCAGATAATGGTCAGTGAAGACACAGGCTCTAAGTACGATTCTGAGAGTGTAAGCAAAGTCGTGTGCTTGCATGAGTGCCCTGCCAGGAGTGAATTGTAAAGCTCACAACACAGTGAAGTGGAAGCCAAAGCCTAGAAATGGGTGGTCAACTCACTGTAGATATGTAAAAATGTGGGCTAACCTTGTCGCAGGCGTCATCTCATTGACAGGTCCCCAATATTAATAGCCTGATCCTTGGTTAGGTGGGAAACTTAAGTCCTCATAGCTCTGTAACTGTACAAATTCTCCCTTCTGAGACATCCTCATCTCAAAGCAACCATTTCTTTTCCTTTTTTTATTGAAAGATCCATGAAATGAGTACAGAATGAAATTCTCATCTTTGGAACCATGTCCACACCTGAGTTCTCCCCAAGGACAGGACTAAGACTTGGCACCCACTAACCTGTCCTTAGTGACGGACTCGCCTGCAGGTCTGGCACCAGTGGCCACCACAGGCTCTGTGCAGGACTTTGAGGCGCCGAAGGAGTTTGGGGTATTGGAGTCCAGAGGCAGTAGCTGCTGACTGCTATGGGAGGATAGCATGGTGCCTGCCAGGGAGCCTGTGAGTGGGATGCTGTTAAAGAATGCCGTGGAGAAGTCCCTGTTGTCAAGCAAGAACAAAAATCAGATGCCATATCAGGTACCTTCTATCTTTTATGTAACATTTTTCTTGGTTCAGAAACAATATATTTTTGTGATAGGTAATTTGGAAAGTTATCAAGTCCAAACTAAATGAAATGCATTTAATATACTATATGTAAATAAACCTAAGATGCACTGGTACTCTCTATACCATTAAGAAAAACAACTACTAGAAAGATGATGATGATTACTATTATCACTACTACTGTCATTCCAGAGGTGTTAAATTGTGTAATGTCTTTAAATGGAAAAAGTGCAGCATATTAAGAGGGCCTTAATAGGGCTCTAAGCCCTTTCACTGCATGGATATATCCTAATTGACATAAGCTATTCTCTGCAAACCAAGCTATCTTTTAACCTTTCCTGCCACAACCAGAGACAAGATATTGCAGTGTTAAATTGAGGCCCATGGACCAGACCAGCCAGGGCTGACTCTTCAGTCACTTGCAAGTTCATGAGCTTGTATACTTCAGTCATTTCTATAGTATATCAAGTATCTGTACGTGAAACAGAAAGTGCTAGGAATTTCCAATGGGGTTGCTTTCAGGACTAAAAGTTAGTGTAGCACATGCTTGGCATGGAGTTCTTACTAAAAAAAAGACCAGAACTATAATAAAAAATGTTACTATACTTCTTGATTCACATATTACATAGGATAAATTCTCAAAAATGGACTTGAACCAGCAAATAGAATGTATGTTCCTGATTTTTGATAAATATTTCTGAAGCTTCTTGCTTACAGGTTTAAATTACAAGCTATTTGTAAGTCTATTTCCTTGTAATCTCATCAAGTTTTATCAAATTCTTGAAACTTATCAGATAGATGAAAAATAATATCATAACTGTAGTTTGCAATTATTGTGATATAAAGTTATTTTTTTCCATATAGAAATATTTTTCTTTTTTAATTCTTGCTTTGTTTTTTTGGACATAGTTCTCACTACTTAGTCCAGGCTGGCTTTGAACTCACTGTAATCCTCTTGCCTCAGCCTGTCAAGTGCTGGGATGATAGGTGTGTCACCATAGCCAACACATCTGGCTTTGGTGAATTCTTTATTCAAATTAATTCCTCTGACTTTTTTTGGTAATGGGAATTGAACTGAGGGCCTCAGGGTTGCCAGGCAGATGCTGTGCTGCTGAGCTACATTCCTGGCTTGATTTTTTGGTCTTTCCTCCTGCCTCAGCCTCCCAAGTGCTGGGGTTACAGGCATGTATCTCCATGAGAACTGACTTCTTTATGATATGAGTTATCCTAGCTAATCAATGGTATGCATTTTTAGTTGTATCTCTTTGAGTTTGCTTTTAATAAAATCTCTAATACAGTTTAACTTTTTTTTTTTTAAAATAAGCACTTACATTTCCTAGCCAGATATAATGGTTTGTGCCTGTAGTCCCAGCTATTAAGGAGACTGAGGCAAGTGGATTGCTTAAACTTGTAAAGCCAAGATGAGCCTGGGCAATGTAGTAAGACCCTTGTCTTAAAAGAAAAAAACAAAAACTGAAGATTTACATTTCTTGTTTTACTGTAGATACTTCATTTGTGAATGTGATTTCTTCCTTTATCTGCTTAAAAGTAGTTGGTGATACTCGATCTCACTGTCTCTGGCAGTTTTTCCAGTTGATTCTCACACAGATCATATCGTCCTTAAATAAGGAAGATATATTTTTCACTCTGTTTTCCAATTTATTTTTGCCTAAATAACCTTGAACCTGTAGGACAATTATTAAATTACAGTCACAAGAGTAAAGTTATTTAGTCTCTGAACTTGATTTGATTACATTAGGGACAAATGGGAAAGCAAGTCACGTAGGAAGCAGACATTCTTAGACTTGTTAAACTTGATTTGAAAGAAGACAATTTACCGAGTTAAAGAATCATCGATCCTATTTCCATTTAACTAAGTATTTGGTCACACATTTGGTCTCACTTGATTAACATGGAATTTTATTCAAATATCTTAAAAACATCTACAGAGGTGATTATACTTTGTATTTCTTTTGCTCAATTGATATGTAGACTTAATAGTTCCTCCAAATGTGAATTTGCTTTCCTAAAAATCATAGTTGGTTATGGGTATTAGCATCTAACATACCTAAAGTTTTGGTTTATTACTATTTTATATATTTTCATTGATAGGAATGACATAGATCTCTAATTTATTATGTTGTACCTTGATTTCTTTTGCTTTTCAGATAAGGTCTAAGTTGCCCAGGCTATCTCAAACTCCTGGACTCAGGTGATCCTACTGCCTCTGCTTCCTGAATAGCTGAGATCAGCAGCATGCACCATGGCATCTGGCTACCTTTTTACATTCTGACATAAATATTATGCTTTTTTTAAGAAATTTTCAAATTTTCCTTATTTATCTATGCACTAGAGTATGTGTAACACATGAGTAATCTGTTCTTTTTTGTTTTTTGAGACAGGGTCTCACTATGTAGTCCATGCTGTCCTTGAAGTCTCTATGTAGTCCAGGTTGGTTTCATACTTGCAGAGATCCTCCTGCCTCTGCCTCCTGTGTGCTAGGATTATAGATGTTTGCCATCATACTCAGTGAGTTAATGTTCTTTAGATTTGAAAGGATTTCCCATGAAGTCTTCTTGGTACGGTGGTTTTGGTGGTATTAACTTGTTGACAGTGTCCTCTATGTTTTCTAACAAATTCTTTCATTTTAATTTTATTTTCTTCAAAAATTATCCACTGTCCAATTTATCCACATGGAGTTCAGCAAAGAAGGCACTCATCCTTTTGATTTACTTTCCACTTAGCATTAATTTGAATATTTGTGTTTTCTTTTTTAACTAATCTAATAATTACTATATGGTTCTTTATTTGAATATGGGAATTAGGAGGGTTAAACACCCTTTAAAACAAAAGGAATCAAGTTTTGGGTCAGAAATATGTATCTAATGGCAAACAGACCCTTACCTCCTCATAAAGACCTGGAAGAATACACAGAAAAGAGTCATCATTGACACAACACCACCTTTCATTGCCAGAGGCCCAGCAGGACTCAAAACACATTCACACATTTGGTCTCACTTGATTCTAATAAAAGCTGGGCAATTAGCTTAACCACTGTAGGTCATATAAGAAAAAGACTTAATCAAAGGAAACTTTTTGATCTAGGAGAAATAAGCAGATCTAATTCTAGCCAGATTTCTGCCTTGTGGGGATTCTGTGCCCACACCTAATACTAAAAGTTGACTCAGGAGATCAACTGATTTAGCGTTCAAGGAGTATCTGGAGCATATCATGGGTGGACAGCTGCAGAGTGCAGAGGACTGTAGAGCTGTGATCTCCACCAGGGACTTCTTAATGCCCTAAGAGGATAGCTACAACTTGACAATGTTCTGTCTTCTTCATCAGGGCTTTACCACCCTTTGAATCAACAAACATCATTTCTGACGAACAACTAATCCAAAAGCAAGTCTGACTGTAGACATTAACACAATGGCAAAGGTGGAATCCATGTCAGTACTTTCTGACCCTGGAGGAAATGTGCCTCAGTATCCTCTGCCTAGCAGTTCCATTTCTCAGAATTATTCTGAGGAAACAGTCACAGGTTTACTCAAAGATTCATTTACAGTCACAAAAAACTGGACACAAACTACAAGTCTGCAGTTGAGAAACCAGTTCAATAATGGTGTTTCATAGAACAGGAACCTGAATAATCAGCACATGAAGGCTTCAGAGGACTATTTATTACAGAAGACAAAAGGTATAGATACAGTAACAAGTGGGGAAAAAGATCAGAAATACAGATGTCAAAATTTTAGCAAGGGTTATATCTGAGAGGCTGGATTTTGGATGTTTATACTTTTCTTTGGGTTTTTAAATATAATCAGAAAAATGTTAAAAATGAAACAAGAAAAAAACCAGTCTGACTGCTGTACTCATATGTCCTCCAGTGACCTGCCAACAGTGAAGTATGGTAGAAACACTGGCTCTGAGAAGGCCTTCTAGTTTGCAGGCCATCTCAGCCCTTTTCACATGAGTCTCAAGTGTACACAAAGTTCTGGGAAGAACAACTCTCTTCTATATTTGGTTAGTCTTACTGGCCCAAGAATTTGTGAAGACTTTAACTACAAAAGTGCTAACTAGTGAAAGGAGAGAGGAAGACCTCCCCAGACAAGGTCACAGAAAGCTTGGTGAATGAATGAGTACCCAGTGTCCAGCTGTGCTATGCAGAGAGGTGTGATTCTTCTCCGACCATCTGCTGTCCGAGTCTCAACTTGTTTCTTCAAAAGATTCTGGCAAAATAGAGTCAAATAAATGAATGGAAAAGTTTCTGCCATGTTCAAAAAAACCCAAAAAATTGCTTTTTTTTTTTTTTTTTTTTGTGATAGGAGTATTTAGTGTAACATCTATTCTTTTAGTAAATAAAATATGCAATATAGTACTGCTAACTGCACGCACAGTGCTGTGCAGTAGATCTCCAGGACTGACTAAGACTATGCTTTGGCAGTACCTCCCCATCTCCCCACAGTCCCTGGTACCCACCATTCTCCTCTCTATTCCGTGAGTCTCCCTGTTTGAGATTCCTCATTTAAGTGTTTTAGTAAATTATTTGTCCTGTGTCTGGCTTATTCTTAAATTGTGTATAATATTAAGTGTATCTAACTTTTTAAAATGTCAGTTATCCCTCATTATAAGCAAGTTGAGGTGGTTCACACCTATAATCCCAGAACTCGGGAGTCTGAGGCAGGAGGATCACTGTGGGTTGATAGCTGGGCAGGACTACACAGTGAGTTCAAGGCCAGCTTGAACTATATGGTGAGACCTTGTCTCAAAAAACAGTAACAACAACAACAAAACAGAAACAAAATTATAGCTCACTATAGTGAGATGAAAAAAACAAGATTTCTAGAGGGAAAAAATAAAGGGAGAGAATGGGCAGAGAAGAAAGAAGGATTGGACAAAGAGAAAACAGAGAGAAAGAGAAAGGCTCCTAAGAAGATACATTTTAACATCCTTCTCTACAGTCCTTTTGATACAATAAAATGAAGCCAGCTAATCGAAGCTCAAGCATTTTTATCCAAGTATGTGCTGAACTTCCTGTACATTACAAAAGCAAAAATAGAAAGCTACTAGCTGAACCAGCACCACACATCTTCTGCTTTTACTACCAATACCACAGACATGGCTAGATTCTTGGGGCTGCAAGCACATGACAGGCTGGCTAAGTCCACCTGATTGCCATGGGGTTCAGTGAAGAAGTAAACGGTCAGATCTGTATCTATAAGCAATATTTTTTCCCCTAAACTTGTGGTTTTCAAACTGACTTTTATCATAAGAGTACCTCCTTGCAAAAAAGGCTTGTATCTAAGGGTTCTTAGTCATAATATCTGTCTAAATAACCCAGGGAAGGATTGTCAATTGACAAAGCACAGGAGATGGGTTAAGTTCTCCAAGTAAGCTTGACATTTCCTAACCTGCTCTTGTCCCCATTTATAATCCCTTGCACCCACAAATAAACATGGGTTTCCAGATGAAGAAGGGGAACTCACAAGTTTCCTAAAGGCAGAGCCTGAAATTCACTGTTCTGAAAGACTAGAATGTCTTAGAAAGGTAAGCCAGTAAAGGTCTGGCAGGTCCTGTAAGAGACTACTTTCTCTAGGGGTCCTTGGGATAGAAGGCCTTTTAAAAAGGAGCTTTGCACCCCATTAGTGTCTCATGCAGTTGCAGGCAATGGGACCAACTGGCCTTAAGCAAGCTAACTGCAGCTTGTACACAGGCTTAGTATGTACCCTCTTTACTACAACTCATGACTGTGGCTCCACTTCTGTACACAGTCCTAGCTGCCCTGTGCCCATGTCCTCAGTGCTACTGAACCAAAGTCTTACCTTCCTGATGTCTTCTAGGCTTTCCCCATTAACAACCCCTGTTACTGAGGAAGCTGAGGCAGTCTCTCTGGCAGTGGCACTCTTTTGGTCCAGCTGCTGCTGTTGTTGCCTCCGTTGATACTTGAGCATCTCAGGGTTCTCAATGACAGCAGTGGAGAGCTGAGCCTCGGTCATAATGGCCAGGCTCTTACCATAGGTAGATTGGTGAATGCGGCTCTATGGGAAGATAGGAGAGGTTTGGCACATGGGTCTGAGTATTGCTGTGGCTCATTAATAGGTACACTGAGGGCTCTGAGTCTTAGGGTCTGGGAGGCCGGATCTTGTTATCTTCCACCTAACTCGTCTGTCCCCGACTAGGCATTTCAGTCAGTCTTACAATCTCATTAGATTTTATTTATTTATTTATTGCTTGAATAATTGTCTTTTTCAGACAGGGTTTTTCTTATGCAATTTAGACTGGCCTTGAACTCACGGTGATTCTCCCGCCTCAGCCTCCTGAGTACTGGGAATACAGGTGTGTGCATCATGCCCGGCCTCTCACTAGATGTTTATAGCCTCCTACGCATCTATAGCTGGGGATGACAGTAAAACACCAACAAAAGAATCCTGTTACTCTGTTTGGTACAGATAGAAAGGGCAATAAACACTTTTGCAACTGAAATACAGACATCTAAATTGCTAACCTAAGGCTCTTAACTCATTTCAAGGACCTTAAACACTAAGGGAACCAGATCTTGGAAGCAAGAGTCTGCTTTTGCTGCTTTTGTCCTCAGACATCAGCCACTATGATAGGAGGTCTCCACAGGAGTAATGGTGTCTCTAAAACTAAGGGAGGCTTAGCACTGCACTCCAAAAGATAGTCTTCTATGTTTCCTTGTTTTTCCTAACTTTTCTGATTCTTCTGAGCAGGGTCTCCTTCTCCTAGGACCTATTAATTCTTTGTCATAATAAGCTAGACAAGAGACCCACAAGAGCAGGGACAGTGTCCTCAGCACACCAAAGTGATTGGTGCTTATAAACGCACAACAGGAAAAAGGATAAACCCAAGGATACACAAATGACTAGCATTGCATGCTGCGCAGGACATAGGCTATGGTTTTTTCTTTTCTTTTATCTTTTTGAGGCAGGGTTTCACTACACAGTTCAGGCTGGCCTTGAACTCACTTTGTAGACCAATCTGGCCTCAACCTAAAGAGTGTTGGGATTATAGGCATATGTCACTATGTCTGGCGGGACTATGGTTAATGGGTATCTGTCTCACACCAGGAGGTACTGCGTTGGGAGAAGCAGCTTTCCAGGAAGGAGGACTTGGGACTTGTGGCTACAGGTCTGAGTATAGCCAGGGATTTTCTTCCTTAGCTGTCTTCATGTCTTGGTATCTCCCAAGTCTGTCACCTTAATTCAGAGACTGGCCAAGGTTTTCCTAGTGTGTACCTGGCAGTGAACTGGGAAAATGGTAAGTTAAAAGCAGTTATTATACAGGCTCACGTAGTGACTCCTCCAGGGAATTCACATAGTGCCACGGTAACAGTAACAAATGACAGCGATAAGGTAGGACAAAAGACCTCAGGCCCAGTAATTTAAGTGAAATAAGTATAAACACTAAGAAATATATCACTGTTATAACTGCTGCTATCAATAAGACAGTGGGATAGGAAAAATACCATAAGCAGGGGTCCCTGGTGAGGGTGTCCTAGGGGCGAAAATATCCCTGCAGGTGGCCTATTATTAGCTCAAGAGAGGCAGAAGCCAATTTCATTCTTAATTCCTGGACTTGTTTATGACACTAATACAGATTATTAATCTATTTGCAAAGGATTATAATTTATAAAAGACAAACCCCCTACAATATTTAAAGAAACAAGCTGGGTATGGTGGCTTGTCTGTAATTCCAGCATTCTAAAGAATGAGACAGAGGAATCATGAGTTAGTTCAAGGCCAGCCTGGGCCATATATTGAGGACTTGCTTCAAAAGAGAGAGAGAGAGAGAGAGAGAGAGAAGGGAGAGGAGAGAAGACAGAAAAGAGAAGAGAGAAAAAGAAAGGAGAGAGAGAGAGAGAGAGAGAGAGAGAGAGAAAATCAGAAAATTTTAAAGAAACAATGTATAAATACATGTTCATCCGAAAAGAAGAGGACCTAGTCAAAGGGATCTCTCAGAACTATCTAGTGATTTCTGTGGGCATATAGCACACAACAGTACATGAACCAGAAGCCTACCTTTTCTTCCTCACTTAGGGGGTCTCCAAGTTCATCCTGGGAGAAGTCGAGGAATGCCACAGAACCATCCATGGAACAAACCAGGATGCCCAGTCCATTCAGAGTCCTGAAAGAAACAGCTATCAGGAGTATGGAAGCCAACTGCCTGAACTGGATATTGTACCACAGGGGCGGACCTATAGGATGACTGGACAGTGTTTAGTTTCCTTCTGTGGCCTAAGAATGGGGGCAATCCTAGAGTCATATCCTAGTGTCCGTTATAGGTGCATGGACAAAATATCTCCTACTGTACAGTTTGGTAAGAACTTTTGTATTTATTTTTTAAAAAATTTTGAGGATGTGTATCTATTCTAAAGCTACATGGTTTGTTTGAGAAGGCATTTTCCTTTGGTAAATCCTGGCCAGAGCAGGACATTTTCACAACAGGAGGTGCAGAACTGCTGAATGCTAGATCATATGCAAACAGTATATTGAGATCTACATTCCCTGGGGAGCGTGTAGTAGACTCCCTGTCTTAACTGTATTCAGAAGACCATATGACTTACTGTAGCCTATGTACCTCTTCTAGTTTAGATATAAAATGGACTCAAAGGACTCATGAGTTTGGAAGGTGAATGGATTATGGGGACACTACAGTTGTCTTGTTGCTAGGTGGGGCCTGGTCAGAAGGCACAGGTCATCTGAGGTGTGACCTGGAAAGGTGTATCTTCAGGATATGAGCAGCTTTTTTTGATGGCAAGCCCTTCTACCATACCATTTTTGTGTTTGGGTTTGCAAACCATGGACTTTTTTTGTATTTTTGAAACAGGGTCTCACTATGCAGTTCAAGCTGGTCTTGAGCTCACTTTGTAGCCCAGGCTGGTCTTCAATTTGCTATGATCCTCCTGCCTCAGCCTCCTGAGTGCTGGGATTACCTGCATGTACCACTACATCCGGCAACCATGGACTTCTGAAACTTCAGTCAAAATAAATCTCTCTCCTCCTTTAACTTGTGGGTGTCAAGTATTGTGTCTTGGTAATAAGAAAGTGACTAAGATAGCACCATAATAAGAATTCACCTTACCAAGATATATCCATGATGGACTTGTCAAACAGCTCATGGATGACAACCAGAGGCCGTTTTAGACACGTGAGCTAGAAAAACATAAGAGAAAAAGATTACTGGAATTATGGACAACCTCAGTTAATATTACCTGCCTGGAAGCCGTGGTTAGAGTTTCTGCTGACAAGAAGGGTCTACTCAACACAATCTAGACAGCAACTGTGCAACTGTTGAGATCCCACACTGTGAAAACCAAGCCTGCCAGAAATATGTACACTAGAATAGCCACTCCTTCAAGGTTTGCTGTGATCTGGCAGAGGAGATGGTTTTATATTATACAGCTACACAGAAGAAAGTAAAAAGGAGTCTAAAGGACTATGATCCATGTAGGGGCCAGCTTCAGACAGAAACAGAAAAATCTATTGAGCAAGGCAGCCTCAGAGAGAATCCCACTCATCTTTTCTGGAACCACATTTAGGTACACATTATCTAATATATGGCATGATTTATTACACAAGTCACATGGACTTACTCTAAATGTGTGAATATAGTTGGCAAAGGAACAAAACTAGTATAAATCCCCGTTAATCCAGACCCAAAGTTAAACACTATTAAAACTCTGATGAACTATTTCCTTTGGGCCTATCTTTTGCATATACTCGATTTATTCTTCAAAAGAAGCCATATGGTATTATGTATAATATTCAGCATGTGCATATTCATTAACTATTCAATCTTATGTCTTCAAAAGGCACCCTGATTCTTTGTTTCCACAACTACAGCAAGTTCCATCTGTCACACTTAAGTGTCTGACCTCCTTGCTGATATGCTCTGAACTACACCATATTGAGCCATATAAGAACACACTTTTTCATAGGACCATGGGCTCCCACTAGGGTGTTGCAGCTTTGGGGAGACTATTATCAGTAAGCCTCTTACCCACAGCTGGAGTCTGGTGTGCAGAGAAGGAAGAGCTGTGGCCACTCTAGTTCTGAGGAAGGGCAGTAGTCTGAATTATCTATAATTCACATCAAGAATCTTGTCTCCTAAACTGGGTGTGGTGGTGCATACCTGTAATCCTAGCACTCTGAGGCAAAAGGATGGCTGTGAATTTGAGTTCAAGGCCAACATGAACTGCATAGTGATATCCTATCTTGAAAAAAAGCACTCATCCTGATCCTAATTCCATTTCTGAAAAAAAAGGAGCCTTAACCCTCCTCCCATAAATGTCCCTAAAGACTCATTAGAAATCTAGGGTCTGTATGACCACTGTACCCCAGCATTTTAACAAACATGAACAGCATCAACAATGGGCAGCTGGGGGCTGGGGATTTAGCTCAGCGGCATAAGCGCCTGCCTTGCAAGCAGGCAGTCGTGAATTCGATCCCTGGTACCGATAAAAACGAAAAAGACAAAAAAAAAAAAAATTAAAATTAAAAAAAACAATGGGCAGCTGGATAAGAGGAGCCCTCAAAAGCAAGTTTTAAACTGTCACTATGGTTCTGAAGTGGGTGTTACATGCCCCTCTCCTTCCTTCCTATTCCCTTTATCTGGCTAAAGTCTCTCTTCTACTTTCTTGTTATCATTTTTCGATTCTGTACTTAAAGAAAACATGAGATGTTTGTCTTGCTTATTTTGCTTCACACAATGGTCTCCAGATTCATCCACTTTCTTGCAAATGACACAACTTCATTCTTTCTTGTGGCTGAATAATACTCCATTATGTATCTATACTACATTTCTTTTATCTATTCATCTGTTGATGGGCATCTAGGCTGGCTCCATATTTTGCCTATGATGAATTATGGTACAATAAATACTGATAATACAGGTATCCTATAGTATGGTATTGCCTTGGAAATATACCAAGGAGAGATATAGCTGTATCAAATGATAGCTGTTTTTATTTTATGGGGGGAACCTCTAACTTGTTTTCATAGTGGTTGTATTAATTTACATTTTCACCAGCAATGTAGACATCCCCTCCCAACATCCTTGCCAGCATTTGTTTCTTTCTTCTTGAATTGTATTGTTTTGATTTGCATTTCCCTAATGACTACAGATATTAAACATTTTTTTCATATACTTGATACCATTTATATCTACCTCTTGAGAAGCACCTGTTTAATTCACTTACAAATTTAATGACTGGATTGACTTTTTTGGTCTTAAGTATATTCTGTAGTTGTTGGACATAATGTTCTATAGAAAACTGTTAAATTCTTTTGATCTGATGTAGGTTAGCTCTGATATTTCTTTGTTCTTGTTTTTGTCTGTGACCTATTTATGGATGAAGTGGAATAGTAAAGTCACTCATTTTTATTATTGTATTGGGATCTATGTGTCCTTTTATGTTGACTAGTATTTGCTTTATAAAACTGGATACACTGATGTTAGGTATATCTATATTTAGAGGTGTAGTATCTTCTTGGTACACTGTTCCTTTTAACAATATGTAGTGGTCACCTTTGTTTTGTATGACTAATTCCGTTTTGAAGTTTGCTTTGTCAGATGTGAGGATAGCTTCTCCTGCTTGCTCTGAGGTTGCTTGCATAGAATACTGGTTTCCATCCTTTCTCTTTTAGTCTGCCTATATCTTCACTAGTGAGGTGTTTCCTGCAAGCAGCAAAGAGTTGGATCTTGTTTTTAAAATCCAATTTGTCAGTTTGTGTCTCTTAATTGAAGAATTAAGACCAGTAATTACGATACAGGGCCAAAGATACAGCTCAGTGGCACAGCAACTGCCTGGCAATCATGAAGTCCTGAGTTTCATTCCTGGTACCTCACCCACCTCCCCAAAATGATTACTACAGAAAGGTTTGTACTAATTCCTGTAATTCTGTTACTTTTCTAATATTTTATTACTCATTAGTTTATCTATTTTTCTAGTTTATCTACTATTTTGTAGGAATTCTTCTAGGTTTCCTTTATCTTCTGCAATGCTGGCTTAGTGGTCATGAGTTTCTTTTGTTTATGCTTGTGGAAGGTCTTTATTTCTCTTTCAATTTTTAAAGACAGCTTTGCTTAATATGATAATCTAGATCAACATCTATTTTCTTTCAGGGCTTGAAATACATCTTCCCATGCCCCTTAATGTTCAAGGTTTCTGCACAGAAGCCTGAAGTTATTCTGAGGGGTTTGCCTCTATAAATGACTTGTAGTCTCTCCATTATAGCTTTTAATATTCTTTATTCTTTTGCCATTTTAAGTATAATGTGACATGGGTTAAATTTTCTTCAAAGAACTGTGAGTGTTTTATCAGATGTTAAACAAATAGGAACAGAGAGAGATTTCAGCATTCAGAGGCAGGGTGACATCCTCCTTTGCATATGCAGATGCTGAAGATGCTGAAGATCACAGAACATCAATCTTGGTGACAGGAAACTTAACAATCCTTTAGAACTTTAACTTAGAAACATCATAGTTGTTATCCTTTAGTCCTTATCCCTTAACCCATTACTGAATATTTGCTGAGGACCTATTCAATGGAGGGTACTACGTTAGGAAAAGAAGAAACACAAGACTTTTTTTTTTTTTTTGGTCTTTTTCCTTTTTATCGGTACCGGGGATCGAACTCACGACTGCCTACTTGCAAGGCAGGCACTTATGCTGCTGAGCTAAATCCCCAGCCCCTGGAACACAAGACTTTTAAACATGATGTTGCTGTTTCGGGGGATGCTATTTCATAAAGAGTGTAAAAGCTATAATCTCACCCATCACAGTGTCATCGAAAGGGTTAAATGGACAATTTTAAACAGAGGTGCCACCTAATAGTATAAACCGGTCAATACTGGAAACTTGAACCTTCTGCATGCCTTTTTTTGCCAGGAGATTTTATTATCTTGGTTAAATGCTGAGGAGTGGAAGTGCTATGTTATATGCTTAGCGTTAGCAGAAACTGGCAAAAACTTTTCTGAAATTCTACACCAACTTAAGTACTCCTGAGTGCTGCATTACTTCCAGCTAAGCATATACTTGTCAAAACTTGCTACTCCTTCTTGTCATTGTTGCTCGTGAGTGAATCCAAGGTCTCATTCTAAACTCTATCCCCTGCCCTTACTTTTTATAAATTACTAGTTCTTTCTTTTTTTTTTGTTCTTTTTGAGACGGTTTCACTATGCAGTTCACTGTGTCTTTAACTACTTTGTAGCTCAGGTTAGCTTTGAACTCATAGCAGCCCTCCTGCCTCAGTTTCCCAAGTGCTACAATATAGACATGAGTTACCATGTCCAGCCTCAGTCGCTCTATTTTTAATTACATAATCAAAAAGAAATGAGAACATATGCCCACAAAAAGTCTTCAAAACACACACACACAAAAACGTAAGCAAAAGAAAAAAAAAAGTTGCTTTTTTATCAACTCTTTAGTCAAAATATCTTACAACTGAAACAACCCACATATCCATTAACAAGAGACCATATAAATAAGTTGTGATGTGCTCCTATAGTGGAACACTACATGGCAATAACAGGAGTAAATTGTTAAATACAGCAATATACACAAATCCCAAAACATCGTATCAGTGAAAAAAAATGAAACATTCAAAAAATAAAACCTTCATGAGTATATATACATGAAGTTCAGAAGCAGAAAAAACTCACCCATTTGAGAAAGGCTGTTAGAGTGATTGCACTGGTGGAACTGGGGGAAAGTCTTGACTGGGGAGGGGCAAGAAGTGTTTTTGCAGTGGTGACTTTGGTGTAAACAGGTAACTATTAACTAAAATGAATCTTTTAGGTCAGTGGTGGCAGACTGTGGCATGCATGTTGCAATGGGCTATTTGTTATCCCTGAAAACTCTAAAAGGTTCACCATCACTGTTTTAGGTGAATATACTTTATATATGTCAATATAAAGATTTTCTAATAGAAAGTACACACAATATGCCACTTATGACACTGACTATAGAGGGTGCTCTGAGTAGAGACATAGACCTCCTCTGACTGGGGGTCAGGGTGGATTGTCCTAGCTGGATCCAGACCCAATCTTCAGTGTTTCCTTCTATATGAAGGAGACCATTTCAGGTTCTAAAGAGGGGCTGACTCTTGGGGCAAGGTGGAAGTATATACTGAGCACCATCAAAAGCAGTAGGCCTTCGAGTTTAAAAAAAAAAATGAGGCAAAAAAAAAAAAAAAGCAGTAGGCCTAGGGTCAGGGATTTAGCTCAGTGGCATAAGCGCCTACTTGCCTTGCAAGCACACAGTAGTGAGTTCGATCCCTGGTACAAAAAAAAAGCAAAAACAGTAGTCTTCTTCTTAACCTCTGGGCCTACCACCTTCTCAGCCCATATCTCCCACCCTGCAGCAGAAGCTCAGACTGGTGGCTCACCCAGACAGAGAGAGAGCGGTCCTTGCTACCAACAGCACAGCAGCAGTATGGGCAGCTGGGCTTTGCAGAACTTCCATTCTTCTGCTTCTTTTTGAAGATTTTTGGGTTGAATTTCTAAAGCCAAATGACAAATGCGAAAGTAAATATACAAGCATCAAATACATATCCATGCGCAAGCATTAGAAACACACCAAAATGCTAGTCTAACAGTAGGAGCCTTCACAGAGCCTGAGCCCAACTCTAGGCATAAGTCGTTTCATCTTCGTAACTATCCAAGGAAGTATTTTGCTGACGCAAAGGAGACTTAGGGAAGTTTAAAAACATATCAAAAGCCAGGTGTGGTGGCTCATGCCTGTAATCCCAGCACTCAGGAGGCTGAGGCAGGAGAATCATTATGAGTTCCAGACCGGGCTACAAAGTGAGCTCAAGGCCAGCCTGAACTGCAGAGACCCTGTCTCAAAACAAAATAAAACATCAAAAAAACATATGAAGGAACTACGTGAGTAGTTCCTTTCTAGTTCCATTCTACTAAGCAGTGGAATGAGAATTTGAAGTTAGCATTACCAAAAGCTCCATTTCTGGAGATTACAGCCAGGTAGAGGGGATAGGAGTTATTGGAACTGGCCCGTTCATTCCTCTTGGCTTGGGTGAGGTAAAAGGTAGGACCTGGTGAAAAGCCTGCAAGGGGCTCCAGGGACTGGCAGAAAAGATCTAGTGCATTTAATTCCTTCTCCCCTCACTATATTTGTTGTTCATAGTCCTATTTATTTAGCAGAAATTTGCTCAGCCCAAGAGGCCCTCATTATCACCAGGCCAATGACAATGCTACATGCTTGATGGCTGCTCAGCCAGGGAACTGATCACCTGTGTAACCTGTCTGTTGCTTTTGAAAAGGCTGTAAACACATGCCAAGTTCACTGTTAACTTTCTGGCTTGAGAAGCTCTGGGAGGTGGTAGGAACTCTGAGAATCCCAATCTAGGATATCCAAGGACAAATGAAAGATGAAACCACCAAGTAGGTTGTAGGGCCTTGGAGAATTTTGTGGTTCTATCTTGAGACTGGAGTCATTTTATAACACAGCAGCTGTTCTTGGTTTTGCTGTGTAATTCAGGCTGGCCTCAAACTCATGGCAATCCTCCTGCCTCAACCTCCCAAATGCTGGGAGGTTACAGGTGTGCACTATCACACCAGGCAGAGCAGCTGCTCTTAAAGTGGCCATGTGGCTCATATGAAAGAAAAACATAGAACTATGAAGTGATGCTTTTTGAAAATTTTAGCAAAAGACCCTAGTTCCAAACAAAAATCAATATGGATACCAACCTAAAAAAGTAATATTTATTCTTATGAAACTTCCATTTTAAGGTTTAATATATGATAATAATTTATTTTCAGGCAATAATGAGCTTAATTTGATCTGGGTCTTGGACAAGCTTTTTACTTTCATCAGTATGAAGCTGCCAATATTTACAGTAAGTCTCTGACCTATGAACAAGTTCTGTTCTGAAAGAACATTCATGTAAGTCAGATTTGTTTGTAACTTGACAAAGTGAGTCTTATACTGTACACCCAGTAAGTTAGAGACATATTGTATTTTATCTGGTTTTCCAATAGGAAGAAAATCCTGATTGTCACAGGTAACTACATAGCAGTTTGCCTTGGCCATTCTCAGGACATTCTTCCATTAAAGTCATCCAGAGTGGTGCATATTTCCTCAAGTCTAAAGGATTAGCAGTAGTTCGCTGGCCCTTTTTATCCTCCACATAAAGATTAGATAAGCATGACAGTGATCCCCAGCATAGATTGGCATCTTTGACTGTCACTACCAGACATGAAGACAAGTACGTTGTTCTGCAGATACCCAAAATTGCTGTGTTCACTGAAGCCAAAAGTGGGCACTGCACCAGGGCACCTGTGAACAGATCTTAACATGTAAAATGCTAGTGTGTACCTACAATGCTCCTAATAAAGATGGATCTGGGTGATGGTCACCATTTAAACATTAAGTATTTTCAATGAAATGACTACTGTTACACACTGACTCTTAGAGCCCATCTCTGCAATCTGTCATATATGTGACTCAACCTTGGTAAGAATCCCTGGAGAAGTTGGCATTGCACAGCCTCTAAGGACACACAGCGGTTACTACAGTAGTTCACTCAGGGTGGTGCTGACAGCTGCCAGGACTTCAGAGTCCAGGAATACTCACCACAACAGTCACAGCTTTTCGGTGCCCCACGAAGTCCATGTTGGTTTTCCAGCCCTCTCGTTCAATGATCTGAGCAGTGGGGCCAGAGTTGTTCATAGCATGGGCAGATACCAAGTAATGCCCATCAGGTGACCAACTGAGCCGCAGCACATGGGTTGTCCCTCCACACTGGAAGAAATATTTGCATTGATACCATTTTCTTTCTTTCTTTTTTCTTTTTTTGGTACCAGGGATTGAACTCATGACCTTGTGCTTGCCAGGCAGGCACTTATGATACTGAGCTAAATCTCTGGCAATATTTGCATTTGAAAGGAGCTCAGGGCCAACTATGTGACCAATGTTCATTCTGGTCTATAGGATAAAGCTGAATTGTGATTTACAAATATATATGATGGAATATGCATCCCAAGCTTTTGGCTACATTTATAGCTGTAACTCTAATTTCTCCACAATGAAAACGGGCTTTTGGTCAAATGAGTATGGGACCTGTAGCATCCTCCATTTCCCCATAGGACTAAAGAGAGAACAGTACAGAACTATATTCCCTGAGGGGATTTGTAGGATTTGTAGGAAGGCTGCCTTCACCCAGGGAGCCTGAACTACGGCATGGAGATCAGATAGGAAGTGGAGTCAAGCTCTAGGCTGTCCCAGTTACCTCGTCAAAAGGCTTAGTGATGCTGGTCTCTAACTGCCAATCCAGTGTCCTCCACACCTTTAGGCTGCGGTCGTCAGCTTGAGAGGCAATGTATTTACCAACAGGGTCCCAAGTCAGCCCTTTTACCAAGCCAGAATGGCCTCTCAGGGTTGCAAGAATTTCTGTGGAAAAAAAGAGAAATTTACAGAACATTTAAGAGAAAAACAATGATTCTATGCAGAAAATATGAGTGGCAGTGGGCCAAGAAATAGAGATCTAAAAGAAGGGACTTGAGCAGTCCACCTTGGCTATCTCCTATGCCTGGGAACAATCAGAAAAGGTACTTAATTTGATCTCCATCAAGGCAAAAGCAACTCAAAGAAATGACTACATTATGAAGACAGGCATAGGTGGATTTCCCTGTAGCCACAGCTAGTATTTGAGGGGCCTAACTCCCCTAGTGGAAAAAAGAGGACAAGAGGCCCTAGTATCTGAGCCTGTTCTACCAATTTTGGCCCCCCATTTTACAGATTTGCCTGTGGCTTTTCATGGGCAGAAGTCTCTGCTAACCTGAACTGTGACATGAGCGTTTTGATATGAGCTACCCTAGCAGCCTACCTAATATCTTAAGGCACTGGGACTTGGCAGTAAGTCATTGCTAAAGACACTTATGTGCACAAAATCACCTTCTTCTTTTTTTGTACTGGGAATCAAACTCATGACCTCGTGTTTGCCTGGCAGGCACTAGGCCACTGAGCCATATTCGCAGCCCAAGATCATCTTCTATAGATTTGGAATCCAAATGCTACACCAATCTTTAAATTTCCCCTACGGTGGCCAGACTGAGCAGCCACACAAATACTGGTGATAGCTTTAAAAGGAAATTCAAATGACTTGGCTCGAAGACTGTAAGATGTTGCATCTTAGCCCATGAGGAAAATATACCAAGATACTGAGTGGGAATAAGAAAAGTATTTTATTAGTTATAATCTCTGTAGCAGGTGTTGCCATCTCTCATGGTTTTAAATACAGTGAATAAGGAAAGTTAATACCAAATCTGCAAAACCAGATTTATTTTAATCTTTACTGAGAAACCGAGCTGAGGCCACAGCCCAATGTTGAGAGCTGTAAACAGCATGTGTGTGAGAACTAGTCTTCAGTGGTAGTCATTCCCAAAGTACCTATGATCTAAAGCACACTCATGATAGCACTCGGCTATTCTTTTTCTTTACCAGAGATCGCTTATTTTTAAAAAATTATTATTATTACTATTATTGCCTTTTTGAGACAAGGCATCACTATGTAGTTCAGGCTGGCCTTGAGTTTACTATGTAGTCCAGGCTGGTCTCAAACTCACAATGATCCTCCTTCCTCAGCCTCCTGAGTGCTAGGATTACAGGCCTGTATCACTATGCTCAGCTAAGGATCTCCTTTAGACCTTAAACAAATGTAATTGAAAAAAAAAAAAAAAAGAGAAGTGGGGTCCTGATAAGACACAGATCTTGGGTCACTGTGGTATATTTTCTGCCACTAAGAAAAAGAAGATAAAAGCCTTCTCTCCCACACCCCACCCTACTCCAAGACACTGACAAGCAGTACTGCTGGCAGTGACCAACAGTTGCTATCAACCCACAGGGAAGACCCCAGACCTGGGAACTTAACGGCATTCCAGATGACAACAGTGTTATCCACGCTGCATGAGGCTAGCCAGGCATCATGGGGAGACCATGCTACATCCATTACATCTAGAAGAAAACAGAGGACTTGTGGTGAGTTGCCCCCACCCGCACTCCAATGCTGTAGATTGAACACAGGGCCTTCACAGTGGCCTCATCCTCAGATTTCTAAAATATTTTTTTGAGACTGGATTTCACTAACTCACTAAGTTGTCTGGGTTGGGCTCACATCTAAGACTCGCCTGCCTCAGCCTCCAAATTGCTGGCATTACAAGCATGTGTTATCACGTCCAGGTTGGTGAGATCTCTTATCTGACATGCATGTGGGTAAGACTGGGCCATAATGGGGTTCTCATGTCTAAGGACATTTGATTTGGAACCATTATAACTTTTTTCTTAGCCAATCTTAAAATTTCTTTTCTTTTTTTTTTTTTTTATTGGTACCAGGGATTGAACTCATGACCACACACTTGCAAGGCAGGTGCTTATGCCGCTGAGCTAAATCCCCAGCCCCCCAATTTTTTTAAGTTATGTTTTTCAATTGTCATAAAAATTAAAGCACTGAATTAGCTTATATCGCACTTCTTTTATAAATAAAGCAAATGATGGCACAGATAAGACTTGTGTGTCATGTGGCATCACACCCATGTTCTAGAACCACAGCCTGATACTTCCTGAGTGTATGGCCTTAGGTCTGTTCCTCGACCTGCTAACTTGTTTCTTTAGTCTTTCTGTGCACACATAAAAAAAAAAAAAAAGCCAATAGGGAAAACAGCAGAATACCAGGCACAGAATCAGATCAAGAGCTGCTGACTACCTGAAGTCAGGCAGGCCTTGAATCAAGACCTGGATATCACCTCTGAGATGCTGTAAAGGAGTAACCCCTTCTCATGTAGTCCCCACACAGAATTAACCATCACACTATTACTATTGTTTACTCGTCTGTGATTCAGTTTTTTCATCTATGAAGTGTGGATTGAAAAACAAAACCCTATCTACATAGGGTAAAAGGATTAAATGTGAGATATTGCCACTGAACAGTGAGAGACACACACTAATTATCATCAGAGGTCAGCTGTAAGGTGAGTATGGTGGTACACATCTGTAATCCTAGTACTGCGGATGGCTGAGGCACAAGGATTACAACAAGTTGGAGCCCACACTGGGCAATCCAGCAATTCCCCGTCTCAAAATAAAGGGCCGGGGAGTTGGCTCAGTGGTGTAAGTTTCTGCCTGGCAAGCACAAGATTGTGAGCTCGATCCCCAGTACCAAAAAATAAGTAAGTAAATAAGTAAGTAAATAAATAAAAATAAAAAGGATGGAGATACAGCTTAGTTTGAGGGTCCTGGTTTCAAGTCCCAGTACTGAGAGGAAAAAAGTTATTAGCCATAAGGAGTATAACTTTCCCCCTTCTGAATAATAGTTTCTTTTTATAAGTTATTTTACTTGACTATTAGTGGAACTAAAGCTTCTTCATGGTTTATTATTTATTGTAGTTTTGGGGACAAATTTACTCAAAACTTGTGACTAATGGGAGTTTTTTCTGTGTAGAAGATGTAACAAATATGAATGCAGCTTCTATAAAAATGAAGAAAATAACTCTTTTTAAGTTTAGAGTCCCACAGGGGTAGCCATGTAAACATGAGAATATAACTACAGAAAGTAAGCCTCAGAGCAGAGAAGATATGATCAGCTAGGAATTCAAGAAAATGTGATTTTTTTTTTTTTTTTTTTTTGAGACAGGGTGTCACTAGGTGGTGCAGGTTGGCCTTGAACTTGCTTATGTAGCCCTGGCTAGCCTCAAACTCATGGTGATTGTCCTGCCTCAGCCTCCTAAATGCAGGAATTACCAACATGCAACACCATGCCCAACAAGAGATACGATTTTCTTAGTGACTCCAAGGACTACTTATAATACAGATAATGGCTGCAAACTTCACATTTCTATACAAGTTTTATACAGAGAAGTCAGTTATTTTTCCTTGTGACTTTTTTCTGTTGCCTGAAAATGTTCCTTTTAACTTGATCATAGTGGTGCTTCCAGCTCTGAGGGAGGTTGAGGCAGTAGGATCACAAGATTCAAGGCCTAACAGTAGTCAGACTTTGCCTCAAAATAAGGCAGGGGAAGGCCGGGGACTTAGATCAGCAGCATAAGTACCTGCCTGGCAAGTACAAGATCATGAGTTTAATCCCCAGAACAAAAAAAAAAAAAAAAAAAAAAAAAAAGGGAAGAGGATGCAACCTACCCAATGCAAAGGCCCTGAATTCAGTCCAAGTACAAAATTAGAAGTTAAAAAAAAAAAAAAAGGACAAGGAAAAAGTTCTATTAGAGTCTAACAGATATTAAACTGTATTTTCTCCTGGTTTAATTTGCAGAGTTTTTGATATAACCTGTATTTTGTAAGGATCCAAATTAATATCTCTTAGAATCTATGTAATAGTTACTATACCGCATATAGCAAGAACTATTCCTTTTTGATAAAGTGATGCCTCTACCCAATATACAAAGTTGTTAGATACACTGCGGCTTCCTTCAGTATTGTTTTATCCAAAACCCATAATGCTTTGTTCATTAACATGTTGAATGTTTCCATCCACAATGCTACTTATCTATCTAGCTGGTCTTAGGTCACTGTCCAGATCTGCAGAAAATCCACGTATATTACATCATGTTTCCTCTGAACTCCAAATTCAGAGCTCCTGTCTTAAAAGGATACATACCACTCTCTTTTCTTGTTGCAGATCAACATACACTTAAGATCCTCCCGTACTTAAATATCTGATGACTGTTCTTACTACTGTTCTCAATTTCTGCCCTCTCATACTTCTACAACCAACAGCACTTTAATACTGCCAGGCTATGATCCATGGAGGGTATACTCTTTTCCACCATCTGCTGCCGTGTCCTCACCTTTTCTCCTGCTCAGATCCCACCATTTTTTCCCTTCTCCCATGTCTTCACCTCGCCTAGTTCAAAATACAGTATACCTCACAAAGTAGAGGTTGCTGATTTTTCTTTAGAACCTGAAAAACAATTGTTCATGGAAACTCTCATAATTTCAAAGAAACCACAAATGCTATATCTTTCACAACTGTTCTTTTGGAAGAAAGTTTGGAAGTAGCCAATCCAAGAGTATAATTCATTTTTCCTTGCTGCTGACTGGCAGTTGCCTTGTTAATTATCTCTGGCAGATGTACCAGCATTCCTACATCACAACAGGTTGCTGTACCATGTGTAGCTATCGTGAGTGTTCTCTATTTTGTTCTTCTTCAAGCCCTAAGATCCCTAAGGTGCCACTAAAATGCCTTACACCTTCTATGGCTCCCAGAAATGAACCTAAGCACCAGAAGTTGTTTGAGACACTCCAGGAAGAGGCTGAACTCCTGTACTGTATTTTTGTTAAATTACATAACCGCAGGAGAAATAGCATATTTAGGGTTTAAACTACAAAAACAGGCATTTATAGGCAATTTTCAGACCATATCTGAAATCTGCAGTTTTTCACAATTTGTGGCTCCTCTAGGAACAATATTCCCCCAAATTTCAAGGCCACTATTCCTCTATTGTCCCACAGTCTTTCTCTAGCAGCCACCAATGACCCAATGGCACTAGTATGAATTACCCCCACTAAAGCCACAAGTGGCACCCTATGCTATCAAGTCCAAATATCAATCATTAGCCCCCACTTCATTTCAGTGAAGGTGTTTGTTCCTTTCTCCTTCCGATGTTCTCTTTACTATTTAACTCAGTTTTCTGGCTGGTTTTCTCTCTCCAATTCCTGGTTTCTGTTTCTATACCTAGAACCCTCTTGTATACTCCAGATTGTATGTACAAATGCTTATCCAGCACTTATCCTCATACTAGCAAACTTCACATACTTACAACCACTCTCAAACATTTCTCCTAAAGATCTCTCCATTTCAGTTTTTAGAAATGGCATCTTTCCCATTGTTCAACTACAGTGTGGAAAACTGACTTGATTCTTCTGCTTATTTCACACCCCATCTTGAACCCACCAGCAAATTCAACCTCTGACCATTCCTCACCACTTCTTTGTTAACTCAGACCTAAGCTATCATTATCTCTCACTTTATGACACCAACCTCCTCCTGGTCTCCCCAGTACAGCCCTTAACCCGCATAAGAGAGACTCCATATAGCAGTCACAGGTCTTCTTAACTTCTCTGCTTCCCACCTTGTACAGAGAGGAGCACTTAGTAATCTTGAAGGCTCCTCACCACTCCCTCTGCTACCTCTGATGGTTGGTTCCCTGAACACAGCAACCACATGTCCATACTCTAGAGCCTTTGCCAGGCCTCACCTACATGATCACATGGTTGCCTTTACCTGTCTGGTCTCCTGTTGTATGCCACCTTTTCAGTGAGGCCTAACTTTGAGAACCATGCTCACAATGGCAACCTGCTCCTTACTTTGCTCACCAGCACAAACCAACCAGTTCCTTTTATGACTCTCTCACTATTGCTTATCCTCAAATTTCTTCCATGACTAGTTAATTTTCTATCCCTTTTCTAAAAATGAAAGTTCTTTGAGGGAAGAACAAGGCCTGAAACAAAGCACATGCTCAATAAAATTTTGTTACATGAATGAGTAAATACTAATCTGGGGAAAAACAATATATTTTATTTGATCTACTTATGAATCTATTTATGAATTTATGAAAGTGCTCATTTTATGTCTCTCAGAAAAGGTCTGTGAACCAGACATACTGGTACACATCTGTAATCTCAAAATTCTGGGAGGCTGAGGCAGAAGAATCACAAGTTTGGGCCCAGACTGGGTAACTCAGGAACTTGGTGAGACCTCCTCACAAAATATAAAGGAGGAAGGGAGAAAGGAAGGGGATGTAGCTCAATACAAAAGCCCTGGGTTTAATTCCTAGTATTGCAAAAATAAATAAGTGAATGAATGAATGGATAAAAAAAAAAATCATCATTTAAGTCTTAGAGATCTCATGCTTTTTTGTAAGATTATTCTATTGTGTATGAAGTTTCTCTGTATTATTAGATCTTCCAGTAGCTTATTACTAGTAAAAGAAAAATACTTAAAATTTGTACTCATATAAGGCCAATTTAATAACTCATTAGTTGTGGGCTGGGGATACAGCTCAGCAGCATATGTGCCTGCCTGGCAAGCACAAGGTTCTGAGTTCCATTCCTGATACCAAAAAACCCCCAAAAACCAAAACCCAAAAAAACTCCTAAAAATCAAACAAATGAACAAGAACAAAAATTTGGGGCTGGGGATATAGTTCAGCGGCATACATGCCTGCTTAACAAGCACAAGGTCCTGAGTTCCATTCCTGATACAAAAAACAATAACAAACCAACCAACCAGAAACCAACCCTCCTCGCCAAAACTCAGTTCTCTTTTATAGTGCTTGCTTTGTTCTAAAAGCTTCAGTCCTTTGCTTTTTCTTGATATGAAATAATGGCACCCCATTTTATTTTTTTTTATTTTTATGTTTTATTATGTCTTTCTTCAGATTTCTGTTTAACTGTACTGCAGAAATTCTAGGATAAAATAAATTCTTGTCATTACTTGATATAAAACCAAGCTTAACTGTGTCATGTTTGCCACTGTTTTATAAAACACAGAATTTTATTGTGTTATAGAAATAGCTCTTTTTTTGTGTGTATGTGTGATACTAGGGATTGAACACAAGGCCTTGTGGATATAGATTTTATCTCTGAGTTACACCTTCACCCAAGGAAATAACTTTTGATGGGAATTTTTTGAAAAGCATTTTTCTTAGTGATTGGCGCTGAACTTAATATTCCTTTTTAAATAACTACATGGGCTTTCTCACTTAACCTCCCAGTAAATTATATTATCTCCTTATAGATAAAATTCCTCCATTATGAATCACATTTAATCACAGTGAATTATTTTCAAATATTATCATTCACTAGTATTCTCAGATTTTTCTAACTTTATTCATGTTTATATACTTTTACTTCATTGTTATTTTTCATGCGATTCTGGAAACCCTGGATTGAATCCTTTGACAAATAATATATGTTCTAACATAATGTATCAATAAGTAACTTAGGACCAGGAAGTTGAAAATCAGTTATCATTTTGCATTGGTTATTACTTTGTTCAGGGTTTTCCTTATCCTATGACAGTTACGGTAAACTTTTCAGAGCTTTCAATTTATAACAAGCAGCCAGTTGTGGCATGTGTATCATAGGTTTGCCACCATTGCCCTATGTTATCAATTTTGAGAACGTATTTTTTTTTTAAGTTTAATGTATAAACAATGTTTTTTTTCCCCCTCTCTTGGTTAAATATTTTTCTAGACCTTTCTTTCTTTCTTTTTTTTTTTTAATCGGTACCAGAGATCAAACTCACAACCGCCTGCTTGCAAGGCAGGTGCTTATGCCGCTGAGCTAAATCCCCAGCCCCTAGACCTTCACTTCTAATTTTGTTTGTTTTTTCCTTCCTACACCCCAATTAAATACGCCAAGCATATACTGTTTGTATTTTGCTTTTCAAATTCAGTGCTTATTCATTTGTCTGTTTTTTCATCAGTTTTCTTTTTTTTGGAGACAGGGTCTCACTGTGCAGTTCAGGTTAGGCTTGAACACACTGTGTAGCCCAGGCTGGCCTTAAACTCATGCCAGTCCTCCTGCCTCAGCTTTCTGATTGCTGGGATGACAGGTGTACACCACTATGTCTGGCTCTTTTCCTTCTTGAATGGTTCTGCATATACTTGCTACGAGGACCAGTGAAAAAGGAGTGGTAGGTACCTCAGTTAAAGGTAGCCAACACTACCTGTCAGGTAAAGGAGACCAATGGGGTGGTGGTGCAGCACAAAAGATGTTGAGCTTATAGCCTGACATGAGATTCAGGTTAGGGACCCTGTAATAGTCCTTATTTGTGGCCCCCAAACAATACTTGAGCACTACTTTGAACATACCTCCCAAGTGCCAGAGAGGCCTAGCTAGAATTATCACTGAATTGCTGCAAAAAAAAATACAGGCAAATTACACATTTGTATGATTATCAAATAGTATCACAAGACTGTTTCAGGATTCATAAATATAGACTAAATCTGGCTTACCAAGAAATAGGTTTGGTCATTTTTTAAAATGTCTACAGGATATTCGTTGATCATATACTACTACTAATGAATTATATTTAATACCTTTTAAACTAGTCACTCCGCTTCATCTTTCCTTAGAGTTCTAGGTACAATTCTAATGACTTCTTGGTGTTTTCTTCCCCAGTGCCTCAAATCTGGCACATCTCACCTGAATTGGTGCATATTCCCATAGGCCCCTTGTCCATATGGCCAACAATCATCCCTCCCTGTGTCCTGACTTAAGCAGTTTCTCAATCAGTCTCTGTCTCCTTCTTCCTATCCCAGTGATCACAGGTCTAGTTCAGGCTCTGGCAACTTTTATCTGAACCACTGAAACCACTTACTTTTACAAAGAGCTATTGGAACAACCTCCCTTATGCTTCAAAGCTTTTAATGGTCTTTTGTCTCTTTTATACTGAGGAAATTTCTCACTAATAGGGCATATGAGCCTTCCAGATCTTCCCTTCCAGACTTGGCCAATCTAACTTACTGTTACACTCTGCCTTATCTATAAAAATCCAGTATTGGCAAAATGACTTTAATTCAACATTCATAGTCTTTCCCCCTTCTTCTGCCCCACTGCCTGGAAAAACCATCAGTCTCTTCCTGGGCTGGACCACTAGTTTCCTGAGAGAAATCTAAATTATATTCATCCAGTATCCTAGTATCTAGTTCTTAAAAAACATTAAAGTTGAGGCAATTGTAGACTAATCCTCTGTCTCTTCAATCTAAATCTGTAAAATGTGTCTCTTTTCAAACTATACCGATTTAAAATATTTTGCCAACATTTTTAAGGTCACGTTAAGAAACTTTTTCATTGGATATCTGTGGACTGGTTACTTGGAAATAAAGTATTGCTTATAGACTTAGTGATCCATTAATGAAGATATTGATTCTGTTCAGCAGAATAACAGTAGAATGTACAAAGTTCTACATTAAAAATATAAACATCTGGCTCATAGGGGCAGGAGCTGAGGGTAGGGGATGACTGCAGTTGAAGGTAGGCAGTAGAAACAGTGACTGCATAGACTGAGGCACAAGCAGGTAACCAATGGTGATAGGGAGGGACAGCACAGATATGGGAGTACTTTAAGGAACAAAGATTTGCACAAAGGACACAGAGGTGATACTGCTGATGTGAAATAGCTGCCAGCGACCCATCCACCCCACAGGCAGCCCTACTCACCACCTGAATGACTTCGGAGGATAGAGACACATCGCCACTGCTCCACATTGGCAAGCTTACCACTGGATCCAAACACAGTGCTGGGTCCAATGTACCTATGTAAAAGAGGAGTCAGAAAGGCACTCATGGTGTGCTCCAGGGACTGTATAGAGACACTCCCTGTAGCATAGCTCATAGCACATAGAATAATGGAACAATAGACAATGGTGCAAAGTATTAGACTGTTGTACACAAGGGGCTGGTGTGAATTTGTTATCTATGCATTTAATGAAATACTATAGAGTCATTATAAATCTTGCACAAGAAAGCGTTTGTAATAACTAAGTGAAAGAAGCAGGCCACAGGACATCATATACAACATGATACCACTTATACAAAGGAAAAAAATACATGTAACATTGATATCATCTATGTATGTAATAAAGCAGAGGGATATACACCGAAATATATCAAAATACTGGCTCTGACTTTTGTTAGGTCAGTGAGATTGTGAAATTTCCTTCTTTTATAATTTTTTAAAGTATTCTAAATTATATACTAAATATGTTATTTATGTTGGCCATTTAAAGTTGCAAAATCAACAGGTTTTTTTGTTTGTCTGATTTTTGAGGCAAGGCTCTATTTTCCCCAGCTAACTTGAATTCTTGAGCTTAAGAGCCTTCTGCCTGTTTCCTGAGTAACTGGGACTATGCCACCAGGCCTGGGTGAAAAAAATCTATAGTATTTTTAAGTCCCCTCATAGTGAATTAAGCGGCCCTACTTTAACTTCTAAGAAACTAAGAGAGCTGAAGATACTAACTCCTTCAAGATGAGCTGGCACATAAATATGGACACATCAATGCTCAGAGCCTCTCTAAACACCCCTTGCATTTGTAAAACTGCATCAACCCACAGAGAGCGCATGAAACAGCTAACTGCCACTAAGGAGATGATACAATGTCTCAAAACCAACATCTTAGGGCCACTGTGGCTGAACAATGATGCTGGATCTGGTGCTCTAACTTGACTGGGCCAGAGTTAACTGCAAGTTTTCTGTGGGCTTAAGACCTACACTGAGAAATTCTTTGCTTAGGGATAAAGAAAAATATAATGTTCCAGGTGATAGCTCATTTGGATGCAGAGTAGGAGGTGCCACAGGGTGAAACTGTCACAGAATGAGGTGAGTGACAAAGAAGTGACTCTGGATCCCACTCCTAACCCCAGAAGAGTACCTTGACTTTTAGTCAGTTTGTACTTGGGAATGTCATGTAAACTTTCATTTGAGAATAAAATAAATGCAGCTACCAGGTCAATACCAGAAGAGAGTAAACCTTTTTTGGAGGGGCAGAATCCCTGCAGCACTGCAAGGGGCCAGTTGACCAGATTAGCAGGCAGATTAGTGGCCTCCCAATTCCCCAGTCAGGCCTCAGCTCCTCCTGACTAATGTGTACTTCTTGCAACAAAACCAGAGCTCTGGGGACTTCAGCACCATGGCAGGAAAAGTAACTTTGATAAAGACCAGCAAAGAAGCTTCTAAAAGTCAAATGTGAAGAAAGGAAAATGATGCTTACGTAGCCCGCTTCCACACCATTATCAGTTTGTCATCTCCCCCAGAAGCTAAATACATCCCACTGTTTGACCACCGCACACAGTTCACACATGCTGGGAAGAAAAAAAAAACACACACAATAGGGTGATGAAATTCAATAATTATACTCATTTGCTGTATGCAGAGTCTGGGAAGATGTAAAAGAACTAGTAAAATCTAGTCTATCTAATCTTCTTAAGGAATCTACTATGTGAGGGTCCCAGAGAAACAATTCGGTCAAATACCAGAATAGTCTGGAGAGGAAAAATATGCATAATCTAAGAACTGTTAGTGCTGGATGAAATAGACAACGGGAGGCTTATTTTCATGAAAAGTAGTAAATCTCATTATTTCAAAAGGGTTGTCTATTGATAATTCTGAGCAGGTATTATTCTCAAGATGAAAGCAAGTGGTAAGATGCCCAAGATGCCTTTTCTAAAACTTTTAGGGGAACAGTTTGGTAGACTATAAAACTCTGATCAATCCCATTAGTTAGAAGTATCCCTTTTAAATTAGGATTTTCCCAACTTATAGTTTGATTGATTTTGCACTTATAAATGAAGACCAGCAGAAATCTCCCAAGGCCCCTGCTAAGTCGAGCCTCTAAGAGCACATATAGCTCAGTTTTGGGGAGATACAAAATATGATAGATATGAACAAAGCTGTGCTCAAGTATGCTCCAGTTGTTCCAGGTATGTTGGGAGGACTTGCAAGAAACAGACATCTAAAGGCCAATAACTGTTAATGGAGAGTCTCAGGGGTGGGACACTAAGGCACTATGCAGGAAAGGAAACTGTGACACTATCCAACAGCCCAAAGAGTCCTGGCAGAGAGCCTTGGAATGACACACTGTCAATCTGAGACATTTGGTTTTCTTTATACACCCTACCCCAGAATCCTACTGTGTCCAGGTTTCTGGCCCCCAAAGACCCATGGAATCAGGCAGTAACGACTCATGAGCAGGAAATCACCAGAGGTACCTGCAGACTGTCCAAAGATGGTTCTGTGGGCGGGCCGAGTCTTCTGCCGAGTAACTCACCCAGGTGTGCAGCCAACATCTGTGCCTTCAGACAGCAGGCCGAGGGGAGTTACCGCCGCACGGGGACTTATCTTTCTAATTACAAACACATGTGCTAACCTTGGGCACTCTGCCAATATGCAAATCCTGCAAAGGGCCACTCTGTAATACCTAAGTGATTGTCCATCTGGCAAAGCATCTTGGGAATATTTTCATCCTTCTCGTCATCCTCCTGGAGGACTGGAGACATATTCCAGATCACAACCTTCCCAGAATCCTGCCCTGGAATGAAGAAGTAAAAGATTCAATGTGCAAGGTGCAGAATTTGACACTGAAATGTAATATTAAATGTGAGAATTCATTTCGATAAATCATTATAGACTAGATCTAAGGAGACTGAATTTGAATAACTGATACAGATTACAGAAAAGGTGAAGAAAAATAGGTACACATGGGAGCTGAGTAGTTATAGTAGTAGCTAAAGGCTATCTGACTTTAAGAACTTGGAGTAGAAATTAGGAGGGGATTGAGCTCTGGTCTGGTCTCTAATTTATCTGAGGTTTTTAGAAGGTTCTTGTTACGACTTATAGTGAGATGTACCCTCCCAAAGGCTCATGCAGTCAAAGGTGGAGCTTTTCAGAGGTGGATGGATCTAGGGTATGTGATGCTGAGATTGATTTATGATGTGATGCTAGGATTAATGCAGCCCCACCCTAAGTACCCTAAGAATGGTAGCTGGATAGAATATAAAGGGACAAAAAGAGGATCATTGTGGCCATGATATAGCTCAATGGTACAGCATCTTCCTGACAAGTGTGAGGCCCTGGGTTTCATTCCCAGTTTAAAAAAAGAGGGTCACTACTTGTCACTTGCTGCTTTTGCTTTCTTCTGGCTTGTGAACTACTTCTCCCCTGTGATACCCCTCTGCCATGACACTTGGAGCCAGCTGACTATGGACTGAAACCTCTCTAAACTGAGATCCAAAGTAAACTTTTCCTTCTTTAACTTTGAAGGTTGGGTATTTTATCTTACCAACAAGAAAAGTAACTAAGACAGAACTTATTCATGTCCAGAACCCAGACCATCAATAAACTAAAGAGGATGGAAAGTATACACTAGCACTCTTTTACGTCTGTGCTTGTACACTTAGAAAGCAAGAAAAGACAAAGTCGCTACCAGGGTTTCCCTTCCTTTCAGAGTGCTGCCAGGTTCAACGAATAAAAAAGAGCTCATTATTTAAACTGACCTATGTGGACACCTATAGATGGGACATTAACCAAAAGAGGGAATTTAAGATTGCTATGGTCATGAACTGATCCTTTGCTTTGCTGAAAAAAAAAAAATGCATCTATGGATTTTATTAATGATTTCTCTTTGTAAATTTTCCAGCATTAGTACCTAATGTAAGTAATGAAGATTAATGAGTTGAAATGAATATGCCAAAGTGATGATGAAATGTTTGAAATTTCCTCTTGACCAGTATGTAAAAATATTTCTTAGACACCTCTCCTTGTTCTATCCAAGTAAGGCAGAAAGTCTACTTCTCCCGGGACAAAGAACCAACACTCTACTCCTCTCCAGCTAAAACTCTTAGTGAGGTTGTAGGTTTCTTGCACTACAGCATAAGTGAGTTTTCAGCTCCCCTCACAGCATGCAAGGAAGAGAGAAAGGCCTTCCCTCATAAAGCATATCCTACTCCCTCCCTGTTCCTAATTTCTGGGCAAAGGGGTTTGGGATTTGCTGCAAATTCACTGTGCAGCATGTGGCCTGAAAATGTACTCACAGAGGGATTATCAGTTGCTGCCCAAGGACACTGGCGAGAGGGAGGCCCCACTGGTGGGAGGTTGGGTCCACAGGAATGCTACTGCCTGTCACTATACATATAATCTTGGTATCCTAGCATGAAAAATGGCTGTGTCAATCCAAAGTCATGTTACTGTAATAATGAAAGGGATGTGGAATGAAACACTGACAATAGTATGGATCCTATTTTCACTTTGTTACCTACAGTATACTTTCTAACCTTTTAATGAGATAACAGATCTAATTATTACATGATATAGTAATTTAACACCCTTCCCCCTTTTCAGCTGAGAAAAACTCTACAGAGTCCTCGCCTTTGTCTGGTGCTAGACTTCAACCAGAGGAACACCTTCTCCACACTCAATAATCCTGGGTTTGGGAACACACATTAATTCCCATTTTAACTCAATAAACAGTAATTAGAATGGTAAGTCCAGTATCAAAATATTTATATAGGAGCTGCTGATATAGCTCAGCAGCATGGTGCCTGCCTGGGCAAGTGCAAGGTCCTGAGTTTGAGTCCCGGTACAAATAAATAAATAAATAAAATAAAATAAAATTAAATTAAAAAAAAAAAATATATATATAGAGAGAGCGTGTGAGAAAGAGATCATATTGTAGCCAAAAAATCTGACTTTAAAACTATTTAGATAACAAATCATAACTGTGTATTTCAGCCAGTTACATCCACATTGAAAAACATTTTTTCTTACAGCTACCCATGGACAACCAAGAAAAGTAAACCAAGGTGGCAGGACTCTGACACTCTTTTTCCAGAATCCACAAACATACCTTGTCCTCCAGTTGCGAACTTGGTCCCGTCAGGGTGAATATCAACTGAAAAAATTGGCTTGCCTGGAAATAAAGAAAAACACATATATCTAACTTGGTTTTTAATCACTGGAAAAAAGCAACAGACTCAAAATTTTTAAACACTGACTATTCCAGTAACTCTCTATTTGCTGCACCTAGCACAAAATAACAGACTACGGATAAACTACCCATAAATAAGAGTGAAGCAATCAAATAGTTTCACCTAAAGACTGAAATGCTGGAAGACTCTCCAAGCAATATTAGATACCTAAAAGTCCAAAGTCAGGTAAAGGATTCTTGAGGACAGGATACAACGTGTTTGCCTGCCATCTTTCATGAAAACATGTTTGTAAGGGCTCTGACTGGCTTACAATAAAAGCTCTGCATCACAGATGCTTAGTAAGAGTAGTACACAGCAATACCTGCAGACATGTCCCTATCACATAGGTCTGCACTTGACTGGCAGCCGGGACAGAGGGACACTCTCATTTTCCAACTGGCTGTCTCAAGCCTGAGCAGGACAGCAGTAGCTATAGTTCAGGGTCACCATCTCTCTTGTCAAGCTTCTATTTCCTAAAAGGCCTTCTGTATGTTTTTGTGCTGCATCCAAGTCTACAGAAAGTCTGACTTTTTGGCACCTCCTCTTTTTTTGTTTGTTTGTTTTTCTTTTTGAAACTGAGTCTTGGTATGCAGTTCAGGCTGGTCTTGCGCTCACTCTGTAGTCCAGGCTGGTCTCAAAACTTGCAGCAATTCTCCTGCTTCAGCCTTCTGAGTGCTGGGATTACAGGTGTGTGCCATCATGCCAGCTGGCATTTGCTCTGATAGGAACTTCAACTCACACCAGTGACCACCTGATGTTAAAACAGATGTTCTGTTCCTGCAGGAAAAGGGCTGTCGCTGGTTCTTGAAAGCTGCACAGGGCCTATACAAGGAGCCCATGGTCTGGACTGGTGAAAGTGTTAATAAGTGCTTAAAACCAAGTAGACTATGGAAAGCAATGCAGACAATGCAGAGGTCTCATTCTTAGCAGGTATTTGTCTATTTCCTTGGTCTGCTTCCAGCCCAAGGGCATGAAAACAGCAAGCAGCACATAAATTATTGTCGAGTTCACTCATGACCCTTAGCCTCTAGGACAGTACCTGATGAGCAATAGCTCAACATTTGTTCAGGGACAAATTAATGCATGAGAAAGAATTAAGCATCAGAAATTGCTGACACAGACAAGAAATTTTCGTCAAGCATCACTTAGTTGAAAATGTTCTACATCTGTCATCCAAGACAAGGCAGCATGGACATAAGTGTCATTATCTGTAAAATTACATGACAAGTGCAAGTGAGATGGGTTTAATCCCCTAAACTGCAAAAAGAAGAAAGGGAAGGAAAGAAAAGAATTTGAGGCTGTGGATCCAGTTTGTCTCTCCCTCCCTCCCTCTCTCTCTTTTTTTTTTTTTGGTCTTTTTCCTTTTTATCAGTACTGAGGATTGAACTCACGACTGCCTGCTTTCAAGGCAGGCGCTTATTCCGCTGAGCTAAACCCCCAGCCCCCCTCTCTCTCTTTTGGATGTTTTTTGCTTTTTGAGACAGGGTCTTGCTATGTAGTTCAGGCTGGCCTTAAACTCACTACATACTGGCCTCAAACTTGTGGCAAACCTCCTGCCAAGACTTCAAGTGATAGGATTACAGGCACATTCCACCATGCTTGGTGTGTGAATCCAGTTTCAAGCCATGCAAATGATACTGCTCCAAAAGCTGTGATGAGCTGAAAGACCAATTGTGGCACCCAGTATGGAGATGTAGGTTGTGAGTTCTGCCAGATACTACCAGGCAGTGACAAATTAGTACTGCTAAGAGAAATTTAGAAAAAGTATGGTAAAGACAGTACAAGGTGAAATTCAGTCCCATCAACCTGTATATCAATCTGCTGGGAAGGTGCCACAGGCCAGTTCCTAGAGATGCCTTCCAAGAGAGCCAGAGCCATGCTAGCTATATCCCATGAAGCGCTGTCTCTTGAAAGTCAAAGCCAATTCTCCCCAGCCCAAGGACATGTTCTCAAGCCTCTGATCAGCCTGTCAAACTCTGCAGGAAGCACAACCCAGGCATTCTCAAAATCTTACACAGTTTTCTCTGGCAGATACTTCTGATACCTTCATTTTATAAGGAGAAGCAAACTGAGGCATGCAAGTTTGAAATGATGACCAAATTCACTTAGCTGCCTGGTGGAGTTTAGGTATCTGGTTCCAGAGCCCAAGGTTTTAAATATTAAGTTTTACCACCTAGCTAAGTGACACAGATGGTGTTGCTATGAAGGTAGGCCTGGGGGGAATCCATGCAAAGTCTACAGATGGAAATCAACAGTTGGGGGACAGCACGTGAGTGTGCAGGTAATCATACCAACTCCCGATGATCTGATAAAAGTTGCTGGGCCTGCTGTGCTGGATATTTAAAGTCCAGAGGATACATGAAAGACTACTGCTTTGCCATTTCAGCAGGCCCCTGTGAACCACATCTCTAGGATTCCTGATCTGCTTGAATTGGGATTGATGCAATGACCTGCTTTAACCAAGAGGATGTGACAGATGCAATGCTGCTCTAGCTCCAAGCTAAAGCCCAAGGAAGGTCTAGAAGTTCCACTTTTGTACTCTGGAGAAATCCAGAAATCTAATTTCCATGCAAAGAGTCCAACTACCCTGAGACCATCATGCTTTGAGGAAGCCCAAGCTTCGTCATACAGATGATGAATGAGATCAGAAAACAGTAAGACTCTTGGTCCTGGACACAGCCAAGGTAAGGGGTTCTAGCCCTAAGCTGCTTAGGCCATCTCAGAAGATTCCATAGAGTTGAACCTAGAGGGCCCTGCCCAATTGCAGAATCATGAGCAAATAATGAAAATGGTTGTTTTAACTCTGTAAATTTTAGGGTAGTCTGTCATACAATGATAGTAACCTAAAATGTCAATTTGTTCACTTTTCTGCTTTAGCTAACTTGAGGTAACTTGTGATTTTAAATACAAAAGTTCCATAGGGTGAAACACATGTCATGACAGGTTTCAGGAAAGAGTCCCTGGCCCTCAGAGAACTTTTAGTTCTAAAAGTCTGTAAGGTATTACATAGTATCAGCCTTCCTATGTCAGAAACACTTGCATGTCACAGGCCTTCCTAAATACCTAAGAGCATACCTAAGCTGAATCATTTATATCATCAACAATGGCTTCTCACCTAATCCATAATTGTGGATATATACAAATGTGTCTGATTTGGGGCTAGGCAATGAGAAAATAAAAGACAAATCAAGCATTGCCTCTGTCCTTAGGAAGCTGCTAATTTATAGATAATCAGAGGAACACCAGTGGTAAGATAACCAATGATAGTAATAAAAAATAAAACAAAATCCTGAATTGAAACTCCAAGGTTGAAGGGGAGTCAGAAAGAAGACTGGGACTGGGAATGGGAAATTCATCAGAGCACACTGTACAAAAATGGAAAAATGTCCTGATATGCTGTTATAGAGCAGAGCTCAAGAAGGATATGCAAGGTCCAGCAAGGAGCTCAGATTTTCACATAAAGGTACTTTTGAAGCACAGGAATGACAAGGTCAATTCTGGCTCCATGATTACTTTTTCTTTTTCTTTGAGACAGGGTCTCATTCTGTAATTCAGGCTGAATTTGTGGCAATCTTCCTGCTTTAGCCTCCTGAGTGCTGGGAATATTGGCACGCACCACCAAGCCCAGCCAGCTCCAGTTACTATGGATGACTAGGTGAGATCAAGGTTCTAGGGCAGTGGCGGCTAACCTGTAGCACATAGGGCTTTTTCCTCCTCCTTTTTAGGCCATCAATGTTAATGATGAGTTGTATTCAGGTTTAATTGCAAGGCTGGCACTTAGCGATAGATAAGTGGGTTTTAGGTTACAGTATGGGGAACATGTCCTTAAAAGGCTCACCATCACTGCTTTAGGGAAATACGAAAATGAGAGCTGGGAACACATGTAAGCTTTAGCATTAAACCTCCCTCAGTTCAATCCTCAGTCCTGCCTACTATCAGCTACACAACCTTAGGTAAATTATTTCATCTCAGCAAACACCAGTTTCCTAACCTGTAAAAGTGGTGAGGACACATTCACCCTTATATACACGTTAAAAAGATGAAGATGGGCTGTGGATTTAGCTCAGTGGCATAGGTGCCTGCTTAGCAAGTGTGAGATTGTGAGCATGAGGTTGTGAGTTCGCGCCCTGAAAAAAGATGAAGACATTGTGTCATATTGATTTTAAGAAGCATCTGTTTCATGTGTCAACATTTCTCAGACTGGGATGTACCTTAGAGAAAGGTTTGACTGGTTTAAACTGGTATAGCATTTCCTTTCTTAGTTATACACAGCAGACTAGATGAAATATGGTACTGGACCTACACAATGCACGAGCTCCCTACTTCCTGTACCACTAGTTCTTTTAGTTCTAGCAGGCAATCACTCACATCCTGTCAACAGGAAAGGACCTTTTTTAGAGCTCTCTGAATGGAGCTGAGGGCTTCCAGTTTGGCTAGAGAATTTTTCCTGTGGTACAGTCTGATAATGACAAAGATGAATCTCCAGCTCTTTGTATAGAGATAAAGTCAAAAGATAAATTAATTCAGGAGTGGTGGTTCAGTAATCCCTATATTGACGAGGGCAGGAGAATACTAAGTTCCGGGCCAGCTAGCACTATATCTAATCATGGAAGGTAAAGTAAAATGATTTCTTCCTTTGTATCAGGAGAAAGATTCCTAGTGGGAAAGAATTCCAAATATGCAAACAAACTGAGAATAGAGAGCTAGCTAGAGGACTCTACTAGAAGGCAAATAGCTGGAAGGCACAGTGGAAAGTGGGTTAATGGATTGGATGGTAAAAAAAAATTCTGAGCCTTTTTTTTTTTAGACAGAGTCTTACTTTGTAGTGCAGGCTAGCCTCAAACTCCTGACAATCCTCTTGCCTCAGCCTCCCAAGTGTTGGGATTACAGGCATGTGTCATCACATGTAGCTTTTTTCTTTTATTTTCTTTTTTTTCTTAGAGATGGGAACTCACTAAGTTGCCTAGGCAGGTTTTTAACTCCATGAACTTGGGCTCAAGCAATTCTTTTGACTCAGGTTCCCAACTACCTTGTATTATGGGTACATGCCACCACACCTGGTTCTCTGGGCTTTCATAATGATACCTCACTGAGTAGATCAGACTAGAACATTTGTATGTGAATGTCCAGCTGAAAGAGAGCTCAGAAGGCCTCCATTCATTGCATCCTTCTCTTGGAAACTGCCAGAGAATTTGGTTTAAGGAACTCTGGCAAATTTAGAATGTAGTGGCCAGGTGTGGTGGTGCATGCCTGTAACCCCAGCACTTGGGAGACGGAGGCATGAAGATGACTACAAAGTTGAGAAGTTCAAGGCCAGCCTGAATCACACAGCAATGCCCTGTTACAAAAAAACTGAAAAAAAAAAAAAAAAAATTTTTTTTTTTTTAAAGTAGGTAAACAAGGGTGGGGATTTAGCTTAGTGGCATAACCTCCTGCCTAGCAAGTGCAAAGTCATGAGTTTGATCCTCGGTACTGATCGAAGCACTTACTGAATAAAGTTCCATATTAAAATTTAAAGTGTATAGATGGCCTACATGTAGGTTTTATAAGTAGAAAATCCTAAATATTACACAAAAAATTGCCCATGTGGCTGAGGATGTAGCTCAGTGGTAAAGCAATGGTTTAGTATATGCAAGGTTCTGAGTTCAATCTGTAGCATCAAAATAAAAACAAAAATAATTACACGTGTCCCCCAGATACCTGAGACTGGCCTAGAACTCTCTATATAGCCTGGGTTGGCTGCAAACTCACAGTGACCCTCCTGCCATAACCTCCCAAGTGCTGAGATAACAAGTGTGTGGCATGCTGACTGACTTAACCTTCTTCTTCTTCTTTTTTTTTTTTTTTTTTTTTTTTTGGATACTGGGCATCGAACTCACAACCTTGTGCTCACCAGACAGGCACTTATGCTCTAAACTAAATCCTCAGCCCTTTTGACCTTCATTTTTGTCCCTTTATTACTTTAAAACTTCAGGTTAGATCCTTGTTCAGCTCTGCAATATAGATAAAATAACCATTTAGGGAGTATCTGTCTAAAAGCTGGCAAAACAAAGTTGATTACCTCTAAATTTATGTAACTTATACTGTCAAAACAGAAAACATTGCAAATACAGCAATGTGAGGAAGAGAAGGAGGGAAGTGGATCTTTGGGACCCACCAGGGATCTGAAGTGAGACGTGAAACCCACACGGAGAGTGAAGAGAGATTTCAACAAAGAAGAAGGAAGCAGTGCTTTCTCCCTGAGCTCTTACTCAATGCATGGGAAGAGTAGCTAAACCTGTAGGTACATGGTACATGGGCCGCCATGGGGAAACACACCAGTAGAACACAGCAGGAAGAAAAACACCTTTACATTGAAAACTAGAGTATTCTGAAAAATCTGAGAGGATATCAGAAAATGGAAGGATATTCTTAGTTCTTGGGTAAAAAGAACCAATATAATGAAAATGACCATACTTTCAAAATTGTTTATACAGATTCAATGCAATCCTGATCAAAATACCAATAGAATATCCCACACAGAATTAGAGAAAACAATCCTAAAACTCATTTGGAAGCCAAAGAAAAAACAAAAGCAATTCAGGGCAACAAAGACAAGGCAGGAGGCATCACAATCCTTGAGTTGAAATTATACTACAAAGTTACCATGATAAAAACAGCATGGGGCCAGGGATACAGCTCAGTGGCACAGCAGCTGCCTAGCAAGTAGAAGGTTGTGAGTTCAATTTCCAGTACCAAAAACCAAACAAAATTCCAGCATGGTACTGGTAAAAGGAAAAAAGAAAGAATGAACAGACCAGACTTGAGAATCAGTGGAACAGATTAGAAGCTGCAGAAATAACTCCAAACACACTCAATCACCTTATTTTTGATAAACACCTTCATTGGTAGAAAGATAGTCTCTAATACATGGTGCTGGAAAAACTGGCTTTCCAGATACTGAAGATTAAAACTAGACCCTATTTTTCATAATGCACTAAACTAAAATTGAAATGGATCAAAGATCTAAATATTAAAATAGAAACACTTCATTTGCTGGAAGCTTGAATAGGCAAAACTCTTGAAAGCTTTAGCATAAGCAAAGATTTTATGAACAAAAACCCTGATTACACAGACAAAATCACAAAGAATCAACAACAACAAAGAATCACAAAGTATCTCCACTTAAAAAGGTTTTACACAGAAAAAATCATCAGAGTGAAGAGACAACACACAGAGTGAGAAAAATTATTGCCAAATGTTCCTCGAAGGACTAATGTCTAGAATACATAAAGATCTCAGAAAAATTAGGCCCTCCTAAATTTAAAGACCTAATCCAGAAACGGGCATCTGAAATGACAAAACATTTCTCAGGTGAAGCAACAGAAATGGCAAATAAGTAAAAACAAGAAACACAAAACAAAAACAAAAAAACACAATTGGAGATTTCACACTTCCTGATTTCAAAACTTCTTTCAAAGCTACAGTAATTATAATAGTGCGGGGCTAGCATGAAGACAGACATATAGCCCAATGAAAAATAATAGATTAGTATGGACAATTGATTTTTAAAATAATAGATTAGTATGGACAATTGATTTTTAAAATGTTTATATTTGTTTTTGCCGTTGGTGCTTGAGATTGCACACAAGTTCTTAAGCATGGTAAATGCACACTCTATGGCTGAGCTATACCCCTGTCAATAGGCTGCTGACAAGTGTACCAAGACCATTTAGTGGAGAAAGGATGGTCTCTTTAACAACTGTGGAAAAAATGCACACACAAAAGAATGAAGTTGAATCCTTACCTAACACCATATATAAAAATTAACACAAAAGGTATTGAAGATCTAAATGTAAGACATGGCCAAGAAGGGCAGCACATGCCTATAATCCCAGCAGTACGGAGGCTGAGGCAGAAGGATCCAATGAGTTTAAGGCCTGTCTGGGCTACAAAGTGAATTCAAGGTCAGCCTACAGTGGGGGATGTAGCTCAATAGCACAGCGCCTACCTGGCAAGCACAAAGGCCTGAGTTTGATTCCAGTTTAAAAAAAAAAAAAAAAAAAAAAGTGAGCCTGAACTGCACAGTGAACCCGTTTCAAAAAGACAAAAACAAACAAACAAAAAATAAACATAAGACATAACACCAGAAAACTCTGAGAGAAATACATAGTGGAAAAGCTTTATGACACTGGATTTGGCAATTATTTTTAAGTATGTTACTGAAAGCACAAGCAATTAAAGACAAAATGGACTTCAAGAAAATTAAAAATTTTCGTGCATCAAAGAATACTACCAACAGGGGTTGGGGATTTAGCTCAGCGGCATAACCACCTGCCTTGGAAGCAGGCGATTGTGAGTTCGATCCCTGGTACCAATAAAAAAAACAAAAAGAATACTACAACAGGGTAAAAAGGCAACCCACAGAACAGGCGAAAATATTTATAAATGACATGTGGTAAGAGATCTATATCCAAAATATATTGAGAAATCCTAAAACTCAACAGAAGCACGAAAAAATCTAGTTTGAAAATGGACATTAATAGATATTTCTATTATTATTCAAAGAAGATATTTAGTCAAGAAGCACATATATACAGAATTAGGATCCTTGTGCACTAGCGGGGGAAATGTAAAATGTTACAACTGCAATGGAAAACAGTATAGTCGTTCCTCAAAAAAAGTTAATGATAGATGGGGCTGGGAGAATAGCTCAGTGGCATCTGTGCTTGCCTGGCAAGCATGAGGTCATGAGTTTGATCCCCAGTACAACCCAAAAAAATTATAGAATTATTATGATTCAGTAATGCCACCCTAGTATATATCCAACTGAGTCAAAAGTAAGACCTTCAAGAAATTTTTATACATCCATATGCTAGCACCATTGATAATACCTAAGAGGTTGGGAGTTACCTCAAGCATCCAGTGACAGACAGGTACACACAGTATAGTTTCTCTACACAATGGAATATTATTCAGTCTTTTAAAGGAGAAAAATTCACACATGCTACAATGTGCACTACCCATTACGACATGCTGAATGAAACAGGCCATTCACAAAAAGATAAATAATGTATGAGTCTATTTATATGAGGTATCTTAGAATTCATAGAAGCACATAGTAGACCAGTGGTTGCCAAGAATTGGGTGGAGGGGGGAAATGGGAGTTGTTGCTTAGTGTGTGTAGTCTTACAAAATGAAAAGATCCAGAGGTTGGCTGTACAACAGATGTATATGGAAACACACTATAATGCATTGTACACCTAAAAATTCTTAGCATAGTAAATTTTATGTTATATATATTTTATCACAAATGTACACCAAAAGAAAGCCAAAACAAAACAAAGTCATCAAAACTGCCAACCAACTAATCAGCTGGAGGAATGTAGGAATAAAGTAGATATAGTGAAAGCCAGGTGTGGCTGTACACACCTCTGATTCCAGGACTCTGAAAAGCTGGAGGAGGATTGCAAGTCCAGTTGAGCCCAGTTCAGGCAATTTAGGAGCCTCTATCTCTAATACTGAAGAGCTGGATATAGTTCAGTGAGAAGGCCCTACCTTCAATTCCCAGTGCTACTACATACACAAATACATACAAACACAATGTACCTATGCAGGAAATAGAATGTATAGAATAACACACTCACACAAATGAATACAAATAAAACTAGGAAATCTGAATAAGATAGGGGCTTGTGTTGATGTCAATGCAATACTATGTTATAATTTTCTAAAATGTTACCAATAAAAGAAATGGCAAAGTAGCATAAAGGATCTTCCTATATTTTATATATTTGCATATGACTCTACAATGATCTCACACACATAAGAAACAGATACACATAAAGCCTGTTTTTTTAAACTATATGCTTGTGTATTAATATTAAAAATAATAAAGGTAAATATTAAGATACCAATGGCTAAGTTATAACAGTCTTTTTCTTGGACATGTGACAATGTATATACTCTATAATCACTGACCCCTTTGGAAAAATTCATCACCTAAGTACACAAATGTGACCCATATGCAAATAAATTCATTAGCTAACTACCTACCTTCCTTTATTGGGTATTGTCTACCTACTCCAGAATGTAGACCACAAAAGCTTAGCAATTTTTGTCCTTTATTCACTGATTTATCCCCAGTATCCTAGACCTGTCACTTGACACAAATTAGGCATACAGTAGTTTATTGAATGTCTGAAAAAACTCCCGCAGTAAAAGTACTAAATTCAACACCCTCTTTCAGTGTCAAGAGTGTCCCAATCTCTAGGAGGCAGGCTCCTGTACCCTGGAATGGGGGCTCAGGTTTCAACTGCTACCTGCAGGTGGGAGCACACCCTTGGCTGTCTCACAGAATCATCTGCTATTGTTATCTCTATCACTTTCCACCACAACAACAACTCCATTTTCTTTAGTAAGCACCACACAATGATATCTCATAGATGTCAAATGGCTGACTAAAAACATACAACATAGGAAGAAAACTATAGCAACGGAATAACATTTTTTTGGCCTCCAACTAAAGTAGAAAAAAGCAAGGGGTATATCATTTAGGCACACAGATCACTTCTGCAACATTTGTCAGCATATAATAAGATATGTTTTAACTGAGAAACACAAAGCAACATTTTAATTATTTCAATTACATGTACAATGTGTGGTTTGTAAAGAAAGTCACACACTGAAAACTGGTTTTGCTACAGTGAGTGATGGAGGTCACTGATGGGACTTGACAGAGCTATGGTTGTAAAAATTCAGGCATTTTTATGACGTGATGTGTACACCAGACGCCCCCCCCCCCAGTACTGGGGATCAAGGGCCTTTGCATTGAGATACATCTCCAGGACTTTTCAAAATTTTGAGTTAAGATCTTGCTAGATTACCGAGGATGGGACTGAGTTTAGGATTCTACTGCCTTAGCCTCCCAGATTGCTAGGATAGATACGTCTCACCATGTCTGACTTGTATTTTTTTTAAAAAACCAACTCATTCAATTATTTTTTCCAAGTGTTCTGAAAGACCACATTAAAAACTTTTAACAGTGGCTTCCTTTTTGCATTTTCTAATTTTTCATAAGTTGAACATTATCATTATAATGAGGAAATTTATTTTAAATTGCATGATAACAATAATTGTAAAATGCTTCATTGTCCAAATCCACACATAATATACTAAATTGTCAGAAGGTGACAATGTAGATGTTTGTTCTGTTCTCTAACAACTATTTTAGAATGGAGCTTTAGTGACTTCAGAAGAGAAAATAACGGCTTATGGAAGGCCTCATTTGGCACATTCCATCTAAATTTGAATTCAGACGCTACCATCAAATCCATGTTTTTCACAGAATTACCAGGTTCAGTTGACAGTAACTCCCTTCTCATAAAAGCCAACTATCCATTCTCTATTATTCACCATTTTCTACCCCTTTGACTCTATCTTGCCAGTATATCCATAACCCAAACTTTCTAGGAAAATGTAAATTTTCCTTATCTTGATCAAGGAACAGGTTATAAATTCATTTGTTAAAATCCATTAACTTGCCAGACATATAGCTTGTAAGTTTGATTCCCAATACAAAAAAAAAAAAATTGCATTAACTTGTATACTTAAGGTCTGGGCATTTTATAATGTAAATTACACCTAAGAAAACCATTCCTATATAGGCATGGTGGTACATGCTTATAATTCCAGCACCCAGGAGACAAAGGTGAGATTATAAATTTTTGGGTTACATAATATATTCAAGGCCACCCTGGACTGCACAGCAAGAGCCTGTCTCAAAAACAAAACAAACCCCAAATAACAAAAATAAAAAACCCAAAACACACCAAAAAGAAAACCTATATATGTATATATAATACAAGGTATCATAATACAGTGTATAAGTGATATACTACTCTATATTATAGAAAATACAGCATGTACTGTACAAATACATTATTTATAAAATGGGAACACAAAGGTCTTGGATTTTTTTCTGTCTTGTAATGGGCACTGTTATGGTTTATTGTCAGTGGCCCCCAAGCCTCAAGCAATTACGGACTTCACCAAATATAGCATTTCCAATTGGTTTGTTGTCTAGCACTCTGATTGGTGGTGTGAGCGCTACATATGCCTAGGGGTGGAGTCAGCATACAAATATATGGGAAGAAGGTGTGTCTCTCTCTCTCCTGCCCTTTTGTGCTAGCTGTTTGCCAAGGCCATGAAAGGCAGCCCTGCCATGCCACCCAGCTGAGTGGACTGAAACCTCCAAGAACTGTAAGAAACAAACCTTTTCTTCTCTAACTTTGGGTGTCAGGTATTTTGTCTCAACAACACATAAAAAGTAGCTGAGACAGGCACTGAACCCAACATCTTCACACTATACTCCATTGTCCCTATAGGTTCCCTCACCATCCCCAAGTGTGGATCTCAAGAGCACTCCCTAATAATACTCTTGTATGCAAATATGTCTGGCCCAGATTAACCCCTGCAACAAGGTCTTTGCTCAGATTTCTACCTTCTAATTCAAGTTTTCTCAAAGTATCCTATTTAAGATGCTTCTACCCCGCCTACCCCACCTCAGCATTTCTCATCTCTTATGTCTGCTAATCCTCCTCTCACTAACCTGCCTACTGCTATCCATAACGGGCCTTGTTTGGGATGCCTGCCATGTTTCTCCAGTTGGCTATCTTCCTACATCTCTTTTTATGGTGTACACAGGACATCTCTAACAGATGTTCAGTCCAGTGTCACTGGCAAGAATGTGTCACATGCCACCATACAACAGAGCATGGCATTCTGCTTTGCTGGTATACAGCTGGCACTCAGTATTTGCTGAATGAGTAAATTTATTGAGAGTCCTCTCTCTGCAGTGCCTTTGTTGGGAGTACATCACAGCCTGGAATCTGTTCCAAAGGAAATCTATGGTTCTCAAAGAAGACCTGCTGCCTATCTCTTCTGTCTGCTCTTCATCACAGTAGCTTCTGCTACACCATCTTCCCTGTGATTCAGCCTATCCTAGATTGGTTAATGCGTAAAGACAGATACCACTTGTTAGGAGAAACAAGTTTTGGTCTAAATGAGTTTTCTTTTTGCCAGAGGTATCCTAAACCATTTGTTATATGTTCTGTTTTACCTCCTCTTCTTCCTAAAATGGAAAGCTCCAAAAGATATAATCATATGAATGAGCTTTTTAAGCTGGGCAAGATGCCTCTCTATAATTCCAGCAATGAGTGAGGCTGAGGCAGGAGGATTGAGCCCAGGTGGGGGAACTTAGCAAGACCCTGTGTCAAAATAAAAAGGGTTGGGATGTACCTCAGTGGCAAAGTGCACCTGTGTTTGAGCTTCTGTACTACAGAAACAAAAATTAAATGAGCTCCCCTTAGATAAAGGGTTGAGCAGAATGCTTCCCTTCATCATTAGAATACTCAGTAGAGTTCACCAAAGTCTCCTCTATTATGAGCCACTGAGGATGAATAAGCCATTTTCTGAAATAAGTCAATCAACCAAGAGTAACAGAAGAGTTGACCACTTACCTATGCCAATCCCCATTACCTAGTCCCAGCATCCAGTCCTGATTAACATTTACTTAATGATTACTGCAATGCGTGCTAGGTACTACCCGTGAGCCAAGATAAAGCTTCTGTCTTTTGGCAGCTAACTCTCACTGTGAGGGTCTCTAATAAGATCCCAATTTTATTCAACTATCTCTCTCCCACATAAGCCAGTAGGCAATGATGATTAGTGCAAGAGGGCATATCATCCAATGCCTCTAATTGGGTCAGTGTGGTTCAACATCCAAGGATGGGGCATAGGCCCTTCTCTCCTATTCTTCTCTGAAAGTATTCTGTCTATAACCCATAACCAGAGAATTCTGAAAAATCAAAATGTCATAGAAGATTCACTTGGACTTCAAGAGAAACTAAGTTAAAAGCCCCTAGGCACTCTGAAGTATATAACCAGCAAGAGAACAAATTTCATTTCATTTCTTTTTTTTTCTTTTTGTACCAGGGATCGAACTCACAACCTTGTACTTACCAGGCAAGCGCTTAAGCCGCTCAGCTAAATTCCCAGCCCTTTAAAGAGGGTAGAATCAAAGATAATAAAACAATAAAACCAACCAAAACAAGCCAGTATAAATGATACAGGACTTCAAAACATTACAAAAATCAACAATAGTTACCATGTTGGGGGCTGGGTAAATCCCCAGCTCAGCGGCATAAGCTCCTGCCTTGCAAGCAGGCAGTCGTGAGTTCGATCCCTGGTACCGATAAAAAGGAAAAAGACAAAAAAAAAAAAAAAAAAAAAAAAAAAAAAAATATATATATATATATATATATATATATATATATAGTTATCATGTTACTTTTTTGTTGTCTTCAAAATTGCTGCAGATACCTTCGGACATAGTAAAAATCAAAATCAAACAGAACAGAACAGAATAGAAACAATAAAAACAAAACAATGAATGCTATAAAGGATTTCAAAACAAGCCAATGGTAAATCCAAAATTGCTACCATAATATATCTTGTTATCTTTGAAATAGCTGCTCATGCCAACGGATTTAACATAATCAAACAAAAAAGAATAAAACCCAACCCAATGAAACAATGAAAATGATACAGTACTTCAAAATAAGATCATAGGGAATCAACAATGGCTACTACTCTCCAAAGGTGGTCTCCCCAGATGCCACACTGCATAGCGCTAGCTATCCTCTGAATAGGTCATCAGACCACTGGCCCTAGACCTGCACACACCAAAGCACCACAGGCATCCAATTTCATTTCACTTAGATAGCTACCATCACAGCTGTGTTTCTTTGGATCAGTTGGCAGCTTAGTGGGGGAGAGGGGTACATGGCCATTACTCAACAATTCCTATGTACCATTTTGGAACTATCAATACACCCTCTATAGGCTGGCCTTCATGGAGGGCAGACATGAAAAAAAGGGTTCTGCTAGTAAGGAAAAGAGCATGCAATTCATAGCATCTAAGACACTCCTCTAGATGTTGTTGCTGATCTTGGCAGGATAATACGTGCTTGCATAAATTTTCATTCCCCAGAACTCTTTCTAGACCTCCGTTTCATTTGCTATACACGTCTGTAATCTATAAGCAAACACTCCTAGATGAATAGGTTAGGCTAGCCACCTCTGGGAAAAGAAAGGATAAAGGCAGACCCAGAGAATCCTTTCTCTGGTTACCCACAATACTTGAGATCAGCACAACAGAACCAGGTCCTCTACTTGGCTTGGGTGGTCAAGGAAGGAGATACTCAGAGGTCCCTTTCAGCTATTTAACTATGGTTCTTAAGCTTATAATGTGGAAATATCTTTTCAACCACTTCTCAAATTAAAATTAAAATAAATGTTTAAAGCCAGGTGTGGTGCCCCATACCTGTAGTCCTGGCACTCAGAAGGCTGATGTTTGATGCCAGTCTGGACCACACAGTGAGACCAAGTCTCAAAAAAATAAATGAATAAATGTTTAAGCCAGGCATGGTGGCACATGCCTACAATCCCAGCACTCTAACAGGCTGAGACAGGAGGATCTTAAAGTTTGAGCCCAGCCTAGACAATATATCAACTTAGCAAGAACTTGTTTGACAAACAAAAAAGGTGGGCTGGGGATTTAGCTCAATGGCACAAGCACTTGCCTGGCAAGTACAAGGTTGTAAATTCAATCCCTGGTACACACACACACACACACACACACACACACACAGAGTCTTCCTGTAGAAGACCCTAGGTTCAATCCCTACTACTACAGTAAATAAAATGTTTACAAAAACTCCATTGCCTGGCTCTTATTCATACTTCTTTTAGCACACTCAAGAATTAAACTCAGAGAGAGTGACTTCAATCTACATTCATCTGCCTATATCTAAGTACCATTAAGTCTACCTCCACCTTGTTTTCGTGCTTCCCCATTGTTTGTCACCTCTACTACCCCTGAGCTCCTTGCCTCTCTCAGCATCTTTCACTAAAACCTGGGAATGGTCTCCTAACTTCTCCAGGTCCACTGCAATCACATTATCACCATTAGGATTGCCTCCTACCCCATTTTCAGACACAGAACTGCAGTGTCCTCAGGAACAATGCTAGCTTTCACCACAGTCACTCCAGACTTTGTATCTTCTTATCCAGTCACATTTCCTAGTCAAGCTGATTTGTTTCAGGATGTCTTAAAATTCTTCTTGAAATGAGAGCAAGTAAGGGGGAAAAAAATCACAAGACAGGAGAAAAATACAACGTATGTCATAAAATAAGTGATTCAGGGTAGTACACTCCCATAATCCTGGCACTGCATTTAAGAAGCTAAGGCAGGGGTCTGGGTATTTAGCTCAGCAGCACAAGCACCTGCCTGGCAAGTGCAAGGTCCTGAGTACAATCCCTAGTTCCAAAAAAAAAAAGCTAAGGCAGATCACAAATCCAAAGCCAGCTTGAGTCACATAACTAGTTTGATAGCATCTTGGACAACACAGCAATAACCTGTGATAAACAAAACTAAAAAACAATAAAACCATGTGGTTAACTGGTAAGTAAATTATTCTACCGCCAGATGTGTTGACACAGGCCTGTAACCCCAGCACTTGGAGGCTGAAGCAGGTAGATCACTGTGAGTTTTGAGGCCAGTCTGGAATGCATAGTGAGTTCAGGGCCACCCTGGACTACACAGCAAGACCCTGTCTCAACCCTCTATCCCCAAAAAAGGCTTATTTTGGCCAAATTTAAACTAAAAATATAGTCAGGAACACTATATCCAGGAACAGAAGGGGCAGGGGGTGTATGTGTGAAGTGCCTGGCATACAACTTCTATTATAAATGATAGATAGGGGCTGGGGATTTAGCTCAGCAGCATAAGCGCCCGCCTTGCAAGCAGGCAATTGTGAGTTCGATCCCCGGTACCGATAAAAATGAAAAAAGACCAAGAAAAGAAAAAAAATAAATAAATGATAGATAGTATAGTATTAGCATTATTTTATAGCTTAAGATAGCCTTTATACTTGGGTATCGGATAAACTGGTTGAAATGAGTCTTTGTACAGTTCTACCAAGAACTAAAAGTAGTTACAAGCCCTAGAGTCCACAACTAGTATATGATGGGATCTTTAACAGTCTGACTCCTTAACTAAGGCAAATCCCAATGCAATATAACAATATCAAAGTTTATAACATATTGATAATCTTAAACCAGAATGTCTCAACTAGGGGTGATTTTGGCTGGCACCAATGGATACTGGCAATGTGTGGTGATATTTTTTGTTATTACAATTAGGTGATGAGGGCAGGTATTTCTAGCATCTAGTCACAAAATCCTCACAACAGTTATATGGCCCAAAATTTTAATAGTGCTAAGGATGAGAAATCCTACTTTAGAAATCTTACCTGTGAAATTTGTTAGGAAAATGAAGACAAAAGTATGGCTATACTAGTGATGGTGCATGCTTATTATTCCAGATACTTGGGAAGCTGAAGCAAAAGGATCAAAATTCAAGGGCATTCTAGGCAACTTAATGACATATCACAAAGAAGGTAGGGGCTGGGAACACAGCTTAGACACAGAAGGCTTGCCTAGCATGCGCAAAGCCCTGGGTTCAACTTCACTGGCAAACAAACAAAAATAAGTATGCCTATATTCCAAAAAATACTTCTTCCTATTTTTGTAGTTGTTGTTTGTTTCTGTTTTGTTTTTTGGAGTGCTGGAGACGCACTCAGGTCTGTGTACGTACTAGGCAAGACAAGTGTTCTACCACTGAGTTACATGTCTCAGGCACCTGGCCTACTTTTTAAAAAATTTTGAGATGAGCCGGGCGTAGTAGCTCATCCCTGTAATCCCAATACTTGGGAGGCTGAGGCAGGAGGATCATTTCGAGCTTGAGACCAGCCTAGGCTACAAAGTAAGCTCAAGGCCAGCCTGAACTGCATAGAGACCCTGCCTCAAAAAGAAAAAAATAATTTTTTTGAGATGGGTTTTCGCTAAGTTCCAGGTTGACTCCAGATTTACCATTTTCCTACCTCAACCTCCTAAGTAGCTAGGATTATAGGTGTGTACTGTCATATGTATCTTTCCTCTACTTTTAATCTCTCCAATCCACCCTGTCTGAATAGGTCCTGTCATCCTAGGGAAGAATGTTGAGTTTTTTTTCTTCCCCTTAAGACTGATGACAGAAAAAGCATGCTTGTGCTGCATGAGACAAAAAACATGAATGCATAGTGAGCAAGCAGAAAGTGCAATGATGTTCTTCATCCAAAATAAGTATGATTTTATTTTCTTAACTCTTTTGGCCAACACATATCATATACCCATTATATGGAAGGTGTTGTTGAGTTCAGCAGAGAATACAGAACAGAGTAAAAGCTGTCTTGCCCCTGAGCTGTGGAAAGCACAGCTGTAACTTCCACACAAAGCAAAGCATGAATATAGGAATACAGCATATCCATTTGGACAAACTGGAAGGAACAGCTTCAAAAGAAAGAAGTGACCTTAGCTGGGCCCTAAAAAAATGGGGAAGGTGTCATAGAAGAAAGTGGAAGGGGAAAGCACTTCTGACCAAAAAATATAAGATAGGATGTTTGGCTTAGTTTGGTTGTAGTATACAGCATCCTGGGATCAAGTTCAAAATGGAAAAAAAAACCCTACACATATATTTTTTAAAAAGGCAGTGTTACTCTTGTTGTAAAAGAAAACTAGCTCCCTCTAGTTGCACTGCAAAGTAGAAATGAGGAACAAGACAGTAACAGAGTGACTATCAGCAGAGGGGGTGACCCTTTGCCTGATGGCACCTCTATGATGCTTCCAGGGATGCCAATACTGTTAGCAGGGAAGAGAGTGTCTTTCCCCCGCTTTCCCTGGGGAGTAAAGAACAACTTCTTCAGTACTTCCACCAACAATGTAAAACTAGGACAAAACTACTGGTTATCATCAGCTTCTCTGTACCAGAGTCAAGGTGGATGAGTACAATTCACCTGGGTAGTGCTCTGCCACTACCACAGAGTTTAAGAACGACCCTCTCCTAAAACACATCTGTGATCTACCAGTTCCAAACTTAGTCACCCTGACGTCCGAGTTTGGCACTAAACGTGGTGTCTTCCTGATCCTCCACGGGACCTCGGCCTGAGCCTTCCAATTCCGGGATCACAGTCTCCCGAGTGGGGGCACTGTCACCAGCTCGGACTCCAGCAGCAAGGGCATTAACTGTCCCTCCTGCAGATCTAGATCTTCACCCCCCAACAAAAGTCTGCAAGAGAGACACTGCCCGGGTTTCACACCCAGGGCCATCTGAGTACATCCGGGCGGGTTACTGATGGGTGGGAGATTTTGGCTGGCGTCCAGGCCTGCTACCAGGAGCTGGGCCTCGGCCCCTTCGTGGACAGCGTGGAGTGGGCAGCGTGGGGCTCGCATGAGTGCTCTGGGCGAAGATAGATTTCGCGGCCGCCCGCGGAGAGCACGTGCCTGGGAATGCCGGCTTCGCGGCGCGGAGGACAAAGTCCGCCCCTGCCGGTTCCGTAGTACGGGAACTTGGCACCTGGCGGGGGCAAAGCGGGCAGGGCCTATGTGCGACCCCAACCCTAATCCGGGCTCTGACCCCACTTCGGGCTCTCCCTCCTGGGACCCCAGCACGCACTCACCATTGTGGTTGACCCAGGTTGGCTTCAGAAGCTTCATTGTTCGGCCGCCGCCGGGCTGTGGCGAAAGCCGCGTCCCTCAGTGCGCTCGGGCCATGGAGCCACCGTTGCCGCTTCCTCCCGCGCCGCCCTCTCTCCAGCCGCCGCCCACCCCACGCCCTCAGCGCCGTCGCACCATGGCCGGCCCGCGCCCCCCGCCGCCGCCACAGCCGCCCCCCGCGCTTGGCCGCCGCCGCCGCCACCACAGCCGCATCCCCTACGCCGCTCCTCCTCCGGCGGCTCCCGGGCAACGCCGGAAGTCACGGCGCGCACCTGCCAAATCGCCCCGGCGGGAAACCACTTCCCACGCGGACGGGCCCACTAGGGCTCTGGCAGCCGCAGGAGCGTAAAGTAGCTCGGCTTTAGGTAGAGCCGGGACGCGGCCGCTGACGGGGGGCGGAGCAGCTGGAACGGCGGCGGGTGAGCGGAGCCTTCAGTAGCACCCTGGGCCGTCTTGGCTGTCCCGAGTGCCAGCGGGCCCGGGGTATGTTGGATAGCCTGTCACTAGCTCTACCTCGCTGGTTTCAGGTCCGACTTATTAACTAGGTCCCATCATTCATCAACAGGCACTACTTGGCATTTTTCGAGGGCTGACACTGGAATGCAGCCACCAGAGGGCAGATGAATGAGGGAAACGAACCAGCCACGGGGAGAGCGGCAGGGGAGACGGAGGCGGGCGCTATTATTAGAAACCCAGGCCTCGTTTTAAGAGATGTGGACCCAATGGGGCAGAGAGACGCTCCCCTGACCACTCCCGCTACACTGCGCGGGCCCAGACCTTGGCGAAGACACAGCAAACAACTAGGCAGGAGCTAGCCGAGCTAATGCCCGCCGTAGGGGCGGGCTCACCGCGCCAAAGAGGGCGAAAGGGAGGATCTTAACAATCTCGAAGCGTGCGGAGCCCGCAGCTCGTAGCGCACGCCTGGAACGCCCAAGGCGGGGCTGCGTTGGGGGCGGAGCCAGACTAACCCCCCACCCCCACCCCCACCCCCGGCCGAAAAGCAGAAGAGCGTGTCCCAGCTACTTGGGGTTCTCAGCTCGAGAGGCTGTGTTGCTAATAGCAGAGAAGCGCACTTCCGGAAGCTTCACACGGGTGGCGGGAAAGGCCATGGCCGCAGGTGTGCTGCGGTCCTCTGCGCGGGCTTTGCGTCTGTCAACTGGGTGAGTGCGGACACTGGCCAGATCACGGAGTGCCCAAGGCACTGGCCGATTCCGGCCCGGGATTTTCTGCGATCCTTCCCTGGTGTCCCTTTCTAAGGCCATCAGAGCTGATCATATCTATTATGGATGAGGATCCTAGGACACTATCGTGCAAGAGCCCAATCCAAGTGTTGTGTTGTGAATGGAAATTTTTGAAAAATCTCCACGTTGTCCTTAGTGTCATACCCAGTACTGACAAAATACTCCCACATTTATTGGACACGGTTTGTGTATGCTTTTTTTTCACCTGTGAAGTAGGGAGAATCAAACGTTGATCCATACTTTTCCTCTTTTAGGCTTCCTGGAACTTGGTGGACACAAATCAGAGATACTCACCAGCGAGCTTCATTGTTGGCTTTCTGGGAACTCATTCCCATGAGGTAAAACTTAAGGCTGTGACCTCTTGAGGGAGTGAACACAACTGAATGCTGTGACCTCTCTGGGAGTGTGAGCACCTCTCTGGGGGTGTGAGCACAAGTGTGTGTGTGACAAGGACAAAGCAAAACTGACATTTGGTTTTTACAAAATCCACCACCTACAAAACTTTTACTGGTTAAATTTAGGCAGGTGCTTTTTTGTCTTTTCAATATTCTCTCAATTACCTTTGAAGAGAGTCTTGTGTGTTTTAAAGGGTACACTGCTGTTTCTTTATGAGCCTTCCTCTTGTTTTGGAGAGGGGGATTTCTAGGACTAATAGAATTTCCACCTGCGATTCTTTCTAAAGACTTGATTCAATTTTAATGCTAAAGGATTTGGTTGTCTTAATAGTAAATTATAACTGGAAGATGTGTTCCTAAGAGGAAACCAGCTCTAAGATAATTTGTTAAGAAATCCTGACAATACAGACATGCGAGTCACTTTTAAGATATTGTCTTTTTTAGTCTTAAAAATTTTCAATGCTGAAAAGACTGAGGAAAAAGGAACCCTTCTCCACTGCTAGTGGGAGTGTAGACCAGTACAATTGCTCAAAATCAGTGTGGAGATCCCTCAAAAGACTAGGATTGGAGGTCCCATTTGACCAGCTATTTCCCTTCTGGGTATCTTCCCAGAAGAATTAAAAATATTGTACCACAGCAATCTATGTGCACCCATGTTCATAGCAGCAAAATTTTTAATAGTTAGATCTTGGAAACAATCTAAATGCCCACTGACTAAGGAATGGATAAGAAAGATGTGGTACTTTTATACAATGGAGTACTACTTATCCATAAAGAGGGATAAACTTGAGACTTACAGGTAAATGGATGCAACTTGAGACCATGCTCATAAGTGAAATAAACAGACATGCAAGTGTAAACATCGTATTGTATCACTAATGTGAGAAGCTGAAACAACGTATGTGTATGTGCATATATATGTATTATATATATAAATATACTTAAGATGTACTATTAATTTCTCTGAGTTCATTGAAGAGAAAGATTTATGTTTGTACTGTTCAGACAATTGAATGCAGATGTGCTCTGGGTGATTGATTTGGGGATGGTAATTTGCCATGTATGTTGTCCCCTGATTATTATGTTTTGAAATTTTATTTTTTCCCTCTTGAAATAAAATGGATTTGAAAAATAAATATAAGAAGTCAAAAATCCATTTAAAATGTGACTAATGTGCTTCTAATCTGTCATTTTGGTGTTTTCACTTTTTAGTAGAGTCCATGCGTACCTGAATCCCAGCACTAAAGATGAATACTTTGCATTAGTTTATACCTGACAACCTACTATGTGAGTTGATGGTACCCATGTAATTATCAAAAGGACAGTAGGGTGGAACTTGCCTCCTTGTGGACTGAGTGTATGGAGTCAGGACCAAGCACAACTCATTCACCAGTGGAGAGCTCAATGCATCATGTCTCTCTGAGCTTGAAAATGAAAACATTTGTTTGCTTTTTATCCGTTAGAGCAGAACCTCCACGAAAGAAGAAGAAGGTAGATCCTAAAAAGGATCAAGCAGCAAGGGACCGCTTGAAAAAGAGGATACGAAAACTGGAAAAGGCCAGCCAAGAGCTAATTCCCATTGAAGATTTTATTACCCCTCTGAAATTCTTGGATAAATCAAGGTAAAAATTCTTCCCTAGGCTTGAAGTCCATCGGGAAAAGTTCCATCAGTTTCAGGTAGTTCTAAGTGAAGTTCATGTCTGTGATGGACATAGGTTACCAGACTGGAGTTGACTTGGTTCTAGACTGCATCCTTTTCTACTTGATAAGCATATGACCTTAGTTGCCAATGTGAGTTGCAGCCGCTGCCACATTCAACATTCCATTCCTTAATTTCTTCCAAACTTCCACTTTTCTTTCCTAAATTCTGCAGTGGCAGGAAATGGGGATGATTGGGTCATGTGCAGTCACACAGGTTCCTTTACCAATGAGGTTAGTATTCTCTAACCTCACATCTTTGGACTTTGTATTCACAGACAACGACCTCAGGTGGAGCTCCCCTTTGAGGAGAGTGAGCGGAGAGCTCTGCTTCTGAAGAAGTGGTCTGTATACAAGCAGCAAGAGCATGACATGGAGAGGGATGCCATCAGAGCCATGCTGGAGGCCCAGCAGAAAGCTCTACAGGAGCTGAAACTCGAGTCCCCAGAGCTCTATGCTGAGGCCATCAAGCGGGACCCCAGATTGTTCCCCTTTGAGAAGGAAGGGCCAAATTACACACCACCCATCTCTGACTACCAGCCCCCTGAAGGCAGGTATAATGACATCACCAAGGTGTACACACAGGTAGAATTCAAGTGATAGAAGTTAAGTCAGCTATCCTCAGAACATAATGCCCTCTGGAGAATGGCCAGAGCAAGTCTACTTTACAAAACATCAGACAAACTGGTAATAAATAAAAGCTTAATCAAAAGTGTGTCTTGTGTTACAATAAAAAATAAGCTATGTATGGATAGATAGATATGAGAGATGGTGTCCTTCTGCTAAATACTAGAAAGATAATGACAGACATCAACCCTCCAGGGAGAACAAATACAAAGAAAATTTCCACTTGCAGGAGGTACAAAATAACCCAAAGGAGTGAAAGTGAAGTTATGGGCAGGATTTTTGTGAGCTAGGAAAGTGTGCTAAGAGTAACAGGTCTTCCCAATAGGCCAGAGGGAGAAGCCATCTTCAGGATTTAACCTAGGCATGGAGGCTTCAGATTGCAGAGCAAGCGGGAGACATTCAAGAAGCTGAGGCCTGGCTGAGCAGAGGGCTCACAGTGTGTTTTACTTACATTAGTCTGGAGTAGTCAATGTATTAGTCTGCTCAGGCTGCCATAACAAAACGTCACAGATGGGGTGATGGTGGTGGGTTTGAACCCGTGGCCTGATGCATGTTAGGTAGAGTATGGGGTATAACTCTACCCATGAGATACCACCAACCCCTAATAATCTAACATTAAATGTTTCCTTTTCTTATTTGCAGTAACAGTTTAAAAATAAAAATCTGTCTCAGGCTGTAATACTATAAGCCAGTAAGAAACAGGTAGTGTTCTTAACACTGAAACTTCACTGTCATGGGTAGGTAGCATTGTCCCAACCAAATTTCCTATGTTGAAGTGCTCAATCCCCAGTACCTCGGAACATGAATGTATTAATTGAGTCTGTAAAGTGGATATTAAAATATGGTCATTAGGGTGGAACCTATGCCAATATGAGTGCCTCAGTAAGAGATTGTTAGATTGAGAACAGCTATATAACCACATAGGGAGAAGGCAGCTATCCCCAGACCAGGAAGAGGCCTTAGAAGTTCTAGCAAATAAGCCATGCATAACTAAGTTTCTGGTGTTTAAGCCACCCAATTTGTGATATTTTGTTATGACAGCCTGAGAAGACTTCCTTTCCTTTCAGTGCTGAGGACTGAACACTAGGCTGCATCTCTAGTATCACTTGTGTTTATTGCTGCTTAATGTTTACTGTTCCCCTAAATTCCAACAGAAACTTTGAAAGCAAACTGTCAGTTTAAGACTGATATTGGCTAGCAATGTAACTCAAGTGATGGAGCCTACCTGTGGGTGAGGTCCTAGGAGTGAACACAGGAGGGATACAAGAGTATTCCATCCAGAGAGATTTATTGATGTGGAACTTGTTCTGTAGCAAAGGCAGGCAAAATGTAACAATGGAAAGACCTAAATTCTCAAGATAGAAAAGAACAAGAAGCACTTCTTGGCTGTGTGCAACTTTCATACAGCTCTGCCAGCAGGTGACAGAGGGCATGACTGCAGGGGAAGGAGCCTCTCTCTCTCCTTGACTGGTTTGGGACTGGCTCCCTCAGGCTTTACTTGCATGTCCCTCCCCCACCCCAGGAACTCCTCATGTAGCTACTGGAGTTCCAAGCATCATGTCCAGACTGCAAAATTCAGATATTTCTTACGCTTTACAAGTAAGAAAAATTTTTATGGCTCTTTAGCAGACTTCTGTATTCTCATTGGCTGGAAATTATTGTTAACCAGCCACAGTAGCCTGAAGTTTCACTGTTTAGCTTAGACATATCAAGGATGACACCTTCGGGTGAGAAACCTTGACTCTTCTTTATATTCTTCCCTCCTCTTGGGATCCCATGAACATATAAGCCCCCAGTATGCATAGACGTGCAGGAAAGGAAATCTTATTTTGAAGTGACCTTTTTTTTGTGGGACAGGGTCATGTTCAGGATAGCTTTGAATTCACTATATAGCTCAAGCTGATCTTTAACTCATAGCAATCCTCCTGCCTCAGCCTCTAGAGTGCTAGGATTATATCTGTGAGTCATCAGTTATTTTGCCCCAAAGAACAAACTGCAAGATACTCAAATTCATTGCTTGTGGATAGGAAGGGGGCAGGGCAGGTAGTGAGCATGTAAGATTGGCCTTCAGCATCACACTTGATATCTGCTATACAGTGACATGTTAACCATATTGTAACTGTTAATAGAGACCTCTACAAGATCTAGTGTGCTTGGATTGAGGCTCTTAACTCAGCAGCACAGCACCTGCCTGGCAAGCGCAAGTCCTGAGTTCAATTCAAACAAACAAATTAGTATTCTTGGTTCATATACTTTTTTTTTTTTTTTGTCTTTTTCCTTTTTATCAGTACCAGGGATTGAACTCACGACTGCCTGCTTGCAAGGCAGGCGCTTATGCTGCTGAGCTAAATTCTCAGCCCCCATATACATATATTTTAAAAACCCCTAAAGGGAATACATACAAAAATTTAATACTATCTGAACATGACATTGTTAGGTATAAAGTCTAATAAATGTGGATTTTTTTCAACTTTTATTTGGAATCAAACATATGAAATAGTTTTTAATACATTATTGGGAAATTTTGAGGGAAGGAGACCTAAATCCCATGTGCTTCAGGCTTGGTTTTCTTTTGCTTTTTTATTTTTTTTGCTGAAGATGGGGCTTACACATACTAAGCAAGTTCTCCACCACTGAGTCACACCCCTAGCCCTTTGGCCTTGGATTTTTAAAGTTTTTATTAGTACATATTTGCAGTACATAGTGAACAGATGCATCCTGTAATGTCATGAACATGTACATAACTCAGCTTAATTCTTCTTTTCCTTCCCCTCCTTTTTCTCCTTCCTCCCTCCATCTTTGTGGGCTTAGAATTAAGCCAAGATTCCAGGAAAGCTTGTAAAACTGTTTGCTTTTTGTTTGTTTTCTGTAGTATTGGGGATAAACTCAGGACCTTTGCACTGAGCTACATCCCCAGGCCTTTTAAAATTTACTTTATTTTATCTTGGTACTTTATTTTATCTTTGGGGATCAAACTCATGATCTTGTGCTTGCCAGGCAGGAACTTATGCCACTGAGCTAAATCCCTGGCAATTTTTTATTTTTATTTTTGAGACAGGGTCTCAATAAATTGCTAATTTGCCCAGACTGGGACTGAATTTGTAATCCTCCTGCCTCAGCCTCCCACAGTATGTGATTATAGGCATATGCCACCATGCCCAGCTAAGTTGTGTGTATCTCAAAAATCAGAATCTTTTTTTTATCGGTACTGGGATCGAACTCACGACTGTAAGCTTGCAAGGCAGGCACTTATGCTGCCAAATGGCTGAGATTCCAGAATTTGGGAGGCTGAAACAGATGTTCAAAGCCAATATATCTATACTCTATTAATGAATTCAAGGGTGGCCCAGACCACCCAGCTAGACAGTCTCAAAAAACCAAAGAAACAGAAACAAAAAAACCCAGTCTCGGGGAACTTTTTGGTGAAATGTAGTGTAGAGGGGCAGTGAGGCCTATCTGTTGGCATGCTCCACCTTCCTCTGCAGTGGAACTGATCAGAGAGTAAATGTCCTGTTTGGATGCTGGGGCTGGCAATACACGGTAGTCGCCAAGCCTGGGATGTGGTAGCCTTTCTCCCAAGGACAGGAAGAGGTATTCACAGCAGCAGAGATCTTTTGCCATATCATTCAGTCATGTTTTCATGTAGGTCAGAGCTAGTAACTCAAGAATTTATCTGAGAATGCTACTCCTCAGGACTGCCACTTGTTGGAGGTCCTCTTGTTGGGGGTGAGAGGTCTGAGCTTGCTTCACCTGGCTTCTCTCAGGTACCTGGTTTCCTAAAAGCTATGGAGTGGGCTCAGTTGTCACTCAGAGACTTGTCGTGGCGCCCTGTTGCAGGTAAGGGGTGGGCAGGTAGAGCTGGAGATGTACAGCTGGCTCTGTGTTTCAGGCCAGGTAGGAGCACACAGGGAACCACGAGACTGGGATGCTCATAGCCCCATTGAAGCAGACTCGAAGAAGCCACACAGGCAAAGGGCAGGGGTGCTTGTCACTTGTCCTTCTCTTGTGATAGAGGGAGGTGCCAGTCTGCAGGGGGTCTCTGCCTCAAGGCCCATACCAAGGTGTGCTTCTGTGCAGCTTGCACACGTGCCCGCTCGCTCTCACACAGGGATTGCTGTGCAAATGAAACTTTTGTTATTTTCTGCCTCACTGCTTGATCCCAGGATCCCAAAACTGCCTGTACTACCCTCTTTCTTAGCATTTTCCAGAACACAGATGGCTCAACAGGAGTGTATGGTACACACTTCTCCATAGCTCAGCTGCTTCTATTTAATATACTTTGAGGGTTGTTTTGTATTACCACACAAAACTTTTTTCTCACAAAGTAGTGTGAAAAACTACTGTGTAGATCAGGATAATTTCAGGAATTTTCAAACATCTTCTCCTTAGGACCTGATGGCTTTCACTGGCTTGGTGAGTCTAAAACAGGCTCATCTGCCAAGTGTAAGGCTAAGGATGCTGAGTAATGGTGACATCAGAAAGAATGAGCAGCTATGGGGAGAAACAAGCTAGATTACTCAGAGCTGTGGGCAAGGTGCTCCTCAATCTACCAGCTTCTCCCAGCCACTGACCCCATGATAGACACAACACATTGTATAATAAGGTGATCTTAGCTATGGGCCCTTCATAGGTGTGAATGGCTATGTGGGACTTTTTACACATATACTTGTTTTGGGAATTTTTTCTTTTTTTTGAGACAATATGTCACTGTATAGTTCACAGTGTAGTTCAGACTAATCTTGAACTCACTATGTAACCTAGGCTGGCCTTGAATTCACAATGATCCACCTGCCTCAGTTCCTGAGTGCTGGGATTATATACATGTACCATCATGCTGGGCACTTAATTTACTTGTGCGCCCCCCCCCCCTTCCCAGCACTGGGGATAGAAACCAGGGCCTTCACTGTGAGCTACATCCTCAATGTTTTTTGTCTTATTTTTAGACACAGTCTTGCAAAGTTGCCCAGGTTGGCTGCGAACTTCTGAACCTCCTTTAGCCTCTCAGACTGCTAGGATTAAGGGATGCACTGCCATGCCTACCAACTGTCTATTTACCTTTCTGGGGAGAAAGGGGCAGTACTGGAATTTAAACTTAGGACCTTGAGCATACTAGGCAAATACCCTATTACTGAGCTATACCCTATTTCTGTTCACTTATCTTTTGCTTAAACACTTGGGTTTTTTTTTTTTTTTTTTGAGACAGGGTTGATACTTAGTTCAGGCTGACCTTGTGAACTTGTGTGATTCACATGCTTCAGCCTCCTGATTACTAGGGTTAGGAGCATGTGCCACCATGCTTCGCTCAAATAAAAATTGAGGGGAGAAGAGGGCCAAAAATAGAATAAGGTTGTGCTGTATACATGTCCTAACTCCCCATAATGAATGCAATAATGTACTGTAAACATCTACTAATAAAAATAAAAGATAGGGGGTGGGATTTAGCTCAGCGGCATAAGCGCCTGCCTCGAAAGCAGGCAGTCGTGAGTTCGATCCCTGGTACCGGTAAAAACGAAAAAGCCAAAAAAAAAAAAAAAAAGATAAACTTCTTTTTGTGGCATTAGGGATTAGAAACTAGGCCCCTCTGAATATTATGTAAGCATTCGATCAGTGAATTACATTCCCAGCCCCTTAAATATTTATTTATTTACTTGTCTTTTTGAGACAGGGTTTCCCTATGCAGTTCAGGCTGGCCTTGAGCTCATTTTGTAGCCCAGGCTCATCTTGAACTCTCAGTAATCCTCCTGCCTCAGCCTCCTGAGTACTGGGACTACAGGCGTGTGCCATCATGCCTGGCTAAATGTTTTTATTTAAAAAGGAATAAGTCTTTAATCCCAGCACTTGGGAGGCAAAGGAAGGAGGACTTTGACAAGTTCCAGGCCAGTCTTGGGTACCCAGTGAATCAACCTGAACTAGTGAGACCTTGTCTCATAAAAAGAAAAATAAATGCAAACCAATTGAGCCAGATGTTATGGTGTACATCTATAATCTCAGCAGCTAGGAGGCTTAGTGAAATTTAGGTATCTTTCATTTTTTGTACTGTCATAAATGGTGACACAATGAACATTTTCAAGTTTTATCTGTGCACTGTTATTCAATCACTTAGGTAAGATAAACTCCCAGAAGTAAAAACTTTGGGGTCAAAAAGTCTATATTGTATATAGAGCTAATCAGAACACTGAACAATCCCACCAACACTGCATAAGTGCCTTGCATTCTACAAACCCCTATCAACACTTCCAAGTTTCTACTTGGCCAAAGCCACTGTCATTTTAACCTGGAAATCTAGCCATTTGGGTTTTTTTTTCTTTTTGGTACTGGGGGCCAAACTTACAACTGCACACTTGCAAGGCAGGCACTTATGCTGATGAGCTCAATCCCCAGCCCCATTGGTTTTCTTTTTTAATGAATTGCTTCTTTGTACCTTTTGCTGATTTTTCCTTTTTCTTTCTTTTTTTTGGCTCATTTTTCTATTTGAAATCATCTCCAGATTTTATATTGATATATGAGCCAATGCAGATATTAGCATAAACACAGATATTAAGGCTTATTTTTTTTTTTTATCGGTACTAGGGATCGAACTCATGACCGCGCTTACAAGGCAGGCACTTATGCTGCTGAGCTAAATCCCCAGGTCCAAGGTTACCAATCTCTTGTCATATACCTGCAAGCTTTCTCCCATAGTTGTGTATGTGTATGTATGTATATTTGTGGTACTGGGGACTGAACTACAACCTCAGCCCTTTATTTTGAGACAGTGTCTTGCTAAGTCACTTATTGTCTAGGCTGCAATCCCTCAGCAAAGAGCTGAGATCACATGTGTGTACTGCCTTATTCAGTTTTTTTTTTTTTTTTGGTGGTGGTGGTGGGGACTGACTTGGGGTCTGGCTCATGCTAAGTATATGCTGTGTCACTGACTGAGTCATATCTCTAGTCCTGTCTTATATTTTTGCCTTTTACTGATTATCGATTTAGCATCATTTTCTTTTATATGGCAGCTTTTTTTCACATTGGTTTGTGTTTCAGAGTACCCACATACATAGCCAGGCACAGTGACACATGCCTGTAATTCCAGCAATTTGGAGGCTGAAGCTGGAGGATTACTCTGAGTTTGAGGCCAGCCTGGCTTACATACTGTAGTCAGTTCAAAGCTAGCCTGAATTTCGTAGTAAGACCCTGTCTTAAACAAAACAAAATTCACACACTTTTAGCAATGCTGATGCCCCAGGACGGTCCTGTTGGCCCCCCTTTCTTGTTTCCTAGCACTTCCCAGGGGCACTGTTCCCTGACATTTTCTCTCTCTTCATTTCTTCATCTCTTTATCCACAGCAGCTCCAAGGTACTATATTATTCTACAGTAGTGCTCTATACTACAGTTCCAAGAGAGCAGGGGCTCCATTCTCATCACTCTTGTATCTCCAAGATCAGGATAGATATTGCTGAATTAAGGGACCACCCTCTTATTTGTCCCTCTGCCCCTCTACACTCTGGTAACCAAATTGATCTTTGAAAGATATAAATCAAATTACGCTTCCCAAAACACTTTTTAGGCTAAACGTTAGACTCTTTACTATTCATCAAGACTCTTCAGATCCCTGGTACTTGTCCATCTTCATTCCCTACCCTCTACAGCGCACACTCCCTCTGCTGCAGGAACTTAGATCTTCTGCCTTTTCATCGTTGTGTTATGAGGGCTGCATGATGGCTGTCTCCTAGTCATACAGGACCAGCAATATTATACTGTCTAAAGACAATCTGAAATGAACATACCAACATTGGAAGGTCGGTCCTCCGTCTCTCTACAAAACACCCTACCTCTCTTTTCCTGCTTGTCTTTAATGCCATCTCACAGTCCCATGGACATACTAATTTACAGTATTTTTCAAAAGAGCGGACACAAAGAAGGAAGGACCCCAATGCACCTGAGTGCATTTCCTTAACCTCCCTCGCGGCGCACCTGGGCCTCGGCGCTCCGACGCTCTTCCCATTCGCGGCAGCTGGCCAGATCGCGCAGCCACTGCTTGCAAGCCGGCCGCTCGCCGTGGACGTAGTAGTGGTGCAGAAAGTGCCCGGCGCTGCGGCAGAGCTTCCACTCGGCGCGGTAGGTCTCGCAGGGCCGCGGCGGCTGGGGCGAACGGCGATGTCTGAGCGGACCTGGCGCCGCGCTCCACGTCCCCGTTCCACCCCACCTCTACCCCCGGGGAGGAACCGGTTAATCTTGGTCCGCCCGGATGCCCCTGGGGCCTCAGTGCCAACCACACTTACCCGCCAGTCGCCACTGTCTGCCATGTCAAGAATACCGCCAAACCCCGCCTCGCTACCACAACAGCCAATGAAAACTGAAGAAAGCTAGCTCTGTGTGACCGACATTCAAAACCCCAATGAGTTTCGAGATATTCCAACTAACTTCTCATTCGCTTCCTCAAAAAGTTCCAATGAACGGGACATAGATCTAAACAAAGCACCCAATAACAGCCAAAGGAGGCGCCACGTGACGAGGGGCGGGGCAAAACGACTGGCCAATTCCCAAGGTTCAAAGGCCTGGAACTGAGCTAGCGCAGCACTGCGATGATGGCATCCATCTGCCCTAGTACCTGACTGGGGTCCTGGGCTGTGCCTTTGCGTGGTTAGCTGTCTCTGAAACCCTATGGTTCAGAAGGCCACTTCTTTCCAACTGCTTTTGTTATTTTTTAAAGATCACCTGGTTCACTGTTTTAAACACGCACTGAAGATCAACTCAAGGTAGTGAAATCTGGTATATATATAGCTACCGTGTATACTTGCCCGAGTTCTCGTCAGGGCAGAGGTGAACTCACAAAGTAACCGGATTTGATTGGGCGGGATGTGTGTGCTGGGGACCAATGAGTGGGGCTAGGGTGCTGTGACAGCTCCCCAAGAGACCTAGGCTCTAAGTGGAAGCTGAGAGTGTTCCTAGCAGAGAGAACAGAGGTAAAGGTAGCTAGTGGGCCTTGCAAAAAGGCCTTTACAGTACATACGCATTGGTTTTCCAAATAGAATCAAATCATCACGGAGTGGGGGTGGTGGTGATGATGCTTAAAATGCAATTGCTGGACCTATTCTAGGAATGACAGGAGTTAGGCTCCCTGAAGGTGAGAAAGAAAACTACAATTTTACTAGAGGTCTTAGTGTTGAGGTAGCTGGTTCACCCAAGTTTGGAGAAAACACTAAGTGGATTCTGGAACAATTGCTGCAGTCTGCAGCACTAACAACCAAGGTGAATGCTATAGGTGATTACACTGTCATTAGAATGCCCAACAGGATCCACCCGTTCCAACCAGGAGAGTATGCCTCTAGCAAAGGACTTAAGTTTTAATGCATACACAGGTGTTCCTTAGGAAAGACAAAAATCAGGAGCCAAAGCCTACAGTAACTTCATTACATAAAAAATAAAAATTTTTGTATCCTGCAAATAGAGGCTTCCTACTTGCTAATAAGGATTTTTCCTCTGCTAGTGAAACTGAAACTAATGGAGGAACTGGAATGAAAGATTTTGCTTCATTCAAAATCACATACATTGCCAGAGATGACAATTTGTGCCATAAAGCAGAGCCCTGAACATCATGAAACCCATCAGTGGTCCTCATGGAAGGAATTGTGGGCAGATCCTGGGGCTGCCAACCTGGAAAGGGAGCCCTGTCTAGACTGATATCCTTCTGCCAAACAAGAGGACAAATTCTGCTCCACGGGGAGATCTGAGCCTGATTATCCTTACTGCAGGGCTCAGGGAGTTCTTTTGTCCCTGTATTTTCCAGGGGAGTTTTGTAACTTAGTGATGAAATATGGAGAATCTGCAAAGTACACTTCTCTAATTTCTGGTCAGTGGCCCAACCACCAATATGTTTGTACCTAGTCAAAAATTTAGAGGTGATGTTTTAATCATTGCCTGTTTTTACTTGAAATTCTTGGCTCAGAATTATTTTCAAGAAAAAAATTTAAAATAACTGAATAGGTTAGCTCTCTCATTACAGAAAGTAAAGATCTAAGACTAAATTGAAACTCATCAATATATTGGGTCTGGGAGGTACAAATTAGTGGTAGAAGGCATACTGAGTATTCACAAGGCCCTGGGTAAAATCCCAATAAATAAATAAATAAATAAATAAATAAATAAGACAAGCCAGCAGAGCCTTGGAACATTCATTCATTCATTTATTTATTTATTTAAGCACTGGGGATTGAACTCACAATCTAGCACTTGCCAGACAGGTACTTGTGCTGCAGAGCTAAATCCCTGGCCATTTTTTTTTTTTTTTTTTTTTTTTTTTGGGTATTGGAGATCACACTCATAGCCTTGTGCACTTATGCCACTGAGCCTACTTTGGAAAATTTAATAAAATTCAAAATTGCAAAGTGGGGGGTAAGGAAGCAGAGACATACCTTTAGCATTTATTCATTCTAACATTTACATTTGGCTTTATCACGGAGTTGTTTTATTCTAGAATAAGTTCACTAAGGAGCTAGTTATTTCCATATGAAATCAAAACAAAAGTGTAATCTAATTGGATAGGGCTTCCTTTCAAGGAAAAGTTTTTTTGAAAACAATCAGTATCTTTTTTTGTTGTTGTTACTGCGGATCGAACTCATAACCTCACACTTAGCAGGTGAGTGCTTGAGCCGCTGAGCTAAATCCCTCACCTAACAATCAGTATCTAAAGTAAAAATAGAAATATCCTTTCTCAAACACTTAAACAGCTGCCAGAATACTGGAATAGGCACTATTTATAAAGCATATAACTACTTAAACTCCTTTTTTTCTAGACCAAAGACAATGCCTCTGCAAATGACCTGGGAAAAGGTCAAATGAAGAAAGAGAGAGAACATCACCCTTAATGACACTAATTAAGTCACTTCCACTGGTTTGTTAGAAATTAAGGGACTCTTCCTGGGGCAGGAGGAAAGCCCTTGAGCCGAAAGAATAAAGTAGAAGGAGGCCATCTACAGGACATTAGAGAAAGCTTTCTTTTTCCCCAAATCAAGCACACAATTAGGTTCTGCTATTCCATATCCAGGTCAAACTGGGTAATTCTTAGGTAACACTAAGTAAACCCTTTAGTATCAGCATTCTCTTGATGATGGCCTCATCCATGTCCGAGCCAGTAACTAAAAGCCAGTATGTTGCAATTGATTCCTTTATTTTCCAATCAGCCAACAGTCTGGACTTAAGGCTTTCTTCCCTTTTTCCGCAATGACTGTCCTTCTCCAGAGAAAGCAACGAATCTGCCTCCAGCTTCATCCTAGGTGTGAAGATAAGAAACTATTTTCAGAAACTCTTTGGAAGTTTATAGTAAATATTTTACTTTGTGGACTTGTGAATCATTCACCCATTGTCTTCCCAATATATAGTACGAAAGGCCTCTGCAATATAAGTACAAATCATTATTTATTGTGCTGAGACACAAATTTCCGTTGCCTTTGTTTTCAGATTGAATATACAAATTCTCCTTGACTTATGGAGAGGGTAGGTCCTGATAGATTCATTCCAAACTGGAAATATTGTGAAGTTGGAAAGCATTTAACAGGCGTGTGGCACATGCCTATAACCCCAGCACTTGGAAAGCTGAGGCCAGAAGCCTGCCTCAAGTTTGAGGCCAGCCTGGACTACATAGGGAAATCTTGTCTCAAAAAAGCAAAAAACAACAATACAAGTAAAATGCACTTAATATACCCAACCTATCAAACATGGTAGCTTAGCAGCATAGCATAGCATCCAACATCCCATTTTGACAGTGGCTGATTGAGGGAGCTGTGACTCAATACTGCTGTCTAACAATGTAGAGAAGACTGTATTACGTATCAAGAAAAATCACCCAAAAATAAACCTGCATTCACATTTCTGAATGTGCTTCTATCAACAGTCTTCCCATTTAATTTTGAAGGCTTAAGCCAATGAATTTCTTATCTGGAATGCTCTAGAGTCTGCAGAGTATTCTGTCACACAACAGAGCCAGTCTTCTGACGTTTGATGTCCCTGTAACTTCTAAGTTTGAAGTAATATAAATTGCTGTGGCAAGCAGCTTAATGTTTGTACACAGCTGCTTTTTCCTAGAAGAATTTCTAGGTGAAAGAGTACACATTAATTCCTTTAAAGCTTTTACTGATTGGTGGGTTGTGGTGTTAAGGATGAATCCAAGACCTCTGCACTGAGCTACACCCTCCTAGCACTTTTTACTTTTAAAATTTTTATTTAATTAATTAATTTGAGACAAGGTCTTTTTATGTAGTCCAGGACAGCTGTGAAATCAGTATATAGCTCAGGCTGGCCTCAAACTCACAGCCTATCTTCTTGCTTCGGTTTCCTGAATATTGGGATTACAGGGATGGACCACTGTGCCTGGCTTATTACTATTAGGAAGTGGGATCTGGATGGAGAATATATTTCTGCTCGAGGTTCCTCTCTTCTGTTTCCTAGCTGTCATGATATACGTAGTTTTTCACCCCCGTGTCCCTCTGCTATGTCATTTATGTCTTGGAGCTTGTGGATTATGAACCAAACTGTGAACCTTTCTTCTTTTTTTTTTTTTTTTTTTTGGTCTTTTTGAGACAGAGTCTCACAATGTAGTTTAGGCTGGCCTTGGGCTCACTTTGTAGCCCAGAATGGTCTCGAACTCACAATGATTCTCCTGCCTAAGCCTCCCAAGTGCTGGGATTACAGGCATGTGCTACTACACTTGGCTGAACCTTTCTTCTTTTAAGGTATGTATTGGGTATTTTGACCTAGGGATAAGAACGTAAGATACTGGGGCCTCAAGTCTGAGTCTACTAAAAGCCAGCCTGCAACTGGTGAAGTCCTAGACAGAGGTGCCAGAGGATGAAGCCTGATTAAGGGACTATATCTGTTCCTCTAGGCATGGAAGGTTCGCAACACTTCTGTCAGTTTGAGGAATGTTGATGCCTGAAGTAGCTGTAAGTGGTACTTAGGTATGCAGACATAGATAGCATTGCAGTCTCTGTTCCTAACTACCTCAAATGCTAGAGGGGAAGAGTTTAGTTGTCACGGGGACAAGTTGCCAAACACTGGTTCTATCTGGTAGGCCATTTGAAACAGGTTACAGCCTATCTGCCCTCTGCCTATTCCAGATGAGCTGCTAAACTACCCATGGATTCCCAAGCATCCAATCCTATAAGAAAAGGTGTTCTAGAAACATTCACCATGTTTACATGACTGTGTCTCAGCCTTATGACAAAAGCTATCACCCTGGAATGAGTTCCCACACGGCGGACACTTCTCTAGCCAAATGCTATTCCATGCTCCTGTGATAGGGTAATGTTCAGCCAAAAGAGGCCTGTTGTTTGGATATCTAATTGAAGGTCATTTCCGGAGTTTTGTGGCACTTAAGTGGGTCAGGAGCACTGCTCCCTGGGGCCAGAGAATCCTCACCTCTGGATCTTTACATTGAATGGCACAAATGAAGACAAACCAAAGCACTCTCCTCAAAGGGCTGTTTTGGTGGTTAGAGGTGTTACACATATAACACTTAGCATAGTGCCTAACTAGCAAGACGACCTCTGACAACCAGTATTGTGTTGGTCACCATTGCTAGGTGATGCCAAAGTGTGGCAATGATGGTAGACAGGCACTTAAATCCTACTGCTTCCCACTGCCCTTGTGGTTCAGGCAAGCTGTTGTCAGAAGCAAGTGTGCCTATCCTCAGGGCACGCATCCAACAATCTTTGCACAACACTCTGATTACTGCTTGGGGTGAAACACCTGCTGGGACTGGCCATATGGCCTCAAAGTGTTCATGCCTGCAGGATGCTCAGCCCTAACCTTCTATTCCATGACCATCCTGCTTGGCTACAAGAGTGTTGTCCAGATTGCTAGAAAAAAGTGAAAAGAGAAAATAAAGCCCACATAGGGCAACCAGCTCTTTGATGACAGAGCCTGAAGTGGCTCCTGACCACAAGATGCCTGGCTTTACCCTGTAGAGGCCCCCACAGGCTCTATACAAGCAGCAAGGCCTTTAAGAGAGGAGGGCTCCAGGAAGGTGAAAATATGACAGAAACCTCCTATTCAGAATAGTAACTACCTAAGTCACTAAAACTTACCTCTTCAACTTTTTTGACGAGTGGACGTGAATTTCTGATGAAAGTTATCTTACCAAGTTTAAATTCGTAATTAGGAATTCCTCTGTGAAAAAGACACAGCAATGTTAGTTTTTCAGGAAGAAAGAGCTAAACTTCACTTCTGATAACCCGGCAAAAGAAAACATAAAAGACAAGTTTTCATGGTGACCCATTCTCGGAAATATTGCTGCATCCCAACATAGATCTTTGTCCAGCCCTTGGCAGTGCTTCCTAGCATTCTTCTAGCAGAGAACCAGCACAAAAATGGTCCTAGTTTAGCATAAATATTGGGTGTAATAGTTGGGCTTGACTCTAATCTGACCTGTATTAAGGAGTCATCTCACTGCAATGGTTTTATTCACATAACTCTTAGAGGCCAGATAAAACAACCTATTTCTAGCATTCTCCTTCTGCTCACACATAGTAGAGAGCTAACTCATCTTATCTGACCCGACTATGATAGCCACGAAAGGAAGGGTCTGTTGAGTAACTAGACTCAATGAAGTCATATCCTCCATACCTGGAAACCAGATGGAAATTTGAGCCTACTAGCCTAGGCTTTGTCTCTTCAAGGGGCTAGCTCAGACTCTCCTTAGACAATAACAAAACATCTGGCAGAGGCAGAGCCAGGACAGACCTACCTTTTAATGTCGCCAGGCTTGATGGGCGATGGACTGGGCTCAACCCCTTTCTTCTTTCCATCCAGTCTATTCCCAGAACCTGAGAAGGCCTAAACAGGGATGTAGGAGTATACAGTGAGCCCTGAGATGGAGCACAGATATGTCCTTTTCTTAGAGACTGCTGTAGGGATATGAGTTGAGAGTGCTGCCAAGACACCATCAGAACTAAAGCCCTTACTCCTCTACTGCTAGAGTCTTGGCAAATGATTTCTCTCCACCTAGCTGGCAGGAGACTGCTAGAACTGATAAAAGCCATCTTATCAGGGCAGCCAGGGGCCAGTGTTGAAGTGAATTTGTCTAGCCCTCGCCTTTGCAAGGGCTACCCAGCTCAATCCCTGGTAGGTGGACTAAGGCCTCTGCCCCTAGGTTCAGCTTCCTGCATAACCAGTCATAATCTCTCCATTGTTTCCTAGTACCCTGATATCCATACATGAACCATCTCTACCTGCTTCCCGGGTAGCCTAACTGGGTCCTAATGATCATATATGCAGCTTACTTTCAGTCTGGGCAAAGAAAAATAGAACATGCGTTTAGAGAGAAATAAAAGCAAGAGTAAATACTAGTGAACCTACAACAGTGGTGGTGAACCTATGGCATACGTGCTATACTGGGCATGCAAAACCAGGTTACTCCAGCAGCTGAGCTTTGGATAAGAGTGCACATAGGAGCGCAAGCTCAGAAAGTAGCACTAGGGTGATGACATGATGAGATGAGACTCGTTAGCTGTTAGTTATTCAAGTTTTCACGTGGCTGGTCAGTGTGTTGCCAAGGATAGATATATTTACTTGGACTGGCTATGAATTCTAATACATTTGTTTTTATTAACACAAGATTTTAGCTTTAAGTTTTATGAAAATTGAAATTTAATATCTAAAATTTAGTGGAGATGCTTTGAGATTCTTTTAATGTTGTACTATCCCCCACCATATCTGAATTTGCAGCAACATATCTAGTTGTTTGTGAAAAATTTATGCAAACAAAAGTGAAGATATATATTTGTTTGAACTGACTGATTTTAGCAGAAGCCCCCACAAGGTAGGAAATGTACTCAGATGCCTTCTGCAGAGCAGGCCAAATGCCACTGGTCAGTGAAACACTGCTCCTATGCTGGGGTTAGGAAATTCAAGAGAAACCCCACCTGAGAATCACTGCCATAGATTTTTGATTCAGGGAATATCTAATTCTTTCTTTAGTTAGTATCATTAGCTATTTTTGGTATAGGGATGGATTTGTTTCGGTACTTTACTTTTTAAAAATTTTGTGTTTTTGCAGACTCCAAATCTTGAATACCAAAAAATGACTACAGCTAAAAAAGCAGAACTGAAAACAAGTAGCGGAAGACCATTCCAAAAGGCCTGTATGGCAGAAAGGATGTTTTATGATATCAAAACATTTGAGAGAAAACTGCAGGTTTTGGAAAAAGACCTTGAAAGGGGCAGCTGAAATATTTTCCAAATCAAAAAATGCATTTTGGAAATTATACAGTATCTTCAGAATTTCCTACAAGCCATCAATAAGTCTACAAGAAATTTTCTACCATTATAGCATCTGCCAAGGAAAACTTTTTTACAATTTTTACAATTCCATAAGATGGAGACAAGTTTACTTTTTTTTTTTACTTCTCTAGATTAAGTCAGATTTGAAGAGCTTGATCTTTCCTGCTTTCACTGGTTAAACTCTAGAAATATAGAAATGGAGCTGTTGGAATTTCAAGAAAGCTCTAGCTGAAAAATAAATTCTATGACTTGCATGCCACCCTTGAGAAGATAGACTATGAAAAGATGACAAAGAAGAACACAGTAATTCTGAAAGTGAAATCCTTAAAGTGTGGAATTCTCTGCCAAATAATTTTAAGTCAATGAAAGCATTTAGAACTGCTTATCTTACTTTATTTGGTTCATCTTATACTTTTGAGCAACTGTTTTCAGTTTTGAATTATATCTAATCTGATACAAGAAACAGACTAATAGATGATCCAAGTACTGCATGTGCTGCTGTCACACTAATGAAGTGTAAGCCAGGGTTTGAGAAATTATCAGCATGCATACGACAACAAAGATCACATTAATTGTGCAAAAGCTGGCCAAATGCAAATTTTTACCTTTCAATAAAAAGCTATTTATATCATTGAAAGCTTTGTTATTATGTTTTTCTTTTAAGATTAAAGATGTTAATATATGAGTTGTTTTTTCTAAACTAAAACCTCAGTATTCACGTTCAATTGCAGTGTTGGCACTTTGTGATAAGTAATTTTTGGGTTGTAGTTCGGACACTTGGTCTTTAAAAGGTTCACCATAACTGACCTAAAACAAAGATATTTATGTCTGTGGTACTAGTTTAAGTTTTTGGTAGGGTAGAAATTTTGAAAAAGAACATGAAAAAGTTGTGGCTGCCTTATAGGGTTGCTAGGATTACAGAAGAAAATGGATGCATAAAAAGGTTTGGTAATTAAGTAAGTGCCTCATTAACATATTCATGGATGGATACCCAGAGCCCAACCCTGCTGATGTCTAAAAAGCATCACAGAGATAGCTTAGAGTGAATGTCCTGGTTCAAGGGAGCAGAGATTAAGATGTACAGCCTGGTACTCACACGGAAGCCCAGCTCTCCAGCATAGCCACTGTGGTCAGCTTCATTTTCCTGATGGGAAGACAGAAAACAGGAAATGAGCTTCTCAGCAGGAACACCTAGCTTTTCCCTTAGTGTCTACTTTCCACTGCTGTCCAGCCCTTCTATTAGGATATACTGTCCCCTAAAGAGTAGGGGGAAGAGAACCTGGAAATGTAAAGGTGCCAGCCCAGGCAAGACCAAGCAAAATAAAAAAGCACTGGAACAACACCAGAAAAAAAAAGAGGAAAAGTCTGATATGGGTTGGGAATGGTCTCCAGAAAAACCACTTACTGTTGACTCCTCATGCTGGACTTGTCTTTCGGGTTCTTTGTAGCCCAGAGGAGCATCAAAGTCCACCTACATTTTTCAGATGAAAGATAAAATTTTGAGATATGGCCACACTTAGCTTTGGCTATTCTGAGATAACTACAGATTCATATGTAGGTCTAAGAAATGACACTGAGATATATGCCTGATACACTTTTGCCAACAACACTTTACAAACTGCTGTAGGACAACACACATTAGCAAATATTGCTCTTACATATAGTGCCCCCAACTTATGTATGCATGTGTAGGGGGATGTTTACATGTATATGTGCACGATTAGTTCTAATTAATTTTATCACCATGCAAGACTCTGTATCTACCACTATAGTGAAGATACTGAACAGTTCCACTAGCACAAGAGTCCTGCCCATGTCCCTGGTAATCACTAATCTTTCACATCTGAAGTCCTGATACCTTAAGAATGTCACATAAAGGAAAGCAGCCCCATATGTAGCCTGTTGGGACTGGCCTTCTTACTCACATTAGGACGTTATATGCATCAGCAATTTGTCTCTACTCAGGAGATTTCCTTCACTTTTTTTTTTTTGTTTTGTTTTTTCAAATAAGGTCTTGCTTTATAGTACAGGCTAGCTTTAAACTCACCATTAACCCTGAGCTGGCCTCAAACTTTCAGTGATCCTCCTGCTGCAGCCTCCTGAATGCTGGAATCACAGGCATATGCTACCATGCCTGATTCTCTTTAGCACTTAAGAATATTCATTTTTTTACAGTCTGAGCAGACTGTAAATTCACCCACTTCTACAGTGGTAGCAAAGTCTCCCTTTGAACCTTGGAATGGTTCACTAGGTAAACAGCCTCCTCTGATGTTCTGATAGCATCTACCTCCCAAAGTAGAGGTACTAAGGGACAATTTCCAGGGGCTCTAGGTGAGCCCAATTAAACTATAAAAAGTTACTCACATTCATGTCACATTCAATGATGGACACAGCCTTGTCAGGTTTGGTTTCCATCACCCGTAATTCATAGATCTGCAGGAAGAACACATAAATGAGTTGGATAGTTTCGAGGTAGCATTGGGGGCTGGCAACATCTGCTTAGTAGAACTTGCTACCTGGAATATGTGGACAAAGCCTGCACGCTTATGACACCAGCCCCCAGTTTCACGTCTTCCTTCAACAGTGAGGCTCAGGGGGAGGTTGCCTTTATGTTCAGTACTGTGAGGATGCCATTACTCATATATGGTTCTAATTAGACCAGTAGTGGTTTCGAATGGCAGTTATGTATCATAATACAAAAGATACTACCTTTTATTCAGAAAGTTCACTTCTAGGAATTTCTTCCAACTAAATAATTAACTAAATAAGTACCCAAGAGGAAAATTCTAAGAAAACTTACTGCATCATTGCTAATAATAATGTATGTCCAAAATTCCTACTACTAGATTAACGATAAGAACAATAACATGAGCTGAGTGTGGTCGCTCACACCTGTAATCCCAGCACTCAGGAAGCTGAGGCAGGAAGGTCATTGTGAGTTTGAGCTCAGCCTAGGCTACAAAGTGAGCTCAAGGCTAGCCTGAATTGCATAATGAGACTCTGTCTCAAAAGACAAAAAAAAAAAAAAAAGAAATGTAACATGGCCAGGCATGGTGGTGGACACCTGTAATTCTACCACTTGGGACACTGAGGCAATAAGATAACCACGAGTTTGAGGCCAGCCTGGACTACACAGTGAGTTCAAGGCCAGCCTGAGCTATACAGTGAAATCCTGCCTCAAGCAAAACAAAAAAGACAAAAGCAAAAATAAAAACAAATAAGCCAATAACATGAAGGCTGTCTATAATTAATTGCAAAAACTTAAAATATTCAGTTATGCTAGGAACAAAAAAATATATTTCTGTACACTTTTATATTAAAAAAAAGGGTATGATTTAAAACCCACAAATATGGAAAAGTGTGGGTTATCAGTATCAGGTGCCTCAAATATAAGAAAACTGTCAGAGAAGAAGGTAGAGTCCTACATTGACATCAAATGAGTAACTGGCTTCCAGACCCTGCAAGGGAGGACCTCGTTGGTTCAGGCTGTGGGGGCTCCAGGAAGAGGAACCAGGTTGGGCTCATTCTTGAATACTGAAGGTTGGCACTGGCAGTAGCTCCATGAGGTCAACTGTTAACTGTTACAATGGATGAGAATCACCCATACTGCTGTGCCCTAAATCTACAGTAGTCAATTTGTGGCACAATTTCCAATTATCACACTTAGTCACCTATAAATGCAACCAATCCTTGAAACATTGAGTGAATTACGACTCTAAATATGAATCTACGCAAAAAATTCTGCGTTTTTTGGTTTTGTTTTTGAGATAGGGTCTTGCTGTGTAGGTTAGGCTGGCTTTGAACTTAGTACGCAGCCTGGGCTAAAACTCAAAGATCCACCTCAGTCTCCTGAGTGCTAGAATTACAGAAGCATGCCACCATACCCAGTCAGAAAATTTTAAAACACAAACATGCAGTACTCACATGATGGATTCCAGTAATACCCTGTTTAAAAAGAAGCCCTATTCAAATAGCAGAATGGATCATGCAAGTGGGTCTTCTTAGGCAGAAGCTGTGACAAGGTTGGTTTACATACCTTCTCATTGTAGTTGATAGCAATCACATCCCCAGTGGTCAGACAGGCAAAGTTTCTCAGTGCATTTTCTAATCTGTGGACATACTGTCAAGGCAATATGGCAAGACACACAACTTCTGTATGTAATGAGTGTGAGAGGTTGCATGGGTACTATCACATAGACAGGCAGTATGTATCAAAGGGGTACTAAAACACACAGCTTTGGCATGTGGATGAAGCTGGGTAGTACAGTGCTTGCCTAGAGCACTGAAACAAATCTCTAAGTTCGATCCCTAGCACTGCAAAAACAATTAACAAAAACATGCAGGTCTAATATTTTCAAAATATTTTCAGTGATGCTGCAAGGGAGTACTCTTTTACTTAAACATGGAGAAGCTGAGCCTAAATTGAGCCCTAAAATCCAGAACAGTTGGCCCCTGAGGAAAGAAATGGCTTCTTGCATCACTTTTGCATGCCCTGGTAGATGCTCTGGTGTAAGCTTGCTACCTTCTGTGTTTTACACAGCTAGCTGCTTCCCAGCTGACAAAAGTGATACCTTTTCTCTCTGCAGTAACAAGTTTATCATGCTAACAGAAATGGCTTCTGAAAACAATCCTGCAAGTCTCATTTGCAATATGTATAAAAATAAAAAGATCAGAAGGGGCTATGATCAGAGGCAGGGGCCCTTTCTGGTCAGTGACAGCCAAACATCTTTAGAAAAAGCAGCTTTTCCCACAGGACATCCCCCTACCTGCAGGATAGGAAGCCTCCACCAATGACTATTCCATGGGCAGAGTGCTCAGCACGAACCCAGGTTCAGGAGTCAGCCAGCAGGGGCCACCGTGTCTACGACATAATTAGCAAAAGGCTTAATATGGCCTGTTCACATGCAGGACATGATGACCTGCATCTTACTGCTGACAATGGGCCTGGAGACAGCAGAAGGAAAAGGAGATAGTAGGCCTGGATACAGTGAAAAAGTGGAGAGGGAGGCAGATATTTTTCCCCTCTTAATTTTCCATGTTTTTTTTTTTTTTAAACTAGGCACCTTAAAAAATAAATAGGGCTGGGTTTGCAGTGAGAGCATTTGATTTGCATGCACAATACCCTGAGTTCAATCTTCAAAATAATGCTTGCAATGCTGTGCAGCCTTGACTAGCCTTGAATTTGTAATCCTATCTAGTGTAGGCCACCATGTCCAGTTTGTATTATGATTTAACAAGCCAAATGAGCCATCGAACTAGTTGCACAGTCCACACACTACATCACTCAGCTACACTGGCGACATCCTTACATAGAAACACATATACCTGCCTTAAGTGCAAGGGTGAACATTAAAAAAAAAAAAAAAAAATCATGAGAGCCTAAAACCTTTGCTTTCTGCTTTGAGACAGAAAATGGTTTGGAGTGAATGAGCTTAAGCCTGGGCATATAGTGGGGTTGACTGGGTAGCTCATAGCTGAGGGACCAGGGGTCCATAGAGGGCCTGAAGACAATGGGAGATGAGCCATTTTTCTACTGCATGCACTGTGCATCCTGCACTTTGTGCTAGACAGAAAGTCCAACTGAAAAAAGGATTCTACAAAGTTTCTGGAAAGTGACCAAAGAAGCCCAATGAACACTCACTCCACTTGACCAAGACTGAGAGTGAGGAGGATGTTTTGGTTAAATACTTTTTTAAAGATATGGTCTTACCATGTAGTTCAGGCTGTTCTTGAATGCTGTGTAGCCCAGGCTGGTCTTGCACTCACAGTGATCCTCCCACCTTAACCTCCTGAGTCACCTGAGATTACAGGCATGTGCCATCTCAACTAGCTATATGCTATTATTCTTAAATTACAACTTCAACCACGATTAACAGTGTGTCCCCCAAAGTAGGCACAAATTTAACAAATGCATGATGGTTAATGACTGCCAGAGCATTCTTCTTTGAGCAGCCCTTCTTTTGGTGACAAAAGGGATGGAAACCAGGGACTCACACATACTGGGCAAGTTCTCTACTGCTGAGCTATATCCCCTGCCCCCAGCTCTTCTTATTTCAAAAGGATACACTGCTTTGGGGTTGGTGATATCCAGGAAGTCTGGGCTCTGAGGCTGGAATTTGGAGTAGGTGGCCACTTGCAGGTTGACACTCTCCACCTGAACCAGTCCCCCTTCCTCCAACAACAAATTCTGCATCATCTGAAAGGATCCAGAAGAAGGTTGCATGAAACGCCTAAAGGCTACTCCGGCTGCCATCTTCCCACACACACACTTGAGGATAGGTAACTTCATTGTGATATAATATCAAGAAGGAGGAAGAAAAATCGTGATGGAAACACGTGGAAAGAAAAAGGTCAAAAAAGGAGTTCGACAAAGGTTAATTAGACCACTTCACTGTCAGCCATGTGAATTTGCCACCATGTTTTCTGGAATAAAATATTTCCCTGGGATGCTTAGCTCAACTTCTGGCTCCCAACTGATCCAAAAGCAACTTCCAAAGCTCTGAGTAAACAGGACTGCACGTTGGTGGGATGATGACAGCCCAAGGTGAGGATGACCTTGCATGGAATAGCTTGTCATGCCTGAGGCAGTAAGGTAGTTACAAGGTCCCAGAAATGTCTGTTACAGAGGGATATAAAAAAACTGATGATACCCTCACCCACCTCTTAAACCATCCAACAAGGTAGACGATGGCTGAGGAAGGAGATGGAAGACATAAACATGGCCTATGAGAACCTGGCTTGTGGTGAGCAGGGACACTATAGTGTGGGCAAGTCTCAGTTTGGCGGTAAGTAAAGAGGAGCCCAAATATCCTGGAATGAGTTATTTATTTTTCTTATTTTAAACCTTCTTCCAGAGAATCTTAGACACATACAGAAGCTGAGAAACCCAGAGTGAATTTCACACATCCCGCCCTGACAAGTTATCATGGTAATCAAGATGAAGTCCAGCTTCTCTGATTTATCAGTGCCACGGCATTCCCCAAACCCATCCCATACCAGACCACCCTGAAGTAAATCCCAGGTGCCACAGCCCAAAGAAAAGAGAGCAGGAGGCCATGGAGCAAGTGAGATGGGGAAGCTTATCTGGAAAGTAGGGTGTACCAAGAGCTGTAATGTGGAGGAAGACTGGACTCAGCCAGGAGTGACACATGAGAGTGGGCACTGGAATGAGCCTGTGGAGGCCCTAACCCAGTAGTGCTGAAAGATGCTCATCAGGATGGAAATGACAGAAATAGAGGAGTGGTTGTTCCTCCAAATGCCACAGGCAGCCAGAGGTAATCATAGTGGGATAGTAAAGCAGCTGGCTTTGACAAATGATGGTTCTGTGACTTTGGGGAATGGAAGTGAGGAGAAAGCACAGGCCTCCTGTTGAGGAGCTGGCAAGGCCTACCACTCATGAAGGGCCCAGGACCCAGCCAAAGAAGGTAAGTCATCCCCACAGTGGCACAAGCAAGGTTATTTCCTGTAGGAAGGAAGGGATTTTTAGAATTTGTAATCACTTTTAATATCAGAGGGAGGAAATACTATTTTTGAAAGTGTGCCATTTCTGAACACTGCTCTTGTAGCATGGGGCCTCAGGTGTGACAGCTAACCCACTTCTGTATGTTCCCAGCCCACACAGAGGATCCCTAGTACCTGAAAAAATTAAAGCACAGAAAAAAGGATATATGTGTTTCTCTGTGGGCTTTCCAAAGATAAGGGTGTTACAGCTTGGGAGAGGCTGGGAGTAGGGGCAGGGAGAGAAAGGAAAAGGAAGCTACATCGTTTTTAAGGCCAGCTATGTGGAATGGTCATCACCTCAGACTCATACCTAAAAGGGTTACCTGTCTGAGCCAGCTTTAGAGACTCTCATGTCTTTGATGTCTAGGTGTGCAATGACATCCTTCAAGTCTACTAGACTCGTGTGTCCACAGCCAAGTAGACTGCATAAGGCATAGCAGAGTGCACTGTTTTAAATCCCTACCTCTCACTGGACTATTCTGCTTTCAAGCAGGATTGACTCTTGAGTATGCGTACACAAGGTGAGGTTGGAGTTTCTACTTACGAAGTCTCCATTTTGTGACAGGCAAAGGGTCAAAAACTCTCCAGAGGGGCTGGGGATTTAGCTCAGGGGCATAAGCACCTTCCTTGCAAGTGTGCGGTCGTGAGTTCGATCCCTGGTACTGATAAAAACAAAAAAGACAAAAAAAAAAAAAAAAAAAAAAAAAAAAAAAAAAAAAAAACAAAACCAAAAAACCAAAAAAACAAAACTCTCCAGAGACCCTGACAGCCCCACTCACCCAGTGTGGAAGGTAACAGATGCCCTCATCAGCCACGAATTCCAGCACACCGCAGTGTGTCATGCGGTCAGAATTCTTATTTGTCAGTTTGAACAGCATGGGATAGGTAATGTTAAGTCGGCCTAAGAAAAAAAAAAGATGTTATGAGGCATGGTTCAGGATACCCTGAGACACAGCTCCTATGAAGCAGAGAAGCCTATTTTATTCAACACTGTCCCTTGGAAGGAGCTTCCTCCCTGTTCACAGAGGCTTTATTCCCCACACTTGAATATTTGCCCTGCTGCAGCTTCTGCCCTTCAACAAACTCCTTACTGCTCAAGGTGCCCAAGTGATGCATCACTATCTAGAAGAACACAGAGAATAGCTTCGAGGAGCCTGGAAATGTCTGGTGACTCAGTCATGTAGCACTGGTACCAACTTGACACTGTACAACCCAGGCAAGCACTCTGTTATTGAGCTATGTTCCTCACCATGAAATTAAAAATTTAATAACAGGCTCATATATTTGTCAGTAACTTAAGTGCCAGTCATGTGCTAGACAAAAATCCCTAGAATCAAAAGTTTCAAATTAGAATGAGAGAGAAAACAAACATGCATACCCAAGTGCAGTAGGTGCTATGGAAAGGTCAGGGCAGGAGGGGGCAGGGCCACTGGGCAGGCAGGCTAGGGAGGCAATCCAAGCAGAGTGGCCAGAATGAGCATAGGAATGCAAGAGCAGAACCCAGGCAGTTTAAAGAAAGATAGACAACTGGGCAAAACAGGCTGGGGATGGGTGTAGAAATGGTCAGGAATGCAAAGGGAGATTGGGGTGATACCATGAAGGGCAAAACCTAGTGTCGGGGTCTATAAGCCATATGGGCTAAGCAAGGTCATGACAGTATGTCCTTTCACTTCACTGGTTGATGAGGTGAGAGCTGTAAGGGCAGAAGTAGGTGGTAAGCAGGACAGCTGGCAGGCTACCTCAGAAGTTGCAAGGGGATAGAATGGAGACGCTGTCCATGGGAGGTAGGAAACACAGGGGACTAGGCTCTGGGGGAGGCATCTGATAAGGTACTGATAGTGGTGTTCTGCCCCAGACCCTTGTTTGGTCTTTCCAGAAGAGTCCAGAAAGTATAATTATCATCTCCCTTTTATCCACAGCCAAGCTGAAGTGTGAAGGTAAAGTAGACAAATTAGATGCTCAAGTGGTGATGCTTTGATTCAAATGCAGGCTGTTGGCTTCAGTCTGAGGACTACTAAGCCCCAGAGGTAGATCTGACCTTGTCAGGTTAGGCAAACATTATCAACAGAAACCCATGTGGCATCAGGAGGAAAAGTGGATTTCTGAACTCTCTCTAAAATTCTAATAAAACAAAGCAAGCACAGAGCTGGGGCAGGATGCTCTGGAGAAGCCCAGGAAGCAGCACCTTATCACAGAGGTGCACTAGGGATGGGTCAGTAAGTCTCTTTGGAACACTAAGGGTCACACCCAGTACTTAGTTCTTTTCAGCTCATCCTGAAAACAAGGCCCTTCAAAAATGCTGTTTCTTCTTTGGAATGACTAGTCTGTGAATACTACTACAATTGTAAGCCCCATGACTCTAACCACCTACTGCTGAGCTAAGGACTCTACTGCGTATGGCCACAGCCCAAGGTTTGTCTTTTCCTTCATGGCTGGAATCAAATGGGCTTGGTTTGTTTATATTCATGCTGCAGCAGCTCCAATGCACAACGGCTATGGATATCTCTGATTAAGGAAGACAACACTGAGGTCAAGAGAAGCCAAGTCATGAATCTATAGTCAGGTTGGGCAAGATAGAAAAGCTAAGATACCAGAGCCAGCACGTTCTCCACAAGCTACTACTATATCCCCATGACTATGTTCCCCAGGAGGACTTCAGTGGAAATGTCTTCAAGTTCTAAAAGGCAAGATTAAGGCTGTCCATTAAGGCTTTCCATATTTGAAGCAAAGGGTTTCTTGGTTGCTCTTTTCAGATAAAAGATTTGGGGGAAAAGGAAGTGTGTGCCTGGGCTTTGGCTACTAGTATTTATAGATGAGAGCTCAGCAAGAGAAGATGATAGCTCAATCTTTGACCTACTCAGGATGCAGTGGCTTACTGAGGGTGAGAAATGTGGGTACAAGGCTCAGGAAAGATGTTTGGAGAGCAGATGAGGAAGCCTTGCACTGTCCTCTTGTGAAACTCTTTTGTCCTTCATCCTGATACTTTCAGTGAACTCTAACAGATTCCTGAAACAAGTTAGGGGTAGTTCAGAGAGAGGCACTCTCTTCACAGAAACAGGGACCTGAAGGGCCCATGGCACTGGGGAAGTTGAATACTCACTGGTCTAGGACTGCACAGTAGGCCATGACTACACATGACTTTGTCCTGGCACATGTAGCTAGTTCTCCCACCTCAACATGTACCCACAGGAATGAATCCTGACTAGATGTGGACAAAAGTTACCTGTGAGTGTTTACATGCACAGAAGAGCCTATGCTGATTTCTGGAATCAGTATTTATATTACAAAAGTTCTCCAGTCACTTGGAAAATACTTACTGAGTTGATCGAGGGCTGAGGGTGGCATAATTACTGTGGAAAGAATATTCAACAAATTTAAGAAGATAAAAAACAAAAAGACAGATCAAGGGCAAGGAGCAGTTTCTTTGATATTTAAAGGAATTTTTAAACAATATTTTTAGGGTAAGCAGAATTTCATAATGATCTTGCCTAATGAATCTTACTTGACATGATTTATTTCGGGGAGATGAATGTTTCCTCATCATGAAACTAATCATACTTAGCACCCTATTCCCATCATCCATGCCCACTCAGCGAGTCTGAGACAAATGACATTTTTACTCAAAGGCCAGCTTCTGGTGCTTACAAGAAAAGTATGGGCTGGGGAAGAATACAAACTTCATAGATATAGGGAAGAAAAGGTTACTATTCAAAATAAAAACAAGCACATACTCTTCCCTCCTTTCTCCACATCTGACCTGTCATTAGGCCCTGCGAGCATGGACACAGAGAAGCAGCGGTATTGTGTGGAGAAGCGGTTCTGGAAGACCCGGGGAATTGGGTGGTCGAACATGTTGAAAGAGAACTAGAAGGAAAGAGAAACTGGCATTAGAACAGAACAAAGGCACATTTCTTTTTATTTTTAGTGATAGAGTCTTGCTACATTACCTAGGTTAGTTTCAAATAGCTGAAAATATAGGTGAGAGTCACAGTGCCTGTGTACATTTCTTCAAGCCAAAAGTCAAAACATGCCCAGGTCATTAATATTGCTGAATGTGGCTGAAGAACATAATGTACTGAAATCCTGATTAACCAGAAAGTTCTGGTATCTTTAGGAGTAGTGCACTCAAATTCTTTCTGCCTCACCCACTCATCTCTCAGATACAATTCTATCACCTTTAGACAGCACATCTATCCTTATTTCTTTTCTTTTTTTTTTTTTTTTTTGTCTTTTTCCTTTTTATCAGTACCAGGGATCGAACTCATGACTGCCAGCTTGCAAGGCAGGCGCTTATGCCGCTGAGCTAAATCCCCAGCCCCCATCCTTATTTCTTTCAGGAGTGTTCTCATTCTAAGAATCAAGGCTGAACCTTCTATACACATCATACAGACTTGTTACTGACCATCTCATAATCTCCCAACCTGCCATGCTCCTACCTAGGCTAATGCTTCCACTTAGAAACCATTTCCTATTACCATTAATTTAAAAGATACTTACTAATTGATAATTATCTCTTTTTATTGAGTACCTACTATCTACCAAGACACTAGGACAACATAATCTTAGTGGTGTTTGTTCACCGACACAACAGACACCACCGTGTCAGCTAGTTTTAAGCTAAGAAGCAGGGTAAGAGGACACAGAGTTTCTGGGACTGATATTTTAACAGGTTATAGATCAACTTGGGATTTTCTTGAAGTATTTCAAGTACTGTAACATTTGTGAAGAGAATATAAAATTGCACAGTTGGGTATATATGCAAAAGAATTAAAGTTGAGAATATTTCTGCTCATAACAGCACAATTAAAATAGCATAAAGCAGAAGCAACTCAAATGTCCACTGATACATGAATAAAGAAAATGTGTTATACTCATATAGTGGAATATTGTTTACCTTTATTTTATTTTATTTTTTGGTAGCGGGGATCAAACTCACAACCTCGTGCCTGCCAGGGGAGTGCTTATTGCCACTGAGTTAAATTCCCAGGTCCTGTTCACCCTTATAAAGTAGGAAATTCTGTCACATGGATAAGCCTTGAGAATGTTTTGCTAAGTGACATACAACAGTCATACAAGGACTTATACCAAATAACTCCACTCATATAAAATATCTATAATTAATTTAGATACAGAAAGTGGAATCGTGGTTGTCAGGGTAAAAATGGTAAGGAAGGTACCTAATGATAAGTAGTTATGTTTGTAATTACAAAATTAGCAAGCTTAATCAGCTATTTCCCTAAGACATAGCTACAGAATGTGCCTACTTAAAATCTTAAGGCGAGGCCAGGGATTTAGATCAGTGGCATAAGCATCTGCCTGGGAAGACCTAGGTTCTGAGTTCAATCCCCGGTTTTAAAAAAAAAAATCTTAAGGTGTTCACTACTTAGAGCTCTGGTAGAGTACTTTTCAGTCTTTTTGTCTGTCTTAAGTGCCATTTCCAAATCAATCTGGCATGAAAGTACAGCAAAAGATCTTCTTCTGAAAGTACAGCAAAACATCTTCTGAACGACTGAAGCTAGGGGAGTGGAGGCCTCAAGGAAAATCCTTTCATCACACCACTCCAACTAAGCTATTTCTTCTCTTCCAAAAATAAAAGAGCAAAAGGTACACAAAGCATGTAACATCCTTAACAAGCCATCTGCAGTTCATTTTCCTATAAACTTGACCTTCACCTCCCTGCTTGCTTTTGACTCCACGTGTTACTTTCCTTTACTGCTGGCAAACAGTTTTGGCTTCGAATCTCCACTCCTCACTTTTGTGACCTGGCGTAGACTTTCTCTGAAAACTTTAGTTTTTTCTAGTGTAAGATGACAATAATCATCCTTGGCTCCAGGAGGATTGTAGAGATTATAAGGGATAAAATGTGCCGAGGGACTACAGGTATGACCAAAAAAAGGGGGACGAGGGTCAGAAAACGTTAGCTAAGCTCATCACTACTTAAACACAACACAACTGTGTACATCGGAAGACATGAATCCAGATGCAGAGCTGACCGAACTGGGCCAAACTGTTGGATGTTCTTCACGCCAACGGGGATTCCCCGAACGGATTCTCCCTAGGACGTGCCTGATTCTGTTTCCCACTCCCATTCCCAACATACTTTCTAGTTAATTTTGGGTTTATGAAAACCTGTTGCGTGTTGAGCACTTTCGAGACATATGGGTGGACACGAAAGTATGATCTTTCCTACACACAAGGAACTCAAGCCCAGCTAAGAAGGAATGCAAATCATATCCCGGACAAAGGTAGACAAACAGACGCAGTTGGTAATCAACCGTCCGGCTCAGGCCCAAAGAGCCTGGGACTGCCAGGCGGGCCAGACTCCGGCCGGGTGACTCGGCATCTGCGCCGCCGTCTCACTGGGCACCGGTTTGAATTCTAACCTCATTCTCAGCTACCGACTGCTGCCCAGCCGCACTTACCATTATGGACACCGCTTCGCAGACGCCGCTTCTCTCAGGAACTTTAGGATAGGAACCCTGGGGAAGGTCTGTTTACAACCGCTGCAGCCGCCTCACAGAGACCGGACTCTCTAGAACCTCACCGGAAGTACCCGATCTGAGACCCACAGAGGGGGGAGCAGAGGCCGTCGGTTGTAGAGAGAGAAAGCAAGGCCAAGACATAGGATCTAAAAATTAACAAGCATAAACATTAAAATATCTTTCAATAACGTGTTTGTCTATATAGAGATAATTGTAAAGTTAATTTAAAAAGTTTTTGAAAGTACTCCTCGGCAGATGAACTTGGTAGGGTCCATTCCCCTTACTGACTACACTACCCAGAATGCATCTAGAGCCTTACGGCCTTTGGTTTCGCCACTTTGGATTTGGGCGGAAGTAAACTACGCGCCCGCCTTGAAACCGAACCAGATGCTTATTGAAAATTTAAAATGCCGCCTTCAATCGAAATGTAACTAAATTTAATTTATTCTAGGGGTATATTTTTCCGGAAGATGCCCAGCGTGAAACATCAGGTTTTTTTCCCAAAGTAAAGATGTCCGCCGAGAGTGGGGTTTCTGGGTAAATGAGAGTCAGTGTTGAATGAAGCAATCTTATTTGTTCCCACCCCCGGAGACAAAGTAATGCTTATTCGGGAGATTTTTTTCTACCGTGAATGGTGGAGAGCTATTACCCTCCCCAATATGGCCCAATCAGAAAAGAAGAAAGTTTGGATACTTAGAGGCTATTGGTTGGTAGCTTGGACCAATCAGAGAAGCCGTGATTTGGCGGGAGTCTTCCAGTTCTTCGAGTTTTAGTGCAAGTGCTGGGTGTCCTACCTCAGAGGCTATGTTCGTGTCCGATTTTCGCAAGGAATTCTACGAGCTGGTCCAGAGCCAGGTAACTCAGCGCATGACCCGGGCCGGTGCCTTGTCTGTGGGGAAGTGACGAGGGGGAGTGGCCCTGGTGGCCTGGAGGTTAGGGAGCAGCCGGGGTTTAAGTCGCTGAGCTCAACCCGCCCACTGTTCCTCTCAACAGAGAGTCCTTCTCTTCGTGGCCTCGGATGTAGACGCACTGTGTGCTTGCAAAATCATTCAGGTGAGCTCTGAGGACCTAGGAGGGCAGGCCAGGGCTAGAAGTGAGATAACAGTGTGAGTTTGGTTTTGAATATGGTGCAGTTCAACATTGAACTGGGATCAGAAACTTCTCAGAACATTTGAAATTAAGATCAATTTTGGCAACTTTCACAAGTTAAGCAAAATTGATGAACTGTACATTGAGCATGCTCATCGCTGTAACCTAGTTTCTCCCATTAATATTTAGTAACTTCAATTGTCACATTATTTTTCCCTCAGTCCCTCTAGTCCCCCCACCCCGGTGTATTTCAATGTAAATTGTGGACATACTAAATAAGATAAGCTTGAAAATACTCTTTTCAGGCTCTGTTTCAGTGTGATCATGTGCAATACACTCTGGTTCCAGTTTCTGGGTGGCAAGAACTTGAAACTGCGTACCTTGAACATAAAGAACAGGTAAGAAAGATGCATTTTAGAATAATTGAGCTGTTGTGTTTTTTTTTACTCAATTACAATTATTTAATACTTAGTATTCTTTCTACTTCCAGTAGGTTGATTTTTGTCTTCCATGTTACCTAGTTAAGTTGTTAACAACTTAACTAGGTAACATGGAAGACAAAAATATGCTGTGTATATTGATGACTTACCTTTAAGTTAAGGGGATAGAATTGACAAAAAGATATTGAAAATGGGCAGCATTTAACTTTGAATTTTCTTTGCAGAAATTTGGTTGTAAGATGCTTGGAGTTTAGCGGTTTTTAATATGACTTCATTAAAATTATTTTAGAATACATCACTATTTTTTGTTACTTCTTTAAGAAAATGCATCCCAGTTTTCAATTTTAAATTTAGAAATGAGTATTGTCCCTTTGGAATTTAAATAGCAGAGGCCAGGACTCCCCTGGCTTGCATGGGGTCAAGTAAGAAATGAGAGATTATGGGCTGCATAGTGAGGTGCTGGGATATGGAAGAGGTTTCTGGCCACTTCTAGGTCTGTTTTGGCTGAAATAAATTCTCCTTTGGAGTTTCAGTCATAACTTGAAGAATTTGTGCCAATTGGGTATATTTCTAAGGAAAGGTTTTGCTATAGTGATTGTGTGTAATGAAAGTCTTACTACTTAGATGCCCATAAAGTGTGGATTACCCAAAATAGGCCAAAAACTTCAATCTAAACAACACTATTAGCACAGAGAGGTGCTGCAGTCCAGACATGCTAACAACTGAAGCGGCCCCATTGTACATTAGAAGTCGAAGTCTGCTCTTATTTATAAGCATCTTGACCCTATGTACAAAATTGGGTTTGTTGAATTTTACCATGCGCCTCAGAAAGTGGGGGAAGCAAGAGAGTCTACTTTCACAGTATCACCTTGGAGAGGAAATACCCATAGAGTATGTTTAAGCACTTAGCACAAGTCAGCCTTCACTCTTTTTTGAGGCTCTTGCTACGTGTTAGGGCTTACTGTGTCTCAGCAGAGACTTGGAGGCCTAGAAACTTGGGGACTTATCTGTGCCTTTTTATGTTTTGTATAATGTTGCTTCTTGCCTTGGTGAAGGCTGTGTCCTGGTGAAGGGGAAGGGTCCTTCTCAATGCGATTATTTTACATGTTTCCTTTCTGTTTACAGTTTCACTATTTTATTCTTATTAACTGTGGAGCTAATATAGATCTACTGGATATCCTTCAACCTGATGAAGATGCTATATTCTTTGTGTGTGATACCCACAGGCCTATCAATGTTGTGAATGTGTACAATGACACACAGGTACTGGGGCTTTGGGGGTTACCCCTCTTGTATGCTGCCCACTCAACCTATCTGGGCCTTTTTATGCCTTGTGTAATGTTACATCTGGTGAAGCATGTGTTTGGTCCCAATGTGGAATTGTGAATAGCCTGACTATAAGAACCTGGTCTTATCTATCTCTGATGATTGATAAGGAAACTAGCCCTTGGGTTTATGCTGAATGCAGTTATGGAATTTGCTTGACCTGAGATGTATCAGGACCAAAACCTTGTGTCCTAAAATGACTGTGCTTATTCTTTGAAACCCTGGACATCAAGCACATAACCTAGCACTGAGCAAGCCAGCTGAGCTTTTTTGGGCTTGAGCTTTTCTACCCACCAAGGTGTGAGATCCCGACATTCTCAGAGGAGGAACCTCTCCAAGAGAAGTCAGCTGGCAATTGGTTTTAGAGATAGGAGTTGTATTCACTTAGGAATCTGTATCTGTCTTAGTTCATTTTGTAGTGCTATAAGCAAATATCTGAAACTGGGTGCCTTATAAAGAAAAGAGGTTAACTGGTGACACATACCCTAATCCTATCATTTGGGAAGTAGAAGCAGGAGGATTGTGAGTTTGAGACCAGCTAAAGCTGCAGTGAGTTCAAGGCCAAAATGGACCAAAGAGAGAGGCCCTGTCTCAAAAAATGAAACAAGCACACTCAGATTTATTTAGCTTATAATTCTGGAAATTTAAGACCCTGGTGCCAGCATTTGCTGGTTGGCTTAGTTGTAGTGAGGGCTTCATGGGGTATCATATGAGACAAAAAGAGACAGAAGGACCGAGGGAGAGAGAGAGATATCACATACTGAGATAGGAAGCAACCCATGCTTGCAGCAAGGAACCACTCCTAGGAGACCTGATCCATTCCTGAAAGACAACATGAATCCACTTTGAAGGGTAGAATGGTCAAAATCTAATAACCTTCCAGGAAGCTGGCTTTTAATGGTTCTACCATTTCAACACGATCACACCAAAGACCAAGTTTCTAGTTTATGTGGCTTTGTGGGAGCAAACCACATCCAAACTGTAGCAACATTTTCACATCCTTCATCAGGTTCCAAGTTGTGAAGTGTTCATTTGGTTAATGTATGGCATAAGAGGGAGCTGTTTTTTCCAGACTTAAGTAAAGTCTAGGTTTCAAGAAATTGTTTTCAGGTTTTCATAATTCCTGCATACCATGTGGTACAACTCCAGTGCCTCACTGTATAGTAGTGAAAACAAGGAAATGCCTAGGAAATCCAAACTCTTCTCAGACAGGTGACTATTTGTATGTACAGAAAACTTATGAGTCAGCTAACTAGAAATAACAAAGATTCTACAGGAGAAAAACACATTTTTCAAGGAGAGATGAGAGACTCAATTGCTTTTCTGTTTTAAACTTAGATTAAGTTACTCATTAAACAAGATGATGATCTTGAAGTTCCTGCCTATGAAGACCTCTTTAAGGATGAAGAGGAGGATGAAGAGCATTCAGAAAATGAGAGTGATGTATCAGAGCCTTCTGGGAAGCGCACAAGGTTAGAAGAGGTATGTCTGGACCTCTTGTGATATCTTGGGGTAACCTGTATTCTTAAGAGTTACCCCTAGAGCCTGCTGGCCCAGAAGTAATGTTGGGGAAGGGGGTACAGGTGGAAAATGGAAGACTTAGCAGGTGTGGGTACTGACCCTGGGTTCTTCTGTCCCCTCTGGTTTTGTTTCAGGGTACTGGACTTCTCCGTGCTACAGCTTCCTTACCTGTAGGATCCTATCAGATGAAATAGAACTTAAGACAGTTCAGTTCTATGAGTTGCTAACAAATGTGATTTGTTTTATTGAGACAGGGTCTTGCTATGTTTCTCAGGGTAGCTCAAACTTTCAGTGCTCCTGCGTCAACCTTCTAAGTGCTGAGATTATAGGATCATGCCACCAAGCCTTGAAAGCAAACTTTTTTTTAAGGACTAGAAGGACTGGGGAAAAACAATAGTACAAATGTCTCCTCCCTTCTCCATTCTGTTCACAGCATCACTCTTCCTGCAGTCACTGAGAAGGAGCTATGTACCCGTGACCAGGCTCAGTCCCAGACTGTCACTCCAGGGGGAGCATCTGATGTGTGAGCACATGAGTGTTTTTTACCATGAGGCCCTTAGGTCTGAGCTGCTTAAACATCCGGGGCTTAGTAATAGAAGGAGCTTGCTAGAAGCAGAAATGTGGAAGTTATCTGTTCCTAATAATAGCATAGAGAACAGTGTTCTGTTGTTCAGTGTTCAGTGTTAGTTTTGCTGTTGAAGGAACCGTTGACCTGTAGCTCCCGAATCTTGGTGCACAGCTTAGAATTTGCCTCTGGAATGTCTAAGATCTTCCTTTCATCCTTGATCTGAATTCCTGAGGGATGTGCTTTAATGGAGCCATTTTGAGCCATATTTGGGATATTCATGATATCCCCTCTGTGTGGGGAAGGGGCTGTGTTAGAAGGACCAAGGGAGAGAGAGAGAAGCTAGGTTATATGTTTTCTTCTTGCCTTTGCACATTTGTCTCCTGTTTTATAAGAACTTTTGAGTCATCTTGTAGGGAATCTCTTGCATCCACTCTCACATCTTATTTCCTCTTGCCCAGTTCTTGGTCTGTTTGTTTTACTTTCTGACACGCTTTTTGGTCTTTATCTTCTCTTCTGATTTCTAAGAGTTCTTTGTTCTCTGACTATCTCTTTTTATAGCAATCCTTTAACTTTTTTTTCAAGATGTTCTTGCTATGTTACCAGGCTGGACTTAAAGTGATCTCTCTCTTGGCACTACAGGCATGTGCTACCATGCCAGGCAGCATTCCTTTATTTTTTTCCCCCCAAATTCAAATCTTTTCTTAACATTTAGAAACCTTTATTTGCAGCACATACTATATACATTCTTTGTGTGGAGTTGGCACATGTATATAGCACATCTTAATGCCTTTTTTCCCCTCCACTTTCCTTCCTTTCCCTCCATCTCTTGGTCCCCTCCCCTGAGGAAGTTCTGTCTCCCTACTTCTTATTATCATTTATTTTGCCTTTGTTTATAATTAGGTTTCTCATACAAGAGAAACCATGCAATTTTTAAACTTGTGCATCTGATTTATTTCACCTAACATTATGGCCTCAAGGTACGTCCATTTTCCTACAAATGACTCAAGTTTATCTTTTTATGGCAGAGTAGTACTTCATTCTGTATAAATACCTCATTTTCTTTATCCATTTGTCTGTAGATGGACATATAAACTGCTTCCAAGATTTAGTTATGAGGAATTGCATTGCAATAAACATGAGTATGCATATATTGCTATAATATTGTGTTAACTCTTTCAGACAGATACTTAGAAGCAGAATAGCTGGGTCAAATGGAATTTCTAGTTTTAGTTTTTTGAGGCATCTCCATACTGAGTTTCATAGTGGTTGTTCTAGTGTACATTCCCACCAGTGGTGTAGAAGGGTTCCTTTTTCTCTGCAGCCTTGCCAGCATTTGTTATTATTTGATTTCTTTACAATGGCCGTTTCTTCTTGGATAAGATGGTATCTTTGTTGTTTTAAATTTGGCCATTTGTATTTCTGTGAATTTCATTTGCCCATTTTTTTTATCAAGTCTTTTATTTTGAGAGAGGAATCTAGTTTCTAATATTTTGAGTTTTTCATATATTCTAGATGTTAGTCCTCTGTCCTTGAACTTCCCAGAGGTCCTTCCTTTTTTATTTTGGTTTGGTTTGATTTAATTTTTGAAACAGCCTCTTGCTATGTACTTCAGGCTAGCCCAGGCTAGCCTTAAATTTGCTGTGATCCTCCTGTCTCAACCTTCCAAGTGCTGGAATTACAACATGTGCCTCCATGACTAGCTGGATTGGTTCAATTCATTTGCCATTTATGGATTGGGCTATTTGATTTTTGGTGTTAAGTTTTTTGAGATCTTATATTCTAGATGTTAATCCTTAGTCAAAAGAATAGCTGACTAAGATTTTTCCTCCCTTTGTTGGTTGTTTTCTTTGCTGTGCAGAACCTTTTTAGTTTGATGTCTCATTTGTTGATTCTTGGTATTAGAATTCTGTTTGGGAGGTCTTTGCCTGTGTCTATGGCTTCAAGAGTTTCCCCTATTTTCTTCTATCAGTTTCAAAGTTTTATGTCTTAGATTCTTTTTTTTTTTTTTTTTAGACAGGATCTTACTATGTTGTTCATGCTGGCCATGGACTGACTGACTTATGTAGCCCAGGCTGACCTTGAATTCATGACAGTCTTCCTGCTTTAGCCTCCTGAGTGCTGAGATTGTATGTGCACCACCATGGCTGGCATTTTTTAATTGACTTTTGTATAGCAATTGATTTTAAGAGGAATCTGTTTTCAATCTTCTACATATTTCTCTACTCACATTTGTTAAAAAGACTGTCTTTTCTCCAACATACATTTGTTTGGCTCCTTTGTCAAGGATCAGAATAGGGATAGGTTTGTTTCTGTGTCTTCTTTTCCTTATTTCCCCTCCTTAGTCCTGGAGATTGAACCTAAGGCTTTTGCATTGAGCTGTATCCCAAGCACTTGTTTATTTTTTATTTTAAGACAGGGTCTTGCTACCTTGAACAAGTTGAACTTGAACTTTTTATCCTCCTGCCTCAGCCTTCCAGAATGCTAGGATTAGAGGCATGTACCACTATGCCTGGCTGTGTGTATCCTCTATTTGATTCCATTGGTCTACCTTTGATTTTTTTTTTTTTTTTTTTTGTCTTTTTCATTTTTTTCAATACTGGGGATCGAACTCACGACCGCCTGCTTGCAAGGCAGGTGCTTATGCCGCTGAGCTAAATCCTCAGCCCCTACCTTTGAATTTTTGTGCTAGTACTATCCTGGAGTTTTGTATGTGGGAGGTTGTTTTGTATGTGTTTTTTTGTTGTGGTTGTTTTTTTTTTTTTTTTTTTTTTTTTTGTGCCAGGGATCGAACTCATGACCTCGTGCTTGCCAGGCAGGCACTTAAGCCACTAAGCTATATCCCCAGCCCTTGTATGTGTTCTTTCTGAGACAGAGTCTTGTTTGTAGTTCAGGCTGGCCTTGAATTTAGGAATCCTCCTGCCTTAGCCTCTGAAGTGCTGGGATTACAATTGTGCCCCACTACACCTGGTTCCACACTAGAGTTTTTGTTTGTTTGGTTTTTTACTATGAATTTGTAGAATAATTTGAAATTGAGTATTGTGAGGCCTGCAACCTTGCTCATTTTATTTGAGATTGCTTTTTCTATCCTGAGTCTTTTGTGTGTCTGTATGAATTTTCAGATTCTTTTTTATAACTTTGTGTGAAGAATATCATTGGAATTTTGATGTGTATTGCATTGAATCTGTAGGTTGCTTTTGGTAATATGTCATTTTAACACTGAATTCTGCCAATCCATGAACTTGGGAGATGTTTCTGTCTTTTAGTGTTTTCTTTCTTCAGTGTTCTATAATTTTTTTATCATAGAGGTCGTTTACCTGTTGGTTAGGTTGATTCTTAGGTATTTTTTTTTTTTAGGCTATTGTGAATGGAATTGTTTTTCTGATTTCTTTCTCAGTTAGTTCATTATTAGTGTTAGGAAAAGCTATTGACTTTTTTCTTTTTTTTTTTTTTTTTAAGTCTCGGTATGTATTTCCAGCTGGGGTTGAACCATCTATGTAGTCCACGCTGGCCTCGAACCTGTGTCAATCCTCCTGCTTTAGCCTCTCGAGCACTAGGATTATAGACATATACTACCTTTCCCAGCAAGCTGTTGGTTTTTTAATGTTGATTTTGAATGATATTATTTAGCTATTGATGAACTACTTGTTGGGCCTCAAATATCAGTATTTAGTGAGATTAGCTCTGGGAACACTCAAGTTCTGCAGCTAACAGGGTTGGAATTCTTCATTCTGACTTAATAAATAAATAAAACCCAGAACTTTGCACATGATAATTATAGATTTTACCACCCAAATGTGCTTTTTCAGCACCTGTTGTATGCGATTCAGACCCTGAAGTATAAAAGAGAGAAACAAATCCTGCCTTTGCATAGCTTTCTTTCCAGTGGGAGAGACTGATCATGAATATAATTAAAGAATTAATGAGCACAATTAATTAATAATTTCAGGTGGGAAAATAAGAGTAAGGAATTAGGTAGAAAATGGATAGTCAGTCTCTAAGAGACTGCTGAAAACTTGTCCAGAGACTAAATGAAGGGAATGCTCGGATAGAGCATTCACAGACAGAAGGCTCTGAGGTGATTAGGAAGGTCTTAAGGGGGCCTTACACATCATGGCAAAAGGTATAGACAAGGGATAACTGATGAGTGGTTTTGGCAACAAAAAAAAGGATGCTTATTGGTGGCTCAGGCTCCCCATGAAGATACTCCAGTCAATTGGGTAGCTGCTGCTGGCCCTCCTGACCAGCTTTGGGAGTCCCTCACATCCTGTATCCACATAAAAAGTAGATGGGACTGGGGCTGGGGATTTAGCTCAGCGGCATAAGCGCCTGCCTTGCAAGCAGGCAGTCATGAGTTCGATCCCTGGTACCGATAAAAATGAAAAAGACAAAAAAAAAAAAAAAAAAAAAAAAAGTAGATGGGACTCTACTGTGTACTGTTTGAAGGTCAAAGAAATCCCAGGACACAGGAGTTTTGTTAAGTAGCTATTAAAGCATAGTTTCTTTGTGCTTAATTTTAAAAATTATTTCTTTAGTTTTTTGTGTTTGTGGGAATTGAACTCAGTGCCTTATGCACTTGTACATACTAGGTGGATGCTCTGTCACTGAACTACATTCTTAGTCTAACCTTTTTTGTTAGGGGAGAGTCTTGTTTAGACTTGACCTCCTGCTTCAGCCTCGTAAGTAGCTGAGATTATAGATTTTGCCCAGCTATTGAGAAGGCATAATCTCTACTTAGTTCACCAGGTGGCACTTTGATAAGATCTGACAAATGTATTAAATCTTTTTTTTGTTCCAGTACTGAGGATTAAACCAAGGTCTTGTGCTTATTAGGCAAAAACTCCACCACTGAGCAATATCCCAAGCCCTCTTTTATTTTATTTTGCCCAAATAAATCTATGATCTTCCAGCTTTACTCTCCCAAGTATTGTGCAGGCTTTTTTGTGACTTCTTTAAAATATGAGTCAGATACTTTTAGATCAGTAGGTGTGGCAGTCTTGGCTTCCTTTTTGATTCTTTTAACACCCCTGGCAAGGAGATTGGGGTGCTTTGTTACAACTTCACAAGGTAGATAACTGAGCCCCAGCTCAGCCTTTTCTGGGCTGGATAGAAGTGTTTTCAGTGGTGTTGGCTGGACTAGAGTGTTACTGTATAAAAATTTCTGTCTTTCAAGACTGGTCCTTCCAGATCCTTTGGTTAGAAAAGGTAGCTTTTGTTAGATTTTTTTTTTTTTTTTTTCTGCACTTGGTATTTCCAGATTGCTAGCTTCTTCATCTGTAAGTCTGGGTTATATGAGCCAAAAGTAAAACCCAAGGCATGTACTACCTTTTCTTCCACAGGTGCCAGGCTGCTGACTTCTCTGCTTTGATCCCTACCTTTTAGACTTTTTAGTTTCTTTTACTTATAATATCCAGGGCTTTTAGGTATGCCTAGCAGACACATAGGGAAAAAACTTCTTTCCATCTTTCCAGAAGCAGGAGTCTTAGGACCATGGTATTTTCTGTTTTTAAGACAGGTTCTCACTATGCAGTCCAAGCCTACCTTGAACTCTCTATGTAGCCTAGACTGGCCTTGAACTCGGTGACCCTCCTGGCTCAGCCTCTCAAGTGCTGGGCTTACAGGTGTGTGCCACCATGATTGGCTAGGCTCATAGATTTTTATAATCACTGCATTATCCATCTTTTCATGGTAAGGATTAAATGGTATTGTCCATGTAAAATTAGAATCATTGCTGGCATGTGGGAAAATGTAAGAAACACTAGTTCTTAGAAGTCCCAATGGAGACTGAGATACAAGGCAGTGTGAACTTGTTGTGGATTCTGTGGTACTGTGGGCAGTGATAGCTGGAGTGGGAGGACACAGAGTACAACATGGAGCAGAGCCTCAGGAAGCTGCTGCTCTTCTACCCATGGTGTCTGTTGTGAGAGGGGCCTTTCTCTCCTGTAGGAATGGGCTGTGCCTGGAGGATGAAGGTGATACCTCTTCTCCTTCAGAGGTCTGAGCTCAGCAGCTTCTAGCAAACTGAAACCTTCTCAGGCTATGGGGATAAAATCCTGGTGCTTTTGCTCAACCCTTTGTTCCCTTTATTCCCCACCCCAGGAGATGGTGGAGCAAACCATGAAGAGGAGGCAGCGGAGAGAGTGGGAGGCTCGGAGGTGAGTGTAGCTTGCAAAATCTCCCCAGTGCCTGTTCTCTCTGGGCTCTCTAGCACCACTGATACCTTTTATTTTTCCAAAATGCTATATGGATTTTGGGTTTTGTCTGGTTTTGTTTTCATTTTTGGATAAAGCCTTTAGGGCCAGCCGCTCCAGGAGTGACTATATGGCCGCCTCATTGGAGACAAATTTGGGTCACTGTCCGTATATGGCCTTCTGGTCCCAAGAAGGACACAGTAGGCTCAGATCCCTTCCACCTGTTAGGGGTGATGGCCCTTGCCTCATTTTGGGTTAGGTTTTTCAGTGTAGATACTTTTATTATAAAATGCTTATTCATTAAGTAGATGCTAGTACAAAACTTTTCATAGAAAAAAATATATGAACAGAAACTAAATTATTTATAGTACCTCATCCTATTGCAAATGTAAGAAACAAAGTGCTTTAAAATTAAAATATTGGAATGGTTATTCCAGCTCGAGGAACATGCAGCAGTGCTTTGAGGTGGACGCCCCTGAGAATTTCATGTGGACCCCTTCTTTAAATGTCTTGCTGGGCCACACCTCTGTGGTTTCTGCTGTTCTATCTGAGGGCTTGTGCTCCTGCTAGCCAAGAAAGAAGGCTGCTACCTCCTAGAAAAAGACACTCAGACTATTTCTGGAAATACAAAGAAAGATAAGTGAGAATCTCTGTAGTCTTACCACCTATTTCAAAGAGATTCTGGGTTTGGATTTCTCTTCCTGGATTATCTGTACTTGTGCTTATTTTGCATAATCAAAATATACATCTAATTTTGCATTTTTCTATATAATGTTGCCACTATCGATCTGAACTACCTTTATAGAATGCTTATACTTAATTAGTAATTTCCTTTCTCCTTTTAATCTTTTATTTTTTTATTAGCACGTGTTAATTGTGTATATTAATGGGATTCAGTGTGATACTTCCCCATGTACATTGTGCACTGGTCAAATCCAAGCCTCTGGCTTCAGTTCCCAGCACCACACACACAAATGTCAGATTTTTCTCTCCTTTTTGTATTATAAGTTACTCCCAGTATTTTGCCATTACAAATAAAGCTGTAATGTCTAACTTTGTACCCTCAATGTATTTTGTCTTATTGCTTTAAATTATTTTGTGATAATTTCCTCAGAATTGGATTTTTTTTTTCAGAATTGGAATTTTGGGACTATATCTTTTTACTCTGTACATTGTCATAAACAATGTATATAGATTGTACTGCCTTCCCAGTGTTGTACATAGGCATTCTACTAAAATGTCAATAAGAGAAAACAATGGTACCATGATTTACTTTGCATTTCTTTGAAATCTGTGTAGAGTCTCAGCATGTAGTTCAGGCTGCCCTTGAACTCACTATGTAGCCCAGACTGGCCTCAAATTCATCCTCCTGCCTCAGTTTCCCAAGTGCTGGGTTTGCATTACCACATGCTGCTTGACTGAAATTTTAACATTTTTTCCAAATGTTTAGTTTCCTACGTTGCTGCTTCCTATTAAAGACTCACATTTTATGTGATTACAGGCGAGATATCCTCTTTGACTATGAGCAGTATGAATATCATGGGACATCTGTAAGTATGAATAGGTGCAATTCACCATAAACATCTGACTGTAGCAATCAGTGTCCTAAAACATGAGGAGAGGGCTTTTTAAGTTAGAAAATGTCTCACAGTGTTGCCTAGGCTGACCTTGACTGCCTTTTTTTTTTTTTTTTTTTTTTTAAAACAGTCTTGCTATGTAATTCAGACTGGCCTTGAACTCATGGTGATCTTCCTTCCTCGGCCTTTTGAGTGCTGGGATTACAGGCACGTGCCAGCACGCCGGCTCTACATTTTTTAAAGATCATACTGGCTTTTTAAAAAAATTCTATAATATATCAGTACTTTATTCCATAAAATAAACTTTTAAAATTTTGATCTTTTTCTGGGCTAAGGACATGTTTTGGCAATGCTGAGCAGTGACAGTTGTACAGAACTGTTGTAATAAGAAACAACAGTTCTGTATAGTGTTCTGGGCTGCTAGGCTCCGTTGTGGGGTAGATTAGGTATACTGAGTCATTTTTCAGCTTATGATACTTAAAATTTCTGGTGGGTTTATCAGGATGTAGCCTCATCATAAATTGAGCAGCATCTGTAATTGTCATTTCAGAGGCAGTTTTTAGGATGGTCCCATGCATTCAGTATGTGCTTGGAAAGCAGCAGCTAGTATTTTTTGTCCATCAGTAATTTAGAACAAATCTGTATTAATCTCTGTACAAGAAGATAAAATTCTAGACTCGGGCACATCTGTATGTGTTTTATGGAGTAGAATTCAGTATAGAAAACTTAGTGTATTAACTCTGTGAATGTTCAGCAGAGTTCAAGGCCTTAAATAGCTTAGAAAATTAAGTTTCCAATAAAATATCCTATATTAGAATATGATCCTTGGACCTTGAATTTTGAGCACTATATTTCCCATGTTTTCTTTATTCTCAGGGTTCCATTGTCCTTTGAAGGATCTTCCACTGGGCCTATCTGCTCATCCTTCCAAACAAAATTCTAATCAGTGTATAGTGAGGGTGTTAACATTTACTCAGATGAGATGCCCCCCCTCCAGGTACATATGTGAATACTTTCCTTGAAAACCATCTCTTGGAGGAAGCTCAGCATCTCCTCGCTCAGGGGACTAGTCTGCTGATCACACACCTATTTCCCCTCATGATCTAGGAAATCCTCTGATCACATGTTGCTGAATACATCCATCTGTATACATCCTTGCTTGGGAAGACCATCTTCACAAGGATCCCTAGGCCCTTCCCACTTTTGGAGGGGCTGTTTTTAAGACAGGGGCTTATTATACTGTCTAGGTTGGCCTCTAACTCCCTTTGTAGCCCATGGTGGCTTAAAACTCACACTCCTGCCTTAGCCTACTGAGTGCTGAGATTGCAGAATGCACCCCTATGCCTGTTTCATATGTGGGGGGGTTCTCTTTTTGTTTTGGAAATTTGGGGGTATTTGTGATCAAACCCAGGACCTTGTGCAACAAGCCTTCCACCACTAAGCTACATCCCAAGCTCCTCTCTTTAATATACAGGTAACTTACCAGGTCTGTGTCTTACCTGATCCTGGGAATTTTTTTTTTTTTTTTTTTTGTCTTTTTCCTTTTTACCGGTACCAGGGATCAAACTCACTACTGCCTGCTTACAAGGCAGGCGCTTATGCCGCTGAGCTAAATCCCCAGCCCCCATGGGAATGTTTTTAAGACTGACAGTGGAGTCCCCTGACCACCAGGTGTCAGCACCTGCCTTAGGCATCACCAAGGGACCCTGTGAGATGTATAGCTGTCAGTGTGCCATGCTTGGGCTTCCCCTTGTGTGTAGTTTCTTCCCATTTTTCCCTTCCCAAATGAAATACATAGATAGTAATGACTTGAAATAGCAGAGAAAGTGTATGTCAGCTAAATTGTTTGCAGCCTTCCTCCTGTTGCTTTAGTGTGGGTTAGTTTCTCATGTCTGGCTAGAATCTACTGCCCTGCAGGGCCTCAGCTTGGGGGCATTTGGCCCAGCTCCATTTCCCTGCCACAAGCACAGCCATATTTGCCCTCAGGTTTCTATGCTTTCTTACAGTCAGCCATGGTGATGTTTGACTTGGCATGGATGCTATCCAAGGACCTGAATGACATGTTGTGGTATGTAGCCCCCACACAGAGTAAGTGTTGGGAGTCCTGTTATCAGCCCCTGTCAGCCCCATATGGGCCTCTCTTGAATCCATTGTAAATATCAGATACAACATCTGTCTGGGATCGTGGCTGACTTTGGTTTCCCTGTGAAGTTCTTGGTGCTTCATACAAACTCAGGGAGCACATAGTAGGGCTCAGGTGTACCTTCATCTTTCCCACCCATACTGCTTAGCCTTGTGCTTGGTAAGCAACCAAAGGGGCATAAGATATGAATGAGACAGTCCTTGCTAAGCTTTCTTGCAACCTTGGCATATGGTAAAGTATGATAAGAAAAACCAGCCCTGTAAGCTAGATGAGGTGGTATACTCCTGAAATCTCAGCTAGTTGGGAGGCTAAGGCAGGAAGATTATAAATTAGAGCCCAGTGTAGGCAACTTAATGAGACCTAAGGGATATAGCTCAGCGGTAGAGCACTTGCTTAGCATATGTGAAACCCTGAGTTTAGTTCATACTGTAAACAAAGAGGAAGAGAGAAAAAGAGGGAGGGGATGAGGGAGAGAGAGACAGAAAGAAAACTGTCCCCACATCTAATTTCTCTGGGCAGACTGCAGGCAGGGCCTTTGGCAGACAGATCAGTAGACTTAGGCTCATTGTTTTCACCTTATTTTGATCTAGAAAAATAGTTTACAGTCTTTTTTGGGTGATGAGAATGTGAATCTGGCCTGGCTCTACCACCTTGGTCCTCTGCTCAGGGTTCTGGTTTCCTTTTGTGCAAAATGACATTCTACTGTGACTGCTCCTGGCTCTGACCACCCACAGTGCTGATTGTAATGCTCTTCATGGAATTAGGGCCTCAGGATTCTCTGTCTGGGGTTCTCTGCCTCGATGTGAGGATTCTGGTCTTTGTCCTATGCCAATCCTCGGCTCTCATCCCTCTACATGAGCCACCTTGCTGTGTACTCACCAACTGTTCTGAGTCAGATCTTAGTCTCACAGCCTGAGATTCTCCTCTGCAGTATGGAAATTGTAAACCAGGGGACTAGGATCAGAGTCCTGTTTCAATAGCTCTGCTGTAAGGTCAGTAAGGTAGGAGCGCTGTAGCCATGACACAGCACCTGACTGCCATGTTGTTTTGACTTCTCCCCCAGCTAAGTTAGGGTTCCCATACCAGAGTTACTAACATTCTGGCCCTACCCAAAAATAGAGGGGAGCTAGATGTTTACAGTGTAGTTTTCATGAATCACCTCTTTTACCCGGCAGACAGCCTAATACCTACATATCTGATTTGTGACCAGGAGCCCCTTACACAGGAAACTTGTTTATACTGACAGATGTGTTGGTGGCTCTTATCTGACCCATGTACAATTTATGCCTGCCTGACTATTGTTCTTGTACTGGGAGCCCAAACTTGTATATGCTCTGACATCCTGGGGAAAACCTGGCCTGGGATAACCCGTGATTTTTTGTATGGAAGGTGCAAACGTAATGTGTCAGCACAAGAAAAAATAAGTGCAAAGATTATTGTTTATGGATCCTGGACAGGGATTCTGGATCAGGATCCATACCGGCAAGGTGCACCTAGGAACATTGAACCTGCGTGCCCCATCCCGTCTCCTAACTCCATACTATAGGCCTCTTCAAGCCTGGGTGGCTGCAGCTAGCTCCATCATCTTCTTTACTTCCAGGTGGGCCATCGTCGGACTGACGGACCAGTGGGTACAAGACAGGATCACCCAGTAAGGACACATACTTTTGCTTTTTGGGGTCAGCCCCTTTACAGTGACGAAGTGACAACAGTGTCATTTGAGTTTGCAGTGGGGAGATTGGAAACAGAGGTACTGTAAGGCCCTATGGAGGAATGATAGGGGCTGGCCCTCCTTGGGCTTGACTCTTATAATAAAGGAGGGCCCAGTACCCAGACCTTTGCCAATGACTGTGCCTGCTTTGGCATCTTCATCACCCTGTGGAGTCCACTAGGTGGAGCTGTCACTTGGAGGAGAGAGCACAGTCTCCCATATTTTTTGGTGGAGTCAGGGTAGGGGACCAGGAATTGAACTCAGGACCTTGTGCTTGCCAGGGAAGTACTATGCTGCTGAACTGTGTCCCTGGCCCCTAGACTTCCCTATTCTTGAGTAGAGCTTAGAGGTAGGTGCTAGGGGCGTGGTGCATGCATGGTGGGAATTAAGGGGACGTCCAGAAGGAAAGGAGAGGGAAGAAAGTGTGGGAGTAGAAGTAGGAGCCCTAGGAGTCCTGCCTGGAAATGCAGGTTTGATCACGAAGGCAAGAGGAAGGCTCTAAAGGATTTTGAGGAAACTGGTATGAAAGTCTCTTTTTTGTGCACCATTGACTGTCAAGGTTCCCTTCTTTTAGATTCTGACCAGGAGCTGAAAGGCTGCCCCAATGTAATACTACTGGGGAGGGCACAGGACTTTGAACAGCACTGTGTGGCATCTCCCATTTCCTTTCCCTCACAAAGCACCTCAACCTTCTGTGGCCATGAAGTGGCACATCTAAGAACTGACAGGGACATCAACCCTGAGGAACTAACCCTGTTCCAGGAGACCCATATAGATGTCTCTGAGCTGTCACCCATCATAGTTTCCACAGGTCACTACACTCCTCATGCAGTTTGTGCAGACTTTCGTGTGCCTCCCCAGGTCCTGCCTCCCCTCCCCTGTTCCTGCCCTTATCTTTCTGAGTGGCCCAAGGATCTTGAGGTGCCTGAATCTCTGACCTGGGGCCACTGTCTGGATTGCCATGTTGCTACAGCCTGCTGCCTTGCTGTTAAGGATAGCACAGGGCACATGTGTGGATAACACAAGACCTAGAAACAGCAAGGCATGTAGTAGCAGGTGCCATCTCTGGGTTGTGGTCTCAGGTGAGGCCTCGTAACCATCCTGAGTGGTTACTCTTTGGGATCTAGAACACTGCCCACCCCTACCGTGCTTGGCACTATCTTATGTGAGTCTGCACCTTCTGCTATTTAGATTGCTGCCTTATATGGAGTCTGTCTACTTGACTATGCAGGCTGGTAGGCCTGACTCTGCCTCCACAATGTCTGTTCATCAGGGAAGATGGTGAGGACAGAGCTTGTTCTGCCCAGTTGGGGCCATTCACATTCCCCAGCTACTTAGTTTCTATGCAGGAGGTCACCAGGCTTCTGTAGTCTTCTGTAGCCTGAACGGTGGATAACCCCTAGGTGCAGGAGGTACTGCCCAGCCTGGAGTGCTTTCTTTCCAGAATGAAGTATGTGACTGATATTGGCATCCTGCAGCGCCATGTGTCTCGGCACAACCACAGGAATGAAGATGAAGAGAATACCCTTTCTGTGGACTGCACACGGATCTCCTTTGAGTATGAGTATCCTTGCACATCAGGCCCTTCAGGTACAGGCAGTGTTTGGCTCAGCAGGTGCTGTTTGCTTAGTTCTTGTGTGCAGGCTCCCACCCTTGTTCCCTTGTAGTGTATGCCTGCTTTTCTCAGAGCTATGTATGGGTAGGGTGGAAAACTGCTGAGATGAGCATGGAAGATGGCAGCCCGTGAGGGCCATAGTCAAGTAGGGAGAGGTCAGCATTGAGGACAGAACACACCAGAGGAGCAGTGGCAAGGTGCCAGTGTGACTGTAGGAAATAGGCAGGGTGAGTCTGAATGCTGTGGAGGAGAGACCTATTGTGGGACTTGTCAGCACTCACAGCTTTGGTCACGGGGACATGGGTGGTGAAAGGCAAGTTCAAGGAGAGGGGTTAGCATGGGAGGGCTTTGTGGTATCCTGTCTTTTTCCTTTTTTATTGGTACCAGGGATCGAACTCACAACTGCCTGCTTCCAAGGCAGGCACTTATGCCACCGAGCTAAATCCCCAGCCCTGACTTTGTGGTATGCTGTTGGAAGGCACTTGGAAAGGACAGGTGGTAGCTGGATTGCAGTAGGTGCAGTAGGAGTGGGCAGGATAGTATGGCAGCCTGAGCTAGGAATTCCCAGCCTTCCACCTTCTATGTGGCTATTGCTGCTCTCTCTGACTGCAGTAGAGGACCCTGCAGAACTCCTGGACTTTGTTTTCTCTAGCAAAGAGGGAAAATGGTGTGCACCCATAACCTCACAGTCTTTCTAGATGGGTCAAATTGCTCCTGTTTGTCCTTGTTCAACCTGGTTGTACAAGCAAGGCAGGCCCAGAGAACACAGCAGGCCATCTGCTGAAAACTGAGTGAGGCTGTGGCCTGCCCAGGTCGTGGGTCACTATGCAGCTCCAGATGGATATCAGGCATCACATTTGTTCCTTGATGTTGAACCCAGCCTCTGCCTGGCTCTCTACCACCACTGGTCCCTCTATGATAGTCTGTGCAATACCTGCTACACCGCAGCCAGGTTCAAGCTCTGGTCTGTGGATGGGCAGAAGCGGCTTCAGGAATTTCTTGCAGACATGGGGTGAGTAACTACCTGGGCCTGCAGCCCTCCACCTTCCCAGCTTCCTATGGAGATGCCCTTCTGCTTTGTTGTGACTACAGTGACTTACAGGGTTGTAAAATGCAGCTGCTACCCATTCCTCCATCACTTCCTCCTCTCCAGATCTGAGAATGTCATCTGGTAAATATGCTAGGTCCACAGGGTTGGTGAATCTATGGCACATGTATTATTATTTGTGTTTCTCCTAAAAGATGTTAATGTATGAGTTTTTTGTTTGTTTTCTAAACTGAAACCTCAGTATATAGGTTTTATTGCAGTGTCAGGTTTTTGTGATAAATAAGTGGGTTTTAGTCTGGACATTCATCTCTAAAAGCTTTGCCATCACAGTGCTAGGACATCCCTCCATGGCCCACATGGTCACAGTGCTTGTAGCTTCTTTCTTTTTTCTTCAATATCTCTACAGTCTCATTCACGTGACTTGTACTTACTCTTTTCAGGCTTCCCCTGAAACAGGTGAAGCAGAAGTTTCAGTCCATGGACATCTCTTTGAAGGAGAATTTGCGGGAAATGATTGAAGAATCTGCAAATAAATTTGGGTAAACACATTTGTTTCTGGGATAAGCTGTTTTAACATTAGGGCTTCTACTTTATACTCATAAAATAATATAAAAATAAATTAATAACTAAGATTGTACAAGTGAGCATGACTTGAATTCGATCATTCCTGAATATTTGTCTTCTCTTTGAGTTAAAAAACTGACCTTGTTCAAATGCCTATAAACCTTAGGACCCATGAGATCGAACCAGCCCCTTTCTCTGACAGGAAGTGGGCCACCAGGGCAGGTGTAGGTGAGCTCTGTCTAACCAGCTCCTTGGGCACCACTGAAGGTCTTGTGCCTGGCTGCTCTTGCCCTACCAGCTGGTGTGCTGGGGTAAAGGCGAGGAGCCTGCCTATATCGTGGCCCTAACAGCTGCTGTGACTGGGTGTCCTGACCCACAGTTTCCTCTGACTAGTGTCATAATGAGACTATTGCTGGGGATCTATGAAGGACCTTAGGGCATCTGCTGGCCTGATGTAGCCAAGGGGGCTCACTCATGACTTGAGGGTGACAGCCACACTGCTTCCTCTCGTGACAGGATGAAGGATATGCGTATACAGACTTTCAGCATCCATTTTGGTTTTAAGCATAAGTTCCTGGCCAGCGACGTGGTCTTTGCCACCATGGCTCTAATGGAAAGCCCTGAGAAGGATGGCTCCGGGACGGATCACTTCATACAGGCTCTGGACAGTCTCTCCAGGTAGTAGGTGTGGCCAGGGACTGCAGTCCCCTTCAGGCTGCCTCTGGTCCTCAATCTCACATGCACAGGGAGGCTGGTTGTGGGGAACTTCCTGGGTGAGACAGTAATAGTCCTACAGAAACAGCAAGTGTGAATCAGGGTCTAGTACACTGCCTGTCTGTCTCCAGTACAGGATTTGTCACTCTTGAGTCCTTTTCATGTCTTTTTAACTTAAAAAAATTTCTTTTTTTCACTTTCTATATCTCTTAGTCCTTGTGTGCAGGCCCCCACCCATGTTCCCTGTAGGGAATGTGCCTGCCATTCTCAAAGGGCATCTGGGTTAGGAAACTACTAAGATTTTTTTTTTTTTTTGTACCAGGGATTGAACTCATGACTTCATACTTGCCAGGCAGGCGATTAGACTGGTGAGCTAAATCCCCAGCCCCTAAAACTACTAAGATTTAAAGCAGAGAAGATGACATTCTTGTTCCTTCTAATTCATTTTTCTCTTCTCAATTCTTTGATTTCTAATCCTTTCTTCTCTTACTTCCTGAAATAATCCCTGTTATTTTTCCCCATGCTCTTAGAGTACCATGAAATAAATATGCCAGTTTTAATTTTGGGGGGGACACGTTTTATCTTTCTAAAATTTACTTAATTTGTTTCAAGACAAAATTTTGCTATGTAGTTCAGGGTGGCCTTGAATTCACAGTGTTGTCAGGTTGGCCTATCAGCAATCTGCCCATACCCCTTAGCCATCATCTCTCAAATCCTTCATCCCTCTCGGCCCTAGGCAACCACTTCTATAGATTTGTTCTTCTGGACCTTTGATGTAAGTGGAGTTGTATGATGTGTGGCTCTTTGTATCCATTTCTTTCATGTAATAGCATTTACAGTGTTCATCTGTGTTGCAGCTAGTGTCAGGATTTAATGCCTTTTTACTGTAAATAATTCATTAGATATACCATTTTACTCACCAGTTACTTTTTGATAGACATGAGTTGTGGCTATCTTTTGACTATTATAAATAACACTGCTGTAAACTTACATGTACGTATAAGTTTTTGTGTAGTCATCTTTGCATTTCTCTTGGTTACATTTCCAGTAGATTGTGTAGATAGTTACTCCAGGTTTAACTTTCTGAGAAATTGCCAGACTGTTTTCCGTAGACTGTACCATTTTACACTCCCACTGCAGTAATGTGAGGGTTCTGACTTCTTTACATCCTTACAAATACTTATTGTCTGTGTTTTAGATTATAACCATCCTAGTAAGTGCAAAGGCATGTCTCACTGTGGTGTTTGTTTGTTTGTTTTTTGAGACAAGGTCTCTCTATGTAGCCCAGGCTGTCCTTGAACTCACACCAACCTCAGTCTCCTGAGTGTTGGGATTAATAAGCACGAGCCTCTACTCCTGGCTTCTCACTGTGGTTTAGATTTGGATTTTTCTCACTGGCTAATGGTATCGAGCATATTCTCAAGTGTTTATTGGCCATGCATAGTATTTTCTTTGGAAGTTAGTTCAAACACTTCACCTATTTTTTTTTTGTCAGTACCGGGAATCGAACTCACAACTGCCTGCTTGCAAGGCAGGTGCTTATGCCGCTGAGCTAAATCCCCAGCCCCTTTCTTCACCTATTTTTAAATAAGGCATTTGTCTTTTCTTTCTTATTGAGTTGTAGGACATTTTTTTACATATTCTAAAGAAAAGTCCCTTATGATACATACACACACACACACACACACACACACATACATACATATATATATATATATATATATATATATATATATTTTTTTTTTTTTTTTTTTTTTTTTTTGTACCAGGGATCGAACTCACAACCTTGCGCTTGCTAAGCAGGCATTTATGCTGCTGAGCTAAATCCCCAGTCCCCAGATACGTAATTTACAAATATTTTCTCCCATCATGTGAGCTGGCTTTTTCGTTTGATCACTAATTTTGGTGATAACTAGATTATCCATTATTCTTTTGTTTGTTGTGCTTTTTGGTGTCATACCTAAGAACTATTGCTTAATCTAGGGTCACAAAAAATTTTACATTATGTTTTCTAAGAATTTTGTAGTCTTGTACACCAGGTGGGAAAAGGTGGTATTCCAATGAGGTAATGGAGACTTCACTCTTCCCTGCCACCCCATGGCTTGTTGTTTGTTAACTTCCATCACAGTAAAAGAATTTCAGGACACATCAGTGTGAGGCATAGAGGGTTTTATTAGCAGAGTTAGAAAGTAAGGAACAAGAGGAAAAGACTTCAGCTTGAGTAAATCTTAGAGGGGGCCCACTTTTTTTTTCTTTTTATAAAAACAAGGTCTCACTTTGTAGGATAGGCTGTCCTTGAACTCACTATGTAGCCCAGGCTGGTCTCCAACTCGCTATGATCCTCCTGCGTCAGCCTCCAAAGTGCTGGGATTACAGGGTTGCTCCACCATGCCCAGCAGCAACGTAAGAACAACATGTTTAAGGATTAGCAGTGGGCCAGGGTCTGGTCGATCCCTTTCTCAGTTCTAGAGCTCCAGAGGAATCCTCATGGCTTGGGGGGTGATTTGGTCCTGTGGGATGATTACTTTGCTTAGGAGGGTGGTCTCATTGTGGAGTGGTCTATGAGGCTCCACTTTTCCTGGAAGTCAGATGGCTATGGATTTAGGACAATGGCTGTAGACTTCTAGGCATTGTTCCAGGAAAGTCTGAAATGGGGTTATGAAAGCTGGCACTTAGGTGTCCCTGAAAATTAGTTACTTTATCTTGGTGCCCTTAGTCATAAAAGAGGATAAAATAGATTAGGTAAATTTAGGCTTGAGAAACTTTGTTTTGTCCACTTTTCCTAAATGTCTAACATTTCTTTGTGCAAAGCTGAGCAGTAATCATAGCCAGTTTTAAGGTAGTAAGGAAACAAAAAATTGAGTTTCCAGCTGGGCATGCTGGTATATTTCTATAATCCTAGCACTGTAGGAGGCCAGGTGTCCAGCCAGGGTAACCTCGTGATTTAACAAGAACCTGTCTCAAAATTTAAAAAGAAAGGGCTGGTGCTGTAGTTCAGTGTGAAGGCCCTGTATTCAATTTCTTGTACTGGAAAGGAAAAAAAATTTTCTTGTCTCCTCTTTTTTGGTCTTTTTGAGTTTGCTATGGGGTTCAAGGCTAGCCTTGAACTTAGTTTATAGCCCAAGCTGGCCTCAAACTGATATAGGAGAATGAAACTCCTGTCCTATCATATGTCAGGCACGAGTTCATGTTCTCTAAAATCACAGAATGAATTTTAGGAACAACGGAGCTAAGAGCAGGAATATTTATTGAGAGAAAGCTTCTGTCTGAGAGAGATAGAAGGAGTAGATTGCCAAAGATTCTGTATTTTCTCAGGATTTTTATAGAGTAAAAGCATGAAGTGAGGTGGGTCTAAGGTGGGGAAAACTGGGAACTCGCAAGGTAGACGGGCATGAGGTGAGACAGAGAGCTATGGTCATCCAGTAAGTCTAACTGTTCAGGTAAAATTGACCAAATCAGGGACAAATGGGGAAGTAAGTCGCATAGCAATCGAGCATTCTTTATGGATCAGTGACTCTTCCTGTAGGGCGATGGGATGGTGACTCCTGGCTTCTCAAGGTGATCCAGACTTAATCCAGATTATACTTAAGGGTGTAATTGCATTTGTTTTGCCTCCTGTCTTGAGATTTGGCCCACAGCAAGAGATGTGTGTCTCCTCCAAGGTCACTAGACATCGGGTCCTCGGTGCCAGCTTCTTTGAGGGCCTATCCCTGTCTGACTGCCTGTATTTTTAATATTATAGCTCCCTGTAATAAAACCACAGTGATCCTCTTGTCTCAGCCTCCCAAGTGCTAGAATGACAGTTGTGCACCACCACATCTGGCCTTCCTTGTCTCCTTTTTAACTGTCTTTATTTTTTCTATCCTACCTCAGTTTTAGTTATTGCATTTGGTATGATTCACTTGAGGTTAATTTTTGTGTTTATTGTAAGGAAGGAATCCATTTTAATTCTTTTGCATTTGCATACCTACTTGTCCCAGAACCATTTTGAAAAAATTAATTTGTCCCCCTAATTGATGGAGCCCACTACAAAGCAGCTCTGAACAGGATTTAAAATTAAACCAACTGGCTTTTTGTGTTTACCTGTGAGTCTTTCCCAGGCCTAAGCCCCTTGTCTGGAGATGGGCAGTGGATTCATAGTAAGTGAACCTCTATGAATCACTGACCATGGTTGAGGCCTGTAATGGCCTTTGATGCCAGTGTTGCTTCAAAGGGCAAGATAATGCCATAGCTGAAGACTCCTGGCTCTATCCCCAGTTAACTAGATAGAGATTGCAGCTATAGGTGTCTCACTCCTGCTGTAACAGTCCTGCCGTAAATGTCAACCTAAAGATAGGACAGTTCGCCTGTTGGCATAATTTACTGCCTGCAAATCTTTAACTCTCAAGGTCCTGTGTAGTTCCTGCACTTTCCTCAGTATCCCCTTTTGTTTAAAAACTAGATAAACACTGACCACCCAGAGAAGTTCTTTGTCTCAGCCTCAAAGTCTCCTAGAGGGTTTTGATCCTTCTGGAGCCCTAAAATCATACCACTTGTCTCATTTATTTAAGCCTTCGCCATCCACTCGTTTGGGAGATTGGGGGTCTGGGCCAGGTCCCCAGGTCTGGGGATGTAGCTCAGGCCATTCCTAACTGGGCTATTTAGGATGGCTACTCATTGTCACCATAGATGTCCCTTGTCTGCATCTCTATAATTAGAGACAGCATTTCTTAACATTTTTTGTCTTTGTTTCATTCATTCCATCATTTTAGTAGAATTCAACACTCAACTGATTTTCAAAGAAAGCATGAACATAAAGTAAACTTTCCAAGTTCTGTGTCTGACAATATCATTTTTCTGTGCTCATCTGATTTCTGATTGAGCTCATGCAAAACTCAAGATTGAAGGAGATTTCTGGAGACTGTAGATTCCATCGTGCCCTTGTCTTCCAGCAGCCAGTGCTGTTATGTGAATAAGAAGTCTGGGCCATATTGAGTCCTGTTTCTTTGTAAATGCATCACCTCAACCCTACCTGCAGAAGTGTTTAGGATCTCCTTCGTGGTTTTCAGTATTCAATAATTTTGTAGTGCTCTGTCTAGGTACGTTGTGTTCCATGCATTTCACTATATTCTCAGAGGACCCTTTCAATCTGCAGACCCAAGTCTTGCAGTTGCAAAAGTGCTTTTTTAACTATTTATTTACTAAACACCTCCCTACACACACACACACACACACACACATTGTGTATGTAAATATATATATATATATATATTTTTTTTTTTTTTTTTTTTTTTTTTTTTTGTACTGAGGCTCAAACATTTCACGATTAATTACCAGGCAAGCACTTGAGCCACTGAGCTGAATTCCCAGCCCTCTTATATTTTGGCCTTTCAATTTCTATGTCTTTGTTTTGTTATAGACATTGAGGAAGGTTTTCTTGACTTTTCCTCTAGGTTTTGCTTGAATATTTTATTTTTTGCAATTTTTTAAATTTTCACCTACACTTTCCTAGTTTCTGATGGTTCCTTTTTGTAGACTCCTATAAGATCTTGACTTGGGAATGTAATAGCTGCCCAAATCTCTGAAAATAGTAGATTTCAAGTTTCTTTTATTTTCTGAATTATGTTTCCCAGGATCATTTTTTAGGCCACAGGTGTTTCCCCAATAGTCTGGTGTCTTTTTTATTCAGGAAGGGGCTGTGGAATCTTGGCTGAACTCTGGGTATCTGGGCACAACTTGCTGGGCAAAAACATCGCTTCATCCTGGCAGGCAGGCTGCCAACTATAATATATTGGCTCTCATAACTGCTGGGCATAGAAGCTGTGCTAGAAGGCTCCTACTTTAGAAGTTTCTTTCATGTATTCACAGGGGAGCCTTGCCTTTTGGAGAGGAAGAATAAATGTCTATCGGTTAGATGGGGAAGTCCTCTATGCTGTCCCTCTCCCCTGCCCAAGCCTCCCCTGTCAGAGCCTTCCAGGTATCTTCCTGTGACCTCCTTTGCAGGATCTTCAGTCTTCCATTTTCTGATGCCAGCACCCCTTTCCATATCTCATTTTTATCATTCTGGGTTTAAACTTATTTTTTATTCATTCCTTTCATGTGAAAGGGAATTCAAGAGGAGAGAAGATAAACTCTTATTCCCACATCTCTTCCTGAACCAGGAGCCAAGTGATCTGTTTGTGACTTAGATATTTTACCAAGAGTTCCTGACAAGCAGTGTCTAAGGGGAATGTCTGCCCTGTTACAGGAATAACCTGGACAAGCTGTACCTGGGCCTGGAACTTGCCAAAAAGCAACTGCAAGCCATCCAGCAGACCATTGCCAGCTGCCTCTGCACCAACCTTGTTGTCTCCCAGGGGCCTTTCCTATACTGCTCCCTCATGGAGGTCAGGCTTCCCTTGATGCGTATGTACTAAGCCATGCCCACCAGTGGCCTCCGCTGACCTTTGTCTCCCTGTCCTAGGGCACTCCAGATGTTGTGCTGTTCTCCAAGCCAGTATCCCTGAGCCTGCTCAGCAGACACCTGCTCAAGTCCTTTGTGTATTCGGTGAGGAGAAAGGCGGGTGGGACGTGGGTGCAGGAGGGCAGATGCTTGGTGAGTGCTCTGAACCAGGTGTTAAGATAGTATCCTATATAGAGGTACCCATAGCTGTTCACCAGCAGTAGGGGCTTGGTAATATCCCTTGTGTTTTCTGAACTGTACTTTCCTCAACTGACCTCTAGGAGCCTTCTGGTTTCCCACAAGTCCTGATTACATCATTTGCTGTCCCAGTGGCTCAAAAAGGTAGAATGAGGCCTGCACAGAGTAGTGGGGCTGGGGCTTATGTTCAGAGATGGCAGAGCAAGAAAAGATGGAGTTGGTTATAATACTGACTTGTTTCCTAGCAAGTTTGTGTTCTAGGCTAACTTTCTATGTGTGAGTTTATCTTTTATATGGTCTAACGTGCTTCTTTGCCTTGGCTTGGAATACAGCCCTAATTCAGCAGGTATTTAGTCAGGGATGTGTGCAAATACTACACTATTTATTTTATTTTATTTTATTTTGGGAGGTGCTGGGAATTGAACTCAGGAACTTGTGCTTGCCAGGCAGGTGCTGTGCCACTGAGCTAAAAAATCCCTGACCCGTTATACCATTTTATGTAGGTGATATGAGCCTCTTAGGGCTTAGTATTCGTAGGAGTGCTGAAACCAATCCTCAGTGGCTACAAAGGGATTACTATATTGTCAAAACATGAACTTAGGGTCAGACATGACTATTGAAGTCTTCTAGGCTTAGTTCAAGTCTTAGCCTCCTCATTTGTCAGTTGTGTGATATGAGGTAGATTATCTGATTTTTGAGTCTCTGTTTCCCCTTCCACAAAATGAGTAAAGAAATATCCACTTCACAGGATCCATTCAATAAGACATTGAGTAACTACCACCTGTTAGACCATTTTTATAGAGTGACCTGCCCTCCCAGTTTGCTCCTCAGTCCCACACAAATCAGGATATCTAGCCAAATTGGTTGAAGAGTGTGGGGGTTGTGGGTTCAGCAATGAGGAAAGCACTCAGTCTCCAGCCTGAGAGCGTGTGCATGCAGTTTTAGATAGTGGCTCACACAACAGAGAGAAAAGAACAGGGCAAGCACAGGTTCTGGAGGAGGTGACAGCTGCAGCAGGACCTGAAGGAGGTGATGGAACAGCCCAGGCAGAGCCCCTGCAGGAACAGCCAAGGTGCCTGAGGCTGATCAGTAAGAGGAATCTGGTTCCGAAACATCACACGGGGACTCTAGCATCTCCTTTGGTGATGGGCGGTCTCTGGAGGATTTTGGGGAGTAGCCTGACACAGTTGTGGATCCTGGGTCCTGGATAGTGTGTGCTACCCACAGAGCTGGATCTGACTATGCTGTAACTGAGGGTGCCCTTATCTCTGCAGAGAAAGAACCGACGTTGCAAGTTGCTGCCTCTGGTGATGGCCGCTCCACTAAGTGTGGAGCAGGGCACAGTGACCATGGTGGGCATTCCCCCAGAGACCGACAGCTCAGACAGAAAGAAGTGAGCAGCTACCACTTACCTGAGAATTAAAGACATGAGAGAGCTTTGGGTGTATCTGCATGTTGGCCCATCAGCCCTTTGCCTGAGTTCATGGATGTTTGGCCTTCAGTGTCAGGGGGAAGGAAGGGTCCCATGGAGGAGGTCTGGGCTCTAACATGTCTATCATGTGTCTGTAGTTTTTTCGGAAGAGCGTTTGAGAAGGCGGCAGAACGCACCAACTCCCGGACACTACATAACCGCTTTGATCTCTCAGGTGAGAGTTTCAGGTGTTTGGCCACGCTTTTTCCATCTTTCAGGGTCAGCCATGGAACTAGATAGGCTGGTGTCGATTAGCCCAGCCTGGCCAGCAGCCCTCTTGTTCTCCTAAAACTAGTCCCTGGCAAAGCTGCTCCCAGAGACTCAGGGAGCTCCAGCTCTGGCCTTGCAGCCCCCCAAGAAGATCAGAGCACTGGCTGTAGGCACCTTCGGGGCCCAGCCTTAACTCTTAGGATCATGTCCCCAGTGCCCTGATATGGGCAAGGAAACAGGGCTGCAGCAGCCTTAACATGCCACAGAGCTTGTGTCACTGAAAAGTCCTGCCTGAGGCTACAAAATGATCCCAGTATGAGGGCTTGACCCCCAGCCCCTCTTATGCACTGGGTGTACCCCACACATGAGAATGGGAGGATACAGACTGACAATAGTTTCCCCAGATGCCAGCCTGGAACATGGTCCATATTTAGATGCGTTTGTCTTTTATTCCTAACATTTTAAAGTAAAGCAGATTGACCACTTCTCCCACTGGATTGTGGTGGGCTGCAGAGCACATCCAGACTGGGTGGTTTACAGAGGTTATTTTCTCATAGCCTTCGAGGCTGGGTCCCTGAGTCCAAGATGTCTGTTGGGTTGCTTCCTTTCACAGCTGAACCTTGACTAGGTGGCTGTAGTCTCCCTGTAACCTCACATGGTTCTCCTTTGTGAAGTCCCTATTTCCAAATATAGTTACATTCTGAGGGAACAGAAGTCAGAGTTTCATCATGGGAGTTTAGGTGGCAAGTGCAGCCTATTATACCCTTCAGTATTTTATCTGCATTTCTCAGAAAGGGCCTTTTCCGGGCTGGGGATTTAGCTCAGCGGCATAAGCGCCTGCCTTGCAAGCAGGCAGTCGTGAGTTCAATCCCTGGTACCGATGAAAACAAAAAAGACAAAAAAAAAAAAAAAAAAGAAAGGACCTTTTCCATAGTACCTCCTTCCTGATTCTCTGTCCTGGGAGACTCAGTTTGTGTTCAGGTTGCCTTGGCTGCCTCAGAGCCTTCTTCCTTGTGCTAGAGCAGTTATGCTGTGGGATGTGTGGTATTGATCTCTCCAAGCAACAGGCCCTGCTTCCTGTTTCATCCCCATGATGTCGGAGAAATCAACTTTAGCTGGCCTGCAGTATACAGGAAGGCCCTTTATACAAGGGAGGATTTGGTGCTGGTAGTTGCCTGGTTTCTCATGAGGCCTTGAGAGCCCTGGGTGAGAAGTATAGAGTGAGCCATGATCAATACCTCCCTGAATGAGCTGATCAAGTCAAGCCAGTTCTGTTCCAGGGCCTGGTTTTGCCGTTTCATGAAGGTTCACATGGTTGCCTGAGCCTGATGGCTCTTCAAGATGCAGGCAGTTTGTATTGTGGCCCCTTCCACAGAAGACATTGAAGCCATGGTATTGGGCAGAGCAGGTTAAAGTGGGTTCTTGCCCCACCTTGGCCCTCTCACACCTTGGCCCCTACTCTAGGGGTAGGCATCTGCTGAGCACTGTGGGAAAGCCTAATTCTTTTCCAGCTGTGTAGTATTCTGAGTTGTTACATCAACCCCCTGTTAGCTGTCATTGCTAGTTGCTGGCTGCCTAGAGGGTCATCCCTGTAGGTCACAGTTCTGGCCTCTCCACCAGTGCAGCCAGCAGGAAGATGAACCCAAGTCATCTAGAATCTCCCAAGCTGTGGAAGTTCCTGCTCAGTATGGAATGCAGTTGAGGACTGTTCTCACTGAGAATGTCGGGAAGAGGGAGTACATGTGCCTTGCTTGTTTTTCTCACTCCCTTCTCAAAAGATGTTTTTCTTTCATTATTTCAGTAATTGAGCTTAAAACTGAGGATCGGAGCAAGTTCCTGGATGCACTTATCTCCCTGCTGTCCTGAGGGGTGAGCCTGTGAGGATGGGGGTCCTTGGGATGGTGGGCCAGCTGCCTCATCACAGGCCTATCCTGACTCTGGCTTTGATCCTTGGGTTTCAAATCAGAGCTGGATTCTTGAAATTTGGAGCCAGCACATTTTTTCCCAAGAGTGTCTGTCCTCAGGCTTCCTGCAGGGCCACAGTGGGGCATTTTTGAGGAAGCTAATTTCATTAAGCCTCTTTGATCCCTTTAGAAAGACTTGGCATTCGCTCTTCTCTGACTATACCACAGGGCTGGGCATTGTGTATGCAACATGTGCCATGCAGAGTCCATAGTGCTGCCCTCAGAGGCCACCTAGAGCCTCCTGCCCCCATAATCTTGTCAGGCCCCAGGCTAGAGCCCACAGAGCCAGCTACCAGGGCTTTTGTATGGAGACCCTGGAAAAACCACACTTCGCAGCTGCTTGGCTGCAAATTACAAAATGTCGGTTCTTTGTGAGGCACTAGCAGTGCACAGCTATGCTGAGAGGGCCATTGCAAAGTATGACAGGCACTGTTGCACAGGACACCTACTCAACCAGGCCCCCCCCACTACCCAGCCTGGTCCCCTCAGGAAATGGTAGAAGGGATCCTGCTCAGTGTGGCAGTCTCATCCCAGCACCTCCACAGTGACTTCACTCCAGCACTGCCTCTCCCTGAGCCCTAGGCTAGAGGCTGTTCGTGTTGCAGATGGCTCTGCCAAGATGCTGACCTGGGGGGTTCCCTCAGTACCTGTACCCCATCCATAGTGAATTGAAAGCTAGAGCAGACAGATACCAGAATGGCATAAAGGCGTGGGAGACAGGGGAAGACGGGCCGGATGGGGAGAGGCCTATACGAACCCAACATGAGGCTGCCTGGCCCACGAGCTACAGATAAAAGGGTGCTAGAGGCCCTAAGTATGTTCAGGGATATCACTCTGGTGACAATTGGACCTGGGCTGAGTGTGCAGTGAAGGCAGTGGGTATCTCAGTGGGTTTGGGATGATCCCCCAACCCCAAGTTGCCTGCCACTCAATAGCAGCCCTGTGCAATTTTTTACATTTGGGGAGATATCATAATTGTTTGCAACTTTTTTTTCTTTTCCAGAATTTGATTTCTTCAGAAGTGACTTCTCCTTATTTATATTACCTGGCTTTTATTTAGATTGTAAGTTATGGACAGTTTTAAATGCAGTGGCGGTGGTTTTAATGAAATAAAATGCTTCATTTAAATTCTGTTTCCCTTCATTGCTCTAGTCTTGAGGCCAGCGCTTGTGTATAGCCTATAGGAGAGCCATGGTCCTGTGCTCCCAGCACACTCCATACTGAATAGGAAGCACAAGAATGTGGTCTCCCAGTGGCACCCAGTTCTCTTCACAATCCCTCTACCAACCACTGCAATGCCACACGGGACTATTCTGTCTACCTGCCCATTGCTTCTTCCTGTCAGCTGGTCTTAACAGCAAGAGCCCAGCTGGCTGAGCAGGTCCTGGATGGAAGGCATTGTGTCCCCAGACCTTGTCATTGGTATCACCCACATCCTTCACAGAGGATCCAAATTGGTTGAGACCTTAGCAACCTCCACAGGCTTGGAACATCTAGAACTTTACAATCAGGGGAACCTTGAGTTCAGCTGTTCCACCCCTCCCGGATGTCCCCTGATCACCATGAGTGTGGAGGGGTTGGCAGGTGAGAAGAGTGTGGTTCCAGTGTTTCCTGTCCTCCCATGAGCTATTCCCTTGTGGCCACTTCCTGGGGACACAGGTGCTGGGAAAGCAGGTGAGTTGGAGGAAAGATCTACCTGTGAGGCTTTTGAATTGCTGGGGGAGGTAGTATGGGCACAGTCCTTGAAATTAGGAGTGATTTGGGCAGGTTTAAGTTAGTAGGAAAAGCCCACAAAGAGTGGTTCGGAAGTGAGGCCACATTAGGTGGGGCTGTCCTTGGAGAAAGGGCAGTGGACACTGGGGTTGTGGCTGTTAGAGACTGGCTTCTTACCCCAACCTCTTATGATGCCAATAGGTACCAGGTGGAGTTATCCCCTGCCCTTCCCAGCATGGGTCAGGTAGATGGTAACTTGCTCTCCAGGGCCTTCAAGTACCACTCTGGCCATTTGGAAAAGCTGTGAGTTAGCTGTGCAGGCACCTTGAATGTAGAGAATACTGGTGGGAAGGAACTGTGGGATGAGCTCCCCACCCGCAACTCCTAAAGCTCCTAGCTATATATCCTGGCTCCTGCACTACCCAGCCCCGGATGTATCGGATGTATCAGGGTCTTCTTTCTGGTCCCACCCAGGTCATGACTCCAGGATCACATGACCTAGGCTGGAGCTGCTCTTAGTCCCTGCATTCAGGCTGAGGTGGGGCTGCATTCAGCCCCTCCTGAGGACCTCTTCCTGTAGCCTATCCCATTGTTGGTCTTTAGGCCACTGAAGCACTTAGCCTCCTTGTAAGTCCCAAGTGCTGGCTCCCCCATGGGTTCGAGAATTTTCACAAGCCTGTATCCTGAGGGTTCTTTCCAATGATAGAAAACTTGGCCAGGGTTTGGGAGACTGCTACTAGATATGGCCCAGGTGTTTTTGAACAGATCCTCAAGGCTGGGGTTTGAGGCAGATGCCAAGCCTTCCTAATGGCTGACTTGGAGCACCTTGAAGCAACAGGTAAAAATGCATCAATGCAAAGTATGTATAACTGAGCTGGAAGCTGAACTCAGTGACTATAATAAATAGCTTGCACTCCTGGGAGCTGCCTTCTACTGGCTTTTACTTCCCTGGCCCCCAGTAGCTAAGTCAAAAGGGTGTTTCCAGTAGGGTAAGCACAGAGGTGCAGATGCCTGGCACCAGTCTAGGATGGGCACAGACCCTGGAGTCGTGCTGTAACTGGCAGAGGGGCCAGGACAAGGCGCTGGAATGAAGCCTGGGCACTCAGCAACAGGTTCCTCCCATGGCAACCCTTGACCTGCAGCAAGCTCTGCTAGAACCAGCTTGCATCCTGGATTCAGTCTTTCCTACCCCATTGTTGAAGAGAGCCTCTGGCTTTGTACAGATGCTGCAGTACTCAGAGCTAGGAAAGCCCAAGAAGGCAGGTGGAAACATCACCCTGTGGTATATGTGGGGGAGTGGGCCTTTCCTGGAAGAAGCTAGCAGCCTGGCTACCAACCCACACAGCCCTCCCTCTTCCCGAGTCCCTAGTAGCAAGTCCATGGGTGTCCAGCCTGGTCCTCTTATGAGGACTGCCTCTCTCTACCCCACCCCAACAAAACAGCATGGGACTCTTCCCACTTTACCGGGTTGCAGTGAGCTGTGTCTTCAAGTCTGATGGGAAGGCGACAGGGAGCAGGGAAGGCAGAAAAAGTTCATATTCTCCAGGGACTGCCACCCCTGAGAGATCTCTATAGGAATCTGGGAAGGAGTTGGCAGCTGAGTGGGTGAATGGGGGTGCTGGCATAGGGGTGACTGGACAGAGGACAGGACACAGTGGGAGTATTCAAGCTATTTACTAAACAAATTCTTAACCTCCCCAACCCCCTCCCCAAGCCTGGAGGAGGGCAGTGGCTCAGCTCCACTCAGGCTCTGGTGTCCACAAGCCTCACCTGGAGGGCTGCTGAGGTGACATAGGTCCAAGTGAAGTTACTTGGTGCCTTGGGTTTATGCCCCCGCTGAAAAAGAAAAGGCCCTTTATACACATCCTTCCAGCCTGGGGGTCCTGGGGTCTTCATCTACCCTCCCAAGTCTGTAGAAGGGCTGATTTAAAAAGGCAGCGTCCAAGACTGCTACCTCTCAGAGTCAAGAACAAAATTGGCATTTCAGTGGATGGAATTTGAGAGGTCCATCCACGTGGTCAGTGCTACCCAGAAAAGAAACCAAGTCCTCACAAGTGCTTGTCATTTGTGGAGGGCAGGGTGCGGGACAGGGCCTGGATGGTGGTAATCAGGTCGACTGAAGCTGCGGGCCGGTGGGATCCATACGCTGAGCCTGACATTTCGTGGAGTTTGTACAGGGATGTAACCCTGCCATCCACGCACAGCTCCCTGCGTCGCTGGCTTCAATTCGCGGGCTTTGCTGCCGGGAGGGGCCCCGCCGTACCCCGCCCCATCAGACATAGTTCTTCTTGTCGTAGTCGCCGCTGGTCGTGGGCCGCCGCGGTGCTGAGTACTTGACGGGAAAGCTGAAATCCGGGCGACCCGCACAGCCCCAGGCTCCGCAGCATACGAGGCCGCCACCACAAATGAGCAACGCAGAAGCCACCCACCCGATGTACAGCGCTGCGCCCAGTTCGTATTTCTGCGACAGGGGAACCGAAGGGTCGTAGAACTCACGGACAACAATATTGGCGAACCAGCAGATTGGCACGAGTGCCAGCAACCCACAGAACACGTATAACACACCGCCAGTGAGGGCCACGCGCGCCTTCGCCGGGCCCGCAGCCACGCAGGTGGTGCACTGCGCGCCAGCCAGGGTCACGAAGAGCGCAATCAGCGCCAGCAGCGCGGCGCCCACTGTAAGCGCCCGGGCCGCCTGCACCTCAGAGCTCAGCGCCAGCACAGACTCATACACCTTGCACTGCATGTGCCCGGTGCTCTGCACCACGCAAGTCATCCACAGCCCCTTCCAGGTGATCTGAGCCGTCACGATGTTGTGGTCCAAGAAGGCAGTGACTTGCCACATGGGCAGCCCGCACGCCAGAATCAGGCCCAACCAGCCCAGCAGGCACAGCACTAGACCCAGGATTTCCAACGATGCGGACCCCATGGCTGAAGACAAGGTGCGATGGTCCCCGGGACGCCCAGCGCACAGCGGCTGCGCTTTGGTTGGCTTGGCGCCCCGCGTGAGCGCTACTGTCCTTTAGCCTGTGCTGACGGCTGCCGTCTGTCTCCTTGCGGCGCGGTCTGATGCACTGTCTCTGATCTGCTGGCAACTCTTGGGGGCTCCCCATTTGAAGTCTCCGGGGGCGGATCAGCCGCCTCCGGACCCAACCCCTGGGACTCGAGCAGCCAATCCTGGCACCGGCTATTGCCTACAACCAATCGCAAGCTCCCCCGCAGTTGAAGTTAGAGAATAGTGTGTGGGTAGCTGAGGGCACGGGAACCGCGCCCAGTCGGGCCGCAGACCCACCCGCCCGTGTCCTATTCAGGGTCTCCTTCAGGACCGGCCTTGGGCGCTTCACTCGCTCCTCTGGCATGTCCTGGTCTTGGCACTTTAGGAGCTCAAAACCCCCAGGCTGAACTGCCCCCTCCAATTTACATCGCTGCAGGAGTCAACCTTACAGCAATACCACCCTGCAGAGGCCTGCTTGGAAAGGCTCTGGAAGTTCTTTCACTCAGCTGAAGTAAAGTACACCAGGTTTTTCTCCAGAAAGCCCGTCCTGGAGATCAAGCCAGGTCTATTCTTTGCACTCTCCCTCACCAGTGCTCTCTGAGCCTCAGCACTGTGAAGGAGCTATACCAAGCAGAGACAGCAGACCTGCAGGGGTGAGGCACAGGATCCCATCCTCCTTCAAAGGACCTGCCCAACAGGGCCAATACACTCCTTTCTGGAGGTCAGTCCCTCACACAAAGTGGGTGGTATAGCAGCCTTACCTGTACCTGCGATGCCTACTCTGTCCCTGTGCTGTGGCTTTCCAGACCCCTCTGCCTTGGCCTGCTGCTCCTCTTCCTGTGGTGCTGCTTATCCCCCACCCTTTGAAGCCCAGGTCAGGTGGCACTGCTTATGAAAGTCCTTGGAGTTCATAAGCTCTGCTCCCATCGGCTGCATTGGCCCCAGCCAGGCAGCCTACTTTGGTTCTCAGACAGCAGAGACACAAAGGGATATAGAAGCTGTGTACAATCTTCCCATCAGTGGTGGTGATGCCTGCTACCCCAGCCCCCAGGCCAACCTCCGGAAGCCAACTTGGAGTTTCCTGACCTGGAGGAAGAGCCCTCATCCTTGCTGGAGGAGGGATTTCCGGGCATTCTTTTGCACAATGGCCCAGCCATTTCTTAAAAGGTCCACTGGGGTGTATGCTGCAGGCCCCCTAAGGCTCAGGTGGGGGCACTAGGCCACAGCCCCATGGGGCGCCAGTCCTGTCCTAGCAATCTCCTCCCCATCTCCTGATTGCCCCTTTGTTTCTAGTTAAGTCTGGACTCCCAGCCCCTACATTGAGGCTACTGGGTGTATTTTTTCATCTGGCTCAAAGTGCTCAGGCGCTCATAGAATGAGTGTCTTTATTGGGAACAACATGACTTTGATCATCTCCCCATTCTAGGTCCCAGATTCCTTCTCCCTCTTGGAGATGGCTGTTGGGGGAATAAATGAGGTAAGGGCAGTGCCTGGTTCCTTGCTGGAGGCAAGTTTGCTGGGCCCTGGGATAGAGGGAGGTTTTTTAGAGTCCTTGTTTGCCACAGCTGCTCTTCCCCCTACAGAGTGGAGTGCTTCTTCCTAGCTATTGCATCACTGGATGTGTTCCTCCTGCTGACTTTTAGATCACTCCACTTCTGCAGGTCCTCCAGGAAGTTTCCTCACCCATCCACCACAGGGGCCCCTTGTGCTTCCCCTTGGCTCCAGTCCAGGGACCTTTCCCAGCCTCCTTCCACCTTCGATACGTCTTCCAGGGTCAACTGCTGCAGCCTTCACAGATTGTCCAGGCTCCACCCTGGAGGCACTGCACAAGGCTCTCTTTGCCTGCCTACCTGTCTTCCCTAGCTCAACCATTTTAGTACCACTTTGGCGTATTAGTACCACCCTGCAATGCCCCAGGTGAGCTCCTGTTTCTTTGATAGCAGGCTCACAGTATCTCTAAGATCTATTGTGAAATTTTAGGCTGCGTATGCAGTCAAGATACCCATTTGCAGTAGCGCCAGAATTAGTACAGAGAGGCCTAGGGGGGCAGCAGAGGTGGTACTGCTTCCATCAACCCTGCCCACAGACTGAGGATAGCCTACAAGTCCAGATCCAAGTAGGGAATGAAGATAGGCACATCCTTCCACTCACTGGAGATCTGATCACCTACTCTGTGTCAGGCACTGTCTCAGGCCAGAACATGCAATACAGGAAGCTTCTGAGACTGATAATAAACTGTCAACTAATATCTTGACAGGAAACAAAGTAACAAAGTCTCAATAAAGAGTTGACATTTTATAACAGGATTCAGAGAAGAAGTTCCCAGCAAAGCAGAAGGAAACATCGGTGCACATTCCTGAGAGTATATGGGTGCATTTTGGGCTGTAGTGTGGCTCAGTGGTAGGACACTGTCTTCCATTCCTAGCAACATGAAAAAGAAAATACAAGATCCTAGGGCTGGGATAGGGCTTAGAGTTAGTCTGGGGACAGAAAGAGACTGATATAGCCAGAATTCCACAGTGGCCCAGGCCTGCAGACCAAGTTGAGTTTGCCAAAGAGGGCCATGAAGGAACATGACTCCTGATCTCTGGTGAGGGGCTCAAGGCAGGCCTGGCCATGGCCACCTGTTCATTCACAAGCTATTGTTCTGATTTCCCAAGGGAAGAGCCACAGGATCTCATTAATTGTGTGAGAGAAAGGCCTGAGTTGGCAGAAAAGCAGTTTATCTTAAGCAGCTGCTGGCTGACCCTGCCCCAGGGAGACCCACTGATCTTCCAAGGACAATCTAAATTTAGGCTCCAATTTTCTGGCGATTGAGGTTTGGGAAGCTCCTAGCTAACAGATTTCACTTCAAGGGAAATGGAAAACAACACTCCCTCTATTTTTTGGCTTTGAAACAGTTAAGAATGTTTCCTTCCCATTCAGCAGATATTTACTGAACTTCTAAACTGCAGTACCCTTTCTTGCCGAGAGTCAAAGCCTGCAGGGCAACAACTTGGGCCCTTCTGTATCTCTGACCACCGGCCTGGGTGGGAGGCCACAGGCATCCTGCCCCCGAGTAGCACCAGCTTCACTGCTGTTGGCCCTGCTGCTGTTCTGTGTTGTCAAGAGTAGACACAAACTCAGATTTATCCCGGCAAGCAGTCAACTTTCTAGACTGGTAACCTGACTTTAGTTTCCCTGTTGAAGATGAAGCTCTGTGCGGTAGAAAAGGTATGACTGCAGGAGTTGGTGGTGCTGATGCTGATCTATCCTGGACCTCTGATCCCGTTCTAGAGAGGCCTTCAGCCTTGTAACTTTCAATAGCTCCTTTGACCTTTGTAGCTCACTTGATCTCAGTCCCTTCTCTCAGGATGGCTATCACTGGCTGTTTGTCAAAATCTAAGGTCACTATGACTTTAATTTCTTTAGCAGGAAGGAGGATCTGGTAGGGGAACTCTAGTTGACAGAGCCCTTCGGTCCTATAGACCCTTTCCCATTTGAGGACTGCAGCACAGCTGGGCATGGGGTGCACCTGTAATTCCAGTACTATAGGAAAGTGAGGCAGGAGAATTGCAAGCCTGGGCAACTTAATGACTTAGCAAAATCCTATCTCAAAATAAAAAGTTTTAAGAAGAGCTGTAGCTCAGTGCAAAGGTCCTGGGTTCAATTCACAGTACTGGAGTGAGGGTGGGGGAAGGGTGTGAACATGGGCAATTTATTCTAAAGGTGCAAAACTTGGGAATGATAATGGGCTTGAAATCAAAGGGTTGTGAAGGGGGCAGTGCAAAGCTGGTTCTAGTTCAAGACAGACATTGAATTGATGTTAGAGGTGATATTATTGTCGTCCCTGGGAATCCATGGTGGATTGTTTCCAGGATCTCATTCCCACCCCTTGAATACCAAAATGCCAGATGCTTACATCTTTTATGTAAGTGATGTAATATTTCACACAACCTAGGTGCATCTTCCCACATACTTTAAATCATCTCTGGGATACTTACAGTGGGATACTTATAGGACCTCCAAATGATATCAGGGAGATATTATAAATCCCAACCTGTCAAGTGTCTGATATGCTGAGTTTGTATTCCTTAAAATTGAAGAATGAATGTAGGAGTAAAGGAAGTTAAGAATAGGAAATATTTACCGAGGGGGAGAGATACAGCTCCTGAGGGGAAAAAGGGGTTGTTGAAGACCCTCAGCATTTTGGGGGAGAAGCTTTATAGAACACAACCATGTGGATTAAAGTTATGATCAACCAATAAGATTATAAGCATAGCCACTTAAGCTATATTGATCTAATGGGTGAAGCATCCAAATATTCATGGATAAGCAAAATGTGGCATAGCCATAAATGAATATTATTCAGTCATGAACAGGTATGAGAGATACTGGGAACAGAACAGATGAACCTAGAAAATATGCTAAATTGAAGTTGGGCACAAAGGCTTTTGTATTGCATTAATGTAAAATGTGTAGGGTAGCTAATCTATGCTATAAATAAAGTAGTTTAGTGGCTAATATAGGATTGGGAAGACAGGGTGGAGAATGAAGATTGACTGAAGGTATCTACTTGTAATTCCAGTACTCTGGGAAGCTGAAGCAAGAGGATTGCAATTTGGAGCTCAGCCTGGACAACTTAGTGACTTAGTAAGATCACCTTTCAAAATAATTGTTTTAAAAAGAATTGAGGATGTGGCTCAGTGCAAAGACCCTAGTTTCAATCACCAATATCGGAAAAAAAGAACATGAGTAAAATAGAACATATATATTTTAATTGTGCAAAAAAATTCCTTCAAACAGATATGTTTAATGTGTCGAATTGTTTTCTGATCATGTTAGAATCTAACTGCGCATCAATAAAAAAAAAAGATAACAAGAAAATGCTCAGAATTTATTGTATACAAACAACATACTTTTCTTTTCTTTTTGGGGGGAGGGCTGGTACTGGGGGTTGAACCCAGGTCCTTGGTATTTTGCTACATCCCCAGACCCTTTTATGTTTGAGGTATAGTCTCACTAAAGTCACTAGTTGCCCAGATTGGGCTCAAACTTAGGATCCTCCTGCTTAGCCTCCCACAGTGCTGAGACTTCAGGAGTGTACCACTGAGCTAAGTTTAAGCAACACACTTCTGAATAAACCATGAGTCAAAGAAGACACCTAAAAGGAGATAAATAGATACAATGAACTGAAAAGAAAGGAAAGTACCATATATCAAAATATTTGAGACACAGCTAATGGAATGTTGAAGAGTAAATTCACAGCATTATATGGTTACATTGGAAAAGAAGAAACATCACAAACTATTAATCTAAATTCTCATCTAAAGAACCTAGAAAAGGGGAGCCGATACACAAAACAACCGGAAGGCAGAAAATAGTAAAGAACAGAAATCAATAAAGCTAAAAATAGAAAACTAATAGAAATTAAAGATATAAAAACCAGATTCCTTACAATGATGTAAATCAGTAAATTTGGCAAACCTCTATCAATACTGATGAAAGCAAAAAGAAAAAAAGGTACATTACCAAAATTAGCAATAAAACATGATATTATGGGGCTGAGTATTTAGCTCAGTGGCATAAGCACCTGCCTTGCAAGCAGGCGGTCGTGAGTTCAATCCCTGGTACCAACAACAAAAAAAAAAGGTATAAAAAAACCCCATGATATCACAACAGACTCTGAAGATATCAAAAGAATCATAAGGGAATACTGCACCAGCTGTGGACATATAACTCTAATAGCTAGGACAAAGTGGAGCATCTTGAAAACACAAACTACCACATTATGAAATACATAGTTGAATACCCTTATAAAAATCAACATAATTGGAGTCATTGTTTTGAAATTCCCAACTTAATGACAAATATATAATCCAATTAAAAAAAACACAGTTAACACAGAGAAATGTCTGAGGTGATGGATACAGTATTATCTTGATCAGTCATCACATATTTTATACACATATATTGACATGTCACACTATGTCCCAAAAATATGTATAATTTTATGTGTCAATTTAAAATAGAAATAAAAATAAACTGGGCAAAGGGCTTGAGTAGACATATCCCTAGATATAAGCAAGCACATGAAAATATGCTCATGTCACTGTTAAATGTCATTCAAACCCACTGTGAGGTATTTATCACTTCATATCCATTAGGATGGCTGCTATCAAAAACCAGAAAATATCAAGAATTGGCAAGAGTCTGGAGAGATTAGAACCCTTATGCCCTGCTGGGAGGAATGAATGCTGAGTCACTAGAGAAAACAGTATGATGATTCTTAAGAAAATTATGCAGAGGATTATCATGATTCTCACTTTCAATTCTGGATGTCTATTCAGAAGAACTGAAGGCAGGGTCCTGAAGAGATACCTACACACCAGTGTTCATCGTAGCATTAATCAGCGTTGCCAGAGGTAAGGATAATGCACACGTCTATCAATGGAGGAATGGATAAACACAATGTAGTATAAGCATGCAATGGAACATCAGCCACTGGAAAGAAGGAAGCTCTGACACTTGTCATAACATGAGTAAATCTAATGGAAACAAGCCAGTCACAAAAGCCAAATGCATTATTTCATTTACACAAGTGTATTGGAGGAAGGATAGTCCTTTTTAACAAATGAACTATGGCAGTGATAGCAGACCTTTTAGAACTTTCAGTGATACAAACATGCCTTAGGTTTGCCAACACTGTACTAGAGCAACTGGATATCAAATAGGCAAAAACAAACAAACCAAAATGTTCTCATTCTAAACTTCATAGCATAAATATAATCTTAAAATGAACCCTAGATTTAAGTGTAAAATATAAAACTGTAAAACTTTTAGGAGATTAATATAGGGGAAAATTTGGGGGCATAAATATTATACCAAAAATAGGGTAAATAAAAAAAGAAAATACTAAGAGGGGAATAGTGGCACATACCCATAATCTCAGCACTTGGGGAGGCTAAAGCAGGAGGATCTTAATTTTCAGCCTAGCCTGGGTTACTAGGCAACTCAGGAAACTTTCAAAATAAAAAAAATCTGGGGATGGGATCATTGGGAAGGCCTTGGATTTAATCCTCAGGACAGAAAGAAGAAGAGAAAGACACACACACACACACACACACACACACACACACAGAAAGAGAACACAAATGGTAAACTAGAGTTCATCAAAATAGCATTTGCATTGTGAAAGACTCTGTCAAGAGGATGCAAAGACTACACACTGGGAGAAAATAGTAGCATTACATATATCTAACAGAGAACTAGCAGCCAGAATGTATAAAGAATTCTCAAAAATCCAACATTTAAAAACCCAACAATCCAATTAGAAATTAGGGAAAAGGTGTAAAGAGACATTTCACCAAAGGAGATGGAAGATAAATAAGTGAGAAGGTTTGTAATATCACTATCCATTAGAGAAACAGTCTTGAGATCATCAAGACGCTGTTGAGGTATTAGAGTGTTCTAAGATATTGGGTCAGCTAAAAATTTTAAAAACAGCAGCCACGGATGTTGGTGAAGATGAGGAAAATCCTGAATTTTTCACACATTGATGATGGGAATGCAAAATGGTATAGGCACAGTAACAGAGAGTGCAACGGTTTCCTACAAAAACAAACTGTACTACTGTAATATAACTCAACAACTATTCTTCTGGGCATTTATCTCAGAGAAATTAAAGCTTATGTTCTCACAAAAACAGGCACATGATTGTTCACGGAAGCTTTATTAATAATAACACCAAACTGGAAACAATATAAATGTCCCTTCATAGATTAATCCAGGGGGCAGAAGAGTAAAAAAAAAAGAGGTTGAGGACCAGATATTGTATTGTCCTCAAGGTCAAGCATTCATTACTCACTCAGACACTCCCAGAAGTGTATTTTATTAGTCTCCCAAGCATAGTTCAAGCCGATCAGACTGACATTAGCCATTGCACCCAATTTTATGCTGCCTATATAAAGGCCCACTCTAAACATGATTCAAATAGGTTAAAAGTGAAAGATCACTTCTGGTGTGGACAAGGTGGCATAGGCTCAACTCTTAAACTCTAGAAATAATGCTAGGGGCAACTAAAAGAGAACTCTGAAAGGTGGTAAGAGGAAGATGAACTGCCTGGTGACTAGAGCTAAAGGAACCACACAATGGCAGGGAATGGTACGTCTTCCACTTGACAAGGGAAGATGATGCAGACTGTGTTTTCTGACCCCCCAAATAGTAACAGAGATGCAGGGTGGGCTCATACCCTGCATCTAATGGTCCCCTCTGACCCTAATCAGAGGGTTCACTGGGAGAGTTCTCATTGTCACCAAATTATTGACTAAGCAGGAGTCCTGCTAATACCAAGGCAGGTGATGTATTCTTCTTGTCTTCCAAACCATGTGAAGGCAGCAGGGGGTCATCGGCAAGAGGAGTCTTATTGCAATAAGCAGCCTGGCCTACAAAGCCTCTGTGAGGACAGAGAACATGTCTTCCAATAGAAATGTTGGAGGAAAACTGATTTTTAAATTCATTTAATTGAAGCACCACTAGAAAACGAAAATAGTCTTGTCTTGTCCACCAGTCTCTCATGATTTAAGGATCAGACGTAAAGTGGGCATAGTAGCAATGCTGATAATCCCAGTCACTCTGGAGACTGAGGCAGGAGGATCACAATTAGAGGCCAGCCTCTAACAGAGGCTGGGTAACAGAATGAGATCCTGTCACAAGATAAAATTTTAGAAAAGGGCTAAGAATGTAACTCAGTGGAAAAGACCCTGGGTTCAATCCCCAGTGCAGAAAAATAATCAGTCTTAAGAATTTGGGGTGAGGGGGCTGGGGATTTAGCTCAGCGGCATAAGTGCCTGCCTTGCAAGCAGGCAGTCGTGAGTTCGATCCCTGGTACCGATAAAAAGGAAAAAGACGGAAAAAAAAAAAAAAGAATTTGGGGTGAAGGCTTTCTGGGCTCTGTGTGGACTTTGAGAATGAGTGAGGGTCTAGGGACTAGAATAACACATCCATCTGTAGTTAGGCCTTGGCTCATACTGTGTCAGAATTAACTGGGAGACAGTAGAGACAATGTATTGTGAACAAGGTAACATTAGAAGATAGTTTGTTTTTACTTCTTTCATTTTTTCTTGTTTTATCAACTTTTCTAGTGTCCATATTCTATGGTTTGAATGTGTCCCCCAAAGCTTCATGTGATGGAAGATTGGTACCCAGTGTGGCAGTGCTGAGATAGTGGAAACTTTAGAAGGTAATATCCAGTGGGAAGTAATTGGACCATGGGATCTTCACTCTCAGAAGAGATTAATTAGTTTTAAATGTTAAATAGTTAATAGTTTTAAATAAATTAGATTTTAAAGATTAAATAGTTTTCACAGCTGTGAGTCAGTCCTTGTTGGAAAGTGAGTCTATTCCACACCTTTGGCCCTTTCTGCTATCAGGCATTTTCTTTTCTGTTTGTCTGCAGTTATGAACGAACTGCAACGAACTTCCCAGAGGATAAACAGTTGGGACGCTCTGATCTTGAACTTTCTACCTCAAAAACTGTGAGTGGAATATATCTCTTTATAAGTCACCTAGTCTGAAGTATTTTACTATACTAATAGGAAATGGACTATGACATTACATGCATAACATTTGCATTGAGATAGCAAATACTTAACAAGATAGGGAAGCAGTGGCTACGCAGGGTCTAGGGCCAAGCTGTCTGGGCTTGAATCCTCCCTCTAGGACCCTGGACTCTGACTGAATAGATCAGTTCCCTCCGCTACAAGATGGAAAGATAAGGACACCTCCTTTCTTGCTGCAAATTGAATATTCTTTGTCTAAGATACTTGCGACCAGAAGTCTTTCAGATGAAAGATATTTTTTAAGATTTTTGAATATTTACATAGATGTTATTGATTGACCCCCCACTAATCTGAAAGTCTGAAATCCAAAACAAGCACCATCATGCTGGTGCTCAAAAAGTTTTGGATTTTAGGACATTTCAGATTTTGGATTTTTAGATTAGGTATGCTCATATTACATTTTGAAATTATACATTTTTTGGTGGGATCTTTTTTTTTTTTTCTTTCTCGGTACCAGGGACGGAACTCACGATTGCCTGCTTGCAAGGCAGGCGCTTGTGCCGCTGAGCTAAATCCCCAGCCCCGAAATTATACATTTTTTAAAGTAATAATTTTCTAACTGATTTTTGCCAAGGTATGAAAATGCCACTACATTTAATTCTAATAACTTATTTGCAGATGATTTTGAGTGTTGCATGTACATAATTATATCATTTACAAGTAATGAAAATTTTGGGTTTTTTCTTCCTAAATTCTTATACCCCGTTTTTTTTTCTTGTCTTTCTGCACTGGTTAGAATTTCTTGTAGCATGTCATTGAAACTCTTGCTAGGTGTGGTGGCCATGCCTTGTAATCCCAGTGCTCAGGAGGCTAAGGCAGCAGTATCACTGAGAGTTCAATGCCAGCCTGGGCTACATAGCGAATTTGAGACCAGCCTGAACTGTATAGCAAGACCCTGTCCCAAAGCGAAATGAAACAAAACCAAACTAAACGAAGGCTTATTGGTAGATATTTACATCAAATTTCTGATCTCTCAGGGACCGCTTTCATAATTTATTGGTAGATTCTACTAGCTTCTATTCATATTTTTACTATTTATTTGAATGTGAATGTGTTGAATTTCAATGGGTATTTTTTCTGCACATGTTGAAATTCTTGTAGTTTTTATTGTTAATGTTATGATTGCATTATATAATTTTATAATTTTTTACCACTTTCCCATTTTTGAGATAAGTCTACCTTGATTATGATAATTTATCTTTTTATACATTATTGGATTCAGTTTGTATCTGTTTGTGAGTGTGATTTACTGGTAATTTTATTTTTTGTCTTATTCTTGGTCAGTTTATATATCAAGATGATGTTAGCTTTTCAAAAATGAAACAGGAGGGCCAAGCGCAGTGGGGCAGGCAGGAGAATCTCAAGTTTGACACCAGCCTGGGCAAATTACTGAGGCCCTGTCTAAAAAATTTTAAATATTAACAGGGGCTCTGGATGTAGCTCAGTGGAAGAGCATGTACGTAGTATGTGTGAGGCCCTGGGTTTCATCCCCAGCATCTTCCCTGAAAAAAGAAAGCGAGAAACAGAGAGGAAGACAAGAGACAGAACAGACAAAGAAATGAGCATACATTTATTACTCTTCTCTTTTTCTTATTAATGCTTCCAGGAACTTATCTTTATATTTGTGTTTCCAACAAATCAGCATTTGCCCTTGCTACCTTACATTTTGTTTTATCTACATTGACACACAAATAGTATTTTCTCTTAGGAGTATCTTTCTTTTCTTTGACCTTCGAAATTTAAACAAAAAAGGATTAGGAAGATCTCTTGTTCTGTCTTTAACATGGTTTGTCTCTATTCAAATCACAATGAGTCTTAAGACCACTCCCAAGCAACAGTGTTTGGGGGAGTCCTGTGGGACGCATTTGTGGGAATAACATTTTCATCAACAGGTTCACCTCTGCTCAAGGAAGGAAGGAAAAGAGAGGGAGTTAGGTCTCCTTCCCCCAGGGGTGGGTTAGTTGCCACAGGCAGGTTGTTGTCTAGCAAAGCCACCCCTGTATTTCATCTTTTCTTCCATTTTCTTTTCTCTTTCTGCCATACTTTGAAGTCACACAAAGCCCTCATCAAAGGCCAAGCAGATGCACTCGTGGACTTCCAGAAACATGAGCCAATCTTTTTTTTTTTTTTTTTTTTTTTGGTACCAGGGATTGAACTCACGACCTCACACTTGCCTAACAGGCATTTATGCTGCTGAGCTAAATCCTTAGTCCACATGAGCCAATCTTCATGAATTATCCAATCTCAGCTGTTTTGCTTTGGCAACTTAGAACGGACTAAAACATTGCCTATAGTTAAAATTCTTTTCTCCTTTTTCTTCATCTGGAGTGCCTGGCTCTTTTACATATTTTGTGATTACAGGTACATTTGGATTTCTTTGCAACATCTTATATCCAATTCCTCCCACCCACTCTGCTTTTCTGTCTCCTTTTGAATTGATGTGTCTATGTGTGTGCATATACTCGCGTGTGCTTCTTGTTCTGTTTTTCTTTCTACCTTCTTGGCAACTTCTTTCCCTGTGTGTATTTCAGTGTTTATCCTTTAAAGTTGTAATAATGCTTGAAATTTTGTCCTTTTCCCACCCAATACCAGAAACTTAGGGTGTTTTAGCCTTGTTCCTCGCCACCAGCTCACACATGCTGCCCCGTGCTCCACGTAGCTGTGCCTGGTGAGGGCTGGGAAGAGGAAGCCCCCATCCCTGCCTCCCTGACCTCCTCAGACTGTGGCCGTGCCCAGCCTGGCAGACAGACAGCCCAAAAGCCCAAGAGCAGGAAACCGGTGCAAACACAGGGCGGGCACCCACACTGTTCCCAGGAGTCAGACCTCAGATCCTATCTGACACTCCCCTGCCTTTGTCCAGCACTTGGGACTTGGCGCTCAGGCCTGATCTGGATCAGTATTTGCCCAAACAAGGAGCCAGCCAGAGCTAGACATCCAGGGAGAGGGCAGACTGTGCTGAGGACATAAGCGCACTCTCAGGCTTGCAGCCTTCCCTGGATCTGTTCTCAGGCAGCCAGCGTGCCCTAGAAGGACATGTTGTGCCTTCCTGCTTCTTCATGGCCCTGGAGAGGCCGGCAAGACTAAGGTGCTTGCTGACATGTACACCTTGGTCCCTTGGCTCCCCTTCTTTGTTTCCTGCAAACACTCCCTGATCTTCACACTGTCACCAAGGAGGCTGGGGATACCTTAGCTTGTGACTGGCCTTGGCTGGGTCTGTCCCTGAAGCATGTGCTGGCTAAACATGTGCACACACTGTAGAGGACCACTGCAAATCCTATGCTCACTTATTTCCATCCATGTTCAAACATACCACGCTGGAGAGGGGAGGCAAATATACCCTATAGACTCAAGTGATGAACAGAGCCATCCAGCTGGGGAGCTGGGAAATTGCTGAGAGGAGCTAATCTTTCCAGCGGGCTTACAGAAATGAGTAGGGACTAAGGCAAAAGTGGGAACAGGCATTCAGGAAAGGAGAGACCTGGGCTTGAGTAGTAACAAGCACTGGTACGTGGGGATGGGACAACAGCAGAGCAGTGAGGGAGCTGGCGCAGCTGGGATGAGGTTGGTAGTAGCCTGGAAGAGACTCACCATGCCAAAGCTGAGAACTGGGACTGCCATGGAGTTAAAGTTTCCTAGAAACTGGTGTTATAACTTGGGCCCCGGTATAAAATCCAAGGAGGCAAGAGACCGAAAATTTAGGTGGCAAAGGCTTTATTTCCAGGCCTGGCGACCAGTCTCCGGGAGCCAATTTGGAGACTGTGTCCCAGAGACTGAAGGGAGGACTTTAAAAAGAGGCTGGAGGAAAAGGGTGCGGGGAGGAACAAAGAAACCTGCAGAGCCACCAAACTTGTTGACCCGAGTCTGGAAATTGTATTGCTGTCCACTTAGCTCTGACAATCTCAGGAGTTCCTGGTGTTTCTCAAATTACTCCCATCCTACAGACTGACATTATCTCGGAGTGGCACATCTGCAGCAATATTTGGAGAAGAAAGTGGGGAAGTTAATTATCCCAGGACAGCTCGTTTTCGCTAGTGGGTGCGAAGGGGTCAAGAGTTACAAGAAGCTGAAACTTAAGTTTTACAAAAGATCTGATATCTAACTCATTTGATGCATACAGAACAAAAGGAAAGCACCAATTGGGGTTTGGGCCATAGTATTTCCCGGTAATTTCTTTGAAGCTAAACAGTTCTTAAAATTTGGGGCAGGTTCATTTTATGACAGATCATCACCAGGTCGGGAGGAGGTCACCAGAAACCCAAATTCTTTATGGCCTAGATAGATAGGTGAGGGGAGAGGGAGGCAATAAGGCGCCATACAGAACAGAAAACGGCGGTTATGTGTCAAGGTCAGGGTAAAGGGTTAAACTCATACGCAAATCTCTCTGCACACAAGCAGGTTACTTTAAACAAGTATAAATTAATGAGCCATTCTAGTTTTCTTTAGCTCTTTAGTGGAGAATAGAGGCGCCTAACAGTGATTAACAACCCTTGTTAGCTTGTTTTAGCACAACTTCTGTAGTTTGGAGAGGGCAACAATGGTTAACATATCAATTAGGTGAGATTCTTGCAATTCTTTACAGAGGAGAGTATTGCTCAACATATTAATTAGGTCACTTAACATATCAGTTAGGGAAAAAGGATAAAAAAAACATTTAGTAAGCCACTTTACAGGTTTGCTATAATACACATATAACGAAGCTATTTTCTTAGAGTACAACACTAGCATTTGACAATGGTCACATGGTCACATCTAGCTGTAAAGAAAGGTGAGATGGTCACATACTACCGTTTGGCTGGGTTTGATATAATTGGAATGTGAATTGAATTCTCCAATTCCCATGCTTTAGTTGGAAACTTGGTTCCTGGTGTGGTAGTGTTAGGAGGCAGGGCTTGGAGAGTTGATTAGATCATTGGGGGTGCTAACTCAAAGGGAGCAAGGTAGTTATCATGGGTTGTAAGGTAGCTCTCATAAAGTTAGTTGTCAAAAAAAGTGAGGCTGACCTGTGAATTGCTGCCTGGGTTCCTGTTTCATGTGATCTCTCCCTCACATGCATGCTCCCAGCACGATGCCATTTACCATGTGAGGCCCCCAGGGGGCCCTTACTAGAGGCTGACTCAGCAAACTAAAAGGTGAACTAAATAAACCTCTTCCCTTTATAAAACATTAGCCCAATGGTAGTGAGCCTATGGCACATGTGTTGTAGCTGGCTATTTGTATCATTGAAAGCTTTAAAAGGTTCACCTATAGCAAACAGCAACACAACACCCAGGATTTGGAGGCAGACTTATTTAACATTGGACGAGCACTGATAGGGAATCAACTGTCCCTCAAAATATCAGGCCCTCATCTCTGGTAGTCTAGGACCTATATGGGATAAGCAAGCAGGAAGTACAGAAGCAGAATGGTTGTCATTTGGGGATTGGTTTTCACAATATACATCATAGTGACCATCTATGCATCACAGTGACCAGCTGTTTCTAAGAAATAAGTGGCAGAAACTGAAACTATTCCCTGGGCAATTAACAAACTGAAGTATACTGCCTGGTGGGAGGCATCTTCTGCTACACCGTCACTGAACTAAGCCTTAACTATTTTATTATAGCAGCAGAAAATGGACTAATTCACTTGAGACTTAGCAAACTTAGAGCCTTCTAGACCCATGAGATCTGCTGCCAGATCCTCAACTGTGACTGGCCCAAGCTCGGGAACAAAGAGGCAAGAGTCAGCAGTAGGGTGACTCTGTGCAATCCCCAGTGCCACAAACAAAACCAAATAACAAAGAGCCGGAATCAAAGCAGGGTCGGGGCTGCTAGACTAGGAAAAAGGTTATGATACTGGACAGAATGTTTACTCTCCCCAAGTCCCATTTAACAGAACAGTGAAGTTATTGAAAACGAATAAACCTGTATCAATATGGGAAATAATAAAGATCGTCAGTCGATCAGAAATTCTGAAGGAGTTTGGATAGTTTTTGGGAGAAAGGGAGTGGATAAGATCACAATGAGGGATAAACCAGGGCTGAGTTGAACACCAGCAAGAAGCTACACAGCGAAAGGGGCCGTGGGCCCCGGAGAAGAAGGACTGCAGCATTAGCATTGGCCCTTACAACTGTTTTGTGAGTCAAATGACGAGATTTCCATCTGACTCATAGTCCTCAATAATTTCTCATGATGTATAAAGATTTTTAACTTTATGTTTTGTTTTTGTAGATTCTTTAGGATGTTCTACATACAAGATCATGCAATCTGCAAAAAAGATAGTTTTATTTCTTCCTTTCCAGCTGGGATGACTTGTATTTCTTTTTCGTATGTAATTGCTCTGTCTAGAACCTCTAATGCATGTTAAGTAGAAGTGACAAGAGTAGACATCTTTGTCTTGTTGATAATTGCAGAGAGAGAATTTTTAGTCTTTTACTGTTAGAAATGATGGTAGCTGTGGGTTTTATCAGATTATGTTCCCTTATATTACTAGTTTATTGCATGGCTTTATCATGAAAATATGTTTTATCTTTGTCAAATGCACCTTTGGCAAACTTTTCTGTGTCTATTTAGGTGATCTTATGTTTTTTCCCCATTTATTCTATTAATATGATGTATTATACTGATTGAGTTTTGTGCCAACTTTGTATTCCTAGGATAAACTCTACTTGGTTGTGGTATATAATCCCTTTAATACATTGCTAAATTCAGTGTGCTAGATTTGTTGAAGATTTTTTGCATCTATTTTTTTGCTGTTGTTTTTGAGACAGGGTCTTGCTAGCTAGTCCAGGCTGGCCTTGTGCTCACTATGTAGCCCAGGTTGGCCTTGAACTTGTGGCAATCCTCCTGCCTCAGCCTCTTGAATTCTGGGATTACTGGCATGAGTCATCGCACCTGACCTGCATCTACTTTTTTTTTAGTACCAAACTCATGACTTTGCGCTTGCCAGGCAGGCACTTGTGCCACTGAGCTAAACCCCAGGTCCTGTTGAATCTACTTTCTAAGGGACCTTGGTCTGTATTTGTCTTATGGTAGCTTTCTCTGGCTAAAACTGGCCTAATAGAATCAGTTAGAAAATATTCCCTCTCTTACATCTTCAGAAGCATTTGAGAAGTGTTTCTATTAAAACTTTTAAAAATATGTTTGTAGTATTTAATAGCCCATCTGGTCCTGGGCTTCTCTTTGCTAGAAAAAAAATTCTATTACTAACTCAAAATTCATCACATTAGGGAAAATTTTATCTGTTATTTCTTATTGAGAATTGGCCATTTTTGAATGTTTTTCCTAGTTTTCTGTAAGCCTTTGGTTCTAAGAAAGTTTTAGAGTTTTTGTCAACTTTTTCATTGCTTTTATGGAGGGATGAAATGTGGATGTTTTTACTCCTCTATTTTCACTAATGTCATTCCTTAGTTGAGTTTTTGATGGAGCAAACATAATGTCTTAGTTGAGGATTTATATACAGTTATGAAGAGAGGTATAAGTATGATGATTCCAAAATTTAGTGTACTTCAGAATTAACCAGGAAAAAAGAATTAACTAGGGGTGATGACTAAAAATGCATGTTTTTTATTTTAAAATGCACTAATTAGTAACATGCATTTTTAACACATTACTAACCACAAATTCTAAAAATTATAATCTTGGGCCAGGTAATCTGCATTTTAAGCAGTTGTTCACAAGGACCCTCTTTGAAGACACTGGATTAGAAGAAATAAAAGCAATAAACAAATTGACAGGCTGAGATGAGGGATGTTGCATGCATGTGTTCATTTTGCATTTTTTATAGGCTACAGTCAGACAAACTCCATACTATCAGAGAAGTTAAGACATGGGGTGTACACTTCACAGCTGGGGAGTTACCCACAGTAAGAGCAATAGTTAAAGAGAGGCCACCTCCAGGAGCAGAGCTGGAGTGAGACAGGACAATGTTTACATTTTTTCTTTATTGTTTGAGCTCTTTTCCTCAGATGCAATTGTTAATTTATAACAAAACACATACAAATAAAATGATGGGATGTCAGTAGAAAGGGGATGTTGGTTAACAACACCATTTTCCTTCTGTTGTAACCAGTACAATCCTGCCTGCCAACCATTCAGCATGTACCGCGGATGGGGTGTGTCTTGGCACATGAAGGGCATTTTGCAGCTGGGCTGCTCTCTTGCAGCATGGCCATGCCCTATCACCTGCCTCTTGAGGCAGGCGCAGGTGAGAGAGTTAGAGCAAAATGAAGAGGACACTGGGATATAAGGCATTGTTGGTTAGCTGCTGCCCAACAGCTGCAAGCTGGAACCACAGAACCTGGATTCTCAGCCCTGAGAGGGATCTTCTGAGGAAGCACAGTGACCCAGTCCTTTTTTTTTTTTTTTCACAAAGTCCTCACATTAAAGACCCAGTTCTTTTGAGAAACAGCAGTCTTTGGGGCTTAAAAACATAAATATTTAAAAAATATTTTTAAAGAAAAATAAATTAGAAATTCAAACGAACAGATAGGATATTATACAACATTGAGAACACTCTGTAATCCTAGAAGTCTCAGAGGCTGAGGTAGGAGGATTAAAAATCTGAGTTTAGGGCTGCGGATTTAGCTCAGTGGCTTAAGCACCTGCCTGGCAACTGCAAGGTTGTGAGTTTGATCCCCGGTACCAACTGGGATTAGCCTGAGCAATTTAGTTATTGAGAGTGACCATGGGCAACTTAGTGACTTAGCCTCAAAATAAATACTAAAATGCTGAAGATATAGTTTAGTCAATGCCTTGAGTTCAGTCATCAGTACCAGCATGGTGGTGGTGGAGAGGAACACACAAAAACATAGGCATAAAGTAAAAAACAAACTTTGCTTGGAAGCTGGCTGTGGCAGTTGGCTTACACTCATACATGGATTCACCAGCCAACTGTCTCAGAGGTCTGGGAAGAGGTCATCCTCACAGGATGTCCAGGGACCCAGAGTTCTGGAATATGCAAGCAAGGGTGCTGCTTTTGGAGTAGGGTGTGACAGAGGTGTCTCCCTAACAGCACGCGTATCTTGCTTCCTGACCCCTGCTCAGGGCTTTTGGGTGAAGTTTATCTAGACTGTGCAGCCTGAAACCTTTCAGTTCAAACCCAGTGCCAGAAACTCAGTTCCTTTCCATGGTGGAGGTGTTTCTCTCTTCCAAAACATCCTGTGCCGTCCTGGAAAGTGCCTCAAAACAGAAAAGTGAGTAATTCACCTTGTCCATAGTGCCCAGAGTCCATGGGGGCTAGGAGGAGGACACCCATGGGCAGGAGGCAAGGCTGTGTGTGGCCTAGGGGACCAACAATGCCAATCCTCTGATGAGCAGAGAGACTGAGTTGGAGTCAGTGTGGGGAGCTTTTGTCACAGTGCTGTGAGAATTCAGGGTGGACCTCTTGGTGGGGTAAGGGGAAGCCTTCTCAGGTGGAAGAGCACTGAAGAGGGGCCTTTGAAGGGCAAGTTTCAGACTAATCAGCCTTAAATAAAAGAGGGGGATATTCTCTAAAGAACAGTCTTAGCCTGACTGTGGTGCATACCTGTAATCCCAAGTACTCAGGAGGCTGGAGGAAGAGGATTGTAAGTTCCAGACTAACCTAGGCAACTTAATATAAGATCCTGTTTCAAAATAAAAAACAAAACAATGGTGGATGTAACTCCGTGGTAGAACAGTGTGAAGTTGTGGGTTCAATCCCTAGCACCATAAACATTAAAACAAAAAAAATTATGATATTTTCAGGGGAATAAGCAGGGAGCATTGCAATACAGAATACATATGCCATAGAAATCCTGGGCATATTTGAAGAGTCCAGAGTAAAGAGACAGTGTTAAAAGCAGAATGAGAAGGGTTATGTGAGACGTGTTGAACCACAAGCACCTATGGCTGCAAAGATCAGTAACAAGATGGCATCAGCCCAAGACTGGGTGACAGTTGCTAGACACATGACATAGTGAGGTGGGTCATTAGAGCCCTTTCTATCGTCTTTTCTTCTTTTGGTACTGGTGATTGAGCCCTCCACCACTGAGCTACACTCCATGACCTTTTAATTTTGAGACAGGATTTTAAAAAGTTTCCCAGGTTGCCCTCAAGAAGCAGGTAGCAGAGATCCTAGATGTGTGCCATTTCACTGTACTGCATCGACCGTCATTCATGACAGCTCTTATTATTAAACGTGCATTTCTAAAATCCTCTCCTTCATAACCTGGCAACTTCTTCTTTTTCTCTTCTTCCTCCCTCTTCCTTCTCTTCCTCTTCTTTCTTTTTCTTCTTCCTTTCAGAGACTGGGTCTTTGTAAGTAGCCCAGGTTGAATGTGATATATAACTCACTGGCCCCAAACTCATAATCTTCCTACTTAAGCCTCTTGAATGCTGGGATTATAAACATGAGATACCATTTCCAGCTTCTTCCAGACTCTCTCTCTCTTTCTCTCAGGATTTGATAAAAATTATTTCATTTTTATTCTGACAGATTTTGCAGGACACAGGAAGTGGCATGTCCTGCTTTATTCTTAGCAGACAGGAAGGGGCAGTGATGTGACTTGTCCCTCTCAAGCCAGTCTCGCCTCTTGTTCTGCAAGCTTCAGAAAATAGCTCTAGGAGGCCCAGGAAATCCTCCAGGCAACACCAGAAATGACTGCACCTAGTGACCCCACCAGGTCTCCATTCACAAAGCAAACACTCTGCTCTTTACAAAAACCTTTGTCTCCAGTGGGATTATTCTGTTCAGAGGGCAGTGTGAGCACCAACTTTGCCTTCTGTTCCCCACATGTTCTGTTTCCCACATTGGTTCAGCTTCTTTACCTGCCAGATGGGTTCACACGTGTGTCCCAAGTGACATCACAGTGGCAAAACCCATCTAAACTGAGCAATCTGTGACATACCAGTGACTACATCAGCAAGTGTACACACATGGCAGTTGCAGAGTGCTGGGCAGGGGACACACAACTGATGCCTCCTTGTACTTACCTGCTAGTCCCCACCACCACCACAGAGGGAGGACAGAGCCATGGCATGGCTAGAAGTGGCAGCAGTTGGTCTGCGGAGGGGCTCTTGGCTGCTGCTATTCTGTGTCTGTGTTAGTCCATGAGAATATGATTTGCAATCTCTGTAGCTCGGAGTCCAGCAAAGAGCCAGACACTTAATTCCAGTAAATATCTGTTTAAATAGAAGCTATGTACTTCTGATTATGTACATAGAACAGGCTGTTATTATAGCTGCAAGGGTTATGGATGAAAATATTAGAAAAGCACTAGCCAGTCCCCAGCTGATGCAATAAAAGGAATAGTGACAGTACTTGGGTCAGAATGACCAACTACTTCCTTCATATCATAATAAAAGATTCAAGAGTGGGGGTAGCCCAGTGGTAAAGTGCTTTCTTAGAACATACAAGGCCTAGGGTTCTGGCCTTAGCACTGCCCCTCGCCCAAATTTTTTTAAAGAAAAATAAATTAAAGATTCAAATGAACAGACAAGACATTCTACAACATTGAGAACACTCAGAAGGAACTATTGTCTGTTGTTATTTTTGTTGTTATCGTTTTGCTTTTGCTGTTTTTTGATGGCTTGTTTGCTTCTTGCTTCCTCTGTTTTTTCTCTTTAAAATAAAAAAGGAACTACCAAAGGTATAAATCTATCTCTTCTCAAAAGTGTATATTTTGGGCCAAAGATTTAGCTCAGTACCCTAAGCGCCTGCCTGGCAAGGATGAGGTTATGAGTTCAATCCCCAGTACCAAAAAAAAAAAAAAAAAAAAAAGTATATGTATTAGTTTTCCATTGCTGCAGCCATACTAAATCACCATAGACCCAGCGGCTTAAAACAACACAAGCTTATCATGTTGTGCAGATCAGAATCTGGGCACAGTGTGGCTCATCTGTTTCTCAACTCCACGGTTCGCAAGGCTGAAGTCAAAGTGTTGGCAGGGCTGCCTCTTTTCTGGAAGCTGCAGGGCTGAAGCCACTTCCAAGCTCACTCAGTTGTTGGCAGATTCCAGTTCCATATAGTTGTAGAATTGAAGTTCCTGATTCCTTGCTGGCTGCATCAAAACGAGGGGTCTTTCTCAGCTTCCTTTTCCTGTCCCATGGAAGGGGACAGGAAACTGTCCCCTCAGTTGCCTTTATCACCTGGCTTGTGACCCTCTTCAAAGCTCACAGTGGCAGGCACTTGGAATATTTTTGTCCTCTCGGCTATCTTCCCTCAGATCTCTGACTCTTCTGCTTCAGCTGCTAATTTAAGAACTTGCTATGGTTTGGGTGGTAAATGTTCCCCAAAGACCAATATGCTTAAGGCTTGGTCCCCAGGATGCCACAGGGTGGTGTTGTGGAACTTTAAGAGATAGGGTCCAATGGGACATTCTTAGGTCCCTGGGAGTGTGCATTCAAAGGGATAATGGTATCCTGGTCTCTCTCTTTCTCTGTTCTGGTTCTAGTTATGACATTACACCTTTACAAACTGTACAATGTGCTGCCATCCCCTGCCCTCACCAAAGGTCACTTGATCTTAGACCTTGAATCTTTCAAACTGTGAGCTAAATGAACTTTTCTCTTTATAAATTTAGCTTCCCCAAATATTTTACTGTAGAAGCACAAAGCTAATTAATACAGAGTTCATGTGATTCTGTTATACTCACCCAGGTGGACCAGGATGATCCTTCCAATTTCACGTCAGCTGAGCATAACCTTCAAACCACTTGTAAGTATCCTTCACAGCAGTTCTGAGATTAAATGATTGATTGAATAATCCGGGAACAGAATTTTGAGGGGCCAGATTTAGAGTGACACCTACTGCTGAATGTCTTTGGGAAATTAGGCCCAAAGAGCACCAAAACTGACGATAAAACTCAGTGATGAAAGAGAGCTGCAGCAATAAATTGGTTACTCCCTACTCAGGAAGCCCAGCTCTGGCCAAAAGCTGGCGTTTCATAACAAAGAGAAAGCACAGGGTGTTCACATGGGCAACTGTGGAGGCAGGGCACTGTCTGAGGCCGCCACTGTCAGTATGATCTCAAATAGCAAAAGTGGGGCTCCACCTCAGGCATAACAGGTGCACACTGCTGAGTGCAGGTGTTTGGTCTTAAGTGTATCATAATTTGGAAAGTCTTAATTAACCCCTAAATTTCAGGAAATCTGTTTTGGTGAACTGTATTCTCAGAAAATAGTAAAGAAAATGGAAGTAAAAAAATTTTTTGTAATTGCTCAGTTTTGTATATCAAATGTCTTTTTTTTTCCTGGTGGTAGTGGTGGCGATGGCTTTGTACATGCTAGGCAAATGCTCTACCACTGGGCTACATTCTCAAATGTGAGTCTTTTAATGAGTATTTCTAGAAAACAGGGAAAATCATTATATGTGATCACATTCATGGTCACAGCCAAATTTTCTACTAGATTTGAAAAGTGGAATGCATGCTGACTTGTGGGGTCCCATGGACTGTGTGGCCACATGGACTGCAGGCAGGTGAGTCTTTCTTGATCTCCTGAGGCCAGATCTTCCTTCCATGGGACAGGGAGTTGAGACTGGCTGGGGAACAGGTCCTCTGGACACAGAGGATGAGGCAGCTTCTGTTCTGCACTGGGTTGATGGACATGTAGCCAGCATTTCCACTTTGAGTTCTTGGATTCCTGTCAGGGCTCAGCATACAGCCTCCCTACAATCTTGAAACACTAAGAACTGCAAGTTTTGTCACAGCCCTGGCAGTGGTGTGCTCTTCCTTTCCTGTATCCTGCCTCCAGACACCTGCCATCACCTTGTGGTTTCTCACAAGGAGCCTGGACAAAGGAGCTACTCCCATTCCCTGGGCTTGGCCACTCTGTCTTCTAAGCACTTTTCCACAGCCACTCAACACTACAGTAGCACCCACACTGCTGAGTGCTTCTGATTTAGGTCGTCTTGCATGTTTAAGAGGCTGTGGGAACAGTGCTCATGATCTTAACTGTAGAGTTCAACAGACCTAGGTACACACACACACACACACACACACACACACATCCCACACAGATTCTATTTCCTAGCTAAGTGTAATTCTCATATCATCAGTAAGCTTGTCTTTTAACATGACATTACCTTCCTCATAACACTGGTGTGATTTGCTCAACATTCACCCAATATACAGCAGGTGCCTACACTACAATAGGTGCTGGGTGGGCAGGAATGGGCAGGAAAAGGAAAAGCTGGCAATATCACAGGATCCAGTCTAGGGTGGACCTTCATTGCCCAGTCATGAGTCTTAGCCTTGATCCTCAGCATGGTAGGAAACCACTGGGAGCTTCAATTGTGTTGAGGGTTGGGGTGGGTAATGGAGTGTCAGCTCCATCTGGATAAACACTGTAGCCTCTGTGTTGGGAGATGGGAGACAAGACAATTGGAGGCAGGGGTGCTACACAGGGATTAGCAAGGATTTTGCCAGTAAAAGAAGAGGCCTGAGTTAAGTAATATGAAGAAAAATTGGGGATGGCTTGATATCTAGGTGACAGTAGCTGTTGGCCTGGGTTACTAATTTTGTAAGTGTGCATACCAGTGTGTAAGGGTCTATGTGTATGTTGTCATGCCACTTGGAAGAGACAGTTGGAGGACTGCAGACAATGATAAGCTGAAATTGGGAGATGCTAAATTCCATGTACCTGGGAGATAGCAATCAAAAACTGTAGCAGACTGGGCATCTGGAACTGAGCAGAGATCTAGACTGAGGATGAAGATTTTGGAATTTAGGTTTTCAGTGATAAGTGGCAAAGAATTGAGAGACCAGATGGGGCGGAATTAATGTCTCAGATTCTGTGTCTATTTGGCATCAATTCATTACAGGACTGATTATATTAATTATATTCTTTTATTCCCTACATACCTGATGCTCTGATACTTGAAGTCCTTACAGACTGGAATGAGGCTGCACTCCCAGGCTACTTAGTTCCCAGAGATAATAGGATTCTGCAGCGTAACCTTTGTGTGAAAACTGAGGAATTCACTGTTTGTACTCCCAACCACCTCTTTATCTAACAAAGGTGCCAATATCCACCATTCCCCTACTATCCTAGGGCTATGTCCTAGGCAACTACAGACCACCCCACACCTCTAAGCTTACTGAAACTATCTAATTTAGTCAATCCTAAATTGTTCATGTGCTTCCATTTTCCCCTTACTCCTATCCATGTCTTCTGGTCCTGAGGTTCCTTGTGGCCCTGTGTAGTGCTACATGTCCCTATCTCCTGAGAAACATAAAAAATAAATTCTTCTTTCAGTGGCATTGGCCTTTTTATATAAGCACTTAACCAAGTCTCTAGCAATTTAATTCCAGGTAAACTTTGTTTCAATTAAGACTGAAGTGTAGCCAGGTGTGGTGGCTCATGCCTATAATCCCAGCACTCGGGGGCTGAGGTAGGAGGATCGTTTTGAGTTGGAGACCAGCCTGGGCTACAAAGTGAGCTCAAGGCCAGCCTGAACTGCATAGCGAGACACTGTCTCAAAAAGACAAAAAAGAAAAGAAAAAAAGATTAAAGTGTAAAAGAGAGAAGCAGTCTTGAGGGTTTAGTACTTTCTCTACTTATTAAGAAGGTTCAAAATGTTTCTAAATGGCCATTTTCCAGGGGTGTGGCTGGGCACTGAGAGATGATGGCAAATCAGAATAACCCAACTCCCCTTCCCCAGCTAGAGGCTGTGTGTGTGTGTGTGTGTGTGTGTGTGTGTGTGTGTGTGTGTGTGTGAATGTGGAGGGGTAGGTGGAACACTTTCAGGGCTTTAGAGCTGAAAGTGGACCCTCAACTTTCTATGATCTGAAAGTTGTGACTATTTGGGAAGAGACTACATGGAGCGACTGTGCTACTGGGTATGAAGTCAGAGATGATGGTTCCATGCTCGAGGCTTGTGACATGCTGCCCACCAAACCTGAAGAAGTTCGGGGTTGGAGCCACTCCTGCCATGAAGCCAGGTCCAAAGTATTATCTCTAATCATGCCCATCAGTTTGTGCCCTTATGAGGCCACCGCAGGCCACAGAAGTCTGCAGGAGCAGTGCTCATCTTGATTTAGATTTTATCTGGGGCTGCATTCACAGCTGAGATTCAGTCTTTTCCAGCAATTTATACTTGCTTTGCCCCTACTGATCTGCCAGGTTTGTGAGACTTTACCACCCTCTGCATCAATCTCTTGCCTTCCAGCTGGATGGCAGGGGGCAGGCAACGAGCTGCTACTGCACTTCAATCCCTACACCTGTGGCTTAAGTCATTAGTGGGATTTTGGAAGGGAATAAAATGCATTAAATCACGTGGAAGACTGCAGTCATCAATCTGTCTGGTCCACCTCCTTCACAGGACAGTCACAGGGCTAACAACTCAAGAGACAATGAGATGTGTCTGGCTGGTACTGGTCTTGTTCTAGCTGCCCAGCTTTGTGACCAGTGAGAGGTTGGTCAGCCTGTTTGGAAACCCTGAGGAGGACAGCAGGTCAGGTTATGGTCAGGATTGGAAACAGCCTCCCCAGTTCCTTATTTGTCAAAAGCTTCTTCATTTTTTCAAAAAGCCCTTCATTTTTATCCTTATCATGGTTCTATTCTGGTGGATGTCTCCCAACCCACAGCAGAATCTATTTTCATTCTTAGACCCAAAAGACAGTATTATCTCTGCCATTACTCCTGTAGGAATACTCTCTTGAACTCCTATTATCTATCTATCTATCTATCTATCTATCGCTCATTTTTCTATCTACTGGAATTAAACCCACGGCTTCCACATTGAGCTATATCTCCAGCCATTTTAAATTTACATTTTGAGACAGGGTCTTGCTAAATTGTGCAGGCTGAACTCCAACTTGCCATCCTCTTCCTCAGAGTGCTGGGTTTACAGGCATGTGCCACCACATCTGGCAATGTGATTCCTCTGTACAGACAAACATTGGGGGATTTTCACAGATAAGAGTTATACTTTCAGTGTCCACTGATCGAATGGCAGAAAGCACATTATGAAAGACAGATAAATAGCAATGGGGAGAAGTTCAAATTATTCCCCAAATTATCTATTTTTCTGTTTCATAAATATTTTAAGATATATGCTAATTCATTTCATTTATACTACTACTTTCTTTTGTTTATTGAAAGGAAAGTTTTGGCTTTTTAGTTTCTGTTTCTTCTTTGTAAGAAAGAATCTTTCTTTGTCTATGACTTGCACTCTGAGTAACATCCTGGCCATTCTTTTCATATCACAGTTATATAATATATTAGCTGTTGTTATTCACTATTTTGTGATGAAATTTTGATTTATTTTTTTCAGAAAAATCATATTAATGTACAAATTAAATTGTAATAAATCATCATTTTAAAGTAAAAATTTAAAAGCACACTATAGGTTCTGAACATTCTTAGTGGTCCTGTATTTTATCAATTGTGGTGGCTTTTATATACACTTAAAAATATGTATGGAATATGACTGACACAATACAGTCAGCTCTGTATCAGTTCTGCATCAGTGGATATGGCCAATCAAAGATGGGAAATATTCAGAAAATTGCCCCTGGGACAACCCACTTTATGGGTCCTTCTGTTTCTCTTAGACAAAAGCTAGCTTTCCCTCGATAAATATATCTTGGAAATAACTCAAATGCCCATCAACTGAAGAATGGATTTTTTAAAAAGATGTATAAAGACTTTTTATACATCTTTAAAAGATGTAAAAAGATGTTTTTTATACAGTGGAATACTACTCAGCTATAAAGAAAGACCACATTGAAGTTTTTACAGGTAAATGGAAGCAACTTGAGACCATACTCATAAGTAAAATAAATCAAACTCACATGTATAAATACTGCATTGTATATCTAATATAAGAAGCTGAAAGAGTAAATAAGATACAAAATCTTCAATAAATATTGTGAAAAGGTAAGAAACTGCTCAAAGAGGAAAAAATAACTCAGGGAAATGGAGAAAATAAGGAAGAGAAAAGAAATAAGATATAAATTTGTATATATACACTTAAGATTACTAAGATTATTGTATTACTAATTCTATTAGCTCTTGGAACAAAACAGTTAACATTCATAGGATTAGATTAATTTTGCATGACAGTATCTGGTAATTCAAGTAAGACTGTTGAAGATAACTATGCAAAACAACAAAATTTGTTATGCTCCTACCATCTTGTTTTGAAAACCTACATTGTTACTGTTTGGGGCTCTTAGTTGTAGTTATTTATTTATTGTTTTTCTTTTTTCTCTAATACAGAAAGGATAGATGTACATGTATAGGCTTATATATGCCTAGAACTTCACCTAAAGGATTTACAAGAATTGATTTTATGTGTAATAGTATGAATAGCAATACTTAAGTAGGGGCTGGGGATTTAGCTCAGCGGCATAAGCGCCTGCCTTGCAAGCAGCCAGTCGTGAGTTCGATCCCTGGTACCGATAAAAATGTAAAAGACCAAAAAAAAAAAAAAAACAATACTTAAGAAAATGAGACATCATGGTAGCCATTGATGACTTCCTATCATATTTTTTGAAGTCCGATAATGGTTTTATTCGTGGTTTTGATTGGTTTTAGACCATTTTCAATTATTTGATTTTAATATATATGAAGATATGGACAGCTATTTTAAAGAAAACAAGAGACATTATGGTAGGCATTATTAATTTCCTACTGTCTAGTTTTGAAGACCAGTAAGGCTCTCATTCTTTTGTTTTGATTGTTTGTGTACTATTTGGTTTTGCATTAACTAACTGTATGTGAAGGTATGGAGAACTATTTCAAAGAAAACAAGAGACATTATAGTAACCACTGTTGATTTCCTGTTGTCTTGTTCTGAAATCCTATGTTATTTGCATTTTTTTGCTCTGCTCTGCTTTGTTCTCTTTTGCTTTGCTTTGTTTCATTCTCTTTAAAATAAAAATAAATAAATATATCCTGCTCTTAACCTCTGTTGTTCCCTAGAATTCATTCTTTGATTTTGGGAAACAAAAACTCAGAGCATCAGACATCTAGCAGGTTGGAAATTATAATATTTCCCTTGTATTTTTTGGATTACTTGGAGGGCCCACCAAGATAATTGGATGTAGGTAACAGTTTGCTTTTGTTTCATAGACCCTTCCTATCTTATATCCACCTTGTGATTTTGCTCTATAAAGCTTCCCCTGAGAAATGGGATCTACAACAACCCACTTTCTTGGTTCCCTTCTGTCTCTCTTTGATAGAAGCTATCTTTCCCTCAACAAATATATCCTACTCTTAAAAAATTGCATCTGTTCTAAAAAAACACACTATTTTCACCATGATTCCCTAAACAGTATAATATAGCACCTATTTACATAGAATTTACATTGGATTAAGTATTACAGGTAATCTAGAGATTATTTAAATGATACAGGAGGATTTTATAGGTTATGTGCAAAGCCTACACTATTTTATATAAGGGACTTGACAAGTAATCACCATACTTATGATGCAGAAGAGTTTTACCATCCCCATGCTCACTCTGTGCTCCTGGGAAGTCAACTGTTTCCTGGACTCTCAGCTCCTAACTACTCATCTGCTTTTGTTCATAATAACTTTACCTTCCTAGGATTTCACATCAGCGAAATTTTCTTCCTCCTCCTCCTCCTCCTCCTCTTTCTTGTCTTTTCTCTCCTCCTCTTTTTCTTTCTTCTTCTCCTTTCTTCTCCTCCTCCTCTTCCTTCTCCTTTCCCTTCTCTTTATTCTCCTCATTCTTTTGTACTCCTGGAGATTGAATCAAGGCTCTTACTCATGCTAGGCCAGTATTCTACCACTGAGCTATATTCCCCAGCCTTTTTAAAGAAGGCTTTGCCAAATATAAGGTCACAAAGTTTTTTTTCCTAAAGATTGTAGAATTTTAGCTTTTACATATGTGTTTTACATATGTTTTTGATTGTGGTCTGCTGTGAAGTTTGAGCTCATTGTATTGCACATGAATGCCTATTGCAAAAGATTATGCTTTCCTGGCACTTTCACTGAAAGTCAGTTGACTATATATGTGTGAGTGTATTTTTGGACTCTGCTTTTCTAATAGTCTGTGTCTAGATTCTGGAGCTTTCTACTTTCTTGGAACCAGGTATCTTAAGTTTTCCAACTAGCTTTTTGTTTTGGGTTTGGTTTTTGATACAGGATCTGGTTATATAGTTCAGGTTGGCCTTGAAATCACTACGTAGCTTACGCTAGCCTTCAGCTCATGATCCTCCTTTACTAGCTGTTTCCATTGTGCTTCTAAGTCTGGTGGTTGGTCTTTTTCACGGGAAGTGAATACAAATCTTGCTCAAGGCATTGCATGGTGACCTCAGTGCATAGTATTCTGATGTGCAAAACCAGGCTCTAGCCCAGTCTCTATTATCCCCAAAACCAGCGAGCTCCTGCTATCAGTGGCGTCTTGCTTCTGAGCTCCTAGCCTAGTGGACAGGGTTCTGCATTGGAGAGCACAAGAAATGTGCCCCTCTGCCTCAGTCCCTCTAGCCAGAGGTTGCTTAAGGTTATTAGACACTTTCAAATCTAGGTATAGGGCCATCTAGCAAATTCATACTGTCTGAACAGATGTCTAACCAAAGACTAAGAGGCCATCTCTCTTTTATAGGCATCTAAAGAGCATCATGAAGATGTGCACACAGTGTTGCACACTGCAATCCCAGAACTCAGGATGAGGTAGGTGGAATGCAAGTCTGAGCCCAGGCTGGGCAATTTAGCAACTTAGACTGTCTCAAATGAAAAACGGGGATGTAGTTCAGTGCCAAGCACCTAGGTTTAGTCCCCAGTATTGAAAAAAGATACTGGTAATTCCCTCAGAACTACTCTGTTGGCATCAGTAACAACAAGGCACCCTCCCCAGTTCATACCCACAGGCTGCTGAAACTCTTGTAGTATTTCTCCTTGCTTCACCTGTCCCCAGTTGTCCAGTTACGTAGGTCCAGGGTAGGGTGGTAGCCACGGGGTGGAAGTATTGGCTCTGCAGCCCTACAAGGAGCTCTGGCTGCGTCTATATTAGGGATTCTTATTACCATGGGAGAGGATAAACGCCTGTGGGTCCTCATCCTTTGTGACCTGACTCATAAATTCCAGGGTAACAGGAAAAGGCCCATTAGGCACTCCATTACAAACAGTTCTAATAAAAACAGTAATAATAACACCAAAACCACTCATATAGTGTTTGTTACAGCACGTCTTCCTCTCTACTGTTATCAACACATGCACTCTTTTTAACAGCACAGATTGTAAAGTGGGATCATTAAGCTTTTCCAGCTGAGGAAACTGAACACAAAAGAGGTAAATACCCAAGCTCACAGAGCTGGCTCTGGGTGGAGTCCACACTGCCAGGCGCTCCACCGCGGGGTCCTGCACCCAGGAGCTCAAAGAGAACTGCATTCACAGCATTCACAGCTGTGCAAGGAGAATGCGGTCCGCTGCATGTTCGGCTGAAACGAAACAAGGCCTACGAAGTGAGAGGTCGTGAGAAGACACAGACCTGGGGTTGGGCTGCCTGTGACCCCTCCTCCCCAGCCACAGTTGGCAAAGATGGCCGTGGAGTGGGAGCCCTCAGGTTCTGACCCTGTGGCACTTGGCTTATTTATCCTTCTACAGGGAACACGGCTGCCATGCACTGGATGTAGAGAGGGGACACAGCCTCCTTGTGGTCCCTCCAGCTCCTCGAGCTGCCCTCCCGTGCACCTAAGAGCGCTCACAGCCACAAGAGCAGGATGTAGAACCCTTACTTTAGAACTTTTCAGTCGCCCTGCCTCCTGCCTGACCCACCAGGACCTGCTCCCCAGGCGCAGCTGCAGGACCCAGGAGTCACACAAACTCTCAGGAGAAGGGGTGGTGTTATGTTGCGTGCAAGGTGGCACCCAGAAGCACTGCTGGCTCAGGGGAGCAGCTACACTGGTCCCCTTCTTGCACATGCCGGGCGGGGTGCGGGGGCGGAGGCCTAAACAACAGTTTTCCCCAAACTTTCGCCTCTGCTGAGCAGGAAAGAAGAGAATAGTCCTAGTGCGGATGGGGACGGTGAAATAGCAGCCGTGGAGCTCCAAAGCTTCTCCTCGCCGGTCCCGGGTTCCTTAGTGCTCCTCCACGCACTCAGTGCCACGGATAAATAAGATTTATAATCAGAAGGTCTAGGTCCAGTGTGGCTCTGGGCCAGGCACGTCGCACTCCTGGAGCTCTTTATTCCCATTGTGAGATAGGAGAGTGAGCAAAGTGTTGATCACTGCCAATTATTTAATTAAAGGAAACGAAACGTTGCCCGAATGACTCGCAGCACGCGCTCGCAATGGGCACTGCAGCCCAGTGCCAGGAGGGCTGGGGGAGAGTTGTGACCAGGTGCCTAGAATAGTAGGGGACAGAGTGGAAGCAAAGGGTGAGTTCTGAGAGGGACGAGGGGGTGCTCAGCGCAGGTCCTGGCGAGGAGATCTCCTCTGAACTGGATCCGAAGCATGAGATGGGAGTCGGGTGCTCCAGAGAAAAGGGGTGCCTGAGAAAAGGAGGTGCCTACCGAGGTCTGGACACAGCTGCTAGACTGTGTTCAGGGTGCTGGGGAGTAAAGATGGCCTTGGAGGAGGAGGTGGGAAAGGACCATAGAGCACTTTTAAAACCCCTTTCACCTGCATGAGGAAACGCTCTTCTCTGTGATTTGTTTTAATAGTCACTCTGGCAGGAACCAGACTGAAATGGTAATCATACAAAGAGAACACTGGGGGAAGGAAGTTCGTCTCATCCTTCCTGAAGGATGAGCGCCTGAGCCTGGGAGTGGAGCAGGAAAAGAGAAGGAAACACGATTCCAGAGAGTTCAGAGATGATCAGACTTTTGTGGCTCCACTGGAAGTGGAGTGTGGGATGACCGCTGTGTTTGGAAAACTGGGTGCTTGCTCACCACCATGTGCTGCCTATGTTTGTTTGGACATCCTTAGTAATCATGAAGGAATTTAAGTGTCTATCAAGTGCAGGCTTTGCAACCGGCATTCAGCTCCCAAAGATTAAAAAAAAAAAAAAAAGCCTAGCCTCTGCTCTCGAGGTGTTTGGAGTTGGATGGGCCATACCTAGGTGGTTATATCCTAGTGACGCAGAGATGTATGTGTCCCTACTCAAGGTAGAGTTAGGCTGGAGGCAGGGAGGGCTTCCTTGAGGACCTGGGGCTCTGGGAAATGGGAGCCCCCAGGTCGTATGGATGAGGGGCCCCTAGTTCCAGGGAATCTGTGCTGTTCTCTCTGGTGTGTGAAATGGGAAGATTGAGTTTCAGTCTCTAAGAGGGTAGGCAGCTATAGCGAGACAGAGAAGTCTAGTTTAAACCTGAGTTTTGGATGGCTTACCCTGATGCATTGTGGAGGACTTCCCTCGTCTACGAAAAGGGGAGAAGTTCACAGGAGGAAGTAGTGGTAGGAATATTGGCGAGAGGGACAGCACTGAATGTGGCAGGGGTAGTGGGAGCAGGAAGGGCACAGGGAGTTCAGGAAGGGGACTGTGTGAGCACTGGGGGACAGACGGCGGATGTGAATTCCATCTGACACACCAGGCCCCTGGGACTCCCAGTGGAGATGCCTAATTGGATGGCAATAGCTAGCCTAGTGGTCTTGGGGTCACTCATTGAGCTTGGTGATCTTGGCTCATATGAAAAATTGGAATGACTGGAACTGTTATGTTGTAGCGATTCATTTGACAAATAGTTTACGGAGCACATGCCAGTGTTGTAGATACGAGGATACAGCTGGATACAGCTGGGTACAGCTGGATTGCAGCAGCATAAAATACATGAAAAATGTGGTTTGAGCTAAAAATAAAGCACATAATTAGACACAGGAATTTGGCTATCGTCCATAATAATGAACATGGAAAATGGGAAAGTGGGCAGTGAGTGAACATGCATCCCCAGCTACAAGGCAAGACACAGGATGGCTGTTTGCACCTCCCTTTAAATGCCAGACATTGAACCCATGGCCTCACACATGCACATATTAAGCAATGCTCTACCACTGAACTATAGCCCCATGCCTGCATCTGTTTGAACGTCCTCAACAAAGCATGTTAAATGACGGTTTGGGCTCTCTTTTGCCAGTCCCATGACTTCCAGGGCTCATCTGTGTGTTTCTGGACAAGATAGAGACAAGATTGAGATAGACAGCAAGATGCCCATATGAGTTCAACCATCTGGATCCTTCATCGTGGGTCTCCTAGGACCACCAGGGCTGAAACTCTCCCTCTTACTTCAGGCCCTCTCTTCTGGATACTGATGCCCAAAACATAAGTAAGTACTGTTTAAGGGATGTGTATTTGCTGGATTGGTAAGTGTTGAGCAGCAAACTTTATTGTGTCTTAATAAATGTAAAATGTCTATTCCTCAGAATAGGTTAGTTCTCTTGTAGTTGTTAAAGAATAGGGCTTGGTTGCTGGGTGAGGTGGTAAGCATCTGCAGTTCCAGCTACTTGAGAAGCTGAAGCAGGACAATCACTTGAGCCCATGAGTTTCAGAAGTATTAGTCAGATCAAAATAATCAGCAAATTTATATTTTTAATGAAGTAAATAAATAAATAATGGTTTGCGTTGAGATAACTTATAAATAAGTCTGGAGCTTTTATTCACAATTTTTAACCAAGTTTAAAATCTTCAGAGACTAAGGGTTGGGGACTTAGCTCAGTGGCATAAGTGCCTCCCTTGCAAGCACACAGTCATGAGTTCGATCCCTGGTATCAAATGCAAAAACAAACTTCAGAGGCTAATAAAATGCCATTACTATCTACCAAGTACTTAGTAACCACAGTGCTCCCCATGTATTTTCTTATTTATTTCTCACAACTTCCCATGAGTCAGATGTGATCATGAGCATCTCTCTTTGGCCAATGGTCACTTGGGGTAAGTCTAGATCGAGGTGGATCAAAGTGGAGTAAGTTTGGGATACAATGGGGTAAAGCTGGAGTAGGGTAGAGTGGAGTAAGATGGGGGGAAGCAGGGGTAGGGTGGGATAAAGCGGGAGTGAGATGGAGGCAGGTTGCAATAGGGTAAAGTTGGAATAAGGTTGGGGTAAGGTGGAGTATGGTGGGGTACACTTGTCCAAGGTCATTCATTTAGTGAGAGGCAGATCGAGGTTTTGAACTCACTGTATTAGACCCAGAACCTTAGCTCTTGAAGGCTAGGCATTGCCATTTATTTTATTTGACTTTAAGAGTTGAGACTGTGTCTTTGCACACATTCTCTTATCCTCCTTGTTCAAGTTCAAAATGAGGCAGCTTTCTTCCTTCATTTGACCTAAAGGCTTACCTGCTGGAGATTTGAGAGAATACAAGTTGTATTGCTTTGCACTGCTTTAGCTGAGGGAGTAATCAGTGTTAGCTTTGCCCTCTGGAGGATGGCACAGCAGCTGGTGGAGTTGGCATGGGCACTGGAGCATAGTTCAGAAGGTGGCCCTGGAGCAAAAACTCACTTTGGGTAAAGAACAACTTGATGACATGTGCTTAGAGGATAACTTTTCTAAATTCAGCTTTCTTCGTTTCTGAAAACTAGGATGTGATAGCACGATTGGGTTTCTCAGATTCTAGCTTATTCTGGGAAGGTTGAGGCTCATCTACCTTGCTTATTTCTCTTACTGAACACCTTCTCCTGGGAGCTCTGGTCTCCAGGAATCTCAGCTGAAGGTGACAGAGATGGAACCCAGCTGGCCCATGTGGTAGAGTCTGAGGCACCCTTGGAGGAGGGGATCAGGAAGAAGAAGGGTGGCTAAGGAGCTGGTTGAGTGTGGGTGACCAAGTCTGTAGCCCAGTGGATAAGAGCAGGACTGACTCTGTCAACCTCGATTTTCTCTGCAGCAGATTTGGTGGAATGAGGCAACTGGAAATGGTTGTGTAATCTGGCTTAATAAGCAGGTAAGGCATTGGCTATAGTAAATTTCTGGATTCTTGAGCTTTTAAAGAAAACTTTTCAAGCACTTTTAAAGTTTTGATGAATAAAAATAGAACTCATCTCTTAAACCTAGTTTCCTTTAGATGACATTGTGTCTCTGCCGGTTGGACTTTTGCCTGAAATGACGCTAATATACCATGAGCCCACCAGAGCAGTGGCTGCCAAAAATAACAGCTGTGAAATGATTTGTGACGCTGTTCAGCAGAAACATATTTGTCCTTTTGCATTTTATGATCGGTAAGTGCTAGGAGTTATTATTTATAAATGTGCTTTACTCTCTTTACTGTATTTCTTCATTTTGAGATGGACACAGGAAAAATACCATCGTGTTTTCCTTCAGGTAGGAGTCATGCATTCAGGTCCTCTGACCACACAGACGCACTTTGTGCGTCAACCCTTGCACAAAATGAGCTTTCCTGTTTTTGTCATCGTGGTTTGTGCTACAGGGGCACTTTGTGTAGGAGAGAAAAATACCCTTAAGGAAGCTTCCAAGGAGGTTACTAGGTGCATGGTTCAGCCAAGTGAGGGACTCCAGGGGATGCACATCTTTGTGTTCACTCAGGGCGGGAAGGGTGTAACACACATTGGAAGAAACCCGGCTCGTGGCCAAATAACTTTACCACCTGAGGTATGAGGCAGTTCCGCCACATTGCCATTCCATTGGGCTTCGGCATCACTTCTTGAGAAACGGAGTCTGGGAAAGTACATAGCTCCACATGACACCATGCTACACAGAGAATGATTTCTAATTACGTGTGTCACGGGGACCCCGTGGCTTCAGACACACACGCAGAATTCCTCCTGTAAATGCATTTGTGTGGTAAAAGCGTACCTACTGATATACTGAATATTTTATGAATAAAACAATAAAAAGGAAAAGGAAAAAGAGGGCAGAAGGATGGACAGGTAAAACAGAAGAATGTTGTTAGTTATGGAAACCAGGCAACAGCAGTTCACGTCTCTTCTCTCTACTTTTGTATGTGGGAAAACATTTCCCAGATTAATAGTTTTTATGAATATGTATAATATTTGCCTTAGTCCATTTGTACTGCTATAAAAAAGATCTGTGACTAGATGATTATGCTAGGCTGCTTTGTCACTATAACAGATACTTAGGATAACTTCTATGGAGGAAAGGGTTAACTGAAGATGGTGGCACATGCCTATAATCCTGAAACTCTAGAAGGCTGATGTAGGAGGACTGCAAGTTCAAGCCCAGCCTGAGCAATTTAGTGACTAGTGAGACCTTGTCTCACAAATAAAAAATAAAAATAAGAAAAAGCAAGAGTAAAGTTCCTTTACTCTTGGATTGAATCCTTTGGTTCAATCAGCAGCAGGGCTGGTGGGATGGGTGGGGTGTTGAATTTGGCTCATCATTTTAGAGATTTCAGTCCATAATCAGTTGGCCTACCATAGTATATCTTGCTGTCTTCACAACAGTTGTCTATTCCATTAGGTAGAGCAAAATCAAACAAAAAACAAAACAGAATAAAGCCAATTAAAACAGAATATTGAATAAAGCAAAACAATTAATCAGAACAAAGCAAAACTGTGAGAACAATATTGGATTTCAATGACATTTCAATGACAAGGTAGAAGGAAATCCTCCACATTTGCTATATTGCATACTGTCATCCTGTCCCCAGTCCTGTGGGGGAACCGCTGTCCCCAGTCCTGTGAAATCAAACGAACAACACAAGCGTGTAGTTGCTTTATGTACCTTAGTTGCTATCAACTCAGCCTGTCCTCCAACCAGCAGATTGCTTAGTGGGAGGGACTTGATTCTTAGCCTGTGCGCTGGTAGACTCACGGGAGGTGTTATCTGACTTTTCCTGGAACCCTCGTGGCTTACCAGAAAGGCTTCTTCTTGGGTCCTCCCAGTTCCAGAATGGCTGATTCTTGGCAAAACTGATTCTTAAATGTAAGAATGATTCCAATTTGTGAAACCAGTGTGAGGAATTCCCTTGCTTCCAAGTCACTCTCAGGACCTTGTGTCACCTGTGACCAGGCTCTGCTTGTTTTCCTTCAAAACATCTTAACAGCTCTGCTGTTGTCTCCTTAAGATGGCAATACACAGTCAAAAGCAACATTCCCATGTTGTATAGTGACTTCCCCAGGGTCTCTTGTTCAGTTTGGGCCACCACTGGTTTCTGATTTTGTTACAGCTTTGGATGATATGATGGTCACTGTGGCCAGAAAGGGGCTTGACCTAAGATGTCACAGGAAGCATCTCAGACCACCTCCATGTGAATATTGGAAGTCTTGCCTCTGCTGTCCCCTAGGAGACCACTAAAGGAAAAGAGGCTTTTCCATGTCATGCAAACACGGTTTCCACATCAGTTCCGGAATGCAGGGGAATTTCCCAGCCTCCGTGCTTTGAGGCTTGAGGAAGTCATTCACATTATGAAGCTGTGAAGCCTGATGGTTCTGGCAGGTATGAGTGGTTGCTAGAAGCTTCCTAGTTGGGAGTGTGGTTCTCCTGTGGGATGAACAGGAAGGGAAATGATTTTCTTGGCCATGTCTTCTGCCCCAATCACTTCTCTCTGAGTTTGGCAGGCACCTTACAACCAAACAACTTGCTGTGGCTTTTTAAGATTTCAGATTTTACCTAGGAGCTTCTGCCTCTCACTATGAGAGGATTCCAGCTCCTGAAAAGTTACCTCAAAGATAAGAGGATTTTCTTTGAAAACAACATAAGTGGCTTTTCTTTTTCCCAATGAAACCTCGACCTTTTCCAAACCAGAGATTTCTGTGTATATACTGATTGCAATTCTGATTTGTATATGATATTCTTCACCCCCTTCTTCTTCTGTTTTTTTTTTTGGCTTGGAAAGTCAATATTTATTTCATTTTTAACAGTAGTTTCCAGGCTGTATGCCCTGGTCTTTTTGGTCCTGGCTCTGGAAACTGTCAGCCTCTTCTACTTCTCTCTTCCTCCTCTATTGGTTTTGTTTTGTAGCATCTTTATCAAGATATAATTTACATATCATACAGTTCCGTCACTCAAAGTATGCAATTCAGTGGTTTTTTTTAAGTATCTTCACAGAGTTCTCCAGTTCTCACTGCAATCAATTTTAGGACCTTTGCAGCACGCCTGAAAGAAACCCTTGTATGCACTAAGCAGTCACGCCCAGTTTTGCCACCTCCAAGGCACCTGCTAATCCATTTTTTGTCTCTATTAATCTGACTTTTCTGGAAATTTCTTATCATTGGCATCACATGTCTCTTTTTGTTTTCAAGCTAGCAAGCCATACTGTTGATTTCCAAATTATGAGTGGCGGTCAGGTTGGCCCTAAAGGGGTCTGGGCAGGGTTGGTTCTGCTCTGCCTGGATGAGCCTGTGAGCTAGGATTTCCCAGGGCTGTGTCTTCAGGGCCAAGTGTCAGAGGCAGGACACAGAGCAAGCTGGACCTAGATGAATCATAGCCACCCCTGAGAGCTTTAACAAAAGCTTTAGGGCACTGGGCATGGTGGTACGGTTCGGTGGGAATTTAGGGTGGTCAGTAGTGATCAGGGCAGCAGTTCTGTGGAACCTCTGGCCCCTGTAATCTTGAAAGACTTGGAACTTGAACTCTCTTGTCTATGTGTCTTGGATCCTGTTCCCCAAAACAGAGACACTTCTTGAACGCTATACCCAGCCTGAAATGCCTCCCACTGGTAACGTTACCAATTAGACTTTGAGTGAGAAAAGCACTTTCCTAAGCTTCTCTAGAAGGTTTTGACATTATTTTCATTCATGTTCATCTTAGGGTGAATTGTTTTATTTATTTATTTATAAATAGAAACTAAAATTTTATTGGCAAATTACACAAAGCAAGCACAAACATATATATAAATGCATACATAAGTATATATTTAATATTATGTACATATCCAAGGTTTTTAAAAAGGTTCCTATAAGGTTAAATTGTTTTAAACCAGTTACTTTCTTCTTAAATCCTTACATCTATTACAGGTAATGAAAGGCTGAGGATATAGCTCAGTGATAGTATCACTGAGAAGCTGAGCCTTGAGGAAATGAAGGGCTGGGTTCTCCCTTCCTTACTCCTGGATTCTTTAAATGCTCAATAAAGGAATTGAATCAAGATGTAGACAGTTGGGTGAGAGTACAGGTGGAATTTATTGTAAATATGACAGAGAGAGAGAGAGAGAGAGAGAGAGAGAGAGAGACAGAGTCATTCCTTAAGGTGAAAAGGTAGGCAGTATCGCAAAGACATCTGCCCCAAGTATGAGTTTGAATGCATTTTTACACACACAAAGGCTACTCCTGGGATTTGGAGAATTATGATGATCATCATTATTTTATTTATGTGACATGCATGTTTATTGATATTACTCGTAGGGATTACTTTGGAAAATCCATATCTTTCTTTCTTTCTTTTTTTTTTTTTTTTTTTTTTTTTTGTTAGTACTGGGGATCAAACTCAACCATGCACTTGCAAGGCAGGCGCTTATGCTACTGAGCTAAATCCCCAGCCCCAAAAATCCATATCTTAAAAATGCCCTCCTTGTTTCTTTCAGGTGGTCAGGGTTCCCTCAGGGACCTTAATTTCGTAAGAATCTAAAGCAGGTCTTGGCCCAGGGCCTCTAAAGAATGCTCCCATTATAAAGGTATAGGCCACAGCACTGGTCAGACAGCGGAAGGAATCCACACACTGTGTAAACTTGATGCGTCATCGTGCTCTGTAGGATTGCTTTGGAGGTCTGAAACCTAACAAGTGATTAATAAGTGGATCATACATTGAAATCTTTCTTAACTATAACTGCAAGCCACACTTTTGGAACCATCATCTGCCCCATCCCCCACCGCCCCATGCTTTGTCCTGCAGGTTTGTTAATATTGGACTACCTCCTAACAGTGGAGCCTTAGCATGGCATACGCAAGGTCCTGTGTTCAGTCCCCAGCACCACAAAAATAAAGGTAATGAGAACTCCAGACTGTGGTCCTTGTTATGGCAAGTGCTGTGCTAGGGAAGCTTTGTAGGAAAAAGGAACAAAATCATGGGATTTACATCCAATGTCTTTCTTCCTAGTGTGTGCAAGGTAAGAAATAACTCCACAAATAATGTCACACCTCTGCTCTACAACCTGCTGTGGCTCTCGTCACTCAAAGTAACAGAGGCTGCACAGTAGCCATGCCCTGAACCAACTACTCACACTGGCCACTTGGTCCCTGGAAGAACAGGCACATCTCTGCATAAGGCCTTTGCACTGGCTAGTCCCTCTAAAATGGCCCCTGGCAGAACTCACTTCTCCCGAGACTGCTCAGATACTGCTTTTGCAGTTTCAAAGAATGGGCTATAGTAAGTATCTGTAGGAAGTGTGAAAGATTCTAGGATGAGAAGTTTCTGGCCTCCCTGATCCTCATTTCCTGTGGCCAAAAAGACAGTGTGGCTCCTTCATGCACCTGAAAGTTCTAACACATGGAAGTTTGAGAGAAATGGGGCCCTGGCAATGGATGTCTGCCACCTGGGACCTTGAGGTGGTGAGCCCTGTTTCAGGGTTAAAGGGCCAAGTGCCCTTCTCCCTACCTGGATCCTGAGGCCAGCCTTGCCTCCATCTTCCTTGACCTGGTCACTTGCCATCTGCTGGCTTTGAATAGGTTCCCAGCAAGGTTTGTTCTGTCTTCCTCAGCTCCTGTAAAACAACAACAAAAAGCAAAAGCAAATGGTGGTTGGGATGTAGTCAGTGAGCTTGTACGTAGGCAGGGTCCATCTCTCCCAAATACAGGCCACAGATTGTACCAGGACCCACAAGGCCTCTTGCCCAGTTGGCCTGGGCTCCCAGCCCTGCTGCCTTCTGCCTTGCTAGGCTCTGGCCTCAGCTCTACCTGTGATTTTCTATCTGCCCCTTTCCAGCTGAACACCTGCTTTCCACTGCTCTGATGTGACAGAAGAGGGCCCACCATCCTGGAACAGTAGTTTCTTAAATGTGCATTGAATGGACAAAAGCACAGAGTTCACTTATGAGATCTTTCAGGCTTAGTTCAGCTCTAGCTGGGTTGAGCTCTTATAAGCTGAGCACTCCCTCGTTTTCTTTAAAAGCAATATTAAGATTTGATGTTTATGGTAGAGTGCTTGTCTAGCATATGTGAAGCCCTTTGTTTAATCATCAGACCAAAAAGTCAATGAATGAGACACACACACACACACAGAGAGAGAGAGAGAGAGAGAGAGAGAGAGAGAGAGAGAGAGAGAGAGAGAGAATTAGTCTTCTGCTTGTAGTGCAGAGATCAAACAAGGCCTTAATGTTTGCTAAGGGAGTGCTTACCACTGAACTACCCCAAACCCCCAGTTTTCTTTTTAAAAACAACTTTATTATGGAAAAATACAAACGTATACGCAAATAGAATGATACAATGATATCTTTTACAACCTAGCTCTTGGCCACAGTGAATCCCAGTTCCATTAATACCATTTCATTGTCCCCAGCCTCCACCCCACCCTTGACATCATAGCATGCCATATATAAATACTTCAGTTAGTATCCACAAGGAAATTTCTAAAAGGAAAAGCTGAGGAGGGGATGAGCTGCTGAGGCCCACATTCAGCCAGGACCTGGTGGGCTTGCTCTGAATAGGGTCACAGTAACTGTCCCTGGTTGCCTGACACCGAAGTGAGACCAACCCAGCTCCATCAAGGCACAGGTGTCCTGCAGTCATTTCCTTCCTGTGTTGACCAGGGACGTGGTTACCAGCTTCCAAACTCTGGGGTGTTTTCCCTTTTTCTATTTCCTGTCACTGTTTTGAAACCCAGAGGAAGAGCGCATCCTCAATCTGATAACCATGCATTTACTATTAAAATTGACGTCATTTACGGAAGTATAGCCTGAGATCATGCATATTGATAATTTGAGGAAAGCTAATGTTCTGACAAGACTGCAAAAATCTGGGGGAATCTTCATTTTGATGTTATACACAAATTGTTTTCTGCTACACTGCTAATTGTTGAAAATGGTTTTCAATGGAATACTATATGGATTATGGAGATAAATTTAAATTGTATTATCTATATACATTATCACTGAAATAGAATGTCAAATCTTGTTCTTATTATTGATTATAAATTATCAAAGACTAGCTCTGAATGAACTGTTACTGTTTTTCTTTCTGCTTCTGAAGATCAAAATAAAAAAAAGTTTCTGCACAACAAATCAAAGTAAAATATGTTTTTAAAACCCAGAATCTTAGCTGGGGATTTAGCTCAATGGCATAAGCATCTGCCTGGCAAGTGTAAGGTTGTGAGTTTGATCCCTGGTACCAAAAAACAAACAAACAAAACTCAGAAACTTTTCCAACAATGAAAAAGCAAAATAGCCAGAGATGGTGGGGCATGCCTGTAATTCAAGAACTCGAGAGGCTGAGGTAAGAGAATCTATGTGAGTTCAAAGCCAGCTTGGGCTATATAGCGGGTTCAAGGTCAGCCTGAACAACATAGCAAGACACTGATTAAAAAAAGTGCAAATCAAAACCACAAGAAGGCCTGAAACAGCTCGGTTGTAGAGCTCTAGCATGGGTGATCCCCTGAGTTCAATCTGAAACACTGGAAATACACACACACACACACACACACACACACACACACACACACACACTTCATACCCCTTAGAATGTCTACTATCAAACAAAACCCAGAAGAGAGAAAATAACAATTGGTAATGAAGGTATGGAGAAATTGGAAGCTTTGTGTTTTGCTGGAGGAATATAAATGATGTAGCCACTGTGAAAAACAGTTTCTCAAGGAGAGCCAGTGCTCCTGAGATCCGGCCATGGTGGGACTCAGGCAGCTTATTCACCAGCCTTCTTGGTTGACGCTCCTGGCGAGGGCCAGGAGGAGAACCATTGGCTCCTGTGAGCCTACCGGCTTGGCTTGCGGGCTGAAATTCAAACACCCCTCCCTCTCCTGCCTTCTTCCCCGTGCCCCCTCCTGCCATAGCTACTGGGGATAGACATCTCAGCATCTCTTGGGAGGATGCCCATATGCAGTATAGCAAATATGGGAGATTTCCTTCTATCTTCTGTTTAAAGGCAAAGGTTGTTTTCACTGTTTTGTTTGTTGTGTTTCTTTTGCTCTATTCAATACTCTCTTTTAATTGGTTTTATAATATTCTGGTTTTGGTTTGATCTTGCTGTACCTAATTGACTGGACAACTATTGTGAAGTTAACAAGATATACCATAGTACCTATTACTACCATCCCAGTATCCTACTGTGAAATTCTGTACCAATTTCACTGCATTGTCTCAATTGACTTTATTCTGTATAGTGCTGTTGCATTTTTACTACTTTAAAAATAAAATTAAAAAAAAGAAAATGTTTTCCCAGCACTATTACCAATTATTCTAGGAAACTTTAGGGTATTTTATGAGCCATCATGTCTGAGAAGGAGCACCTTTCTGCTCAGAATAAAATGACATTTATAGGGAAACGGGTGCAACTGGAAACCATACTTATAAATGAGACTCACATGTGTATATATCATATTGTCTCCCTAGTGTAAGAAACAGAAAGAGTAAATAAGATCCAAAATGTACAAGAGATATTGTAAAATTGGAAGAAACTGTTCAAAAGAAAAGAGAAACAAAAAAGAAACTGGGATGAATAAAAGTAAAAAGGAGGAAGAAAAAAGGAAAAAATATATATATACAAAATAGTTCAGATAGTTACACTACTAATTAATATTAGTTCTTTGAAAAGTTTGTGTCTGTATTCTTTGTTCAATTTTTCATACCTATATTTTGTAATATGAGCAACTACTTTGAAGATAATGATATGCAATGTACTAACCATTGTTACTCTCCTATAATCTTATTTTAAAAAAAAACAGTTTCTCAAAAAATATAACAGAATTACTGTGTGACTGAGCAATTCTACTCCAAGGCACAGACTGCAAAAAACTGAAAATGGGGACTCAAAAGAGTACTTCTACACAAATGTCCATAGAAGAATTGTACACAGTAGCCAAAAGGCAGAAATATCCTAAATGTTCACAGACAGATGAGTAGATAATTATAACAATTATACTTGCAATGGGATATCTTCCAGTCTTGTAAAGGAAGGAAAGTCTGAAATGCTACACGACGGATGCTAAGTGATATAAGCCTGATGCCTAGGCCAAAATACTGTCTGACTCCACTAGGGTGTCTTGAAGAGTCAAATGTACAGAGACAGCAAGCAGACCAGTGGTTACCATGGTCTGTGGGGAAAGGGAAAGGAGAAGGGAAAAGAAAAGAGAAAGGGAAGACATTATTTAATGGGTACAGAGATCCAGTTTAGGATAATGAAAAGGTCTGGGGCTAGATGGTGGTGACAACTGGACAACAATGTGAATATAGTTAATGTCACAAAATTGTACTCTTAAGAATAGCCAAAGTGATCATTTTTGTGTTACATGTGCTTTAGCACAATAAAAATTCAAAAGAAAGTTAAAGAGTTGAGTAAGAAGGATCACCCAAATATAAATCATGAGACTGCTGAAGTGGCATTTCTCAAAGAAGACTTCAGAGCAAAGATTGTTGCTAGAGATATTCATATTGATTAAGGCTACTGACTCATTAAGTAGACACAATTGTCCCTAGGTATGTATGCACCCAATACAAAGCTTCAAAATACGTAGAGCAAAACCTGACAGAACTAAAAGGATATGTACATATGTACAGTTATAGTTACAGATTCAACACTTCTCTCTCAGTAAATGATAGAAAAAGAAGACAAAAGATCACTTTACAGGTGAATAACTCCTGAACAACTATATTTCACAACTTAACTCACATACAGAGTATGTTTTCTGACCACAACAAAATTAAATTAGAAATCAACAGGAAAATATCTGGAAAAGCCCCCAAATATTTGGAAAATTAAGCAAAATACCTTCATATAGCCCATAAATCAAAGAAGTCACAAAGGAAATAGAAAATACATTGAATTGAATAGTGAAGGGTATATAATAAAATTTATGAAACATAGCTAAAGCAGTGGTTAGGAGGAAATGAATATGTTTCAAATGTTTGTATTGGAAAAGAGGAAAAGTTGTTATGACTTATAATGTAGGTGTCCCCCAAATCTTCACCGCTCATTGGTGGGGCTTTGCGGAGGTGACTGGATCATGGGGATGTGACACTTATCAGTGGATTAGACCATTGGTGAGTTTGTTACTAAGTGTGTGTTAAGAGGCGAAACCTGCAAGGAGGAAGGTGAGTCACTGAGGGTGTGACCTGGAAGGGTGTATGTCCCTCCCTCCTCTCTCGATTTCTCTCTGTTTCCTACCTGGCATGCCATGAGCTGTTTCTCCTCTGCCATCCCCACCTGCCATGCTGCCCTTCCTGGGAGCCACCTGACTACCAGCTGAAGCCTCTATTAACTATGAGCCAAAATAAACCTCCCCTCATTGCATCCTAGCGACCAGAAAGTAAGTGAGACAATGGTAAAGGTTCATGATTCTAATCTTCACAATCAAGAAGCAGATAAAAGAAAAAGAAAAGGCGAACCGGAAGAACATGGCGGATAGATAGCAGCAGCCTCTGAGGCTCTCTGAGAAACTGCACTTGAAATCTAGGAATGGTGCCGGGCAGGAAGTCCCAGGCAAGGTGGGATATTCTTTGCTGACCCAGGAATGAACTAAATTAAGAGAAACCATCTGGAAACGCAATCCTGGTGATATAGCAGGCACAGATAAGGTCTCAGCACAGGAGCCGGACCCACGCCACTGGAAACTGCGATTTGAATTACCTGCAGCTGCTGTTGTGTCCCTGTCGGCACATCGGGGAGAGAGGCGTGAAAGCTCGGAGAGTGGAAAGCATTGAAAGAAGTTCGGAGCAGGACTGGCCAGGTGCCCTGCATCAATCTGTGGTGAGTGAGCCAACCGCAACCCTTCCATAGAGAAGGAGGCTTCAGCGGAGGACATACTCAGACCAGGCAGACTAGCCAGAATGAGAAGCTGCAGTGACTTCAGTCACATATCCCCCTCTCAAGCAGGATTGGTGGAGAGTGCCTGGCCCGTGAGACGCTTCTGGCTGAGACCCAATAGGCTAGCTCAACCCAGGTCCCAGTGCCTAGAGGTGCACCCTAGCCATGATGCTGCGGTAGGTTGACCTGGAGGGGCGGGCCCATCATAGGCTACCCAGGTCTGTGTCTCCCTGGTGCTACTGCGGTGGGTGGGAACACCTAGCCGGCACAATTCAAACAGACTGTGGCCAACAGGGAAGGAAGCTGGGCCTCCTATACACGCTTAAATATAAGGAACAAAGAATATGGGAAGAGGGAGCAACAAGAAAGGGTCCTCGGCCACCAATACTGAGAAACATGCAATAGTAGACACGGCACCAATAAACATAAAGCGCTATCTCCAGAGCCTCATAGATGAGTTCAGGAATGAAGTTATTAATGACCTGAAGCAAGACATAAGCAGAATAGTTAGAGAAATGCTAAGCACCACCCAAGAAAAAACAGATGGTGGAATGGAAGAACAAAAAAAGGTGGGGGGAGAATTGTTTCATGGAGAAGATAGAGAAAACATAGAATACATAAAGCAGCTTCAAAGAGATTACCAGGAAACTAAAAATTCTATCGAAAACTGGCAAAACAGCTTGAAAGAAACTAAGGGTAGATTATCTGAACTGGAGGGCAGAATTGTAATATGGGAGCATGAAATGAAAAACTTCTTAAAAATAACAAAAAAAACCAAACAGCAACAATACAAAAAGTAGAAGATGATAAGAGGATCTATAACTTAAGAATTAAGAACATAAGAGAAGAAGTGGGGGCATAAACAAATGGACTACAAGAGCTATTCACAGAAATAATCCAAGAGAATTTCCCTAATTTGGCAAATGGTAAAGATACTCAGATATATGAGGCATACAGGACTCCAGCTACCTACAACCCAAACAGAACTACACCCAGGCATATAATAATCAAAATTCCAGAAATCCAATATAAGAACAGAATATTAAAAGCCATCAAAGACAAGAAACAGATCACTTACAAGGGAACACCCATCAGAATTACAGCAGACTTCTTGGCACAAACCATCAAATCATGAAGAGCGTGGGGGGAAATAATTCAAGCTTTGAAAGATAATAACCTCCAGCCAAGATTGACATATCCTGCACAACTTTCCCTAGAAATTGATGGGAAAACAAGGTGCTTCCAAGATAAAGAGGAACTAGGGGAATTTGCAACCACCAATTCAACTCTACAGAGATTACTGCAGGATATTCTAAAAATGAAAAATACCAAGACTCCAGAAACAGTGACAGAGAGGCCACAATGAATGGAGCAGAAAGCGAAATGAGGAGGACAAACTGACAATTAATGACAGAAAAAGAGCTCAACAGAAATGAGACAGACAAGGTTGGATGGTAGGAACAGCCGTTTTGGAGAAAACAAGACATCATAATAGATAGTGCTGATTTAATATCCTCTTGTTTTGAAGTCCCATCAAGCTTTTGTTCTTCTGTCTCCATCAGTTTTAATGTGTTGTATCTTATTGGATTTTACTATATGTGATAATATAAACAAAAACTTTTATAGACAAGGAGATTATACAGAAACCATTGTTCATTTTCTGTTAGTTGATTCTAAATACCCTGTAATACTGTCATTCTCTTGAATGGTTTTACATTGTCTTGATATGTTTGATGCTACAGTATAAAAGTTATACCCAAAGATTTTAAGGGAAGAGACACTATGGTAACTACTATTATGTCGAGATTATCTTGTGGTGAAACACTATTTTGCTTAAATGGCTATGTTTTGACTCTTGCTGTTTTGTTGTTATGCCCTCTTTTTTATCTCAATCTCCTTTTTATTATCTACTTTTTCATTTTTATCCTTTTAATTAAGGGAAAAATTAATAAAAAATAACAGGATATATTATACTAACCCACTTTGATTTCCTATTAACTTGATTTGAAACTCTGTATTGCTCTCACCATCTTGTTTTGACTGATTTTCCTCTATTCTGTTATGCTTGATAGTACCAGGTTTGAAAATATAGGCAACAACTATGAAGACAATAAGATTCATTGTGATGCCCATTCTGGTTGACTATTATCTTCTTTTGAAGTCCTCTAATGTCTCCAATGTTTTGGTTTTATTGGTCTTATTCTTTACTGTTTTGTTCAATTTTATTATAACTGATGATATAGGCAATTCTTTTTAAGATAGCAAGAGGCATTATGGTAACCATTGTTGATCACCTTGTATTTTGTTTTTATATTATGTATTATGTCCATCCGTTTGATTTGACTGACTCTGTCCTGGTATGTCACATTTGATTTTACTTTCTTCAAAAAAAAAGTAATAAGAACTGTGGGAGCAATAAAACCCAAAATGTGTAATTGTCATTGTACAAAAGAAAGGAAAAGAAAGTTCTCTAAAAGATATAACTGCATATATATTTAAGTGTATAAGATAGATAACCATATTACTGAGTTTTGTTGGATCATTGAACAAAACTGTTTGCAGTCTCACTGTTTGAAAGCCTCCTCTATATGCTTTAATTTTGTAACTTCAACAACTATTTCTAAGATGACAATATGTAATTAACTAGTGATTTCGTGCTGTTTATTTTTTCTGAAATTCTGTATAACTTGTACCCTTTTTCTGTTTTTTTTCTTTTTTCTCCTTAAATAAAATTTAAAAAAAAAGAATCATTATAACGCCCATTCCAGTTGACTATTATTTTCTTTTAAAATCCTGTAATGTCTCCAATGCTTTGGTTTTATTCTTTACTGTTTAGTTCAATTTCATTATAACTGCCAATTCTTCTTAAAATAGCAAGAGGCAGTATGGTAACCATTGTTGATCACCTTATATTTTGTTTTTACATTATCTATTATGTCCATCCTTTTGATTTTACTGACTCTGTTCTGATATGTTGCATTTGGTTTTACTCTCTTCAAAAAAAGTAATAAGAACTGTGGGAGTAATAAAACCCAAAATGTGTAATTGTCATTGTACAAAAGAAAAGAAAAGAAAGTGCTCTAAAGGTTATACCTGTATATATGTTTAAGTGTGTAAGATAGATAACCATATTACTGAGTGTTTTTTGGATCATTGAACAAAACTGTTTGCAGTCTCACTGTTTGAAAGTCCACTTTATATGCTTCAAATTTGTAACTTGAACAACTATTTCTAAGATGAGAATACGTAATCTATTAACTAGTGATTTCTTAGTGTTTATTTTTTAAATTTTGTATTACTTGTACCCTTTTTCTGTTTTTTTCCTTATTCTCCTTAAATAAAAAAAAAGAAAAAGAAAAGAAAAATTAAACTGATTGCCATGACACACTCTACATGTAGTCCTAGCATTTGAGAGGCTAAAGTACAAGACAAATTTGATCTCAGAAGTTTGAGATCAGCCTTGGGCAATATAGCAACACCAGATCGTAAAAAAAATAAATAAAAATTTAGCTAGGTGTCCTTCAGATAAAGGACTTATATCTAGAGCACATAAAGAACTGAAAAAATCAGGCTCCCCAAATTCAAGGACCCAATCCAAAAATGGGCATCTGAAATGTACACACAATTCTCAGATGAAGAAATACAAATGACAAGTAAATACGTGAAGACATGTTCAGCATCACCGGTCATTTGAGAAATGCAAATTAAAGCAGCATTGAGATTCCATCTTACTCCAGAAAGAACGGCTGCATCAAAAAATCAATCAATAACAGTGTTGGTGGAGCTATGGGGAAAAAGGAACACTTATCCACTGTCGGTGGGAGTATAGACTGGTGCAGTCACTGTGGAAATCAATGTGGAAGTTTCTCAAAAAAACTAGGAGTGGAAGTCTCATACAATCCAGCTATTCCTCTTCTGGGTATTTTCCAGAAAAATTGAAAATGTCATGCCACAGCAATACATGTGAACCCATGTTTACAGCAGCATAATTTGTAATAGCTAAATCTTGGAAATAGCCCAAATGCCCATCAAACACAGAATGGATAAAAAAGATGTGGTATTTTTATACAATGGAATATTATCCTGCTATACAAAAGGATAATCTTGAGGCTTTTATAGATAATGGAGGTAACGAGACCATATTCACAAGTGAAATAAATCAAACTCACATTTATAAATATCATATTGTCTTCCTAGTATAAAAATAATAAAAAATAAAAAGCCAAAAGAGTAATAAAATCCAAAATGTACAATAGATACTGTAATAATGAAAGGGAAAGAAAGTGCTCAAAAGGAAAGAACAGCTAGGATGGGAAAGGAAAAGATATGTATGTAGATAAACATATGTAACTCTGTGTGTATGCAAGATAGATAACTGTGCTATCAGTCTCTGTTAGTTCATTGAAAATAATAGCTTGTGCTGTCACTGTTTAATTGATCATTTTTTGTGCCTAGATCTGGTAACCTGAACAACTAGTTCTAAGATAACAATATGCAATATAGTAACTATAGTTCATTGCCTACTGTTTTTTAAAAATCCTGTGCCATGTCTATCCTTTTTTTTTTCTGTTTTGCTTTTTAAAATAAAAAAAATTGAGAGAGGGAGAATTAAACCTAAAATAGAAGAAAAGAATAAAAAACTCAAATCAATAAAATATGAAACAAGCAGCAGTAAAAATCAATGAAACAAGTTCATTGAAAAGATGACCTCTTATTAGATTAAGAAAAAGTGACAAGACACAGCACCCACAGTGCAGAAACAGTGAATATAGTCAAAATATTAAAAAAAGGGAAATATGGGAACATTATAAAACTTGTATAAAATAAGTTACCTGAAATACCCAAATTACTAGAATCGACTCAAGAAATTAGAAGAAAAAAAGTTAGAGAAACTCTAAGTCTACCTGCACTAAATATAGAAATTGTATTTTAAAACGTTCCCACAAGAAAAACATGGTTTTGGTGGTGAATTCTCCCCAGCATTTATGAAAGAAATGCTGCCAGTCTTGTACAAATCTTTGAGAAAATAGGAGGAGGGAGTGTTTCCCAATTCATCCTGTGTGTATCCTGTAGTTTTTGTACTTTCCCATCTCTGGGACAAAATACCTGACAGCTGACATTTAACAGAGGAGAGAGATTTCAACACCTCTGTCTTTATTTTGGCTCGTGTTTTTCAGAGGATTCAATTGATGGTTGCATTCTCCAAGACAGAAAGATAGGATGGTGGCAGAACAAAGCTTCTTAGCCCAGCAGCCAGGAAGCGAATAGGGAAGGGAAGAGCCAGCGACAAGAATATACTTTGCCAGGTGCTACCCTCCAGCGACTCGCCTCCAACCCATCTGCACCTCCTAACAGCACAGGAAGTCATTAATGGATTAAGGCCCATAATCTGCCCAAAAACCTCACTTCTAAACAAGAGGTTTGGGGAGGGCGGTATTCTAGATCTATTTTTTTCAATTTTTACTTTTATTAGTACACGTTTGCGGTACATAATGATTATATTTATCATAGGGAGCTGATGCGTGTATATAACACATCTTAATTCTTTGTATATCCCCTTTCTCTTTCCTTTTCTTCCATCCCTTCATCTCTTGATCTAAACCATAACATCCTCTCAGGTTACCATTCATAATATTCCTCTCATAATATTCCTTCAAAATATTATCAGTTGAATCCAGCAACATATAAATAAACCATGGACAAGTGGAGTGTATCCTAGTAATGTAAGGTTGCTTTAGCATTCAAAAATCAAAGTTGAAAAAAAATCAAGGTTGGCTGGGTCTCAGGTCAGTGGTAGAGTATTTCTCTACCATGCACAAAACCCTAGATTTGACCCCCAGCAATACAATTTTTAACTAACATCATTTCCCATATTAACACAATAAAAAAGTAAAAAATAACACTAATCCACCCTAAAAAGTAGAAAACTGATGCTATACCAAGTGGATGGACTCCGGTGTTATGTTGAATAAAAGAAGCTAGACAAAAACAAAAAAAAAAAGGAGAAAGTTCATACTCTATGACTCCATTTATAGAAAACTCTAGAAAAAGACAAAGCCAATCTAGAGTGATGGAAAATAGACCAGTTGTTCCCTGGGGCTTGGCGTGATGAGGAAAGTCACAGGGGTGCTTTCTGGGTGACAGGAATGGCTTGGGTCTTGGCTGTGACTGTTGCTTACACAAGTGTGCACATCTGTCGTTGAACTGTACACTGAAAATGAATGCACTCTATTTAAGATTTAGTTTAATAAATTTAATTTTTAAAACTCTTTAACTGATGCTAAAAAAGTACATATTGTATATATATTCTCTGGTTCCTAAAATAACCATGGTTTATGTCAGAAAAAGGAATGAGGAATAGTGAATGTGGGGAATAACGCCTGTAAGAGTGCTATTTTAAAAGAATCTATTTATATGCACCCTTTATAAATAAATACATACAGTATTTTCTGAAGATCCATAAGCTCACCCTGTAAGATTTTGTAGCTTTTGAATTTTTTATTGTGGGCATCTGTTTCCTAATAATAATACAAATCTCTGAACTGCAATTGATCACTTTAAAAAAAAAGTACAACTTGACCTTAGATTAGCCAGAATAGTAACTGGAAATATAAAAAAATCAAAGTGCCCTCTAAGACCTTTTTTTTTTCCTTTTAGTGCTGGAGATCAAACTCAGAGCCTTAAACATGCTCTGTAAGGGACTCTACCCTTATGCTATATGCCTGAGTCATTTGCCACTGAGCTACACTCTTCCCAATTCCACCATGTCATGGCAGCATCACCAAGGGGTAGCATTGGCAAGTCCCCGGGGATAGGGGCGGGGATGGAGGGGAACAGCCTTCCACCAATGGGCAGTGGGATGCCAATCAGCTCTTTATCACTCCAATTCTCACTTTCCTTCCCTGCTAAACACATGGTAGGCACAGCGAAGATCAATTTATTTGAAAATATGAGTCAGGTATTACAGATGTAATGAGTAAAAGCTGTGTGCTTTCCAAACAAGATGCTGTATGTGTGCTCAGCTTCTCGGGTACTATGCAGTCATTCCTATATATGGTCTAAAATCCTGTGTGACCTGAAAGAACAATCAGACATTGAATTCTGCTAACTTCAAGAACAATAAAACAAAACTTATTTTAGTGAACAAATTCTAAGGAAAAGTTTACACATCTAGAACTATATAAATGGTGTGTTTGAAATCTCAAACTCATTGTTTCGAATGAAGTTTAATAAAGGAAAAATCCATGTGACTGCCAAGATTTGTTTATTTCTAGCCTGTGCTCTCAGCTCTAGGATAATTACTGTTTCAGAGGAAGAGAATGAATGTATCAAAAGTTCTGATCAAAGTCAAATTTGTTGATTCACAGACAACAAAATTCAAGTATTTTTAAGTGAACTAGTCAGTGTAACCACCATAGCCAGCAAAACCTAGAATATTCCCATCACGCCAAGAAGTTTCCTTGTACTTGAGTCTCATCAGTCCTCCATTCACAGCCTCAGACAGACACTGATCAAGTTTCTATCGTGGACATTAGATTTATCTTTCAGAGTTTCATATAAATGGAATCATTCACTATATGCTACTTCTCGTCTAGCTCTGGTTCACAATGATTTTGAGTTTTATCTGTATTTTGTGTAATCAGACATTTATTTCTTGGATTGCAAACAAAGGTATTCATCAAATGATTGTTAAAAATCATTAACTGTTTACTCATTATCTGCTAAAAACTCCTGAAAAACTAATGAATGAGAGTCATGAAACAATCCTTCTGTGTTCTTAAATAACTAAGCAACAAGCAAAGCAATCACCTATTCCATTGACCAAGCCAGACACTCAAAACTATTTCTGGTTCCTCTTTCTGCTTCTTTTTCAAATTGCATTGTGTCAGTTTTAATCTGCTAATAGCTCTCATATCTATCTCTTCAGCCACTATTTTTTAAAAAATCTTTATTATTTTTCACCTGCATCCATTTTTCTTTCCTTCCTAATCCATTTTTATCTTTAAAATGAGCTTACTGGAAGGCTCTAGCTGCAGTGATTCTCAATGTGCACATATGTACACAAGCTTCTCTATGGGCTTGGTGGTCATAGAGTCAACCAACTTCAGATCAAAAATATCGTAAAATTTGAGTCTATATACTGAACATATGAAGACTTTTCTCCTTGTTTTTATTTTCCAAACAATACAATGTGACAACTATTTACACAGTATTGACATTGTAGTGTGCATTGTAAATAATCTAGAGATGATTTAAAGCATAGGGGTGGCTACACATAGATCGTATGCAAATACCGCTCCACGTTAGACTTGGGATATGAAGTTTGGTATCTTGGGGACAAAGTCCTGAAACCAAATCCTCCATGGACATCAAGGGCACACTTTTACTGCGTATGTATGTGAATATAAAGATGAACTTGTTCCTCACCATGAACATAAACTCGGTACTCATTAAACATAAATTTCTTGTTCCCTCTCCACCCAGCATTGGCAGCCACCAAATCTGCTTCCTGTTCTGTGAATTTGGCTAGTCTGGTATTTTATATAATACATTATTTGTCTTTCCATGTCTGGATTATTTCACATAGCATAATACTTTCAAGGTTAATCTGTTTTGTAACATGCTAGGGTTTTATTTGTGGGTGGATATTTGTGTTGCTTTTATCCATTGGCTATTGTGAATAACCACGATCATGACAGAGTCTTAGCTGCTAAATTGCCCAACTTGAGCTTGAATTCATGATCTTATTTCCTCTACCTCTCAGAATTCTGGGATTATAGGCACAGGCCTCTCTTGCTTTCAATCTTTCTGGAGTTCACTTAGAAGCAGAACTGCTGAGTCATATGTTAATTTTTTTTTATTTTTTATTTTTTTGTTGTTTTTGAGATTGGGTCTTGCTATGCAGTTTGGGATGGCCTTAGGCTCATTTTGTAGCGCAGGCTGGTCTTGAACTTGCGACGCTCCTCCTGCCTCAGCCTCCCGAGTGCTGGGATTACAAGCATGAGCCACCATGCCTGGCTCATATGTTAAATTTTTTTAAGAAAGTATCACACTGCTTCCTGTTGACTGCATTATTTTACATTCTCACTGGTAGCAATCTGATACAGTGAACAATAATGAAGTGTTCTAGCTTAAACTCGTGTGTGTGTGTGTGTGTGTGTGTGTGTGTGTGTGTGTGTGTGAAAATGGATAGTGGAGCTATCTTGGGGCAGTTAAGGTCTTTGTGCCTTGTTTCCTCATGTCCCAAATGGAGATAATGATAGTGTTATCATTCTTAGGGTGGTTGTGAAGTTTAAAAGAGCAACTCTGTGTAAAAGATTTGGAACAGAGCCTGGCAAACATGAATGCTATAAAAAAAAATTATGGTGGCTACCTGTTCTCATCACCGTTATCACCACTATTATTGAAAACCAGTATGTGAAATCTGCAAACTGAAGATTCTTTGATCCCTCTCTGCTTTCTGTCTGTCATGCCACGAGCTCTTTCTCCTCTGCCATGGCAACTTGTCTTGGGACAAATCAACTATGCACTGAAACTTCTGCAGACAGTGAGTCAAAATACACCTCCTCCTCTAACTTGCGAGCGTTGTGTGTTTTGCCCCAGCAATGAGGGAATAACTAAGACACTGGGCATGATGGTGCACACTAGCAATCCTGGCACTCAGGAGGCTGAGGCAACAGGATTATGAGGATTACGGATCTTCTTGGGCAGCACAGAGGGACAGTGGCCAAGTGCCGAGGCTGAGTCAGACAAACCCATGGGAATGAAAACATACATTCACACGAAGCTTCAGATGGGTAGGGGATAGAGCTCAGTGGAAGGGGCACATGTTGTGAAGGAACGGGTGTCCTTAGATATCACATCACACAAACCAGTCCCTTTATCTTAGGGAACAGGAAGGTGAAGCTCACAGAGTTTGTACGCCTCCTCCAGCTCACACTTCCTGTAAAGGCATTGCCAGGATTTAGAGCCACTCCCCTCTTTCACTCTAGACCCTTCTTTAACACCTGCTTTCAAAGACAGCAGTCAATAAGGGTCTGTGCAAAGGTTCTGGAGGAATCAAGAAAGCCTGAGATGAGGCACAGGTATCATCGGCTGTGACTGCGCCTGAGTTCATGCACTGGGTTATCATCACTGTTTGAACGTCATTTGGTGACTGAGGTTGTGGGATGTGTACTCTTTCAAGATCCCAGAGAACAAAGCCATGGACAAAGTTAATCTGATACATTTCCTGGTGCCTCTATCCTCAGGGTCATTGCTATTCCTACCACCTTGTTCAAAGAGAAGCTTTGTGATCTCTTCCTATGATACAGAGAGTCCTTAAGTTGTCAAGGTTCACGCCCACGGCAGTAGTGTTTTTATCTTAAAACATGCATGGACTGGGGGTGTTGCTCAGTGGTAGAGCAAATGCTTAGCATGTTCAGGATTCTGGGTTTGATCCCCAGTACCCTGAAAAAATTGAAATAATGAAATATGCACACTGTGCCGTGAGGGCAATTCTATAGCTCTCCCTTTCTATTGTATTTGCTATCCTTTCTAGATTCTTTGGAGGCCACAGGCTATGCAGGCTCTGCTGTCTCCAGTCTGGCAGGTCCACAGGAAGTGTGCCAAGAAAGACTTGGCTCTCATCTGTGTGGGAACTAGGGGGTCACTTCCTCTCATATTACGATTGTTAAATTTGAATAGTACTGACTCCTGGCATGAGGTGGTCTCTCTAAAACTTGTTTTAATTATTAAAGATTTATTATAACCACTTTGGTAAATAAGAAAAGTATGTCATTTCCCAAACTTACACAACCGCTTTCATTTTTACAGCCTTAGTCTTTTTTCCTGTAGATACATATTTCACATTGTTGTGATTATCCTATATGGACAATTTGATGTCATTCTTCTTAGCCTTGTTGTAAATATCTATTTCTGCAACTTGATAAAAGGATCTACCAAGTGCCTCCACCTAGCCACATGCTAAGTGGGGAAAGACTGAATGCCTTTCCTTGGAGAACTGAACAAGGGACGGATGTCCGGCATCACACTCCTATTCTCCATTGTGCTGGAGATCCCAACGGGGCCCAAGGCAAGAAAGAAATTAAAAGACACACAATGGAAAAGAAGAAGTAAAACTATGTACTCTTACTTGCAGATGACAAATTCTATGTAGAAAACTCAGGGAAATCTGCATAAAAGCTACTGAAACTCACAAGTAACATGTGGTCATGGGAATTAGAACAATCATGATAAAAAAATAAATAAAACTCAAGGAAATTTAGCTCTCTACTAGCAAAGGAACCATTGGAAATTAAAATCAGAAACATTTCCATATATGATAGTAGCCTGTCTTAGTTACTATTTTCCCTCTCTCATTTCTAAGACAAAATACCTAAGACCCAACGTTAAAGGGGGAAAGGTTTATTTAGCTCACAGTTTACAAAGGTTTAGCTCACAGTTTGTAGATGTTTCAGTTAATTACTGACTGGATCCAAGGCAGGGTGGCACATGGAAAAGGGGCAACCATTCGTGGCAGTGGAGGATGGCAAAAGCAACAAGCGAAGGAGAGAAGATAAACCTCCTTCCCTTCCTTATGTTATATGCAGGCCACCCACCCCTAGGATGGGTGTAGCACTCACACCCTTAATCCTAGCATTAGACCATGAATCAATCAATCAAACTCTAGATTCACTGAAAAAGCCCCATTTAAAAGTGCATGAGGTTTTGATAGGACATCTAGACACAAATCACAAAATGAACTATTTAGACATAAATCCTACAAAATGTGAAGAGCTATATACTATACATGAAAAACTATGAAACTCTATTTAAAGAAATGCAAGAATTCTCAAATAAGTCTAGAGATATCGTGTTAGTTAGCTTTCTGTTACTATAACAAATACTGGAACAATAAGATTTAAAGAGAAAGTTTTACTTTGGCTCATAGTTTTGGAGGTTCCAGTCCATAATCATTAGCTAGCTCCACTGTTTTTTTTTTAATGGGGAGGGGAAGCTAGACAGTCTCACTGTGTATTCTAGGCTGCTCTTGAACCCACTCCATAGTCCAGGCTGACCTTAAACTCATAATCCTGCTGCCTCAGCCTCCTGAGTGCCAGGATTACTACTAGTGTGCCTCATCATGCCCAGTGTCTTAGTTATTCCCTCACTGCCCAACACTCACAAGTTAAAGGAGGAGGTATATGGCTCACAGTCTGTAGAAGTTTCAGTCCATAGTTGATTTGTTCCAGGGCAGGGTGTCATGGCAGAGAGGTATGGCAGAAGAGAAAGAGCTCATGGCATACAGATGGAAAGCAGAGGGGTATCAAGGAAAGAAGAGAGATATACACATGCCCACGGTAACCCACCTCTTCCCCCCCATTTGGTTCGTTTCCCAACATCATGCCCAGCTATGGGTATGATGCTGCTGTGACCTAACACCTTCCAAAAGCCCCATCTATGAGTGCATGAGGCTTTGAGGGAACATTGAGATTAGCATGTAATGGGCACCACATGGTGGCAGAGAGTCATGGTAGATCAAAACTGCTCATCTCCTGGCCACGGAGGAGGGGAGAGAATGGTGGGGTGGGGGAGAAAGTTCCACAATCCCTTGCAAAGTCACACCCTCAATGATGTAGAAAATCTCTTTCACTGGGTTTTACCTCCTAAAGGCTGTATCACCTCCTAACAGGGCTACCCTGGGGACCCAGCCTTGACCATAGGGACCTTCAGGGACAGTCAAGATCCAGGCAGATGTATTGTGTTCATGGACTGGAATAGTCAATATTGCTAAGATGTCAGTCCTCCCCAAACTGATCTAGACATTAAACTCAGCCTGGTCAAAAATCCCAGCTAGTCTTATTATAGAAATTGACAAGCTAATTCTAAAATTCAGAAGGAAAGAAACTAGCACAGAGCGAAGAACTTTGGAGAACAATGTGATTGAAAGACATATACTCTCTGATTTCAAAACAGTCATCTAAATGGTTCAGTCATCCTATCCAGGTGGTACTGGGATAGATACATAGATCAGAGGACTGAATAGAGAGGCCACACACAACTCTGCGTAAGTATGCTTAGTTGATTTTGGACAAAGTGTAAAATCAGCTTAGTGGGAAATGGATTGTTTTGAGTTGAAAGTTCTTTTGTGATATAGAAAGGCCTGTTGGTAGATTAGAGGGTCTGAAATTCAGGGAGAGTTTCTTGGCCCCAGAGACTAGATTTTGGGGGTTATTGACTTAGAGTGGAAATGAAAGTCATGGCAGTTGTGGACTTTTTTAGGGAAATGGGAAGATGGAGGAGAAAGTTAGTGAGGATGTGTTCTAACTCTGGAAGAGGAGCCAGATAGGAGGAAGAAGGGACACAGATAGGACCCTCACGTTTGCTCACTGGTGGCCATACATGAATCAGGAACAGGCCCATGTGTCAAGTGATGCTCCCAAGCATCCTAGCCAGGCCAGAGGTGGATCAGTGGATTGTGTGGAGATAAAGAGCTGGGAGAAATGTGAGCTGCACATCAGCCTGTTGTCATCCTCTGCCCCTCATGGAGAGAACTAAGGGTCACACAAGTAGCCTCAAAGTTTTTCTTATTCATGGATTTTATCACACTGACCAGCCAGAGTGGTCCAGTTCCTCAAACCTGAGGGCAATTTAACCTCAAGAGTTGTTACTTCCCAATGTGCAGGCCCTTTTATCCTTAATCCAATGACAAGCCAAGTAAAGCAGTATCTGATAGTATCTGATGAATTAGTTTATTGCACTGAACACAAGATCAGAATCAGCAGAAATAAGCAAAAGGAATATATAAACATGGAGGCAAAAATTAGGCTACAAAGTGCTAGTCATGAATCAAACACCGCATCCATGGGGAAAATGTTCTAAACCATCTGAGGTACCCGTCCTTTCAAGGAAGCACTCATACAGATCTGGGACTCCATCCTTCCAGTGATGAAGGCAAAGGACTGTTCATTCAGGCTGGGCATCTGGTGGCCAATGCCTTTTCAAAATGAAAAATGACACAGTGAGTTGTGTCTCAAATAATGCTTTGGAGGGACCACTTTTATAGTCCCAGGAGGTGTGCTAACTCAGCTCCCAGATGTCTGTTTTGGAGGGAAAGATCTCAGACACCAGACACCTCATTTGCTTATCTATGCACAGTTGGCAATATGGCCATCAGCCAGCCAGGTGTCCAGGTGACAATCAGCCAGCCACATGGCTCAGTTCTAGATTGTTATAATAGAAAGCTCAAAGCATAATCACATTAATCATTATTAAAGTATCAGTTTACTCTGGGAAACCAAACAACCAGCTCGCCTCCCTGGCAAGTGGCTGTGGTGTGGCAGGCTGCAGCCCCCCCAGGGGGAGAACCACTAATGTCTCCTGAAATCCATACCATGTTGGAACTTAGGGCGCTGGGAAACCAAGCAATCAGCCTGCCTCCCTGCTAAGCAATAGTGAATCTACCGGTGCACGGGCTGAGAGTCAAACACCCCAGTTCCCCTGCTCCCGTTAGCAAATGGGAACCAGAGATCTGAGCATCTCTTGGGAGGTTGACCATATGCACTATAGAAAATAAGGGGGATTTCCTCCTACCATCTCTTTGAAGACAAATATTTTTACTACTGTTGCTTTATTCTGATTAATGGTACTGCTCTATTCAATATTTTGTTTTGATAAGTTCTATAATGTTCTGTATTTCATTTTTTTTGCTATATGTAATTGAAAGAACAACTATTGTGAAGATAATGAGATATACTGTGATACCTATTATTGTTATCCCAGTAACCTGCTGTGAAGTTCTGTACCAATTTCACTGCTTTGTCTTGATTAGCTTTGTTTTGTCTTGTTCTGTTGTATTTTACTACCTTCAAAATAAAAAAATTCTAAAAAACAAATAAATATCAGTTTACTTAGAGTCACAAGAATTGTAACACAGTAAAAACACACATCTAATCTTTTAAAGGAACACCACCATGAGGGGTGCTTTTGGAGTGGCAAGTGCTGTCTGCCCTACACACTTCACAAACATCACATTGCTTCACCCATGCAACTCTCAGATGTGGGAACTATTGCCCTCAGTTTACAGATCGGGGAACTGATGTCCAGTTCGCAGCATTGTGAGCTGTGACTTGGGATTCCAGTCTCCACCCTCCCCACCTTTCTCTATTGTTAGACACAGCACTCAGGCCTGTGGGCTTCCTTTGGGGATATAGTACTAGAGATTCCAGGCACAGTCTCCAGAGGGCCTCAGAGAGTTTCTACCTTGTGCCTTCTCCCAGCTTCCCCTCCCACAGCCTGCAAGGTGGATAGAGAGGCTGAGGGTATTCAAGCAGCACACCTGGTCAGATAGACTGGAGGCCAGATGCAGGCCCAACCCTTCTAGGCTACCTGAACTGACGTGCTGGTCTGGACTTCCCTCTGGGAAGTGGATTTCATTAGAGCCGATGTACCTGGGTTTCTCCTTCATTTCTCCAGCCTCTCTGTTGCTCAGAAACAAGTGCTACCCATGTACCCTGCAGAGCAGTCCACAGAGATGGGCTTCCAGTGCTGCACCACTGCTCCCTGCACCCTTTGGGGGCTGCCTTTAGTACCAATTTCCACCACTCTCCTCAGACAGATTTTGAAAGGGCTAAGTCGTCTGTTAGCGGGGAAGGGAGTGGCTGGGCAAGATTAAGTGCTGATTTAAAAAAAAAAAAAGCGTGATACTAAAGCATTGAGGCACATTAATTTGAACAACTTCCTCTTTGAACCGAAAGAAGCACAATTCTTTCCAAGTTATTTTGACAGTATTTACCACCTCCACACAAATGCATGCAAGGCCTTTAAGTACATGCGAGAGGCCAGAGTTAGTTTTCTTTTTAGTTTATAAAGAGCTTTTGGCTATAGGATCACAAGTTCGAGCTCAGTCTGGGCAACTTAGTAACTTAATAAGAATCTGTCTGGAATTAAAAAACAAACAGCTGGGAATGTAGCTGTGGATTTAAACCCCTGGGGGGAAAAAAAAGAAGAGAAAAAGATTGATCCATGTCATTCTTTCCAAGTCACTTGATATTTTTGATCTTCTGTATCTTTTGTAATTTCCTCTGAATAAGAGGAAATATGATTGCTAGTTATATTTAATTTAGTTTAAATAAATCAAAGCACATATTTCTACTTCCTGCCTGTGTAATACTTGACTGTGGACAGCTTCAAAGAGTAGAATAACTATGTTCTTGAGTGATTGTGTTTCTGTTATATTATAGTATAAACAGTTCAAAGGTTTGTATTGTATAGACGTAAGCAGAATAACGTTTAGATGTCATTCTTTCTGGGAGTAGCAGCAGAGTGTTTTTAATTGTCTTGTGTTTCTTAGTAGATTAAATTCAGATATTTATAGAATATATATTTATGTAAAGCCTTTTTCTGTTTTCTCTAGCATTGTTTCGGACTTGTTCTCTGAAATGTTTATCACAAATGCCAGGTAGCAGTTGAAAGAGGTCGCTTGCTCTTCCTTGGTCTACACTGGCAGGTTAGTGTAAGGAGTATGATTGAAACGCATGGTGAAAAGTTTAAATTTAAAACAAAAATTTGGGGGAGGCTAGTAGATCTTTTAAAGATTTTAAAAGAATGGCCAAAATGTTAAGAGTACAAGTCATAGACAAGAAAGACTCTTTTATAAAGAAAAAATAAATAAAAAGACCAAACTTCATTTTCAGAGAACAAAGAAAAACTAATAGTATAAATGAAGCAAATTAGCACATGTCTTAAAATACTTTTGAAATAGCAGAATAGATAATTTGGGCAATTATCTGAACTTCTCCCTATTTCTTATTTATCTGTCTTCTATTTCTCTGCCTCTATCTCTGTCTCTCTTTCTCCTCTTCTTCCTCCCTCTATATATGTGTATGCGTTGAGTTTCTCATATAAGAGAAACCATGTGATATTTAAACTTGTGTGTCTGATTTATTTTACTTAACATTATGTTGTCAAGTGGCATCCTGTGAATGCCTCAAGTTTATGTTTCTTTATGACAGAGTAGTACTCCATTGTGTATAAATACCATGTTTTCTTTACCTTTTCATCTGTTGATAGATATTTATGCTGTTTCCAAGATCTATATAAATTGTGCTGCCATAAACACAGGTATCCCTGTTTTATGATGACTTTAGCGTTTTTGAATAAATTTTTAAAAATATATTACAGTGAAACACATCTTGCCATAATTGTCCTCAAAATACTCCCCTTTACTTCACACATGCACTTAATCCATTTTTCTTCACACTTTCTTTCTTTTTTATGAGTATATGTTTATCCTCTTGCCTGTTTACAAGGTGGGGTAAAAAACGTGAAACCTGCTGCCAAGGGCCAGCCGGCGGGAGGCCAGCTCAGGAGTTATGATGTGTTCTCCTTCATCTTATTCTCTGGATCCGGGGTCAGGCAGTTTCTGGCTCTTTTCCAAAGTCAAAAATGTGCATGAAAAGTAACCATTTTGAATCAATTCAGGACATCCAGGCAGCCAGGCAGCTTAACTAGTGACATTCACAAAAGAAGGGCTTCCAGGACTGCTTCAGAAAGCAGCAAGAGTGGCGAGGTAAATTCAAAACTAGCGGGAGTATTTTGATGGGGATTAACAGCAACGCGCCTTTTACTAGAATAAAAATTGTAAAAAGATATTTGAATATTCATTGTATTTTTTATCTCACTCTTATAAAGGGCAGTGATAAAAAAAGAAATATTAGAACTAAAATACTGATTTAGTGCTTGTTTCTCTTGCCGATGAATCAAATCTAGGAAACTCACTTAGATCAACAGCTGCTTTCTGCCATCTCCTCCTCAGACTGTGTTCCCAGAGCTCTGGGTGGCAGTGGGGCTTCGGAATCAGGTATTCCGAGGGCCGGATGATTTCACCTAGGTGGGGAGGCCCCTGGATTCCTGAAACAAGGTCATCTGTTTTAGAAACAGTTCTCTGAGTCTCTGTGGGCTGCTCAGTCCTATGTCCTCCCTGCCACGAGGCCCAGTTTAGCCATCCAAGTGGCCTGCTGCTGGTTGCCACAGTGTGACAGAGGCTGGCATGTGGGAACAGAGAAAGCTTTGCACACATGTGGACAATGTGAGGCTCTCTCCTGCTTGTACATTGGTATTTGATGGATGTGTGGGAGCCACCTAAGCTGGAAGGCATATGTCAGAATTCTGGGATCCAAGACTGGACTCTAGTTAGCATCTAGGGTACATACAGGGAGGCCTGGACCACCTAGGGCCTGGTTACATGACACCCCTGGGCTGGAAATAGACCAAGGAATAGTCCAGCACGGCAGTCTTGCAGCCTGGGAGTCCCATATTCAGGATCTAGAAGGGCAGATTCAGCCAGAGTTTATGTCACTAGCCTGTTAGGAGTACAGCTTAGGGGAACTCCGGAGCCTGCCACCTGACCTGACACATCTGGGGTGGATGTTATCACTTCCAGGCACCTTGCAATCACATTATTGGCCCAAACAGGGCTGACTGTGCCCTTAGGCAGGGACAGGGTGGGACGGGAGCCCAGCTATGTCTACTGCCCCTCAGCAGCATGGGCAGCTTGTGCCTTTGCAGACAGGAAGCGTGTCAGGAGGCTGCGGCCAGCACAAGGCCACTCTAATCTTTGGCCCACCTTTGTCCAATTACTGTGAGAGTTCCAATTCCCTGTTTTTGCTTCTTTGGAGGTGCTGATAAGATAGGAACAAAATAAATCAAATGCAAAGCTACATGTTTTCTGGCTTGTGACCTTGGAAGTGCTCCCAAATTTTTACCTTTTCCCCCCACAGTGACTTTTCTTTCTTTTAATAAAACTGACATATATATATAGAATGGATCCCAGGGTCTCTCATGCATTGTAGGTGATCACTCTTTCAATAAGCTACACCCCTGTCCCTGGCCATTTTCAAGTGTACCATTCATGACATTAAGTAATTCCAATTGCTGTGCAGCCATCACCACTACTCACCACCCCAGAACATTTCACCTTCCCCAGCTGAACCTCTGTAGCAGTGCATACCACCTCCCCTTTTTTATGGTTTTCTCAGGAGTCTGCCTGAAGGCTGCATTTCAGTTTAGCTTCCTGAGGTGCCATCTCTGCAGGCATACCTTGGATTCAGGAGTGACCCAGGTGGCCTCCTGCTGTAGAGCTTACTTGCTTCATCTTGTGTGGGCTGGGCAGGGATTCTCTGGTCCCCCACTATCAAGCCCTGAATGGATCCTGCTCTGTGGACAATTGTTCCCATTCCGAAGAAAAGCAATCTGTCGGTTACCTGCAGAGAGGTCACAGCTAATGTTGGTTCTGCTCCTTCCAGTGTGCCAGGTGCTGTCCCTAAAGCCCACTGCAGGCAGTTGTGTCATCTTACGCTTACCGGTTGGATAATGGGTACAAAGTAATCTGGTTTAACTTAACCCATGACCTTGGTTTGGAGCCTCCACCTTGGGTGAGGTGACGAAGGACCCTTCTGAGGCTGGGCAGTGAGCTGAGGCTTTAATTCTGATCCCAAGCCCTATAAAGGCCCAAGACATACATAAGTATTTGATCTCCATTTTGAGGACATGAAAACAGGGACAGAGAAGGTATCTCTAACGATACATTTCCAGATCCTGGTGCTCATAAGGTCAGAGTGAAGGTTCTGCCACATTTAGCCAGACATGGACCCGGAGATCAGCAGCACCTGTCACAGCTGGTTGGAGAGGCAGGGAATGGGGCAAGAGCTGTGGGCTGGAAATCCAATCTGGAGAGGTCCTGGCAGCCCAGAAGCCAGCACTGTACAAGGAAAATATGTTTGGGGGCCACATACTAGGAAAACACCAGCCTGAGGCTCTGGGGCTCCAGCTCCAAGCTGTCCCACCACTGCCAGATTTCTCTCAGCCTTCTTCATCCCTCTTGTCAGGGCTGGGATTCAGTCTGCCCTGGCACTTGTATCACCAAAGCCCAGAAAGTATGCCTGGGCATGCTTACCTGCTTGGGGCAGAGTAGCTGCCTCGTACTGCTTCTGGGTTAATTTCCTAGTTAATTTGATCTCATATGTTTCAACTATATGAGCACCTTTAGTTTCATGGGGAGAAAGCATTCTGTGGAAGAGTCAGAGACTAGAGCTGTTCTTTGGAAAACAGTACCAGTGCCAGGCAATGTACAGCCAGAGATGTACACTGTGATCGCCTGAGCCCACTGCTCCTCTGCTTCATCTGTAGCTCATATCATCGTGGTTTACATTTCTTTCTGGGATGATCCCTGGGGAGTGGGGTGGTGGGAGGATTCACCGTGATGTGGGCATGGAACTGGGGCCAGATTGCACCACTGCCTGACTCAAGACCTCAAAACCATTATTGCAATGTTAAATGAAAAAAAAAAGGCAAAAAGATTTCATGAGATATGAAAAGGATATCAAATTCTAGTTTCAGTGTCCACAAATAATGCTGTATTGGAACTGTAACACTGCGCATTTTGTATTGTGTAGGGCTACTGTCTCTACAATAGTGGTTGAATTGTTGTGACCAAAGTGTGATAGCCCATAGAGCTGAATATGTTTGCTTTCTGGCTTTTCCCAGCAGTTTGCTGAGCCCAGGCACAGAGCCTCCTTCCTTCCTCTGATGACAGATACTCAGTTATCAGTGACATCTCCTAGTCACTCAAAGCTTTGGCTTTATACAGAAGGGATGCTGGGAGGGGCAGTCCTGAGGGATATTTAGAAAGGACAGTGATCAGGTCCTAAATGTCCTGTTCTGTTTGTGCAGCTGACCTGGCTGGAAACTGTTCAGGGATGACCTATGTGTCACTGGGTGTGTTGTTGCCAGGCAAATGGGTCTCTGCCTTGTGCTTTCAATGACACTCTTCCAAGGGAGAGTTGTTGGGGGATCACAGCAACTTCAAAAGAGCCACCCACCAATGATCTATCCTTGGGTTGGTGGCCCCTATTGTGTGTGGGCGGTCAGACATGCAATAATGGCATATGTTACTGCACAGTACTGCCATTCCCCAGTGTGATAGTTCTATATTTGCTCCTCAAGATGACACAAGCAGCAGAGATGTCCCAAGCCAGCTGGTCAAAAAGCAGGTCTGGGGCTGCCCGTGGGGAACCTCAGGGGTCTCTTTGATGGTTAGAGCAAGGACAGGGTGATGTTTTCTGCCTGCCCTTGGTGGTAAGGTAAGAGGTAAGAATGAGAATGTTATTGGGGTGGTGGTGGTATTGCAAAAAAAACAATCAGATCTTTATTCAATCATAGCGAAACACACAGAGCACAAAATTTACATTTACATATTCGGGTAAATGGTTAGCCTGTAGTTGAGTGGTATTAAGAAATTCCCATTCTGTGCCGCTATCCCTGTCATCCACCTTCAGAACTCTTCTCATTTTGAAAAACCAAAACTCCGTACCCTATAAACAGTGACTCCCTGTCCATTTTCACCCCAATACGTGGCAGCTACCATTCTGCTTCCTGTACTACTCTGAAAGTGTGAAAACTCTAGGCACTGCCTGAGAGTGGATTCTGGTAACATTTGTGGTATTTGTGTGTGGGGGATTCACCTGTCATTATATCCTTGAGTTTATCCATGTTGTAGCATGTCAGCAATGTATTTCTTTTCAAAGCTCTTCCACTCTTTGACTATTGTGAATAATACTGGTGTGAACATGGGTACACAAGTATCTCTTGGTTTCCCTGGTTTTAGTTCTCTTGGATAGAACCCATAGTGAGGTTGCCGAGTTTTATGGCAATTGCCTCATTTTTTGAGGAAATGCCAAACTGTTTTCCAACATGATGCACCATGGTGTACTCCTACTAATTCTGTACAGGGTTCCAATTTCTCCATATCCCCTGACAGTGCTTGTCATTTTTTATTTTGTTGATAGTAGCTATGCTAACAGTTGACAGATGGCTTTGTTCTGTTTTGCTTTGTTTTAAAGTAAAATTTTCATGCAATGAAATGGATAGATCTTATTCCCCATGAGAGGCATTTTCTCAGATGAAACACATCCCTCATGGATCTCTCATCCCATCAAGAGATAAGACACTTTCAGAGCTCTGGAAATGTCTCTCTTGATCCTTCCCATCAGTCCATCTCTATCCCATCTCGAGACTGCTGTCACCATGGAAGAGCTGTGCCCACCACTGCCCTAAATATCAATGGCCCCCACAGTGAGGACAGGGTTGGCAAGCATGGGTTTAGTGGACCTGAGTCCTCTCCCTGAGTGGTTGCTGACCCTGAGGTTCAGAGCAAGCAGAGGAGCTGTGTTTGCAGAAGCATACAGGGCTGTGTCCAGCTTCTGGCCTCTCCTGGAGCCTGCTGTGTTGCTTTTGGTGGTCTGAACACAGGATGCACCATGTCCTCCACTCGATGACAGTCAAGTGATATCAGGCCAGGTGTTTCCCGGAGGCCGGGCATAGAGCCCGCTGCCCAGCAGGGTTGGGGGAAGGTTTGTGAAGGGAGGGCCAGGCTCTGAGCTGACTCTGCGTCAGTGATGTTTACAATGCCTTTTCCCTGTTTAGAAGATGGGAGTTTCTATTCTGAGTCATGCCCCTTACTGATCTCACCTCCCACTCTCCTGCTCCAGCTGTGAAAGGTGCCTTATCTTGAAAACTGATGTGCAGGTAGAATCCTGCCACCTTCTTACCAGAGAACCGATTGTGTTGCACACAGACAGCCATGCCATTTTCATGTGTATCAGTTCTTGAAGAGCTCCTGTACCCCGTGTGCAGGCTGGGACCTTGGGGAGCAGGTGCTAGGCCGAGCTGAGCCTGACCTTCACCGTGGACTTCCCCAGCCACACCAAAGGTCTCTGATCCTTGTCTGTTTCAGTTCTGCATGTAGCCTTCAGCCAACAGTTGTTCCTGTCTGGTACTGAGGAGGTTGGCCCCTCACAGGCAGGACAGTAAGTGAACATAGGAGAGGAGCCAAGTTCTAACTGGGGTGGCAGGGGTGGGGTCCCTCTGAGGAAGGAACAGTGGGATTAGGTGGGTGACACAAACTGATGTGGGGCAGTGAGAATGGGGCCTGTCTCCATGGTGATGCATGTGAAAGGCTGAGTGGCAGGCAGCTCTGCACTGGCCACAGGCAGCACAGGGAGACTTCCAGGGAGGCCAGGTCAGCCCTGCCCAGACTGCTCCCTGGTGGTCCAGAATAGAGCTCTTGGGGATAGTAATATGGCCAGATCCTGGGGACAATGGCATAGCTCACTCTGGGGACAATGAAGTGGCCAGCTCTGGGGACAATAATGTGTCACACTCCAGGGGATAATGACATGACCCAGAACCATGGTCATTTCCTTAAATCTGGGTGGTTCAGATTCCAGGAACTTTGATGACTTGGACAAGAAGTGACTTTGGAGTTTCTATTTCAATTCTTGCCTCTAAAATCAGCTTTTCTAACCCTGATTTTGATGACCGGGCTGAGTTGCATGGTTCTTTTTTTTCCCAAAATGTGGGATAAAATTTGTCTGACACCTCACTGGGAGTGGGGTCACTGCCTGCAAGGCCTCAGTAGGTCTCGCTGATTTTTGTCCCTGCTTGCTCTTGGGCTCTGAGTTTACACAGCCACTCTTCCTTCTTCACCTGTTCTGTACATTGTTCCTAAGTGGCACCTTCCAGTGTGGCTCTGTGACTATATTCCGCAGAGATCTGGTTTTCAGAGAGAGGGCCAGTGAATTGCAGGAGCTGAAGTAGGTAAGAATGGGTTAAAATGCAGAAAATGAATGATCTGCTGGATCTCTGTTTGGATCTTACACATCTTAATTGTTTATTGTGATAAACACAACTTAAAAGGTCTTTGCCATTTTTAAATGTGTAGTTCAGTGTTAAGTATATTCCCATTATTGTGCAAACAACTCAGAAACTCCATCTTGTGTCAGTGTTAATCATGTTTTTAAAAAAACAGAAAGATGTGAGGGGTGGAGTGTACCCCTGAGATTCCCTCCCCATCCTGTGAAGGCCCTTGCAGTGGGTGCGTGTGCCTGGGAAGATGAGGCAAGAGGATTGCTTGAGTTCAGGAGTTCAAGGCCAGCCTAGCCAATACAATGAAACATTCATCTAACCCTCAATGGTGTAAGTGCCTGCCTGACAAAGGTGGGGTCATGAGTTTGATCCCTGGTATTAAAAAAAAAAAAAAAAAAAAAAAAATATATATATATATATATATATATATATAAACAAAAACCATTATGGGCTGAGAGTGTCAGGGAACTTACCTAGCATGTGCAAGGTGCTGGATTCAATCCCCAGCACCACCAAATAAACAAACAAATAAGAAATGAGCGGGAAGAAAAACAGCGCAATGGGGATTTAGCTCAGTGACATAAGCCTTGCCTGGCAAGTGCAAGGTCTAGGGTTCAATCCCTGGTACCAAAAAATAAAATAAAATAATAAAAATCAGCAGCCAGGAGCTGATGTAGTTTTCTCTTGTGTCATCCTTCCTCACAGCTACCTTCCACCTCTCTGCACATGTTCTGTGGCAGTTGCCAAGGTCCTATCGTTTGTGTGGACCAGAAGTGGGGCCCAGGTAGTTAGTGCCGAGTAGCTGTTTCTGCTTCCTAGTGGGCAGTAAGCTTGTGGGATGCTCTGTGCATGACAGAAGGGCCTTGGGCCTTGGCCTTTGAAGGCCTCTCCAGGCTGTTTCTTCACGCTCTCCCCACCTACCACTGGTGGAGCCCCTGCATCCCCTTTTCTGGTCCTTAACACATCTTGGTTCTGATTTGGCATCACCATTGGCTGTATGGCCAGTTGAGGCTGGTGACTGTGGACAATTTTGGTTGTTATGATTATCAGTAGTGTCAGTGCTTATAGTCTGTGGTTTTCCATTTGTTCTCATGAAACAAGAGGGAGCAAATGCAGTAAAACAGTGGCTTTCCATTTGTTTTGGTTTTTAGTAGTAAAACTCTTTCTTTAAATAAAGTCTTTCCTGGCAATGGTACTGTTGGAAAAACCAGCACAGGTTCTATGGTGGAGCGAGCCAGGGTGCCTCTGCCTCAGAACCGCTTCCCCAGATTCCTCCTCTGACCGAAGACACCAACTTTCCAAACTGCCTCAATTTCTCAGAGGTGGCAGCGGGTTTGTACGGTTGCAGCCCCCTATAATATGATTATGAGATGTCCCCTTGAGGTTAGCTCACACATAAAGGTCCCGATTCAGTTACAAATGGCCAGATTATGCTTTTTAAATCTGTTGTGCCAAGAATCTTTTCCCATTTATCTTCTCCAGATGATAATATGGTGACAGACAGCAAATGCATAGGTCTTTTTCTTCTGCCTAGCACAGAGATGTAGAAAGTACAAGGAAGCTGCATACTGTCAGAAGACAGTTGGTTGAACCAACTGACAACCTCCACGATCATCCCTGCTCTGATGGTGACAAATGATACCAGACATGATGTCTGGTTACATAGCACATGATGATCATTGTGGCCAATCTCTAGGCTGTGGAGAGGGTGGTGTGTACCATGGTACATATCACAAGGCCCAGAACAGTAGGGACATGCTGTGACTCTGTCACTAATCTACTTGAAGGAAGAGTGATTCTCTAAAGACAATAATTTTGGTTATTCAAATACACACAATCATTTCCCTTTATCCTTAGTTTTGATTTTGGCAGTTTCAGTCACCTAGCATCAACCCTAGTCCAAAGGTAACTCATGGAAAATTCCAGAAATTGCACTTGGAAAATGTTAAATTACAGGCTGATCTGAGTAGCAAGAGAAAATCTTGCTCCATTCTGCACTGCTTCACACAGAAAGTGAATATCCCTTTGTGCAGAGTAGCCACGATGTGTATTATACTTACCTGTTTGTCACTTAGTGGCTGTCTTGGTGATCAGATGGACTGTCACGATATTGCAGTGCTTGTGTCAAGTCACCCTCTAGAAATGTTCTGAGCAGAAAGCTACAGACCTTCCAAGCCCATAGCAAAGAGACCCTAAGAGCAAAAAAAGAAAAGGTAAAATATAAAGAAGACACTGCCCAGATGATGGCACCAACTGAGCTTGAGTTGAGGGTTAGGCATTGGAAGGTAGGTAAGGGAAAGAGAATGGAGAAAGACTGGTTACTATCCCAAGAGGGCCGAGCCAGAAAACCCAGCTTGCAATGCTTTAACACCGTGTCACCAGTGCCTACATCAGTCTCCTCACTTCATCCCCTCACAAAGATACTGCATCACCCTGCATCCTCACAGAAGAAGGCTGGGGACATTCCAAAAAGACATTTTGAGAAAAATGCACTCATATTTTATTACAGTATATTGCTATAATTGCTGTTTTATTATCAGCTATTGTTGTTAATCTCTTATTGTGCTTAACTTATAAGTTATACTTTATCATGGTATGTGTTGAAAAAAAAGACACAAGCGATACAGGGTTCAGCACTGAGTACGTACATGCACTCAGGAAATTTGGAGCTTGATTAAACTCCTTTTCAGTAGCTATTTGGAGTTGAGATCTGAATTCTGTTTAGTCCAGGATGTGCCATTCCTAATACCATAGACTGTAATCGGGGAGGACTGGCTCATTCTAACTTTCCTCTATCCATATATGAGCCTCCTCCCTCACTCCAAAGAGTTGGATGCAAACCTACGGTTAAAGGGCTGGGAAAAAGCAGATGATGATAGTTTTCAGGTTTTGTATATCAGGCACTCACCCTGATGGGCTTTCTCCAAAGATGCTGGTGTTGTTAGTTAATCCACTTATGGTCACCTAAGATGCCTATGTGGGTACTTTGGAGATGGAGGACCCTGGCCCCATGGTGAAGAGCTGCAGAGCTGCAGAGAAACTAGAAACAAAGCTCAGTTGGTCAGCTTCCCTGACCATTGCTTGCCTCCCACCCCAGGCCTCCTGCTGTGTCTCTGCAACAAGTGCCATGAAGACATGTAAACCCACACAGCCTCTTGATCAGTTCAATCACACGCACCCACTGCAAGGGCCTTCACAGGATGGGGAGGGGATCTCAGAGGTACACTCCACCCCTCACATCTGTCTGTCCAAGCATCTGGCTACACTGGCAACACTGTGCATATATAGGGACTCTGTCCTGTTGGCCTGGCAGAGATGCCACTCCATTTCTTTTGAATGGATGCTGACATTTTTCTGTGTTTCCCTTCTCCCCAATTCATATGTTAAAGTCCTAACCTCCCAGTACTGTAGAATGTGGCTATATTTGGAGGTAAAGTCTTTAACAGGTAATTCATGAGTCACATAAGTAAGCCTTAATGCTCAGTGTCCTTATAAGAAATGACTAGGACACAAGTGCACACAGTGGGAAGGTGCAGATAGAACACAGCTGCTTACAAACTGAGCGAGCCTTCAGGCAGAGCCACCCTGGCACTCACCTTGCTCTCAGCCTTCTGGTCTCCAGAGCAGTAATAAAATAAATGTTGTTTCAGCCCCATGGTCTGGGACACCTTGTATGGAAACCCCAGGAAATTAATATTCTCACCCCATTTTGCACCTCTGACTCCCTGTGTGAGAACATGAGTCACTTATTAGCTCCATTAGCAGTATGTCACTGTCATTGTTAACTTGAAGCCCTCCAAACACTTAACTTGGTAGCACTGGCAAGTAGTTGTGAGTGAGCCGCGCATCCTGTTGTAAAATGGGCTTGTTGCTTATTGAAATGTCCCTCTGTTTCCCGGCACCCTTGGCAACAACCCAACTTTTCCCAAGAGGAAAAAGGTGGATTGATTTAAAGACTCAGTCTTCGTTAGGTGTCACCTTGATTTATGTAAAAATAGTGTTAAATAGTTGAATAACAATGGCTCACTATCCACCTGTGTGTGGCCTGAGAGACTAATAAAGTGCACACATTCATCTCCATTGTGATGACATCAATTTGTACGGGCCATTCTTTCAAGTTAAAAAGCATGTTATGTTGTTCCAAATGTACCTTTCGTTGATGAAGGGTTGTGTTAAGTGGTTCCAAAAAATGAGCGTGTATATTTTCTCTAGGGGACTTCTTGTATATTGTTTTAGCTCAAAACATCTCTTGCACACAATGACTAATCACGGATTTAAAAAAATCAGAATTTATCCTGCCAGCACAGCTGGCGGATCTGCTGCTCTTAAGATGTGAAACACATAGAGGCAGCCAGGAGCTTTTTTCTCTCTTAGTTTCAGGCCGGGCAGAAGGAGCTGTTCACCAGGCTTCAGGAGGAAACCCAACTTGAAACCATTCCTGTTTGTCTTGCTGGAATTTAAAGATAATCTCTCAGCAGCCTTTACCCACTTGAGTTGAGAAGGCCTGTGGAGTGGACCCACAATCTGTACTGTGTGGAACTCCAGAGGAAACCTGCTCAAAAGAATGACTTCATGAGAAGGGAACTAATATTTGCTTTTATTCCCCCTTCCTAGTTTCCCAAGAGAGGGCTAATCTTCAGAAACACAGAACCTCTGGAGGCCAATAAATTCGAGAGCAGGAGAAGCAAGATTGTTTCATTGTTGTGACTATGAAATAGAGTTTATTTTTCTTGAGTTTCTTTTTCCCTTCAGGAAAACTCTGGATTAAGAGCCCTGATAGATTATTCTTGCACCCCTGGTTCTGGCTTTCCCCCTATTGTTCCAGTTGCCTTTTTAATCACTATGATCTCTTGAGTTCAATGCCGTTCTTGTTTCATGTGCTTATTAATACTCCCACTGCTCACAGGACAGGCGTTGGTCCACCCCACCCTCCCGCCTCTGCCGAGAGCTCCTGTGGGGAATTTGGGAATTCACTACGACTCTTTCATGTCACCAATGATGTTGAGCAGTCCTGGAGCCAGGGTGTGGCATTGGCAGGGCAGCGGCATCCTGGCCGCTGGGCTGGATTCTCTGATCTGGCCTGACAGTGAGCAGCTGAGCATCCTCAGTGCATCCACAGCCTTGCCGTGTGCATGTGGGTGCCTCTTTTGTGGGGCTCAGCGAAGACCTGCAGCACTGTGAGCACTTGGGCTTTCCCACAAAGGAAGACTTAGTTCCACAGCTTGATCTGATAACAGAAGCAAGAAGGCCAGAGACAGAAATGACAGGGTGCTTTGGGCTTGCAACTTAAAGTAGAGATGGGAACCTAAAGAATCTTCAAGGGATCTGAAATGCTTTTTATGCATGGCGGCAGATAGACACGTGGCCAGGAAAATTTCAGACTGAAGGGGTTTTTAGACAAGGAAACAGGCTGAGGGGCTGGACTGAGTAAAGTGGGCCCCCTTTCCCAGGGCAGCTACCCATGCCCCAGTGGCTTCCAGGTGGAGCCATTACATACCACGCAGACCTGTACCTTCAAGTCACCTTTGGGCTCGCTAAGGTGGCCTTCTTTCCTGAAACAGAGGGCAATGGTTGAGTGCCTTCTGGAGTTTAGCATTTAAATCCCTCTGCAGCCTCTCAGAAGCAAAACAGGGCATTCAGGAGGGCTTAGGCTGCTCCTGTGATGAGGAGCCCGAATCTCATCGTGGCCAGTCCACCTCAGTGTCAGTGTGTGCATGTGTATGTATGTGTGCATGCACGGGGGTGCACGTGATTGCCCCTCTTCAAGATACCTCAGATGGTTCCCTGTAGCCCCACCTAGGGTCAATCATTACTCACTTATGGAATTGCCTGTGTGGCAAGTTAATTTCCTGTTGTGGCATCAGCATTTCCTCATGGAAACCATCCTTGCTTTTGGTAGTCATGGTTGCCAAAGAGCTTTCCTAAAAAGAGCAAGATGTTCTGCTTTGGTCACAGTAAGATTGTCTCATGGTCTTAGAGAAGAAGAAAATATTCTAACCAGCTGATGCACAGGGCACAGATGCAATGCAGCTATGACTTGGGGCTCTCAAGGGTTCCCCAGGGTGAGTTCTAGGGGGCAGAAGGAGAGAGATACAGAGACAGAGAAACAAAGAGAGAGACAGAGAGACAAAGAGAGAGACAGAGACAGAGAGCCTGAAAAGTGCTTTCTTTAAGTGAAAAGGAAAAAGTTCTTAACTTAATAAAGAAAAAAGTCACATGCTGAGACTGGTAGGATGTGTGGTAAGAACGAATCTTCTAAAAATTCTAAAGAAAATTTTAAAAAAGGAATTCAGCTAATTTTACAGTCACAGCTGAAACTATAAAAGTTGAGGCCATAATGCATAGTTGCTTAGTATAAGACAGAAATGGCATCAATTTGTGTATTCATATCTGTATGTATATTGAAAAAATAATAGTATGCAATTCAGAGCTTGGCGCTCTGATGAGTTTCAGGGATCCACTGGGGGTCTTGGAACATATCCTTTCAGGGAAGGGGACATGACTGTGCAGACTATTGCTTCTTTGACATTGTTAGAGTGCCAATAGCACTATGACTTCTACAGGGACAAAGTCATTTGCTAAGCCTTTTCTCCTCAAGGCTCAGGAACCTCCAGGAGCAAGCTCCTCAGGTTTTTACCTATAGAGATGGCAGGTCAGTGGCAGAGGCCAGATGAGGCAGCAGGGTACAGAGGCAGCTGCAGGTGTTCAGAGGGTGTCTTGGCCTTGCATCTGGGCCACATAACCGGCCAGCCAGCACTCTGCCAGCAGGCCCCCAGTCCTGAGCACCCCTGAGTGTGGGTGGTGCATGTAGACCTCCAGCCAGGATGCTGAGGGCTCAGTTGCAACCTGCACACAGCTTCTGCATCCTGCGGAGTGAGGGGAGGCCTTAGAATGGCCTGGTGCACCTCTTATTGAGGATGTAGCCACTACTGTCCTTATCAGGTTCTGGTACCTTGCAGAGCACAGGACCAGGTCCTGAAGGGGTGGTACACACTTTCCTTTCACTTCTGAAGATACAGTGCAATTTCAGGGGCTTACAGCCTGCTCATCAAGCCCTGCTTGTGCTGGACCATGCCGAGGCCTTACTATCTAGGGGGACCTGTTTCCCTGTAAGTGTTGGCCACATCTTCAGCTGTTCTCCTGTCTCTTTGCTCCCCTTCTGCCAGCTGGACCAGGACCCAGAGTCTCAGAGGTTTCCATTGCTACCAGATGACCTTTGCTCTGTCTCTGGCCTGGAGCAAAGCCATCCTTGTTATCAACTGAACACAGATGAGAGCTCACACCCATTCTCATCCCTGCCACATGTATAAGTTACCAAGCTCCTCTCCTCAGCCCATGGCCTGAGCAGGGGAAACATTTGTAGGAAGGGGGTTCTCCTCCATTCCTCTACCTATCTTATAGTTCCCCTTCCTGGAAGGTTGCTGACTTGCTGACTCCCTAACCTAGTGTCTTAAAGAGAAGACCACTCCTTCCCTGGATTCTTGGTTCCCTACAAATGTTTGGAGGCACAGAAATCCTTAAGATTTTTAGTGGACTGTGGACCCTGTAAGTTGGCCAATGAACCCTATGAACCACCCTAAAATGGTTGTACTCTCTTGTCTACATTCATAAACAGGAAATTCTAGGCCTTAGTTAGGGGTTAGTAAAGATAAAGATGCATTTTCCCCACCCAAGTGCATGAGTGCCTTATCCACTACTCATGGGACCCTTGGGGATTCAAGGGCCTAACTAAGAAGCCCTAATACAGGGCTGTGCATACAGAGGTGTGGTCTGGAGTTGTTTGCAACTGTGGAGGAGAAGCATTTACAAAGTGTGGGCTCTGCAAACAGGGTCTAAGTCCTCTATCTCCCTCTCACTACCCTCCTCTCCTGAGATCGCCTTGATCCAGCAGTGGAGCAGGCTGCCAAATGTGATAGCTTGGATATGTTTCCCCCACCACCAAAGTTTCATGTTGAAATTTGATTGCTGTGGTTGCCATGTCAGGAGGTGTTTGGGTCATGACAGTGAAGACTTCATGCCTTTATTCTTGCCTTGCTTGAGTGAATGAGTTTTCTCTCTCATGGGCCTGGACTGGTTACCGTGAGGGTGGGTTGTTACCAAGTGAGGCTGTTCCTTGCTTCTGTAGGCACCTGCTCTCCCTTTTGTCCTCAGCAGAGGCCAAGCAGATGCTGCCATTGTGCTCTTAGCCTTCCCAGTTTCTGGAACTATGAGCCCAAATCGACCTCTATTCTTGATAACTTATACAACTCAGGTTTTCTGTCATAGCAACAGGAAAAACAGACTATGGGCTGGATTTTCACATTTGGGCAGGGCAGGGCAGGGCAGAGGTCAGCTGCAGAGACTTCAACTGACTATAGAAGGGTAGTATAGGGGTCAAAGGGGTGGCTGCTGCCCCGTTGAACAAAATGTACAAATGACACAAGAGCAGGAAGGGAACCCAGATGGGGTACAGGCCAGATTTACCCCTTCTCTGTGGGAGAAATGAGTCTGTCTGAAGTCAAGAACACTCTAGAACATCCAGCTGTTAGTCTCTCACGGGGATTCGATGCTTCCCCATAGGTGTGTGTGTGTGATCATCAGACCCAGCAGGAGCCCCAGTTAAGCTGGGAGGAAGATGCCAGCCCCCAGTATTCATGGTCCCCTCCTAATGCTGCCCACAAGGGAGTATTTTTTGTGGTTATATTACATAGCATAAATGATATCATTTCAACTATTCTTAGGGGCTCACTGGAATTGAGCACAGTCACATGTTTGTGCGACCCTCATCACCTTCCATCTTAAGAACTTTACCACCATCCCAAACTGAAGCTGTTTCCAGGAAACACTGGCTTCCTCTTCCCTCTTCCCCCAGCCCCTGGCAACCACCATTCCCCCTCTGTTTCTGTGATTAGGATGACTCATAAATAGGAAATATACATTTCTGTATCCATTTTACTTGGCATAATGTTTTCAAGGTTCATTCACGTTATAGCCTGTATCAGACTTTTCTGCCTTTTAAGGCGGAATAATATTCCATTGTCTATCTGTGTCACACTTGGTTTATTCACCGTATGTTGAGGGACATTGGGTGGCTTTGCCTTTGGCCAAACAATGCTGCTGAGAATGTGGGCCTAGGGAGGGGCGCTTTTAGAAATCTGACAGTATCTTCGTTAATGTTAGCATTTTATGTTTTTTCATACTTAAAAGATTGGCAGTAGTCTCCAACTATTTTATTACAAATGTTCTACTTCGCTTGTGTAATTTCCCAGTCCAGATGCAGGGGTGGGCACTGATTTGGTGTAATGCTGGAATACTCTCCTGCCAGCAAACAGCTCCATACCGAGCCAAGATCAGAGCCTGGGAGGGTGGCAGGCAGCATGAGGTCCCCAGATTATAGACCCTGCAAGAGTGGATAAAGCCAGCCAGACACTCTCTTTTCCTTTTTAAATTAATATTTGCAATCAACAGCTCACAGTTGGACACACTTATGAGGTACAAGGTGATATTCTGGGGTATGTCTACAACATGGAGTGATTTCAATCAAGCTAAACAACACATCTGGCCCCCTATTTACCTCTTACTCTTTATGGTGGGACATTTTGAAATTCGCTCTGAGCTGTTTCGAAATCTATGCTATGTCATTACTGAGTATAGCCACTGGGCCATGCAACAGAGTTCTTTTTTTAGAGGGGGTCAAGAGTACCCTTGATTGTGCAGAGTGGGAAGTGCAGGACTGAATATTGCTCAGCCCAAGCCCGATATCAGCCCCTGCGTGGCTATCCTTGGAGGGAGGTGGTCAGAGCCAGGGAGGTGACGGCTGGCTTCTCCCTGGCAGGTGGGAGAGGGGCTGCAGGGTGGGTGGGGCCTCGCAGCGCCTGGGCAGGACGGTGAGGTCCTTTCCTGTCTTCATCTTGGGACAACTGGGATAATGGACCAGTAAAACCACCACTTCAATCTACCGGCTTCTCTGAAGCTTTCCAGAATCCATTCCTTGTCTTCCGCACCTGCGATCCCATCCGGTCCAGCGAGGGCCTTCCGGGCTCCGTTCGTGAGCGCCCGCTGCTCTCTGGTGGACAGAAGGGCGCGCGGCAGGCGGTGAAGCCACTGGGCGGTGCTGCAAAGCGTGCGGTGCGTGGTGTGTTAGTCCGCGTCCAGTGTCGGGTGTGAGGGTGTGGGAGATGAAGTACATGTTGTTATGGGCGGAATTGTGTCCCTTCCAAAGTTCACAGGTTGCATTTCTAAGCTGTGGGACTGCAGAATGTCCGATGTGACTGTATTTGGAAATAAGTTTTGTTTTTTTGTTTTTCCTGGTACTAGGGGTTGAACCAGATAATGTGCTACCACTGAGCTACAAGTCAAAGACTTTTTATTTTTTGAGACAGTGTCAAAGGATTTGAAGTTGGGATCCTTTTGCCTCGGCCTTCTGAATTGCTGGGGTCTACAGTCTTGCCCTGCCACACCTGGGTAGAAATAGGATGTTTAAGATGGTAACTGAATTCAGTGGTATCCTGAAGGTGCACCTTAATCCAAAACGGAAGGTGTCCTTTAGAAAAGGCAAATTCCACAAAATGTCCACATTTTCATTAGCCAAGACATCAGGAGAACAGACTGTTACCTCAATGACCCTAAACCCCAAGGCCTCAACCCAGAGCTTCCCAGACAAGGGACCTAGGTGGAGGGAAGGCACTAGACTTTGAAAGGAAGAGGAGTTTCTGGCAAGGCTGAGGAAGAAAGAAGAAGTATTCTTTTTGCTTTTGGTTTCTATTTCCCCATCTAAACATAGCAAGCATCCAGGAACCAGGGGAGTAAGACCAACAGCCGGTGGGAAATGTGAGCGATCCAGCCAGGTGAAGCAGTGACCTCAGGGACCCAGCAGTGCCTTGGGTGGGCACGCACTCAGCTGGTGGTGGATCTGTGTATGTGGCAGGGCAGGGAAAAGGGGGACCCAAGGCAGGATGGGAACAGGAAGGTGACCCCAGAAGGAGCAGGGCAAGGACAACAGAAAAAGACATAAAGCATGCTAGAAAGACTTGCCCACAAAACCAATGGAAAAAGTTGGAGGCTATAGCTCAGTATAGAGTGCCTGCCTAGCACGAGCAGGTCTCCGGTTCCATCTCCAACCTGCACAGAAAAAGAAATACCTGATAGAACTATGGCCTAATTACCTTCAAACAAACAAAAAATTAAGAAGTTTACAGAAAAATAAATAACAACAACATACCTAAAATTTTAAAATTTAAATCATTTTTTTAAAAAACCAGTGCAAGTTGACAGAATTTAAGGAAGAATTCTTTAAAAATACTTTTTTGGTTTTGTTGTTGTTGTTTGGTTGGTTTTTTGAGACAAGGTCTTGTTCTCCATTTGAGGTTGGCCTTGAACTCACTACGTAGCCCAGTCTAGGCTTGAATTTGCAGCAATCTTCCTATCTTGGCAACCCAAGTGCTGGGATTACAGGTGTAGACCACCTACCAGGTTTAAAAATCACTTTAGAAATAATTATTAAATTAGGAGAAAAGCAGAAAGTGAAAGCAAAAAAATTATTGTTGCAGCTCTGAAGATCAAACAAAGGGCCTCAAGTAAGTTAGATAAACAGTCTGCCACTGAGCTACATTCCCAGCTCCTAGAAAAAATATAAAATCAAGAAGAAAAGACCAACACTATAGATCAGCAATAACAGAACAGAAGTTTCAATTTGATAATAAAGAACATTAATTTTAGCTGGATATGGTGGCTCACACCTATAATCCTAGTGCTCTGGGAAACTGAGGCAAGAAGATTGCAAATTTGAGCCTAGTCTGGGCAACTCAGTTATTTAGTGAGATCCTGTCTCAAAATAAAATATAAAATATAAAGGGCTGAGGATGTAGCCTGCATTCACTCTCCAGTACTGCAAAACAAAACACTCTCAATCCCAACTAAATGAAATACTTCTCCCCATCTCTGAAAAAAAGAATTTCAAAAGTAACAAATATTGGCAAAGATAAGGAAAGATCAGAGTCTTGTGCACCATAGGTGGGGATGTAGAATGGTACCGCCTCTGTGGAAAACAGTATGATGATTCTTTCAAGAAATAAACAGAGAATTGTCATATGAGCCAGCAGTTTTGTCTCTGAGTGTATACTCAAAAGAACCAAAACAAATATTTATACATTCCTGTGCACAGCAGCACTGCTTACAATAGCCAAGAGATGGAAGCAACTACACACTAGATGAAGGAAAGTGGTATGTCAGTGCAACAGAATATTATTCAGCCTTTAAAAGGGAGAGAAACCAGACACATGCTACATCATGGATGATTCTTGAATTTATTAATCTCAGTGAAATAAAACGAGTCACACAAAGACCAAGACTGTATGACTTCACTTACATGAGGAATGTTAAGTAGGCAAATGTCAGGAATTGAGGAACAGTTTCAGTTTTGCGCAATGATAAAATTTTAAAGTTGGAAGATGGATATGGTTGCACAATAACGTGAATTTAACATCACTGAACTTAAAAATTGTTAAAGTAAGTTGGGCGTGGTAGTGCACACATGCAATTCCAACACTTGGGAGGCGGAGGCAGGAGGATCTTTATGAGTTTGAGGCCAGCCTGGGTTACATAATGAGTTTAGATATAGCCTGAAATACATAGTGAGACCCTGTTTCTAAAAGAGGAAAAAAACTATTGAAGTGGTAAATTGTATGTCCATTGTATTTTATGACAATCAAAATTTTAATTAAATATCTTTTCATTAGTACACCTACAAAATTGTGCTTACTATTATAGGCGAATTTCACTGATAAAAATTTTCTGGAATTTAGTTTTCTGTCTTGTAAAGTAAGAACCTACATATATCTTCAGTTTGGCTTATTGTCCTGCAAAACTAAATTATTTACTCTCTGGCCCTTCCAGCCAACAGTTTCTAATCACAGCCTGAGCCAGAGTCAGGAAGTTTGTAGGAGAAAGGACCACACTCCATTCCCCTCCTCATGATCCACCCAGCTGCCTGGGGTCCCCCAGATGCTGTTCAGGGCTGATCCCTCTTCTGCCCACTTCACCCCATGCACTCTTGGCTCCCTATCTGTAATCTCTCTTTCACCTACAGTGACTGAAGGTTCCAGGCCTCAGAAAGGGACCCTCAGCTCTGCCCTCACCAAGCTCTTTGTCCATGCACAGCCAGGCTCTGCCTTGGAAGTCCCCTTGTCTCCTGTCCATGTCCTCTGTGACCACTGACCCCACAGCTCCAGGGTGCTAGAAGACCCTCATGATCACCACCAGCAACCCCACCCCATCGCTGCCCCAGAAGACAGACCACTCCTGTCCAGCTTCCTCCTGTGATCAAGCTTCAGTGGCAGAGCCTCCTGATCTGGGATTCCCAAAGAGCACTACGAGGGCCTTCCACATGAGACCTCAGCCACCTCCATCGTCCATCTTTAGCTGCACCCATGTACAACTTGTTTTCTAGCATTGTGGAATTTTCAAGTCTGCTGCACAGATTAGATTGCCTTTGATAAAAGAAAGGAGAACCTGACTACATGGTTTAATAGCAAGGATATTCACATCTCATGTAACAGCAGCCCAGGGCAGATGCCCTTGGCTCTCTCAATTCATGATAGTGTCAAGGGCCCAGTTGTTTTCCAGTCTCTTCTCTGATCCTTGGACACTTCCTTTGCAGTCACAGAGTGGCTGCTTTGGTCCCCACTCTCTCCCACATGTGCAAGTGTCCCAGGAAGGAGTGTTTTTAGAAGCCTCATTGTAGGCTTCCCTATGTCTCCTGTAGGACTGAGTCAAAGAACTGTACCCATATCAGCCACAAGCAAGATACAGGGGTCACCCTTCCAACCTGAGGCCACACTGGCAAGAGGACAGCTGAGCAGAATGAGGATCCTCCCCTGGAAAATCAAGCAAGCAGCTCGCTTCCCTGGTGTGGCAGACTGCGGCCCTTCCAGGGGGAGAACCACCAGTGTCTCCTGAGACCCACGCCATGTTGGAACTTAGGAGCATGCTTGCCTCCCTGCTAAGCTGTAGTGAACCTACTGGTGCACGGCCTAGAGTCAAGCATCCTACTTCCCCTACCCCACTTCCCCTGTCCCCCCCCCCCCGTTAGCAAATGGGAACCAGAAATCTGAGCATCTCTTGGGAGGTTGACCATAACAAATAAGGGGGATTTCTTTCTACCATCTGTTTGAAGGCAAATATTTTTATTACTGTTTTACTCGATTCTGATTAATGGTACTGCTCTATTCAATATTCTGTTTTGATAAGTTCTATAGTGTTCAGTCTTTCATTTTATTTTGATATATGTGATTGAAAAAACAACTATTGTAGAGATAATGAAATATACTGTGATACCTATTACTGTTATCCTGGTAACCTGCTGTGAAGGTCTGTATCAATTTCACTACATGGTCTCAGTTGGCTTTATTTTGTCTTGTTCTGTTGTATTTTACTACTTTCAAAATTAAAAAATAAATAAAGACATGTACCACAAAAAAAAAAAAAATGAGGGTCCTGAGGACAGAGGGCAAAGGCACTCTTCCGCCCTGCCCTGCCCTTCCTTATAGGCCATCTGCTGGGAGCCCATTTGGCCTGCAAAGCCCAGCAGACTTCCCTTAGCCAGCTGACCTCATCACCGCCCTCCCCAAGGCCATGCTCCAGGTCCTCACAGCTGTATCTGTTTTCGGTGCAGTGTTTGCTCCCTGGGGTTGGCCCTCTGCTACCTCAAGTCCCTAGGAGCAGAGACTGCATCTTGACCCCCCCAAGGACACATGTAGGAAGGACCCGAATAGGCACCTGGGTAGTGATATTGTGTGCCTTGCATCTAGGAGAAAAGTCCAAGGAAAAATGGGGCCCCTGTCACTGAAATGAACAGACAACTATGTAACGGAAGCTTGTCTTTGCTGTTCTCAGAGGCACAGACAGGCGCCTAGGGCGGAGCCGGCACTGCTCTGTGCCAGCACTGGCTCTGTCAGGGTGGTGCACCTGCTGGCCCTTCCGGACAGCCTGCCTGGTGGCTGGGCTTACGCTCTTTGCTGATGAATTAGATGATTCCTAAGCTCCTGCTCTTGAGCACAGAAGATGACATAGCGCTGCTTCTGGTTGGCCTTCACCTCGCCTGCACTCTTTGTAGTTACTACTTCTTGATCTGCATGGGCCAAAAGGAAAAGTCTCTGACTCCGCAGGGATCCCATGTAGTTATGGAGGCCATGGAACTCCCAACGTGGCAGAAGCACTGCCAAGGCTGGCACAAGAGCATGGCCAGGCTCCCTCACCTCTGGAGAGACTGCCCACAGCGTGAGGCCAATACTTTAGTCTCCTTTTCCTGCAGGGAGGTTTCCTGGCACCCACCATGAAGCAGGTCTTGTAGTGAAACACACAGGGGTCACTGTGCAAACTGTCAAAAGAGAAGCCATCTATTTGACGATAAGCATAAAAAGTAGCAGGGCCTGGGGCTGGCAATGGGTAGAGCTCTGTTAAGAGGGAGAGGCATGAAAAGGTGGGTCGTGTGGAGTTTGTGTTCCCAGGCACAGAAAGCTGGAGTAAGAGAGGGTCCTGGTTCAAATTGGTGGGGTCATGTTGTCTGCATGAGAGTTCATTCAGACAGTGTGAGGGGGCAGTGTCTGTGCACAAGTGCCTGTCACTAAAGGTTTTCAAGCACGTTGTCAAGTGTGGCCCCCACGGAGATGCTCAGACAGACAGGATGCTGTGGAGCTGGAAGCTGCTGGGCATGAATCCTGTCTTTTCTATTTTTCTGCCAGAGCTAGTGAATTCCTAAGGATGATAAGCAACATGCTTTTGAGCCACAGTGTATATACAAACTGATCCTGTGCCTACACCCCAACCACTTGCTTTAAATCCTATATCAAGCCAATATTTCTCTGTCCTAAATCACCCAGGCCATGGTGCCAGAAACCTGGACACCCCACCTTGGAAACCCCAGCCCAATGTTACCATAACTTGCTTAGGGGTTCCTGGTCCCCACCTCACTCTTTCTTTTTCTTTTCTTTTCTCTATTTCTTTCTCTTCTTTCTTTCTTTCTTTCTTTCTTTCTTTCTTTCTTTCTTTCTTTCTTTCTTTCTTTCTTCCTTCCTTCCTTCCCTCCTTCCCTCCTTCTTCTTCTTCTTGTTCCTGTTCTTCTTCTTCTTTCTTCTTTCTTCTTTCTTCCTCCTCCTCCTCCTCCTCCTCCTCCTCCTCCTCCTCCTCCTTCTCCAGGACTTGACCTGAAGACCTTGCACTTGCCAGGCAGGTGCTTATGTCGCTGAGTTACATCCCCGGCCCTCACCTCACTCTTCTTGAGATGGGCTCTGGCTTCCTCTCTTCCCCTCCTTTCTGGGTTTCTGGTGGTTCTTCATTGGCCTTGTGGCCATGGCAAGTGTGCCCCTTTGCTCAGCAGATGCACTATGTCCTTTTTTCTTATGCCTCTGAATTGTTTAATGCTTTCTCTTTTTTCTTGGTGATACTGGGGACTGGACTCAGACCCTTTCCCATGCTAAAGTAGTTCACTACTCCTGAGCTACATCCCCAGTCCTTTTTATTGTCCTCAAGGTGCATTCATGGTATAGCACAGTGGTAGTGGACCTACGGCATGTGTGCCACAGCGAGCTGTTTGTATTATTGAAAGCTCTAAAAGGTTCACTGTCACTGTATAGCAGGTGTCAGGATTTCCTTCCTTTTCAAGGCTAATGCTTCATATATGTAGCACATTTTGTTTACCCATTTGTTTCTGGAAACTTGGATTTCTTCTACTTCTTGCTAATTATGTGTAGTACTGCAGTGAACATGGGTATGCAGATCTCTTGGAAATCATGCATGCTTTCCATTCTTTTAGTTATACCCAGAATTGGAGTTGGTGCTGTCTGGTAATTTCACTTTTAGTTTTTGAGGAGTGGCCATACTATTTTCCACAGTGACTGCACCATTTTTATTCTCACACGCATGCATTTATTTTTAAATTGGATGATAATATTCAGAACTCAAAAAAGAGCCCTTCCTCTTCCTGCTCATAGCATTAGTGCAGGTGGAAGGCAGGTAGGCGGGCAGGCAGGTGGGTATAGAAAAGTTCTTCTGGTTAAAGCATTGGCAGGACATAAAAATTGGAATTTAAATGCAGCTGATTTTTAAAATTTGTTCAAAATATATCAAACAAATGCTGAATTTTCATATATTTCCTTCTATACTGTCCGCAGTCACCACCACCTTTATCTGGCCGCATCTTCATGGCTCCCTTCATTCTGTCAAGCTGTTCCCTGGTCTCGGGTGCTCTCTGTCCCATTTTCCCAACTCTTCTCTCCTTTGTGTCTCTGGGGGCCAAATGTCCTTGGGAAGGCTCCTCTGGTCCCCCAGGGCCAGGGCAGTTAGTTAATTACAAACGGAAATCCCACAAGAAAAGAAGCAGAGCTTCAGAGGGGTCCCTCAGACTCCACGGTCTAGGGGAGCAGTATCTGCTGTTTGTGGTGCACAGCCCCACCTGGAGGGGAGGGGAGGAGAGGAAGCAGAGGTGGGAGCAGGTGAGGAGGAGGGGAGAAGGAAGTGAGGCATGGAGGACAGAGAAAGAGAGGAGAAGGGCAGGAGAGGAGAATAAGGAGGAGAGAGAGGGAGGAGGAGAAGGAGGAAGGGAGGTGGAGAAGAGGTCAGACAGGCCTGGAGGGGTCTTTCTGGCTCTGTTTTAATGACATCTGGACATGTGCCATGCGTAAGGCTGGACTGGTCTTGGCTGTGACCTCGATGATCCTGGCTCTACCCCAGCCAGGCCCCCAAGGCCCTGCTCTGTACTCCTTCTGCCAAAGCTCTCCGGGTGTCTCCTGTCCTCACCTGGTTATCTGCGCCCAAGCACCAGGGTGAAGTGTGTGCCCCTGTCTTGTAAAGGGGTGCAGAACTGAGAAGGGGTGTGAGTCAGCACCTTGTGGTAGGAACAGACGTGGTTGGGTGCGCCGCTCATAAGGAGGTGTGCACTGCGCACCCAGGGGTTCAGGAGAGACTGCAGCCGAGCCTTGGGGAAAGTACTTCTCCTAGGGGTGTGGAATCACCATAACTTCAGAAAGTCCGGGTGTTAAGTCCAAGGAAGATCATATCCCACCGGACAGAGATTATCATTGTTCATGTGTTAGCAAAATGTCCTGGATTTTGGAATAGACGTAGATGTATTTTTAACATTGAAATAGTTCTGACCCTTCTTTTCCCACTTATTGCCTGGAGGTGGGGCTGGAGGTTGATTCACAGCATCTGAGCTGCATCTCCAGCCCCTGTCGCTCGCTGCTATCAGGGAGTTTTGTACCATCCAGGAATCACCTAGGATACACTTCCAGTGAAGGCCTTCATCTGACGCTGTAAGGCAGTTAACTGCGGACCATTTGTGCTTCTTCCTTTTCCCTTTCCCTAAGTAGATAATATTGGAAACATTCTTGAAAAAGACTGTTGTAGCCAGTTGTTGAAGTTGCTTTTTTAAAATTTTTTTTATTTTAAAGAGATTAAGACAAAAGAGGACATAATAAAGCAGATCAGATGAAAACAATGTAAGCAACACAGGATTTCACCACAAGACAACCCATAATTAACAGTAACTACCATAATGTCTCTTTCTTCGAAATAGTGGAGCATAACTTCACTTACAATAGTATCAAACATAACAAAATAGTATAAAACCATTCAAAAGGATGAAAGTATTGCAGGGCATTCAGAACCAAATAATAGAAAATGAACAATGTCTACTATATTATCTCATTTTCCATAGAAAACTTGTTTATACTGTCACACTTAGTAAAATCCAATAAGATACAACATGATAGAACCAATGGAAACAGAAGAATAAAAGCATGGTAGGATTTCAGAGTAAGATGATATTAAATCAGCACTGGCTATTATAATGTCTTGTTTTCTTCAAAAGAGCTGTTCATACTATCACAGATAATAAAATCAAACAAACCAGGATAAAACCTTTTCAACTAATGAATGCAAACATTATAAGGCTTCAAAGCAAGTAATGGGGAATCATGATTACCATAAACTCTTATGTACTCTTACCATTTCTTTCACTAGGGAGACTATACAGTATTTATATATGTAAGTTTGATTTATTTCGCTTATGAGTATGGTCTCAAGTTGTGCCCATTTATTTATAAATATCTCAATGTGATCATTCTTTATAGCTGAGTAGTACTCCATTGTATAAAAATACCACAACTTTTTTATCCATTCCTCAGTTAATGGACACTTAGGTTGATTCCAAGATCTGGCTGTTACAAATTGTGCTACTATAAACATGGGTGCACATATGAAGTTGCTTAAGGATAAATGCCTGGCCAGAAGTCGTGGCTCCACTAGGGGGCTCTGGACCTCACTATCAGGGACATGGACGAGCTGGGGACAGGCTGGCTACTTACATTCTTCATAAAAGAGACCCTGTGGGCTGGGGGCGGGACTCAGTACTCACCGTGCACGGACACCCTGGCTTCCATTCCCAGTGTGCACATGGCGGGGGCTTCAGGGTACTTTACCATTGTGGTTGCTGAAAACAGAACTTTACTTTAAAACAGGGTCTATTTGTCTGCTTACTGTCAAGGCTGCCTCTCTTTAAATGCTTCTTGCTTATTGTACTTGTCTTTTAATGAATTGTCTGTCCACACTACCTGCTCATGTTTCCATAGGAATGTTTCTCTTTTCTTTGTTACTATTTGTATAAAAGCTCTTCATATTCCTTATTGTGTGTGTTCCAAAGTGGTTTCACACTTTGCCTTTTTTTTTGAAATTAACTTTTTGTTTACTTAAATCTTTTTTTTTTTTTTATCTTTATGGTGTCTCCTTTGCTCTTACGCTTAGAATTTCCTACCCTATCTGAAAGAAAGTAAACATTTTCCTGTGTCCTTCTGTTCAGGTACACTTGGCTCTTTAACTTGTGTTTCCTAATGAAGGGTGTGCATTGTAAGTACTAAGAGAAGCCAAGAACAGTGTTGCGAGCCCATAATCCTAGTACTTGGGAGGCTGAGGCAGGACTGGGCAATGCAAAGCACAAACAAAAGCAACATAAAGCACAATCAAAATACTAGGGTGTTTTTAAACTCTAAATATCCATGCCTCAATCCATCCAGATCTCTCAGGAGCCCTGGAGGGATGGGGTAAGGAGAGAGGCCTGGGTATTTTGGAAAAAATGCCACAGATGACTCACAACCAAACCTGTGATTATGGACTTTTTCCTTCTGGAATATATGTGGCATAAGAGAAGAATCTAAATATAATGTGCTTTTAAAATAGTTGCTTGCACAAAGATAATTTATTAACTGTGCTTCTCTCCAGTGAAATGACGCTGAGCCCTCGTAGTGTGCCAGGGTTTAGTTCCGGAGCCCACTCAGATGCCAAACCCCATAGTTACTCAGGCCCCTTGTATAAAACGGCACAGATTTGTGCAAAACCTACACACATCTTCCAGTATACTTTAATCTTTAGGTTATGTCTAATACACACTGCAATGTAAATGCTCTATAAATAGTGGTTGTACTGTATTGTTTAGGGATCATGGCAAGAAAAAGAAAGTCCAAACATGCTCAGTATAGATGAAGGCATTGTGGGCCCCACTACATTTGTTTTTTGACCCTCCCCTTGGTTGAATCTGCAGATATAAAAGCCAGGGATATATATTGAAACCAATTCTTCAGCTGCAGGTAAAGCTTGGTGATAGAACACTTGCCCAGCATGAATGAGAGTTTGGGTTCAATGACACACACTGAAAAAAAAATTATAAACTAACTCTCAATTACAATCCAGTAACATTTCTTTTTGCCTGAAATGATTTCATGTCTGTGCTGTGGTATTGTTGGTTCTCAGGAGATTTGGAACCCTGGGACTTTGTGATCCTAGGCCATGTGACCTAAGCTGAGACTTTGGACCCAGCAGGAATTTGCTGCAGACCCTGTGTCCTTCATGGGCTGAACTTGCCCCTCACATCTTGCTGAATCCCGTGCCTTTGGAGGCCCAAGCCCTGACTCAGCTGGCACTGGACTTGGCATAACCACCCTCTGATGTCACGCATAGGTCTGCCACCCCTGGGGCTACTGAGATCTCTCCCCGGCTCTGAGTTCTTGAGGAGAAAGGACCTCAAGATGGACCTCTCCCCACACTCCAGCAACTCTCACAAAACATGTATCTGGAAGTCACTGAGTCGTGCAGGCAGGAAGCCAGACACCTCACATCTTGGTTCCGAGCAGGAGCACAGGCAGGAAGTCACCCAGTGCATGGGAGCTTGCAGACCATTTGCCCCTCACAGGGAAGCTGAGACTGCAGCCTTGAGTGAGGCTGTTCATCAGCTCAGGGGATATGAAATCAAATCTGTTCATAGACCTAAGCATGCGTGTCAGGCCTGCTTCTCCCCTGTCCTGCAGAGGTGATGTATCTGGGCATGAGAGGTGAGGTTTCAAACCTGACATAATGCACAACCCACTTTAGGTGAGATGATGGGTCTGAAAGCAGGTAACTGAAACATCTGAGTGGCTGGATACTGGGAATGCAAAGGAGGCCAACAAGGAGTTACTGGACCTCTCCCTTCCCGAGGGTGTCTACCTATCAGGTTGAAGTACATTCTGATTAGGGAAAACAATCTGTCAGCCAGAAGCCTGGTTTGTCCTGCTTGTTCTGCAGCTCAGTGGGTCACCATGTCTCACTCCCTCACTCATGTCCCCTCTACCTGGAGTTGTCTCTTGCACCTCCAAAACCCACAGGGGCACTCTGGGTCCTCCTCTTACTTGGTGCTTCTGAAGCACCTAGCTGTTTGATTACTCCCCCTGCCACACACACAGGAGAGTTCTTTCCTGTCCTTTCCTGTCTGGTTCCTGCCTCTCAGTTCTTTGCTGGGCATCTCCTCTTCCACTCTAAGAAGGTATCTTCAGGGCTCTGACCTTGACCCTTTCCTTACTCAGTGTGTTTCATCCACCCACCCACTCTACCCCTGGAGCTTTGCCTCTCGTGTTAATCTGTTTCCTGTTACTATAACAAAATACCTAAAACTGAGTAGAATAAAGAAGTTTATTTCGTTCACAGCTTTGAAGAGTGAAAGTAGAAGATTGGGAATCTCAGCAGTTCAGCTTCTGATGAGGACCCCACTAGCTGAGACGCATCAGTGCTCATGGAATCATGGTAGAAAAGGTCCCATGGTGAGACAGGAAGCCAGACAGTGGAGAGTAATTAATTCTTGAGGAAACTAGCCAGGGTTCCACAAAAGCCACCTTAATCTCTCAGAAGGCAGTGACCATAATGACCCCGTTAGCTTGCACTAGGTCTCACTTAGATTTAGTGCCTCACCTCAGCACTGTTGCGCTGAGAACCACACCTCCAACACAGACACCCCTGGGGGACAAACACATCCAAACCTCTTGTTGTTAGAAAGGGTCTGGAGTCTCCCTGCACCTTGAGCCTCTGACCCTGCGTAAACACAGGCTCCTTCCACTACTTGGGCCCACACTGCCCCTGTCGTGCCCGACATCTCTGTAACCACTCCTTGCCTGGCCACTGCTTGCCTCCTCCCTTGGCAGGCCGTCCTTTTCAGGTGACCTGCTTCCATCTCACCTCTCACCTCTTCCTGCTCTCCCACAAGAGTGGACACCAAACTCCACACCAGGACATGTTGGCTGAGTAGGTTTCCAACTGTCACTCCTACATCATTTCCCCCCGCCTCAGGTATGATTTTTATAACCTAAAACACATGCGTTGCATTGATTTCTTTTAATGTTATTTTGAAAGGGGAAGGGTAAGCAACAGTGGTGATGGGAGAGGGGAAGGGCAAAGAGAGGCAAGTGGAGAAAAGCAAAGACAATGCTAAGAAAAGGGGAGAGCAAGCTGGGCAACAGTAGATGGCACAGAAAGGAGGGAGAAGGGAGGAGAGAAGAGAGAAAGGGGAGAGGAGGAGAGAGGTGAGACAAGAACAGGAGGAACAAGGGAACAGCCGGGAGAAGTATGTGTATTTTTCGTCTCTCACTCAAAGCAGCTGTCAACCTGTTTTCTACACAGAGATCTGCCTTTTCTGGACATTGACCATGTACTTTTCATTAATTTGTCTCAGAAGACCAGCCCAACAAAATTAAGGGCTTGCTCTGGAAAGATGACATCAGCAGAAACTGTGGAATAAGAACCTATGCAAATTCCTCCAGAAAACTGGTGAAACATTGGAAAAAGTTATTATCACAGGCTAGGGATGTAGCTCATAGAATGCTTAGCCTAGCATGCATCAGGCCCTGGGTTCAATCCCCAGCACAGGAAAAAAATTATCAACAACTTTTTCAAAGCTCTATAAATTAAACAAAGGCTCACAGATATCTGGGGGAATATTTATTCAAGTCAAACAACTGAGTCTCTGTAAGAACAATGAAATTGTGGTGCTTTAACCTGCTATATTCTCACCATCCTCTTAGCTCTATGATGGCTTTGAACACCAACATCCTAGACTCATAAAACAAGTAGTTTGAAAGACATATGCTAGGCTGGAGTTCCTTCAAAGCTTCATTTCCAGAGATTTGTCATTATTTGGCCTATTGGTGGTTCCCTGAAGACCACATACACAAGACTGTCTTTATCTGATCTGATTTGGAGCTTGGCAAACATGAATAGCTCTTCCCCGGGAGTGTTTGTTGAGAACAATCAGAGACAGTTATTGAGTATTGTAGCTACCTAACGTGATGTACAACAGCTGGAGAAACAATCGACTAACTTAAACACTTACAAGAAAAATCTGGGAGCTGGATGTAGTGGTGCATGCCTGTAATCTCAACACCATGGGGAGTTGAGGCAGAAATATTGCAAATTTGAACCCAGCCTGAGCACCTCAGTGACTTAGTGAGACCTTGTTTCTAAATGAGAAATAAAAAGAGCTGGAGATGTAGCTCAGTGTGAAGGTTTTGAGTTCAATTTATAGTAACGCGCGTGCACACACACACAAAGGAAAGTATAAGAATGATTTCTTTCCAAATAGGTAATGTTAATAAAGAGAAATCAATTTTTAAAACTCCAAAAGAAGTCCTAGAGTGAAAACTACAATAACTGAAATAAAAAACTCACTAAAGGAGTCCATTTCAAACTGGGTGAATAGAAGGCAAGATCAGCAAACTGAACATAAGTCATTTGCAGTTATCTGAAGACCAAAAAGAAAAGAGCTGAGTCTGAGGAGTAGGAAGCAGACAGTAGAACAATGAACACAGCCACAGAGACCTGCGCTGCAACTATGAAGTATACCAGCAAGTGCACTGTAGGAGTTCCAGAAGGAGAGAAAAAAGGGCAAAAATATTTGAGGAAATAATGGCTAAGTTTTGATTTAAAAATATAAGATCTAAAATTCAAGAAGCTCACCACAATCAAGGTGTCAAAAGACAAAAGAATCTTACAAGCAGCAGGATAGAAGCAACTCACTCAATAAAAGCCCAGTAAGATTAACCACTAATTTCTCACCCCAAACCATGGCAGCCAGAAAGCAGTAGAATAATACACAGTACCAAAAGAAACCAAACAAAATACTTCTTAAGCAAAAATTTCATTTCTGATAAAACTGTCCTGTAAAAGAGAAAGAAAAATATAGACATTCCCAGGTAAACAAAACTGAGAGAGACCATTACCTGCATACTTGGTTCCAACAAATAATAGAGGGTGTCCTTCAGGCTGAAGGTGAAGAATATGAGCCAGTATTTCAACTCCATGTGAAGAAATAAGGAGTTCTAGGAAGGGTAACTTCATAGGTAAGGATAAAGCATAGTATAAATATTTTGTTTGCAATTATATTTTGCCTATCTGATTTAAAAACCAATGTGTAGATTAATGAAAACATAAAGTAGAAAAATGAAAAATATAATTTGGGATAATAATAGCATGGATGGAGGAACAGTACCACACTGAAACAACATTTTGCATATTTATGAAATTAGGTTGGCATTAATCTGGGTTATTATATTAATTGTAACCCCCAGAGCAACCACTAAAAATAACTAGAAAATATGTGCAGAAAAGCAAATAAGTATTTCTTAGTTGCTTAAAGAGAACTAAATGCAGCTGGGCACAATGGGGGCATGCTTGTAATCCCAGCTATTTGGGAGACTGAAGTAGCTAGCCTGGACAACTTAGCATGCTCTTGTCTCAAAAAAATATAAAAAGATTGATGATCTGGCTCAGTGGTGGAGCACCCGTAGTTTCAACTGAGGAACAAAAAGATATAAGGCATGTACAAAATGAGTAGCAAAATGGTAGATGATTCTATGTCATCAGTAATTGCATTGTTGAAATAGGCCAATTAAAGTTAAAAATTAAATGGTTTATCTTATATTTTTTAAAAACAAAGTAAAAGACAGATGATAGGAAATAGAGAGAAGACTTTGTGGAGATGGAAGGAAATCTGAGGATGGGGGAGATGAAAGGGAAAGGAAAGGAAGGGGAAATAAAAAGCATCAAGGGGAATTTAGCTCAGTGGCATAAGTATCTGCTTGGCAAGCACAAGGTTATGAGTTCAAACCCCAGTACCAAAAAAAAAAAAAAAAAAGCATCAAGGTGCAGTATGTATATGTATGTACATATGTATGTGTACATGTATATGTATATGTAACAGTGCCTCATACTGAATATATTTATTATGCATTGCAAACATGCACTAATAGCTGGGCATGGTGGTGCATGCCTGTAATCCTAGCACTTGGAGGCTGAGGCAGGAGGATTGTTGTGAGTTTGAGACCAGCCTGGGCTACAAAGTGAGTTCAAGGTCAACCTGAACTTCGTAGCAAGACCCTGTCTCAAAAAGACTTAAAAAAAAAAAGAAGATAGTGGCTTGATAAGTAGCAAGGTAGAGAGCCTCTCTGAGAAAAACTCAGATACCAGAATTTAATAAAATAGAGAAGACAAGGTGAAAGGAGAGGGATTCTCACGACCCAGGAAGGAACTGAGGAAAAAAAGACAAAGAAAGAAAGGAAGGAAAAATGTGGATGAAAGGCTGGAATCAGACATGCTCACTGGGACCAGTCCTGCACTACGCTGGGCGTGCTATGGAGTCAGATGATTCATGGCCACACTGAAGCCACGGCTGCCAAAATTGGAAGTTGGTGAGTCAGGACCCTCGGTGGGAGGACGTGGTGCAGTGTAGAGTGTAGCCAAAGTGGAGAGCTGCATTAATTCGAGGTGAGTGCTGGAAATTGGGTCCCGCGGCAGGTGGGGGCTGGCTGGAGGACATATTGAAGTTGGGCAGGATACTGAACCCAGAACTGCCCTGGTGTCAGTCAGCCACCCCTGGCCCAGAGAGGACTGGTGGGATCTGCTTGGGCTGGGTCACACCCCTGGTCAGGACCCAACAGCTAGGGACAAAACCGTCCTGAACCTGTGACGCTGTTCAGCACAGATTAACATGCTGAAGGCACTCACTGGTTGACTGCCTCAGAGGAGAGGGGCTAGCCCACATCACCCCTGTATGAACCTCAGATAACAGTAAACTGGAGAAGGCAGCAAGCCCCCAGCCAGCACGCTTTAGAAAAACCATAAGCAATACGGAGAGGGCCTGAGACCTCCACCATACACCTGTCTGAAAGAAACCAGAAACATGACAAGAGAAAGAAATAAGAAAAAGCCTCCAGCTGCTGACCCTGGAAAAATAAGTCCAGGAGAGGTACATACAGAAAAGATCCAGGACAGCAATCATGCAATATCAGCCACAGCATCAGCGAACACAAAGAAATACCTTCATGACCTCATAGACAAACTTAAACTGAAATTCTAATCTAAGTGAGGCAAGATATAAAAAGATTAATAAAAGAAATGCTAAGCCTCCTCTCAAGAAGACACAGATGGAAGAATGGAGGAACCCAGAAAAGGAAGAGAAACCTTTGGTGAAGAATATAAACAAAATGTAGAATACATGAAACAGATCCAAAGAGATTACCAGAAAATTAACTCCATTGAAAACTGGCAAAATGCCTTGACAGAAACTAAAGTTAACCTTTCAAAACCTGAAGATAGATTTGCAATGTGTGATCATGAAAGAAAAGACCTCTTAAAAATAACAAGGAACTAGGAAGTAACAATTCGAAGGCTAGAAGATGACAAGAGGATCTATAACCTAAGAATAAAAAATGTGAACGAAGAAGCAGGAGTAACCACAAATGAATTACAAAGGCTATTCACAGAAATAATTAAGGAAAACTTCCCAAGCATAGGAAAAAGAAATGATATCCAGATAAATGAGGCATACAAAACTCCAACCAACTACAACCAAAATAGATCTACATCCAGACATATAATAATCAAGATCCCAGAAATCCATCACAAGAACAGAATATTAAAAGCAGTCAGAGAAAAGAAGCAGATCATCTATAAAGGAAAATTCATCAAAATAACAACAGACTTCTCAACACAAACTCTCAAATCAAGAAGAGCCGGGGTAGGGGTGGGGAGTAGTCCAAGCCCTGAAAGAAAATAACCTCCAACTCAGATTGATGTACCCTGAAAAACTCTCTCTCAAAATTAATGGAGAAACAAGATGTGTCCAAGACAAGGAGGAACTGTGGGAGTTCATGGCCACCAACCCAACCCTACAAAAAATACTGAAGGACATTCTATAGAGAGAGAGAAAAAATACCAGGATTCCAGCAACAGTGACAGAGAGGCCTCAATGAATGGGGCAGACAGTGGAACGAAGGAGAAAAGTGGACAAATAATTGCATAAAAATAGAATAGCAGAGATGAGGGAGAGAAGGTGGGCTATAATCTCTAATATAGATAGCCTTGATACACTAACAAAAAGAAGCACAGGCAGAGTAGATCAGGAGATAGGATCCATTGAGATGCTCTGAATAGGAAATATACTCAACCTGAAAGAGGGTTAATAAACTGAAAGTCAAAGATTAGAACATGGTGCTCTATGTGACAGGGAACCAGAGAGAAATAGAGACAACTCGTCTAGCAGCTTCAGATAGGCTGAAAAGTCATGACACTTTTGTGCAATGGAGAACTACTCAGTTAAAAGAAAGGAAAACCTTGTGGCTTTAGTAAGTAAAAGAATACAGCTCAAGATCAAGCTCAGGGGTAAAAAGGCTCAGCACTACTTAGATAGATAAAGGGTTGACCCCTAATCTAAAAACTAAGGAGCTAGTGGGACCCAAAATGTACAAAGCACCCTAAAAAAGGGAAAGGTGAGGAATTGCCTAAAAAAGGAAGGCAGAGGACATTGTTAATAGTGTATCAGAATTTAAAAGCCACAGTAGTCTTATTGCTCTGTTTAGCTGAATTTTATTCTGTTCCAGTCTGTCTACTCATACTAGATTTGAGGGCATAGACAGCTATCCCAAAAATAGTAGCCATGGTAACTATACTTAATTTCCTATTAGCTTAAACTGAACCCCTGTATTACTTACTTTGTCTTACTATGACTGATCTTATTTGAAGCTGGTTTGTTAGACCACTGTTTTGCCTTGACTGATTTTATTTGAATTTGGTATGCTTGATAGTATCAAGTCTAAGAGTAGAGGCAACTACTCTGAAGATGACAAGATGCAATAAGACACCCATTCTGGTTTGATTATTAATTGCTTTTGAAGTCCTACAATGTCTCCAATATTGTGTTTTTATTAAAATTGCTATGTAGTGCTATGTTCAAATATATTATGTCTGATGATGTAGACAATTCTATTGAAAATAACAAGAGATAGCATACTGACTACTGTAGATCACCTAGTATTGTGGTTTTATGTCTTTTTCATTTCATGTTTTTCTAGGAATTTGTTTTGTTGTCTTGTTTTGATCTGTTTCCCCTGTAATACAAAAAGGATAGATATACATGTAGAGATTCACACATGTATAGAATTTCTAAACAGTTTATGGGAACAGATTATATAATGCATGATATGATGAACAGATACTCTAAAGAAGAAGAGGGACTAAGATATCCAGTGCTAATTCTGTAGCATTATGATATAAAATCTAGCAATCCTATTATTCACTGTTCAGAGTGATATTAGTTTAGTCTCTTAGGTTTAATTTCAACATACATAAAGATATGGACAGCTATTTTGAAGAGAACAAGAGACACTATTGCAGCCATTGGTGACTTCCCTATTTTCTGGTCTTGAATACCTAAAAAGCCTTCATCATCCTGTTCTGATTAGTTTAGTACTATAGTGTTCAGTATGTATTTACTGTATGTGAAGATGGGGACAACTATTTGGAAGAAAACAAGAGACAATATGATAGACCATAAAGATCTCCAGTGGTCTTGCTTTGAAATCTGTGTTTCTTAAAATTGTTTCCTTATGATCTGTTTTGTTCTGTTTAATTTTACCCTCTTTAAAATAAAAAAAGACAAAGAAGCACTAACATTTTCTAAGTTAGAAATTAGAAGAGTGGATATAAAGACCTGATCCAACTATATGTTGCCTCAGGAAACACACTTTAGACACGAGTAAACTGAAGATAAAAGGATGGGAAATGATATTCATGCAAATAGTATTGGAAAAAAAGAGCTGAAGTACTCTATACTAGTGTTACACAAAACAGATGTTTTTTGTTTTTGTTTGTTTGTTTTAATTTTATTTAAGGAGAAAAAAGAAAAAACAGAAAAAGGGTACAAGTTATACAGAATTTCAGAAAAAATAAACAGTAGGAAATCACTAGTTAATTACATATTGTCATCTTAGAAATAGTTGTTGAAGTTACAAAATTAAAGCATATAGTGGGGACTTTCAAACAGTGAAACTGCAAACAGTTTTGTTCAATGATCCAACAAAACTCAGTAATATGGTTATCTAACTTATACACTTAAATATATATGCAGTTATATCTTTTAGAGAACTTTCTTTTCCTTTCTTTTGTACAATGACAATTACACATTTTGGGTTTTATTACTCCCACAGTTCTTATTACTTTTTTTTTTTTTGAAGAAAGTAAAACCAAATGTGACATACCTGGACAAAGTCAGTCAAATCAAAAGGATGGGCATAATACATAATGTAAAAACAAAATAAAAGGTGATCAACAATGGTTACCATAATGCCTCTTGTTACCTTAAAAAGAATTGCCTATATCATCAGTTATAATAAAATTGAACAAAACAGTAAAGAATAAGACCAATAAAACCAAAAGATTGGAGACATTAGAGGACTTCAAAAGAAGATAATAGTCAACCAGAATGGGCATCACAATGAATCTTATTGTCTTCATAGTTGTTGCCTATACTTTCAAACTTGGTACTATCAGGCATAACAGAATAGAGGAAAATCAGTCAAAACAAGATGGTGAGAGCAATACAGAGTTTCAAATCAAGTTAATAGGAAATGAAAGTGGGTTAGTATAATATATCCTGCTATTTTTATTAATTTTTCCCTTAATTAAAAGGATAAAAATGAAAAAGTAGATAATAAAAAGGAGATTGAGATTTAAAAAAAAAGAGGGCATAACAACAAAACAGCACAGGCCAAAACATAGCCATTTAAGCAAAACAGTGTTTCACCACAAGATAATCTCAACATAATAGTAGTTACCATAGTGTCTCTTCCCTTAAAATCTTTGGGTATAACTTTTATACTGTAGCATCAAACATATCAAGACAATGTAAAACCATTCAAGAGAATGACAGTATTACAGGGTATTTAGAATCAACTAACAGAAAATGAACAAGGGTTTCTGTATAATCTCCTTGACTATAAAAGTTTTTGTTTATATTATCACATATAATAAAATCCAATAAGATACAACACGTTAAAACTGGTGGAGACAGAAGAACAAAAGCTTGATGGGACTTCAAAACAAGAGGATATTAAATCAGCACTACCTATCATGATGTCTTGTTTTCTCCAAAATGGCTGTTCCTACCATCCAACCTTCTCTGCCTCATCTCTGTTGAGCTCTTTTTCTGTCATTAGTTGTCAGTTTGTCCTCTTCATTTCTCTTTCTGCTCCATTCATTGTGGCCTCTCTGCCACTGTTTCTGGCATCTTGGTATTTTTCATTTTTAGAATATCCTGCAGTAATCTCTGTAGAGTTCAGTTGGTGGTTGCAAATTCCCCTAGTTCCTCTTTATCCTGGAAGTACCTTGTTTTTCCATCAATTTCTAGGGACGGTTGTGCAGGATATATCAATCTTGGCTGGAGATTATTATCTTTCAAAGCTTGAATTATTCCCCCCACGCTCTTCGTGATCTGGTGGTTTGTGCCGAGAAGTCTGCTGTAATTCTGATGGGTGTTCCCTTGTAAGTGATCTGTTTCTTGTCTTTGACGGCTTTTAATATTCTGTTCTTATATTGGATTTCTGGAATTTTGATTATTATATGCCTGGGTGTAGCTCTGTTTGGGTTGTAGGTGGCTGGGGTCCTGTATGCCTCATACATCTGAGTATCTTTACCTTTTGCTAAATTAGGGAAATTCTCCTGGATTATTTCTGTGAATAGCTTTTGTAGTTCATTTGTTTGAGTCCCTACTTCTTCTTTTATGTTCTTAATTCTTAAGTTATAGATCCTCTTATCATTTTCTAGTCTTTGTATTATTGCTGTTCATTTTCTTGTTATTTTTAAGAAGTTTTTCATTTCATGCTCCCACCTTAAAAATCTGTCCTCCAGTTCTGATAATCTATCCTTAGTCTCTTTCAAGCTGTTATGCCAGCTTTTAATAGAGTTTTTAGTTTCCTGGTAATCTCTTTGAACCTGCTTCATGTATTCTATGTTTTCTCTATTTTCTCCATCAAACAATTCTCCCTTTTTTTCTGTTCTTCCATTCCACCATCTGTTTTTTCTTGGGTGGTGCTTAGCATTTCTCTAACTATTCTACTTATTTCTTGCTTTGTTTCATTAAATACTTCATTTTTGAACTGTCTATGAGGCTCCAGAGATACCGCTTTATGTCTATAGATGCCATGTTTGATATTGCATGTTTTCTGTCTTCATTCTCTTTTGCATTTACCTTTCCTGCATCAGTGTTCTCAGGATTGGGGACTGAGGACCCTTTCTTGTTGCTCCCTTTTCCCATATTTTTTGTTCCTTCCATACAAGCATATGTAGGAGGCCTTTTTTTTTTTTTTTCCTCTTTGTCTGTTACAGTCTGTTTGAATCCACTGGCTAGGTGTTTCCGCCCACTGCAGTGTGCTAGGGAGACACAGACCTGGGCAGCCTCTGCTGGGCCTGCCCCTCCAGGTCAACCTACTGAATGCTTCACTGCTAGGGTGCACTGCCAGGCGCAGGGACCTGATTTGGGCTAGCCTACTGGGTCTTAGTCACGGTGTCTCCAGGCCAAGCGCTCCCACCACTCCCACTTGAGAGGGGAATATGCGACTAAAGTCACTGCAGGGCCCTGTTCTGGCTAGTCTGCTTGTTCCCAGAATGTCCTCTGTTGGAGCCTCCTAGACTGTGAAAGGGTCCCCATTTCTCTCACTCACCGCAGGTCGATTCAGGGCTTCCTGCCAGTACCGCTCTCAACGCTGCCGTTTGGTTTGCAGATTCCAGCTCTCAGAGCTTTTGTGCATCTCTCTCCCTGCCATGCAGATTGGGATGCAGTATCGGGAGCAGGAAATTCAAATTGCAGCTTCCAATGGTGCGGGATCCAGCTTCTGCACTGAGATTTTATCTGTTCCTGTTATAGCATCAGGATTGCATTTCCAGTTGGTTTCTCTCAGCTTAGTTCGTTCCTGGGTCGGCAGGGTACATCTACCCTCACGTAGAACTCCTCACACGGCTCCGCTCCTGGATTCTAAACTGGTAATCTCAGAGAGCCTCCGTGGCTGCTGTTATTTGTCCGACAAAACAGATGTTAAGGCACAAACTGATACTGGAGGCAAAGTAAGATATTTCAAATGACAAAAGATCAATTTGTCAAGAAGATATAACAATTACAGATATACACATAGATATATATAGGTATATATATATATAAAACAACAAAACCCCAAAATACATGACCTTTGAACACTAACCAGTTAAAGAGAGAAATGACAAGAGTTCAAGAGCCCACTTTCAGATCAAAAAGAAAATAGAAGACTTGAGCAACACTGTAATATACTGAATCTCTGCACACACACAGTCCACCACTAGAATAGACTTCCTTTTCAAGTGTACATAGAACATTTCCAGTTTATAGACTTTATATTAGCCTATAAAAGAAGTCTCAATAAATTTAAAAAGATTTAAATGGCAGGAAGACTGTAATATAGAGGCCAAATTGAACTACATAGTGAAGTCAAGGCCATCCAGGATTATATAGCCTCTGACTCAGAAAACAAACAAAACAATAAAAAATGCGGATGGAACATCATTATGAAATGAAAAGTATCTGATCTTTGAGGTCCACACTTATTGTCATAACAACTCTAAATAATGAAGAATGACTTAGCCAAATTCTGCATTATACATATTTATTCAACAAATATTTATTCAGTAGTTACTATGTGCTAAGTATTGCAACAGTACTATGGAATTAGCAGTGAACAGGATATCTTTGGTTTCTGTTCTCATGTAGTTTTTGGTCCAGGATTGAAAAGAGTCTGCGGTTCAATCTAGAACAGAATATAGGATACAACCAAATTTGATTTGTTTGTTTGTTTTGTTTTTTTGGTACTGGGAATTGAACTCAGGACCTTGTGCCTGCCAGACAGATACTTTGCTGCTGAGCTGTATCATTGGCCCCCAAAGTTCTGATTCTACTAAACTTTTCAAACGGTGATATACTCAGCTCTACTATCTCCAACCAACTTTACTGAATTTGATATCTTAATAGATTTGTTTACGTTTTAAATTATTTAACTGAAAAATAAAGTTGCATATAGCAAACAAATACAGAAATTAAGCAACACACATCTAAATAACAAATATGCCAAAGAAGAAATCATCAGGACAGTTTTGAGAGGGATGGAGGGAAAACTCACAATATATCAAAACAGTTGAGATGTGGCTAAAGCAGTGCTTAAAGAAAAATTGAAAGCTATAAATCACCTATGTTAGGAAAGAAGAAAAATTTCAAGTCAATAGCCTAAACTTCTACCGTAAGAAAATTAGGAAACTGCAAAGAAGAACAAGCTAAGTCTAATGTAGCAGAAAGAAATAAATAGTGCATGTTAGAATAGAAATAACTTTAAAAAGGGAATGGGAAAGCATTAGAAAAATAAAACAAAATAAAAACACCAAACATTGCAGAGAGGTGCTTTGCTTTGTTTTGTTTGAGTTAGAGTTTTACTTTATAGTCTGGCTCCATAGACCAGGATGTCCTGAACGCTCAATCCTCCTACCTCAGCCTCCCCATTTCTGGGAAAAAGTTATTCTAAAAAAAAAAAAAAAAAATCAAGCAAGTATTTGTGCAAAAGACCCCTTCCCTCCTCCTAGCCCTGTTACTCTGGGGAGGTCTTCCTCCCTCTGGGGCCAAGGGGCCACATGGGGGCAGTGTCTGCCCTTCTGAGGGACTGGGGCATGGATCTCTGGCCCTATGCAAGCCCGAGCAACAGATTTCAAAATATTCTAAGCTCCCAGAAATGTCCCCTCACTCCTCTAGCATCACTGAGATGCTTGTGGGCTGATAGAGGACAATGGAAAGGAGCTGTCTCTCAGTGGTGGTCACATGTCAGATGTGATGACAGTCTTGTGAGAATATTAAAAAAAGAGACAGAGATCCAGAGACTTCACATTGAGACATTACCAGCCTTTTATTTTGTATTTTGTTGTTGTTGTTGTTTTGTTTGTTTTTTGAGACAGGGCCTCGTTATGTGGTTCAGGCTGGCCTTGAGTTCACTATGTAATCCAGGATGGTCTTCAGCTCGAAGTGATCCTCCTGTCTCAGGCTCCCAAATACTGGGATTATAGACATGCACCACTTCGCCTGGCTCCATTTTTTATTTTTTATTTTGAGATAAATGCTAAGTTACTACTTTGCTCATGCTGTTTGAATTTGCAGTCCTCCTGCCTCAGCCTCTGGGAGTTCTGGGGTTATAGGCCTATGCCATCACATCCAGATTTATATTTTAATGTATCTCAAAATATTTAGGGTTAAAATGTGTCTGAGACATGCTAGAAAATGCTTCAAACAAAAGAAAAAGATGTTAGTGATTTTAACATTAATCTAACTGTGCATGGTGCATGGGTTCCAGCTAGTAATTTTGCCTTCTATTCATACAGACAGCCTTCCAGCTCTGTGGATTTCACATGCACTCAACCAACTCCGGATGAAAAATATTTTTTAAAAATAACCTTTGTACCAAACATGTACAGAGTTCTATTTCTTGTCATTGTTCCTTAAGTCTAGTATCTATCCATGCAGTACTTACACTACATTAGTTATGATAAATAATCTAGAGGTGATTTAAGGTACACAGGAATGATTATCTGCATGGGTTATGTATGAATCCTATTTAATATGAGGAACTTGAATACATTCAGATGCTGGTATCTGTGTGTGGGTGCTGGAACTAATACCCAGAGGACACCAAGGAATGAGTGTGTGTATACATGTGTGTGTTTCCAAATTGCCCATTAAAATGTTGGAAGTGCCTACTCAAAGATGCACACTCTCTTCTAAATGATCTCGTTCTCTTTAAACACGAGTAAGGAATATCATGCCCGTATCACTTTTGAAATGAAACAAAAATGAGACGTAGAACAATTGTAGATAATTAAGATGACTGCTAACATAAAATTATACTCCAAAATGTGCATGCTTTTGGCCCAGCACGAGCAGCCTCCTGCAGCGACCACCCAGTTGTAGAGCAGACATTCGTGATTCAGCTGTCATCGCCAGATACTGGAAGCCGCCAGACACCCATCAGAAGGGAACTGGCTCGATTACTCAGATGGCTGTGCCACAGCTTAGTCACAGTGAAGCAGAGCTGGGGGTGGGTGGCCGTGGGTGGCCTGGAGTGAGCTTGAAGGGTGTAGTCTGGGCTCAGCTGGAGCCCTCCAGAGTCAGGGCGGCTGAGGTCTGTAGTGCTTGCCTTGATGGGCTCCTGAGCCCTCCTCAGAGAATCCAGGGTCCCCATCCTTCTATCTCTGTTCTATTCTTTATCCTACTCCAGTTTTTCACGAAATCCTCCAGGCCCAAATTGGCAGAATTTGACTGGCACCCTGGGGTGCAGGCAGACACTCACATGAATGGGGATCCACCTTGCCTATTGTGGCTGACTCCACTTCTGCCTCCCTAGGTGGGGACTCTAGGAGGAACAGAGCAAGTATCAGGAAGCTGGAGTTTTGTGGCCTCTGTCTACCCCTCACTCCCGCCCTTTCTGGACCTCCTAGGGACTCTGCCTACTCCCCAGCTTCCTTTCTCTCCTGACACTTGTCCCCATCCCACGAGTGGTAATAGTGACTTACTCTAGTACTGAAATCAGTCAGTCTCTGTCACCTATTGAGGTCAGCTGGTCTTCACAAGACTGAGCTAAATCCCCCGCCCCCACATGCTAGACATTTTAGGGGTTCAGGAGTCACTAGTGATTTTCCTTTTAGGTTTTATGTCTTTCTTTTGCTTTATAAATTTTCTATAAAGAAGGCATTTTATACTAGAACTACACTAAAGTGTTACTTTACTATAAATGTATAATAGCAATAGTAACTCTCATTCATAGCTAGTAGGATGCAAATGGTAAACCTCCTCCTGAGTAGTTTGATGGCCTTTAAACTAAATGTATTTCTACCATACAATCTAGTAATCTCACTGCTTGTTATTTACCCAAAGGTGTGGAAAATATATGTCCATGTACAATCTGCCCACAAGTGGGTATAAGTTTTTTTCACAGCTCCCAAAACTTGGAAGCAATCAAGGTGTCTTTCAGTGAACAAGTGTTAAATAAATCCTGTCCATCCAACAAATGGATTGCTACCCAGCACCAGGAAGGAATGAGCTATGAAGCCAAGGAAAGTCATGGAGATTTGGGAGTGATGGCACATGACTGTAATCCCAGCTACTCAGGATGCCGAAGCAGGAAGATAGCAAGTTTGAACCCGGCCTAGGCACCTTACCAAGACCTTATTTTAAAATCAAGACCAAAGATGGCTGACGATGTAGCTCTGTGGCTGAATGTCTCTGGGTCAATTCATACTACAAGGAAAAAAAGATGCAGAAGAATCTTTTATGCATATTACTAAGCTAAAGAAGCTAATCTAAAAGGGATATATACTACATTATTCTAACTATATGACATTCCAGAAAAGGGGGGAAAACTAGGAAAACAGTAAAAAATAAAAACAAAACCAAAAAAAACCCACTAGTTGTTAGGCAGAGGGAGGGAGGGATGAACAGGCAGAGCCCGGAGAGATTTTTGGAGAGTAAAAACATTCAGTATGATACTATAATGGTGGATTCATGCCATTGTTATATTTTTGCCCAAACTTACATTTGTGCAATCTCAAGTGAACCCTCATGTAGAATGGGGACCACAGGTGGCCATGCTGTGTCAGTACAGGTTCACTGATGCTCACAAGTGCACCGACCCTTGGGAGAAGCTGGTAATGGCAGTGGGGGTGGGGAGGTAGGGCTGCCTGTTGGAAGGTAAGAAGCACCTGGGAAATCTCTGTCGCTTTTTGCTTGATTTTGCTGTAAACCTAAAACTGCACTAAAAAAAACAAAATCTATTAAAAATTTTTTTTAAATAAAAGGAAAAGTGAGGCTCTGGGTGGCAGATGGAGATGGGGTGGGAGGTGGTTCCTGGCCCAGAGTGAGAAACTGGGTGAGCTGAACTAGGGGAGGAGCAGGCCTCATCCAGCTGGTGCTGCCCTGCGCTTGGCCTGTGAGATCTTCTGGGACTGTGGATGTGCAGGCTGCCCCTGCTTGTCCCAGTGCTGCCAGAGAGCCTCTCCAGCACAGCAGGGGCTTGCAGATGTAGCTTTCTCTCCAGACCAGCAAGAGACTGCCTGAAGTTCCTGTGAGAGGAAGGTCCAAGTGGGAGTTTTCCCTTCAAAAGTTCTTTGGGAGCTAAAGCTGGGCAGTGCCCTTGGGAAGGAAGGGAGCAAAGAGGCAGGGCTCCCAAGTACACAGACACCCCACTGGAGCATCAGGGACCATGCTATAGGAAGCAGGAAGGGGCTGAGGAGAGACACAGTCAGAATAGGTGCAGTCAGGCAGTGACCTAAGTCAGTGTCCTCTCGCCTCACTGGGGTTATGGGGCTGCTTGGACTACTCATGGGATTCTCTGAGCTTTGCCATTTACATCTGAGCGAAAGGCTCAGAGCATCCTCTCAGAGTCCTAGGATGATGATGTCTATGCGAGAACCACATCTGCTAGCAGCTGTTCCCACCCTCTTGAACACTTGACTTCCTTTCCCCATGACTCTACAATCACCTAGCCTTTCCTTGATGTTGGCTAGGTATCGACTGCAAACAAGTGATTTGCCTTCTTCATTAGGTACGGAGTTAAGGAACCTGTCCTGGTGCCCTGGGAATTCCTGATGACTGTATAGTGCCGCCTAAGCAAGAGTCTTGCTAAGAATGGGAAAGCTGGTTTAACCTGGAGGTCAGGGGCCTCTGAGAAGCCTCTGGGAGCAGCCAAGCCTAGGCCAGCAGAGGAGAGGCTGAGCCAGGCCATCTGGGTGTAGGGGCAGAGTCCACAGCGTAGGATACCAGCCTGGTGTGTCAGGGCAGCATGCATTTCTCTTAGTGGAAATCCTTCTCTTTCAGCCACATTGTATTTGACTGGGGTGTTTTTCTTGGCTGTAAGGAACAAGATTAGTTGCACGCTTTGTAATTTTTGGTATTGAAGGTATTTTTAACAAATGCAGTCAGTATCGTGGGAACATCCTGGAGTTGCTGGCATGTCTGTAGTCTAAAATCAACCCCATTCCCACCCCCAGCCTTCTTCTCTGAAGACGGAGTCGCTCAATGAGATGTCTATTTTTGTTCACTTAGATTTATAGTTGAAACATGGGTAAAACTGAGGAAACTGGCTAATTCTTCTTCTGATAATTTGTGATACGTGACAGCAAAGTACAGGATTCAAAGGGCCAGAATTCACAGTATGTTCCAGGCAGGGAAAGTTGGGAGCCAGAAACGTCCTAGGAAAAAGTGACCCCTCTCTTCCACCTGGCTGTTCACTCCAGAGGGGAGCAGGCAAAGGAAAGATGAAATGCACTTGGAAACATTCATGTAAAAAGACGTTAGTTTTCCATTTCATACAGCCAACACTACAAACTTAGTGGTTTAGGATAACAAGTGCTATTGCATGGATACGGAGTGTCACCCAAAGGCACATGTGTTGAAGTTTGGATCCTCAGCCTGTGGTGTTACTGGAAGTGGTGGGACTTTCCAGAGGTACCGCTTAATACTAGAAAGTTAGGTTGCTGAGGATATGACTTAGAAGGAGATATTAGGATCCCAGCCCCTGTTCTACCTTTTTATGATTCATTGATCCCATGAGATAAGCAATTTTGTGTACCACAAGTCCCTGCCATGATGTACTGCTTCTATACAGGCCCAAGTGACCATGGACTGAAACCTCTGAAGCTATAAGTCAAAAATAACATACCTTTTCATCCTTTTTCTCCTCCCCTTTTTTGGCTATGATGGAGAGTACTCTAACATTGAGGAATATTACAAGCTTCCTTCTTTTTACTTTTATTTTGAGACAGAATCTCATTAATTTTCCCAGAATGGCCTCCAGCTTGTGATCTTGCTGGCTCAGTCTCCAGAGTGGCTGGGAGACTGGTAGTACATGGCTTGTACTACCATGCTTAACTTTTCCTTCCTTTTAATTATTTCAGTTATTTTGCCATAAAAACAATCTGCTAACAATGATTTACACAATGTTAATGATCTCACAGTTTCTGTGAGTAAAGAATTCATGAGCAAATGTTTGGCTTTTTTTTTTTTTTGCAGATAACTTTTAATGTTCTGAAGCACAGTAGAGAAACTATGACGGTTAATTGTGTACTTCAAATAAGACAGGATTTTGAATACTAAATATTTCAGTTGATGGATATGCTGATTAACCTGATGAGCATTACACATTAGATAGATGGTAGATAGATAGATACCACAGTATATGTACAATAATTATATGTCAACATTTTAAAAAGTTTTTAAAGAAACTGGCAAATGGCTTAGCTGAAGCCCCTGTTTTCAGGTCTCTGAGGAGGCTATAAAGTGTTGGCCAGGACTGTGATCTCATCCAAAGGCTTGGCTGGATGAGGTTCCACTTCCAAGGTCACTCATATGTTGTTGGCAGGAACCATTTCCTCTGAGATGCTGAATCAAGCCCCAATTCCTGGCTGCCTGAGGGTGAGGCTGCCCTTGGCTGATTGCTACATGGGTCTCCCGAGTCGGCAACTTGGTATATCAGAGCCTACGGCGAGAGAGTCTAAGGGGAACCTAAGCTTGTATCACATCCTCAATGCTGCTAAATTCTGTTAGTTAGAAAGTTACTCAAGGGGGCTGGAGATATAGCTCAGTGCATAAGTGCCTGCCTGGAAAGTACAAAGTCTTGAGTTTGATTCCTGGTACAAAAAAGAAAAAGAAAAAGAAAGAAAGTTATTCAAGACGTAGAGATCTTTTAAGGCTGTGCATATTAGGATGAGATCTAAAGTCATCTTAGGTGCACTCACCCTGAACACATATAAAAATAGTCATGCTGTGGCTAAGATGTGGCAGATGAGAGTGCATCCATGTATGGTGACCCTGACACACCAGGAAAATAAGTAGCACAGTCTTTCCAAAAAGGTGCTTTGGTTTCTGGTCCAGGAAGGGAGGACCAGGGTGAGCTTCTGACTTGAGACCCTTTACCAATCCTCTCAACTGCTCTGACCCTCAGTCTCCTCTTCTTTAGAACAGGGATAATGGCAACCACTGTGCTGTTTTGTGACTTTGGGGGATTAGGTGTGACGAGTATTAAAGAGCTGGCTGTGACATCTCACTCATAGTGGCACTTAGAAATTTTTCATGAGTGAGTTTCCTGTTGGCCCTATGGGGACTATTATGATCCAAATGTTAATACCCCCACACACAAATTGATATTTAAATGTAAAACCCAAGGTGATAGTTTTAACAGGTAAGGTTTTTGAGAGGTAATTCAGAACTGAGGGCTCTGCTCTTACGAACACGATTGGTACTTTTAAAAGAGAGGCTCTGAGTACTTGGTTAGCCTCCCTTATGAGAATTCAGAGAGGAGGCACCATCACTGAAGCAGGATGAATTTTACTAGTCACTGAATCTCCGGCCACGTTGACCTTGGACTTTGCAGCCTCTGTAACTGTGAGCAGTAAGTTTCCACAGTCTCAGACATTTTGTTACAGCACCACAAACTAAGATAGGGGCAGAATTCTATTTGGAGGCTTTGGTAGCAAAACTGAAATCCATCCCAGACCGTGGGGAGTAGGGAAGTCAGAGCACTTGCCTGAACGTGGGCCTCTTATTCTGTGGAATAAGGCACCCATCAAGCTCTCCGGGACTGATGACTGAGGCTGCAAGAGGTAGACCATCCAGATGAGGAAGGAATGAAAACATTGCTCTGGTTTCTATTATGAAAGAAATGTTTTTCCTAGCACCGAAAAAGAAAAAGATATAAACCTTGAGGCGAAAGTTTTATGGGATCGTAACAGTGAGGCTGGTGCCATCCCACCACTCAGCGGGGCTGGCCTGGTGTGTCAGGGTCACCATACATGGATGCACTCTCATCTGCCATAACTGAGTTCACCTGGACCAGTCGGTTTGAAACAGCAGGGTGGGGTGCCAGACAGGACAGGCTGAAAGTGCCCTATGGATGACTCTGAAATACATCCTGGTTATGACATATCCAGAATACACAGTGTCCTATGGGTGAACTCGATGTGGTGACATCTGGTCATCAGCGGTTTCTAGGTTACTCAAAGTTCTTCTCACTCGGTGCCCTTTGCCTGCTGTGCAGAGCTGCCCTCATCAGACTGGTATAAGCCCATGCACACCTCTCCCTCTGCATTTGCAGGCTTACACATTTACAATACGGTTTGGGGTTGCTTGTTTTTATATAAATAGCATCACACCACACATGGCATGTTGTGGCTTCCAGTGTTCTACTTTGATCCATCTTGGTATCTTCCATGACCAAGCATGTGGCTGGCCCACATTCTTTGCTTTGTTTCATTATGTTTGGAACTGCAGACACACAATTTTCCTTGGCTTTTCCCCATTTGTAGGCATTTGTATTGCATCCAGACAGTCTTACACACAAAATGCCACCGAAGTTGTCTTTGTTTCCTTTCTTGTGCAAACAGCAGTGTGCTTCTGTAGAGAAGAAAGTCAGGAAGCAGGTGGCGGGTCCCCAGGTTGCCTGTGTCATTGTACGCTTAACTGCGGTGTGTCTGAGTACCATTTGCCCATCATCTTTGCTATTATTCAATATTTCCAAACTTTCTAATGAGCACAAACAGGCAAAGAAGCCTCTGGCAGTGGACAGAAGTGTTCAACTCTACAGTCATCTACTCCCGAGCCAGACAAAGACTCATGGAGCGACACTGACAGCCAGTGGAGCCTGTTTTGCTCCTCACAGTTTGCCAGAAACTGAACGAATGAGTTTTGCAAAAGAGAAAACATTTATTCACAAGGTAGTAAAACATGAGGAGGTGGGAGCTGCCCTCCTGAAGACAGCACTTAGGAGTATTCATGAGACAAATAAGCAAGAGAGTCACAGCAGTGGGGCAAGGTGGTTGGCAGGTAAAGAATAGGGAAGATTGTGCATGCACAATTGTATTTCATAGCTCTCCATAGGAAGTATGCTCAGGAAGTGGTAGCATAAACATACTCTGAGGATGGAATTTGGGATGTTCTGACAACAAAATGTCACGTGTAAGCCACTTGCACAGGCCCAAGTGAACCAGTTAGTGGTTCCAACTGGTTTGAGTTACTTCCTCTCCAAAAAACAATTTATACTGCCTTTACCGTGGCTATCTGTCTGTCAGAGGTATTGTTTTCAGCAAAGCTACTCAAATCCATTATCTCCAAAACTTTTTTGGTGGTAGTGCTGGGGATATAAGTTCAGCCTCCAACATAGTAGGCAAGCACTTTGCAACTGAGCTACATCTGTACCATAGAGGTAGTGAAAAAGCAAATATCTAAATGCAAATGAAGCTAGGGTTCACTCACCAGCAGTCACCGGGACCCAGAAGAGTCCTTCACCATGGCTTTTCAGGTGTTTCTTCCACACAGTACAGTTTCTTAGCTTAGTGGACAGTGGGAGGCTTGCAGAGAATGTAAACAACAGAACCCAGGCCCATAGTAAGAAATAGCTAAACTACAAAGCAGTTAAGAAGCCGCAAGGTTTCTTTTCACTGCATAGAGTAAAATGTAAGAAATGAGAAATGATTTAAAGATTTAGAGATGGAATTCATAATTAAAAGGGGAGCAGACAGTATGGATTTGGAAAACCACATCCTGGCTCCGTAAAACAATGAAATAGCAGAACACAAGGGTGTGGATAGGCCATGTTTGCTTAGGAGATTAAGGTGGATAGAAGGGAGTTGAGTGCCAGTCACCAAGTCAATGGGAGAAAGACATCAAAAGCATTTCAGGGGTCTTTGAGGCTCCTCCCTTCCCAGGCACAGAGAGCTAGGTCTTTGCAGGTAGAGTGGTTAGAGTGGTTTGGAGAACACACAGCAGCCCCATCCATTCATAGTAAGTATGCTGTTCCTCACATTCTGGTGACACATTCCTTTGCTGTCCCAGTTGTGACTTCTGTGGGGCCCAGTGCAGCCCTAGCTAATGCTTGGAGGGAGGATGCTGGTGGTGATATGTGGAGGGGGTCCACATAGTGTCCACTGGGGCTTGCAGAATGCAAGAGCTATTGAGGACAGAAGAAATAAAGATAGATCAAAAAGAGAAAAATACATTATAATTTATAAATTGCAATTTTAAGAAAACTACAGCTTTGATACATAAAATTTCCCAATGTTACAACGTCTGAGTTTTCACTGCATGTCTAAGTTTTCCCAAGCCTTCTTTCTCCTAAATCCCTAAGGATCTTCAAGATACAGTGAGACCATAAACTTGGCCTGTGGTTTTCTTCTGACACTGTAGGTCCACAAATTCAAAAGACTTCCACTCTCAAAGAAACAGTACAATTAATTGGGTATCATATTTCCAAACTTCACACACATATAGTTTTGTGTTTTAATATTGTTGATAAAGCTAGTTTGCTTTAGCTCACCAAAAAGCAACTTGACCATAAGGAAGCAGACACTTGGCAAATGTAAATAACAGGAGAGAAAAAATCCCAGGTCATGCATCTTGAGGATATCCCGAGACCACACAAACACCTCAACACAAGGCCATAGTAATACATCGCACCCTCAAGTGCCGCGTACCTTTCTATGTACTTCTTCGATTCTGCCTAATAAATCTGCCTATGTGTCTCACTGATGAGTTCTACAATTCTTTGTGAAAAGTCAAGCATCTAAAGGGCTAAGTTTAGTTCCCAACTTCTTTTTAGGAGATGCTGTTTGGACCCCATTTAGTGACATTATGAGGCACAGCTTGCTCCACCTAGATTCCCAAGCATTGTAAACAGCCTGAGAGCCCAGAGACCTGTTACTGAGCCAGGACACTGCTGGTCTCCTCTATGGCAATGCCTGATAGAGCTGTGGGACTAAGGCTCCCCTGGAGACCCCAGAACTGAGGTTGCCGTGAGCATGGAATACCAGCCTGGGAGAGCCACAGCCACCTCAGAGCTGCCGTATGGGCCAAGTCTACAAAACCATAAAGGTGGTACTGTCCAAGGCCTTGGGGATCCAATTCCTATTTCAGGGTCCAGGAAGCAGGACAACAAGTCAAGAAAGATGATTTAGAAGTTAAATATTTACTGTTATTTAATCTGTTGGCTTTTGGACTTCCTTGGAGCCAGGTATCCCTTCTATCTCTCTCTTTTGGAAGGGATGTGTCTGTCCCACGCCTGCCCTACCACTGGGTTTCAGAAGTACATCACTGTTTGATTTCACAAGCTCATAATGGAAGGAGAATTTGCCTCAAGATAACCATACCTCAGGTCTTATCATATCTGATTTAGATGAGACTTTAGACCCTAGAGTTGCCACTGGAATAAATTAAGACTTTTGGGGGGTTTGAGGCGTGGGATTGTTATGGGAACCAGGTTCTTGAGTCCAGAAGAGACAGAAGCCAGACCTGACATAGAGTAATAGAAGCACAGGCAAGGCTTTTGCTGGGACTTCTGCTTGACCAAGAAGGGAGTTGCAGCTCTGACGAAGAGTGAAGCCAGTAGCTCTCTGAATAAAAGAAAGAAGGTAGATAATATAGGGAAAGTTCCTCCTAAAACTCCCATCCAGATGACAATGTACAATGTATATACCATCGTTCCCCTCTGACTGACATGTTTTGAAATGTTGTTTTAGTTTTGCTTCCTCTCCTTAAAATAAAATGCATTTGGAAACAAACAACCAAAAAAAACCCCTCCCATCCAGATTCTTGATGCACACGGGAGCTCATAGAAAGTGCTGACTCCTAATTGGTCAGTGTCCGAGCCAGGTGAGGCAGTGCATTATTCAGCTTTGACTATGGGGTTAGGCAGGGCTTCAGGAGACTGAAGCTTGCCTGGATCTGTGTTAATAGGATGCATTTACGATGGTGGTGTTTTTAACTCAAAGGCTGCATATGAGCCCCAGGACCCCATCTATGTCCTTATCTGGTTCTGCTGTGAAAATGCAAAACAGACCCCTCCCCAGCATTGATTTTTCGGCCCTATTTTAGGTGATTCCTGACTATCTCAGGATGAATATATTTTTTTCATGGCAAAGGATGTGAGTTTGGGGGCACCAGAGGTGCATTCTATGGTTTGAGTGTCCCCTCCAAAATTCATGTTGAAATTTATTTGCTGTTGCTACAGTATTAAGAAGTGGAGTCTTGGGCCTGGGGATTTAGCTCAGCAGCATAAGCTCCTTCCCTGCAAGTGTGCGGTCGTGAGTTCGATCCCTGGTACTGATAAAAACGAAAAAGACCAAAAAAAAAAGAAGTGGAGTCTTCAAGAAATGATTAGGCTGTGAGGGCTCTTCCCTCCTCGTGAATGCTAACATCTCAGATAAGGGTTTGCCTCTTCTTGTTCTCACTAACACACACACACACACACACACACACACACACACACACACACACACACAATCACACACAGATGCATTCCCTTTACTCTGCAACTCTTCCACTGTGAGAGGGTATAGAAAAATACCCTAACCAGGTACCCACAGCACAATCTTAAACTTTCAGCCTCCAGAACTGTGAGCCAATACATCTCTGTTCATTCTAAATTTCCCAGGCTGTGGGATTCTGTTACAAGAGCACAAAGCAGACCAGGACAGCATCCTCACACTTCATCAGCCCTGACACTGACTAACACAGGATCTTCTGCCAGGTAAGAAATCTGTCCGCTGTTCAATAGAATCAGTCTTATGTTCCCAGAACCCCTAGCTGAAGGCAGGATGCTGAGGGAAAGCTCTTTTCTGCCAGAGGTCTGGACTCCAGAAATGTCTGCAGAACACCTGGGCAGAGTTGGGGTTGAGTCCAACCATCCTCTGAGCAGCCAATCTACCTATTGTGGATTGCTTGTGCCCTCCCAAAATCCCCATGTTGAAAACTAATCCCTAATGTGATAATATGAAGAGGTGAGGTCCTTGGGAGATGTTAGTTCATGAGGGCAAAGCATTCCTGAATGACATTTTTAAAAAGGACCCCATAGAGTTCTCCCCATTCTCTGGGAAGTAAGGATTTACTAAGAAGCCAGCCACTGCAGCCAGAACATGACCTCACCAGACTCTGACCATATGACACTCTGCTGTCCTGCTTCTGGCCCCATGACTGTGAGAAGTGAATTTCTGCTGTTGAAGCTACCTAGTTAATGACATTTTGATAGGGAAGCCCAGATGGACTAAAATGCAGATCCTCTCTAAGCTTAGGTGGGCTGAGTACCTGGTAAGTGACACTCAGCTCTGACAGTCTATATTCTCAGAGTATTCTAGGAAATTGGATATTCTACCTGAACAGCTAATCTCTAAAACAGGCTGGGATCCCCTTTGTGTCACAGAACCTTGGAGTGGTTTTCTAGAAAATACTCATAGTATTTCCCCTCATCCATGAATGGTAAACTTCTAGATGTTCCAAGATTCTTGCAGTTGTCAGCAGTACAAAATCCCATGCAGACCATGGCATGCATATATATATATATATATATATATATATATATATATATATACCCATGATACAGTATACATAAGAATTAGGCACAGTGAAAGATTAACCAACTGTTAGTAAAATAAAAACAATTGGAACTGAGGGGTATAGCTCAGTGGTAGTATGTGTTCAGCATGCAGGAGGCCCTGAGTTACGTCTCCCAGAAAGAGGAGGAGGGAGGGAATGACAATAGCATACTATAATAGAAGCTATTTAAGGGGTTGGGGATTTAGCTCAGCAGGCATAAGCACCTGCCTTAAGCAGGCGGTCATGAGTTCAATCCCCGGTACCGATAAAAAGAGGAAAAAAAAAAAAAAAAAAGAAGCTATTTAAAGCTTACTTTTATACTATAAATTGGTTAGTGTTTTGGGGCTGAGGTTGATTAGGTGACTGAAATCACAGAAAATGGAAGTGTAAATAAGGGGAACTCAGACACTAGGACTGTGTGTACCTTTACTCCTTCCTGCTGTTTTAGTCTATCTCCAGTTTCCATCCCAGAGAACTCTCCCCACAAGGCTAGTGGCACACATCCCTGGCCAGGTCCCCAGCCTGTTTCTACTGAGGTCCTGCCACCAGGAGGCAGTGTGGCCTGAAAGAGGCCACAGTCCCTGGAGCTGTGAGTGCCAGTCACTACCTTTTATCCAAGGAGTAGATTCTCTCCAAGGCCCAGGAGGCCACTTAGAACATTAGATTTTCCATTGTTGCAATCACCTAAGAGACCAAAGAACTTCCAGGTAACTACTGATGGAGAGGTGGCCAGAAAAAGTCTATGTAGATTTCCAAGCCTACCCACAGAGACTGCTAGAACTTGTTGCCTACGAATCACCCAGAGGAAATTGTTTTTTTAAAAAAATGCCAGGTGCACATCTGTAATCCCAACTACTCAGATGGCTGAGGCAAGAGGATTGCAAGTTTAAGACCAGCCTGGGCAACTTTGTGAGATCTTGTTTCAAAATAAATTTTTAAAAAGATCTGGGGATATAGCTCAGTGGTACATCACTTGCTTTGCATGTGCAAGGCCCTAGGTTCAATCCTCAGTACCAAAACAAGCGAACACAAGAGAAAATCCCTGAAAGTTGGAGAGAAGGCAGATGGTCTGGGGACTGAGTACCTGAGGAACAGCATGGTGGTGAGCTCTGTGGGCTTTCTTTTTGCCTCTTGTATCTCACCTCTGGAGCTGAAGATGCCAGCAATTTGAAAATGCCAACAGATAGAGACAAAAACAGCACTAACAAAATTCTGCACTGTTTTGCCAAAGGACCAGCAAGGTAACAGACTCATGGACAATGACTACTCTGCTTTAGCCAGTGCCACTGAAAACACCCATCCATGCCACTGTGGTGGAGGGGGAGTCCACACGCTCACACTTGTGGAGCCATAGCAAGGTATCAGGGAGGCCATGTGGGGAGCTGGGCCTGCCACCCCTGCTGCTGGTAACAAGAACTCTCCATGGTGACACAATGTGAGTTTGCCCTGCAGTGGTGTGGCTGTGGTCTGTTCTCCAAGAGTTCAGTTGGGGGGAGGGGGGTGTAATGGAATCCTTAAGGAGTAGAGCCTGGCATGGGGGTCTTTAGATCACTGGGAACACTGTCTTCAGAAGGATCTCAGGTGGTTCTCATGGGATCCCAGATAGTTCCCATGAAAGAAAGTTCTCATAAAAAGCAAAACTGCCCCTTTGTCATTCTTGCTTCATGTATTTCCACGTGATCTCTCCTTCTCATACATGGAATGATGTCATCCACCAAGAAGTGATGCAGCTAGGGAGGCCCTCATCAGAACCAGCACCATGCTGTTTGGATTTTTAGTTTCCCAAACTGTGAGCTGAATAAATTTCTTTTCTTCACAACGTTAACTTGCCGCAGGGATTTATTATAGTATCAAAAAGTGTAAGATATGCTTCCAGTAATGAGAACCCTCGCTGAGGGCTTCTTGGAGGAGGCAGAGCAAGAGGTAGGACTTTTACCACTACTGATGGCAACGAGGCCACCAGCACACAGTATCAGGGAGGCTAGGTTGAGAGTCAGTGCCAAGCCCAAAGGAAAGAGGAAAAGATTTCCCCCTGGGTATAAATGGAGACCAATAGGGACCCTAGACTGTATTCTACCTTGTAATAAACAAGGCTCCAGAGCAGCATCAGAAACACACACACACACACACACACACACACACACACACACATTTTTTAAAAAGGGGCACAAAGACACATTCTGAGATAATAATGTGTTTATTTCCTTGACCAGGCTGATTGCATCATCCTTGGGGATCCTTTAGGATTTGGTTGAGTCCAAGACTCCTCAAAGTCATTTTTACACAGGATCCACGTGCATCTTCCTATGCTCTTTAAGTTATAATACCTAATATAATGTAACTGCTAGGTAAATCCTTGCCATACTATATTGTTTAGGGATAATTAAAATAGAAAAGTTAGTGCAATTCAAAACTGAAGCATTTTTTTTCCAAATCTGTGGTTGGTTAAATCCATGCTGTATCACTTGTAGACAAATGTCTAAATTCACTGAATTGTCCACTTTAAACATATGCAATTTTTTGTATAATAATTATATCTCAACAAAGATATTTTTAAAAACTATACCAGGAAATTTAGATAAGATCCAGAGTATCAGATCATGAAAGTTTTCAGGTTTCAATAGAAAATACTTCATTTCCAAATAGATAGTTCTTGTGATGAAACTGTTGAATGAAACATGGTGAATCAGGACAATCAATAAGATGCCACCACTGAAGTGAGAGATGTCAGAACCATCCAACAACAATTTTAAAGCAGACATAATAAAATGCTTCAAAAATCAAAAGTGCAATAACTAAAATATAAACTTACTGGATGAATTCAAGAGCAGAAAGGGAGGAAAAGAAGCAGGGGAAGAAATCAGCAAACCTGAAGACTGACCAGTACAGATTACCCAGTGTGTGCAACACAGAAAAACTAGGGGAGAAGAGGAGGAGAAGGAGCAAAAAGAGGAGACAGAGGAGGAGAGGAGGAGGAGATGGAGGAAGAGGAAGAGGAGGAAGAGGAGGAAGGTCACCATCTCAGTAACCTGTGAGGCTACAATAAAAAGCTAACATTTGTGTCATCGGTATTTTGGAAGGAGATGAGAGCAAGCAGGGCTGGTGACATGCTCAAAGAAATAATGCACCCCATCAATGTTTGGCAACAGGTATCAGCCCTCAGATATAAAAACATGAGTGAACCCCAAACAAAGTAAGCACAGAGAAAAATGCCTAACAAGGTACATGACAAGTAACTGTCTAGCAACAAAAGACAAAGAAAACATCTTAAATATGTTCTGTGAAGGAAACACCATCCCTATAGAGCAAAACAATTTGCATTACAGCAGAGTCCTCTTCAGAAATGATGGGGACTAGGAGGACGTATCAAAATATTTCTCAAATGCTAAAAGAACCATCACCTCAGGATCCCATACCCAGTTAAAATACAGGAGTGAAGGTGAAATCAAGACATTCTCAAATGAAGGAAAAACAGAGAAATTTGTTGCCAAAAGACCTACCCAAAAGTAATGGCTGAAAAAAATTATCTTAGCAGAAAGGAAACAAGGAAGGCAGGATTAGGGCTGGGGATTTAGCTCAGTGGCATAAATGCCTATCTGGCAAGCGTGAGGTTGAGAGTTTGATCCCTGGTACCACCAAAAAAAAAAAAAAAAAAAAAAGGCAGGATAAAATGAGCATAAAAGTAAAAACAAGTAGCAGGCGTGCACTGGCATTTCACCTGCAGTCCCAGCTACTCGAGATATTGAGGCGGTGTGGATCATAAATCTGAAGCTAGTCTGAACAACTTAGTAAGACTGTTTCAAAATAAAGAATTAAAAAGGGTTGGGATGTAGCTGAGTGGTGGAGCACTTTCTTAGATGTATAAAGCCCTGGGTTCAATCCCAAGTACTGAAAAAAAAAAGTAAACAGTAGGCTCGACTTTTCTATGTTGTTTGATAGCTGAAACAAAAATAAATAGCATTGCTTAATGTGGCTCTAAATATGTGTAGAGGAAAGACTTAAAACAATTATATAGTCACATACCACATAACAGACTGAAAGCTCTGGAATCATGAGCCAAAATAAACCTCTCCTCCTTAATAGATCCTCTCAGATTTTTTTTCACAGTAGTAGAGAGCTAACACAATTACTCATACTTTTGTAATGATGCTGGTAAAGACAAATCCACTGCAATGCAGCTGTATAACATCCAATTATTATGATACATAATACTAATGACAATGTTGCTAGTTTTACTATCCTATACTGTACTGTACTATACTATACTATACTATACTATACTATAGATACTTATCCATCACTCTTGCCACTTTCTGAAGCAGTTCTGGAAATCTTCATAAGTGTCTTTACAAGATATGATCAAAAATATGGTGAATGCTGCTGCCAAGTGCCATCCAGCTAAAAGGCAGGCTTGTGAAAACACGACAGTATGTTTTCTCCCATCTCAGCCACTTGGCACGTGTACCTTTGTGATTCTTCCTCAAACTTAAAATGACCATAAAAGATAAATGTTTTGAGTTTATTCAGGACATTGAGGCAGCCACAACAGTACAGCTAAAGACACTCATGAAAGAAGACTTCTAGAACTGCTTCAGAAAATGGTGAGAATGATGGGTGCGTTCAAAATGAGGGGGAATATTTTAAAAATATAGTTAAAAAGTTCTCTTTTTTTACCATATTTTTAAAAATGCAAACCCACACCAGATTTTCCAGTAACACCTTATACATTTATACTTAGTGTATATTCTACATACTTACATTTTTTAATGTGCTGTAAAGCAGTATGCCATGCTACACCAGCAGCAGCTGTATATCCCTCACCACTTGCTTATATCAAGAATCCACACCAAGTAACGGACACAGACCATCCAGGCTTGTGTGAGTACATGAGAGTGTGCACACAGCAAAATCACCTCATGACACGTTTCTCAGAATTTACCATGTTGTTAAGCAACACATGAATGTATTACAAATAGGGGCAGGAAAAGGAATATAAGAGGTGAGATTTCTACACTTAAACTGATACAGTGACAATACTAGTAGCTTGTGGTAACGTGGTAATGATGCAGAACGTCCACTAGGAAAACCTACACAGGGGCTGCACTAAAAAACACTATCACTAAATCAAATGGAATTTTAAAAACTGTTCAACCTATAGAAAAGCAGAAAAAAGAAAATAGAAGCAAAAAAACCCAGAGAGGACAAACAGAAAACCAAACAAGATAAAATGACAAAATTATACACTAACATCTGTAATTACATTAAATGTAAATTGTCCAGATTCACTAATTAAAAGACAGAGTCTGGCAAAAATGGATTTTAAAATGCGCCTCAACTGTGTGATACCTACAAGAAATTCACTTCAAGATGTTTTGTGTAAACATTAATCAAAGGCAAGCAGGAATGGCTGTATTAGTGCTTTAGGGTAAAGAAAATAGCCAGAAAAAGAGACATATAATATTAAGAGTCGACCCAACAGGAATACAGAGAAATCCTAAATGTGCATAATCCAACAAAAAGAACTGTAAAATATATAAAGCAAAAGTGACAGAATTGAAAAGAGAAATAGACAGGTTCAAAACTGTTGCAGACTTCAACACTCTGTCTCAGTAATACAACATCTAGACAGAAAATTAGCAAGGAAATAAGGACACAACCACACTATTGACCATGAAGACCTAGTTGGCATTTATTGAACATTTTATTTCCACATCAGCAGAGCATATACATCCTTGCTTACTGCCCATAACATCCTCTAACATATCTGTAGACCATATCCTGGGCTGTAAAACAGATCTCAAAAATTTTAAAAAATTGAAATCACACAGAGTAGGTTATTCAAACACAATAAATTCGAAGTAGAAACCAATAACAGAAATATAGTAGAACAATCTTCAGGTACTTATAAATTAAATATCATACATAATATCTGTGGGTAAACTGAACATGGTGGTACATGCCTCTAATCCCAGCATTCTGGAGGCCGAGGGAGGAGGATCACGAGTTCAAGCCCAGCATGGTCAACACAGTGACTTAGAGAGACCCTGATACAAAATTAAAGTGGGTGTGATGTAGCTTAGCATGAAGACCCTGGGTTCAGTCCCTGGTACTGAAAAGAAAGAAAAAAAAGGAAAAAAAGAAAACTGTGGGTAAGAGAAATCTCAAGAGAAATTTTAAAGCTGCATTGAACTGAATAATGATGAAATAGAACGTCAAAACTTATGAGACACAGAAAAAGTAGTACTTGGGGGAAAATGTGTAGCATTAAACACATATGTAAGAAGAAAAGCCTCAAATTATCTACGTACAAACCTCAAGATGGTAGGAAAAGAAGGTAACTTCATGTAAGCTGTAGGAGGAAAATAAAGATAAGAGCCCACATCGATGAAACTGGCAATGAAAAACGAAGACAATAAATGACAAAAGTGCTGGCTCTTAGAAAAGATCAATAATATTGACAAGGCTTTAGCAGTACCAACCTGAAAGAAGACACAAATCACTGCCATCAGGAATGAAATGTGATCTCATTGTGACCTTAAACTATACACGTAAAGTTGACAATATAGATGAAATAAACCAATTCTTTGGAAAATACAAAGCATCACAATTCACCCAGTATTAAAAAGATAATTTGAAGAGCTGTATCAAGGAAATTTAATTATGCATCTTAAAACTCCCAAAAGAGAAATCTCCAGGCTCCTTTAATTGGGGAACTCTACCAAATCTTTTTAAAGTTAGAATTCACTACTTCTCCTCTAGAAAATAGAAGGAACATGTCCTAACGTGTTTGAGGCAGCTAAAATTATGTTGATGCGCAAACCAACTAAACATAGCACAAAAATGGAAAATCATAGAACAATACCTAAAAATTTAACACAACAGAATAGAATTCAGCAATGTGTAAAAATAATTACATATTTTCATGCATGTAACACCATGACTAGGTGATGTTATTCTTGGCATGAAGGATGCTAAACATTTCAAAAAGCAGTTAGCATAATCCACCAAATTAACAGGTAAAAGAATAATCAGATTATCAATTGATGCAGCAAAAGCATTCAATAGAGTTTTCAATATTCAGTCATGATAAAAAAAATTTAAAAATAGAAATAAAGGAGAAATTTTGTCAACTGGATGAAGAACATCTCCAAAATATTTATAGTTATATAACACTAAATCGTGAAAATTAAATGCTTTTCCCCCAAGACGGGGCACAAGACAAGGAGACCTGCTCTTACCTCTCTTGTTCAGCAGAGCCCTGGATGTTCTAATGAGTGCACTAAGGCAAGGAAAGAAAGTGAAAAGGCACACAGAGAGGAAAGAAAGAACTAAGAGTGTCTTGTGAGTAGTTAAAAAAAATAAACTACTCCAATTTAGATTCATTTGCTCCTACTTTACACTCAGGAGACAGATTGCTTCCAACCCAAAAGGTCTGGGGACTTCTTCCCAGCAGCAAGCAACCAATTCTGCAGCAGACACTAGCCAAGTGTCTTCTAATCTAGTCCACTTCTGACGCTATCTACTTGGAGATAGCATCAGATCCCACAGGCTGAGGGCTCAGTCCCCAAGACTGTCCTCCCACACGCATACCTCAGATGCCAATGGCAAACCCGGGTTGTTTTTCCTGTATTTCTGACCTGCTGGCTAGGAATCAAGGTTCCCACAGCCCCTGCCTCTGGTTAAGTCAATTTGCTTGAGCAGTCCACAAAACTCAGAGTGACATTTCGCTGACCAGTTTATCATTCAGGATAACACGGAGGGCACTAATGAGGAGGTGTACAGGATGAGGCATCTAGAAGGGATGTGGCGCTTCTGTGCCTTCTGGACAGTGACCCTGCAGGAACCTGTCTGTGTTCAGCTACCCAGCAGCTCTCTGAACCCCATCCGTGTGGATTTTATGGCCATCTAATGCTAATAGACTGGATAGAGAAATCCAGCAGGCCTTTTTGGCCTCTCGGGGCAGCATTCCTTCTTCCTGCATAAGAGGAAGGACCCCTTTTGAAATGAGGGTCTGATCATCTAGAAATTCTAGTTTCTATGGCCTGCCTTGGGAGAAAAAGGAGCAGGTTGAAAGAGAGGAGAGGGAAAGAAAGTGAAAGAGGGAAAGAGAGAGAAAGAGGGAAAGAGAAGAGGACCACAGAGAGACAATGAAGAGACAGAGAGAGATTGAGTGACTTTGTTTTCTGAGGCCTAAAGCACCCCCGCATTAGGCTAGATGCTTCGGAAATAACAAAACTTATGAGAGAAATAAGCAAGGGACTATGGATGAAAAGCAAAATATGTATCATAGTATCACATCTGTTGCAGGTCACATGACTATCTACATAGAAAAGCCCGAGGAAAGCTGGGCATGGTGGTGCACACCTGTAGTCCAGCTACTCAGGAGGCCAAAGCAGGAAGATCACAAGTTCAAGGGCAGCCTGGGCAACTTACTGACTCTACTGCAAAATAAAAAATAAAAAGAATTGGGGATGTAGTTCAGTGGTAGAGCACTTGCCTTGCTTGTGTGAGGCCCTAGATTCAATCCCTCTATCATTAAGAAAGAAAGGAAGGAAGAATGTCAACCAGTTTGAAGGAATTTATCAAAAATCCTCCTAGAACTAAGTGAGTTTGTTAAGACTGTAGAATATAAGATAAACTTTTGAAACTCAATTATGTTTTTATATGTCCACAAACACATGGACACTAAAATTTAAAAAAAGCAACATCATTCAAAATTTCTCAAAAAATGAAATATTTAGGTATAAATCTTAAAAAATGATACAGAATTTGAATACTGAAAACCACAATACCAATGGGAAAAAATGAATAAATTTTTTTTATTGGTACAACAACTTAGATGAATCTCCAGAGAATTACGCTGAGTGAAAAAAGCCAGTTCCCCAAGATTCCACGCTATATGATTCCATTTCTATTTATATAACATTGTTGAAATTTTTTAAATACAGAAATAGAGGACAGAATGGCTGTTGCTGGAGGTTAAAAGGTGGGGGTGCAGGCAGGAGAAAAAGGGACGCAACCCTGGAAGGGAAGGCAGGGAGGGAGGCTGTGTTGTTGGAACTATCCTGGTCATGACTGTCCCAGTGTCAGCATCTGGGTTGTGACGTCCTACAGTTTTAGAAGATGTCACTGTTTGGAAAAGCTGGGCAAAGGATACAAGGGACCTCTCTGTGCTGTTTCTTACAACTGCACATGACTCTATCATTATCCCAAAATAAAAAGTTCAATGAAAACTATTTTTAAAATACATAAAGGGCAGTAATGTGTAATTTGGTTCAGGCAGAACAAATCTGAATCGTGTGAGTCTGTCTAGCAAGAAACCAGCATCTGTATTTTTTAAAAAATTACAAAGTACATGGCCACCCTCAGGGAGCTCCATTAGGAAGAAGTCCAAAAGCAGAACCCAGACATTACTTTGGAAAAGCTTTCTTTTTTTCTTTTGAGACAAGGTCTTGGGCCAGGGATGTAGCTCAGCAGTACAGTGCCTGCCTGGCAAGCACAAGGTTGTGTTTGATCCCCCTTACAAAAAAACAAGAGGAAGGAGAAGGAGGAGAAGGAGAAGAAGAAGTCAGGGTTTTACTATGCAGTTCAGGCTGGCCTTGGACCCGTCATGTAGCCTAGCCTGGCCTTGAACTTGCAGCAAGACTCCTGCCTCAGCATCCAAAGTGCTGAGATTATAAATGTGTGCCACCACCCCTGGCTTGTAAAATTTTTTTAGGTCTAACCCACACTTTGAGGAGAAGGCTGTGGACCTGTATTCGTCTGCACTCAGTCTTTGCTCCTCCCTCCCACCCACATGTCCTCATGGCCCTCTCTGGGCCCCATACACAGGCCCCTTGCAATCTGTGAGCTTATATCCTTCTCTGAGAAGCTCACCCTCTTGCCTCAGCTTCCTCTCCTGGACCCACTTGGGGGCCTCGCAGAGCCCTCCTGACACTTGGCAAATGAGCTGTCTTCAGAGGTTCCTTATCTTATACAAGGGGCTTCAGGGTCATGGGCAACAGCTGAGTGCTCTCCTCCTGTGACAAGGACATGCCAGTGCAGCAGCCCATTTATCTTCTGCTCTCCATCCTCTCCTTGCTCTTTGTGGCTATCTTTGCCAAAGAAATGAATTGCAACACAGCTCTGTGTGTTTCTACACACCTAGGGTGGGGCTGGCCCTTGGCCAGCAGGAGAACCTGCTGGGGTGGCTGGGAGGTACTTCTAGTCCCAAGGCTGCACCCCCACCCACAGGCCACACCCTGTGCACCCCCTGGAGCTGGGTGGCTTGGGTGTGCATGGGAAGGGACCCCCAGGCAGAGGTGGGGGTCACAGCTGTAATACAGTCTTGGAGTCTGTAATTTATTACTTAATTTGTGGTCACAGCTATGAGTGTGGAAACCGCAGCTTGAATGGAGCTGGTTGCTGGAATTGCTTCACGGCTGTGTCCTCATTTGGTGCTTGCCTGTCCACCTTTGTCTTGCTGGGCTGCCTCTCTTTCCTTCCTTTTGGGGTGACTACATTTGATCTCTTCTTAACTTGTCCCTCAGATCTGGCCAGTCTAGCTGCAGCCTCCCAAGTGACAGCCCTCCCCAACCCCCACCTCCCTAGGGATCTACTGCCACTAATTATTCCTTAACTCACAGATGTGACTATGCTATTGCCCATCCAAATCACCGTGGTCTCTTGCCAAAAATGTGTATTGACCCTTAACTTTCTCAGCCAAATCCAAGGTCTTCCTCTGACTGGGACCTGTTCTTCCCTGCTTTCCCTGTCCACTAACTTGCCCTCCCCTCTTTAAGATCCTGTTACGTTTTGGACATTTCCACCAAATCGTGTTGAAACGTAATTCCAGTGTGAAGTATTAAGAGGTAAGACCTTTAAGATCTTTTCATGGATTAATAAAAGAATGGGTTATCTTGAGAGTAAGTCTGTTATAAAAGTCAATTTGGCCCTGCCCATTGGGTGTGTCTCTGTTGCCCTGAACCAACTTGAAACTCAGCACAGAATCCCGACCTATAAAAAGATCCTCACCAGACACAGTCCCTTGATGTTGGATGCCACACACCTCAAGATTAACCACACCAAATACCTGGCCCTTTACTTACAAACATGGTCAGGGAAAAAGCTACAGGACTGGAGCCTGGATGCAAGCTCACTGATAGAGATCTTGCCTAGCATTCCTGAAGCTCTGGGTTCCATTCTTAACACCATACAACCCCCCCCCCCACACACATATATCCCATGACTCACAGAACCCCAAAATGGTGGAGGGATGGTGCCACCAACCTGATGCTCTGTATCTCCCTCTGCTTGATTGTGTTCCAGGAAGTCCCAGTACCCCACCAACACCCCAAGATTCAGGTTCTGAACAGTGCGTTTTATTAAGGACCCAGCTGTGAGTGACCTCTGGGATACCAATGATCCAAGCTTCCATTTGGTGGGCTGTGCTTCGTGTGAGGATGCTCATTTAAGCAGGACCAGCCCCAGGCTGGGCAGGGGCCTCCCTTCTCACCTAGAGCCCCATCTGTGTCTATGCAACCACTGATTTTATCCAGTCAAGCTGGTGGGGACACACAGGTGGTTAGCAGGGTTGGTCCAATAGTAGGATATATGTCTGTCTTATGTCCTGCCACAGGATCATCCGCAAGGGAGCACAAACATCTGCCCTCCTTGAGTTGCTGATTGCTTACTCTTTTTTCTGCAAATCAGCTCCTGTCATATCCATGACCTGTGAACAGTAGGTAGCCAGTGGAAGGGGAGGTAACAGAAAGTCCAGACAGCAGCAAGGAGACAAAAGCCAACATGTGGGGCCTGGGAAGACACCCAGAACAACATACAGCCATGGCCAAGGGCCTCAGCCTGAGAGTCCGGCAACGGGTTGGGACAGCCTTGGGTACTGAGCCTCCATGAACAGGGAAATCAAGGGAACTGGTCCAGGAACAGCAAGCTGAGGATGGCTCCACTCAGGAGATGTCCCAGCTCCCAGAAGGGCAGGGCTATCAGGGTCCCTGCCCCCAATTCCACCGTTCTTGGCAGTACATGTCCAGTAAGCACACTATGTCCAGAAAGCAAGCAAATCCTGCTTTGGACCTGGAAACGGCTGAGGCTGCTCCATCAGCTCTCCACAGGGCCACAGCCTCCCCTCTTGGTGGCCAGAGATGCTTAATGGTCATGGCTCCATTCAGGGACCTTCAGGAATGTATAGAAAAGGGAAGTCCACTGTGATCCTGAAACCCTTCACCTCAGTTTCCAGTTTTTAACATTTTGGTTTATTTCCTCTCTTATGCCCTCTCTGTACAAATTTCCACAGTACCTCTAGGGCTGCTGCTGGGATCACAATTATTATTCCTGGGACTCTCCTCATCCTATACCCCAAAGTCTTCCCCATGTTTCTCCTAAGCAGCAGTGCCTTGCTCAAGTATTAAATTCAAGAAATAAACACTGCAAGCATGTGCAAAAAAAAAAAGGGAAATTAAGAGATGGATGGAGTGGGCAGAGAGGGAAGGGAAAGGGGATTTTAAAAAAGGAATTGAGATGTGTTATGAACATGCACCAATTTCCCACAAGGAAATGTATGCAATAATTTGAAAAGAAGAAATTTTTATTGATTCATAAATTATATAGTCCAAAGAGTACTATCCCTTTATAAGGAACACATTCCAAGACCCACAGCAGATGCCTGCAACTTCAGATAACACCAAATCCTACCTAGATATGTTTCTCCTATACATATATGCCCATGATAAAGTTTAATTTATAAGTTAGGCATCATAAGAGATTAACAACAACACCTAATAATCAAATAGAACATTCATAATAATGTGCTATATTAAAAGCTATTTAAAATTTATGAATTATTTATTTTTTGAATTTTCCCCTTAATATTTTCAGTCCACAATTGACAACAAGCAACAAAAACTTTAGCTGGGGGGAAGTGCTTCCATACTGAATTTTATCAATTGTGCCAATAATGTAGCTCCAAGCCATTTCTCCCACCAGGACTTTCACTCTGTTTCACCCTCATGTATCTAGAAGTGACCAACAGTGGTGTCTGGGCACACAGGCCAGCCATCTACAGCATGTCCCTGACCTGGCTCTGCGTGACCATTTCTTCCAATTAGATGCAGCACGATTACACATTATGAGGGACAACGAGTCTGTCTCACAGCCCATGCTGTTTCTGGACTCAGATGGCATCTGCCAGGCGTCTCCGCCTGTGTCATTAATAAGGGAGCCCTGGGAGACACTCACAAACTACGTAAACATCTTTCCCAACAACCTTTCACCCCAAGGCTTCGTAACACCTGCTGCTGATTCTTGCCCAAGTCAGTTATTACTACAGTGCTTGCAACGTAATGATTTTCCAACTCCATCATTTCTTCTGCATTTAGTAACTGGCATTCTACCATAATGCCATGGCTGGCAGTCTCCCTGACCTGTTTACTTATTTATTACCAGTATGGGTTTTTCCTATATGCAGTGAGTTCTATTCCATTGCTGTTGATGATGATTTGATCTGGCAGCCCGACTCCCATAAACTTTGGCTGTGTCTTTAGCATTTCTGAGCACTTCCTGCTTCCTGGTGCTGCTGGACGCTCCTGGCTCAGCCTCTGCTTTCACTGCTGCTGCCCTAGAGTTGGCCGCAATTCCAAGGAGGCTGGCTTGTGCTAGAGCAGAATGTCTCCTTTGCACAAGAACTAGGTGTGACTGTGCTCATTTTTACTAGGATGTCACCAGGTATTAGGAAAAAAAATTATATGTGTAATTATTATAGTAGTATCTATAAATATATAATTAAAATGTATAATTATATATTAAATATGATTAAATTATGATATGCCAATGTAGTAATATCAATTATATTAATGTACAAATGATCATATAGTTATATCATTAATATATGATTGTATTGTTGTTTTAACTATATTTGTCATTAATTCTAATTATTTGCAATTAATATATAATAATTAATAATCTCACCACTATGTCTGCTTCTACAAGTTCTTCTGGTCCTCATCTATAACTGCTTCTCCCACAAGATTTCAAGCTGCTAAACACATCATGTTATCTGTCATCTAGTTATCCCCGGAACTCACAAGATCGTCCTGGAACTGCTATACACATCCCACTGCAAACAGCAAACCTGCTGAGCTTGGTTTGCTCAGAGTTCGTATCTTCAGAGTGAGTCTGTATTCAAATACTGTGCTCAAAACTTATGTGGATCAAAGTGTGTTAGCACATACCAGTAATTCCTGTACTGTGGAGACTGAGGCAAGAGAATCAAGGCAAGTTTGAAGTCAGCCTGGGCTACATAGTGAGTTCAAGGTCAACCTGTACTACATGGTGAGACCCTGTCTCAAAAATAAACTTCGTGTGGAAAAAAAAAAAAATATATATATATATACATATATAGTAAGTAAATAAATGTGTCTTAAAGTAAAAAATTTAAAAACAAAAGAACACACGTAAACAAAAGAAAAATAAAGTCATACAAACCCCCTCAAATTTGCTAAGCTAAATTTAATCTAAAAACACCCCAAAGCTACTTTGGCTCATTCTTTGTTTCTTCTGTGTGGTGTGTCATCGATGTGAAACATGGCTAGGCTTGGTTTCTGTTCACTTTCAGTTCTACTGCTCCCCTGCATTATTTCTTGATTTAAATTTATTTATGACCAAGGGAAAAAGGATTCAAACTCAGAGCTATGTAAGAGGTCAGGCTGCTGACCCTTCCACCTTGCCCTCTTCCATCCTCATGGGCCATTTACTTTCATTCATTTCTGGCTGTCTCTCCTGGTTTTTTCAACCAACATCAGTAAATATATACACATAGTTACATGCTGCATTCTGACATTTCAATAAAAGACGGATCACATATACAATGGTGGTTTCATAACATTACATCACTTAGTGACATCATAGCCATCTTAATTTGTGTCAGCATGCTTATTGATGTTGGCACAAAAATTAATATCCCAACAACACTTTTCTCAGAAATAATCCCATTGTTAAGCATTGCATGGCCGTACTTTATTTTGATTTCTTATGAAAGAGCATTGTACCATTCACAATCTTTTTGTGTTTTGTAAAGATTCGTATGACATGTTGCTTGGAACTGTGCTTCCTGGTCCAGGAGCTCTTTCTGCCATCCTCCTTTTATGACCATATGTGGCTCCTCTGGTGGCCACTGCTACATGGCTCAAAGTGTTTCCAATACTTGCAATGAACAGTCTTACTAGGATGAGTACAATTGTCCATGTACATCTCTGCATTGCTAGAGGTGTGTCCTCTAAGCAAAGTCTTACAGGCAGGATTAAAATCTCAGTCCATACAGTCCATCCTCCTCTTATGGACTCCTCTTAAGGACTGAGCCATTGGGCAGCTCCAGCATGCAAGGACCCTTGTCCAATAGCCTCAATAGGAGCTGTCCATCTGCAGATAAAAACTCTTGGGTCAACTTGTATTTTCTTCCTTGTAAACTTAAGCATCTCCTTAAAATGTTTAATGCCCCTTTTTGTGAGTAGATGGCCCAGGTTGGCTTTGCACTCTTGAGCTCAAGCTATCCTCCTGCCTCAGCCTTCTGAATAACTAGGTCTAAAGATATGCACCATGTACAAGTTTATTGCCATTTTTATATCATGTGTCTTACATCATCATTTGGTGTCTTTGGCTCATTTACCTGTCATTTCCCCCCTTTATTGTTAAGATTCTTTTAGATACTATACATACTTGTAGCTGATCTGTTTGTATATGATGAAAATATTTCTTTCCCCATTTATCACTTTTCAACTGTCTTTGCTTAGGGTGCCTTTTATCATGAGATGGTGGGTTTTTTTGTTTGTTTGTTTTGATTTTTATCGGTACCAGGGATTGAACTCAGGACCGTGTGCTTGCAAAGCAGGCACTTACGCCGCTGAGCTAAATCTCCAGCCCCTGAGATGGTGTTTTATAACTTATAAGTCATTTTCCCATCACTGGGGCAAAATATCCATGTAGTGGATTGGTAACTGCTGGTCAATTTAAATACCAGGTGATCTGAATCAGCATGGTGCTGAGTGTGGATGGCCCACCCAAGGACTGTTGCCAGCCTAAAAAGGAGACCTAGAGAGGAAGTGTAGCATTGTGGGTTCTCCTAAGTATTGTTATTGTTTGGAGCCATTGGTTCTCCTGGAGGAGCTTGTCATACTGGCTCCCCAATATGAACTCTATGAATTTGACTGTTATTGTTGGAGGAGCTCAGAACCTTGTTGCTGACTGTGGCTGCAGTTCACTTTCGGGGAGCTCTGGTGTTTAACTTTGAGCATCATTTCCTGACTCCAAAGAGGAAGATGTATGCTGTTTAATCTCTAAGAGAAGTTTGTTACACTGGCTTCCTGACATATACTCAGCTGCTCTCATTGCCAGAGAAGCTTGGGATCTCGTTGTTGTTCAGGATGGCTGTGGTGGTTTTCAGGGGAGTCCTGGTCCTTATTTTGAGCATCACTTCTTGGTTCCAGTATAGAACCCTCAGCATACTAGTTCAAATCCTTCACCCCACTGGCATAGACTTTCTAGCTTCCACCACTGACTTTTGGGCCCTCCCAGTGCAGATCCATGAAATACTTATATGAGCCATTGTTGTGGGCTCCAGGTATTCAGCTGAACTAATGTGGGTTTATTGCTATGGGATCCAGGCCCTCGGCTAGATTCTCTAGGTCTTTAGTGTTGTGGACAGATTTCCTGCATTTTCTTTGTATCTGACTCCTTAGGTGACCATTATAAATAATACTATAAATTCTGTGTTTTGTATCATCTTGTTTTTGCAACCCATGACTGCGACAATCCAACACCCCCAACTTTGGGGAAGAGAGATTAATTTTTGGCTCACGGTTTCATAGGGTTCAGTTCATGGTTGCCTGACTTCAAGGCCGAAATGTAATGATAGAAGAGCATGGCAGAGGAAAGCTGCTCAATCCATGACAGCCAGGAAGCAGAGAGAAGGGAAGAGCAGGTGACAAGAACATACCCTCCAGGTTATGCCCCCAGTGAACTGTCTCTTCTGCCTACCTATCTCCTAAAAACAGAGTCAGCTCTAAACCTATCAGTGAATTAATCCACCAATGACTATAGGACCCCATGATCCAACCACCTTCCAAAAGTTTTATCTCTGAATATGTAAGCCTTATTTTGGGCATATTTTAAATCTAAATCATAACCTGTGTGTATTCAATGTTTCTGACTCCTCATTAAAAAGCCTCTCCCCACAAGCAGGTTGTGTATTTTTCTCTAGTATTTGTATGATTTCATTTTACATTCACACTGTGTAAGGTGTGGAACATACATATAATATTATCTCTTTCTAGATGGTTTCACAATTGTCCCAATGTCATTTATCCCTAAAATTACATCTCCTTTCCTGGTGACCTGAGTCACATATTAGTCTTTCTCACAAATGGGTATATTTTCAAATTTTTTATGTTGCCATGGTGTGAATGTTCCCTCAGGAACTCTGTTGAAACTTAATTCCCAAGTTCATATGTTAATGGTATTTGACTAGGATTACGTCATAAGGGTGGAGCCCCGTGGTGGCATTAGTGGTTTGACAAGAAGAGTGAGAGAGAACTGAGCTAGCATGCTTGCTCTGCCCTGCTATAAGATGTCTTGCACTGGGTTATGATGCAGCAAGATGGCCTTTGCCAAATCCTGGTCCATGTTTGTGGACTTTCCAGCCTCCAAAACAGTGAGCTAAATAAATTCCTATTCTTTACAAATTACCCAAGCATAAGTTACCTGGCCTTTTGTTATAGCAACAGAAGATAGACTATAACATCGAGTGTGCTGGCACTTGCCTGTAATCCCAGCACTTGAAGCAAGAGAATTGTGAGTCAGAGCCCAGGCCAGGCTACATTGCAAGTTAAGGCAGCTGAACTGCATAACAAGATCCTGTTTCAATGAAAGAAGGAGGAGGAGGAGGAGGAACAAGAGGAGGAGGAAAAGGAAGGAGAAAAAAAGAAAATGAAGAGAAAACAGACTAAGATATATTCTAACGCTATACATTAGAAGTAGAATGAAAGCCATACATACAATGTTTTAGTTACTAGAGCCACATTATGTTAGCTTTCTGTTACTGTAGCAAACCACCTAAGATAATCAGCTTATGAAGAGAAAAAAGTAAATCGGATCTTTGGTTTGGTGAGGAACTACCCCAGGACAGTAGCACAATAGCAAAGCAAAACTGCTTACCTCATCATGACCACGTACAAAACAGAGAAAAAGGAAGAGGCCTGCACCTTGTCATTCCTTAAAGTGTACCCTGCTGTGACCTAAGAAGCTCCCACCAGGCCCACCTCTTATAGATTAATAAGTGGCACTGCACTGGGGACCAAGTCTTGGAAGAGCCAAACCACTACACACAGTTTAAAAAAAAGATGAAATTAATGTTCATACTTTTAATTTTATATCCAAAATATTATTATTTCATCATGTAGTCAAGGTATACAAATGACCAATGATGTAACACATGCACTTTGTTCCCAGGCTCGGACACAGGTTTTATATTTATAACTCATTACCCCCCAAGCCTCAGGGGTGTCAGGCGCTCTGCCGTCACCAGGAGCTGGGCCTTTTTGTCCCTCCAGCCCATTGTTTGGCATGGCACTGCCTTGTGACAACTGTGGAGTGCAGTTGCCCCTGGCAGAACCTTCGTCTTCTCTTGTTGAAGGCTAATCTTGCTGCAGGCTGCTCTCTCTCCTCAGAGAAGGTTCTCATTCTCTGGAAGGAATTGTCTTGTTGAAGCATTAGCAGTGCTGGCACTTGAGCAAGAAAGCACAAGAAATTTCCATTTCTTTGGAAATTTGATCTAGGAAAATTGGTCTCTCTCATTTTGCTAAGAGAAGTCTGTTCATCCATCAGAGACTCCTCTGAAATGATTTATTTGAATAGTGAATTTTCCCCTGCTTCTCAAACTCCCAACTGGCTTCTTAGTAACTTATTTAGAAATGTTTCAAAAGGTAAAAATAAAAAGGGAAATAAGAGCCAGCCTTCTTGGGCTGCTGGGATGTAAATTCTGAATCAAAGGACTACTTTTCTGTTTAACATTTGTGTGTTAGGGTTAACATTCCAGGCTTCAAATTAAGTCGATTTTAATTGCCTTGACATGAACCTTCCCTTTTCCTGCTTATTTCATCTCACTCTTTTCGAAGTGGCTAATCCTTCAGTGTTCGGCCTGAAGTTTGAGCTCTGAGTATGAGCGCGACCCTTGGGAACGACTGAGCTCAGAATTCCCCGGTCTCAGCAAATCCTCTTGGTCTCACCACTGGGATGGGGCAACCACAAGCTGCTGGCCTCCTCTGTGCAGAAGCCAAGCGAGGTTGGAAAGGATGAAATAAACACAGGCCCTGCCTTCCCCACGGACCTCGGGTGGTTTGCCGACAGTCAACAGTCAACAGTTACTCAGCTCCAAACAGAACAGGAGCTTGGGCAGGGCTGCCGAGCAAGCCTAAGAAGCTGGTTTTTGTTGCCTTCTCCCTGCTGAGCCTCCGCCCGAGGGTGGAGCTGTGTCCCCAAGCTTTTGGCTCTTTTTCCTCTCCAGCCTCCTACAGCAATTTATTTTTTTAAAACTTTTTCCAATAGGTAATAAATATTCCAGTTTTCAAAGTTGCAGAAACATGAAAGGGTTCATATGTGGAGACTCCTGCCTGACCTTCTCACTTACCCACACAACACCTTCGCTGTCATCTTGGACAAGCAGCACCCTGTCCTTCCAGGGCGTTTTATGCAAGGATAAGCACATTTATGCGTGTGTACATATATATAAAAACATTAATCTCCCTGCTTTTTTCTGGTGCTGTTTGTAGAACCCAAGTCCTCATAAATGCAAGACAAGCTCTCACCAGTGAGCCAATCACCAGCCACTCTGAGGTCTCCTTTTTCCTCAATAGCCCTCCATCATAAGGCCTTTACAGGACCCAGCAAGAAAGAAATGAGAAACAAAAATAAAGAGATACTGGTCAGCTTCCCCCTGCTCTTTGTCTGGTGCTAGGATTCCATTCACTAGAGGGAAAAATTTAGGTATAAGCAGGGAATGAGGCATGCAGAATGCCATGCACCGGTGGTGCCTGCAGCAATGGTGGAACCACCTCCCAAGAGGCAAGGGGCCAGCCTCATCAGGCCAGGTGCAAGCCCTAACAAAGGCCTAGGGAGGGACAGGTGTTGGTCCCACCTAGAAGCCATAAAAGGCTCGTGATTATAAGGAAAGAGATAGAAAGACCATGGGGAGATGGCTGCACCAGGAGACCCTGAGTGAGAATTTGGGTGTTCCTCAGCAGATGGTCTCCCCCGCTCTGAATTGAACCCAGATCATTGACCAAAGGCAGTGTGGCTGCTTTGGGCTGGGATTTCACCAGCTTGACCTGTCCAGAGAGATTTCTTAAGGATCTCCTTGGATGGTGCTTTACAAGGAGGTGGGGTGGTCTGCACAGGAAAACCACAGAAGTCACTGGAGACTCTTTGTCGGCCCCTGGGGTGTGATGCTGGCCAAACACAACATAGGCACCCCCTCCACTGGCTCAGTAAGGACAGTGCCAGGCCCCACCGTCACCACGGAATGTGCCTTCTCACTCAGCACCTCTCCTGGAGCCTGAAATGGCTCCATTCAGCTTTGAACAGCCTCATGGAGTCCTGGCCAACCCAAACACCCTTGTTTGTGTGGGGCTTTCTTTCCTAGCCAGAGCAGTTTTCAGAACAGGTGAGGTCGTAGCAAGGCCATTCCTCTAGACCCTTCCACCATCCTTGAGTCCTGCCACCCAACCCCTGTGCAGCCCAGACATCCTCCAATGGGCTCAACACAGCTATATAGCCCCTCCTGGATCTACACGCACCTGGCTCAGAGGCATGCTGAGGTCACAGGGCAAGGGATGCATGATTTCCCGCCTGATCCAGCCAGCCATCCTGGCACCTCCCCTTCCCCCACCATACCTGGTGCTACCCAGGTGTGACCAAACACCTGGGGTGGCCCTTTCTCCTCTGCAGTGCTGCAGATGACCAGATATGGATTGAGAGTACCCCCTCTGACCACTCTAGTCCCACTGTGCTGCCCAGAAACAGATACAGATTATCCAGTCTGCAGAACAGCATGATCAAAACTAACCTACCCTTGAGGCTGGGGATTTAGCTCAGCGGCATAAGTGCCTGCCTTGCAAGCAGGCAGTCGTGAGTTCGATCCCTGGTACCCATAAAAACAAAAAAGACCAAAAAAAAAAAAAAAAAACTAACCTCCCCTCTCCCAGAAAAAGATGAGACTTTGTAGATTTTGTTTTTCCAAAGCAGCTACAATGTCTTCTATCCCACATGCTCTTCTGGAAGGCTGCTACTTCCTCTGGAATCTGAGTGATCTTGTACTCTCTTAAAAACCACAGGATTTGACAATAATGCTGCTGCTGGACTCCTGAGGCTGGGGCAGTCTGGACAATGCAGCATCTGCCTTGTCTTCTGGGGCACCTACCCTCAGTCTTGAAGACCTCATGCCTTCAGGATGTCAGGCTAGTCACTTGCAGCACCTGCAGTAATAGTTTCCAGGTCAGGCCACCTCCAGGGATGACATGAAGAAGTCCTGAGAACTCATAGAAAGAAAGATATGCCCCCAGCCTCTCCAGCTCCAGCCACCATCCACCTAAAATTGCATGAACTAGTCAGCAGAATCTTCCTGAATTTATGACCTTCAGAAAACATGATAGATATGCAATATTTAAACTAATGCTTTAAGTCACTATGTTCTGAGTTTTATGCAGCCATCAGTAACTAACTCCTAACAAAATGGATTTCAGAAATACACAGCCAATGGCAAGGTGATCTACCTCAACCCATGGGGCTCCTGAGGTACTTGGGGTTAAGGACTGCGAGAGGATGAGAAAAATGAAAAGAGACAAAGCTGGCCGGGCATGGAGGCTCATGCCTGTAATTCCAGTACTCGGGAGGCTGAGGCAGGAGGATCAGATCCTTTCGAGTTCAAGACCAGCCTGGGCTACAAAATGAGCTCAAGGCCAGCCTGAACTGCATAGCCAAAAAGCCAAAGAAAAAGCCAAAAAAAAAAAAAAAAAAGAAAGAAAGAAAGAAAGAAAACAGACAAAGCTGGGGTCAGGAGGAGTCCTTATCCTTCTGATGGGAGGAAAGGTACTGGCCCCTCATTGCAGAGCCATTTATTTATACCTTTTAGCAACTTAATGTCACATGACACCCTGTTGTCCCAGCAACCCACTGTTTAGATTGTCTTGGGAGTAGGTATTCTCTGGGCTGAAGCAGCTTCTTCAGGTGTCTTGCCCTGGGCACACTTTGTTCTTGGGATGGTCATGATCCAGCCTGGCATGTGTGGTCAATTTCCAGCTTCAATGGCTCCCAACAGTGATCCACACCTGTGATCCCAGCGCTTGGGAGGATGAGATGAGAAAATTGCTGGAAGTTCAAGGCCCCCCTGAACTGAAAAACTCTGGAGAGAGAGAGAAAGGAAAAGGAGAAAAAAGAAAGAAAGAAAGAAAGAAAGAAAGAAAGAAAGAAAGAAAGAAAGAAAGAAAGAAAGAAAGAGAAAGAAAGAAAGAAAGAAAGAAAGAAAGAAAGAAAGAAAGAAAGGAAGAAAGAAAGAAAATAAATTGTTTTCATCAGAGGTCCCATGGCAATCCTTAGGGTAAGTCAAATAATGCCAAAACTATTAATAAACTGGGGGTTAGGGGATGATCTTTGAGCTGTACCTAACACCACACACAAAGTAATCCATGGGGGTGTGCAGGTGTACCTCAGTGGTAAGGCACTTGCCTAGTGTATACAGGGCCTTAGGTTCCATCTCTAGCACCACACATAATCACACAAAGAATTAATTCATTAAGAATCACAGAGTCCAAACATAACGCTAAATTTTTCTAGAAGAAACAGAAAAGCATATGTTCATGATCTTATAATAAGTAGGCAAATATTTCTTTGGAGAAAACACAAAAGGCATGAAATATAAAATTTAGAAATCAACAAATTGAAATTTATGAAACATCTTTTTCTCAAGACACATTTTAAAAATGGAAAAGCTTTGCCTGGGAGAAAATATTTTCAGTGACCATATCTAATATTGAACTTGTACGAGGAATGTATAAAGAACTTCAACAAATTAATAATATGAATTTTTAATGAACAAAAAATTTGAATAGACATTTCATTAAGGGAAATAAAAAAATAACCAATAAGTACCAAAATAATTCTCAGCATTATTAGTCATCCAAGGAACACAAGTTAAAACTGGAGTGAGTAGGGGCCAGGGATATAGGTCAGTGGCACAAGCACATGCCTGACAAGCAAAGGCTGTGAGTTTGATCCCTGGTACTAAAAAACAAAAACAAAACAAATAAACAAAAAACTGGAGTGAGGTACCCTGATACACTGATTAGAATAAATAACTAAAATAAAAGACTGACACTAATAAGTGTTGGGGAGGACACAGAACACCAGGGTCTCTCATATATCCCGGGAATAAATTTTAAAAAATGGTGAAACCACTCTGGAATGGTGCAGTAGTTTCTTACAAAATTACAACACCACTTCTGATGTGATCCAGCCATTCTGCTCTTAACATGTATGCCCAGAAGAAAAGGAATTAGAGATTCGATTTGTACACACATGTTTATAACTGCTGTATTTGTAAGTCTCAAACCAAAAATAACCAAATGACTATCACTAGGTGAATGAATAAACAAATCATGGCATAGCTACACAATGGATCTTACATAGCAATGTAAATTAACGAATTATTGATATACCTAAATGATGAACCTCAAAATAATTATGTTTAGTTTAAGAAGTCAGTTTTGTTTTTGTTTGTGCAGGGCGGTAGTTTTGTTTTGCTTTGTTTGTAGTACTAGAGTTTGAACCCTGCAATGTAAGCCAAAGGAGAGTGGAACCCAAGGATATGACCACTCTGAGAACCTGGGGCCGCTAAGAGATCATTCACTTTTTTTGGAGATCATCCAGGTTCTTTTCTGGTGGATAGAATCAAATCCAGTGCCTCGTACATGCTAGGTAAGCACTCTACCACCAAGTTGCATCCCCAGCCCAACAAGTCAGATTTTTTAAAGTACATGGAATAATCAGGCATGGTGGCTCATGCCTGCAACCCCAGAATTTTGGAAGGTGGAGGCAGAAGAATGTCAAATTCAAGCCCAGCCTGGGCAATTTGTAAGACTCTGCTTCAAAATTAAAAAAAAAAAAAAAAGAATTCAAGGAGTTAAGGATATAGCTGGGACCTGAGTTCAATACAACCCACACACACCTCCCGCCACGCAGAGATTACATGGAATGGAGTATAATTTATTTTATTTGATGTTCTAAGTTCAGTAAAATTAATGATGTTCTAAGATAGTATTGATGACTTGGCCTGGGATAGGATTGGTAATGGAATAACTAGGAAGGGACAAAGAAACTTTCCAGGGAAGTAAAAACACAGTCTTGATTTGACTTTTGGATACACGAATCTTCATTTGTCAAAATTCATGGAATTTGGTACTTTAGATTTGAGTACTTCATTGCAAATAAATTTTGCCCCAACAATATCATGCAAACCATAAAGGGAAATTAGTTCCCAACCTGTGGCAAATGGGTCAAAATAGCAATGATAACTATTCTAATTCCTTTGGCTTCCCATACAAAATAGTCTTGACTATTTCAATATCTAGAAAACATTGCTGGGATTTTTATATTTTGATATATAGGAATTTGATAGAGATATATCAACTGGGGGATAATTGGAATTTCACAAAATTGAGTTTTCCAGTCCATGAACATGGTATGTCTCTCCATTAATTTTGATTTTATTCCACCTGCATTTTGTTCTTCTTAGCTTATAATTCTTGCTCATGTTTTGATAGATTTATATATAAGTATTTCATTTTTGAGAGATTGTAAATTATACCATATTTTAAATGCTGATTTTCATGGCTAATAGACAGAAATACAATTGACTTATGTGTGTTTAACATATATTCTTCAGCTTTGTTGAAGTGAGAATGAACAGTCTACCTGGCTAATAGTAAACTAGAATTATATGATCTTAGCAGAAAAACAGACACCTGGATCAATGAAAATGTGTAAAAATATAGAACCATATGAATATGCCCAGGTGATTTTTAATAAAAGTTCAAAAATAACTTACTGTGTTTGTATAATATTTGAGTGTGTCCCCAAAGGGTTGGAGGGTTGGATCCCATGCAGTGGTATCTTTAAGAGATGGAAGGACCTTTAAGAGGTAGGGCATGGTATGGTAAGTAATTAAGTCATTGAGGGTGCTGCCCTCAGAAGAGTTTGATGTAGTTTTCTCGAGACCCTCGTTGGCTCTCAAGAGGAGGCTGCTACAAAAAAGTGGGCATGATTGCTTCCTGTGCTTGTTTCCTGTCTCTTCATGTGATGTCCCCATCACATACACTCTCACCACGATGCTGTCTGCCACAAGATCCTCACTACAGGTCAAATCAATGAAGTCACCTTACCATAAACTCTCAACATCTAAAACTATGAGTTAAATAAAACTCTTTTCTTTATAAAGTTGCTAGTCTTAGGTATTTCATTACAGTAACAGAAATGTACTAATACACAACTCAATGAAGGAAAGACACGAAAAATGACAATGAAGCAATTAGACATTCAATGGCAAACAAAAACAAAAACTATTTTAATCCATATCACCTACCAAAAATTAATATACAATGAAATTGTAGATGTAAATTTTAAAACTATAAAACTTCTAGGTAAAAAAAGAGAGAGAAAACCCCCAGATTCTAGAACTGGACACTGAGTTTTTAGATTTGACCACAAAAGTGCAAGACATAAAAAGAAAAAGTGATAAATTTAAATTCATTAAAATTAAAATTTTTGCTCTGTGAAAATTTTCTCCGTTAAAAGTTTGCTCTGTTAAAGGATTAAAAAGAAAAACTAACAACTGGGAAAAGTATTTGTAAGACACATATGCAAAAAAAGAGTCAATATCTAATACATAATTCTCAAGACTCAATAGTTTAAAAAAAAACTGTAACCCCACTACTCTGGGAGGCTGAGGCAAGAATATCTCAAATTTGAGCCCTGCCTGGATCCTGGACAGGAGATCCAGTCTCAAAACAAAACATAAAAAAGGCCAAGATATAGCTCAGCTGACTTTAAGCCCAGTAACACACACACACACACACACACACACAAATTCCAGATAGGACATGGGTTCGATCCCCAGTGTAAATAAATAAATAATCCACTTAGAGCAAAAGCAAAAGACAGGAACACGCACTTCACCAAAGAGGATAAAAGAAGATAAAAAGATGACAAATAAGCACATGGAAAACATTTATTTATTTGTACTAAGGAAATACAAATTAAAACACCACCAAATACCACTATACATCTATTAGAATGGGGAAAAAAAGGGAAACTGTTAAATGCTGGGGAGGATATAGATCAGCTGGATCACTTACACACAACTGGTGGCAATGCAAAATGTCACAGCCATTCTACAAACAATTTGTCAGTTTCCTAAAGTCCTAAACACACAACTGTCACACACCCAGCAATTGCAGTCCTTAGCAGTTACCTCAGAGAAATGAAGACACGTGTTCACCCAAAGACTTGTCCGTGGCTGGGGACGTAGCTCAGTGGTACAGTCCCTGCTTAGCATGCTCTCAAGTCCTGGATTCAATTCTCAGCACCAAAAACAAAGCAAAACAACAACAACACAACCTGCTTATGAATGTTAATGGTACCTTTGTTTGTAATAGCTAGCAGCTGGAAATGAGCCAGATGCCCTTTAACGGACGAAGGACTGAACAATCCTGGTCATCTACACTGTGGAAAGCTACTCATCAGTAAAAAGGAACTATTGATTTAGAATTATGCTAAGTGGCAAAAGCTAACCCCAAAAGGTAATATACTGAATGATTCCATTCATATATACAACATATCTTTTTTTATTTTTTTATTTTTTATTTTTTTGTACCATGGATTGAACTCATGACCTCTTGCTTGCCAACCAGGAGCTTATGCCAGTGAGCTAAATCCCCGGCCTTCATTCATATAACATTTGTAAGACAACAAGATTATGGAAATGGAGGTGGTCAGAGATTAACGGTATTGAGGACTGACAAGGAAGGGAAGTGGGCGTGGTTAGAAGAGGGCAAGGGAGGCACACTTGTGGTTATGAAATATCCTGTATCTCACTTGTATCAATTACAACATCTGGATTGTGGTGCTGTGATGCTATAGGACAGGTTTTCAAAATGGCACCATTGAGAAAAACTGGCAGTAGGATCCATGGGCTCTCCTTGTATTATTTCTTACAATTTCATCTCAAAATAAGGTTTAATTTTTATATTTAAACCTCAATCACTAGTTTAATCAAATAAGACACAGGAGGAGGCAAGTAAGACTAGAAGTTGGACCAACAGTGGCAGAGGCAAGGAGTTGGAGTTAATCACTGTGCTCTGGGATACAAAGACAATACATAATGCTAAAAGCATCTGCCGCCAAACTGTCTCCCCCTGAAAACGTCGTGGTCCTCTGTATTTCGGTCTGCAGCACAGTGCTGAGCATAGGATTGATTGTCAACAGGACACTGCACCTAGATATAGATGGATGATAGAAATGCAGTAGACTAAATGTTTTATGATGGGTTTTTAAAAAATTCTAGTGAGGCTGATATCCACAGCACCCTTTCTCTGTGTGGCATTGTGCTAAGCATGGCACCAGTTGTCCTACTAGAACTTTTCTGTGCCAAGGAGCCAGGGTCATCTGGTGTCCCATGTTACACATGAGGAGACCAAGCTCAGGCCCAGGGCTGAGCAGGTGACTCAAGGACCCTTGGCACCCTTTCCTTCACATGTGTGCCAAGGACCCCACTGGTGGAGTGACCTGGATATTCTCAGACGTAGTGGCTGTCCCCAGGGCACACGATGGAGGGAACAGCGGAGGGAGCTTTGAAGCACGTGAGCACACATCTATGCCTGCACCCTGAGTCCCTCTGCTCCAAGCCCCATGGGAGCTTTACCCTGCAGCACAGACTGCTCCTTCCTATGTTGCTCATCATTACTCATTAGGAGGCTACAGATAGGGAACTGTTAGTTTCCCCTTTTTAATTTAAACAAATATTTAGGACATAGATCTTGCTATTTAGCATGGGGTAGATTCAAACGAGATCCTCCTTCCTGAGCCTCCTGGCTACCTGGATCACAAGCATGCACCACATGTTGGCCAGAACTGGTATTTTCTAAAGTCCTCAGTGTTTGCAACTGAGGCTTGTTGTTTTCCATTTTGCTGCCTTTCCTCTTTGCTCAGTATAGAATCCTTCAACTGTCAACAGAAAGTAGTTCATTTATTTGAAGAGCATTTGAACCAAGTGAAATTTCAGAATGCATGGCATTGTCATAGCAATGAAAGTCCCAGTATCAAGTCCAGTGCCAGCTGACATGATGGATGGGATGAGTCGTTAGATGATGGACAGAGCCAGGCAGAAGTTCTGGGCAGGGCTGCACCCAGCAGCACTTCTGTATACAGCTAGATAGAACTAGTCTGATGCTAGCCTTTAATTTTAACATAGAACACAGCTGTCTGGCATGTGCATCTTTTTTGTTCCCTGGAGAACAGTTGGGAGCCTGCCACCCCTCTTTGTGGCTGAAAATCTCTTGTGCATCAGTTAGAATTTAGCCTTTTTAAAAAATTTGGACCAGGGATGCTAGTAGGGCTGATGGCAAGCAATGTGCAGATTCAGTGCTGCCTCCAAGTAAGTTAAGAATGAGCCCTTGCACTGACCAAGATATGTCCCCCTCCAGAGCCCCATGTGCCCTGCTGAGGAATTCTGAAGCAAAACACCTGGTGGCCCTGATATATCTTTCCTCCTGGAGGAAAAGGTTCTGCTCAGACTCCAGCACATAGGTGGCTCCTCTAAATCACACCGCTGAGCTAAACTCCTAGCCCCTCTACCTTCTGACAGGTCCATGCAAGTAGTGCTTGATTTCCCTTCTCCTTGTTACTTCTTATTCTTTTTTCTTTTCCCTAGTATTGGAGAATGAAACCCAGGGCTTCATACTGCTAAGCAAGCATTCCTTGTTGCTTCTTGGTCCAAATTCTCCCTTGTGTGCAGGCTGTTTTTTTGTTTGTTTGTTTGTTTGTTTGTTTTACTTTATTGTACTGTATCCTGGAGGGCTGGAAGGGTCCTCAGTCTTGGCCATCTGGGCCAAGTTCTGCAGCAGACAAGCAGGACTCACCCAGGTCTCATGGGTCACTCAGCCCTGGGACAGCATAAACAATTGTCCTCTAGACACCCCAGTCATTTCTTCCCCCCATTCAGCCCTGGGGTAGCCCTGCTCCTCTCTTGTGCTGTGGGCTCCTATTTACCCTTAAGAGCCCTCTCTTTTTAACTTATCTCCCTCATAAATCTTCCACTGGCATGGTGCTGATTACCAGGACCAGGGAGTACAAGACTATTGTCCTCAATGGACCAAGCTGAAGGGGACCAGGACCTATTCAGATCATTACCCAAGACCCTGCCTGGAGCCTGGAAAGAGTGGATCTCAGGAATCCCAGCTTCTATCTTTGTTCAACTCCTCTTGGAGAAATGTCAAATCAAATTCTTTGCCCATTTTTAAATCAGATGTTGTTGTTGTTGACAGTGTCCCTCTTTGATCCTCTAATAACTCAAGAAGAAGATGTAGCCAAGAGTCCCCCAAGACATAGATGGAGAGACCAACCTGGACCTCTGCCCCACACTGAAAGAAGACTTTCATGTTATCTAGTCTGAGAATCACATACCATGACCCTGGACAGGAGGCCTGGCAGAGCCTTCTAGGCTGCCATGGCAGTGAGGCCCAAAGCTGGCTGATGCCATGCTGGCCCTGTCCAGGAGGCAAAGAAGCTGGGAAACCAGCCTAATGATGCCTTCACCCTGGACCCTACTGAAGCACGTCAGCCTTAGGCCTGCTTTCCTGGGGATCACTGCGGCCAGCACCTGCCCAGAGGCCCTCTGCCTTTCTTTCAGTCTGCACAACCCAACGCCTCTCTCCCGGCCTGGAGCATGTTAATCTCCCAGTATGCCTTTGCCTCCACTTCGATGTAAGTGGCACTATCCTATTTGTGCTGCAAGGAGACACAGCGGTTGTGCAGACAGGAGGCATGAGTCCTACCCACACTGTACCCTTCACCTGCAGCCCACATTGCCTGGCAAGTTCTGGAGGCAGGACCAGTTCAGCTTATCAGCAGTGTCCTGCTAAGGGGGTCACAGACAGGTGAGAATGTTGGGCCCCACCCCAGAGAAAGTCACAGCTATGGGTAGTTGTGAAGTAATTTGGCTGCAAAAATGGACCTGTTCACAGGAGCACCAGGGAAAAAGCAAGCCAGTGAGTTCTTTCTGCTACTTGGCCTCACCCGAGTCCCCAAGTCTGGCTTTGAAGTGCATCCTCACAATGCTTCTCTTGTCTAACCCCACTGAGCCACCTGAGGTGATGTCAGCCAGACGCATCGGGGACAGTGGCTGAGCCCCATTTCTGCCATATGCTATTCCAAGCCACTGGTGAGATTGAAAAGGCCCTTCTTTCCTGCCAAAGTGGCCTGTGCCAGGGGTCTCCCTCTCCTGCTGCTCCCCTATTTAGAGAGAACATCTTTAAAGACAGCCTTCAGGACAGGTCAGTTACCAACTTCAGCCCAGGATATGAGAGCTGGAGACCTCAGAAATGTGTGAAGGCTGGTCCTGGCTGGCCACTGATCTTAGCTGCTTAGCCTCAAGAATCTCTCCCAGTCAACAGGAAGGAATTTGGAGACATCCCACTCTCCCACTCAGCTGGTTCATGGTTCCAGCCTGTTGTGAGACAGGAGATGTTTGCTAGAAAATGAGCTCCCCTACACCCTCCACGTGGAAGCAGAAGGCCTCCACCCAGGTCAGCCATACTCTGCCAATGGCCTGGCATCTAAGGTTGGCTGCTTCTTGGCTTCTACCCCTCACCTCCACTGGGCCTCCACTGTTTATTGTGCAGGTGTCTGCAGATGCCTATGCTCCATAGCCAGAGGTGACCCCAGTGACATTCAGACAGGGGGAGGCATTGGAAGGAGGCAACCAACCGAGAAACCCAGTCAAGTTCCTGTGCTCCTGGGCACATGGCCATACCTGAGACCTTGGAAACCAGGTGAAGAGCACTGCACTGAGAACACTCAGCCACCTTTCCTGAGGGAAGTGCTGGGGAGTGCTGTGAGCCACATTTGCATGCAGAGCTGCTGATCCATCACCCCCACCCTGGGTGGTACTGGGCACCTGCAGCCAGCATACATGGTGTGAGGTGTTAGGACAGGCCAAGGTCTGTGCCTATGCCACGGGTGCCAGGGTCACTGTGAGAGCTGGTTCTTGTAACCCAGGAGATGGGTCCCATTGCTCCCCACTATGTCCTCTTTATTCCAGGGATACTTTCAGATCCAACTGCAACTTGTTTCTGACCTGACACTCAAGCCAGGAAAGGAACGTGGGATGCAGTAGGAACAGGATCCAGCCCTAAGAACCCCACCATGGAGGTGGGTGGAGGAGAGGTGGGGTGAGCTGTGCTCCATCGCTGCTGGCTGCTCCATGATCTAGGTCACTGGTGCTCTGGCCCCTCGATCTGCCTGTCACAGGTACATATTCCCGTGGGATTTTTTAAACACCTCGTTGCCTCTGGGAGAATCTCCATGTTGGCGCCATTTCCTATCTCCTCATTCATCTTCTGTTCTTCCACCTTTGGCTTGTCTTAAGATCACAGAACTGCAGCACAGACAGAGCACCTCAGAGATGCCAGGATGCCTCAGGGAAGGGCCTGGACTGCCAGCAGAGGGTCCCCCAGAGTGGGGTCTGGGGACACAGCTCCTCCTCACATTATCACCTGCATTCAGGGTTCTTTCCCTGGGCTGCTCTCTGCCCCTCTCCCAGGCATGGGGGGCTCTGCAGCTCATCAGATGTGACTGGTGGCTCATGTCACCCCACCTCTAGGGTCCCTGGCTACTCTGGGTGCCCAGGCTGGCTGCCTGCTGTGGAGCACAGGCACCCTTTGTAGCATTTGCTCCAGCTGCCCAGTGAATCTGTGGCTTGGTGTGGACTAAGTCTCCCTTAGAGCTCTGCTCTGTCCATCCCTGTAACACACAGGTGGCTTTAAACAGGGCCAGGCGGTAGCTTCTTGGCAGAGGCAGCTACAATGAATCCTGTGTCCTTTTAATCAGTCTGTCTTCAGTGATGAGAACTTGTCTGTGTGGAGACCTGCTTACATTTTTCTAACATGCAAATCAAGAAAAGTGTTCTCCAAAGCTTGTCACTGGACACACATTTCTCCTTGTCTATGGAAACAGCTGCTGTTTTGGAGGGCAGGGAGAAGGTCCCAGAGCTCCTGAGTCCCTGAGCAAGCAGAGTGAACAGGGACTGGAAACAACACTGGGGGTCTTCAGGGCTTGGGAAGGCAGTGCAGGCAGAGGAACAGGATGCACCTCCTAATTCACAGCCCACAAATGTGGGAGCCCAGATCCAGACTGGGTGGGGGAGGGTAACAAGAGAATCAAGGACAACAGCATAGAAACAGTGCCCACTGGTACACGAAGGCGGGAGTCAAGAGGAGGTCTGAGCCCCGTCGGGATGACAAGGGATGTGGCATGAAGAAGAGAAATAAACATGGGCTTGGACTAGCTGTCTGATCAGAGCAGGCCCCGGGAGGGCCGAGATCAACTCACTCTAGCTCTGGGGTTCTGGTTCTAGTGTTGGCTAATTGGTCTCAGAAAGATTCCCCAGCACACTCTGTCCTAAGCTTCTTGCCCTGTGTTTGGAGCCCAAAAATGTCCTCTTTCCATCAGAGTCAGGACTGCCTGGAGTAGTGGCAGCCTCATCCGGGAGATCTATAGGCGGCTCCACGGGCCTAACCAGATGCACCAGCCCAACCTCTGCCCTCATTCTTGACTCAGGATGGAGTGAACATTTTAGAATTCTGTCCCTGGCAACCCTTGCCCTACCTGACATGTATCAGCGGGAGGGAACTGCCGCACCTCTGAACCTGGCATTCATGTCGCCAGTCTCCCAAGTAAGGATGGGAAGTGACTTGTCTTGTGTTACTATCACTGTAGCTTATGCTGAGGCCATCCGCCCATGAGCTTGTTCCTTCCCAACTGGCCTGGCAGCACCAGAGAAAACCCCACTCACTCCTTGATCTGTGCTGAGGGGGAGACACCTCATGGTTTGAATGTGGCCAACAGAGAATTTCTTGCCCACAAAAGGTTGTTTTTTGCATTATTTAAATGAAAAGTGTCAAGCTATTTGCAGCCCAATTTGGCTGAACAGATTTTTTTTGGCGTAGCTTATTTTACTTCTCGCTCATTAACTTCTTTTCCTTATGAATTAAAGAATAGCATTTTTTCCCACACAGGAGTGTTTTATTTACTTCTCTCTGTACCACAGCCAGCACTTGCTGCCTTGCTGGGTAAAGCAGAAGGAAACACCCACTCAGGGAAGTGTTTACCTAGAAGCCACGCATTGGAACAAGTGGTGTGTGTCTAGGTCCCTACTCAGCTGCTCCTGCCACCCTCCTGACATCAGTCAGAGCCCCAAGGCTTAAACTTTTAGTCGGTGCAAGTCTGTGTTTCACCTGGGCCATGAGCCCCTGGCTGTTTTGCTCAAAGGCTAAGAGCCTTTTTGTGAAGCTCACACAATCTACCTGGCAAGACTGGAGACTCATCCTGCGAATCTGCTGACGGATGCCTCCATGGCCTATTTTCCTGGCTTTGGAAACATTCCCTGTGGCTACACTGCTTGTTGAACTGTGGGTGCTGCCACCCAGCACAACTCCCAGCTAGACAGAGCCTCTATTTGTCTGCAAGTTCTTCTCTGGACTCACAATTATAGGTGACTGGGGTCCCAGAGGGAAGGGAACAAACAGATCCCAGCTCCTCCATCCAGGCCAAGAGACTCAAGCCAACCTCAGACTCTAAACATGAGATGCTGGGCCAGGGCTGCACTGGACTATATCATTCCATCCTTCCATCCTACTTTTATTTATAACACCAACTCTACACTCTTTACTGTTAAGTGCTACTCTCTAATCCATTAGTGTTTCCGTAAGTAATGTTTGAAAAATACTTATATTACAAAAAAGATCTTACATACACAATATGCCTCATGATTTTGTCTCCTACTCCCAGAAATGTTTAAAAGCCTTAGCCAGGTACGGAGGCATATCATTGTAATTCCAACACTCTGGTAAGCTGAGGCAAGAGGATTACTAATTCAAGCCCAGCCTGAGCAACTTGGAAATTTAGCAATTTAATGAGACTTTATCTCGGGGACTGGGGATTTAGCTCAGTGGCTAAAGCACCTGCCTGGCAAGCGCGAGGTCATGAGTTCGATCCCTAGCACCAAAAAAAAAAAAAAAAAAAGAGAGAGAGAGACTTTATCTCAAAATGTTAAAAAATATAAAAAGGCCAGAGGTATATCATAGTGTAAAGCCCTGTGTTCAATTCCTAGAGCTGAAAAAAATTACTATTACTCTTGCACACATGTATCTCTTACCCTTTACCAGGCCATGCCCTTGACCTACCATATACTTCCCTCAAGGCCAAGTTCAACCTCCTGACAGGCTTCCCAGAGCTGCTCTCCCACTGGAGTACCAGGGAAGATTCCTCTCTCCGCCTTTGTCCCTACCAGGCCAGTACTATGAGTCAGTATGCATTAAATATCCCAGAGTCACTTTATTTTATTAAATTTTATTTTAAAGAGAATAAGACCAAACAGAATAAAATACAATAAAGTCAATCAAAACAAAACAGTGAAAGTGATACAGGATTTCAAAACAGGATAATAGGAAATGAACAACGGTTACCACAATATCTCTTGCAATTTTCAAAACTGCTGCCCATACCATCAGACATAATTAAATCAAACAAAACAGAACAAAGTAACACCAATCGAAACAAAATATTGAAGAAAACAAAACAATAAAACTGAACAAAACAGGGAGAACAATATTGGATTTCAAAAACAAGACAGAAGGAAATCTCCCATAGTTGCTAGACTGCATAATTGCTATCCTCTAAATAGATGCTCAGACTACGGGCTTCAGGTATGCAATATCAATCAACAATACAAAAATTAGGTTGTTTTTGTACCTCAGTTGCTATCAACTCAGCCTGTGATTTTTCAAATCAGCTAGTTGCTTGCTGGGGGTGGGGTGGGGGTGCTGGGGGTGGTGCTGGTGGTAGTGGTGGTGGAATGACTGGCACCAGCTGGTCCACAAGAAGGGCAGATTGGCTTGTTTCTCTTCTTGATCCCACATGGCTGCCACCCTCGGGAGGGGTAATTAGCTTCTTGTTTCTCCTTCCAGCTCCGAATGACCTCCCAGTGTCACTTTGACTGACCAACTGAACCATTTTGTAAAGCTCTGAGACAGGATTTCCTCCAGTCTCCTGGACTGCTAAGTATGATACTCAGAAGTCCTGCCTAGCACTTTGAGCATGTCCATCCTCTGCCTCCAACCACACCCATTCCTTTTTCAGGTTTCCAAACTCCCCATAACCCAATGGCAAAGTCAGGTCAGAGCTGACAGGTGGTCATTTATCATGGTCATTATCTATTCCACTTCTTGTGGATACTCCTTTTTCCCTACAGTATTAGTGTGTTTACAAGGTGTGGCTACAAATTTCAAAGAAGCATTCTGCATATAATGTGTAACCTATACCAAAAACCAAAGGTCAGAATTCCAAACACTTCTGGCTCTAAGATTTGGGGTAGCGAGCCCCTCCATTCTGTCACTGATCTGCACCTGAAAGATGCTCATGGTAGATGGGTTGGGCCTTTGGCAGAGCAAGGGCTGTAGAACAAAGATGCTGCTTATATGACGTCTTCATTTCAAACAGCCCTGTGCAGGATGCTGGTGATTCAGACACAGGAGCCCTAGCAGTATCACACTCCAGCCAGGGAGTCAGTTCACAGGCCAGCGGAGGGACCAAGGTATGTGGTGGTGGTTGGGGGGAGAGGGGTGTCCTGGCTGTGGGGGAAGGGAGATACTGCCTGGCCTCAGTGCAGCGGGCTGTCTCCTCCAAGCAGCCCTGTCTGGGGAGGTGGTGGCCATAGGTCCATAGTCCCTTTCTAAGGGGCTGCAGGTTTCATATGTGCCACCTGGGAACCTTCTGTGGTGATCCAGGCCAAAGGCACCTGAGAATGGATGACACAGAAGATGGGAAGGTCTCATGTTCTCTGCCACTGACCCTCACCCTGTTGTTGAATGTCTGGTGCCTCAGCTTTCCTATCTGTAAACAGAGCGCAGACCCTGGTGTGGTCTGCACAGTGTGCTCCTGCTCTGCAACCCTCTCTCTATGGTGACAGCAGGTCTGACTGGAGCACATCCCACAGCCCTGAGGCTGCAGAGCACAGGGTGCAGAACTGAGGTGGTGGGGTGTAGGCAGGGTTCAGGCTGGAGCAGTCCTGCCCACATCTCAGCGCCTTTACGCCACAGACAACCCCATTCTACAGCCCAGGAAAAGAGAAGCTGGACAACTGCCCGTGGTCATGTGCTTTGCGGCTTGCCCAGATACATGCTTCTAGTTCTTAGCACTAGCAGGCTAAAGGAGGGGCACTGGGACCGGTGTCAGAGCCAGACTCCATGGCCAGCACTTCCCAAGTTCACAGTGATGGTGTGAATAGGGGCATCTGCTGACCTCTGAAGTGTGCGGGGCTGGTGTGAAGACATCATGCAGTCTGGCGACTAGCTTTCCAGAAGGCCCCACACATGGACAGACAGAGGCCCAGGCTCGGACAGGGGTCCCACCCAGAGAAGAGGGAAGGTACAGTCTGGCCCTGGGCCAGGGGACAGGAAGGCAGGGGTAGGGGTTTGAGGAATGGAGCAGTAACAGCCATGCAGGGTGGAACAACGCGGGAATCGCCTGCTTACCCCGGGTCTCAGCCCTGTTCGGGCGGCTGGAGGCGAGGGCGTCGCCCCGGGGCTGCGGGCTCTGGACCATAGGGGGGCGCCTCAGTCCCCGCCCCACCAACCGCGCCGGGTCGCGCGTGGGCGCGGCGGGCACCGATTGGCTGGCGGGCACACGGGCGGGGCGGGCGGTGGCGGCGCGGAGGGGCGGGTCACCCCGCAGCCGGGCCTCGGCCTCAGCAGCTCATCGCTGCGCCCCGCCCGCGAGTCCGCCGCCACCGCACGTACCCCGCCGGCGGCCACCATGAGCACAGGCCTGAGGTACAAGAGCAAGCTGGCGACCCCAGGTGAGCCTGGCGCCCGCCCGCGTGCCCGCGCGCGCCTTTGTCCCCGCCGCCCGCCCGCCTCTCACCGTGTCTCTCCGTCTCTCCCCCGCCCTGTGGCCTGGACCTGCTCGGACCTGACTGCGACCCCGACCCCGCAGAAGACAAGCAGGTATGTGCACTCCACCTTCAGCTCTCTCGAGGCCCAGTCTTCTGTCACCTATTGTGGCATCAATGCCTCAGGCGTCCAGGCGCGACCCCGCCCCCGCCAGCCGCCATCCAGCCCAGTAGCGATAATCGATAATCATTGTCTTGTCTGTCGCCGGGGAGTGCCACTATGCCTGGAGCTGCAGCGAGGAGGGGGTAGGGGCCAAGCCTGGCCCTCTGACCCTCACAGCAGGGCTCTGGGCCTCTCTGGAGGATAGCAGGATGGGTGATCTCCCTCCCCCTAGTCCAGTACAGCATCTCCTTACTGACCTGGTGTGTTGGGGTCCTGGGTGAGTGGAGGAGGAGCAACTCTGAGTCCACCAAACGGTCTTCCTAAGTAGCATGAGCCTCAAGGGTCACCCCACTTCACAGCCTGCACCTTTATCCCTACACACTAAGGCTAAGCTGTGGCCCAGACTGGGAGCCGGGATCTGAGTCATTCCAGCGCCTAGCATCCCAGCAGAGTATGGGTCCTCAAGCCTAGTGGGTACAGATAGATTTGTGACCTTCCAAAGGGACTGACCTGGTCCCCACCCTTTGGTAATACAGACTCCATAGGAAATTCACCTGGGTATCTTCTGTAGAAACCTAACTGAGCTGAAGGTTAAACCAATCTGTGAAAGCTAGGAGAGCTAGGGATGAGAGTGGGTGACCAGGTGGGCTGCTAGGTATATTACTCTGCCGCTGGCTGGCCTGTCTGGCTTGAGCTCAGCCATGTTTGAGGAGGAAAAACAGGCTCGGTTCTGGCAGCAGAGAGGCCTTTACACCCTCTGTCATTGACAGAGATTCACACATGGCACAGATACGGGGCAGGACCTTGGCCTTGGGGGCATGCAGCTGGCAGGGCAGGAGCAGCTGGCAAGTGGAGTGAGCTAGAGAGTCGCTGGCTGCCCAGTGCCAGTCTCCTGGCCGGGATGTGCCCTGCCTAGGGACTGATGAGGCTCACTGGGAGGGGCTCCATGGAGATGCTGGGTAGAAAGCTGTCTTCCCCTCACAGCAGGTCAAACAAAGACTGAGATGTAGGGATACATACACAGCCAGGCTATTGTTTGAGGGAGAGGAAAAGAGTAGAGGCTGCCCAGACAGCATGCAAGCTACTCCTGGGCCTTTGGAAGCTCCAAGGTTGGCCTCAGGTGCTGAGAGTCACTAAGCTTGGTACCTGATGCTTAGCCCCAGCCAGCTGTCTTGCTCCTTGCTGTCAGGCTGGGGTGCTCCCCTTCTGCTGAGGTGTGACCTCATCAGGCCTGTGTCTGTCCATCCTTTGAGGTCCGCTAGGAGATAGCCTTCTCCCCTCTTCTCCCCATAGTCCAAGAAGGGGAAGCACCATGGAGGTAGAGGAAGTCCCAGGAACAGGCCCAGGGGGCCAGGTGGTGAGTGGGCTCTGGTGGGTCTAGAGGGACCCAGAAGCACACAGTAGCCTCACTGTGACCACTGAGCCTTGGCCCATTCAGGCCTCCTTTTTACTCTACACAAGGGGGGTGAAGAAGCAGTGGGGGCTCTGCCAGCGCTTTTTGTCCCCTACTTCTTTCAGACAGTGATGGGGCTCTGTTGGTTCTGGCTGCTGCTTCCTGAGCTGACTCGAGTGATTCTAAGAATGGAAATGCCTCGAGAGTTACAGGCACCAGGAGGAGGTGGGCGAAGCTGTGTCAAGAGGAAATGCTGATGAATATTTGTTGTGCCTCAAGACCAGAGATGGGAGGTGCCAGGGTCCTTCCCACAGAATGCACAGGTCCTACTTCAGTCCAGTTGGATGTTGGGAGAGGCAGGTTGGGAGATAGGAGTAAGGTTTTTGATGTACTGATCAGGGCCTTCCCAGAGGCTGTGCCTTTCCAATGAGGAAACTGAGGCAGTCTGAGACTAACAAGCTCTGTTAAACATCAGGGTGTAGAGCATCAGGGGTCCCTCTCAGCCTGAGGCCCTCTCAGCCAGGGCTGTCCATCTTCTGGACATGTCATTGGCCTAAGATGACAGCGTCTCTGGGGAAGGGCTGGGCTGTACCTGAAGTGGACTCGGGGGTAGAGACTGGGTGAGGCTCAGCCCAGAGGCTTCTTACAGGTCTTACAGGTCTGGACTACGGAGGGAGTGCAGAGGGAGTACTGAGAGACAGGACTGGGAGTGGGTGGAGAGAGCCAGGGGCCACGTGGCTGCCCCTTACCTTGGGAAGCAAGACTCTCCACTTCCCAACCGTGGGCCTGCCCTCCTCCCAGTGCCACTGGCTTCAGACTCCCCAGCAAGACGAGGGCCTTGGGGTAGGGGGTGCTCCACCATTATGCCAAGAAGGAAGGGCCTGCTTGGGGGAGGAGTGGGGCCAAGTAGGGGAGGAGACCTTCCAGTAGTCTGTACACACTGGCCACATGCACTTCCAGCCGTCCTGGAGCCATCCAGGTTCCCTTTCCTGGCCCCTGGGCACAGGCTTGCTCTGATTTTCCTGAGGTTCTAGAGGTGGGGGGTAAGGAAGGGTTTTTTTAGCCCTCAGTGAGCAGTTTCCCTGCTCAGCAAACTCCTGCCCTTCCTGGGGTGGCCACGTGAGGGGGAGTGTTAGCTGGCCTGAGCAATCCAGTGCCCTGTTTGTCCAATACTGTACTGTGGGTTAGAGGAGGCAAGGAAGCTCTGAGGGGAGGGGAGTGTCCACAAGTCCACGGGGACTTGTGGGGGTCAGATCCTACTCCATCTCCTACATCGCCCCTGAGGGCAGGGACTATCTGGAGACCACGGTGGCCTCGCGCATTGTGGGTGGTTTTGCCAAGCAGCAGGCTTGCCAAGCAGCAGGCTGACCAGGGTTTTTCTAAGTTTAGAGAGAAAGAGATAGTCGCATACTCTGGCCTCCTGCGCCTCCTTCTCGCCCTTCGCTCACACTAAGCCTCTGAGGAGGTGGAGGCAGGACCAGGACAGGGGTGGGTTCTGTCCTCCGCGCGTTTCCTGGAGGTCTGGGGACGCCTAGCGGAGAAAGAATCCCCCGCTAGATACACACCAGCGCAAGCGCGCTTCAGGGAGGTAGGTCGGCCCCAAAGAGGCACAGGAGTCCGAAGGGACGGGGTTCGTGGGTAGTTGGGTGCACTGTGACACCGCCGGGAGATAAGCGGGCCGAGTCTGCACTGAGGGCACCAGTATTGAATGGGGTCGGTTGAGTGTGGGTTGAAGCATCCTCTGGCGCCCTCTGGCGGGAGGAAACCGTATTGCGTGTTGGGGGTGGTACACGCGGCCTCCAGGGCCACCTCGCGTCCCTACCCGGCGTGCGAACCAAGCTTCTGGCCCGCACATCTCGCTGTCCAGACGCCTGGACCCAGGCCGCGGGTGTCACCACCAAGCTCCCAGTCCACGCGGCGCCGCAGCCCCTCCCCGCGCTCTGCCGGGCCCTGCCCTCCGCAGCGGTTTTCCATTGGTTCCGCCTGTGCCCCAATTTCTAGGCGACTGTCTCCCGGCGACGGCGGGCGGGGCTGTCTCCACCGCCCCCGAGAGCGCCAGCGGAGCCCCGCCTCTGTCCGGGTGCTGGGGCGGGGGCTACCGGGTCTACGTCGCCGCCACTGCTCTGGGCGGGCTCGCACAGGCGAGGAGTGGGGGGATGGCTCGTACGGCCTCTGGGGTCAGCGGTCCCCCAGGTAGGCGACGTCCCCTCTCCAGGCTTCAGTTCCCGTGTACGCAAAATTGGGGCGAGAGCAGGGTTTAAAAGCAGTACCACGCGTAAGTCTTTGGAGAACGCCAGGCTGGAGGTGGCCTGCCCCTGTCAGGGGGTCTGAACGCGGCCGGCAGGGCCTCAAGGGTCGCCGCGATGGACTCGCTGGCAGCACCCCAGGACCGCCTGGTGGAGCAGTTGCTGTCGCCGCGGACCCAGGCCCAGAGGCGGCTCAAGGTGTGTGTGTGTGTGTGTGTGTGTGTGTGTGTGTGTGTAATGTGGGTCATGTGCAAGCTTGCCTGCCCAGGGCTTGAGGGATCAGAGACGTGGCAAGGGCTGTAAGGCCAAAGACCTTTGTGGAGGGTGGGCGCTGGGACCCTGCGGTGGGGGGTGGCAGAGCACCGCTGTCTATAAATAGCCCGCTGCTGGAGATGCTGCAGCTGCCACCCCCAGGGCTGGATTGGGGCCAGGTGGGCCTCCCACCCTGGGCAATCTGGGGAGCGGTGAGTGTTGAGGCCTAGGCTTCTTCCTGCCTGTGGAGGCTTCTTAGGGTCTCAGTCCTGGTGCCTTAGGCCTAGAAGGGAGGACATGGCCTATGCCTGGTGCGGCCTACCATCTATTTATGCCCCCCCATACACACACAGAGAGAGACACACACACTCGGAGAGAGAGTTTTGGGTCCCTGAAAGCCCCTGGCTGAGTCTGGCACAGAACTGCCTTCTTCTGTCACCCCCTCACCTGGTTTCCCACCTCCAGGCTTTTGTCTATAAGCCTTCACCCCATTTTTGCCAATGAAATGCTATACCGTTAGGGGATACCATCTGCTGCCTCCTCCTCCTGTGGTTTGCAGAGCCAGGCAGGGGATAGGGCATTGGGCTGCTGCAGTGGAAGCCTAGTATGTCCCTGACCTGCCTCACTGCCGCCCCCAGGATATCGACAAGCAGTACGTGGGCTTCGCCACACTGCCCAACCAGGTACATAGAAAATCGGTGAAGAAGGGCTTTGACTTCACGCTCATGGTGGCTGGTGAGTGGGCCAGGCTGTTGGGTGGGGCTGGGGTGAGTGGCTGGGGCCACTGACCAGCCAAGTTCAGTTGAGGGGAGCTCAGACCTAACCCAGCCCCTTCACTGTACTTACGGCTAGGTGAGTCAGGCCTGGGAAAGTCCACACTGGTCCACAGCCTCTTTCTGACTGACCTGTACAAAGACAGAAAGCTTCTGAGTGCTGAGGGTAAGTACACCCTACATGTCCTGGCACCAATCCACCAACTCCCCCCATGTGACCTCTTAAAAGTGACCCTTCCAGGGTCAGCCCCCACTCTTTTCATGCTGTGAACCCCTATTCAGGGTCCAGAAGAAGTGGCCTAATCACAGGCCATTTAGGGCCAAGCCTCTGGGAAGGATGAGGTCAAGGGTGCTGGCTCCTGGGCCTGGACAGGCTTTCAGAAACAATGCTTTCCTCTTATTCCCTGCAGAACGCATCAACCAGACGGTAGAGATCCTGAAGCACACAGTGGACATTGAAGAGAAGGGAGTCAAGTTGAAGCTCACCATTGTGGACACACCAGGCTTTGGCGATGCTGTCAACAATTCTGAATGGTAAGAGAAGCCTGGCTGGAAAATGGGTCCCTGCCCCAACCAACCCCTTCCTCCCCAGTCTAGCAGGCAGCTCACAGCTGGCCTCATGGTCCTCCCACCCCCAGCTGGAAGCCCATCAGTGATTATGTAGATCAGCAGTTTGAGCAGTATTTCCGTGATGAGAGTGGCCTCAACCGCAAGAACATCCAGGACAACCGGGTGCACTGCTGCCTATACTTCATCTCCCCGTTTGGGCATGGGTATGTGACTCTTCAACCCCTTGTGAGTACCCTGTAGCTGTACTTGTCACTGTGCCACCACCTCCCCTCATCATGCCCATCCCACCCCCTGGTTGCTCTCTGCAGGCTGCGGCCAGTGGATGTGGGTTTCATGAAAGCTCTGCATGAGAAGGTAAACATTGTGCCACTCATCGCCAAGGCTGACTGCCTGGTGCCTAGTGAGACTCGGAAGCTGAAGGAGCGGGTGAGCCTGCTGTGGTAGAGGAGCCTTGCCAGAGAATCTGGGGCAGAGGGTACCAGGGGTACCTCGCCAGCCCCAAATCTGACAGCCTTTGCCCTACCACTGCAGATCCGGGAGGAGATTGACAAGTTTGGGATCCATGTGTACCAATTCCCCGAATGCGACTCCGATGAGGATGAGGACTTTAAGCAGCAGGACCGGGAACTGAAGGTGAACTGAAGCCAGGTTGAGGGAGGACAGAGGTAGTCAGGGACAGAACTGGAGGCCACATGGCACCCATTCATACAGGGCTTGAGGGCTGAGCACCCAGATCTGACCTCATAAGGTCAGAAGTTGTCCTAGCAATAAGAGACTTGTAGCCCATCAGTAAAGGTCAGAGGATAAAGGTGACCTAAATCCCTGCCTAGCCTATGTGGGTCATTTGAGCCTCACCTACATGCTTAGTGGGTCACAGAGCCATTGCCTGGGACACCTTGATGTGCTTTCCATGGATCATCAGTCTAGTAGCTACATGACTATGGCATATCCTGGCTTCCAGAATCCTGAACTACAGAGGGGGGTTACTTCAGGTTTCCAGAAGCTAGAGTAGTAATGACAGACCTAAGCCAGGGACAGGCACCATGGGGCATTTGAGAAGCTTTTGAGAAGAAAGGAGGAAAAGCTAGGTGGTTCTTGATGGGAGATGGGATCTGGAGGGGAACAACCTAAGGGGCACTGCCTGACAGAGGCCCCCAGGGTATCAGCTGTGCAGGATCCAGCTTCAATAAGTAGCAGAGAGGCCAGAAGACAGGTGGTGCCAGGATCTCTAGGGAGGGGTGTTGGTGATTCTGGAAAGGAGGCCTGGTGCAGCCCCCCACACCCCCAGCCTCTGTGCATTCATCAGACTGGGCTTCTGTCCCCTCCCCTCAGGAGAGCGCTCCCTTTGCTGTCATTGGCAGCAACACGGTGGTGGAAGCCAAAGGGCAACGAGTCCGGGGGCGACTGTACCCCTGGGGGATCGTGGAGGGTGAGTTGAGGCCTGGGGCATTAGGAATGGGGCGGGAAGGCTCCTCTGGTATCCCCCACCCACTGTGCACTCCTGCCCCACAGTGGAGAATCAGGCACACTGCGACTTCGTGAAGCTTCGCAACATGCTTATCCGCACTCACATGCATGACCTCAAGGATGTGACTTGTGACGTGCACTACGAGAACTACCGTGCACACTGCATCCAGCAGATGACCAGGTGGGCTGTCCCCATGCCCACATGGAAACCCGACCTGCTGACCACTTACAGGGCTGGCCATGTCCTTCCCACCCAGACATGAACTTTATTCCAATCCCCCTTATTCAAATCAGTTCCATAGAGCCTGATCTCCCAAAATCAGACCTGGGGCTTTAGTCCTGGCAGGAGTCCCTCAGGCATACCCCAGTGCACCACTCTGAGCCTCCCAGCAGCGCCATTCCTCCCATCTTATCCCCACAGTAAACTAACCCAGGACAGCCGCATGGAGAGCCCCATCCCCATCCTACCCCTGCCCACCCCAGACGCTGAGACTGAGAAGCTCATCAGGATGAAGGATGAGGAGGTTAGTGGAGGCCGCATCAGAGTCTGCCTTGGTGTGATGGGGCAGGGCCAGGGCTGGGTGTGACCTCCAAGGGAGAGGGCGGGGCCAGGCCCCTCTAGTTGCCTTTCTCATCCTAACTACTGTTGTCCCCAACCCAGTTAAGGCGAATGCAAGAGATGCTGCAGAAGATGAAACAACAAATGCAGGACCAGTGACCCTGCTGCTCCAGCCCCAGTCTCCAGGGATAGACCACCCACCTCTGGCCTCTCTCACCCCTGGATCCCAGACTGGCCTGGACTCGACCCTGGATTCGCTTGGATATCAGAGGGGCCTGGATCCAATCCTAACCTAGAGTGGCCCTGATGGGACTGTTCCCAACCCAGAGAGACACGGAGCCATGGCACCCCTCCCCACAACCCTAATTTATTCTTAGCATTAACGTCTCCAGGTCATTTGTATTTGTTCCCTAGGGGCCTGGACAACAGTGCCCCCCCCAATCAGTTTACTCTGGCCTTGGGGAATCAGGAGCCAAGTTGGACACAATTTCCTAGATTACACTTCCCCAAAGGTCAGAGCACCAAGGCTCCAATCCCTGCTCAGGCAAGAGGATAAACCAAGGTAGAGGAGGGGAAAGGGACCAGGTCTATTTCCCCACTCCTGTGCTACAGAACAAATTGAGGACTCCCTTTGTGCCAGTTTCTCTGAGTTACCCAGTGTATGCTGACACCCTACTTTGTGCAAGGTGCGCCGGGTCCTCCCTTACCCAGTCACCTAAACTGGGGATTAGAGCAGGTAGGGTTGGGCTGCTGAAGCAACTGGGAAGGTTCCACACTAAAAGGCTGCTGTTGAGGATGGTGGGACCAGCTGTTATAGCAGTCTAGCCCCTTCCTCACAACCTCTAGCAAACCTAGAGGGCCCTGGGGTGGTGGGCCATCCCCTGGCAACCCTCATGTCCAGGTGGCTGTTCCCTGCCCGTAGCTCGAAGCACCCTCTCCAGCTGCACTATGGTGCTGGGCTCTCAACCCCTCAGCTCCTCCATTTCTCCACCCGCATGACCCCACCACCACCAGCACCACCACACACACCCGTGCTCCCTTTTGTTAAGTTGTGAATGCCATGTCCTGTCCTGGCGACAGGAGAACAATGTTGGTGAACGTCGCTGTGGCTGTTCGAGTGTTCCGTGCACCCCTGGGAGCGGGTGGGGGCCGGAAACCCAGGCGGCTGGCGGGGTCTTGGTGATAGCGCCCTATCTGCGGCTGCAGCGCTGATCCGAGAGGCCTCCGGGTTATTTCTGGCCGGGTAGCTGCACTGTGGTCTGTGCGGCAGGGCTCGCGGAGCCTGTAAGGAGCCGGCTGGCTCTCAGGCCAACGCCTCCCACTCCAGAACAAACCGAGCTACCGACCTCTCGCCATGGGCTCCCGTGAGTCTGGGGTCAGGTCTGCTGGGTCCTGGGCAGTCCCAGGTTAGGAAGCATTCTGGTCATCCTAGCTGTTACAGGGAAAGGGTTGAATCAAATTAGGGAATTTCAGCCAGCGCATGGGGTGGTCAGATGGTGGGGGGAGGGGTTTACAGGGCTACAGGCCTCAGGAGCTGCATGAAGCCGGGGCCAGCGTCCTGGATGCTCAAGGACGCCGCCTGGGTGGGCAGGCCCCACCCTTCATTTCAGCCCTTCTCTTCTAGGGCCGTGCGGGGCGCTGAGCCTACTGCTGCTACTGCTGGCGTCGCGGAGCGGCGCGGCTGTGGGCTGCCCCGAGCCGTGTAGCTGCGCAGGGACGCAGGTGGATTGTGGGCGCCGTGGGCTCACGCTGGCCTCGCTGCCAGCAGTCTTCCCGCCTGACACCACAGATCTGGTGCTGACCGACAACAACCTAACAGCGCTGCCCCCGGGGCTGCTAGACACATTGCCCGCGCTGCGCGCCGTGCACCTAGGCGCTAACCCTTGGCGCTGCGACTGCCGCCTGGTGCCGCTGCGCGCCTGGCTGGCCGGCCGCCCGGAACGCGAGCCTTACCGCGATCTGCGCTGCGTCTCACCTCCTACTCTGCGCGGCCGCCTGCTGCCCTACCTAGCCGAGGAGGAGCTGCGCTCCGCATGCGCGCCAGGCCAACTTTGCAGGGGGTCGCTGGCAACACAAGTCGCGCTGCTCTGGCTCGGGCTTCTGCACGCGTTGCTCCTGGCGTTGCTGCTGTGCCGCCTGCAGAGGCTGCGCACCCGCACCCGCACCGCACAACAGTTACTCTTGATGGCCCCGCTGGTGGACGAGCCCGCTGAGGCAGGCACATCCTAAGAGAAATGGACTGGCGTTGATCATCCTAGGTCTGCAAATTCGACAAAACCTTGCCCAAGAAACCCTCATCCCTCTCTTGGACCCGCCCTGAAAGCTGCCCAGCCTCCCAGACTCTCCCAAGACCTGAAGGCTGGAATCCGGGTAGGACAGAGTGAGGCAACCTATACCTTCTGTCTTGGGGAGGTGGAGGCACCTAGCTACTGAAGCCCAACACTTCGGAGCCTCCCCTCCCCAATTCCGTGCTAAATAAATCCTTCTAAACTGGCCTGTCTCTGCACCAGTGACCTTGGATCCCATTCGCTGAACCCCAGAAGAGACCCTAGGGAGAGTGTGCAAGACACACAGTCCCATCATCACACTGAGCCAAATTGGCCTGGGGCAAGCAAGAGTCAATGGGTAAACTCCCTTGTCCCACACTGCCACAGGTCACTGTAGGTAGTGTGGACAGAGAAGACATGCTCAGCAATATGGACAGGCAGAGTGAAGGTGCTTAGAGGATTCTTGTAGGCAGTGAGGGACCACAAATATGTGCTAAGGACAGTTCAGGGCTTGTGGTGACCTTTATCAGTCACCCTGCTGTGTGGAGAGCTTTCAGAGCAGTTGGGACTCAGGTGGAGTCTGTAATCTATGTGGTGTTCCCTGGGTAATGGAGCCTAGAAGGTGGAGTCTGTGGGAATCCCCGGCAGGTGTGAGTGGGTGCCAACGTCTCTGGCCTGCAGTGAGCTGGACCTGTGCCACAGCCTGGGCCCCTCCTGGTGCACCAAATCTTCCTATCCCCATTCCTAAATCCACAGCAGGAGCTCCAAACCCCACCCCCACCCTTCTGTCAGGATGTAATGCTCACAAACTGAGAACACTGGCTCTGCTCACCCTGTCCCCACAGCTGCCACCTCCCCGGGCTCCTGAGCTGCACCACACTGGTCATGCCTCCCAGCTAGATCTATGCACAAGCTGTTCTTTTCGCCTGATACATGATGCCCTTCTCACCACTGCCCCATATTTGTCTTCTACCTCCCAAGCATGTCCATCCTCATTGCTGCATCTTTCTGGAGAGCTTCCCTAACTGCCCAGTCCAGCAAGGGAGCTTCTCAGAACCATCTAGTCCTCTGTCTGCTTCCCTAGCTCTGCCCCTGGTGCTAAGCAATCAGGGCCTCAGATTCTTCCCTGCTAACAAGGGGCACAGAGGGCCCTCTGATGTCTTTCTCACTATTGGAGCCAGCATAGGGACACTTGGGCCAGGGTCCTCTTCCATCCTTGGTGTGGACCCACCCAGCTGGCCCTGTGAACAAAGAAGGTTGTTCTCTGAGGGCCCCAGGACTGGATGAAGAGCCTCAGGGCTGGGCACAGGAAGGTCCTGGTTGCCCACTGACCGCCACTGACCAGGTCGGGAGGCTGCCCCTGACACAGCTTTTGTCCTAGTCTTTGTTGGATAAGATGGATGGCCCTCTGGTAGGGCTGATGCTATCTCGAGGCTGCTGGTCAGAAGTGAGGCACTAGCCACCTCCTCCTTTGTGGACAGGTGCAGGGCATCCGGCTCATTGTGGGCTGTAGCTGACTGTCCGGTTGTCCATCCGGCCTTATCACCACATCAGAGACAGTAGCCCTCTTTGTACAAATGAACTGCCTCCCCCAGGAGTGACTGACACCCCCTCCCAATCTCTGACAGAGGTCAGAGGTAGCAGCCAAGGTACACAAGCAACTCCCTAAACTCTATCTGAACATGATGCAAGGAGAAACATTCCTTCTGCTTCCCAGTGGAGGAAACCAAAATCAGGAGCAGGATCCTTACTGGGCCCCAGACCCCTCTATGTGTCTGCATGAAGAGCAAACCTGAGACAAGTTCCTGGAGCCCCTAAATTCCTCTTCACTAAAGCCCCTGGGGAAAATGCAGGGCCTAGGAAAAAGTGAGCCAGAATCCTAGGTGACCCCAAATTGAGAAGGAGGTACCTCTACCCTAGGCTGCGGGATGAGGCCCCACAAGGAGCTATGGGAAGGAGCCCAGACCCACTGTCCTCTGTTCACAGGGCTTGGGGGCTCCACGCCCAGGGCCTGGAGGAGAGTATGGTCCTCTTTGTGCAAATGAACTGCCTCCTCCAGGAGTGGAAGCCCTGAGGGGCAGGAGTTTCAGAGCCACTGGGACTTTCCTGATGGGAGAACAAAGCAGAAACCACAGCATGTATCATAAGGAAGAATTCCTGCATACTGAGCAAAAGGGCAACTGAACCCCATGTTCCCATAGGTCTGCCCTATGGTGTGGACTGGCTGGTGCCAAGGTACTGACCATGGGGGTGAAGACACGGCCTGCCTTGCTAACTGACCTTCTCCAGTGGACTAAGAGCCCTCAATCCCAACTCCTGACCCTGCACTGACCTTCCCATGTGCTGAGCCTGGGGCCTCAATCTCCAAGAGTCCAGGGAAGTGGATGGTCCCAGATCAGTGCTCCTGAATGGCCCTACCAGGGGAGGGTTGCTGCTCACAGTCCTCTTAGCCCCCTGTCCCAGCATGTCTGCCACTTCATAAACCGTACACCTGCCCCGAGGCCTCCTGCCCACTGACTAGCTGTGGCCCTCAGTGGCCTCAGACTCCTTTCAGACAAGCACAAACCAGGGAGCCCCTCTCAGGCCCCGCCATCCCCACACTTCCAGGCCTTAGGGAAGCTCTGCAGCCCAAGGGTGCAAAGGGACTGCAGCACACTGCCCAGGAAGCCTCCCTGAGCTCCTTACAAGGCTCAGACCTCAGTGCTCCCTGTCTCACCAGCCAGGCACTTCGCACCTTCCCTAAGGCCACATTCCTGCCCTGATGTCCTCCTTCCTGTGACTCTCATCCCTCTTCAAGGCCCTATTCAAGTTCCATTCTCCCTTTTCAAGGAGTTTCCTAGCCTGCCATGGGACAGGACCCCATGTCCTGGTCTGCTCTCCTATCTGGTGTCTGTGCACAGCCAGACAGCGAGTGACTGACCAAAGAATTGAACAAATGGATCCCCAGCAAGGGCAGACGACAGCCCTGGAGAAGACACATCCAGGACATCCCACGGAGAGCCTCTGCCTCCTCATTGTGAAATAGATGGGTGCTCTGGCACTCACCAGGCTTCGCGCAGGATCTGTCCTCCCCGTCGGCGCTGCGACCCCAAGGGAGCACCAGAGGGCGCTCGCGACTTGCAGAAAACAACAGCGAAGGAACAACTGGGACCGAGTTTGGCGTTGGGGGTGCAGACAGCCAGGGTCTTCGAAGAAACAGAAACGGGGAGAAGGGAGGATGTGTCTACGCCACGGATGGCACCCAGAGAGGCAAGCAGATTGCTCCATCATGGGGGTAGCGAGGGGGTGTTGGCGCGGTCACTGACAGGGAGCGCGACCCTCTCCCCACCCCTCTCCTCGAGGGTGCAGTGACAGCTTGTCAACCACGAAGATAAGGGACTCCTTCCGCCGGGCGCTGGGGCGGGGCCGGCCCAGGTGCACCCTCCCCCCTCCTGCTGGAGTTTGCTCGGTAAACAGTTATTGGGCCCCTGCTGTGTGCACCGTGGCGAGGGCGGGGCAGGGGACACTGAGGGCAGCCCAGGACACAGCTTCTGCTCCGACACCACCAGACCACTTTACAGCACCTTCGGCACCTTCGGGAAGAGGCTTGCGTGGAGGTGCTCCTCTAGGCCTGCCCCAGCTTGGGGATGCCTCCTGAGCTGAGCTGACCTGACCTGCCTGGGGCCTCGCATCGAAAAGGCCCGGGAAGGTGTGGGGGGCCCAGGTCCAGGCCACGTGGGGAGGGGGATCGCACCCGCCGCCCAGACAGAGCAACAACATTGGGGTGGGTGGCGGAGCCCTGGGGGCCCATAGCTCACTGCACCGTCTGCGCCCACCCCCGGTGTTTCCGATGGAAGACAGGCGACTGGTGATAAATCACCAACTCCCACCCCCACACCAGGGCCAACCGGTGGGGAAGAAGGGCTGCAGAGGCGGTGTGTGACAGAGACAACCCCTGAGACAGACAGAAGACAAGCGCAGAGAGGGAGAGACAAGGAGAAGCCAGTTGGTACCCACCAAGTCCTTACTGGGGTGTCTGATCGCCCCTTCCAGGTACCCCTCCACAAAGTCCATCTGGAAACCAGCTGAGAGCCACCCCCCACCCGGGCTGACCCCAACAGGGAGGCGGAGGAGGAGGGAGCCAGGTCTTTCCAGCATAACTCCAGCTCCCCTGGGAGGCCCATAAATCAGCAGGGGGCACTCGGGAAGCACTCCCCCAGGCAAGTGAGGGTCTTCAGGGTCACTGAACCTGGTGACTAGGCCTGGCCTTGGCTGTGTCCTTCCCTCTTCAAACAGCCCTTGGGGGTCCTCCAGCCCCCAACTCTTTTTCTCTGGCAGTCAATTGGCCTGAGGCCATCCAGGGCTGGTGTACACTGCGTATGGACACGCTCATTGTCCTCTTCTCTCCAACAGGAACTGCCCTCAAGGGGGTGATGTGTCCCTATGAAGAGAACCCCTTGTGAGTGGTTTGTTGCTGGTCCCTCAGGAACTTGGAGTCAACAGGTCCTTCCCAGTGAAGCTCTCACTAGGGTTCACTCTGCCAAAGGGAAATGCTATCCATACCTCCTTCCATCCTGCCTTCCTGTCACCTCCCCTCAATGTGCTGAGAGCTGGCTGGACAAAAGGTGCTGAAAGATGAGCCAGGTGGGCCCCCCAGGTGTAACTCCCTCCACACGCGCACACACCCAAGCACACACACACAGGGCAAGTGTGATGTCAGTAGCAGTGGGAAAGGAATGGTTCCCAGAACCTGCAGGGTGCACTCAACACCCCCAGTGCCAGGATCCCTAATCTCGGGTCAGGGGGAAGGGAGCCCCAGCAATCCCTGTCCAGGGTTTAGCCTGTCAGCAACCCCTCAGGTGCCACATGGTAGAGTTAAGACCACTTGGACACAAGCAGACACAATTCCTGTGCTTGTCTTAAGGAGTGGTAGAGCTGGAGAGAAGGATGCGGGGTGTTTTCTAGAAAGACCTCAGAGTTCTTGGGATTGTGTTTGAAGGAGGCACTGAGTGTCCTGTGGGCTGCCCTGGACCTGGTCACATGGAGGATCTCCTTGAGTCTTGAAACAAACCCTCAAGTGAAGCTCTTGAGATATCTCAGGGAAAGGTACATCGAGGTTAGAGGCAGAAGGGTTGAGGGCTGGCAATCCAGGCCCCCTTGCTCCCAAATCCTCACCCAGGAGAGGCCCTCCACTGCTCCCTAACTCCAGCCCTCCCTCCTCTTCCCACTGGGGTTGTCTCCCCTTTGATGTCTGTGGGAGCTCACCTAGCTCTGTTTGTTTAAGTGATCAGACCAATCAAGTAGCTCAGAGATTGGCAGGTCCACATGTGGCCAGGGAAGAGAGTGTTAGGACATCCTCAGTAGGAGCCAGTCTTACCGAGGGCCCCAGGGTGTGCCCCACAAGGTCACTACACCCAGAGTGGAGAAAGGAAACTTTAGGGATACAGCCCATCCCTAAGAAGGCCATGATTACAGCTAAGAACGATGGCACATGCCTGTAATCCAGGCTGAGGCAGGAGGATCCTTGCAAGTTTGAGACCATCCTGGGCTACAAAGGGAGCTCAAGGCCAGCCTGAACTGCATAGGGAGACCTGTCTCAAAAAGACAAAGGAGAAGAAGGATGAGAAGGAGGAAGAGGAGGGGGAGGCGGCAATAGTTGGGGACTGAGGGGGTCCAATGAGATAAGGATGGGGATCCCTGGGTAGCACTGGCCTATGGTGCAGCCCAAGGCCTCTAACCTAGGCTTTTCAGGGCCAATTACCTGAGACATTCCATCTGGGTGTTCCATATAGAGGAGGAGCTGCAAGGAGCTGCCTGTGGATGGACCAAAGGTGGAGTTCTGTCCAACAATCCACATGGAAGTCCATTTTGATATAATCTATATGGGGGGGGAGGTGGTTTTCTCTATGCTTTTCTTTTTTAATTTAAAGATGCTGTTGAAAAATTGCAGCCAGTCTTTGCAGATGCCAAGGAAGAGACTTCTATATGAGCAAAGCTAGGGGTAGAGCCCTACCCAGCATGTCCATCCACATCCTCTTGCCCACTAAGGATATTCTTTATAGACCATGTCACCTTCTTGCAGGAATGTAACTAGCATTCTATGTAACCAGTAATGCAAACTAGAGGACACAAGCCAAGAGTGTGACCAGCCTGAAGGAGGGCAGCCTAGGAGACCATCCTCATTCTTTTTTTGTTGTTTTGATTTTCTGGTACTGAAGATCAGCCTAGGTTCTTATATATGCTAGGCATGCAAGCATTCTACCACTGATCTACACCCCCGTCTCTTTTTTAAATTTCTAAGACAGGGTCTTGTTAAGCCATGCAGGCTGGTTTGGGATTTACAATCTTCCTGCTCCAGCCTCCCAAGTAGCTAGAATTACAGATGTGTGCCACCACACCCAGCTTCAGCAACATTCCATCAACAGAAGTGGGGACCTACTTGTTTGTGGGAGCCCAAGGTCTTTCCTGACATTAAACACCTTACTCGGGCACCCTCGGCCTTGGGATCCTCAGTGGGGGCTCCTCTATCTTGTGGGTCTCTAGTTGTTTGGTCTCAGGTTCCCGGTCTATAGATCCCTCTTCTTAGTGTTTCTGGTCTCAGGAGTCCCTGCTAAGCCAGTCTGTCCTCTCCAGGTGCCTGTCCTGTGGTCCTAGTCTAGAGGTCAGTGGTCCTCATCTTCCCTTTCAGAGAGTGGTATGTTTGTACCATGGCTGTCCCTGCAGCTCAGTCTCTTCTCTGTGGTCTAGGGATCCACTGCTGCCAAAATCATCCCAGAGGACCCCACTCCTAAGCCTTTTATAACAAAACTATGAGGAAGCTTGACCAGAACTTGGGGGATATCTTTACACCCTCAGTGGAGGAGTGTTGTTACTAGGGCTCACCAGTACACACTCAGCCTCAACTCTATATTTGAGCTATACTTTAGCGCTGCAGTGAGTCCTCCCCCAGAGTCCTCCTGCTCCTCCCAGAGCCTCTCTCCCTGAGTCCTCCTGAGTGCTCCTTGAGGCTTCCTGGAGTTCTTCTGAAGCCCTCCCAGCTTCTCTGGCATGGGCTGCCATACTTGGATTGGTTCCCAAGGAAATAGGATGGAGCACCACTAGAGTGCAAGCTTTGAGCTGTCCCTTGTCCTGGTGGGCAAGATTGTCAGTGGGCATAGCAGTCTGTGATGAGATCAGGCTGCAGGCTGCCTCTTGAACACTGGTGTTTGGTGGTGTTCAGGGGCTGACTGGCAGAGATTGCCTGCCTGGCTCCCCCAGGCCTTGGGGACAGAACTGGTCATGCCATAAAGCAGGTGAGACCTCACACAGGACGGAGGGTCATCTATCCCTTGTTCCTGCACATCCTTGTCTTCTGATATTCCCGTGTCCTCCCTGGGCAGGGCAGTCTCCATGCAAGACTCCACTTCTGCCTGGTATCCCTGGGTGCCTCTTGGACTTCTCATACCCTGTCTGGTTGAGTGGACCCTGCACGCACCACATGTGCACATGTACATATGCACACATACACATGCATCCCAAGGGGATCTTTCCCTGGGAGAAATCACACCTGCAGAATGGGTGTGATCTAGCCACACGGGCTCAGAGTAGTCTCCTGAGTGTCCCCCCAGTATGCTGGGCCACTGTCTGAAGGTGTGCGTGTAAGTACCATGTTGTTTGTACACATTTGGGGGTATGAGAGAGCTACAGCTCCCAGTGTAGGTTTAGTCTTTCTCCCCTTTGAGCCTGCGTTTGTGTCCATGCATCCCCCATAAACCTATTGGTACCCCAAGCCCGTCCTGTGTCTGTGCACCCACATGTGCCCCCACGTGCACGCCCTTGTCCTGGCACCTCCTACATTTGGTATCCTGCTGCCCGACACCCCCAGCCCCCACGACAGCCTGCCCCTTCCCTCAGTGCCATGTGTACACAGACTCTTGTTTTCTCTGCCTTGTGGGCCAGGGGTGTGCTCGTAAATCGTGCAGTCGATGACACATTTATCCTGAGGGCGGCTGGCGGTGTGAATTTATGGCTGCACCTCCCAGCTGAGGCAGGACAGGAGCTGGGAACACCTCGTAGGCAGGCACCTCTAGGCCACTCCACTGCACTGTCATAGTGCTACAGTGACAGGGGCTGGGCCAAGAGGGGCTCAGGAATGTGCCCCAAAGGCTTTACCTTCCTCAGAAACTGCAATTTTAGGGTGTTCAGGGTCTATGGGTAGCCAGGAGGCAAGGCCAACTGTGCATGGGAAAGGGTTGGGGGCACCAGGCAGGAAGTCCCAGCGGTGGGACTAATGTGAACCAGGCTCCCTGTCTTGTTCACAGCACTCCTCAGTCTTCCCACCTGTGAAATGGGGAAATAGCTTCAGTGTGCCAGGAGGAGCAGATGGGTGTTGGGCTGCTTTCTTCAGGTGCTGAGCCACACACACCCTGCTGCCAGGTCTGCTGAGAGCACTGAGGATTAGGGAGGACTATGAGAAAGTGAGGCTGGAGGGCACCTGGGCTGTGCTCAGGGAGAAGGAGCCAAGCTAATACAGTCAGGAGGGGGGCTCCACAGCACATCTGCCCTCTTCTGCCTTGTATTTGGAAACTGAGGCCCAGGAAGATAAAGAAGCCCATAGCCATACAGGGCAGGAATACAGGGAGCCTGGAGACTAAGAATTCTTGCTTCTACCCTCATGCAAAATAGGGATCCTAGGCTTGACCTCCTTCCTGACGGCATTCTTTATTCTGCAAATCCTGGTTTTGGGGTGCTGCCAAGGGTTCCAGGGTTGGACGGGGAGATGATGGAGCAAGTCAGGTCCTGTTAGGGCCACAGCTGGGGGGCAGGGCCTGGCTCCCTCCCCTCTGTCTGTCCAGCTGTGTGAAGGGTCAGGTCTCCAGGGGACCCTCTGTCGGCTCTCAGGCTCCCCCCATCTCTGGTCCCCAGCCCCCTCCCCACCGCCTGCTGTCAGGATGAGCGATGGCCATACCCCTCCCTGGGCCCATGGCCCCAGGCCCGGTTCCCGCTCATTAGCCACTGACACTGTTTGCTTTCCCGCCTGGGACGCCCACCCCGTCACAGGCCATTTCTCCTGGCACCCCCCACTCCTTAAGGGCCTGTCCAGGGGTCCAGGGTGCTGGCTGTGGGGGGTGCCAATGCAGGGCAGGACCTGCATATAGCTCCTAGGACATCACCTGCATGCCCTTAGGGAATGGGCCATGGGCACCCCATGGTCTTGAAGGCCCCCACCAGAATTGCACAGCCAGGCTACAGCAAGAGTGAGATCACTACACTGCACAGAGCACTGACACACCTACACAGTAGCGCCCATACAACTTTGAAGGGATCCCCCAGGCAGGGGCTCTGGTGGCAGGCACCAGGTTCCCAGGTTCCATCTCCATCTCCTTCTCCATCTCTAGCTCTATCTCTGTCTTCATCACTGCATCTAACCTGGGTCTCTCCCAGTCCCATCACATAAACGACCAGTCACCAGCCCCATACGGAAGGCATATTCCCCACCCAGAGGCCCTCTGTCCTCTACCAAAGACTCCAGTACAACATGGGCTACAGGTCCCAAAGCCACAGGCACTCCTTCTTAAGGCACCCCGCGCAGTGTGGCCACAGCTGGGCGGCATCAGGGCCCACAGGCCAGTGGCAGCCAGTCCTTCACTTAAAAATGTGTTTGTGATTTCGGCGGCGGGGGCAGATAACGGTGACGAATGGCCCGCCTGCCCCATGGGGCCCCCAGCCCATCTGGTTTGACTTTGGCCTGTCTGCTGGTGCCCTTGGGCCCCTAGCCCTGTCCTCAGGAGTATCACCAGAGTAAGGCTGGGGCCGGTGTGGGCAACCCCAGTATACCCCTAAACTCATGCCCTCCATCCAGTCTGTCCCTTCATTAACGTAGGCCTCCCTTGTCTGTGCCAACCTGAGGTGCCAGCTCTGAGCTCTGGCTGCAGTGAGGGTGAAGAGACAGAGGCCCTGCACCCCACTAGCAAATGTGAAGTAGCAAGCACCCACCTCAGTCAGAGGAGCCGAGGCGATGGTGACAGGGTGGGCCTGGGTGGAGGGAAGGCAGGGTAGCTGGGTGGGGCCTGGCTCTGACTGGCAGCCCATGTGGTCATCGTCAGGCAGAATTTCTGACAGGGCTCTGGACCCTCCTCTAGCCTCTGCAGCCTCCAGACCACTGATTATTGAGCAGGAGGGGTAGCTTCCGGGTCTGGCCCCAGGCTCAGCTGGGGGGTCAGTGAGGTCAAGCCTGAACTTCCCCCCCTCCCCTACCTCCTCCCTTCTTCCCCTCTTGGGGCTTCCTAAGGTAGGCAAAAAGGTCTAGACATGGGATGGCTCCATGCCATCCAGACCTCTGTTCCTGGCAACAATGCCATAGCAAGCACTCTGGCCAGGATCTGAAACCCTGCACCCTAAGAAGGTAGACTTATGGACAGTCCGTTGGGATACAGTCAGGGGTCTGTTTGAATTGCACAACCCCAGGGACAGGGGCTAATGCATTCCTTTCAAACGTTCCAGAGTCCTGCCCACCCAGGTCTCAGGCAGAAGTCAGATCAGCCTCCAGCAGGCGAAGGTGGAGTAGACCCATCTCAGGGATCTAGAGCGAGCCCTGAGAAGAAGAGGCAGGGCCTAGAGGCAAAGCCCCAGGCAAAAGCAGAGCCCTGGGAGGTGTGGGAGTCACCTTCATAGGTCCCCTCCGTTGCTCCTGCCCCCCACCCCGTGGGGACAGCTGAAGGGTGAGGAGAGTGGCAGCTCTGTGTCTTGACCTCCTCCCCCTCCCCCAAGCAGGAAAATCCCTCTGCCTCAGTATCACATTGTTGAGAATTAACTTTGTTGAAATAAAAATTGGTCTTGGTATTAACTTGGCCTCTAGGATTTTCTCCAGGATCCCAGAGGCTAGAGAGGGGTCAGACACCCATTCCCAGAGCCAGCTGCCAGCTCAGGTTTCAAGGGTGCCAACGACATCCTAATCCTTGAGACATAGTGCCTGGTTCCTCAGGCTCAAGGGAGGTGTTCCAACCCCTGCCTTATCTGACCCCAGTCCTGAAGGGACAGTGTGAACCCTTGCCCCCTACTTCCTCTTCTATATCTCCATGTCCCTTGGCAGCTATAGCTGATGAGCCACAGGAAACTTCCCCCACCCCATCCCTGAAGGCCTTACCATAGCCTCAGCCTCACAACTTCTCTCAGCCTCGGTTTATCCATCTGTAAAATGGGAGACATTCTCCCAAGATCTGAGCAGACAGGGCAGCTGACAGACACTCAGAGGCAGCTGGGAATGGATGTTCACAGACATCAGAGAAGTGTCAACTGCTAGCACATCAATGCCCCTTCCGGAGGCAAACACCCCAATGTGTGGCCATGTCCAGAATATTCTGGAGGTTGGGACCAGGTATGCCCCACCCAGGTCTCTACACAGGCTACCTCGCAGGTTTACAGGCCTTCATGCTTCAGCACAGACTCACCAATCACTGACAGAAATTGGTATCCTGACTCAACCAGTGGGTGAAGGCAGGAAAGCCCCATCTGCAAGCATCACAGAAGCCTACCCAAGTCCACTTTCCAGGGACACGAGCAGAGGACTCGATCTTATCCGGGCAAAAAAAGACTGCAGCCACCAAAGTTACATAAAGTTGCCCCTTAGTTTCCAAGGGGTATTATGCCTAAGACAATCACCCTCCCCAGGTTACCAAAATCCAAAGGATGCCCAAGTTTGTTATTTTAAAATGATATAATATTTGCATAGAACCTACACACATTCTCCCATATACCTTAAATCATCTCTACTTATAATACCTACTACAATGTTATAAATAGTTGTATTGTTTAGGGAATAATGACAAGAAAAATGTCCACCTTTAGTGTATCCACAGGAAACAATGTTTTAAAAATGTTCCTACTCTGCAGTTGTTTGAACCCCTGGCTCTGGAGCCCACTTGTATAGAGACTGACTACTTCTGCCCAGGCACAGGTCTCTGTGCAGCTGCTCTCAAGAAGTGCCTGGGGTCTCACTCCCCATGTGGTCCCCTTGGTCCTGGTGGATGGGGTGTCCCTGGAGTGGTGAGTCTGCAGGGAGACTGTACCATGAGCACAAGCATGAGGACCTGAGGGTGGGGGTGGCCTCAGCCTGTGGGCAGCCAGCCCTCATCCTGGTAGCCAGTGGGTGGTGACATTTCCCTGCTGGTGGTCCTCTTGCAGCCTCATCTGACCATCCCCAGCAGTGCATCTTTAGGGGGTGGGGTGCAGCCTGGGAATGAGCTAGGATGGGGGCCTGGGAAAGAAGCAGTGCCCCCAGGGATGCTCGAACGGGCCCAGCTGTTGCAGCCTGGCTCTAATTCCCGCTCTGCCCTGAGTCTGGTCCCTGGGGCCGAGGCTGGTGGTCTGCCCGGGAGGCAGGGGAGTGTGGGGGCTGTGCTTTCCTCCAGGCAGTGGTCTCTGGGGGAGCAGGGGTTGGAGGGAGCTACCTGCATGCTGAGAGGTAGGACTGGCCATCAGGGAGGGTCCTCATTCTCTCCCTTGACCATGTGCAGCAAGACCCACAACTTGCTCTGAACGCCTGAATCTTCGGGAGCCTCCTAGCTTACCTTTGCCTCGCACCCAGGCCAACTCTTGGGCCAGTAAATAAGAAAGGGGACACAGATGCTTTTCCGCCCCTTGTCAGCGCCCGAGCGCCTCTCTCCTACACCATCAGCCTGGTGTAGAATTTTGCTAGGTCTCGTCCTTTTGTCCACAAAGCCTCTCTGTTGCAACCACTCTAAAGCTCCCACTCCCCCTCCAAGACACCTTGCAGTATCCCTGTCCCTCGGAGAATACACTGAACTCTGGGTCCTGAATCAACCTGTGTTCTTGTCTTTTCAAGACTCCTTCCCAGGGCCTTCAACTGGTACAAGGCTAGATCCCAGAATGTAGTACATAGCTCCCGTTCCTTGAGCAAAGAGCTCACTCATTAAAGAGGCCTTTCCATTGTTTGATCATTTTTTCATGCCTTTATCTTGTAATCTGGTTAACTACTTTGAAGGTAACAACACAATATATTAACCATTGTTAATCTCCTGTTATGTTGTTTTGAAATTATGCATTATTGTTTTTGTATCTTTCTCATTTTAAAATTTAAAAACAGAGAAAGACCTTGCTCCCCATGCCTCCTAGATGACTCCTGCCTGACTTGGGTGGGGCATTCCTCCTGTCTGACTCTGGATGAAGACACTCCATGGTTCTATGGGAGCAAATCTATCCTGGGCACACTCTTAAGGCTCCTGAGTGCTCTGAGAAGGACCGAGGGACTGTGAAGAGGCTGGTGTGCTGTGAGGGAGTGGGGGTCTTCCCCGTAGCAGGGGAGTGGGGCCTAGAAGTCCACCCCTCAAACCCTTGGCCAACTTCGGCAGAGGCAGAGGCACGGGCAGAGTGGCTGGTGGGGTGGGGGCCCGAGGGGGAATCTTCTTACCTCTAAATCCCTCCCGCTCGCCTGCTGGCCCCTAGGGAAGCCCTGCGATGCAGGAACTTGATATTTTAAGACTTAAAGCAAATGTTTCTGGGGCCCAAGCTGCAGAGGCGCCCGCCCAGATCTTGTGGGGGCAGGGCCAGTGCAAAGGAGAGGACCCCTCCCCATGCCCACTCCTGAGCCACCTTACCCCTCCCTGGGTCACAGTCTCTGATGACATGGAAGACGGGTGAAGCCCCTCCGAGGACTGAAGAAGGCCTGGCATGGCCTCCTCACTCTGTTGGTCCCTCTTCCTTGGGTCTCTGCCTCTGATGAGGCCCATCAGAACCCCCTGAGCCTCTCAGGACTGGCCTTGCTGATCCAGAGCCCAGAGATGGTACAGCATTACTCTACTTTGCCACCATCAAGGTGGGCATGCCCACATGCTACTAGCAAGCCACTAGCAAAAGTCACCTGGAGCTGAGGGCTGAAAATCTGAAGTTTCCTATCTGACAGGGTAGCAGATCTGGGATTGACTGGCAATGTCTGCCTGGGGTACAGGAGTGAGAGTGGGCACTGATGTGCTGAGCCTACAGGGGATTGAACTCACAACCTCATGCACAGGCGTTTATACTGCTGAGCTAAATCCCCAGTTTATTAACTTTAAAGTCAGAAAAGACTCCCTATCACTTGGGTGACAGAAGGCCCTGGAGCTCAGCTCCAAGACCTCCTCCATCCTGGACTTCCTGGTACATCTGCCTTCTGAGGTCCTTGAGAGCTGGAGCACCATGGGTGGGAGCCCAGGTGGGTGGACAGACGGGTCAGGGTAAGGGAGCTTGGCTGTGTAGGGCAGTTAGGGATTAAGACCTAATCTCTAAAATATGTTTCAGGGGCAGGGCCAACACAGGCCCAGCTGGGAATGTGAGGGTGGAGAGATGCTCTGGGGACACTTTCAGGGTGGGCCATCTAAATGACCTAGGCCAACTTGGCCTCCCACCCTCGAAGCACTCAGCATTGTCTCAGCTGGCAGCATCAGGCCATCTATACCAGCATCGCTGAGCTGCAGCCTCCTCAGAGGTTAGCCTCACCACGTACAGATAGGAAAACTGAGGACAGAGAGCAGCCTTTCCAGGGCCACACCGAGTCTATAGCCAGCCTCACTCGTGAAGTCTTTTCCCCAGCAATAGCCTAACTCTGTCCCACCCCGAGGCCTGTAGGAGGGACAGAGCTGTGGACAGCTGGGTTGGAGGGTTACAGTGGACCCCAGTGAGAACCTTAGTTCAGTCACGTTCTGCCTCTGGGTGCTGCCTCCCCAGCCTGGACCTGATCTTGGTTCCACTTTTAAAATCATGTACGGTCTGATGCGACCCTGGAACGCTAAGTCCACAGTCAGGTCCAGATCAGTTGCTGCTGGCCATTCTCTGCTAAAGGAATTCCTCACCCACTGTCTCCCTCATAGCCAATCTAGGCTTACAGTTAGAAACGCTGCGTCTCTGTGACTTCATTTCCCCTGCTCTGAAATGCCTATTGTAAATATTGGCTGGTATCTGAGGTACCCAGAGGGAAGGGATCTGGCAAAAGAGCTGGGATGACACCATGTGGGCCTCTGTGGCTCCATTCTCCAGGGCCCAGATGCTACCCACAGATCCCAGGCCACTTGGCCACCAGGGCCCTTCCTTCCTGCCAGGAAAACCCCTGACGGAGGGGTGGCCCTGTCGGGCCCGGAGACCTGAGGCCTGCAGAGCAGCCCCACTCTAGACACCAAGCTGCTCAGTGCCAGCACAGCTGCAGTGGCCCAGCCTCCCAACGACTGCACCATTCCGGCCACGATGCCCATCACTGTCTCATCCACATTTTTACCACATTCTATGGACATCAGTTTCTCCACAAAATCTTAGAAAAGGGTATCATGGAACTGGAAGAGAGGCCAAAATAGTATCCTAAGTACTTAGGGTGCCTGAGGGTAGGGTGGGGAGAAGGGACCAGGCAAGGTGGGAAGGAGGCATAAGACTTCCTCTCGGTCTCTTCCAGAGGCCCAGAAATACCAGCACCCCACAAAGAGTAAGCAAAAGAGCCTGGATTTGCACTGAGAACAGAGCAACGCCAACACCTGCTGTCCCTGCTTCCCTTCACACAGATCCATGCTCCATTTCCCAGAAAAACCTAGAGGCTGAGAACCAAGGCTGATCGCCAGGGACCTGCTCCCACCCACAGCAGCCATGTGGACCTTCTTACCACAGAAGCCCCACATGGTTGCACCTGGTCCCCTCGCAGCCTGTAGCCCAGCCAGAGGGGAGGGAACAGGCTCAGAGCCAGGCTCCTCCTCCCCCATGCCCAGGCGACCCCTGGCAGCTCAGGGCCGGTCTCACCTCTCTGTCCTCAGGTGAGGGTTGCAGTATGGACACCAAGGTGGTAGAGAGGACAGGCTGAATGACAACCTGGAGCCTAGGCCCAGTGCCTGCCTTTGGTCACACACTGCCTGGCCCCCGCCCTGTCTCCTGAAATTCCCAGGCCCCCAATCTTTCTTGGGCACCCAGGCTCCAAACCAGAAAAACAAGATAAAGGGCAAACAGCCCCATCACTGCATCTAGTACGGACAGGGTTGTGGGGCTGCAATGTCCCTCTGAGTGTCCTAGGGGCCAGGGTGGGGAGGGTATCAGCACACCAAATATGCCCCACCCTGCCCCTCAGCCTGCATCCTGACATTCCAGGCACCTTCTGCTTGTTCTTCACCCAAATGGCCTTTCTGGCCACCAACCTGAAGAGCAAGCCTTGCAGAGTAAGCTGTCCCCAGTGGAATGGCTCCCTCTGAAGAGTGAGCTTCTCATTGGTAGGGGTAAGCAAATAGGGCCAGAAGGCCACAGCAGGCTAGCCGGACATGACTGATTTTCCTAAAGTTCTCTTCAGACTGAGTCCCAAATCTACCTCTTAGAATCCAGCTTCTGGCGTTCTGTCAGGTGGCGAGCACAGTTACTGTACTGTACCGTATGAACAGTTACTGTACTACACTGTACTGTACTGTACGAACAGTTGCTTATTCAAACAAACACTTCAGGAGAGTCCAGGAGTAGCTGAATGTGTCAGACTCATCAGCCTCCTCTCTCTCCTCATCCTGCTCTTGCCATCTCTGTTCCCTCTTTAAGGGTCAGACCAGATCTCCTCCTCTCCAGCAGCTTCCCCACCCCAGGACCCTTGCACATGACTGCATCTAGAAACTAGGAAGGATCTAGAACTCCTCCTTATGTGTGGAGGTTTTGAGTAAACTTGCAGATTTTTAACCTAGCAACTCTCTTTCTATAAAAAAGAGTAGGAGAAAAGGTTGTGTCATAGGGGACCTAAAGGAAGCTGGAGAGAGCCGTGTGTAAGGGCAGGTCAATGGGAGGATGCAACATGTGATTGGAGAAAAGCCAGGAAGGGCCCAGGGCCCAGGATTCAGCCTGAAGGGTTTGGGGAGCGCAGTTGAGAGTGTGTGGGAGCTAGGCCTCCTCCCCAGACCAAGACCTACCTGCCACTCTCAGAGCAATGGCCCCAGTGAGTGACATGGGTCTCAAAGGGACATCCTTTAAGAGATGACTGGGAGGAGTTCAAGGCTGGGATAGAAGTGAAATCTAGAGAGGACTCCAAAGGAAGCAGGTCAAGTTCTGCCCATTGGCTTGTTGGTAGCTCAGAGTGACCAGGGGAAGGAAGTATAGAGGGGCACAAGGACAAACACATAGAGCAAAGTGAAGCTTGAGAATGGAGGGGACAAAAGAAACCTCTAGGGCAAGGGACAGAAGAACACTGGAAAAAACAGATCATTCCTTTAATATATTCAGTGACCCTACATGGCCGACTCTAGCACCTGCCCCCCAAAGAGACAGCAGGCCTGAGGTTGTGGAGGCCAGAGGTGACCAGAGTGGCAAGACCAGACAAGTTATGGAGCTTAGTCACATGGGGGGCTCTGGGGTGCTGGGCTGGCGTAGCCTTCCTGGGGACCTCCAGTGTGGAGCATGGGAGAGGGCAGCACTGAGGGCTGCCCTGAACAGGGTGGGCCAGGCAGCCAGCTGTCCTAAGAGGACACACCACGGCTCCACCCTCAGGCTATGCCACCGGACACTCACATGACCCACGCCTGGTTGCCTGCCCACTGGCCCCCCTGCCAATCACGCTGACCTTCTTCCCACCAGCACCTGCTAGGGGCTGACAGAGGTCTCTATTCCCGGCCAGGCGCCTGCTTGGGTTATATTTAGGCCTGCGTGGGGAGGGTGTGTGTGCCGGGATGCTGATCCCCTCTGGGTGCCTGGAGCAGGGGTAGTTAGAGCTGGGACATCTGCCCAGACCTAGCCTGGTGGCTCAGGCCACGTGTGAGGCCTGGGTTGCTGCTGGCAGGGCCTCTTCTTCAGTTCCTCAGTTCCTTGCATTCTGTTGGGAGGCCTGCACTGGTCATGGTTCATACAGCAAACCAAGGCTGGACTAGAAAGCTGAACTTCAGGTCACAGGAGGACGAAAGCAGTGACAGTGGAAATTGCAGCCAGCACAGTGTGAGGGGGAGGCCCTTTAGCTCCCAGAGGGGTGGGGGCACCCAGACCAGCCTTTCAGCTCCTGAGGCTTAGACATATCATGAGATCATTCCCTACTGGAAGCTCCCGGGCCCTGCCTAAGGGATGCTGAGCCCCAGGTCCTTCCTGCTCAGCCAGGGATGGAGCCCTCTTCCCTCCTGCTGCCTGGACAGGATGTTCCCGGGGAGGAAATGGCCCTTCAGAATCCACATCTCCCCTGCTGGAGTCCAGAGCCACTTCCTGTTCTGGTTCTGCCCTCTATTCTGCCAGCCTGAGTGAGACCCCAGACTTCCTGCCCCCCAAATCGAGACAGAGGTGTCACAACCTTAAGCAGCCTGTCAGGTACAATTGGAACTCGGAAGACTCCAGGGCCAGAGTGCATCTCCATACTCTTGCCCCCCACAGCCTTAAGCAGTGCTCTGTCCTCTGACCCCAGCCTTCCTCAGGGCTATGGATACACCCTGCTCTCACATCACCTTCAGCTCCCAGTACCCATCTCAGTGGGGGACTGTGGGAGCTCTGCCATCCATGATCAAGCTCAGAAGCTGATGACTGCATCAGAATATCCCCCTGGCTACAACCTCACAAAGCTTGCCTTGGACAACTGAGCTATCCTGGACCTGTTGGGTCCTGCAGGCAGAGGTCATCACCCTGCCTATGGACAACCCCATTTCCAGGGAAGGTCACCTCTCAGCTCAGCCCTCATCCACCAGGCTTCCTGCCCCTGTTGACCCGGGATCTGGTTAAGTCTCTGGGTTACCCCCTGGCCCGCCCCCAGCAGCAGGAAACAGATCACCAGGGAATTATGGAGCTACAGACTGGAGCTAGAGGAGCTGAGGGCAGGGCTGGGGGCTCTGGTCGGAAGTGGCTGCCCTAGGCCACACTGAGGTTCAGGAAGTAGGGGTCTCAGAAGCTTCCTCTTGGCCAGACATGCTCTCAGTAAGACTGAGCAGCCAGAGGGTCAGAGGCCTGGCTGCAGCTGCCCCTTCCTCTTCAGTCAGTCACCAGCTGGGTGACCCATTCTACTGCAAGCCTTAGGCTGGGCAGCTGGGTGTCCCTAGGCCCTCTAACAGGTGACAGGACCACAAGCTCTGAACCTAGTCTGGAGGATGGCCAGCAAGGGGGCCATATGAGCAGTGAGACGAGTGTGATGCGGCTTAGCATACAACAGGGCCCACATAGCTGAGGCCTGCATTTCCTCCTCCCAGGCCTCACCCTACCCATTTATATCTCTATCCTGCTGTGGTTCACACTGTGACCATCCTTGTAGGCCTGCCTAACCCCAGACTGAGCCAGGGACCCAGCCCCTTCAGGGCCTTCCTCCTGCCCCAGTTTCCCCCAAACCTGCCCTCTGTCAGACCTGCAGTGCTAAGTAGCAGGCTCAGGTTTTGCTGGGAGCAGCTGCCGTAAGCCCTAAGCCGACAAATACAGGTACAGGTAGGTAAATGCTTCAGAGGACTCCAGTCATACCCAGACTGCAAAGGGTAAAGAGAAGGTTCTTATCCTAGGTTGACCTGTGAGAGCTGCAGGGGATGTAAAGGACTCCACCCTCATATACGTTGTTGTCACCATAGCTCACCCCTCCATCTGCAGTGGGGGCCTATACTATGATCCCCACAACTCAGATGGAAAGATGGAGTCCCAGGGGACAGTCTTAGCGAGGCCTAGCGTGTCTTGGGCATTTTGGGCCTGAAGAGTCTCCGTATGGGCAAAGACTAGCCCCTTAACTCAATAGTTTGTGTCTGAGCCTGGCCAGCCCCATCCCTGGCCCACACATGATGAGCGGTTGTCCATCAGCACAGCCAGCCCCTCTGGCCATCCATCACCAGCTGGCGGCCACAGGAGGAACGGCCTGTTTGTTTTGCCAGCTCTGTGTTGCTCCCTGGGGCGGGAGCCAGAGGAAATGGCCATTTTCTGCCTGGGAGGGCGGGTGGTTGCAGGGGTATGCAGGGCACCAGGGACAGAGTCAGGATGGAACATAGTAGGACTCCAGACTCATCTAGGTCTTATATATATGCCTGCATCCTTGCCATATTTTCTGCCTCAGTCTCCCCTCTAACACCAAGACAAGAGATATTGGTATTTTCTAATCTTTCTGATGGTAGCTGTCTCCAGCCAGGTCACTCACCCCTGCCCCTTGCCCCTGATTAGGGTGGGCTCAGGTGTCAGCTGCCACCAGTTGGAGGGGGGTCATCCCATCTGAAATCCAAGATGCTTGATCCTGGCTGTCCATACTGGCCATGGGAAGCAACGCTGGGACTAGGTCCAGCCATAGACTGTTATGGCGGGAGAGGAATGCCAGGAGACTAGGAAAAACCTGGGCACTGATTTGGAGACATCCAGTCTTCAGCTCAGAGCTGAAGACACTTGGGGCCACATTAAAAGAGGCAGGACACATAGAACAGATGAAGTAACATCTTATATCAGGAGGCTAGTATCCAGCCCCTGGAGCACCTACACAGTAACACATGATCCTTCATGAAAGTGTAATTTGTATAACAGGAAGGTATAATTGTATATCTGTGCATAGCGTATGCACGAGCATAATTTGTTGACACTGTACTAGGTAATAATCATTCTATTATTCTTCCTTATAATACCCATGAGGCTCCAGTAGGCTGTACTAAGACTTTTTTTTCTTAGATGAGATCTCACTGTTTCCCAGTCTGCTCTCAAACTGCTGGGCTCAATCATCCTTCTGTCTCAGCTGGGACTACAGACACATGCCACCAGCCCAACTAGGATATGTCTTTGACTGCTGCAGGCTTATACCCTCACTCCCTGACTCTTCACACGGTCACTTTTGCACTGCTAAAGAGGGGCGTGAGATCCAGAGTCCACAGCATCTAGGCTGGACCCAAGACAGATGCTGGTGCAGAGACTAGACCTACCATGTGTCAGAAGGGCCTCTTTCCCAGAGACAAGACCAAAAGCCCAGTACTAGAGTCAGGAAAGTGCCCTGCAGCTCAGGGTCCCACTGTCCTCAGAAAGAAGGATCTTCTGTCTCCCCTCTGGGGAGCAACAACTGCTTCCCAGAATTTTCTTCCTTTAGACCCAGCTGCTTCCCCAGCCCAGGATCCCTCTGGGAATGTTACTATGGAATAACCTATCCTGTTTTATCTCTCCAAATTGAAAGCTACTCTTCCTTGAATTAAAACTGTCAAACTTGGATGTGGTGGTACATGCCTAAAATCTCAGCCCTTAGGAGGTTGAGGGAGGAGGATTACTATGAGTTCAAGGCCAGTATGGGTTCAAAGATAGGCTGAACTACATAGGAAGACCCTGTCTCAAAAAAAAAAAAAAAAAAAAAAAAAGACTGTTAAAAGCACTGACAACATACGCAAAAACAGACAAAAGGATTTATAGCAAACTGCAAAGCTTCCACAAAGGAGATAATCAACAGAACAAAGAGACAATCTACAAAATGGCAGAAAATATTTGCCAACTCTATACCTGATGAAGGCTTAATAATACCTAGCTATAGAAGTAATTCAAATGCTGGGCATGGTGGTAATTTCAGCACTCTGGGAGGCTGCGGCAAAAGAATCACAAATTTGAGCCCAAGCTGGGCCACATAGTTACTTCTTAGCAAGATCCTATTTCAAAATTTAAAATAAAATAAAATACAATGCTGGAGATGTAACTCAGCATGAAGGACCCAGGTTCAATCTCCAGTATCACCAAAACCAGACAGTTCCACTGAAAACTGGGCAAAAGATCTAAACAGACATTTCTCAAAAGAAGACATATACAAGGCAAACAAGTATAGAAAAATGTTCAGTATCACTCATCAGGGAAGTCCAAGTCAAAACCACAGTGATACAGCCTCATTCCTATTAGAACAGCCATTATCAAAAAGAGAAAAGATAGCAACTGTCATCAAGGATGTGGAAACAAGGAAACCTCTGCACAATTTTGTTAGGAATATAAGTTAGTGTAGCCACTATGGAAAACAGTATGATTCCTTTAAAATTAAAAATAGGGAAGCAGAGGCAGGACAGTTTAAAGTTCAAGCCCATCCTGAGTGAGTTAGGGAGACTGTTTCAAAATAAAGTTTTTAAAAGACCGGTGTTACAGCTCAGTGCAAAGGTCCTGGATTCAATCTCCAGTATCCAGTATCCCGAACAACAACAAACAACAAAAAGGAAAACTAGGGTAATTTGCAGATGTTGAGGGTCTGGGGATTTAGCTCAGCAGCATATAGTGCCTGCGCATGGTCACAAGTAAGTGCAAGCTCATGGTCATGAGTTCGATCCCCGGTACCAAAAAAAAAAACAACAGATGTTGATCAAAGGGTGCATAATTACCTTTAGATTGGAGGAATAAACTTAATCTATTATTTAGCATAATTAATGACAACATCTCACATTCTTAAAAAATGCCAATGGAGTGGATGTGAAATGTTCTCACCACAAAAATATTACCTGAGGTAGGTAATGAAATGCACTTGTTAATTAGCTAGATTTAACCATTCCACAAGATATATTACACACCATGTGCAAAGATTCCAGCACATGGTACTGTGCATACTAAGAACATACGATCTTATCTGACAATTAAAAAATAAATTTGAACACTCTAAAAGTAAACTTTTTTTGTTTGTTTGCTTTTTGGGTGGTGCCAAGAACTGAACTCACAAACTCACACTTGCCAGGCAGGTGCTTACACCACTGAGCTAAATCCCCAGCCCACTAAAAATAAAATTTTTAAAAAAGACTGGCTGGTCATCACAGATGTTAGGAAAGTTAGTACATGATTGCAGAAATCTACAGTAAGTTGGGAGTGACTCAGAGTCATCCTGCCTTGGGCTGGTGGAGCTTGCAGCAAGCGTGACATTTGCAGCCACAGGGGAAGCACTGAAGGCCTCCTGGAGACAGGAGAGCTAAAGGAACCCATGCTGCCTTTGCCCAAGTGCAGGGCTGGCCTCCCTGTCCCAAGAGGCATGGCCCAGACCCCGGCTTCTGAGGGCTGGTAAGGCCCCACGTGGCACTCCCTTACTGGCATTTGAGGACACTCACCACCACGACGTCTTGTTTCTTCTTGCTGCTCCACACACAGAAGTCAGGCCACCTTCCCTGGCCTCAGGTACCATGGTGACCCTAAGCCTGGCCTGGAAGGAAGAGTTTCCCCTGAATGATTATCACCCTGGCATCTCCTAACAGCAGGTAAGAGCTGCAGAGAGAGCCTAGAGCCTGCAGGTACAAGGGTGTGCAACCCCAAGACTGATTTATCAGGGCACACAGCCAGGACGGAGGGAGCACATGGCCAGCGGCTTTACCCACACATAGCCAGGACCCAGGGAAATGGGAAATGCAGGGAGTCTGCAGGAACACAAGGCTGGCCTGGCTAAGCTGGTGAGTCTGGCTCCTGCCCTGCCTACTTTGTGCTCACAGTGTCAGGGGCACTGCCTCAGTTTCTCCAAGCTAGAACTGACTTCCTACTACAGTGACGCCTGGACATTCTTGGCACAGCCTGAGACAGCCTGGCGCCACTTGCCCCACCCACCGTGTCCTGGCAAATACCCTGGAGGGAGGGGCTGGCCTGGCCTCGGGGCCAGGGAAAGCTCACATCCTTCTGTCTGTCTGCTCAGCACAGCTGGTGCCATACACCTATTTAGCAGGATGGGACAGCCAGACCCGGCATGTCACCCACGACCCTCCTGTCCCTGTTTCCCAGCCACGAGGCCAACTCCACCCTTCCTGACTCAGCCTCCTTTCCCCCATCTCTGGGAGGCCTTTTAATGGGTAGAGACCAAGGCCAGGGTGATGCTTTCCTATTGACCCCAGTACTGGACAGTCTAGGCAATGTAGAAGGGTCCAGGTCTTGCTAGGAGTCCTTCCCTCCTCCCAGAAACCCTCCTCACCCCCAGTTACCTCACAGCCTTCAAAAGCTTAGTGGGGACCCAAGTAGAGGGCTCCAGTAGAGATGATATGGACCCATCCCCCAGCCTTTCCAGGTGGCATCCATATATACACAAGCAGGCCAGACCCACACGGCCACTGACATCTCAGCCTCTAGAAGCAGCTGAGGGAGAAGGGGTGGGTAGCAAAGCCAGCTCAACCCAGGGACCGGTCCAGGGATGGACTCAGAGAGAAGGCTCGGCAGGCAGGGACTCTTGGCCTGGGCCTCCGGACTGTTGGGCGGTCCCCCTCCCGCAGCTGTCTCAAGCTCCCATCTCCCCCACCCGCCTCCAGGACTCCTATTTCACTGAGGAGATTAAGACCACCTGGCAAGAGCCCCCTTCCTCCCACCCACCCTCTCTTAGCCCTCCCTCCTTGCCTCATAGGCCCCTGGAGGTACCCTCCCTCCCCTGTCTTTCCCACCCCCACATTCCCACAAAGCCCCCATACCCTGTCCCGATGCAGACCTTGCACCACCACTGCCATTCCAATGGCCACCTCAAGTCACCTCCCCCAAAGGCCACTAACAGGCCCATTCCTCCTTGGAGCCCCCAACCTTTGCAACCTTCACCCTTCACACCCCAAGTCCTGCCTACTATGCACCAGCCACAGTCCTCCCAGTGGCTCCCAGTTGCCTCCTGCCCAGGCTTCCTGCCACCTTTGCCAGGTATAAGGAGGGAACTGGGTCAGCCAATGCTATTGTAGCTTGAGGAGTCTGAGTCTGAGCACAGGCCTCTGCTCCAATCCCCAGCCAGCAGGCCTGGTCTCAGCCGATGGCCCGGTCCATCCTGCCACAGTGCGGCCAGCAGGACTGTGCAGGCAGACCCAGGAGGAATCTGAGCTCTGGAAACCATAATGCTGAGCCTGCCTGTTTGTTTGCTTTTGAGAAATTCCGACCCGGTGCAGCAAAGCCTCGGAGGAGGAAAGGGATTTGTCAGGCCTGGGGTGGGGCTGGGGCCACCTTCTTGGGGCTGGGGAAATTGAGGCTGTATTGGGGCACATGGGCAAATGAGGAAGTCAGACAGAGGGTATTTACTGGGATTCCTGGGGAGCAGAGCTGGGACACCCCCAAAATAAGTCCCGGGCCAGACTCAAAGATTCCACAGGTATAATGTAAGCAACAGCCACCCTCGTCACAGCACTGGGGGACCAGCTGGGGCTTAAGGGTGGCTCCTGAGGCCCAGCAGCAACAGTGGTGACATCAGCTGAGGAGCTATGGTAAGAACCAACGGGAGCTTGTTCTGTCTACTCTTTCCACTTCTTAGATGAAAACACTGAGGCTTGGAGAGGCCAGTGTGTGTCCTTAGACACAGAGCCCCACAGGGTGAGGCTCATTTTTGGCCTCACCTTAAGACAAGAGCCACATCACCACTGATGGCCCATCCATGGTCCACAGTGCCCAAAGGATAAGGCCCCTTCTCATGGAATTCTGTTTTGTGAAATGTTTTTCCCATACCCCGCTGGCTTCTGCCTATCTACTAGCTCAACCACTGGGAAGCAGAAGAGCAGACAGGGTGGCCGGGGAGTTTGGGCGCCTCCACTGGTCTTCTTAGGCCTCTGTCCCCATCTGCCCCTGGGGATGCTCGCTCTCCTCAGGTTCCCAAGAGAAGCCCCCTGCTGGAGATTTTTCTATCAGGCTGCTTTGCTCTCATATCAATTCTGCTATGAGAGCAATGTCCCTGCCACCTGTCCCAGGCTGGACATCTCAACTGCCTTCCACCCCAGGTCTGTGAGGGCTTCCTGGAGAAGCCTCGAAGGCTTGGCTGGCTTTCAAGGGCAGGGGAGAGAGCGTAGGTGGCCTGCCATGGAAAAGGGCACATAGGCTCTGAATGCCGGGCTAGGGAACAACTGGCCTAGGTTAATGGAGATAGTCTAGTAGCCCCACAGGCTGGAATAAAAAGCAGAGTAGACCAAGAGGAGCATGATGCATGGGAGGAGACATGCAAGGTCCCACCACACTTCGGCTGGATTTTCAGTTTCTCCAAATTCTTATATGAAAACACTGAAGCTTCACATTCTGCTGTCACAGTGAATGAGTGGACAACTTGAATTAATTGAACACTTAAGGAAAATCCAAATTCAATGTTCTGGTTGTTTTAAATTACTTAAGCATCTTTCAGGACATAGACAATACATCCAATGATTATAGGACTTCATGCCCTTGCTAGGACCCACTGATACATGTGTTAATGTCACTGGCTTAGCTGTCATTTTTTTGCCTCTAGCTCTGTCCTGTTTCTTACTTCTCAGAGTTTTCCAGGGCCCATTTTACCGCTAACCCAGAGTTATGGCTGGAGGCTGTGTGTGTTAAGTGGCCTCCCAGGCGGTCTCGTCGCCAAGTGTTTTCTTCGTGCAGGAGACCCTTCCTGTGTTCAGTGTCAAGACATCAGCTCCACCAATCATGTCTTTTCCTGAGGAAGTTACTTGATGTGAATGACCCAAAGCATTTTCTTACTTCAATGATATTCTATGTGGACCTCTCCAAGTCAAGCCAACCAAAGTCCACCGATTACTGAAATGAGTATTGGTGCCATTGAAGACAAGCTATAGTAGCCACTGTGAGTGACAAATCTGCACACACGTGCACATTTACATTTGTATACATGTGGTATGTACACACCCTTCTTGGTGCAGGGGTATACACAGTATATGGGTGTGCCTACACTCATGCATATGTTTATAAGTGTGCCCATGTACATGTCTGTGTCACTGTCCAGTGTACAAGTGTACGGGCATGGCCATAGTCACAAGTATTACTGTATGCTCACATATGTGGGCATATGCCCACACTTCCAAGTATACATATTGAGTATGTGTATGGTTTGTTTATATATGACCACTCAAACCCTTGCTTTTAAGTATGCAGATGCCTGAGTATGGGGAGTCTTATCCAACTGGGGTCCTCTGCAGACCAGAGGAATCTTCAGTGACTGTCAACAAGGGTCTCCTGGCCACTCATGCTCAGATGACACATTTCCAAGGGTTTGGCAGCACACCTCTTCCCCTGGACATTGCGGCTCCCCCTGGTATGGCACAGACAGTGAAGGAGATGGCTAGCAGGAGCTGGTTTCCTCAGCTGTCCCCTTCACAGGCAGAGATCTGGCCATTTCTGTGGCCTGAGCATAGGCCATCTGGGGTCTGCCTCACCTCTGCCGATAGCACCTGGGGTGGAGGGGCTAGTGTGGCCAGAAGATAGACAGCCAGCTCCCCATGTGGCTGGGTCCTCCCGCCAAGTGGGCAGCTAAATCAACAGGCTCAGAAATCAGAGAGGGGCCCAAGGCCTAGCTGTCTATCAGTCTGTCTGTTTGTTTGTTTGTTCTGGAGTTGTGGGAACTTCCAGGCTTCAGGGGCCCTGGTGCCCCCAAAAGGTCAGGGTGAGGGGGAAGGGTGCTATAACCATTCTGGCCTGACATCCTTCTCCCTAGTTCTCCACTTCTGTCCTCCTGAGTACCTGGCCCAGAATATAGAACCCATGGTGGGAGGAAGAGCTAGAACTTGGGCAGACAGGAGGCAAGTGGCCAAATTCTCATGGCTATATAGACTTTGGCTGGGGTCACAAAGGTAAGTGCCTCTCTGTCCTGTCTTCTTCTCTACCCAGGCCTATTATCTCCGCCTACATCTTTCTCCCTTAAATCTCAGTTTCCTGTTGTGTTCATCCTGCAGTCATCAGTCCTCAGGATCCAGACATTTGGACTCTGAGATGAGTCAGACTCTGCTCTGGGACAAGGTGGTTCTAGGGCCCAGGATGAGTCCCAGTTGATACGGTTGGAGGCATGTGGGGATCAGTCCCCTGTCTGAACACACCTCATCTCACCCACACTGGCATCTTGGCCAGCCCATCAGAGTATATACACAAGACTGTTCCTGACTACCTAGTCTTTCCAAGACCTGTGTCATGTCTACCTTCTGTGGCATATTGGAACACTTCCTCTCAGCCCATTGTCCTCTCTTGTGAAGCCCACTGTAGGTCTGAGGCTCCTGGACAGTCTAGCTGTCTTACTCAATGGTATCCACAGAGAGTACCCTCCCCCAGCAGTTATGTGATAGAGGTGGACTTGGGAGGGACTTCCTCTGCCAGAGAGGACAGAAACCATGGGAGCCAATGATGAAGGAGCGGTAGAGTCACCTGAGCCACAGGTAGGGAGCCCTGAAGTCTCTGGGAGACCTCTGGTTGGGGAGGAAGAAGGGTTACCTACTTCCCTAATTTCACCAGGCAATGTCCCCAGTACAGGCACAAGCCCCACCTCTGTCCCCACCCCACACACATGTATGATCTTGCTCTTGCCCTGTCACCTTCCTTGCCTCAAGTCTGACTATAGTTCTGGGGTCAGTTCCAGACACACTGAAGTCCCACAGCTCCCCACTTCTGGCCCAAAATCTCAGAAGGTCTGCAACCCACCATGGGTGCACATGTGGTGCTAGCCAGTGATGCCTTTTGTAGGTAGGCACCTACAGGGTATGCCCCGCACAAGCCACTTATGCCCGCTCCTTCCCCGGTACCCATAAGTACCAGTGGCTACAGACAAAGAGGGGCTACTGACCAAAACCCCAAAACCGTGTGGTGGCACAGCTTCCTCCTACTTGCCTCCAGGACCAGCTCTCTGCTCATCTCTGCCTTTTTGGGTCACCTGGAATATTTCATTGGTTCACAAATGAGGTCAATCGTCTTTGTGAAATGGAAGGGTAATAGAGCGCACCTTAGGGGCCTGGGTCACTGTTCTAGTGCCCATTGGCGAGCTAGGAATTGAGAACAGAGGAGAAAGGGGACAGAGCTGGCCAGAAAGGCTGCCTCTCCCATCGGAAGGGCTCAAAGGTTGAGCCCTGGCTGCCCACTGGCTGTACTAAGACTCAGGACTCCGTGACCCATCCTAGGCTGGAGCTTGGGGCAGACCTGCTGACAGCAGCAGAGAGGCTGGGTTCAGGCTTTCTTTAGAGACTCAGGCTGAGTCCAGGCCAGAGCAGGAGGCAATTCCTGAAACGAATTAATAGGGTCACGTGAAGCCCAGCCGCTCTCCAAGCTTCCCTTTGTTACCTGGAAACACAACAGGAGGGACTCAGGCTAGTTCTGCTTCTGCTCGCTGATTTCTGGAGAGAGGGTCCCCAGTCCCCTACCAGCACTCCCAGGTGTTTCTCCCAGGACCGCCGCCGGCTTGGATCCCAAGCAGAACTGTATTTCACTTCAAGCTTGGGACTAAGGCTGGGGAGTGCTGGCACTGCACACCTAGTCTGGGGAGCCAGAAAGCTCAAAGATAGGTGGGTGGGTTGTGAGCTTGCTAAAGACACACACCAGTGCGAAGGTCCTTCCAGGCCTGGGAACAGAGCGGCATTGGGTGAATTCTGAACCGTGAGTCCGGCAGGCACCCTGTATTTACAACCGCGGGGAAGTGAAGATCAGTGGATGTGAGGGCTCCTGCCCCACGGGGCTCCCCGGGGGAGCCACGTGTGCCCAGGGGAGGCGGAGCTGGGCAGCAGCAGAGCAGCCAAGATTCTCCAGGGGCCGCCTCCTGCATACTAAGGAGATAACTTCGGAAATTAGGCTTGCTTCACTTCCTATTCTGAAAATGTCCAGCCAGGGGGTGAGCAAGTCCGGACACCAAATTCCAGAGGCAGTGCTGGGGTGCAGTCAAGCGCCCACGATGGACGCTGCACAGGGCCCAGAGGGCAAAGCAAAAGCTGACGGTGTCCTCAGCCTATCCCACCCTTCCAGCCTTCTGCACTCACCCAAGCTTCTGGTCCCCATCCCTGACCTGTGGCTACCAAAGTCAAAGCCAAGCCTCGGTTTTAGAACCCTACCTTGCCGCTCCCCACTTGGAGAAATGCAGGTCGTGTCTTCGCTCTGCACGGTGTGCGGAAAGAACCGAGCAACTCAGGCCCCAGCTGTGCACGACACCCTGAGAATTCAGTCCCCGTGCAGCTCACGACCCTGATGAGCGCAAAGCCGGCTCCCAGCCAGGCATCCTACCTCGCAGCAACGGAGGCGCGGCCGGCAGGGGGAGCGAGGCGGAAGGGAGACGCCGCCGGTCCAGGTGAGTTGGGACGCACTTCTCGCGGGCGAGGTGCCGTGTTTGTTGTCGTGTGGAGCCGGCGTGTGCAGGGCATAGGACCACCGGGCGGCGTGCATCTTCCGCGACCTGGACCGACACTGGAGTGGGGCAGGGGCGTGTAGAGAGGAGCGCAGGCGGGTTCCTGGGTTGCTGGTGGCGGCAGAGCGCGGAAAAGCGCCCAGACAGGGTGGTGCGGCGCCCAAGGGAGGGAAGGAATGTCCGAAGGGCCCAGCCTGGTCCTTAGTGGAGACTGCGGCTTAGCCGTGGGTTGAAGGCTCAAAGGCCTTCAGCTTCCAGGGCTTCAGGCCCTTTTGGGTTCCCTCAACTGAGGGTTTCCGAAGGGTCCTGGTGTTGAGCTGCGGGTTTGGAGGTTCCACGACCGAGGTGGTAAGTATCCGCGGCTGGTATGGTGGCTCAGCCACCGAGAGAGCTGCTGGAGTGGGACCCCCCACCCCTTCCCAGTGCTCTTTTGCTCCCAGGCTTTTCCCCACCCTGCACTCAGTGCTCCGGGCGGGCGAGTGTGCGGATGAAGCTCGCCCTGCAAGTTCCACCCCTGCGCAAAAGGGTTAATGGGGGTTTAGGGGGACTGCCTTAATCAACTCCAGTGGGGAGGTCTGGGACCTCAAGACAGCGCCCTAAGGGGCTGACCTGGAGTCTCTGGGATGGCTCAGGGCTTTTCACTTTCACTTCTCCCTCTTAGCTTTGGCCTTCCCGGGGCTTACATCTGGCTTCTGCCTGTGCGGTGCACACACTGGGGCTGCTCCCTCAGGTGCACTGGATGCAAACTTGGACACCCCACATGCTGGGGCCCTGGGCACTCTGGATAAGACCATACCGTATGCAGGAGTCCCATCCTATATCCACACACAGGGGACTCCCTCCCCCCAGTCTGCAAGGCCCACAGCCTCTCTGCCAAAACACCTCTGGTTGCTGGCCAAGCCTGTTTCACTACCATGACCTGTACCCATCAACGCCCTTCCCACCTGTCTACAGTAGGCTCTGTCCTTCATCAGGGGAGCACCTCCTGGGGTCCTGGAGGCAAAGGGCTGATCCTACTCAGGAAAGAGGGAAGTGTAACTACACTCTTCCTCAACTCTCCTCCTCTACTTCCTAAAGGACAGTCACTGAGTGACACAGGTCACTGTCAACCTTCGGATCCTGAATGCCACTGGGGCCTGAAGAATGCCCTAGTGACAGCTTCTGTTTCTTGACCTAGTCTACGAGGCTCCAGCTGCAGGCCAGGAGCAGGCTGAGAGTCCAAGGACACACAGGAATACACACCACATCCCAGACATACACCACCACCTGCACACTCACCTCTGCAATCCTGGCCTCATGCTCTTCTTGAACTTCTGGCTAGAGAGTCCCTTCTGCTAGAACTTAGTCCCCTAGTCCCCAGTGCTCCTGCCCTCCTGGCTCCCAGCTAAAACCCTCTATACCTTGAGGTCTGGGGCTTCGGGATTATAATAGCACTGGGAGAGGCTGCCTTCCCCACCTCCCCCATCCCAAGCAAGCACAGCTAGAGGCCTACAAGGTCGCTGGTAGAAAGGCCTTGGAAATAGAGGCCTTGACTGCCAGTGAAGGGTGAGGGAGGCTTCTGGGCCACGGAGAGGTTACAGACTTGACACCCAGCTGGCCATACCCTGAAAAAGGACTTGGACATACTGAATGGGTCAGAGAAGGCTCAGAGATAGTAGACACAGGCCAAGTCAGGCTTTGGCATCAGGATGCCTGCGCCTACAGGCCCTGGGGCTGAAGGCCTAGTTGGGCAGCTGGGCCTTCCTTGGTGGGCAGGCTGACTGAGGGGTGGCAAGTGGGCCGCATCAGACCGGGTGGCCTAAACTTCTCCGACGTGTCCTCCTCTCCCTAGCTGGCCAGGCCCCGCCCCCGGCCCTCCCTGCACCAGGCCGGTGCGCGGGGAGGTCGGAGGAGCGGGCACTGCCCACCCTCCGGATGTAAAAGCGTCCTGGCCAGAGGCGGGCGGTGCGCTCGGGAGCCCGTGACGCTAGGGCTCCCGAGCTGCTTGCGGCCTGGGCGTCGTCCCCCAGCTCGGGTCCCCAACTACGACAGCGAGGTGACCTAAGGGGTCTGTGGGGCATTTGCTGGGCTGGGTCCTGTCCCACTGCGCGAAGGAACAGAGGAATCTGCGGCCCCGGGGCTATCTGTCTGTGGCTGGCTGCTTGCGAACCCGAGCTGCTCTCTCCTCACCCAGGTGCAGGGGCAGCCAGGGAGGAGGTGGAGGCGGGAGGGGCCAGGGTAGGGTCCGGACAGGACCCAGGCTGCCCCTCAGAGCTGCATCAGCTCCATGCCACCTCAGGTTGTGGCTGGGTGCTCCCGGCAAATCGGCCTCTCGGCTGTAGAAGCCAACATCGCCTTAGCCAAACCTAGGGAGGCCGCACCAGGGTAGGAGCAGCGGGATGTTCAAGGGGCGTTGGTCACTGAGGGCCTTGGAAGTGGAGGTGCAGAGGTGCGGGGCAGGGAGCCTGAAAAGCAGAAGGGCCCTTAACTTCCAGGGTGCTCCACCCTTTAGAGTCCCTGGACCGATACTGGTCCCAGTGGGGGGCCCATGACGCCATAATCCCTTGGGCCTGGGGCCGTGGCTTTGAGTGGCACCGCAGGCCCCCGCCCCCGGGCTCCGTGGGCTGGGCTGGGCGCGGTGCGGCGGGGCGCACGCAGTCGGAGGCGGCGCCGGCCAGGCCGCTGGGCGCCTATGGACCCGCGGAGCCCGCTGTCTCCCCGGGCCAGTGCGTTCAGCATCGCCTCTCTGGTTGCAGCCGAGGCCTCGGAGGGCACCGCCCACCGGGGCCCCGGGTCCTCCGACCAGGCGAAGCTTCGCCGGCTACCGAGAACCCCGGCCGGGATGCACTTCAGCACAGTCACCAGGGACATGGAAGGTGAGCCTCCTAGCCGCGTCAACACCGGCCTGCGTCAGCCCCCTGCCCCGGCTGCCTGAAGCCTCACCGCAAATAGAGCTCCTGGCCGGTTGGGTTCCATGGTCGCAGCTCAGGCTCTGGGGCAGGGAGGAAGGCCTGGCATTCCCCCAAAGCCTGTCCACCCACCAGCTGGGGACCCTGCCTTGGAGACTAGCACGAAGCTAGATGCAGGCCCGGAAGAGGGAAACTGAGCACAGAGGTGGCCATGAGCTTGGAGAGGTGGCAGGAGAGATGATGAAAAAGACGATCCGTGTGTCAGGGAACACAGAAAAAAGAGGAGAAACAAAAACCAAATCAAACAAACAAACAAAAATGGTGAGGGCGGCCAAGAGGAAAAGAAATTGAGACAAGGAGAGAAAACCCAGTAAGGTAGGAAAGAAAAAAAAGAAAGACATGAAAAAGAAATTAGCAAGACGAAAAAGAGAAAACGAAGGAAAAATTGAAGACAGTAATTTAAAAAAAAAAGAACAAAAGAGATTCCAGATTTTATTTTTATTTAAAGAAGAAAACAACATGAATAAGAGAACATGTAGAAATAAAAGAAAAAAGGGAAAGAGAAAGAAAGACAAAGAGTGATGACAGTGGAAAGAAAGGACAGGAACATAGGAAAAAAGAAAGAGATAAACAGAACTAATGAGAAACTAAGGAGATACTAGAAGGAGAGGTGATTAGGAAAATGTTAAATGAGGGAGACAAAGGTAAAGAAAAAATTGGGAAAAGAAAGTCTGGGAGCGAGAAAAGAACTACAACGCGGGAGGGCGGCAGAGCAGGGGCTGCCGACGGGCTCGGCACTCCGGGGAGCCGGTCCGGGCGGTCGGGGGGCCCGGGCCCAGCGAGCTCCGGCGGGCGGGCTGGGGGCCGAGGAGGGGGAAAGCACGGGGGGAGGGGCGAGGGACGGGGGAGGGGATCGAGGCCATTGTCTAGGCGCGGGCGGGGGGGCGCGGGGCGGGGCGGGGCGAGGCGGGGCGCCTCCTCGGGGCCGGCCCGCGGTGTAAGGCGGCGCGGGCCGGGGCGCACGCAGCTCAGCGCAGCGCCCGCCACTCGGCCCGCGGCGCGGGGCAGCGCTCTCCTCGGTGGCGGGGGCGGCGGCGGCGGCGGCGGCGGCGGCCCTCGGGTCATGATCTCCGCGGTGTCCAGCCCGTGGCTCACGCAGCTTTCGCACTTCTGCGACGTTGCAGCCTTCACGGCCAGCAGCCTGAGCAGCCTGGGGGCCGCGGGAGGCTTCCCGGGCGCCGCGTCGCCGGGCGCCGACCCGTACGGCCCGCGAGAGCCCCCGCCGCCGCGCTACGACCCGTGCGCCGCCGCCGTCCCTGGGGCCCCCGGCCCGCCACCGCCGCCGCCGCCGCCGCACGCCTACCCGTTCGCTCCGGCTGCCGGGGCAGCCACTAGCGCCGCCGCCGAGCCCGAGGGCTCCGGGGCCAGCTGCGCGGCCGCCGCCAAGGCGCCGGTGAAGAAAAACGCGAAGGTGGCCAGTGTGAGCGTGCAGCTGGAGATGAAGGCGCTGTGGGACGAGTTCAATCAGCTGGGCACCGAGATGATCGTCACCAAGGCCGGCAGGTCAGGGCGCCCCCTCCCCGCGCCGCGACCCTCCCCACGTGTTGCCACTCGGGCAGCGCGCCTAGGTCGGATGCACGAGCGTGGGGTCTAGAAGCCGGGTGGGAGGCGCGGCCCGGCCACCTGCGGGTCCTCTTGGCCTTGCCTCCTCCTTTACTCTCCGCGGACCCGGCTCCAGCGACAGCCGCGGTGAGCACCGGGCGGGAGGGGACAGAGCGGGCGGCAAAGAGAAGACCCAGGACAGGCCCGCCGAACCTGCAACCGTAGGACGCAGCAAGAGGAAGCAGCTGCCTCGGAGCGCACTGATCTGGGGCAAGCAATCGCGACCGAAGGGCTCGGCTACTCAGCTGGTTCCCCATAGGTCCCACCTTAAAGAAAAATCCTGTTTGAGTTTCCGAGTTCATTCTACGCGGGCAAGATAAAGAACAGAAGTGGAGCAATTGTGTGAACGATTTTAGAAAAGAATTAAAAGTCAGTGGGCTTAGTTCAGTGAAATTTCCTACCCAGGTTTCTCAGGCCTAAATTTCGAGTGGTTGTGGGCCCTGGCTCTGCGCTAGTTGGCCGCGGTCTTCCAATTGGCCTGTATTTGCTTTAAGGGCTAAGAGAAGGGGAACAAGTTTTGCAGATGCACCCGATTTGACCAGCAGACAAAGGCGGGTGCTGGGCTGTGTCTAATGTACACACCAGCTCTATGTCCGCGCAGCCAAGGGGAGCTCAGGGCCTGTTTGCAAAGCTTTCTCGCGGTTTCTGTTTCCCTGCCACGCAGTCCTCTTTGGGGAACCTGGGGCCTGTCCTGTCTCCTGTCCTTGTGTGGATTTCTTCCAGGCTGTCTTTGCAATCTCTAGGTCCATGGGCCCTCCTGAAGATAGTGGCTGAGCCTCTGGTCCAGGCCCACCCAGCAAAGCCCGTTGGTGGCCAGCTTTTACCTTAAGAGCGATATTCAGCAGCACCCTGTGGCCTGCAGAGGCTCTGTGGTGGAGGCGGCAGGAGCCCTGTTCTAGGAGACTGGCTTCTGGCATCTGTTTTCTGCCTACTGCCAGCAGAGAGTTGCTTCGAAAGAAGCCAGTGGGAAGGGCAAGAAGGGTCCAAGCTTTGTGCTGTCCTCCAGGGCCCAATGGCTGGTACTGTGGTGCCATCAGATTAGGGCAGGCTGCAGTCAATAGCTCATCTAGGAGCTGCAGAATACCCTTTTAAGAACCCTGGTTGATGACTGAGTCGTGGTCCAGAGAGATTGGGAAACTGTTAAGGCATAAACTAAGTGTGCCCTAGGCTGTGAGTGTTGGAGTTACACGCCTGGGGGGAAGCGGGTACTTGCTAAAAATATCAGGCCAGAACCTGGGAGACAGGGATCCTGGGCTTGAGGTGTCAACCTTACTGGCAGACTTGGGGAACTGATGCAGACCCAGCTGAAAGGGCTATTGGGGGCTTCTCAGAATTACTTGGGCTACCTGGTTTCACTTTGTTGGAGCCGGGAGCCTCTTAGATCAAGTCAAGGAGGCTCTGCTAAGACCAGGTTTCAGGGAAACCTGGGGATTGGCATCTTAGAGATCCTGTATTTAGGTCTAAGAAGACAAGGAATTGGTAGGGCAAGGCGGTTCTACAAAAACACAGTGGCACAAGATTGGAGCTCCAAGGCACAGTGCTGTGCTAGCCATTTCAGTGCATTAGACAAGGGCCAGGGGCCTGGCTTGCTGCACAGGGCATATACTCTGGTTAGAGTAGCAGATGGAACACAGCAGCCAGAAAGGAGAGCAAGAGAAATGGCCCAGTGAGGGGCTGCCAGTCCTGGACAAGTCACAGTGGGGTTCCCTGCCCTTCTCTGACTGGAGGCTCTGGCACCCCCAGGCGAATGTTCCCCACGTTCCAAGTGAAGCTTTTCGGCATGGACCCCATGGCTGACTACATGCTACTCATGGACTTTGTGCCAGTGGATGACAAACGCTACCGGTAAGTGAGCCCCGGGACCATCTGGCCTGTGTCAAGTGTGGGACCCCAGGAAGCAGCAAGTCCCTGCTAGGTGACTAACTCCATGGCCTAAAGCACCTATTGAGCAGGTCCTGCCAGGAACCTGAGCAGGCTGCCTGTTTACCTTCTCAACTCCGTCCTTTTCTGTCTCCTTTAGACCCCAGACTCATACCCCTCCTTATTCTCAGGAAGCCAAACAGCAAGGAATCCTTCCAGCTTCAGTCCCAAGGCAGCTCGATACATAGCTCCAGATTTTCTCGAGTCTCCCTCTCTCTTGAGCCAATCATGAACACCCTACCCCCATCTCCAGGGACTGCTAGGTCCCAGAGTTGGGCCGGAAAGGTGCCCCAGAGCAAGTAGGGCAAATGTAGGCTCCTGCCACGTCGTCGGCACGCTGGAAAGAGCAGACCGGCACAGACCCGCATACTTCGAAGTGAGGAGGGGAGGGGGAGCACAGCTTCCTCTCATTATTGTCCCAATAGGGTTGTAGTTTTGTGTCATCTTATGTACTGGGAGTTAATGGAAGTTTTTTAGTTTTTCCACAATCCTCTTGTTAAAGTTCCCAGCCCACATGTGACATGGAAGGGGTTGATGTAGCTGGCAGGGAAACTCTCTGGAGGTACTTTTGGGGTTCACCCAGCACATGAAGCAAGGCCCTTTTTGTTCACCCCCAATGTGGCATGATTGCTTCCCTGGTGCTGCCCTAGGTACGCCTTCCACAGCTCCTCCTGGCTGGTGGCCGGCAAGGCAGACCCTGCCACTCCGGGTCGAGTGCACTACCACCCAGACTCGCCGGCCAAGGGTGCACAGTGGATGAAGCAAATAGTGTCCTTTGACAAGCTCAAGCTGACCAACAACTTGCTGGATGACAACGGCCACGTGAGCAACACCTTCTCCCAGGCTCCAGGGCTGTCCTTATGGCAGGCTTTTACAAGTGCTTGCCAGGCAGGGGACTTGAGCAGGGACAGGCTTCAGAGAATGGACTTCTGGCTAGAGAGTGGGCGTTGAGCCTGCGAGTAGAGTCAACCTCTTTTTCTTCAATCCCTCTCTGGATCTTATGCTGGAAGCTTTTCAATTGGAAATGATAGACCAGTGCATGGTGGGGTAGGGCAGGAGGCTTTATGGAATTCTGGCCAGTGTGGCTACTCTCCTACAAGACTGAGCTCCCCCTCCCATTGACTGACCACCCCCTGCCGGCCCTGAGGCAATTGCTAGGGACCTGAGAAAAGATTACCTAAAACCGATCACTTGCCATTGGGGGCATCTTTCCCAGAGGTCCCAAGTGGGTTACATGGCCCTGGCTCATCTAATGAGTTAAGAGTTTAGCCCCAGTTTACTGAAGGAAGTTCACTGCCTATTCAAACCTACACCAGATTCCCGGCTCAGACTGGGATCCTGGTCCAGCCCCCACCACTGCAGCTGACCCCCCCACTCTGTCTTCCAGATCATTCTCAACTCCATGCACAGATACCAGCCCCGCTTCCACGTTGTCTATGTGGATCCCCGAAAAGACAGCGAGAAGTATGCAGAGGAGAACTTCAAAACCTTTGTGTTTGAGGAGACGCGTTTCACTGCAGTTACTGCCTACCAGAATCACCGGGTGAGGGCCTGCAGGGAGGTCCTGGGGGTCAACTGGTTCCGTCCTTCTGGGAATGGGGTACAACTGTTCGTTTGCTGCCTCATGGGGCACAGACAGTTCAGGGCTGTAGGCTGTGGGTGTCCTAGCAGAATACAGTACATCTAGGGGAGCATTCCCCACCGCCCTCCTGAATCTGGCTGCCCACTCCCCCTCCCACCAGGCTGGTGCAGCCTCCTATCAGCTTGACCTCTGTGGCAGCAACTGTCACTGCTGCTTGAAAGTTTGTTTTCCAGACCATTCCGGAAACTCCCCATCAGGGACCTGATCAGAGGTTTACCCAGATTCCTAGGGCGCTCACTCAGTTCTCCATCTGGGCAAGGGTTGTAGTGACCACATACAAACTAGAGGCACAGGTCCTCATCTTCATTTATTTGGAGAGGCAGAGAGTTCCCTAGTGAGAGAGGAGGCACCATATGGGAAGAGATGTGGGCTAGTTCTAGTCTCAGCCAAGCGTCTGCTAACTTACTTCCCCATTCTCCGCCGCCGAGGCCAAGTGCCCACGGGCTGCAGCGCTCCAGCCGCTAGCTCATGCCCGCTTCCCTGCAGATCACGCAACTGAAGATTGCCAGCAACCCTTTCGCCAAAGGCTTCCGGGACTGTGACCCTGAGGACTGGTAAGTGTCCTCCAAAGAGCTAGCCAGTGCCCTCGCTCTGACAGGGGCTCTACCTTGACCCGCTCACCTCTCGTAGGCCACGAAACCACCGGCCTGGAGCGCTGCCGCTCATGAGCGCCTTTGCGCGCTCGCGGAACCCTGTGGCCTCCCCCACGCAGCCCAACGGCGCAGAGAAAGGTAGGGCCAGGGTCGTGGGCTCCAAGCCGCGACCCCACGCGAGCTCTGTCCGGGTTCGGCGGCCGCGCCCGGATTCGCCTGCCCCCCGCCCGGGGCGCTCACGGCCTTCGCGCCGGTTGCACAACGGCCGCGGCGGCGGGCAAGCGCTCACTCGCCTGCCCGACGGCTGCGCTCCGCCTGCTCGCCCCGCCCGCTGCCGGCCGCGGAGGGGCGCGGGCCCTGGGGAGGGCTCGGGCAGGCGGCTCGGGCTGGCGGCCCAGAGGCTAAGTCAGGCTAGCGGCCAGAAGAGCCCCCGCCCCACCCGGAGCGCTTCTCCGCCTCGGGGCCTTAGGCGGTCCGGAGCCGCCGCGCTCACTCCTCGGCTCCTCTCGCAGACGCGGCCGAGCCCCGGAGAGAATTCGAACGCGAAGGAGGCGGGTCAGCTATGCTCGGAGACCCCGCGCATCCACCGCAGCTGCTGGCTCGGGTGCTGAGCCCCGCGCTGCCCGGGGCCGGCGGCGCGGGCGGCCTTGTTCCCCTGCCCGGCGCGCCCGCAGGCCGGCCCAGCCCCCCGCACCCGGAGCTGCGCCTGGAGGCGCCCGGCGCGTCGGAGCCGCTGCACCACCACCCTTACAAGTACCCGGCCGCCGCCTACGACCACTACCTCGGGGCCAAGAGCCGGCCAGCGCCCTACCCGCTGCCCGGCCTCCGTGGCCACGGCTACCACCCGCATGCTCACGCACATCCGCACCACCACCACCCCGCAGTGAGCCCGGCCGCCGCTGCAGCCGCCGCCGCCGCCGCTGCCGCCGCCGCCGCTGCCAACATGTACTCGTCGGCCGGGGCCCCGCCGCCGGGCTCCTACGACTACTGCCCCAGATAATGCGGGCCGTGCTCCGCAAAGCCCGAGGGCCTTCAGAAGACTCATTCATCAACCCGGGGGGCTACTACGGGTCGCTCCTCCGGCCTCAAAACCATCGGGGTTCTCCATCCCCAGGACTATCCCAGCATCCGATTCCTCCAGCCTCCAGGAGAACGCGGGACCTTCCCTAGCCCCGAGGGCTCCGCCCGCCAGTGCCAAAGCGCCCGGTCTAGGGCGGAAGGAAATGGTATTTATTGTTCTCCCAAAGACTGCGTCGCCTCCGCCCTGCCGGCACTTGCAGTGTAGACGACCCAGAGCCCCGCCTGCAGGCGGTGTAGATATGTGTAGATATATGTAGATACTGTAGATAATGCGTCAGCGTTGAATTGATAAATGGTTTCGCCTTTTTTGGAAGCGGTCTGTGTGTCCATTTATTTGCACACCTCCTAGCTCCAGATCCTGCAGGCTGCAGATCACATCCTTTCTTCCAAGGCATTAGGTGGATCAGTCTCCCTTGTCCCTCTGAACAGGGCTGTCCTCTCCTGAGGTACCCTCAGTGGGCCTGCTTCATCCCACGGCCCAGAGCTGGCAGGACCCACACCAGCTGTGAGCTCTTTTCGTTTAAATTACTCACTTTTGCAACCGTCCCTACATTAAGACTTAGGCCCACACCTTGCCCTGTTTTCAGGGCTCATCCTACAGGCTTTTCAAAGAAGCTGGAAATAGCAGTCCCATCAATGGATTTATCCTAACTTTTTGCTCTCTGCCTTGGGAAAGCCCTTGACCTGGGTGGGATTGTGCAAAGAAAAAAACAGGCAGCTCTGCTCTTGTAGCATTTCCCTGGCCTGTCCCCAGCCGAGGCCTGCATTTTCCCCTGTTTGTTGACTTTATTCACTATGAATGTCCTCACAGAGTGACCTGGACAGGGGGCCACAATGACAGTGGTCATGAGTCATCTCAAAACTCATCTGTGAAGCATTTTTCCCAGACCAGGTGGCTGAGGGACCTCTCCCCGTTAACTCAACACCAGGGATGGGGCCAGAGGAACCCTTTGATCCCTCCCTTCCTGAGTCCAAGCAGGAAAAGCTGACAGCCGGTCAACGTCAAGGCTAGCTTGGACACAAGATGAACGGGAAGTGTGCATGGCCAGGTTCTATCCTTTGCCTTCTGTGCCTGCCTTAGTATGTTTGTGGCAAATGACTGCCTGGCTTTTACCCTTCCAGGTGGCAGTGGCATCCTGGGAAACACTCTCCATGGGCATACCCAGGTATTTCCAGATATTACCCCATATTGAACCTCTCCTTGGCTGTGTTTGCCCTGGTATGGCAAAATGATAAGATACTAATTGGTAAGCAAGAACCATTCCCATAAGGCCAGTCTAGAAAGGGAGGGCTGGCAGGTGCACGCAAAGCCTCCAAGAGCACCTCGTAGCAGGGCATGATGGTGTCTGCAGTGGCTGCTCAAGTGGCCGACAGAACCAGAGGACTCAGATTTAGGGAAGCACTGTAGATGACTCTTCCCAAGTTCTGCTCCCCACGGTGCCCCCAACTGCAGAGCTCCCTTTGGGTTAGCTGCTTGTGATAGTGGGTTCCTACTTTAGCAGCCAAATACCCATTTGCACTAAAACCCCCCACCTCATTCAGTGGGAAGCCAGGGACACCACTTGTAGGCAGGAGTGGCAGGCTGGGGTTTGCCCTACAGAGGGCAGTAGCTGTGTCTCAGCCTGCTTCCCCAGTGGAATACAGCAGGCGCGCCACACACACACACACACACACACACACACACACACACTCACACACACTCACACACACTGCAACACCAGGGTGTCCCCAGAAACACAGGGGAGACCTGTCATTAGACTTCAGCTTTAGTTTTGTTCAAAGTTAAAGTGAAGACAGTCTAACCTTGAATGAATAACAGTGCCAGTGTTTGTAACAGGAGTGGAAAATACCACAAAGTGCAAGGGACCCTTGGATAAGGCAGCTTGCTGGCCTTGTAGAGACAGATGTCCCTGCTGCCAGTATGATAGCTAGCCCTGATGGAGAGTCACTCTGCTTTCCAACTGGCCTGCCATTAGTCACATGTGGCTGCATATATTTTAATGACTTAGAATGAAATTAAACATTCAGGATGCCAGATATGATGGCCTATGCCTGTAATCCTAGCTTCTCAGGCTAACCCACCAGGAGTTTCACTTTTTTACTTCAATCAGATTTTACTGATACATTTTAGGTGTGCATAATCACATTAAATGATAGAGAATTTGTACCTGTACATGATATAACTTGATTCTTTAACCCCTCTTGATTCTTTAACCCCTCTTCTCTTCCCCATTTGCAAAAGGTTGGTTTCCATTTCTTCTTTTTTTCACTTTTTCTTTTTAAATTTTACTTTCCTTTCCCCCTCAAGAGTTTCACTTATTCAAGGCTAGCCTGATAAGCTTAGCAAGACTTTGTCTCAAAATTAAAAAGAAAGAAAGAAAGGAATGGAGGTAGATAGCTCAGTGGCAGAGGCTTGCCTAGCATGCAGGAGGCCCTTGATTCAACCCACAGCTCTACCCACCTCAAATGAAAATTCAGGTCTTGCACTCTGCTCCTAGTGTACAGTGGCTCAGATACAAAAGATCACCATCCTGACCCTGCGTACTCTGCACTGGATAACAACTCCTACCCATGTGGGTGAGTTTGCCTGCAAATTCTTATAAACAGCAGTATGCACTACATGGTGAGTGTGTGGCTCTCACCATCTCCTCGCATTCATCCTTTACCCAGTGCTCAGTGAGCATCCACAGCCCTTAAATGCCCTAGAGATGGCTTTCCAGCAATTTCCATTCTTTGCTGAATATTTATGTCTCCCCCTCCACACACACACATAAAATTCAGAGGCTACAATCATCACCTTCAGAACTGTGTGAAAGAAATTTCCATTGTTTATAAGGCACTTGGCTAGTGGTAATCTATTATAGATAGACTGAAAGAGATGGTTTTTCCACTCTTTGAACAGGGCCTGCTCCACCTTCTCTAAGCTACTATAATACTTGGGGCTAGGGGATCTTATCTCACCAGATGTCTCCTCACCAGCTGTTAGACTACCTGTAGCATCTTCCTCAGGGGTCCCTCAGCTGGTCTAGGGGCCACATTCCTGAGCCCTGTCTCCAGGGCACCTGGATGGGTAGGATGAAATGTGGACCAAAAATTACCTCAGAAAGTCTGAACTCTTATTTAACCTTCAAAATCCTGCAGAAAAAAAAAGTGACACCCAACTCAAGAAATAAACTCTTGACTAAGTGAGAGAGGATGAGATCAGGCCCAGATCCACACGAGGCCTGCCAGGGACCCACTGACATCTGCTCAACATTGGTACCTTTTTCTTAGGGTGTGAATGCTGCTCTTCCTGTAAGACTTCGTTACACATTGTTCCCCAGGTAAGAAGTGTTTGGGATGCAGAGATAGGAGTGCTCTGAGATTGGACAGCAGGACAAAGGAAGGCTGCTTGGGAGTACGGCAGTGGGGGAGGGGGAAGGCTGGGCTCAAGATCTGGAGGAAGAGGAGACCCTGGCCACTGTGGGGCTCCAGCGCTGGCCCTGAGAGCACCCTAACTGGGGAGGTCTGGGCAGTGTGTGGGATCCCTGTGATGACAGCTGTGAACACAGGGCAGTTAGCTCCAGGTGTGCTGCAGATCAAAGCAGCCCTGAGGAGACAGTGAGCAGGGTTTGACCAGTGATGGCTGGCGGTGATGGCAAAAGGGCATGTAGGATGCAGGGGTGATACAGGTGGTGGCAGTGCCGCCTACCTGGAGTGGCCTGAGTTCTAGAGGCTGCCTGTCTCAGTTTCCCCTTCTTGCTGTGATTCTGACAGGAAGCTGGCTATAAACGGTGGAGCTTCTTGTGAGTCTCTGGGGCACCAGGATATTCGTGTTTTACATTTTCCCTCCACCTCTGCAAGCCAGCTTTATCCTGCATCTGCACCATTCTGCCCCCCCTCCTCCACCCCTCAAGCCATCTCTGGCGTCATGCTGTGGACCCAGCTACGGAGCAGGTGGGCACAGGGCCCCAGGGCCTGCTGTGGCATCCAGCCTAGTGAGCCGGATGAGACCTTTCTCCTGGTGCTACCTCACACATTTTCTGTGTTTTAAAAAACACAAATCGTGCCTTTGATTCAATCCCCCTTCCTGCTTGTTGTATTACCTCAAACCAGATGGGCTCATAAGATGAAGTCTGGAGACTCAGTGTCTCTGTAACGGCTGCCAGGTCTGCGTGTGGGAAACAGCAGAACCAAAGGTATTCTGGCTAAAAGCAGCCCACGTGGGGGGTACCTTAGGTTTTAATAGCAGTAATTAAATTATCTACTTAATTATAAGGAGGGATGCCATGGTCGACATCCTTTATCAGCTTTCAATTGCATAAGTAAAGCATTTAATCCCCTCTACCGGCAGCCTTCATCCACTTTCTATGCTCTGGGCCAGCCTAAGATCTGCTCCTGCTGCTCCCAACCCCAAAAAGGGTGCAGAGGATGGGGGTGCATCACATTGTTTCTCAGATGCACAGGTTTTGGTTTTGTTTTGCTTCTTTTGTGGTGCTGAGGCTCATACCCCAGGCCTTTTCACTTTTTCTTTGACATTTCAGTAGCTGTAAAGTTCAGACACATTTTAATCAAGGGGAATGGGATTTTTTTTTTTTTTTTCCTCGAGACAGGGTCTTGCTATACAATTCAGGCTGACCTTAGGCTCACTTTATAGCCCAGGCTGGTTTTAAACTTGCAACAATCCTCCTGCCTCAGCCTCCTGGAGAGCTGGGATTATTGGAGTGCAACGCTACACCTGGCTGGGGGATTTTAATCTCACTGGCAAGCTCTTGGTTGTATGTGAATTAATGATACAATCCATTTACAGTTAATGGGTGCTAGAGTTGAGGACCATGGCCCCCTTTCAGTCACATATTTGTGTGTGCTGGCCTCAGGCAGAACAATTCAGAAACCTTGCAAATGTCTCAGCTTCACTGTTTTCAGCCTCCAAACTGGTCCTGCCCCTCTAGGACATGACTGCTCATGTCATCTGCCCATTTTCACCATCTCCTCTCTATTCCTCTCTGCCATTTCTAGCCTCACCTCAGCTCTCCAGCCTTCTGAACCTACTTTCTATCCCTGATGGGTTTTCTAGCTTTTCCCCCAGGGTAGTTTCTCTTGTGATGTCATCGAACACCAGAGCTCACCACAACTCCCCAGCTGTAAAGGACTGCAGTGTGGCTCCCTCAAAATCTGTGCATCCCCCAAGGGTAAGGTGGAGACCAGCACTGCTAGGCTGTTTCCGGAGGTGCCTTTGTGATGAGGGCAGGCTGGTAGACTTGGAGTCAGAGGCCCCCTTGCCTGTTGTCCTAGAAGACCATCCCTGACCAGCCATTTCTTGCTGTGTCAGCAGGGGAGGCTACAGCTAAGGCAGGCAGATCACAGTGCCTGCAGCCAATATCATTGTCCATCTGCAGATTTGGGGCTGTGTGAATCTGGCTGTTGGACTGAAGCAAAAATATAAAAGCAACCACTTCTATGCAAATAATTATCCTTCTGATAATGAGTAGTTTTTGTTTTTGGTCTTTTTTTTTTTTTTTTTTTTTTTTTTGAGACAGAGTCTCTATGCAGTTCAGGCTGGCCTTGAGTTCACTTTGTAGCCCAGGCTGGTCTCGAACTCGCAACGATCCTCATGCCTCAGCCTCCCAAGTGCTGGGTTTATAGGCATGAGCCACCATGCCTGGCGATAATGAGTAGTTTTAAGGGACTAAGACAAACAAGAGGCTTCATTGAGACACAGCTGGCCAGCTGGAATGTACTGCTTGCCTGGCAGCTCCTGGGACACCTGCAGGGCCCGAGCTTTGGGAAGGAGAGGCTGCTGCAGGCTGGAGGCCTCGGATCTCAGCAGCAGGGACACTGCTGAGGGAGGACACTACCAGAAGGAGGCTACAGTGAGACACTGGGCCTCAGGAAGCACCACTGCAAAGTGAGGGATGAGTAGATTACGCACTCACCCAGGCTGCTAACACCTACATCTCGACACTGCCATCACCCAGCTGAAAAGGAAGGCCTTGCTGGTTGAGAGAGCTGCCACTGCCATTATCCAGCACCCCAGGGCCTTTCAGGGTAGCTCCTCAAGCTCAGCTGGGTGGTCCTCCTTTGCTCTACTGGTCAAGTCTCCCTCCCTCTAGGTGGTTGGGCCTTAGGGGTGGCATTTATAGGCAGAGCCCAGGGCTACAATCGACATCCATTTCTGGAAAGCTGGACTCCTGGGTCAAGGTCCAGGAAGCTTCTTATAGAGCTGACCCTTCAGCTGTCTCCGAGATTCTCTAGGTACCACATTAGTCCTGCCTGAGGCCACACACTGACCTCCCCCTCTCACAGGGCTACAGCATAAAGCCTGCAGGCAGCCAGGTACCCTGACACAGATGCCAGCAGGAAGGGAATGGATTTGCATGGCCAGGATAGAGGCAACATGGCCTTCTTGCTTGGGCAGTGAGGTTGATCTGCTTTTCAGAATCCAGCCCAGCTGTCTTTCCCTCAGAGAGCAATTTCAGGTGTTTCCCAGAGATATGGCTCAAGAATTTAAATGTCCAGGAAACAGATTCTATCACATATATTAGCTGATCTTTCTGGTGGGAGCCATCCTTGCGCTGTCCCAAACACTCCCCGCAGTCCCAAAACTTGTGGCCAAGGACCCAGACTTTCCAGTGAGATGGGCCAGCCTAGAGCATTTAATTCAGTGGCCAATGGGAGCTGGCTGTAGGGGTAGCCTCAATGGGCTGGGAAGGCTAGCAACAAACTCAAGGTGGGAGGAACAGAGGGTCAATGGTACTATCCCTTTAATGATCTTTGCCAAGTGCCTCTCCCCTGAGCAGGTCACATCAACTCCAGAGCAGAATGTGTATCTAGGACAGGTGTGCATGAGAATGTCCTAGTGTCTTCCCTGTGATGGGCAGAGCTGTGGATCCAGTCCCACCCCGGCTCCCACCCAGATCCCCTCTCCACCCTGGTTTCTTGGCTTTTCATCTTCTCTGTGACAGTCTCTTTGACTTTCCTGTCTGCAATGTGGTGCTCTATAATTTAGTTAGGGGCCTGACTCTTTAGAGGAGGAGGTCAGTAAAGCCACTTGCTCTGGGGTAGGCAAGCTCACTCTGGCTTGAAGGAGGCAAAGGTACAGAGCCACAGGGTCTGGAATGAAATTCAGAACATTTCACACAGTGCCAGATGACAAGTGAAAGTGTTGCCTCTAAAAGAGCTTTTCCACAGGGAGGTACAGATGGCACCCACAGGATAGCCAGGGATAGAGTTCAGCAGAGGCAGGATCACAGTGTCACCCTGCTTAGACATGGGGTCACTTTGGGAGAGGTAGCTGCTTCTCAGGAACAGCTCTTGATTTGATGTCAGCACCACATCTAGTCAGTTTGGCTGGGCAAGGTTTGGGGCCAGCATGCCTGCCAAGAGGACAGAGACACAAGGATGCATATCTGATGTCCTTGATAACCTCTACTCAAACCAGAACAGTCCCAGAGTGCCTCAGCTGGTAGGTGGTGATATGTGTCTCTGAGGAAGACACAGAAATGCAAGGGCAGGAACTGCTGATTATACAATTATGGGAGTCACAGGGTATGGTTCTGAGCAAAGGAAGCCAGGCCCAGGAAGCACCGCACTGCAGAATCCCATTTACATGTGTGGAGAACACAGCAAAGCCACATGACCAAAGGTCAGCCAGTGCCAAGGGCCAGAGGGATGGGCAGGACCGATGATGATAGGGTGGGAGCAGCTTGCTGGTAGTCACAATTCACATACCCATACACTAAAGAGGATAAATTTTATTGGAAATTCTCTTGTGTGTAAAGAGCAACTTGCTGGGCCCACATCCTGGTGTGTTTCTTGTTCTTTCTCATCCTCCTCTCTTGCTGTTGTTTGAACATGGTCTGTTCCCTCCAAAAATCGTGCCGGAATCTGACTGACACCTTGGCTGGTCTGGGAGGTGGGTCCTTTAAGAGGTGATTAAGCCACTAAGCATGATTAGTGTCTTGCTTACTGGTGGGTTTGGCCTGCTCCCTGGGGAGCAGGTTGTTATGAAGCTATCTCTTTGCTCACTCTTGCTTACCGTTCTTGCCACCATAAGTCAAAGCCACACTGGTCCCTTCCTAGGTGTGGCTGCCTAGTCTTGGACTTCCCAGCCTCTAGAACCAAAAGCCAAAATAATAATAATCATTCAATTTCAGGTGTATACCATCAGGCTGGGCTATATTGGTTTTTTTGATGGTAAGTCTCTTTTTATAATAAACTTTTTGTTACGTTGATGAACTCTGCTGATGGTGCAAGAGCCCATTTTCATGGTCTGAGCTCTTTCCCCCATTTCTGGGGTCCTGGTTGTATGTATGCATTTGCGGTGGGGGGGCAGACTACACACAAGGAAACAAAAAAAATCCTTATTTGAAAAAACTGTGAAAACCGTGACTGTTCTCCATCAAGAGGTAAGATCTTTCTTCCTAATCTATCTTACCTGGTCTCCAGTACTCTGTTACAGCAACAGAAAACAGAGACCTCTCCATTCTCCACTCTCTTGACTCCTTTAATGCAGCCTCACAGTGCTCTCCTAAGCTTTAGGATCTGCTTTTTGCTTTATTTTGCTTTTGCAGGGCCTCATACATGCTAGACTAACACTTTGCCACCATGGTATACCCCCAGATCCAAGAACTGTTGTTCTTAACTAGGAAATATGTTTTCCTGTTGCTTATTTCTAAAAGTAGCCAAGGTAAGTAGATCAGGGAGCTGATCTGACTTCTTCCCTCTGAGTCACTGGGTCACTGGTTACTGATGCTGAGGCTGGCCTAGTTTGGTGCTGGCCCAGACATCTGCCACCTGTAGATAGTCTTCTTCCTGGACACATCCTGTCCTGTCTGCTCTTCTATGTGATTTAGACACATGACAGTTGTTCATCATGTCTGCTGAAACAGATGCAATGCAAGAACACTATGTCCACTATCATCAGGTGGGGTCATCCCTGTGCTCTGAGAGAGGGTAAGAGCCCCGTGTCCAGAAGTACAACACCCCTCAGGGATACGAGGACCGAGAGCTCCTCCTGGCATCCCCAGGTGACCATAGTCAATGCCCTGGGGACTTGGGACCAGCAAGGCCTTTAGTTAATGCTGATGCTGAGGGGTGGGCATATGGAATAATGGTTCTGCTCCATTTTCATTTGAGATGTCCCAAAAATCAAAAAGAAAACTAATTGTTCAATACGTGCTCAAGATTAATACATTGTATGTTAAACAAAAATAACTTTTTTACAGCCATATGCTAATCCAGTTGGGAAATCAAATTAAAACTTTATGGATTATAACAGAATAAACTTCTCATACTTTTTTCTTTTTTTTTCTTCCTGACATTTAAAAGTTGATTACAAAATCATTAAAAATGCTAGTAAAGGACTGACATGTGGCTCAGTGGTACAGCACTTGCTTAGCACGTGTAAGGCCCAAGGTTCGATCCCTTGTACTGCTAACAAAACAAACAAATAGAAACCCTTATAAATACTAAACAAAAACTACAAGATTAATAGATCTGATCTGAAAATGCCCTACGCACCTCAGGAAACACATAGCACAATCTGAGAATGGTTTACTGAAACTGGTTTTAAAAGTCCTAGGTTTCTACACTTCTTTTTTTTTTTTTTTTTCAGGTGTGTCCCCAACACCCTGGCAGCCAGTAGTGCTCTGAGCTGTCTCACGGGAAGGGCATTGGCTGGGCCCCGGGCCAGAGCACCACAGGAGGAATTAGGTGCTGTCATTCAGTGCTCCTAACCCAGCCCAGCTTCATGGTCCCTTTCAAAAAAATCTTTTAGGCCAAATACATGTAATACCAAACCAATGAGGCCAATCATTTTAAAATATCAATTCAATGAAACTGAACACATTTATTATGGTATGCAACTATTATCTATGTCCAGAACTCATCTTGAGAAGCTGGAACTCTGCACCTATTAAATAACTCTCTATTCCCACTCATTTGCCCCAGAAGCCATGATGCTACCGTGTGGCGGGGGCGGGGGATGTTTGCACATGCATGGGGACTGATCTATGATCCTCCTGCCATAGCCTCCAGAGTAGCTGGGATTACTGGTATGTGCCACCGACACCCAGCTTCATTTTTATGTTAAATGGTTTTTATTTGGTGGGTTGTTTGGCTTGAATGGGTTTTGTTTTGTTTTGTTTTTGTACCAGAAATAGAACTCAGGACCTTGTGTTTGCCATGCAGGCAGGTGCTTATGCTGCTGAGCTATGTCCCCAGCCCTTGGTTTGTTCTTTGAACCAGGCTCTTGCTTTGTATTTCAGGCTGGTCTTGAACTCACTATGTAACCCAGGCTTCCCCTGAACTCACAGCAATCCTGCCTCAGCCTTCCATGTACTGGGATTATAGGCATGGGCCTCCTTGGCCAGCAACACTGAGTCTTTTGTTGAGTTTTTGGGAGTTCTCTATACATTCTGGATACTAATCTCTTATTAGGCACAGGATTTGGGAATATTTTCTTCTATCCCATGGGTTGCTTTTTCACTTGGTTTGTGGCATCTTTTGATGAATAATCTTTAAATTTTCTTGAAGTCCAGTTTTGTCTGTTTTGTTTTGTTGCCTATAGCCTTTGGTGTCACATTCAATAAATCACTGAAACATAATGGCACATCATGGAGTTTTTCCCCTATGTTTTCTAAGAGTTTTACAGTTTTAGATTTTTTTTCAATTTTATTTAAGGAGAAAAAAGAAGAAAAAAACAGAAAAAGGGTATAAGTTATACAGAATTTCAGAAAAAATAAACATTAGGAAATCACTAGTTAATTACATACTGTCATCTTAGAAATAGTTGTTGAAGTTACAGAATTAAAGCATACAGAGGGGACCTTCAAACAGTGAGACTGCAAACAGTTTTGTTCAATGATCCAACCAAACTCAGCAATATGGTTATCCATCCTACACACCCAAACATACATGCGGTTATACCCCCCAGAGAACTCTCCCCTCCCTTCTTCCGTACAATGACAATTACACCTCTTGGGTTTCACTGCTCCCACAGTTCTTATTACTTTTTTTTTTTTTTGAAGAAAGTAAAACCAAATGTGACATACCAGGACAGAGTCAGTCAAATCAAAAGGATGGACATAATACATAATGTAAAAACAAAATACAAGGTGATCAACAATGATTACCATACTGCCTCTTGCTCTCTTAAGAAGAATTGCCTATATCATCAGTTATAATAAAATTGAACAAAACAGTAAAGAATAAGACCAATAAAACCAAAACATTGGAGACATTAGAGGACTTCAAAAGGAGATACTAGTCAACCAGAATGGGCGTCACAATGAATCTTATTGTCTTCATAGTTGTTGCCTATACTTTCAGACTTGGTACTATACATTTAGGCTTTTGATCTATTTTGAGTTGATTTTTGTATATAGTATTAGGTAACAATGGATTTCATTCTTTTGCATATGAATATTCAATTTTCCCAGCACATGGTGTTAAAAAGAATTTTTTCTCATTGAATGGTATTGGCACTCTTATCAAAAAGCCTTGTATGTGAGGCATTCTATCCCATTCCATTGGTCTGTATCTGTCTTTATCTCAGCACTACACTCTTTTGAATACTGTAGCTTCATAGTTTTTAAATCTGAAAGTGTGAGTCCTCCAACTTAATACCTTTTCAATGTTATTTATGCTACTGGGTGGTTTCTTAAGATTCCATATAATTCTAGAATGGGCTTGTTTCTTTTGGTTAAAGATATCACTGGAATTTTTAAATGAAGATTGCATTGAATATGTAGATTGCTTTGGGTACTATTGACATTTTAACAATAATAAATTTTCAATCCATGAGCATGGGATGAGTTTCCATGTCTTTATATCTTTAATTTATTTTAGCAATGTTTTGTAGAGTATTGTTTGTTTGTTTTTGGCAGTACTGGGAATTGAACCAAGGAACACTCTACCACTGAGCTACATTCCCAGGTCTTTTTGAGACAGGGTCTCTTGAAATTGCTAAATTGCACAGACTGAGCTTCAACTTGACATGCTCCTGCTTTAGTCTCTATCACACAATTTCAGGTGTATACCATCAGGCTGGGCTATATTGGTTTTTTTGATGGTGAGTCTCTTTTTATAATAAACTTTTTGTTACGTTGATGAACTCTGCTGATGGTGCAAGAGCCCATTTTCATGGTCCAAGCTCTTTCCCCTATTTCTGGGGTCCTGGTTGTCTGTATGCATTTGGGGGGGGCAGACTACACAAAGGGAAACAAAAAAAATCCTTATTTGAAAAAACTGTGAAAACCGTGACTGTCCTCCATCAAGAGGTAAGATCTATCTTCCTCTGACTCCAGTGTTGATCATATCACAAAAGGCTCTGGGTTCTCCCTGGCTTGTTGGATGTAGTCTTTGAGATTCTCTGTATGATGTCTGACTCCCCTAAGAGATCTACACAGAGTGCTTTTTCTTCTCCCTTCCTCCCTTCCATCTCTCTCTCTCTTTTTTTTTCCCCCTAGTACTGGGAAATGAACTCAGGGCCTGTCACTGGGATATATCTCAGCCCCCCCCCCCCTTTAATTTTAAAACAGGCTTTCATTAAATCTCTAAGTTGCCCAAGCTGGGCTTGAATTTATGATCCTCCTGTCTCAACATTGCAGAATAGTAGAATTACAGATGTATACCTTGGCGAGCTTCTTTCAAATTTTCTGACTCATAGCCTCCAGGTGCACAGAGTTAGTGCGTTCTGTGGCTAAGATTTGAGTAGTTCATTAATGCAGTAACAGATAACAGCAATGGGATGAAGCTAAGTGACCCAAGTTTTTTTTTTTAAAATTCCACATCTATAAAAAGACAAAGCAGATCTGGGACAATGGTACATAACTATAATCCAACTATTTAGGAAGCTGAGGCAGGAGGACTGCAAGTTCACATCCAGCCTGGGTAATTTAGCAATGCCTTGTCTTAAAGTTAAAAAACAAACAAACAAACAAAAAAACCCAACCCCCCCCCAAAAAAAAACTGGGAATATAGCTTAGTGCAAGTCTCTGTGTTCAATCTTCTGTACAAGAAAACACACACATCTGCAGCCACATGTGCCCTATGTTAATACTCCATCTTGTTCATATAACCTGGCAAGGTTTTCCTATTTGCTTTCCTCTCAGTGATGATTCCTAGTGTCACACCAACAGGCTGTGGTGAGGTCACCCTTAAGCTTGAGCCCATGGAGCAGAACCAAAGGTCTCCCATTTTGTCAGACCACTGTGTGCTATCCTTACTGGTCCCATGTCTATGAGGGACAGGTCTAGCCATCATCATCCCCCGCAGCCGTGCTCAGGCAGCTTGGAATGCACTGTAGCTCTGTGACAGCAATCATCTCTACCTGTGATACAAAAACAGCTCTTGTTTAAGGCAAGGCCAACAGGAATGGTGTGTTAGTCAATGTTTCTGGTCCTGATGCTGAGGCACGAAGTGACTGTTGCTGGCCTGCAGTGTGCACACAGGCAGTGGTGGATGAGCTGCTGCTGCTGGAGGTCTGGCAGGGGTGGAAGGTAAAAGCAGACCCTTGAAAAGCCACAAGTGCCTGCTGCTGTTCTTTTCCATTTGGCACATGCATAGCCACATCCTACTTCCTTCATGGCCAGCAGTCCCCGCTCCCAACTTGATGCTTGGATCCTGGGAGCAGAGGCTTGGAACCCCATTTACAGAGCTGGGCAGTCTTGCCACTGGACTGTCTGCCCTGCTCAGCGCCAGGTGCCTGGCTGTTCTCAGATGTCCCTCCTGTCCCTGCCTCCCTTCTGCCTGGCTCCTCATGGCCTAACAGGCCTCCTCTTGGCTGGCATGTGGGCTGAGACACTGACCTGGAGGAAGATGAGAAAATGAGATAGGTGTCTCAGAAGGGCAGCCCCCAGCCCCAGGTGGGTACATAAACCTCCACAGGAAGGCGATGTGGAAACCAGCATGTGGGCTGAGATCCCACTGCAGAGGCAGCATCCCCAGGCTGGGGAGAAGCCATATGCTTCCAGAGCTGAGGAACTGGTGGGGCTGGTGACTTGGTTTGGCAGCTTGCCCGCACAAGGGACAGGAGCATGGCAAGTTCAGATTTAATGTTGTCATTGGTGCCAGCTTGCTGTCTGCCATGCTAGGGTTCTGCATTAAGTTATAGCTAATTGAGAATCAAGCGTTTCTAAAGAACCCCCTGAAGGGATGTTTTCCCTTTGTGCAAACAGTTCTTTTGTGCAGAGGGAGCACAGCAGTTTCTTGGCAGATACAGGTAGGAAACACCTGAGTGAGCATCACTCTCTGAGGAGTGTGCAGACGTGCACCGCACACCAGCACAGCCAGTCCAGGCTTCAGTGATGGCCTCCCTGGGCACTTTGTACCAGTCATCCTTCTTCAGATAATCTCAGGGCACTGGCTGTCCTATTGGTATCTGAGGACCTGAGGAGTCATCTACTGCTGGATAGAGAGTGGGGTTTACCTATTTTCTTGGAGCTTGTGATTGTGATCCTGTCTGAGACATTCAGGGAGCAAAGGGAAAATCACCCCAGGCTGCTGTCCAAGAGAATGAGACCAACAAAACAGTGCTGAGCAAGTGCCACTCACCTGCGGGGCATGATGATGGCTAGACCTGTCCCTCATAGACATGGGACCAGTAAGGAGAGCACACAGTGGTTCTGACAAAATGGGAGACCTTTGGTTCTGGCAGCAGATTTCTCCAGAGGCAAAGCTTACCGGGTGGAGACACCAAGATGTGTGGTCCATGTCTTTATAGGGCTGCCTACCTGCTATTCCTGTGATCACAGGTGCCTGTTCCCCTGTGCCTCAGGCAGTGGCTAGGACTACCAGATATCCAGGTGGAATCCACATAGGCTCTGAAGGTGTATACAAATTCCATCCTGGGCCACTGAAATTACTGAAGGAAATACCCCAAGGCCACTCTAGCTGGCTGTGAAGTCACTGGCATTCATCATACTGAGATGCCAATAGAGGGCTCCTGGACAGGGTCTGGGGCAGACCCCCAGAGCTGAGAGTTCTGTCCTATAGCCCCTGGATCTGGATTCTAACAGGAGAAGAGCTCAGTCCTGCTGCCACCCTAACTACAGCCTTCTGAGACCCCTGAGCAGAGGACAGATATGTCAGGACTGTGGCCTTGACCCATGGAAACTCTACCTATAGTGTTATGGCAGAATATACTCCCAGAGTTGGCACAAGCACAAGAAACACCTGCTGCGATTTCTGAATATGAGGGTTTTCTTTTGTTTTTTGCTTTTAAATTGAGTTGCCTTCCCAAGATGTAGAAGAATGTATGGAAGAATACGTGGAGAAGACAAACAACTGGCTTCTTTCTTAGTGATATGCTAGATGCACTGGAAAATGTCACTGCAGACGTGGATGAGAGTGAGGCTGGGGTCCCACATGCCATTTCCAGGCACCACCATTCCCCTGACCTGTCCTGGGGATACTGCACGTAGAGGCTTGGGGACCACTTCAGGGCCATACATCCTTTCTGCTTAATACCTTCACTATTCTTTCCTGCAAGCTGATAAGCACGGGTTGTTTGCCTGGCAGATAATACTGACAGCCATGGAATTGAACTTCATGACTGGGCCATTTCAGATTATGCAATATTAAAATGATCTGAAGAAAGTTAACACCTAAGTTCATGTACTAAAGAAGCTGCTTGGTTAAGAGCTAAAGTAACCAGGAAAGGCATTTAGTAACTGGGGAGAAATCCAGAGTGCTGGATTTGCAAAGTCACCCAAATCCTGCAGACATCATGGCAGTGTGCAGAGGAGCCACTAGGCTTGGGTCTGTATCCCTGCCCTGCCAGCACAACTTCTTGACTATCTGATTGTCCAAGTAAGATGCTGGTGACCCATGAACACCTGGACATCCTTAGAAAGGATCATTTCTGTATTTAGCAAACTGCACAGGCTCACAGCACCCTCATCCGTGTGTCTGGAATGCACATCTCGTGGCTGCTGGTGCTAGTCCGTTTGTTTTTGCAGGGCTGGGAATTAAACTCATGGCCTTGTACCTACTAGGTAGCACTCTATAACAGAGCTATACCTCTAGTTTCAGCTGTAGATTGCTTTTGTGCCTACAGTGGTGATGCTAAAGACAACATGGACATAAATGGGGGTAGGATAGGTTGGGAGCCCCCACCTGTGGGATCTTGTTTGGATTTCAGAGGCTCTCAAGGAGCAAGGCCCAGTTTCCAGTGTTCAGGGACCAGTGGGTTGAAGTCAAGGCAAGGTTTGAAAGGCTGCCTCTTTACCTGCTGCTTACCTCTATAAGGCCACTTCCTGTTGAGTGCACATGGAGGATGAGGAGAATGAGGATGTTCAGAGGCACCCACCACCCTGTGTGTTTACAGCTTCACTTCAGTGAGGGCTCATAAGATAGAGTTCTCTGTCACTTGGCATCAGAAAGGTCAAGCCTGCACTGCCATTATCCTCTGGTCTGGCCACCAGGACAGGCCACTTTGATTTAGACACCCTGGTAATGGCCCTGGATGCTTTGTGGAGGCAGAGCTGGTCAACATTCTGAGCCAGGTACTCAGTGCTGCTGGTAGCAGTGGCTGCTGCCCAGAAGCAGTGTGTCTTGCAACCTGAGACTATGTAGTGGCCTGATGTCTTCAATAACCCTGCACACCCTCCATTATCTCTGTATTCTCAATGATCAGGTGCAGGCCTCCTATACACAATACTGTGGTGGGGACATCAGAAACTTACAACTGTGACAGTTTTGACCAGCATTGTCTTGGTTGCTTTTCTCTTGTTACTAAGACAAAATATCCAACACCTAAATTAAGGAAAGAAAGGTTTATTTAGCTCAAAGTTTGTGGAGGTTTCAGTCTATAATCAACTGGTTCCAAGGCAGAGAGACACATCGCAGAGGGCAAAAGTTCATGGCAGTGGAAAATCGCACAAGCCACAAAAGTAAAAAGGGAGGAGCATGGAGAGAAGACTCTGTCTCTTGTATTGTATGTAGGTCACACCCACTTGGGTGTAGCACTGACACCTATAATCCCAGCATTGGACCGTGAGTCATTCACAAACTCTAGGATCCTGCTTTCATGACTGCATGAGGCTTTGGGGGGACATCCAGCCTCAATCCATAACAAATATCCACAATGTGGCACCCCCAGCAACTTTCTCTGGTGACTGACGAGGTTCAGGTTGTTGCCATTTAAGTCTAGGTCATTCTTCCTCCCCTATACTCAGTGACTATGATGTGTCCAACACCCCAGTGGCCCAAGGAGAACTGACATGGTTCTCTGAGACACTGGCAGCCACCTCAGCCTAACATAGCCAGTGGGTTCAGGTGATCTGCCTTCCCCAGTCAACACTAACACTCCTCGGGACAGTGTGGTGGGATCCTGGGGGAGGCTGGGAGGTGGATGAGACAGTATACACTGTTGTCAAGGTAGCAGGGACTTTCCTCAAGGGACTGAACTCTCCCCAACAGGAGGGCTCTGGGCCTGTGATAGAAGCCGTGTTCTAACCAGCTCAGACTTCTGCTCACTAGATCTAGGATGCTTCTGCTCATGTGGATTAAGTCAACTTTGGTAGGTGGCCTGGCAAGTCTATCTCTAGGGAACCCAAGACACTGGTCTGGCCATAGTTCTCCACCAGTTAGACTTTCTGAGTGTGTCTCTTATTCCACTGCCATTACAGAAATCTTTCCTGTCTTGTCTTTGACAATGAAGTGACATTCCTTGGCCCCTCTGGATGAGTCTACCCTTTGAAGCTCTTTTTAGTCAGCTCCACCAGGCACTCCTTCCTACGATGGCTAAAGTCTGACATTGAGCATCTGCCAGCTTTTTCCCCTATAAGCAATCTCCTGGGCCCTTAGTGGGTCAGTCTGGGTACTGCTTCCCCTTATTCCGTGGCATATATCCTAACAAGTGTCTTTTGGGTAGAATATCCTTGCCTGTTTGTGAATTCCATCTCAAAGAGAGGAGGCTGAGCAAGCAACATTAAAGGCTGCTGGTGACAAAAGCCAGCAGCAGAGGGGCTAGTAATACTAAAGGGCCTGGCACCAGAGAAGGACAGAGAGTAAAAAAAAAATAGCTGGAAGCCACCTTCTCCTGAGACCAGAAGGGTTCCCAAGGCTGGTGGATGGCTGCTAGCGCTGAGCAGTAAGGAGAGCTGTTACCATCAAAAGAATAGATAGCACCAGCATTTGAGCAATCCTCCTGCCTTAGCCCTCCAAGTAGCTGGGACTACAGCACATATCACTGCACCTGGTACCTACTGTAACTGAGAGAAGAGCAGCCACAGAGCTCTTTAAGGATGCTGTGCTCCCTCAGCAAGTTCATCCCTCTTCACAGAAGCTAACAGTGTGTCCCTCTGGACCCTCCTACTGTGGGCACATAGGCTTTGAAGGACAATTCTCCAACGTGCCAGTCTCCCAGCTTCTGGATCCCTTCCCTGCCTGCATATCAAGGCCATCAAGCAAATAAAAGATGTGACCACCTTTCGGATTCATGTCTCAGGCAACTCGACACCAACCCAACTGTCAGAGCCCTTTCTAGGCTCCCTGTAGGTCTGTTTCAATTACTGATCCATTTAATACTCCAGCCACCTGGACTCCCCCCCCCACTTTTAAATTTTATTTTGAACAGAAAAAAAAATTCAAAACACAGTAATTAGGGAGCAACAATGGTATACACATTGCATATTGTTATCTTCAAATTAGTTACTCAGAGGCTCCCTTTGTTTCTGCTCCCACATGTGTTCTCTAGATCTCTATGGGTACAAGCTGGAGACACCAGGCCCTCTGGTTGCAGTACAGTGTTCTCAGCATAGCATGTACTTTGTGCCTCCTCCCTGGAGGTGCCAGGGATGAGGTGGTTTCCTGAGTGTGGCACTGCCTTGCAGGGCAGCATGGGGGGAGACTCTGGTTCTTCACCTAGAAAGGGGCCAAACTCAGAAGGGGCTGGGCTCTGCTGGCATTAAGGGTAAAGTGCAGAAGTTTTTGCTTTTCTGGGATGTCTGTAGATCCCACCCACACATTCGGAGTCTTGTTCCTTCCTGATCAATACTAGACGATGCTCACTGGGCTGGCCATGTGCAGGGGACAGTGGAAGCCTGTTCAGAGCTTTTATGCTATTGCCACTTTGTGCACACATGAAGCTGAGCTTTTGTCTTTGGTTACCGTGAAGGGCTTTGCCTGATCAGTGTCTCCGTGTCTCTGCTAGAGTCCCCTGGAGATGGTCCTGCCCTTATCACTTAACCCTCTGCAATAGATAGCTGTGGTATCAACTTGAATGGATTAAGAAATACATAGCATTTATTTTTTAAGTTGTATAATTAATTTTCTTACAAAAAAAGTAATAATAATAAAAAAGAAATACATAAGAAATTAGTGGAGCACAGTTCTGGACAGGCCTGGATGATGGATGACTGATTGGTAAGCCAAACACTGAAGAGGAACGACCAACCCTGGATGTGAGTGATGCCAGCAATAGGCTTGTAGCTTGGACAGAATAAAGAGGAAAAGAAGCAGCCTTCCTTTTTGCTCTTTTGAAAGAGCTCATCTTTGCCTTCATCCCCAGTTCCTGCAGGTTTCCAGCACAGACTCTTCAGCCTTCCAGAGCAGACCCTTTAGCTTCCAACACCCTCGCACCTGACTCTGCAGTGAGCTCCAGGCCTTTGACTTCTGACTGGATCTTTGGCTCTCCAGAATGCAGACAGCCCTTTTGTATCTTTCTACTCCTGACTCTGTAGGCAGCCACTGTAAGCCTACTTGTAAATTCTTTACATATCATGTATATATATAGCACATATAAAAGTGTTTGATATATATAATATATACTTATCTATAAATATAAAACATTTACTATGCATAGTAAATGTGTAATACTAAATGTCCCTGGAGTGAACCCTAACTGATAGACCCTAAGACTGACACTCCTTCCCATCCTGTATCTGGCCTTGCTTTTTTTTTTTTTTTTTTTTTTTTTGGTACCAGGGATTGAACTCACGACCTCATGCTTGCCTAGCAGGCACTTACACTGCTGAGCTAAATCCCCGGCCCATCTGGCCTTGCTTTGAACACCATGAACTCCTGTTTCAACTAGCTTGGCCACCCTGTGTCTGCCCCTTTTCTGCTATACTTTTTTCGGAGTTCAGTGATGTCTTTGCCTACTTCTAGCCTCAGTCATGGATGTCGGGAGTTCCTGCTCATCTCTGGCATAAGGAGCTACCCAGACATCAGCAGAAGGCCAAAGGCCCCAGAACCCACTCAGGAACATTCACTCATTAGCAAGGCCCAGCAGGGGCCCTATCCAGGGGGACCTGCAGGCTCTGACTCTTAAGTAGAGGGACCACTGAGAGAGATTGCACCAGAAAATTTATTATACAATATCCTTAGGCTGGTACCACTGCCAGGCCAAGCCATACCTCTCTATAGGCCACAGATTTCAGATGTCTTGCTGGTCATCAGGGTCACTGTCAGATGGATGCCATAGCTCACAAAAGGAATAGGAAGCCTCATGAAAAAGTGAAGACTCTGGTCCTTGGGCCACACCTGATGGTCCTTAGGGGCCTTTGACTGTGTCCACTTTCTGGGCCAATGCTGGAGTGAGATGCCTACTTCTTGTCTTGAGTCTCTAGAGAAGGGAGAGTGGCTGAGTCACATGCGTTGGTATAGTGACCAGACACTGATGCGCTGATCCTTGGATCCAGCAGCTAGCAAGCCATTGGTGGCAAAGGCCACACAGTGGACAGAAGCACTGTGGAAAGCCAGCACTGCCAGTGGTTTCATGGTCCGCCAGTGAAACACACGGATGCGATGGTCCCAGCCTGCGGTGGCCAGGATCTTGTGGTCTGGCCGGATTGTAACATCAGAGATCCCAGGGTTGGTGAGTTGGTGAGTGCTGCACACCTGCAAGACAGAAGGTGGCATGATGCTCTTGGGTTGAGCCAATAATGTTCAGCCATGGGCACCCTGCCCCACCCTGCAGTGGGTTCCACAAGAAAGCACAGGCTCCCTGGTAGTCACATACTCACTCCCATTCAGTTAACCTCCTCCCCAGGAGCGCTTCTGTTCTCAGCTGACCACTTGGCCATAACCGCAAGGATTCTAGTTCTTCCTCAGCCTGTTCTGACAAACTCCTTCCTTATTAGGACATAGCTCTGGCTTCTTTACTGTGGGGAATACACTGCACCTTCATATCTAGAGAGGCAACAATTCCAGCTTGGCAGCAAAATGGAGTTGACATTCTCTCAGATAAACCTTGGTCAGCACCCACATCTCAGGGAGAATGAGAAATGCAAACCCTACCTTCAGCAACACTAAGCAGTTGAGGAAACTGTGTGATGAGGAGGAGCTAAAGGGCAGCCAAAGTGGGAAGCAACAGGGTGTGGGTAGCAGCTGTGGTTTGAATGTGTTTCCCAGAAGTTTACAGTTGAGAACTTAATCTCCAAAATCACATGCTGATGGCATTTGGAGGTGGGTCCTTGGGAGGTCATTAGGGTTAGATGAGGTCATGAGGATGGAGCCCTTGTGGCAGCATTAGTGGTTTATAAGAAGAGAAAGAGATCTGAGTTAGCATACTTGCTCTGAGACCACAGATGTCCTCTGTCATGTTATGAGGCAGCACTAAGGCTCTCATCAGATGCCAGCTCCATGCTCTTGGACTTTCTAGCCCCCAAAACTGTGACCCACATAAATTTCTATTCTTTATACTATACTCAGTCTCAGGTACTTTGTTATAGCAAGAAAAAATTAACTAAAGCCCAGGAAAAGGGCAAGACAATACCAGAGGTAAAAGGGTTGCACAATGATGCTCCTTCTCAGGCTGTAGAGAAGCTTACTCCTGGCCTGGTTCCGTGAAAGGGCAGTGTGCTGAACAAGATAAGGAATTATGCAGCATTTTTGACCTGCATGGAATTGTCAGGGAGTCATCCTCTCTCTGGGGGCCAAGAGCCCAAGCTCAGGGCTGGTGAACAGGAAGCCTCCTGTCCCAACGTGTACCTCCTGCAGCAAGCAGGGGGTGGGGCAGGAGTCAGAGCTGGCTTTGTGGTCAAATGTCTAAGGCTAGGTATGATTTAGCATATTCCCCTAAAGTTCATGTTTGGAGCTTGATCTTCAGAGTGGTGATGATGATGTGAAACCTTTAGAGATAGGTCTAATAGGGCATCCTTAGGTCAGCTGGAACTGTTTCTTTGAAAAGGACTGTGGGGCCTAAGTCTTTTTGACATCATGTCTGATGATGTAATTTATTCCCTTGGCACTTTCCTGGCATGAGGTGATGCCATTCATTAGGCTTTCACTGGAGTCAAAACCAGTAGGGCTAGCTGATCTTGGACTCTCACTCTCTGAAACTGTGAGGTAACTAAATCTCTCTTCTTCATAAAGTTAACCTGCCTCAGATATTTTGTCATAGTAAATAAAAACTGACTAGTATATAAAATTTTTGGTTACATAGGGCTAACCTATGTGCTATACAGCATTGGCATCTGCCCCTACACCAAGTGAGAAGTACTTTGCTAACACAGTGACACCTAGTGATGGCCATTTCTTCTACCAATTAGTCTTGTATATAGCCTGGCCCTCTTGGGTGTGAGAACCAAGTGTTCTATCAGAATTACTTTTTCCTAAATGCCTCCTAATATACATACCTATTAAAAGAAGTAATATTTATCTCTATAGAAATAACACAAGGGAGGGCCAGGGATTTAGCTCAGTGGCACAAGCAAGTGTGAGTTCGATCCCTGGTACCAACCCCCGCCCCCCGCAAAAAAAAAAAAAAAAAAAAAATGAACACGAAAAACCCACAAGGGGCTGGGGATATGGCTCAGCAGCATAGCATCAGCTTGGCAAGCGCAAGTTCCTGATTTCAAGTCCTAGTACCCAAAACAAAAGTAACACAAGAGCAAAGCAGAAAAGAAACAGAAAAAACAAACAGAAAAAACAAACTGCAACATTCCTCACAACAAAATATGAAAACAAAATAGTCACTAAATGATTTACTCATAAATTAAAACAAAACTAAATGAATTAAGTTACATCTATAAATTATCTCTCTAAAACAGGAACCAAAAGAAACAAAACACTAAGGACAGTGGACCTGGCAGAACTTAGGAAAGAACTAGAAGAAGACAAAAACTTAAAGAAATGAAATGGCTGAGTGTGGTAGTGTGTACTGTAATCCCAGCACTTGGGAGGCTGAGGCAGGAGGATCATTGAGAGTTTGAGACCAGTCAGGGCTACAAAGTGAGCTCAAGGCCAGCCTGAACTACATAGAGAGACCCTGTCTCAAAAGTACCAAAAAAAAAAAAAAAAAAAGATATGCTGTAGTAAAATTCTTAGATCTAATAGCTGATATAGTCTTCTTGGTAACCAGAACAGATCACATTGATCAAGAGGGTATAAAGTACATGCTGTGCTCAGAAAAGTCTAGGCTTCATCTGTGCCAGCAAACCAGAGTAATGCTCACACAGGCTAAGAAGGTATATGTGGACCAAGAATTTTATATCTAGCCAAAATGTCACTCAATTGTAAAGATAATATACAGACATTTTGAGCATGTAAGAACTCAAAGGATATTGCTACCAAAAGCTCTTCTGGAAGGACAAGAAGATTAATTTCAGTGTTGTAAGAGATAACTGGAGAACTACAGCAAATGGTCTGGCAGAAAGCACTGAATCTGCTCAGCAGCAGGATTAGGTCTGAAATTCATGGGGATTATGGCTAGAGAACCGGTTATGTAACTAACAGAGAAAGAATAATGAGAGAAATGTGATGTTGGTTAAATTCACTTGACTTGCTCCTTTTTTGTCATTTGGGGGCCAAAGATACAAGTAGTCAACCTCACACTTGACAGTGTATCTGCCACCTACTATAAGTAATGACAAAATCAGCATTATTTTCTTTTCCTCTCCCACTTGACAAGGACCTAACTAGTGTCCTGTATCTGTCCTGTATACTTTATAAAGCATACAATTATAAACACATTCGACAGTTTTATTATTGGATCTCAATGCTAAATCTAGATCTGAGCTATTAAGACACTCCAGAAGGACTCCTGGCAGACATACTAAGAGACGCAAACAAGAAAGAGCAGGCCATCTTCACAGGAAAAATTGAATTTACAGCCAAAAGCACTATAGACCACTATGACACTTCATGGTGATAAAGAGCACTATTCAGCAAGTGCCATGAGTATCTGTGTGGCAAATAAGCAGATTTATCCTTCATAAAGCAAGAATAATAGGAAAGTGGCTATGATAATAGAATAACTAGCACCACACTAGTGATTATCTATAAACAACAATCATTGGACTGCAAGCAGAGGAGACTGCTGATTATGTGAACCTCCCAGTTCTCTGTCCTGGAGACAATTCCCTGGACACAAATCCAGGCAGAACATAGTAGTCATGTTAAGCAGAGAAGGCAAATAACAGAATTTGGGTAGCTAGACTGATAAAATCTGTGACGATAAGGTGAAGCAAAGGAGGGAAATGGGGAACTCAGGGGTACAGGACAATATGTGGGGTTCCTGATGAGTCTTTGTTTGAAAAGTAGGTTGCATAAGCCCAGAGCAAACTGCACAGGGCTTAGCAGAGCGTGTTACTACAGGGTCAAATGGACAGGCAAGCAAGGTCAACTAAGAGCAGCTAAGATGCCATAATGGTGTGGGGTCAGTAAGGAGTCTACTATGGAGTAAGGTCTTCTACAGAGGTACTAGGACACGGCTAGAAACCATGCCTCAGCAAGGTCTGAAAGGAGGCAGCGTATGGGTTCTGTCATAAAGGAGCCCGGGAATGGCTTTCCATCACCTGACCTAACAAAGCACAAACCAAGCCTACAGAAGTCCAAGGTAAACAGCCAGTAACTGAACTTCCTACTAGAAAAAAAGCAACTACCTGAGCTGAGGATGTAGCTGAGGAAGACCTGAGCTGAGAATGTAGCTCATGGCATAGCACTGCCTGGCCAGTGTGACGCTCTGAGTTCAATTTCTAGTATCAAAAAAAAGCAACCACTGTTTAGCACAAGATAACAGACCTCAGAGTTTCCATTATAAATTATTTATACTATCTAGCGTACAAACAAAAAATTACTAGACATGCAAAGAAGTAGAAATATATGATCCATAGGTGGCAGGTTGGGGGGAGCCAACTACTTAATAGAAACTGACCTCAAAATGGCATAGATGTTGAATATACCAGGCTAAAACTTGAAAGAAGCTATTTGCTTGTTAAAACTAAAGGAAAATGCACTCAAATAATTATGAAACAATTTATCTGGATGAATGTGCAGAGAAATAGAAAAAATATTTTCAGTACTGGAAATTGAACCCAGATTATTTACTATTTACACAAAGCTATATCCACAACTCTTTTTCTTTTCTTTCCTTCTTCCTTTTTTTTTTTTTTTAAAAAGACAGGGTCTCACTGAGTTATTAAATTTCCCAGGCTGGACTCTTAACTTGTGATCCTCCTGCCTCAGCCTTTCAGATTGGGATTACAAGCATGTGCCACCATGTCCAGGAAGAAATACAAATTAAAGAACTAAAAATCTCAATAATAGAAATAAAATATTTATAGGACAGGTTTAATAGCTGATGGGGAATTTTTTTTAAACATTGGTGAACTAGAAGACAAATCAATAGAGATTACCTAAACTGAAGAAGAGAGAAAAAAAGATTGAAGGAAAATCAGTAAACAAAGCTTTAGGGACCTATCTATCCTACTGAAGCCATAGGAAGTAGCAAAAGTGAAAATGGTCAAGGAAGCAATATTAGAAGAAATAATGAAAAACTCCCCAACTTTAAGGATCAAGAAAGCTCGGCAAAAACTCAATGAGGTTAAGAAAAAAAATAAATCTAGGAACAAACATGGCAAACTGCTGAAGACCACAGATAAAGAGAGAATCTTGGGCACAGCCATGGAATCAGGTATACTGTGTACTTGGGAACAATGATAAGTTATCACAAGTTCTCATTGAAACAACAGAACATCTTTAAAGTGCATGAAGAAAAATAAAACAAAAATTATCCTTAAATTCTATAGCCAGGGGCCTTAAAAAAAGGAAGGAGAGGAACTGGAGGTGAAGCTCAGTGGCACAACACATGCTTAGCATTCTTGAAACCTGGGGTTCAATCTCCAGCACCAAAAAATTAAGTAAATAAAACAGAAGGAGAAATAAATATATTTCTGAATAAAGAAAAGCTAGTGTTGCTCCCCTCCCACTATACCAGTATAACAACACTATAAAAGATGCTAAAGGATAGTCTAATAGCTAGAGATTTAATTCCAGAAAGAATTTGGATCACAACAGAGTGCCAGAAACAGAAAGTAGGTGAATAAACGTAAAATACTGTGTTTTAGCCAGGCATGGTGACACACCTCTGAAATCTAGCACTCTGGGAGGCTGAAGCAGGAGGATCACAAAGTCCAGCCTTGGCAACACTGAGCTGACTCTTGTCTAAAAGCAAGGGGTTAGCTGGGAAATAGTTCAATGTGAAGGCCTGGGTTCAGTATCTAGTACCACAAAACAAAACTGCTTTAAAAATAATTTTGTAAGTTTTAAAAAAAGACAACAAATGATTTAAAGCAAAATTAATATTGCAAGGCAGTTTCTGATGTGTACAAAAGTAAAATGTACAGCAATAGTAGCATAATGGATAGGGAGGCTAGATACATGGAATGGTACCAGTAAACAGTTATTACTTTTGCAACTGTTAATCTATAAGCAACATTCGAAAGGTAACAAAAGGTATAGCTAAGAAGTCAAGTATAGAAATGAAAGTCATGCACTGCATTAACAATGCTTTCGTCAATGATGAACAATATATATGATGATATGTGCCACGCAGCCTAGGTTATAGATACAGGTAGCGTGTACGATTGAGGTCGGTATGAATATACTCTGGCAATGGTGGTGAACCTGTGGCGCATGTGCCTCAGTGGGCTGTTTGTCGTAACTGAAAGCCCTAAAAGTTCACCATCGCTGCTCTATGGTGTTGAAACAAGAATGAAAACATGAGAAGACACATTTCTCAGAATATATCCCATCATTATCTGACATACAACTATATCTGATTCATACAAGAGAAGGCAGGGAAAGCACACAAAAGGGTCAAAAAAACAGAGGTAACACATGGAAAGCAAATACGAAGGTAGCAGACTTAATTTCAGATTTATTTATTTATTTACTTTTTTGGTGTCAGGAATTGAACTCACAACCCCAACCTCGCACTTGCCAGGCAGGCGCTTATGCTGCTGAGCTAAATCCCCAGCCCCAGTCCCACATTTATCATTAACTACATTAAATACATCAAATTTTTTTTTGGTCTTTTTCTTTTTTTTTTTTTTATTGGTACCAGGGATCAAACTCATGACCACACACTTGCAAGGCAGGTGCTTATGCAACTGAGCTAAATCCCCAGCTATCATTAACTACATTAAATACAAACAGGTTACATGCTCCAAATAAAATGTCAGAAAGGATCAAAAAGTAAGATACAAATACACGTTGTCTACAAAAGATGCTTTTAAGATATAAAGTAGAAGATGTTGAAAATAGAAGCACAGGAAAAGATGTACCATGCAAAGGAAAAACCTAAGACAGTTGATGCCTCTACTCAGACCAAGTGAATTCAAAACAGAAAACAAAAAATAAGGGGTGTTTCAGCACAATGGTTGCCTAACATATACAAGACCTTGGCATCAACCCCCAACACCACACACACACAGAGACAGAGACAGACACACAGAGAGATTAGAGATTTCCTAATGAGAAAAGCTCATCGGCTCATTTGCCAGGAGGAGGCAGCCATCTGAAGTACTTACGTAGCCGGTGTCAGAGCTTCAAAGACCATAAGCAAAATGGGCAGAACTAAAGGAAGAACAGGTGTGCTGATGGTCATAGAGATTTTAAGAACCCTTCCTCCCTTCTAGCTGGCAGAAAACAAAACAAAAAGAAATTGGTTAAGATACTGAAGACTTGAACTACAGACTGCCCATAGTGACTCAAATCATGCTGATAGAAGACTCCACCCAACAACTGCAGAACACCTGGCCTTTCCAAGTACATGTGGTCTGTTCCTCAAGACATGTGGTTAGGCCAAACACCAGCCTCCATAAATTTCTAAATGCTGAACTTGTACAAGGAACATTCTCTGACAACAGAATTAAATGAGATTAAAAAAATCTACAAAAGCAACAAATATTTGAAAATTAACTAATACTTCTACGGAGCCCATGGATCAAAGAAGAAATCACAAGAGAGAAAATACTTGGCATTGAATTAAAACAAAGACATATGTTGAAATCTACAGGGCAGATCCACAGCAGAGGTGATGCTTATGGTGGGAGCTGACATCCTCACAGTCCAAGAGACAGAATCCAGAAATGTGGACTCCACACTATCTTCTTGACACACATTTGCATACCCCAAGACCACCAAAAGATCTCACTGAGAGAAGCTAAAGGATGGCCTCAAATGTAAGAGTTCCTAGGCAATGTTTGTGGTACAAAATGTAATCATGAGTGGGAGATCCAGCTTTATGATACATCTACATATGAAGGGCCAGGGAGATGAAAGGAAGATGACTAAAACAACTAAAGCTTGGAAAAGGGAATGGTAACTAAATAAAACATGGCCTGACACAGGTAACCAACTGACACAGCACATTTATCTGCACCTTCAAGGCTCTGGCTACTGCATGCCAGGAAGATATGCCTGACCCAGGGTCTACTTGTGCAGTTTTGTGTCCAAAAACACCCAGAACTTTCTTTTCAGGCACATGTGGAATACTTATGCTAACTGGTTGGGCCCCTACATTTCAAAGAACTGATATCATTCAGACCTTGCTTTCTGACCACAATGTAATTAGGTTAGAATTTAAAAATTAAAAGATAATGAGGGCAGGGGTGGTTCCCAAACATATGGAATCCTCAAAACACTCTAATCAGTTCAGCAGCCAAAAAACAGACAAAAACAGGATGCCCTTAGAAGTGAGGGGTGATGAAGACAATGACATCTTGCAGTGTGGGGACCCAGCTAGAAGCTACCTGGTAGGACACAGGCATAGGACAGCTGGGAGCCAACAGTTAACATGTGCAGTGCAAGTCAGAGTGACCTGGTGAATACAGAAAACGCTGGAGGAAGGAAGAACACAAAAACAGAAATGATGGATCAGAAAAATACAGACCTTCAAGGATCAGCAAAGGAAGACAGATCAGTAACAAAAAGAGACACTACTATGAATTGACAGACATTTGCACACTCATCACAAACAGCTACAAAATAATCTTTAAGAAAATCTCTTATAAATATTTTAGCTTGTAAATTCTTAGAAAAACGTAGCTTCTGCTAAAATCAAGAAACTTAAGTAAGTCCACCAAGAAAAATGAACCTTCTCCTCAAAGAAAATTCCTGCCTGTAGTGGAAAAAGCAGACTAATGACTACTCAAAAAGCAGGTTCCTAGGTAGGCACGGTGGCACATGACTGCAAACTCCGTGCTCAGGAGGCTGAGGCAGGAGGCTTGGAGGCCATTCTGGAACACAGAGCAAAACTCAGTCTTAAACAAAAACAATAACAAAAAAGAAGCAGATTACTGGTTGGGGCATATGGTTCAACATTAGAACACTATCCTAGCATGTATGAGGTCCTGAGTTTGATTGCCAGCACTGCAAAACAAAACACCCGCCCAGACTTATCCAGCAATTGGGAGAGAAGAGGATGTTGACTTCCTAATTCTGGGTCTCTTGATCATACCAACAGCAAAGCCAAGCAGCAGAAAGGGGCTGGTGCTGATCAGGCCACAGCCCTGAACTGCTCTGACTGAGCCAGCAGTTTTATGGTTTTGTGGTACTGTGGATTGAACTGAAGATCTTCACACTGAGATACCTCAGTTCCTTTACTTTTATTTTGAGACAAGGTCTCACTTGCCCAGGTTGAGCTCAAGCTTGCAATTCTCTTGCCTCAGCCTCTCAGGGTGTTGGGATAACAGGTGTGTACCATGTCACCTAGCAGGACTTCTTTTTTTCCCTTTTTGATAGGATCTTGTTATGTTTCCCTGGCTAATCTTGAATTTTTGGGCTCAGATATCCTCCAGTCTCAGCCTTCCAAACAGCTGGTACTATAAGCATGTACCATTGTGCTGGCTTTATTTGGTTGTTTTGACATTAAAGAAAAAATACTGAACAGTACAATTCACTAAATTAATAGCATGAAAAAGTCACGAGTCTGAGAGATGCAGTAAAAGCATTTGTTAAATTCAGTGCTCATCCACAATCCAGACTTTTCCTCCATCTGCTGATAAGTGGAATGGGCCTGATAAAAACCTTCCCATAATCTGCAGCAAACTTAGCCTCCCTGTCAGCCCAGTGCAGGCTGGGATGTCACACGTCAGGTTCTGTTCTGACCAGCATGATCCTCAGCTCAGCTATCTCTCCTGCAGCTTCCTTGTAGCCCCCCACCCCACCTCAATGCCCACTCCAGATCCCTACCAAGGACCCCTACCAGCCTAATCTGCCTTTCCAGCTACCACTCCAGTGTCCAGCTCCAATTCAAGAACCTGCCAACACACCCAGCCCACTATCCCTGATCATCTCTCATGGCCCTACTCTTCTCCTAGTGTCTGCTTGGCCCACCTACTTTGTTTTTATTGGGCAGAGTCCTGGTTCTGAGCTCTCCTGTGCTTCCTGCCTGTACTTACAGATAAACTGGTAGACATGCTGCAGAATACACAGCTCTGAACTCTGTGACCACAAGGCCAAGGGGCCCTCAGCGTGCAAAGTACACAGTTACTAGGCCATACCCTTTCCCCTCCGTACCTCCTCTCTGCTCAATATGCACAGGCTGGCCTTGGAGCATTCCTGTGATGCTATAGTGCTGGTGTGTAGGCATTTGTGTGATTCAGGGGCCCCTTCCATGACTCCTAGAAACTGCTACACTGCTAGTTCAGACACAACCTGTGGCTAGGAAGCAGATCAGTAGGCTGCTTGACATCAATCATCCTTTTCTCTCCGGTGAATGCTGCCGTGGGACAATGGCAGAGAAGGAATCCCTTGGGGGCCAAACAGTGGTCCTCACTGGAATCTACTCAGGGCTCTGTCCCAAAATCCTTGCTATTCCCTCTTCATAAGAACATCCTACCTATGATGCTTCCAAGAGAGAGAGCTGCTTTAAAAGCGCCAAGGGTCAGGGGAAGAGTTCACTGGAGTCCTGCACTTTGGTCTTCACAGGTAGGAGGTGGGTACCAGGGAGAGAGCAGTCCATACCACTTTTCTCACACACTCCATGCAGTATCTGTACCTGCAATGGGCTAAGATATCCAGCTGCTGCTCAGGGGTTTGGATGTGTTAACCCTTAATTGGTGGGAAAAGGAGTGATTCCATACCTACTGTAGCCACTCTTGAAAATGGGTGAGGGCATCAAGACAGAGACAGCCCAGCAGGAGCACCAGGTTTCTCCCAGGCAAGAAGGGAGACACTGGAAGCCTGCATAGGGACCTGGACAAACATCAGGCCCTAAGAAGACTCACAGTCCTGTGACATGAACAGCAGGCTGGATTGTGCCTAAATCCTGAGGCAATGCTTGTCTCTTATTACAGTAGACATGGTCACCCTAGGTGTGCAAAGGGCTCAGGTCAGTAGTTCCTGGCCTGATAGCTTTATTGCTACTATTTAACCCAAGGCATAGGCCATCGCTCTGGTGCAGCTGGGATGCTGACTGAGCACAATGAGTGGAGAGCACGGCAGGTTTGCTTCCAACTCAGGGCTGACAGGGTTGGGGGGGGGGCTCATTATTACTTAAAGACCTAAAAATACTACTGGTTATAAATCAGTCCCTGCTTCAAGGCTGTGGGCCCTGTCCCAAGTGGAAGAGGAAGGAACAAGGCCTGTGTACCACCTGTATCTGACGACAGCCGAGGCCCAAATCTGACAGCTAGCTGCAAAGCCACCTAAGTAAAACAGGCAAGTATGGTGTCAGCAGGTACCTCCAAGGTACCTCCTGGGCACTGTCCTGAGCTGGTAGCCTCCTGGTTACTGCTATGGCCCCTTGCTGAGCCGTGGTCAGGGCTAGGACCCTCCAAGAAGGATCTCTGGCCACCAGTGGCTCTTACAGCACATGACCTCAGGTGCCAGGAATGCACGGCACGGCCACCATCTGGTTCTGATTACCCACGCTCTGCTGCAGGGAACCTCATCCACATCTCAGCTCTCAGTGCCTGCTTGGAGAGACTGATTTGGGCTCAACAGAAGTTTTAGCAAGAAGACACAAACAAGGCACATCTGTGCCTATATGACTCTTGGGCCAAGAGAGGCAGACATACTGCAGTGTTGTGGCATGGGTAAGGATGCTTGTAGATACCAAGGGCTCAAGGCTATCTCACCTGCGCCCAGGTGTCAATTGTCAAGGACCTTCAGACAGCAAAGCACTCTGGATGCTTCCTCTCAGAGGCCTGCAATTTACTGAATCTGAAATCTCCAGGACTTCTCAGGTAGCAATGGATGTGACTTTGATGCCTTTGCCAGGCTGGTGGCACACAACTGCAGTCCCAGCACTTTAGAAGGCTGAGGCAAGAAGATCATAATTTTGAGCTCAGCCTGGGCAACTGAGTCACTTAGTGAGACTCTCAAAACAAAAAAGGGCTGGGGGTATAGCTCAGTACAAAGATCCTAGGTTAAATTCCTAGCACTATACCAAGAGAGGCAAGATGAGAAAGAAAGAGACAGAGAAAGAAACAGAGAGAAGAGAGGGAAGCCTTCACCCTCCCCCCAGGATTGTTCTCTGTTTCCCCAGGAGACCACCTCCCAGCAATACAGTGCTCAGTGGGGGTTGAAAGGACCTCTCTTTCTCCTTTGATGTATTTGGCTGAGCCAGGACCTACCCAGCGTCCACCATCACCCCATTTCCAGGCTAGAATTCCTGCCTTCCCTTCTGCTTTAACTTTTCAATTCATTTATTTCTGTTTCCCCCTTCTGCTTTAACTTTTCAATTCATTAGTAGAGTAAAAGTTCATCTCTGGACTGGAACATGCCCCATAAATTTAAATCTTAAGTTCTAGCAGCTGTTTCCCAAACACTCCAGGAGAGGCTGAAAAGAGGCAGGATGGCTTCTTCTGGGACCTGGGGTGCAGGGAGCTTAGACGGGAGCTACAGAGTACTTGGAGAAGCTGCCAGAGCTTCAGTTCTTTGCAAAGTCAGGCCAATGAGTGTCAGTTCACAGTGGGACAACTACTGGGGCAGGAGGGAGGGATGTGAGGAAGAGATTCCCATACATATCGAGTGGGAACTCAGAATATGCAGGCTCAGTACCCTGAGTGACTCAGCCTCCAATTCTAAAAATGACCATCAGCATTATGGCTTTCTGACCCACTCACCATCCCAGCCCACCATTCTCAGGCCTTAGATACCTCTTCTTCTAGGTGGACGCATGAGAAACTCTGCCCTTGATGCCAGGGCCTTCACTGGCCTCTCCAGAACACTGAAGATGGAAAGATGGACAGACAGAGGGGACGGATTTATTCTGAGTTCACTGTGTTGCACAGGTTTGTCCTCCAAGCATAAAGTAGTACCCACGAGGTGTGAACACATGCCCTGCTTGCCTTGGATCCCACATTCCCATCCCCTCTCCTCACGGGGCTCTGCTGGGCAGGACCCTGAAGAGCTGTGCTCTCCGGAACCATATGGAACAAACCATGCAGGTTGGGCCGCCCTGTGCTGGGTCCTGTGCTCGAAGATCCAGAGTAGATACCAGGCCATCCTCAAGCCACACCAGCTGGGACAGTCCACAAGACATCACGGGAAGATCTCCAGCAAGTCTCATTCAACCCCAAGCCTCATGCCCCTCCCACACATTTTCTTGCTGGCAGTGAGCAACAGCCATCTAGGGCCCCAACTTGCAGACCACCACTGGGGGCCATGGCTCCATGGAGCTTTCTGTAGGTTTTGTTTTGTTTTGTTTTTGTTTTTGATTAATCAGTTCCTTACTGGCCAAATTCCTCTGGGTTTTCACAAAGTGGTTTGGGTCTGCCTGTACTCTACGTGCCTTTCTCTAGATGGACAAGACGTGATGGCTGTTAACCTGAGGTCTGGGAGAAACCCAAACCATGTGAAAGGCTGGCCTACACCCACACCCCCTTCCTCCTGCGACAGTCTTGGACAGGCCTGCCTGCACCGCCTCCAAGTGATTAATTAGCCAGGGATCTGCGGCAGCTCCTCTTCATGCCTAAATATTGTTTCAGCCTATCAGACTGTTAGTGCAGAGCAGGATAAATGAGGCTCGGGGCCCAGCACACTGACCTGCAGGGCCTGCTGCCCATCCAGGCTCCAGACAGCCAGTGCCTTCCCTGCGGAGCCAGAGACGCCCCGTGCCTTCTGAGAGTCGAAGTCAAGGCCCATGACGGGCTCCTCGTGGCAGGAGACATGGCTGCACACCTTCCGCTCCCAGACATCCCACAGGGCCACCGATCCATTCTCATAGCCAGCTAGAAGGAAAGGGCGGGGACTCGATTCTGCCTGTGGGGAACAGCACAATGTCAGCTCCCAGAAGGGTCTGGCCTCCAGTGAGTTTTAGCAAAACAGGGCTCTGGAAAGAAGCAAAGCTGGGACAGCACAGTCAGGGAGCAATTTCCTAAGCTTTTCATGGTGCTAACAGTCCTGAGACTCTATACCCCAGTACCTTCCCACCTCCCAGGAGGCTCTTTGGTGTCTAACACCAGTGCCATGGGTCTGGCAAGATCATTGTTGTACACCCAGGGGGCACCCCAGCCCTAAGACCCTGACTCCTGCCTGCACTGGTTTATGCCTGAAAGGGGAGGCACTGGGCACCTACCAAGGCCTCAGGGGCTGTCAGGGACCCATTTTTCCTGCCACAGATTTGAGGCCACGCCTTGCTGGGACTGGTCACCTGTTTAGAACCCCCAGCCAGGAAAATCACAAGCTCCATTTCTGTGAAAAATGAACTTTGTGTGCTTTGTCAACGTGGCTGCGGAAGCCCCCACCCCTGGAAGCATGGTGTTCGTGGAACTCTAGCAGCCCTTGCTATCATGATGAATGAGGGTGAGGGTCAGAGGGCTCTGTGCCCTGGGCGGACGCCTCGTTTATTTAGCCTCTGAAACAACTACAGAAGAGGAGCGCTGCAGGATTCCAAGTCACCCTGGGGGACACAGCCATCAGTTCTGGCACTAAGCAGAGGCCTAAGAGAAACTTCATGTGGCTGAGCAAGGAAACCTGGTTTAGTCAAGAGGTCCAGGGTGCATATTTAACCAGTGGTCAATATCTTCAAATGGCAGAGTCCTCAGGGTCAAGAGAGAGAGGCTGAGGCTGGGGATTGTTTGATGTCAGCTGGGAGAACCACGTTTGGGCTGGAGGATGCCACCAGAAGTGAGAAGCACACAGCACTGGACTTGCACACAGGCAAGCAAACCTGTCAAGGCCAGAGCTGGAAGAGAGAAAGCCACCAGAAATGACTTGTAAGCTGATTATGTCCTGATAGGACTTCAAGTTCTCAAACACACAACAGGAGAGGGAGGCTCCTGGAAGGAGGCATAAGGCTGCTGCTGTGCATCCTCTTTAGTGATTCTGCTCAGACATCACCTGGAGTTATCTTCCAGGTGGAGCCCAAGCTGTACCTTTTGACTGTGACCCTGATATGCAGGACTGGACTGCCCTGAGTTTCCAAGTGTACCAGTGCTCCAAGCTAGCCCTGCCTCCACCCTGCAGAAGGCCTGGCTGTGCAGCTGTACTGTTCCTATGCTTCAATCACAGGAAAGAGTCCCATGCTGACATTTTCAGAGTACTTGCTCGGAGGTGATTCGTGTATGTTATGCCACACCTCTCCCATAGATAGATGTAGGGCTCATTAAACAGTTGGGCCATCTGCATGGCAGCACCTCATGGGTAGGCACACCTTTCCAAGTAGGTCACTCTGAGCAAGCAGCCCTGGTGGTATCCAAAGAAGCCAGGTGGGAGAAGCCTGGAACCTTTGAAGTCTAATCAGAAATATGTGTGCCTCTGCTACCAGCCAAGATATGGCCACCTGCTAGACCCTGCCCCAGAGGCTAATTTCAAAGAATTCACCTGGGACCATGAGAGTCACTCCCTTGGGGCACTGTGCTCTGGTAGCACCCAGTGCCAATTCCAGTAACCTTGGCTGAGCCTTCCCTTTGTCTTCCCCATGGGACTCTTTCCTCCATGTTTGCTGAGATGAGGTCTCTAGGGACTCCTTTCATCACTGACACTGGTTCTGGTCAGTCTCTGCTTTAAACTGTGGGCTCTAAATTCTGAGCATCACAGCTAATTCAGGGGCTATGTGTGACTGTCCATCTGTCATGTTTCATGGGATAGCTGGAGTCTCCATGCTTGTCCTCTAGTTTCAGCCACCTCGCCCTCTGCTGTACCTGGAGCTTCCCAGTGATAGATTCCATAGGTCAGACAGTGCTTACACATGCTGCCTGACCTCTGTAGGCATGAGGCTCTGAAGTTACGCTGATCTGCTTTCTCTGGCTCCTCCCCTCTCCCTCAACTGAGACTTGGAAACAAAGACTCACTCTGCAGCTCCTCCTGTCCCTTGGTATGCAGTATCAGGGTTCCCATGGGGAGCAGCCAACTCTTTGTACCTCAACATTGAGGGTAACACTGGGGGCTGCTCTGAGAATTGTTGCCAGTGATGCTGCCTCAGGGCTGATTACATCCTAATCTTTTATGCAGTAATTATTCTAATAATACAGATTGGTTGCTTTGAGTTGGGAAATAAGAATAGACTACGTGTTACAGAAAAAAACGTCAAGTCTGGTCATTTTGCCACAGTCAGATTAAGTTTATAACCTAGACCTACAGGCTTGGGGAGAAAAAAGGAAGTTAATGTGGGCTTTTCTTAAGGCTTCATGTTGCATCCATATTACCAACAAAACTGTGATTTGTCCTTCTGTCAACTACCTTAATTACCTTAACAAGTTTGTACATCCCTTTCTAAACATTTTTCTGCTGGAACTTTTACATGATTATGCAACATCCCACATTTCCCAGGGAGCAGAACAGGAGTGGGAGCAGTGGGGAGCTCCAGCCCCAGGAACTGAGAGCACTATAGTTACTGCCTGGGGCACTTCTGCAGGGGTTGGTTGGGAGGTGGGATGGGGAGACCTTCTCTTCCCAGGAACACACCCATGCGCCCTCAGGGAGCCCTGTCTGCCTGTCTGGACACATGGAAGACAGTGACCCAGGCTCTGCTGCCATCCCTGAGGCATAACTAAAAATCTGCTGGCTCCAGGAGTTTTGCTATTTTAGGGTGAGTCTCTCCAAAGTCTCCACCACCTCAAACTCCCTGGGGCTTCTCTCTGTGGCTGAGTAGCAGAGATAGTGACCTAGGATCAGCTTATTGGAAATTCCGAATTCCAATCTGAACCTTCTCAATCAAGAAACTGCAGAGGAGGGGCCAAATGGAAAGGCCATCAATCTTCTCACATGGACAGACAGAAGCATAGTACCTATGTGAGTCTCAGAAAGGGGCGTGCAGGTATCTCCTAACTTTGTCTAGTGCTTAAGAAGAATTCAGAGGGACTTCCTCCTGACCACAGTCCAGCAAAGTGCAGCTCTCAGCACTGAACAGAACCAGAAAGATGGCCCAGGGATCACCAATTGCTCCTGAGAGGGCGCTGCTCGATGACTTTTACACCATTGTTTCTGCACCAGTGAAGAGGCTTAAGGCTGAGGCTTCTGGGATTCTTTGGAGACTAATACCCTAAACCATATGCTTTGCAGCCCTAGGCATGGATGACCCCAGGAGAAGAAACCTCACAGCTGAGCCAGCTGTGTTGGGCGTGTGATGGGAGCATGCCTCACCTTGAGAAAGGCTGGGAGGATCCCTCCCAGATCCCAGACTGTCACTCCCACTTGTGCCCAGTTTTGGCTGCCAGCTCTGAAGTGCTCCTGACCTTCTCTAACATGAAAGCATAACAGAAAAAGTAGGAAATGGCTTCAGGGAAAGTCATTGTGTTAAACCCACTCCTACTTCTAAGAGGTAAAGAGGTAACCAAATTAATCCCAAGCATGGCAAGGGCGGAGTGGGCTTGCCAAGGTTAGTCAGCGTTTTCCCTTCTGGCCTTGGCAGTCTGAGATCCAGGCAGACAGAAGAAGGGCTGACCTGACTGTCTCCTCTTCAATGCCACCAGCAGGAGGCATCCCAGAGGAAGGAGCTGAGGATTTACAGGAGGCTTTTCAAAGTAGCAGTAGCTACCAGAGGAAGCACAGGTTTGGCAGAGGATACTGAGGCCATAGAAAGTGGCCTGCGACATGTTCTCCAAATCCCCATTGATTTGACAACAAATCAAACCCTGAATGGAGCCTGACTCACAGCTGGCAGGCGTGGTTGCAGGGCGGGGCTGGCGTATGCTCGCCTTACCTGCCACAGCCCCAGGCACATAGGCATGCCTGGCTTGGCATCTGCCTCCGGCTTCAGGGTGCACACTGACGTCTTGGATGGCATCTCCAGAATCTGAACCTGACAGTAAGAAAACAAGTTGATTTGGGCTGATGCCAAGTTAAGTTTGTGCTATACAAACAAGAGACTTTTAAAGCGATTAGCCAAGGTTGCAGCAAGTTTCTGTCTGCTCCCCTCCCTGTAGGACCTGGGAGCCGACTCTCCTAATTAGGCTTTACAGGCTCATGGGCTTGGGTGCTGCAGAGCCGTTGCACAACAAATATTCACATCATTCCTGAGTGACTGGCCTGTCACAGACTGGTGGCTGCTTTTGACGTCTCTTGATTTTGCCATCAGGGTAGACGAGGCCTGGCTCAGCCAGTCCTAATTTAGCTGGGTCATTCTCCCTTCTCTGCTTGCCACCTTTCTTGATGAAGGTTTTACCTGATACAGGAATTATGCTATGCAACCTTGGGAGTATCAAATGCACAATAGCACCTAAAACCACCAAAAGCCTAAGAAATGAGCAAGATGTGGGTGCCAAAGGCAGATTCTGGATTTCCAGGCCCTGACTGCTATCCTGCATATCCCGGCTGCCTGAGTGCTGGGCTCTTCTGCACCTGGGCCTTGTGGCCCATATATCCAGGCCTCAAAGGCATTCCTATCAACTTGAATAGGCTGCCAATCTACTGACCATCCAGGATAGACTCTGCCCAGCACCATCCCTAGGGGATGGCCAAGGCTGTAAGAAGTAGACTGCATCACTAGAAACCAAAGACAGGAACTGGACCCTTAGCAGTCCTGTGGCCCTAAGTGCTTGGGTTCCCTCAACCACCTAGTCAGGACAGGGCATCCCCTCCTGCAAGCTCAGAGGAACAGGGTGCTCCCACATGCCACTGGACAGTTAAATGCTCCCCTGCCTTGTGTTTGTGGTGTTGAGTGGTTCTATTGTTAGCCAAGTATGTCTGTGCCCTGTGTCATGACTCTGTGAACTAGGGTACGGGATGTTGGCCCAAAACTCCCCTACCAATAATGTGTCAAGAATATCAATGTGCAGCCAAACTTGACTGGCAGACTAGCCAACAGAGAACATCCCCTGGATATCCATGAGGATCCTGTGGTCCACGGAGGCTGGGATGTCAACTGGATAGGACTCACACTAGCTGGACTGGCCTCTTGGGCTAAGGTAGCAGACAATGTCTGAAGGGCCAGTGGCTGGGCAGGTGAGAGCTGCACTGCCCTTACTATGTTACATAGGAAAATGTGCCTGGGCACCTAGGTCTGAGTTCTACGTGTGCCATATGCATGCTGGAGGATTATGCCTAGGCAGCCTCCAGACAGCAGAGAGTTGAACATGCAGCCTGGTCCTTCAACTAGAGTCCTGTTAACATGTCCACCTCTGAAAGATGGGCCAGGTTGTGGTACTCTCTGGGCAGTGTTCTTACCAGGGTCCCCGTAATGGCTCAGCTTTGGAGAACTAGGCCTCTGCCCCTGCTGTATACCAGAGGCAGCTCATAGCTCTGTTCCATCTGCTACAAAAGGTAAGTCTTGCACACACGCACACAAACACACATGTGTGCATACATCCAAAGCTAAGCCATGTGGGGACCCTGATGAAAGCACTCTGCCAAAAGCCAGGAGATCTAAGATGATGCCAGAGCAACGATGGACCAGGAGGAGCCAGAGGTAGGGCTCTGAACCCTTCTCTACTTTCTGTGGGATAATATGGACTCTATTGCCAAGTTTTTTCTTGTGGAATCAGCCACTGTCACTGTGTGAAGAGCTATAGGTACAAAGCACAGCTTGGAGGAGTGGGCACCAGGCAAGGATTGAGTTAAGATCCAAATGCTGCAAGCGGAAGAAGCCCTCAGTACACACATGTTCCTGGAGTATCTGGGGGAAGTTAGAAATTATAGGACACATACTTTGCATAGCCCACAGTTCATAACAGAGAGCTTTCTGACCTGTGGGCTCAAGAAGACCCCTCAGGTAGCACTGCTGAGGAACTTGAGGGCAGGGGGCCAAAATGGGGGACAGGAATCCCTGAGGGCGTAAGCAGGAAAGGACAGGAGGGAATATGGGAATAGCACTTTTTTGACTTAGATACTTCATGCAAGAAAATACAGAGCACAGGTCCTGGACACAACCACCTGGTCCAAGCATCCTGATCCAGGCTTTGTGCTATCAGAGGAAGAGCTCCTGGTCTTGCTGTAGTCAAAGCCTATAGACAGTAGGTGCTTTCCATCTGGCACCCAACTGTGAGTTTTGTTTCCAGAAGGAAAAGGTTAGGTTTGGGCAAGTGTGGCCACCCAGACGGCCAAGCAGGGCAGGTATATGCTCCCCAGGCATTGTTTGGGCGTAGGCCAGCAATGCTTTTCCAGGGCTCAGTCCAGGCATATTCCAGGTGAGAATGTGGAAAACAACCATATTCCCAGGACATGCAAGGTTCCTAGACGCCTGTTCCTGAAAAATACCAATACTGCCTGTACTGGGAGAACTGGGGGACAGGAAGCCGGCTAAAACCATGCAGGGGATGGCCTCCAGCGAGGGAAGTAGCAGGCTAACCATGCACCAACCAGTGGCCTGGGCCTGGCTGAGATGAGAACACATAGAGGATGGCTAGCCACACCGCCCTTGGGAATGAACTCTCTCAAACTCAGAATGGCATGCATGGGTCTGCAGCTGGGGAGAAGCTGGCACCGCCTGCTCCCGCCATCCAGGAAGGAGCATGCCCCTCCTTCTCACATTAATAAAACCTTTAACAGGTTTTTGGCAAATTGGCAAGGAAAGTGTATGTAGCTCCTAATTGGTGATTTAAATGTAATCATGAACAAATAAATGCCTGTTTCTATCTCATTATTTATGAACCGGCTCTGCTAGAAGACAAAAATGTCTTCTTGAGTGGGGGCCAAGCCTAACCAAGTGTTTAGGCTGATCTGCCAGCACTGGTGGGAGCTTCCCTGCCTAGCACCACTGGCCACAAAGGACTATGAGCCTACAAGGGGGTGGACAAGAGCCCCTTCCCAGGAGCTCCTGCCCCTGCAGCAATGGTCCTGTGCACTTACCAAGCCTGACAATCACCACTGTTAGATCCTTTTCCATTCTGCCAAGAAGCTGGGCCTGTGGTCTTATCACCCCCAACCCCTTATGCTGTCCTATGCCCTGGCTTCCCATGTCCCTCCTTTCCTTATATCCTGGGCACCCCTTCCTTCATAGATTATTTTTCCTTTGTCCCTAAGGTATGGACTCTGCAACCTGACCAGCCACGTATCATTAATATCTCCTATCACTCTCCTGTGCCTGAACAGTGATCTCCCTGCCTCCTAAGAGTCCTCTCCTCACACACTCCTCTGCTCTTCTGCTCCCCAGGCTATATGACTGCCACTATAGTACCTTGCACTCTAATTTACCAGGGCCTTGGTTTCTCATCTCCTTTCTCTTGCCAGTTACTCAAGGGTTCCTCCTGCCTTGTCTAAGTACCCAGAGGAACTCAGTGATCTCTCCTCCAACCACCCTTGGTGGCTTTAGGCCTGTACACTCAGCTATCCCTGGCTGCTCTGGGATTCCACTGGGTTCCAAGGCCTCCAAGGCAAGAGCACCTCCCCTTGGCCCCTTCTGACTCTAACCACTGCCCTAGAAGGATGGCTCATCTTAGCCTGCTTCACAGACAATCAGGCCAAGGCAAAGCCAGCTGTGCAGCAGCCTAAGGACATCAGAGCTACAGCCCTGTGCCTACACACAGCAGCTTTCAGAGCCCAATTGGCAGCCGGGTATGCCTCTTTACCAGGCATGCAGGACAAACACTTCTGTTTAAGAGAAAGCCAGTATCTAGTGACTCTCAGAACAAAAGGCATCAGGAGTGCTGGTCTCACCTCGTCAATGCCCTTCCCTGGCACTGCAAGCATCCAGCGTGCCTGACCAACACCAAGAACAGAGCTCCTACAGAAGCCCACACTCTCCAGGCACACAGAGTCCACAACAGCATTTCGGCCCTCTGCCAGGTCCCACAGGCACAGTCGCAGGTCCCGACCCTGACTGACAAAGCAAAAGGAAAAGGCTCTGAGACCCAATGAGCACATACATACCATCCCAGACAAGTATTGGGCCCTCAGCTCCTTAAGGGTGAAGGTGGTCACATTCCTAGAGAGCAGCTATGGTGAGTACTGATCACTCCAGGCTGGGAGCCTTAGCTGAGCAGGGCTTTTTCATCTGGAACTTATACCTGAGCCTCACCAGTGCCAGGACTCACAGTGGACTGAAGACAAGGGTGCTCAGTCCCCTGACCAACCTCCCAAATCCCTCCTACTGCTTCCTATCCCAATGATGCACTGACCACCCTCCCACCTTTCTTTCTTCTCTCTGTGAGTTAAATTTAAAAATCCTGCAGTTGAGGCTTGGGATTTAGCTCAGTGTCATAAGCACCTGCCTGGCAAGGGTGACGTCATCAGTTTGATTTCTGGTACCAAAAAAAAAATTCATGCAGTCTCATTCAGGTCTTTTCTGAAGTAAATTCTCTCTCTCTCTCTCTCTCTCTCTCTCTCTCTCTCTCTCTGTCTCTCTGTCTGTCTCTCTGTCTGTCTCTCTGTCTCTCTCTTTCTTTCTTTCCTTCCTTCCTCTGGTCCTGGGGATAGAACTCACAACCTTGCACTTGCCAGGAAGATACTTATGCCACTGAGCCAAATCTCCGGCCCTTGAAGAAAATTTTAAACCTACATTTAAAAAACCCATACAAGAGGGCTGCGGATTTAGCTCAGCACTGGTCTAACAAGCACAAAGTTCTGAGTTCAATTCCTAGTCCCCTCCCACCAAAAGACTTAAAAAATTTAAAAAATTAAAAAAATAAAACCATACAAGAATGCTTAGAACAGCTCTACCTATTATCACCCAAACAGGAAATAACCTTGCCATCCTCCAACAGGAAAACAGCCTGTCCACACCATGGAATATCACCAGCAACAGAAAGGAGCCAACTGTTGATCCATGCAACAGCCTAGAGGAAGCTCAGAAATGATCTGTTGAGTGAAAAAAACCAGATCTGAAAGGCTCTGCACTCCTGTGACATTCTAGAAAAGGCACGAAACAGGTAGAGAACTATGGAGAAAACTTCCCACAATGGCAGCTCTGGGCCCAGCAAAGCAACAGACTGTTGTCCTGGGGAAGCAACTTCAGGACTCTGTATCTGCAAGACCCACAGAACCACACCACACAGAGTGCACTTCACTGTGTGAGTGGCAGAAAGCGTCAACTGAGGAAGATGCTGGGAGCCCTGGAAGGACCAAACACTGACAAAGTGGATGACCCACTGCCCTGTGGAGTAGGAGGGGAAGCTGACCTGAAGGGTCCAGGGAATGTTCTGGCTGTCAGATGCTTTAAGGTTAAAAAGAAATGTAACTGCAGAAATACAGTGGCCCAAGTGCTAAGTGGTTTTCTTTCTTTTTCCTCCTCTTCTTTATTTATTTATTTTGGTGGTACTGGAGATTAAACCCACAACCTTTGTACTGGAGCTACAACCCCACCCCTCCTTTCTTTCCCTCCCCTCCCCTTCCCTTTGTTTTCCTTTCCTTTCCTTCCGTTCTCTTCCGTTCCCTTCCTTTTCTCTTTCTTCCTGTCTTTCTTTTTCTCTCCTCTCTTTCTTTCTCTCTCTCTTTTCCTCTTTCTTAATTTTGAGATATGGCCTCACTAAATTGCCCAGGTTGGGCTCAAACTTGTGATGTTCCTCCTTCAGCCTCCCAGAGTGCAGGAATGACAGACATATGCCCCCACAGCTGATTTAGTTTCTCACAGTAGGAGAAGCGGCAGTTCTGAACACTGCACAGCTCCACTAGGGTGGAGCAGACATGTAACAGCGGTCAATAGTGAGAACTGTACTTCTTCCTCACAGAGAGCTAGAGATCAAATGGGTCTGTTGGGGTCATTATCAGAAACCAGAGGCCAGCAAGAGTGTATGTCACACACACAGAGACAGACAGAGATGAATGTAGATATGCACAGTGGTGTGGGCATCGTGTACCTAGGTGTCTCCCAGCATTGCCCACCCAATGCACCTAGAAGCACAATTCTAGCATCCAGGGGTCACTAATCCCATTCTCCAAATATAGGAGCCACTTTATTTCTAAAGAAATAATGACTGTAGGCTAGGATGAGGGAAGAAACCAAGGTGACTTTTAAGTATCTTTCATGTAGCAACAGAAAAAAATAGAAATACTTTAAAAAAATAAAGTAAAAGATAGTGGCACATCAAAAAGATAGAGGCCTCAAAGTTAGAAAAATCTGAGTGATAAACACTGGTAGCATTAAAATTTTAACCCAAAGAATGAAATGAGTCCCAAAGAATCCTATTTTCATGAGTAAACATATAAATAAACAAGCAAGAAAAGCTTTCCTCACAGGTTCCTAGGTTTCAATTAAAGTAGAATTCTAATAAAAGGAAAGTAAGGCGAAATGAGGGAAACAGAGAGCCCTGCTACCAAAGCAAGTTCCCATGAAAACACCTCAGTAGGAACCTGCAGCCAGAACCCAGTGGTAAATGCTAACTTTAAGGAGAGACATGGTATTTATGCAGGCACAAATTGTCTCCCTCTAAATATCCTTAGTTAATGGTGCTGGTTCCAACACCACCGGCCCACATGTTCATGGATCTCCTGCCTTCAGGAGATGCAACAATTCTCCTCCTCAGTGCGGGCAAAACCTGCTGCTCAGGACTCTAGGAAGCAACACAGGTTGAGGATCTCTTATTCAAAATGCTTGAGTCCAGAAGTGTTTTGGATTTCAGTTTTTCAGATTTTACAACAGCTGCACAGAGTCTATCAGTTGAGCATTCCGAATTTAGAAACATGAAATCTGAAATGCTCCAAAATTCTAAATTTTTTGAGCACTGACATAATACTCACACCCCTACCCCCACAACCTTTGGATCTTGATGGTGGACCCCAGAAGACATCTCCTGACCCAAATGATCAAGTCAACCTCAGCTGCAACAAGCCCAGGGGACATCACGCATTCCTGGTACCCTGGATTGTCCTGGGATGAGAACATTAACTTCTGTGGGTTTCCTCCCCAAACCCATAGCACTCTTTTAAGCCTGATAGAACATCAAGCTGAGGGACTTTCTGCAAAACGTCTGAGCAGTACTCCTCAAAAATGTTGAGGTTACACAAACCAAGGAACAGAGAAATGATCTCAGAATAGAGGAGACTAAGGAGCCAGGACAACTCAGCAAACCCTAAAACAGAAGAGATGTTGGTAGGAAAACAATTTGCACAAAACTGCTCTGAGCTACTACCATGCACAAACATTCTACAGGTGGCCATGTCATATGAGGCAGCCATGCCTTGGAGAGCCTGGCTCATGGAGGGCAGTCTTCCTGGGGCTGGCCCGGAGCAGATACATATCAATCTTTACTTGGTTTCCAGAGAATTTGCCAAGCTGATGTTTAAATACGCCTGGATATTTGGCGGACTCAGATTTACATGGCCTGCATGAGACTGCAGGACAGCAGGGCCCAGGATGGAACCCTGGCATCAGGGACAACAGGAGGGTGTCCTTGGCACAAGGGAGGACTAGGGTAGGTAGGGAAGGCAGCCAAGCATCATGCTCATGCCTAGCAGTACTGACGTTCACTGGGCAGGGAATAAACAACTAGCTTCTTGTCAAGGACAGTCAGCCCTCTGTACCCATGAACTCTAACTGTGGAATCAATTGACAACTGGAAATATTTGGGGAAAAAAAATACTGCATCAGGACTGACCATATACAGCCTTTTTGTCATCTTTCCTCAAACAATACATTATTATCACCTATGTAGCATTTACACTGCATGAGGTATTATTAGCAATCTAAAGATGATCTGCATATGTTCTATGGAAATATACCATTTTATAAAATAGACTTGAATGTCCATGGGTTCTGCTATTTTTAGTGGGTCTCAGAACCCTTTGGGTACCAAGAGATAACCACAACTATCCAGAAAACTAGCTATAATCACAGCACTCAAGAGGTTGAAGCAGGAGGACTGTGGTAAGTTCAAGACCAGGCTACATAGTGAGTATAAAGCTCACCTGAACTACATAGCAAAATCCTGTCTCAAAAAGCCAAACAAAATAAAACAAGAGATGACTGTAACTTTTTATTTTGTACCCACAGACAGTCACGAGGATAGCTTGGAGATGTCCACAAGACCTCCATGATGACCTACTTTCCTAAAGCTGCCTCTCAGTCCCTCTTGGGTCCCATATACTCACACCTGTGCCCCTCCTCACATAAGGACACTACCTCATCACTAACACCCCTAACCTCAGTGACACACAGCCTCTCTCAGTGTCTTGCAGTGGCCTGCTGAGATCCACATGGGGAGCATACTGCACTTGCTGCTGGACTTCATCAGCCATCAGCCTTCTACCCCTCATGGCACCAGCATGCTCTTGTTCCCTAGGGGACACTGCCTGGTGATGAGACCCAGGCCACGTTTCTGGAGGGAGGCCATGAGGAGGATGCTGCAACCTCCTTGGCCATCAAAATAAGGGGCACATAATACAATCTACCACCAGGTCAATATGGTTCCTGCTGAGCTGTCCACTGCAAAACACGTTTGCCCTTGTCTGGCAAGGGTTCTATGATCCTGTGGCAAGAGATATTCTGCTGTTATGATATTATCCTAATATTCAAATGACCCCAGCCTAGGCACTCCTGGATGCCACCCTGCATCACCTTCTCCCTTTTTACATGTCTTAACACTCTTCACACAGAGATGGAGCAGTATTTAAGACAGAGTTTATCTAAGTGACTGAAAAACACAAGAAAAGGGTCCATCAGGGTTAGAAAACAACTCAAATCAAAGCACATTTAAAAGGGCCCATGTACAGGGGGGATTTAAGGGAGTGGCACACCTGCTTTAGGAGGCACAGATGGGTGTCTGTTGGTAAGTCCAGCATACACATGTGCTGTGTATGGCCCAAACATCACAGCTCTGGGTTCAGGGGCCTAAGCTGCAAGTAAGTATGCATGTGTATCCCAGGCACAAGAAGACTCAGATGACTCCTCCTGACAGTTTTGTTCATAACAACCCCAAATGGGCAACTTGATCACCAATGGGTGAGCAGATACATATATTGGATACCACATAGGAAACAATTAGCTGTAGCTACACATACCACAAAGATCTTGCAGAGATTAGGATAAGACAAAATCAGAAGTAAAAGGCATTCTTTTTTTTTTTTTTTTTTTTTTTTTTTTTTTTTTTTTTGTCTTTTTCGTTTTTTTATCGGTACCAGGGATCGAACCCACGACTGCCTGCTTGCAAGGCAGGCGCTTATGCCGCTGAGCTAAATCCCCAGCCCCAAGGCATTCTTTTTTATAGTTCCAGTTTTCTCAAGGAAAAAAAACAGATTGTGCTTTTCTGAGACAAATATTAAGACAGTAAAGGAAGAACAAACAAGGTATGGAACTACCGTCTACCTCTGTGGAGGGTAGATAGCACTTGTGAGAGTGGCAGGTGGAGCTGGGGAACTTAGGGGGCTGGGACTGCTGCCCTTCTTGACCAAGAAATGGTTACTCAGGTGCTGCCTCTATCACAATGCAACTATCTGTACACTCCTTCTTGCACTTTTCTACTAAGTGCCAGTATGTTATTTTTCACAATGAAAAAGGTAAAAGAAATATTCTGCCAAAGAGGCTGTTATGGCACAGATGTAGGTGGAGCTCAAGTCCATCCTTCCCCACACTTGAAAGTACATGGCCTACTTCAAGGGCCACTTAGAGAGATGTGGCTTTCAAACACAGCTGAGCACTGGCGAGGTAGCCTTGCAGGGTATGGTCTCTAGTGCAATGTAAATGCACCTGGGCAATCCACACCTGCAGTCTCCACTTGCAGCCTTCAGACCCAGAGCTGAGCCTATTGAAGAGGGCGTCTGTAGCACCATCCTGGCTGGGACACAAGGCACCACAAAATGCTTGCCCCAGGCTGCCCTCTTAGTGTGCCTCCTACACCAGGTCTGGCATTGTGCAACCTGGAGGACTGCTCAAGGCCACCCAGGTGCCTGGGCCCTGAAGGAGCAGGAAGCTCCTAAAGGCCTACCTCTCATCTGAAAACCTGGGGAACATTTACTAATGGCAACCTCAGTGCAATTGGTTTAGTGGGATATTTAGAAATGATGTCTACTCTGACAATGAAGAAAACGCCAAAAGCACACAGAGGCATCTGAGCTGAGAAGGAGGCAAGGTTTGGGGAGGGTTCCAAAAACACCCAGGGCCAGAGCCAATGTCCTCCTTGACAACTCTGGTCCCTCAGCCCTGACAGTCATCTTCTGAGTGGTGGCAAACATGAGTAGTACGAAAGTGCTTGACAGGCTATCAAAGGCCAGATAATCCTGTCCTCCACAGACTAGACTCCACAGCACCCAAGTGTCCTGGGCACTGAGTCTTGAGGAGGAGGACAGGCGTGTCACAATAATGCTCTAAACATGAAGGATGCCAAGTCCCAGGAGGGAAGCATCAGGAATCTGTGGGAGAAAAGGCTGCTCAGGGAAGTAGCACTTTGATTTAGTTTCTGAGTTGGCAACAGCAGTTCCCAAATGGGGCAGACAACCCTGTGACTGAAGACAATGGCTTGCTCTGGCAAGGTGGCCCTAGAAGAAGACCTGTTACTGGCTCCTTGCACACCCTCCCCATCCACGCCACACTCTGTCCTTCCCTCTCCCCATGGAAAGCAGAGCAGCCTCTCACCCATTAGCCTCTTCTGGCTTCTTCTTTGCCCATCTGGTATCCTTAGGTCTGTCATCTACAGAAGAGCACGGTGATGATGCCAGAACAGGTCCAGAAACTACCAAGGGATGCCCCTGCCTCAGGACTGCTGCAGACTGTAAAGCCTTGAGTCTTTCAAGGATAAAACCTTCATGGCCCCTCATGATACTCCCATGCTAGCCTCTCTATGGCCACAATCTATGTAGCCTCACCGGGAGTGACAATCCCTGCCCCAACTGAAGCACAGCCTGTGGGAAGGGCCTTTTCTTATACCTTTTAGCAGTCTCTTCTCAGTAGTTAAGGGGTGGGTTACCAACAGTCAGCACCTGGACACAGTGCCTTGGGAAAAGCCAAGGGCACTAGAAACCCACTGTTACAATAAACAGAGGCTGGACTAGTGAGCACTTCGATGGGTGTAGGCCACAAGATGCACCATTGATTTGTAGGGTATAGAAAACACACACACACACACACACACACACAATCTTATAGACATGGGCCCAGTGCCTTAGAGGAAGAAGCCTAGATGGGCAGAAACACAGGAGACGCTGCAGGGACCACAGGAGGGAGTCAGCCCCTTCATTGCATCCACTCAGAGGCTGAAGCAAACCACTATAAGAGTCAACTGGGCAGTTACAATCTGGTAAGGGACACATGGCCAGGGTTCCAGCTCTAAGTCTATGGCCTGTGTGCCCACTTGGTTCCCCCAGGCACTTGGTCACTGAGCCTATCCCTCTTCCACTTCCTTAACCCATGGTGCTGTCACTTCTGCCCACCTCAAAGCCAAACCAGGTGCCCTTCATGAAGCCTGACCCTCCCTGCTATGTCACACCTGGGCTGGTAGAGGTCACTCCAGATGTCACTAGCCCCAGCACTCCAGTCTCCTGAGGGGTCACCTCCCAGTCCTGCCTTGGAGCAAACAAAGGCCCCAGTGAAGATGGTAAAGCCAACAGATGTTGGCTCTGCCAGCCTCCCCAAGCACAAGGGGCTGGCCTAGTATCTTCCACATGCTGTAGCCAAGCTGACTTGGCTCTCCCCAACCCCTCTCCTTCTTTTTCAATTGAACTTTGAAGTGTTCCGTTTCACCCTAGCAAACAGGTGGAGCCAGAAGGGTCTGTGTTGGGGTGCCATTGGTTCCCACAGGAGGCCACAAAGTGGCTGCTTTAGTGCTGCTGTGACATACCTGAGGAGCTGGGGACTTTGGGGAAGCATCTGAAGCCAAGTTACACTCTGGCCCCCATGGCCATCCAGGGTGGCAACTGCTCTCCGCGTCTGGAGACTCCAGATATGAATAAGACCATTCTGAGACCTGTTGAGAGGAGTCCATCACAGGTTAGGAGCAGGAAACAGAGTGAGGTGCACACTCAGAGCAAGCTGGGACCCACCCAGACACCAGACACCTGGCAAATGTGGGCATTTGACCCCTGGAAGTTTTGGTTAATAGCCAACAGGTCTAATTACAAATTAAGGATAAAACTGGCTGCTTCCAGAGAAAGTGGGTGGGAAGGCCCTCAGAGGCCTGTGTAGGGAACTCTCCTGCTCCAGAGGAGAAGGAGAGCCCTGCTACTTGAATGTAGGCTACACAGAACAAAGGAGCATATGTCCCTGCCTCTCTATGGGGGTCTATCCTGAAAGGACAGAAAATAGAAGGGACTGGTGGCTTGAAGCTCTATGCTAGAATCTCAAATGAGTTCTTGGCTGTGGTAGCCCACAACTCCCTGACTTTATCCCCAAGCAAAGGCTGAGGTAACTGCTACTCACCCTGAGAAAAGCAGTGGGCACCCCTGGGCCTGGGTCCCTCCAGAGAAATGCAGTGCATTCACCGCTGACTGTGTGCCTCGCAGAACAAACTGTGGGTCTGGTGGTGGTGGTAAGAGGGAAACAGCCATGCTAGGCAGAGCGCAGTCACCTGGGGACCAAAGAAGGACACATGAGTGACAAAGCCCTCTGTTGAAAGGAGGCAGCCTGGGCAGAGGCAACTCAGATGCTGATCCAATCAATACCCCTGGCCTTCTGTTTGTCCTGGGGAATGGAGACTTCCTGCTCTGCACAAGTGCTGAATGGTTCTGTGACTAAGAACCAGCTCCCTGCACAGGCCATGGGAACCCATTCAGGTGGGTGGCACTCACCCATTCCCTAAGTACTGGCCTCTTCTGGTCGCTGCTCCTGATGGGATCTTTAAACTCTCTACAATCCCCATTCTGCCTATAGGCTTTAGATCCCAACCTCGACCTTCCTTGGGCAGGCACAATGGTATTCACACCTGCCCCTAGCCACTTTGGCCCTGGGTACCCTGCACAGAGCTTCATGCTGCCTTCAGGGCTTCTTGTCCAGTCTGGGGACAAAGATCCTTTACTTGAGAACAAGAGTATAGCTCTTTTCCTAGCATGCACAAGGCCCTGGGTTCCATCTCCAGCACCTACTCCCCCCCAAAGAGTCTCTGCTTCACCAAACTTAATTCAAGGTCTAGGCACATGTATGAACTTCTTTGTGAAACCTAGTTTTAGTAAAAACTCTGCCTACCCTCAATAGCTTGGTGAGTGTGTGATGTCTTTGATCATCTGGCCCTGCTTTAGTCAGAATCCTGTTAGGTCAGTTGAGAAAGAATCCCCCTCACTCTTGATGTCTCCTGTATATTGACACCCACACCTTGACTTGACTAAATTTCCACTTGTCCATGCCATATTCGGAGCTGTGTCCAATCACCCTCTTCCATTTCAAAGCCTCACTGTTACTGTCTCAGTACCACCACAATGGCCTGAGTAATGTTTTCCTTATGGTGCTTTAACAAGTGTCTCTGAATCATTTTTTCCTTACACCACCGGCGCCCTCTGCCTCCCCAGTCCTGTTGTCTACACCACTGTTTCTCATTCCAGTCCCTGCACATGGCAGTGCTGGTCCTGCTTCTCGGCTGGGCTGAAACTAACACCATCCAGGCCTTGCTTCACTGCCTCCCTCAAGAGCCCTCCTCTCTAAGCCCTGCTGCCTCCCCATAAGGCCACCTTACCCTCAACCTTAGTCTTCTCTCACTTCATAAGAAGTGGTGTGGGTTCCTAGTAACACAGAGCTGCCTAAGTCAGGCTCCTTGGAGGCCATGAAGGCCTATGCAGGGAGGACTGTGCCTAGAAAGTCTGCACCTATGCCACTGAGGTGAGACTAGGGCTGGGCCCTTGATCCTATGCCCTGGTACAGGTGCTAACAGGGACAGGCTTGAGAAGGGGCCTTGGCTCTGACTTCAGGCAACAGTCCACCTTTCCTGGTGAGAGATTCAAGCAGCCAGATCATCCATGGACCCTGCCTCTCAAGGACTTTCAAAGAGAATGAGGAAGTCACTATGAATGTACTTTACAAAGTATCAAATCGTGGTTGGTCTTTTGTTTTTGTTTTTAATGGGGTTGGGAAGTATGGAGTTAAGCCAAATAAGTCCTCTGACCTTTGGTTAAAAGTTGACACACTGTTCCCAAATATAAGGGTGGCTTCCTGCAGAAGAAAGACAACCCCACACTGTTCCTGAGGTGCATGCCCCCGCTGTGGTCCACTGAGAGAACTGCCTCAGGGAGGCTGCCTAGAAGACATTGCGAAGGGGCAGTTCTTGGCCTTCAAGAGTCACTAGCTACCTATTCAGATTATGCCTGCCAAATATAGGCTACAGGCCCCCAGCTCCACAAGGAGCCAAAAAGGCATTCCGCCAAAGTATCTTAGCCTAATCCAGCAGGAAAGCACTAAGGTCCAGGACAGAGGTCCCTCTCAACACATGGGCCCAGGCAACAGAATCCAATAAATTATCTCTGTACAAAGTTCCATGTGCAATACAGACACAGGTACACCTGCACACAGATATATTTTCACATTCACACATGTGTACCTATATGGCCATGCTTATGTGCACACATGCACACATTTGTATGCATACCCTCAACAGATGCATAATTACACACACATGCATACAAATATGCAGTCACACACTCATATAAATACATATACATGTGCTCATATTGAATGCTCCTACAGAAACATGGTCCCAAATTTTACACTCATGCATGCCACATGCACAGGCAGGAACATACATACATGCATGCATAAAAACATACTGAGACGCATGTTAGCTTCGGGCAGTGCCTATGAAGCCCCACCCACACTTGCCACTTGCCTGCGGCCTGGCGGGAGTTTCCAGAACCTCACAGCAGAAGGCTCATTGTGAGGTGATGAAATCAAGTTCTCCTCTATTGTTTCCCCAAAACTGTGGGGGAACAAACCCGTCACACGTTGTTACAACAGCCGAAGTACTCAGGCCAGAATGATGCATCGGCAATTAAGGGCTCCATCATTCCAAGCAATTAAAATAAACGCTTTATTTGAAAACTAATTAATTCTACCTACATATTTTTCCCATGACAATATCCTATGATTATTTGATTTATGACATCTAATTATTCTTTATTAATCTAATTGAAAATAATCATGTTATCCTATCTCCCCTGGCACCAGCTGCCTGGAGTGGAGGCTGTAGCCCCTGCACAGCACTCGCTGTATCACTGTGCAGCACCCTGCTCTACTCCTGTTTTTCCCTCCCAGAGGGGAAAGGAACAGGAAACTTAATCTAGACCAGAACTTCAGTTATGCTTTCTCTTTGAGATGTCAAAACAAGACAGATTCTTTCAAAATTTGAAAGAAAGGACTCTGACACAGTTTGCACTAACTCTGGCAACCTTTCCTATCAGAGTCTACAAATGCCCTCGAAATGGAGGCCCTTGGTGCCAGCAATACAAATGGACATGCTACAACAGAAGCAGTCTAGGAGGCCTCAGGGTGATTCCCATACAGAGACCCTGAGCTCGCCAGGCATTTGGACAGTGCATAGCTGGGGCCAAGTTACTTCCCATATTTATACCTTGGCAGGTATAACAGCCATAGTGATGGAACAATGTCCTCAAAAGGGAGGCAGAGCAGATAAGCATGCTGGCACAGGCAATACCATAGCCCACAGAGGCTGTGTCAGCTCAGACAGAATCCACACGCAATTCAAGCAAGTGAGACAGGGTCAGGGGAATGGCTAGTACCCAAAGACAACAGGTCCCTTCCCAAGGTAAGTTCTGGGATTTGGGCACCCTATAATCTGACCCAAAGGCCACAGATCAGCCCCAGGCACTGAGCTCTATGGCCCTGTGCACACCTGAGCCCTCTCATTTTATCGCAACAGGACAATTGCTCACTGGGGGAAGTTTGGAATCAGCAAAAAGAACTGAAAGGCAAGACTAAAATAAGGAAGCCATCACTCAGAGAAACCCTGAGCATTGCCACTGTCTGTCCCAGCCCACTAGGTTCCACCTTCATGAATAATGGCACCAGGAAGTCACATAGGCTGGCAGGAGCCCCTTGATGGACCCCTCCAAGCCCCACTGTCACATGTGTGTGAGACAAACCCTCAAGGTCCCAGATTTATAGGCCGGACGCAGTCGCTCACACCTGTAATCCCAGCACTTGGGAGGCTGAGGCAGGAGGATCATTGCGAGTTCGAGTCCAGCCTGGGCCACAAAGTGAGCTCAAGGCCAGCCCGAACTGCATAGAGACCCTGTCTCAAAAAGCCAAAAAAAACAAAACAAAACAAAACAAAAAAAAACACCACAGATTTAAAAGGAATTCAATCTGGCGAAAAGTTGGTAGGAGGGATTTGCATCGTGCCAAGGTTTTGTTTTTGAGGTTATTTACTAATCACAAAAGGAAAATGCACCTTTACAGTGGAGACATCTGGCTGTCACCACCTTCACCAACTGATAGAAGCTGGCACCACCAATGGTAAACAATAGGCATCTCTTATCTACTGATGTGATGCAATAAGAAGTCACGGCGCCATCCTTGTATATCTGTGCCAACAGGAAAACCTGAATCAGCCTTAGGAAACAATCAGACACATCTAGTTACAGGACAACAGACAAGACAACTGGCTTCAACTCATGAAAAGGTCAAGGTCAAGAGAAACAATAAAAGCCAGAAAGCAAAAGGTAGGTGATTCATGTATTAAGAAAGATTTAAGAAGTTATCACAGGACTGGTGGCTAGTGATATGGTTCAGTTGGAAGAGTTCTTGCCTTGCATGAACAAGGCCTTGGTTTCTTTCTCCAGCACATGTACACACAGACAGACAGACAGACAGACAGACACACACACACACACACACACACACACACACACACACACACACAGGTATCACAACCAAATGAAACATGTGAAGCTTACAGCCTGGATATGTAATCAAATCTTGGATCAAAAATAAAGTTGGGCATGGTGTCACACACTTATAATCCCAGAACTTTCTGGGAGGCTTAGGCAGGAAAATTGCAAGTCCAGCCTGAGCAATTTAGAGACAGCCTGTCTCAAAATAAAAAAATAAAAAGGGGCTAGAGAGGTAGCTACATGCAAAGGCCCTAGGTTCAACCCCCCCCCCCCCGTATCAAAGGCAGAGTGTAGCTATAAGTCACTTTTGTGACATTTGGGAAAAATCTGAATGTGCCCTGCAGATCATATGGAATTATTATTTTTCTTGTTAAAGATAATGCTATTTTTTTTTAAAGAATGTCCCTATTCCTGGGAGATGCCTACTATAAGGTTTTATGGAGAAATGTCATTATGTCAGTAACTATTTTTCAAATGATTCAGAAAAATATTTCTCTTAATCTCTGTGTACATATGTGTAGTCATCACACAGTATCTATGAAGGGCTGGTTCCAGCATCTCCATGGATAATTGATATCCAAGGATGTCCAAGTTCGTCATAAAAAATGGTACAGTATTTACACAGAACCTATAGATATTCTCCTGTATACTTTAAAGGATTACTAGATTAACTATAATGCCTAAAACAATGTAAATGATTGTTATACTATTTAGTGAATAATGACAAAAAATCTGTACATGTTCAGAACAGGCGCAACTGGTTGAATCAATGGATGTGGAAGCTATGGATGTGGAGGGATGACTGTCCATAGACAGAGAAGTAAAGCAAGTGTTGTAAAATGTTAACAACGCTGAACACAGATGGAGGTATACAGGTATTTATGACAGTACATTTACAACTCTTCTGTAAGGTAAAAAGTATGAAAGCATGGTAGGGGAAGGGGAAGTAGACAAGTTCACACTAGACTCATGTTCAGGATATATGTGCACATCAGTGCAATAAAAAAGCAAACACCAAAAGTAGGAGTGGGGAGCAAATGCCAAAAAAGAAAAATGAGCAAAATCTTGAGCAGCTATTTCATAATCAATATAAATGTCCAAAAAACATATGAGAGGATGTTTAAACTAATTAATGATCTTGGAAATGCTGCTCAAAACCATAGTATGATACAAATACACTCCTGGCAGATTAGCAAATTATTACACAGTCTGTCAAATGCTGACAAAGATATGGGACAACTGGAACCCCTCTATCATGCTGGAAGAAGTATAAACTGAAAAGTCACTTTAGAAAACAACCCACTTCTGAGACTTCTGACAAGATGGTGAAGTGGTAAGCAGCAGATGAAGAGCCTCTCTGAGATTTGCTATCCAGACACTGGAATAGCAACTAGAGGAAGAAAAGAAGGAAGTAGGTCACCTATACCCAGGAAGGACCTGAAGCGAGAATTGAAAGGGAGAGGGAAGAGAAGAACTTCAACACAGAAAACAATCTGGTCCAATCTTACCAACCTTATAATTTACCAACCCTCTTGGATAAACACCCTAGGGAAACTCTCAGATGTGTACAGAAAGATTTGTACAAGAATCCATGTAGCAGTAATGTCCATATTAACAAAAAACGGCCCAAGTGTTTATCAACTGTACAATGGAATGTGTTTGGTAAATTCATACAGTAAAATATTCCACAGAATTGGAAAGAATAAACTGCAGTCCTACATAGATTAAGATCATAATTATAATCCAAATCAAGTGAGATTAAGGGAATAAAAAATGAGATGGAGAAAAACAGTACATACATTGGTTGACTCATATTCAGCATCTACTTATTGATTCAGAATATATAAGTCAATAAGAAAAAAAATTGTTTAAAAAGGAAGCCCAACTTCCAGGAAGATGGCAGAGTGGTAAGCAGCAGAGAAAACAGCCTTCTGAGAGTCACTGTCCAGACACTGGAATACAGTACCATGAAGAAGACAAGAAAGAAGAAAGTGGGTCCCCTGGATCCAAGAAGAATCTGAAGTGCAAACTGAAGCCCATAGAGAGAGTATAAAGAAAAACTTCAAAGAAGAAGGCGGTAGCTGGCAGTGCCTTTGCCGAGACAGGGCTACCTGCATGAGAGGAGCTGTTTGAACCTGGGCACTCACAGTCATAGTGATGGTGTTGGCTGGCGACCCTGGAGGCCTCTACAGAGAGGCACAGCAGTGGAGGGGAGCAGTGGACATGGAGGACTGCACTGCCTGGCAGTGAATGCAGAGGACCTCCCATGGGAGAGGGAAATTAACTGGGAGACATCTTGCAGACGGTCCAGATAAGCACAGAACACAGAACTGTCGCCACCTTTGTCTAGCAGCTCCCAGCTGCATGTAGATTTGTGAAAACTGCTTGGACTGCGGCAAGCCTAATGAGTCTGGTCTCAGGGCAGGCCTGCTGAGATTATCCACTACTCTGCCATAAAGCAACTACTGGCTTGCTGGGATAGCAATTTGAGACTGTCTCCACAGGTTGTTTACTAGTGAATGCAAGAGAGAATCCTGGAAGTAGATTGTTTTTCTTTCTTTCTTTCTTTCTTTTTTTTTGCTTTTTTCTTTCTCCTTATTTTTGTATGAATGTGAAAGTGGTTCCTAATCTCTTTGTGAGTGTAGTTCTGTTCTGTTTTTCCTTTTATCTCTTCCATCTCCCTTTTCCTGCCATCTTCAGCACCACTTTTCCCAAGTTGGCATGACTTTGTCCTCCAACCTTACTTCTAATCTCTGTCTCTTCTTCCACTTCTCTATTTTCTCCTTAATCCATTTTAAATTTTAACCCTTGAAGGCAAAATTGATACATTATGGAGTTCTATATTGCACATAAATATCTGGTTTGTTTTACACTTTGTTATATAATCACAAATCTAGTTCATACAGTTAAAAATTGCAAATTATGGGTTAGCTCAGTTTGTTGTTTGCTAGGCTGTGTTTCATGCTATTGGTACCACGATAGCCAAAATTGACATAATTGTTCTAAACAGCTGTTCATCCTGATAATCCATGATTGAGATTAATGATCATAGAAATACAGTGGCACAGTGTCACAGAACCAGGGACTAAGCCAAACAAGCAACAACTTCTCATCTCCAACAAACTGAAGTGGTAAGATCTTCCAATGGACTCAAAACCCAAAAACCAGCTACACCTGGAAGATACCTCAGAGAGGTAATCATCACATAAGGGTCCTAAATACTACCAATAAAGCAATCCATCATAGGCAACTTACAAGCATCACTCCAAGACTTAAACTAAAAAAAGACAAAAACTAAAATGAGAAGACACTTAAGCAAAACGCAACTCCAGACATCCAGTTCCCCAAAGGCAAATCTAGGGGGCTATGAGGTGGGACAGTCCGAAAGACCCCCATCAGATCTCTCTAAAGTGGTAACAACAAAGCAATTGAATGAGGCTCTGGAAAAAATGAAATAAGAAATAATCTCTCAGATAACTAGAGAGATTACCAAAATACATACCATGACACAGACAAAAAAAAAAAAAAAAGTAGACAAGCTTAAGAAAATTACAGATCAGCAGAGTAAAGAAATGAAATCCATAAAACAAGTTCAAGAAGATATCCAGGAGAATAAAAACTCCATTGAAAGTATTCCAAGCAATGTGAGGATAGGATCTCAGATATTGAAGACATGCTTGCAGTTAGCAACCAGAAAAAGAAAGATTTCTCAAAAATAGCAAGGGACCATGAGAAATCAATCCAGCAGCTGCTAGATGACATGAAGAATAACTTAAGATTAACTGTAGTCAATGAACAAGAAGGAGATACCTCAAATTACATTTAAAAATATGTTCACAGACATCATGACAGAAAACTTTCCTGGTAGAGAAAAAGAATTTAACATACAGATAAATGAGGCATATAGAACTCCAATTAGCAATGATCAAAAAAAATCTATATTTTAGTCAAGATTCCAGAAAATCAACACAAGAATAGAATCCTAAAAGCTGTTAGAGAAAAGAAACAAATCACCTATAAAGGAAAGCCCATCAGAACTACAGCTGACTTCTCTGCACAAACTCTCAACTCAAGAAGTACTTAGAGAACTTCACTCCAAGTTCTAAAGATAAACAACTTCCAACCCAGATTGATGTACCCTGAAAAACTATCCTTCAAATTTGATGGAGAAATAAGATACTTCCATGACAAAGAACAATTATGGAAATTTATGACCACCAAACCAGCACTCCCAAATGTTCTGAAGGACACTCTAGAAAGAGATAGTAAGGACCACACCTTCATGAACCCCAACAGAAGGAATCCACCAGGCAAGGCAAACAATTAGAAGAAGGGGGAAAAAAAGAGGGAGAGCCAACAATAGGAAAATAACATGACAAGGATAAATCAATACATTTCAGTTATAACCATAAATGTCAATGATCTTAATTCACCAGGCAAAAGACACTGACTGGCAGAATGGATCAAGAAGCAAGATCCAATAATATGCTGCATACAAGAAACACATTTAATTTAAAAAGAAATTCATAGACTGAAAGTCAAAGGATGGAAAACAATACTCCATGTGACAGGAACCCAGAAAAAGGAGCGGTAGCTATTCTATTTGCAGACAAAGCAAATTTCAAGCAAAGACTGAGTAAGATATAAGAAGGTCACTACATTCTCATAAAGGGAACAATCCAAGAGGAAGAGGTAACAATCATAAATATATATGTAACAAGTACCAGTGCATCCAACTATATAAAACAATTACTAACAGACATGAAAAATCAAATAAGCCCTAATACAGTTGTATAGAGAGACCTCAATACTCTACTGTAACAAAAAGACAGATCAACTAGACAAAAAAATCAATAAGGAAACATAAGAATAAATCAAACTTTTGGACAAATGGACTTAGGAGACGACTATAGAGTGCTCTGCCCTACAACATCAGAATACACATTCTTGTCTGCTGCACACTGGACATTTTCCAAAACAGACCATATACTGACTCATGGGATATGCTTAAGTAAATACAAAGGAATTGAAATTATCCCATACATACTATCAGATCACAGTGCAATGAAATTGGAATCCATGCTAAAGCAAACCACAAAAACTTCATAGACACATGGAAATTACCACTCTACCAAACAATCAGTGGGTCACAGATAAAATTAAAGAAGTTATAGACAGTTTTTACAGTTGAATGATAACAACAATACAACATATTGGAACTTGTGGGACACAATGAAAGCAGTATTAAGAGGGAAACTTACAGCAGTAAATACCCATATCAGAAAAACAGAGCAAGCACATATAAACAACTTAATGTCAAACCTCAAGCTTCTAGAAAAAAAGAGCAGGCTAAGTCAAAAGCACACACAAGGGAGGAAACTAAAAAAATCAGAGCAGAAATTAATGCACTGGAGACTAAAAAAAATTCAAAGAATCAATGAATTGAAGAGTTGGTTCTTTGAAAGATTAAATAAAATTGACAAATCCTTAGCCAACCTTATCAAAAGAGACAAAGACTCAAATCCATGCAATTAGGAATAAAAAGAGTGAAACTATATCAGAACTTGCAGAAATCCATAAAATCATCTATACCTACTTTGAAAACTTGTGTTTTTTTTAGAAAGCAACAGAAAAAGGATAGAAATGATACAGAATTTCAAAAAAAGTAGGAAAATTAACACTAATTAATATATTGCACGTTGTCTTAGAAATAGTTGCTCAGATTATAAGGTTTAGGCACAAAAAATGATCAAGCAGTCAAACAATGAAAGCACAACTATTCCTTTGGATGAACGAACAGAGATTAGTATTATAGCTATCTATCTTGTAAACACGTTCATATACGTGTGTGTGTGTGTGTGTGTGTGTGTGTGTGTGTGTGTGTATATCCTCCTCTCCTTTCCCCTATCCCAGTTGTTCTTTCCTTGTGAGTACTTTCTTTCCCTTTCATTATCACAATATGTACTATATATTTTGGATCTCATTACTCTTTCAGGTTTTTTTTCTTACACCAGGAAGACAATATGACATTTACAAATGTGAGTTTGATTTATTCCACTTACGAATACAGTCTCAAGCTGCCTCCACTTACCTATGAAAGCCTCAAGATTATCTTTTTTTTTTTTTAAATCGGTACCAGGGATCAAACTCACGACTGCCTGCGTGCAAGGCAGGTGCTTATGCCGCTGAGCTAAATCTCCAGCCCCAAGATTATCTTTTTTTATACTGGGCAATATTCCATTGTATAAAAATACCACATCTTTTTTATCCATTCCGCAGCTGATGGGCATTTGGGTTGTTTCCAAGATTTAGCTATTACAAATTGTACTGCTCTAAATCTGGGTGCACATATATCACTATAGCACGACATAACAGAAGTTAGCTGTATAACTATCTTAACTATCCTGTATATATGCATATTCCTTGAAGAGTTTCTTTCCAAATCATGCTTTGTTTATTTTAAAAAGAAACGAAAAACAGAAAAATCAAAATGCAAACAAATCTCAAAAACAACAACAAAAGCAAAATGACAGCAACAACAATGAAAAAACAACAATAGCTATATAGGTTTTCAAAACAAGATGATAGCAATTTAACAATAGTTGTTATATTGTATATTGTTATCTTCAAAATATTTGCTCAGGTTACCAGAAACAGGAATAAAACAAAACAGTAAAATGAAACAAAACATTGGATTTAAAAAACAAGGCAGAAAGAAAGCTCCTACAGTTACCACAATGTACATTGCCATTCTCCAAATATATGCCCAGACTACCAGCTCCAGGCTTGCAAAGTCAATCAAACAATTTAAGGATCAAGCTATTCCTTTCACCTCAGTCACTATCTTACCCCGAGTCTTCAGAATCAGCCAGTTGCTTATGGGGTAGGTGACAGGGGTGTGCTCTTCTTGTTTCCCAGCCCATGTAGTGGCTGGTTCACAGGTGCTTTGCCCTCTTGTTGAGCAGTCTCCTCCCGATCCCCATGCCAGAGTCTGGTTCACAGAAAGCATGAGAACACCAAAAACTTGTATTCTAAAAGATGGAAAATACAGAAGAAATGGACAGATTTCCTAGATACATTTGAATTACTAAAGCTGCATTAAGAAGATATAAAAATCCTTAATAACCCAATATCAATAAATGAAATTGAAGATATAATTAATAACCTATCAACAAAGATAAGAACGGCCCTGACAGATTCACTACTGACTACTACAAGAAATTTAGAGAAGAACTAACACTACTACTTCTCAAACTCTTTAATGAAATTGAAAGAGAACCAATACTATAAATTCATTCCTGGAAGCAAGCATAACCCTGATACCAAAACCAGAAAAGGATTCAACTAAGAAAGAGAATTACAAGCTAATTTCTCTAATGAACACAGATATAAAAATCCTCAGTAAGATACTGGCACACATTCTGCAGCAAAGCATCAAGAAGATTGTACACCATCATCAAGTGAGATTCAGCCCAGAGATGCAGGGATGACACAACATACCTAAATCCATAAATGTAACCCACCATATTAACAGAGCCAAGGACAAAAATCATATGATCATCTCAATAGATGCAGAAAAAGGTTTTGACAAAGTCCAGCACCCATTCATGATTAAAAAAAAAAAACTACAGAAAACTAGAATAGATAGTCTTTATCTCAACCTGATAGATTGAGATAAACCAACAGCCAACATCATACTAAATAGACAAACAGAAAGCTTTTACTCTAAAATCAGGAACAAGACAAGGATGTCCATTGTCTCCACTCTTATTCAACATAGCCCTGGAAAGTTTAGTCAGAGCAATTAGATAAGGAAAAGAAAAAAAAGAATAAAGATATGAAAGAAAGAAGTTAAACTATTGTTATTTGCAGTTGACTTGATACTCTACTTAGAAGACTCCAAAAACTCTACCAAAACTTATAGATTTAATAAGCAAATTCAGTAACATAGCTGGTTACAAAGTCAACACTCAAAAATCAATAGCCTTCCTGTACACCAGTAATAAACTCACTGAGAGAGAAAGAGTAATAAACTCACTGAGAGAGAAATCAGGGAAGCAATACCTTTTAGAATAGCATCCCAAAAATGAAATACCCAGGAATCAATCTAACAAAGCCCTCTGTAAAAGCCCTCTACACTGAACACTACGGTACTCTGAAAAAGGAGATTGAAGAGGATATTAGAAAATGGAGAGATAGCCCATGCTCTTGAAGAGGAAGAACCAATATAGTGAAAATGGTTATACTTCCAAAACTGTTACACATATTCAATGAAATCCCAATCAACATTCAAACAGCATATCTCACAGAATTAGAAAAAACAATCCTAAAATTCATCTAGAGCCAGAAGAGACCTAGAATAGCAAAGGCAAGCCTGAGCAAGAAAAGCAAGACAGCGGGCATCACAACCCTGGTCTTAAAATCATACCATAAAGTTACTATGATAAAAAACAGTGTGGTACTGGCAAAAACAAAAAACAACAAAACAAAACAAAACCAGAGCCAAAGATCAATGGAACAGATAGATCAGAAGAAACAACTCCAGACACACTAAGCCACCCTATCTTTGACAAAGTTGCCATGTGCATTCACTGGAAGATATCCTCTTTAATGAATGCTGCTGGAAAAAAACTTGCCCTACACACACTGAAGACTAAAACTAGAACCGTATCTTTTACCATGTACCAAGCTAAAATCAGAATAGATCAAAAATCTTAATAGATCAAAAATCTTTGGGACTGGGGATTTAGCTCAGCAGCACAAGCACCTGCCTTGCAAGCAGGCGGTTGTGAGTTCGATACCCGGTATCGATTAAAAATTTTTTTAAAAAATCTTAGTATTAAAACAGAAACATTAAATCTGCTGGAAGATTGAGTAGGTAAAACTCTTGAAGATACCGGTGTAGACAAAGTCTTTATGAGCAAAACTCCAATTGCATGGAAACTATCACAAAGAATCTATTTTTCACAGCAAGAGAAACCACCAACAGAATGAAGAGACAGCCCACAACGTGGGAGAAAATGTTTGCCAGCTGTTCTTCAGACAAGGATTTACTATCAAGAACATATAAACAGCTAAAAAAAAAAAAATCAGTCTTCCCAGATTTAAAGACCCAATCCAAAAATGGTCATCCAAGATGAATATACACTTCTTAGGTGAAGAAACACAAACAGCAAATAAATATGTGAAAGAAATATTCAACCTCACTGGTCATTTGAGAGATGCAAATTAGAACAACATGGAGATTCCACCATACCCCCAAAAGAATGGCTAGTATCAAGAAATCAAACAGTAACAAATGCTGGAGGGACTGCAGGGAAAAAGGAACCCTTCTGCACTGTTTGTAGAAAGCAGACTAGTGCAACACTATGGAAATCAGTGTGGAGGTTCATCAAAAAACTAGGACTAGAGGTTCCATTCAACCCAGCTATTCCCCTTCTGGGTATCTTTCCAGAAGAATTAAAAATATCATACCACAGTGATATACATGCACCCATGTTTATAGCAGCACAATCTGTAACAGCCAGATCTTGGAAATAACCTAAATGCCCATCTACTGAGGAATGGATAAAAAAGATGAGGCATTTTTATACAATGGAGTACTACTCAGTCAAAAAGAAGCATAAACTGGAGACTTTTATAGGTAAATGGATGCAACTTGAGACCACACTCATTAGTGAAATACATAAGACACATATGTGTAAACATTGTACTGTCTCATTAGTGTGAGAAGCTGAAAGCAACGACATATGTATATGTGTATGTATATGTATATAAAAAATAGTCAAAGGTAGTTATACTACTGATTTCTCTGAATTCACTAAAGTGACAGATTTGTGCGGTATTGTTCAGACAACTGAATGCAGATGTCTTATGCCCTGACTGAATGATTTGGGGATGACAATGTGCAATGTATGTACCATTGTTGCCCCCTGATTGATGTGTTTTGAAATTCTGGGTTTGTTTTTTTTTCCCTTTCTTCTTCTCTCCTTGAAATAAAATGAATTTGGGGGAAAAAAAGAAAAGTGAAGCTGCTTTCCTCCTAGAGAATATGACATATTGCTCTTAGTACAATTAGACCAATTTGACAATGAGAATGACCTAAACAACACAAATAACAGCATATATAATCCATGTGAAATTTATACTCTTAACACAGCGCCTACTCCTTTTTCTCAAAGGCCCATGGAACATGTATAAAATGTTCTTGTATAGGCCGGGCATGATGGCGCACACCTGTAATCCCAGCAATTGAGAGGCTGAGGCAAGAGGATCACTGTGTGTTTGAGGTCAACCTGGGGTACACAGAGTTCAGCCTACACTACACAGTAAGATCCTTATCTCAAAAAATATTTTTTTCTAGGATATTAGGTCACAAATAAATACCATTTTACAAAGAAGAAATATGTAAAACTAAGATTCTATGACAGTACAACAAAACCAGGAATTAACAAAGTACAAATAAAAAAGATCCTCTCTTTTGTTTAAATGAAAAGACAATTGTGGGGGGGGTACTGGGGGGTGGAATTCATGACCTTGTGCTTGCCAGGCAGGTACTTGTGCTACTGAGCTAAATGCCCAGCCTGAAAAATCCCCTTTCTAAAAATTACAAACCATATATTTAAGAAAATCTTACTATGTTATGGAATGTAGGATCAATATGTAAAAAATAAAATTACTCAAATACTAGATAGAAACATGGGAAACTGCTTTATAACTTAGTTGTAGGAAAGGGCTGCTATAATTCAAAACTTAGATACACTAGAAAACTGACAACACTATATAAACAATGTTTTAAACTTTTCATGTCTAAGAAAAAACCTTGTATTTTTAAAATATACCTAAATTTTAAAAATTATAAAGATAGACTAAAGACCTATTAGAAAATGGGCAAAAGATATTAATATAATTCATGGATAATGCTACAAAAATGGCTTTTGAACCTATGGAAGCATGTTCAAACACAACTTCACCATGGAGAAATGTAAACTAAAACCACTGAAGCTGGTCATAGATGCACAAGTCTGTAATCCCAGAAAGATAACAAGTTCAAGCGCAACCCAGGCAACTTACCTAGAGCCTATTATGGTTTAGATGGAGAATGTCTCCCAAAGGCTCATGAGCTCCTAAGTGGAGCTTTTGGAAGGCGACTAGATCACATGGGGCAATCTAGGTGACTTGCTGTTAGGAGGTATAACCTGGCAGGACACACCTCCTTTCCCCAGCTTCAGCTTCTCTTCTCTGCTTCCTGACTGCCATGATGTGAGCAGCTCTCCTCCACTAGACCCTTCCATCATGCCTCTGCAATGGAGCCAGCTGACCAGATTGAAACCATGGCCAAAATAAACCTCTCCTCCTTCAAGTTGTGGGTACTGGGTATTGTCCTAGCAATGAAAAAGTGATCAACACATTCTCAAATTTTTTAAAATGGGAGGGGGAAAGCAATCAATGCAGGGGGAACCTACCAGGGGAAGAGGTCTGGGTATGGTGCCAAATGCCTGCAGCTACTTGAGAGACTAAGGAAAAATGACTGCTTTAGTCCAGGAGTATGAAACTAGTATGGGCAACATAAGACTCCATTTCAAAAACAAAAAAACTATACTGAGAGGTTTCTGGTTCTGGCCAGGCAGGATGAAATAAGCTCACTGAAGCATATCTCTGTCTCTGTCTCTCTGGCTGAATGTAACTAAAACTTGGATAAAATACAAAAAAAGTGAACACATGAATTTATGTTCAATAAACCTTGATAAATTGAAAACACTGCAGTCAAAAGAATGCACTTACTACACCTAACACACTAAGCATACTAGCTTACCAAGACGGCACTGTGGAGTGGCAGCTGTTTGCCCTCCTGCTGGCCTTGGTTGACTGGGAGCTGCAGCTGCCGCCGCCGCAGCCCAGTATCTCACTAGCCTGGGGGAAGATCCAAATTCAAAACTGGAAGAGCTGCTTCTGAATGTGTTCTGCTTTTGCATCACCAAGTCAAGAAATCTTAAATGGAATCATCATAAATTGGAGACCATCTTTATTTGAAAAGTGAAAAGTGAGCAAAAATTGCCAGATTTGGGAGGCAGCAAAAGCTTGGGGAAGCGACCACTGACCTACCATACACAGGGCCAAGTTTCCTGAGCTGTGTGTGTGTGTCTTGAGCCACTGTTTTGCAGACAGGTTGTGGTTGTACAGCTACAAGTTAGTGGCAGCTGCCTGGCAATGTGATCACTCCATGTTATCCAACCCTGGTCTCTCAACAAAGACCAAACCACTGAGGCTATCTCATCTTATCTGTTAGCTCCCAAAACTATGAGCTAAGTAAACTTCATTTTCTAATAAAGCAAGCATGCCTTAAGTGTTTTTATAAACAGCAAATCAACTAGCACAACAGGGGAACTTCTTCAATAAAATACTAGAAGACCTTAACAAATTATCCATTAAGAAATGAAGGCAAAATAAAAATATCCTTAGATGAATGAAAACTAGAAGAATTTCTTGACAGCACAAGTGCACTGAAGGAAATGCTAAATGGAATTCGTGAGGCTCAAATAGCAGAAAGAAATGCAGAACTGCAAACAGGAAGAAAAAGAAACAGTGGATAAATATAACAGAGTTTTCATCTCTTAAGTGATCACGTATAACTTTTTTTTGGTACCAGGAATCAAACTCATGACCTTGCACTTGCCAGGCAGGCGCTGTTCCACTGAGCTATATCCCTGGCCCACATGTATGACTGCTAAAGTTATAAAATTGTCAGTTAAAATTTCAAATATAACATCTGCAAGATTACAGTGGAAGGTAAGGGGACTCATATGGTTGTAAGGCTTCTATATTTCATCATAGTAAGAAATATTAACTCTAGGAAGATTTTGAATGGTTAAGTATACATATTGTAATCTCTAAAGCAACCACTAGAAATATAACACATACTCTAGGAGTCAAGAGAAAAATCAGAATATTTGAGAATGTCCAAATAATTTGAAAGAAGGCAAGAAGCAAGTAATAGGGAAAAAAATAAAAGAAAAACAGAAAACAACATGGCAGGCCTACATGGGATAATATCAATTATTATAATAAACATAAATGCTTTCTGTATGTTAATTGTAAGCCCTAAGTATAAGGAAAAATATGTACTACACAATAGTAAGAGGAATTGGAATTGGAATAAATATATTAATACCAGACAAAGTTGGCCTTGGAATACAGAACCTTATCAGGGACAAAGAAATATAATAATAAAAAGACATTAATCAATGAAGACATAAAAGTTGTAAATATAGAATATCTAATGAGAAAACTTCCAAATCCATGAAGGTAAAACTAACAGAACTGAAGGCAGAAACAGACAAGCATTACAATTGGAAACTTAAACTTCTTGATAGCTGATTGAACAATGGCCAGAAAGTCACACGAAGACCTGAGTGATTCTATCTACCAACTGGACCTAGGGGACACTTCTAGAACACTCCATTCAACAGAAAACACACATCCTTCTCAAATACATGCAAGACATTTCCAAGATAGACCATATCCAGGGCCATAAAGTAAAGCTGAAAATTTTTTAAAGACCCAAAGAACATAAAGTATATTCTCTGATCATAAAGAACTAAACTAGAAATTAATAACAGAAGTATACCAGGAAAATCTTCAAGTATTTGGAAATTAAACAACATTCTTTTAAATAATCAATGGGTCAAAGAGGAAGTCTCACAGGATATTAGGAAACATCCTGAACTGAATAAAAATGAGCATATAATCTATCAATAATTATAGGAGGTGGCTACAGTAGTGCTTACTGGAAATTTCTGGATGTTATTGCTCAGTAGTAAAATGCTGGCTTCACATGCACATGGTTCTGGGTTTAATCACCAGAACCACAAAAAAAGTGGGAATTTTCTTATATACATTTTTATTTCTAATCAATACAATTGCACATATTTATAGGTATTTATAGGGTTCAGAGAGATATACATGTATAATATATATGTATATGTATGTGTATATATATATAAATGAGCAGGTAAAAGTAAGTAACATGTCTATCCTCTCAGAATTCACTATGCTTTGCATTGAGGACAATGTCTTCTCTACAAGCTATTCTGAAGCATACAATTCACTGTTTTAATCAGTTACCCCGTGGTGCTACAGAATATCAGAAATTATTTCTCTTACCCAGCTGTACTGTTGTGTTCATGAACCACTGTGTCTCCACCTTATTCCCTCTCACCCCACCCAAGCTCTGGTAATCACTATTCTAATCTCCACTTCTATGAAACCAACTTTTTTAGCTTCCACAGTTGAACAAGAACCTGCAGTATGTCTTTCTGCACTTATTTCACTTATAATGTCCTCCAGGACCATCTATTTTGCTACTAATACCAGGATTTTATTCTTTTATGGCTGATATTTCATTGAGGATATACATATTTTGTTATTCATCCTTCATTTAGAGGACATTTAAGTTGATTTTATATTGTAGCTACTGTGAATAGTACTGCAATAAACAGGGGAGTCCTAATTTTCCTTAACATACTAGTTTCATTTAGCTGTATTTCTAGTTTTTCTCCAAAACTCGGCACAGTGTTTCCCACAATGGCTGTACTAACTCACATTCCTAACAAGAGTATATGAGAGTGCCCTTCTCTTTGCATCCTCACCAGTATTTTGTTGTTGTTGTTGTCGTTGTTGTTTTTGATACTAGCAATTCTAACTGGAGTGAAACAATATCTCTTGTGGTTTAGATTTGCATTTCCCAGATTTTAGTCATATGCATAGTCATATTTAGCCAGATTTTAGTGGAAATGTCCATCCAGATCATTTACCTATTTAAAATCAGATTATTTTTCCTTTTTGGGGGGGGGGCGTTCTGGCAATCAAACTAATGACTTCATGCTTGCCAGGCAGGTGGCTGTGCTGCTGAGCTAAACCCGCACCCCCCTTTTTCTTGCTATTGAGTACCTTATATGTTCTGGATATTAATCCCTGGTCAAATAAACAGTTTTTAAATATTATTTCCTTTTCTACTGATTGTCTTTCTGTGCCTGTACCACACTATTGGTTTCTACAACTTTGCAGTATGTTGTAAAAATAATCCAGTGTTGTGATGCCTCTAACTTTGGTCTTTCTTTCAGTACTGCTTGACTATTCAAGTCTCCTGTGGTTTCATAGGAATTATAGGTTTGTTTTTTTTTCTATTTCCGTGAAGAATAACCATGCATTCTGGTGGGGATTACACTGAATCTACAGACTGCTTTGAGTAAGAAACTTTGAAAAATAATAATCCCTTCAATCTATGAAGAATATGAGATGTCTTTTCATCTTGCAGGATTTTCCTCATTGTCTTTCACCCATATTTTGTAGTTTTCATTGTGGAGTTCTTTTACTTCCTTGGTTAAATTTGTTCCAAGGTATTCTCGGGGGTTTTTTTGGTAGCTATTATAAATGGTATTACTTTCTTATTTCTTTTTCATTAAGTTCATTATTGGCATAGAAATACTACTGATTGTTGTATGTTGACCTTGTCTTCTGAAATTTCATGGAATTCATTCACGAGTTCTAAGTTTCTAGGTAGTTTTCTGGTTTTGTTATATAAACAATCATGTTATCCACTAATAGGCATAGTTTTCTCTTTTCTAGTTTGGATGTCCTTTATTTCTTTATCTTGTTTAAGTGCTCTGGCTAGGACTTTCAGTACTGTGTAGAACAAGAGTGATGAAAGTGGGCATCCTTGTCTTGTCAAAGGCCTTAGAATAAACACTTCTACCCATGCATTATATTAGCTACTGGTTTGTCATATATGGTCTTTACAATGCCAAAGGTGTTGAAGTATGTTTCTTTTACACTGGATTTGTTGAATTGTTATTATGAAGCAATGTTGAATTTTACCAAACGCTGTCTCTGCATCTATTGAGATGATTATCTGGATTTTTGTCTCTCATTCTATTCATTTCTTGTATTATTATTTTTTCCTTTTTTACAGTGTTGGAAATTAGAGCCAGGCTTCACAGATGCCAGGTACACACTGAACTTAATGGCATCCTATAGGTATCACAATTTTTTTTTTCACTTTTTCGTTCTTTTATCTTTCTCTTCTAACCAGGTTAATTCCAAAAATTTGTCTTCACCTTTAGCAGTTTTTTCTTCTATTTGATCTACTTTGTTATAGCTCTCATTGTACTAACTTCAATGAATTCTTGGGCTGTAACATTTCTGCCTGATCATCTGTCAAATATCTCATTTAAATTATAAAGTGCACTCTTACAGTCTTTAAATTGTCCATATTCTCTTGTTTATGAGCTTCTCAAGATTATTTTTTCAAGTTTCAACTGTGCATCTAACACAATAGTTGCCTTTTTCAATTTTCTGAAGCACCTTGCACCCCCAACATGCAGGGAGAGACTTTTTTCTGTGGATAGGTTCCAGGATATCAGTGTGATATGGTTGATTAATTCTGGGTGGAGAGCTGTGTGGTTTTTGTGTAGTTTCTTCAACTACAATCCTTTTCATAGATATCTATGGTTGCAGTAGCTGTCTAGGATATGGATGTCTAGGCTCTAGTGCTATGGTGTGATTTTGCTAAGGCTAAGCCTACTGCCAGACAACCCACTTAAGCAGTTGCAGGAGCCCACAGTAGCACAGGCCTGTAGTTACATGACAGGCTCTCCAGTAGGTGAAGCTGTCATCTGGTTGGCTGTTGGGCTAGGTTTGACACTCAATAGGCTCTATGGGATGGCCAGCTACGCAGCAGGAAGACTAGGAGAGTAAAGTTCTGTCAAGGTGGGCTCATGTGTGTACTACTATTGTGGGCTGGTTGCTGTACAACTGGCTCAGAAAGGGCAGAGTGGAGGTGCCACCTGATTGGCTGTCAAGTCATGGACAGTTGTTTTCAGGTGTATCAGGCCCTTGGCTGTGTCTCAACCCCTCTCTGTGCGTATTCAACTGTTTCCTGGGGAACAGGATACCTCATGGGTTTGGAAAACAGGGTCATGATCTTTCTGCTAGCCCTGGGTTTTCAGCAGCGAGGGTTGTGGTACTGCAGACACTTGTATGAATATGGTGGAATAATGACAGAGTCTCACAAATGGAGACACACTAGTTCCCAGGGCAAGATGCAGTCTAGCAGTAGGTTGTTTCAAGATGGCACTAAGCCACAGCAGCTTAGGTCACAGCAGGTAGAGGGTGCACAATGTGGCCTCCTACTCTTGGCAAGGCAGCCCCCTAAACACCAGGCAAATGTCCAAACTGTGTCTTCAGACAGAGCTGCAGAAGTCTCTCACACAGTCTTCTGCAGTAGCAGCAGTGGGAATCACTACAGGTCTCCAGATAATTTTTTCTTCTAAAAATCATCATCTTGGCCTCAAGCTGATCTTTGTGAGAAAGGCAAAAGTGTCTTGCTTTCCTCTCTTTGGTGCGATGCTGAGTTTTGGTGTTACACAGGGACCTTGCCATTTTCTTGCTATTCTCTAGAAGAAATCCTCAGTTACTCCAATTGGAATACAATCATTTATTCTTTATTGTACTTCCTTTTGGGGGAGTGAGCAAAAGGCAACATTCATCTTGCTGATATCACTGTCCTAGCAGGAAGTTTATAGCAATAAATGTTTACATTAAAAAATAAGAAAGATCTCCAAATCAATGACCTGATTTCATCCATAAGAAACTAGATAAAGGTTCACAAAATAAGTTCAAAGCAAGCAGAAGGAAGGAAACAATTAGATCAGAGCAGAAATAAACAAAACAGAGAACACTGTTACAATCAAGAAAAATAAGCAAAACTAGAGATTGGCTCTTTTTGTTGTTGTTTTGTTTTTTGTAGTAACCAGGAATCAAACCCACGACCTCACACTTGCCAGGTAGGCACTGTGGTGCTGAGATATATTCCCAATTCTTAGAGGCTGGTTTTTTAACTGATACATTTTCAGCAGAAGTGATAATGATATAAAGAAGAAATAAATAATAGTAACTAAACAAGGGTTATCATCCACCAGAAACATTTAAAATAGTAATATTATGAACATTTCAATATACATGTCAATAAACTTGAGAAAATGCAAGTTGAAAGCTACAGAATAGATGAGAAAAAAGATGACCTGAATAGTCCCATATTACTTAAAATGTTTTGTTTTGTGGTACTGAGATTTGAACCCCGGGCCACACACATGCTAGGCAAACATTCTACCACTGAGTTACAACATCAGCCCACACTTTTTGTTTAAATCCTTACAAAAGCAAAACAAAACACCACTCTACCCCATATGATTTTATTGGCAAAGTCTACCAAACATATTAAGAAGAAATAATTCTTATTCTACACAATTTTTTTACAGAAAACATAAAAAGAGAGAACCTTCCTAACTAATCTTATGGGGCTAGTATAATTTACCTCACCAAAATATCCAAAGTAGACAAAGGCAGTATGCGAAAACTACAAACCAATATTACTCATGAATACAGATATACAAATCTTCAAAAGATGAAAAATAAAATCCAATAATATAAAAGCACAATAAACCATGAACCAATTATATTTTCTCAGGAATGGAAAGCTGATTCAACATTCAAAAGCTACTATGTATAAATCATCATATTAACATGCTGAAAAAATTATATTGATTGATACCAAAAATATTTTGGATAAAATTTAACAACCATTTGTGATTTAAAAAAAAAAAAAATTTCCAGGGGCCAAGGATTTAGCTCAATGGTATAAGCACCTGCCTGGCAAGCACAAGGTAGAGAATTTGATTCCTGGTACAAAAAAAAAAAAAAAAAAATCAAGAAATGCTCAGTCAGGCTGGATATGGTGGAACATGCCTATAATCTCAACAACTTGGGAATCTGAAGCAGAAAGATTGCAACTTGAGCCCAGCCTGGGCAACTTAGTGTGACTTTGTATAAAAATTTTAAAAACCAGCTAGTGATAAAACTCAGTGTGAAAACTCTGAGTTCAATCCCCAATACAACAAAACCTCAACTTCAACAAAATTAGAAAATTTTGCTCTTGGAAAGCTACTATTAAGAAACAAAGACAATTTTCAGAAAGGGAAAAAAATATTTGCAAATCACATATCTGGTAAAGAATCTGCATACTGAGGGTATAGTTCAGTGGTAGAGTACATGCAGCAAGCACAAAGCCATGGGTTTGAGCCATAGTATCACACTAGAGAAAAAGAATTTGTATACTGAATATAAAGAAATTTTGAAATTCCATAATAAAACAAACAGAAAATAAAACAAAATTAAAATGGACAAAAGATTTGAACAAATACTTCACCAAAAGAGATATACCAATGGCAAATAAGAACATAAAACACATTCAAACTTTTTGGTCATTAGGGAAATGCACATAAAAACTACATCAAAATGCCAGTACATATTTATCAAAATAGCTAAAATTAGAAAGCCTGATCATTCCAATTGTTGGAAAATATGTGAAGCACCTAAAACTTATACACTGTTGTACGGATTACCAAATAGCCCAGCCATTTTTTAATAAATTTTGGTCATTTCTTTAAAACTTGGTCCCAAACTAGAAATTACCCAAACGTCCATCAACACCTGAACCAACAGTGGTATGTTCACACAATGGAATATCTCCATACTCTACTGTAAAAAGCTAAGAAATCTGACCCACTTCACACTTCAATGTGAATGAATCTGAAAATAATCATGCCGGGTAAAGGAAACCAGAAGAAGAATAAATACTATGATTCTATTTATATAAAACTCTAGGAAATGCTAATAGATCTAGAACAATGGGAAAGCACCACTCTGCTTTCCTGGAGAAAGGAAGTGCAGGGAGAGGGAGGAGAGAAGTGCACAAAGGGCAGGAAGAAACTTCAGGGACGGTGGATATGCTCTTTATCTTGAGTGTGGGGTGGTATCACAGGTATCAAAATTTGTCAAACTACTGCTTTTAATATGTAAAGTTTATTGTATATAATTATATCTCATTTAAAAAATTAATCTGCAACTAAACAAGCCAATAAAAAAATGCACGGGGCTGGGGATTTAGCTCAGCGGCATAAGCGCCTGCCTTGCAAGCAGGCAGTCATTCGTGAGTTCGATCCCTGGCACCGACAAAAACGAAAAAGACAAAAAAAAAAAAAAAAAAAAAAGCACACAGGGCCAAGGGTATTGTTCAGCGGCACAAGATCCAAAGCTCAATTTCCAGTACCCACCCCCCCAAATGTACACAGGATTTTAGTAGATATTCTACCTAAGGAGGCCTATAGGTGGTAAATAAGCACAAAAAAAGATGTTCAACACTAGCCACTAGGGAAATAAATGCAAATTAAACCTATAATGAAATACCACTACACATTTTTATGAATGGCTAAAATTAGGAAGGAAAAAAATATGACAAAACCAAGTGCTGACAAGAATGTGAAGCAATTAGGACTCTTGTACACTGGTGAAACTGCACTCTGAAAAACAGCTTGGCTCTTTCTTACAAAATTAAATAGAAATTCCATCTCTAGATATTTAAGGAGCGTTGCAAACATACCTGCAAACAAAAAGCTGTACACAAATATTTATAGTAATTCCATCTATAATCATCCAAAACCGAAAACAACCCAAATCATTATCCTACATTGAATGGAATATCAGTCAGCAATAATAAGGAGCAAACTATAACAGATGTAACAGCGAATGAATCGCCAGAGAATTATGTTTAGCAAAAGGCTACATACCAGGCTAGGGATAGAGCTCAGTGGTAAGCCCATGGGTTCAATTTCCAGCATTAAACAAAACATTAAAACTAAAGCAAAAAGACTACATCTTATACTAATCTATTCATATGCCATTCTAGAAAAGGCAAAAATGTGGATATGGAGGACAGATCAGTAGCTGCTAGGGATCAGAGGAGGGAGAGGGGCTCAGTGTCAAAGGACTGCAAGGTGAATTTTAAAGAAATTACAGTTTCCTAAATCTTGATCGTGGTAGTGCTGGCATAAACATAAGTTAAAATTCATTGTAAGTGCATATAAAAATAATAAATATCCATGAGTTCACACTGAGGTAAAGAAATGAATGAATGAATAAATGAACAGAATAAGCAAATCTCCCACACAGAATTCTACTTTATGGGAGCACCCTTTAAGTGTGGGTTGAACAGTGACTTGCTTCTGAAGAGCACCTAATAGAAAAGAGGGAAAGTGTAACAGTGGACAATCCTGACAAACACTGCCTCTGCAGTGATCAAGTGATCAAGGTCAACATTAATAGTGGTAAGTTGGAGTGATAGTATGTACTAATGACATGTGAAACTATGAGACTGGCACTTTATCTTTGTGGTCTTCCACCCCAAAACCCACGACCTCCATTTGGTCATGAGCAAATCAGGCAAGAAATCCCAAAGGAGATTTGTTCTGTAAAATACTAAACAATGCCCCTCAAAATTGTCAAGGTAATCAACAATACGGAAAGTCTAAAAAGACTGACGGCCAAGAAGAGCCTGAGGAGATGAGTAAATATAATGTGGAATCCAGGGCACGATCTTGGAACAGAAAAAGGGCATTAGTCAAAAGCCAAGAAGCTTGAATACAGCCTGGGCTATACTTCATAGCAATATATCAGTACTAGAGCTTCAGCTTTGCCCAACTTCAGATGTCTATGAGACAGTTCAGACTTGCTTCTGTGTAGACACATGCACTGGGCCACCACTCTCATGGCCATTTTCTAGGAGGCTGTATTTCAAATAAAATACATCATATAATATTTGTGCACTCATCAGGCGTGGTGGCTCACGCCTGTAATCCCAGCACTTGGGAGGCTGAGGCAGGAGGATTGTTGCGAGTTTGAGACCAGCCATAGTGGGCTACAAAGTGAGCTCAAGGCCAGCGTGAACTGCATAGTGAGACCCTGTCTCAAAAAGACACACACACGCACACACAAAAAAAGTTTGTGCACTCTTTTTCTTGTGCTACAGTTATATTTAGTTTACTACTAAAATATGAAAACTTGGTTCTTAAATGTTTCTGGCTTTAGAGGCAATTCCTATTTCTGCTCATGATTACTATAAACAAATTTAATGCCAATTTTTAATGCTTCTTCCATTAAAAATAAGTCACCATTTTATTTCTATCCTAATATAGATTTAATTCATCAACAGTGACTCCTAAAATAAGCTAGTCACTATCTGGTAAGGTGTTTGTGGATGATTTTTGTCATTGTCCCTACTATTTCCAGAAGACATCTTCCAAAGCAAGCATAGCAGCATGCCAGGGAAAGAAGACCAATGCTGCTCTCCTCTGCCTGACCCACTCCATCTTCTGAGACGGGAAGACTCAGAACCTATAGGTCTTGCAGGCCAGCAGGAACACAGTCAACGGCCCAAAGACCAGGGCAGGCACACAGTGATACTCAGGTGAGATGATCTTCCCCCCACCTCCTGCTACCCAGTATTCCCCAGGCTACACCTGGAACCAGAAAGGTGTTCCCTGGATAGAACTGATTTTAGCAGAGGCCTCATGGTTGTTTCCAACCATCTTCTGATCAGAAGAAACAGCAGAAAGGCCTGGAATCTCAGAACTGGCCCTGCACTGAGACCTTAGCTGGTGTCCTTGCTTTCTCAGTCACCCTACATATCCTAGCCTGCAGGACTGCATTACAAATACACCCCTTGGGCATCCAGGCTGGCTGACTGGCACACTGCCCTGCACTGTTTCAAATCAGTAACCCCGGGAGCTGGGGATTTAGCTCAGCGGCATAAGCACCTGCCTTGCAAGCAGGTGGTCATGAGTTCGATCCCTGGTACCGATAAAAAGTTTAAAAAGTTAAAAGTTAAAGTTAAAAAATCAGTAACCCCAGGTCTATCTGAACACACCTCTCCTCATCAGTGAAGTGTAGCAAGATCCAGGGTATTCAGTAGGCATGCAGCTAGCCCATCAGGAACCAGCTCCAACACCCTTTTGGGAATCCTCCCTGTTTCAGACACTGGGCCTTCTGCCCTGAGGGTTAGTATAGCTTCCATAGCCTTGGCTCTCAGCCCAAAACAGGGTAGGAACAGTCTGGTGAGAGACACCGAGACCTCCAAGGGGTGGTCCTACAGCAAATAACACTAAGGACACAGTCCCTTCCAGAAAGGCCAGACCTGCCCATGTGGGCTGCAGAAAAGCTGCACTCCAGATGAAAACAAGGGAAGAGACAAGCCTGCTGGGATAGCAAGATCCCTATCCTATTACCTGGCACTCACAGCCGCAAAGAACTGGACATGCTTGCAGGCCAAGAAAAACATACCTTACCTCCCTGCTCTGATCCACAGGCTGCCAGAGATGGCCATAAGGGGCACCCACATCTCTGCTGCATAGGCCCAGCTTGGGAAGGATGAAAGCAGGCTGGATCAGCCTCAATACCAGCCACAGCCCTGCTTGTGCCCACCAGTTCCTCCCTGGCCCTGAGCACGGGAAGCAGATCTGACCATGGTAACTCAGACTGCACAAAGAAACCATTTCTGGAATGGGACTCTATTTGACAATTCAGAGTCAAAGGCGCACTTCATAGCTCCTTTCCAAATCCCGTGCATTGTCAGGGCCCTTTCCCCTTTGAAGCCTCGCTGAGTGATTGAAGCGTCTACTTTCTGAGGGGCAGATAGCACCGGGCCGGTAATCTGACTCTAAGCCACGGGATAAAGGTAGTTTGTTTCCTCTCAGCCCGTCTGTCAACACCTCCTCAGTAATTAGCCCTAATTATTACAAAGGGCCAGCCTCCCATTCGGTTATTAAATCAGAAATAGTATCATGGCTGGGCATCTGTCAGCACCCTGACTGGCGACCTTCGATTCATTGAATCCTCTGTCAGTATCCGCTTTGGGAAGTGCCCAGGCGGGCAGGGAGGCAGTGGCTTCAAAGATACAGATCCTAGGGAGGAATTCCGGGAAGGCAGGAAGGGTAGTGCTGTGCAACCCACTGGCAAGGTGGGAGCCAAGGATCTTCCCCAAGGCAGTGAAAACATACTCTAATCACAGTCACTCTACCTGCCACGGTGCACCCATGCCAGTCTGTGTGGAAAAAAGGTGGAGGTGATAAGGCACACTCCCTAGCGGCTCCTTCCCCTGGAGGAAGAGCCCCACACACACACACACACTGCCATAGGCACCTCTGTCTCCAGAGGTAGGCAGGCTGTGGCCTTGACTGACAGCTCTGCCTGAGGCCCAGGGAGCCCCTAAGTCAACTCGGTGAGGGTTTACAGTGAAAACACTAAGAAGGGAGTCAGACTCGGCTGCAGAAAGAATTCTTCTGCACCCAAGCCTGTCCTGGACACCCCTGTTGGCAGAGCATCACCTGGAAGCCAAAAAGCCAAACTTGAGTTCTAGCTATCAACACAATTTCTACCCCCTACAGCCAGGCCCAAGCCTTTCCCTTCATGCAGGAGAAATAGGATGCTTACTCTACAACAGAGGCTTTCTGTTCCTGCAGAGCAGTGCTGTCTGCTTCCTGAGGAGGCTGCCACTCCAGCAGGATTCATGGCCACAACCAGCAGGTGGCACTGACTTCATCTCCCTGGGTACAGTGCCTGACCCCAATTCCTCAAAGACTCCTGGTCAGCAGCAAGCCAGACAGCACCCAACACAGTGTCCCACCAGGCGTGCATGTGCTTTTCCAGACAGACCCTACTGATTTGGAGGAAGAGGTGACACAATTTATAGTCCTGTCTTCCTGAACTGTCTGGATTGCTGGAGACATAACTTGTGTAGTGGGCTTGGTGCCCAAGCAGAAGCAATCATGGTCCTCATATGAGCCTACCAAGGCCTCCTTTTCAGTGGTGCCTGTTGGGTACTCAACCAGCACTGAGTCCTTGTAGCCAAATGTCACATTAACAGGGCCAGTCTGGCTTTGGCAGTGGGAGTATGTTCACAGAGATAAGAACATGGCTGATTCTCTTCCCTGGTGATGTCTGGAAGCCACTTGGCTGGAGCACAGGAAGGGTGATGGACCAGTTGACTTCAGTGCACAAAGGCAACCTGTGGTGGTGGGTGCTGAGCAGTGCTGAAGCTGCAGGTCACAGACTGGGCTGAGAGGCAAAAACAGGGTGAGAGGCTGGTAGCAGTTTCTCCATAAATGTCCCAAGCAGCAGCTGAGGACATTCACTGCTCCAGGAGCAGGTCCAAGAAGCCTGAGAGCGGGCAGGAAGGAAGCTCCACTGATGGGGTGTTTTTTAGCCAGTCTGCCCCAGGCACTTACGGGCAGAGGTGGGAACCCAGCCAGCAATGAGCCAGTAGCCTCTCTGTCTTAGGGAACACATGGAAAACTTGGTGCTGTACAGGAAGCATGATGTCCCGTTTGTTCATTAGAGCCAGCTCTGTGGCCCACTCGTCAGGAAGCCTGGTCCACTAAGGTTACTGCCTGTCCCACTGAGGGGAGATTCTTTTGTTGGGTGTAGAGTAGGAGACATGCCCTGGGAGTTTTTGGTGACCCAGTCCAACTTGGAGGGATCCCTAACACAGTAACAGGGACACTTCCTGATAGCGATTTGTATGTGTGATTCTCGGATGGCAGAGGCTACCTCAGGTAGGGCAGTCCCCTGTTGCATCCGCAGGGAGTGATATTGTCAGATATATAACACCTTGGATTCTTGCACATCCACACTTATATGCACTGTCAACACTGTACATGCTCACATACTCATGCCAACAATGCGTCTGCCACACGTCACCCAGATATGCAAATAAGGGTTAAAGTCAGGCTCCATGGGCCAGCAGAGCAGCATGGCAGGGACTCTTACTGAAGGATCCTGATATCCACAAGCTGTGATAAAGGGACCAACTCCACAGCCAAATGCTTCCCAGCCCCCAGGATGCAAGACACCACACTAGCAAGATGCCCCTGATGGGCTCTCAGTCACCCATGCTCACTTTCACTGTCCACCTTGCCCAAAAGCCCCAGGTCCCTACACTGTACAGACAAGACAACAAGAACAGAATGGAGAAAGGGGAGAAATTCAGACACATCCATCAAACCACTCAGTGGGCCCACCAATGAGAAGACAGAAGGAACTGCCAAGTACACATACACTCGTCCCATATGCCTGGCCCTATGCTGTAGGTTTCCTGAGTCCAAGAGAGAAGGAACAGGATTCTGAGAACACCCTGGAGGTCAGAGATCCTCCACCACTGACATCACCACCAACCACCCTGCCCTTAACAGGGATCTGAGGCCCGTCATAGAGGACACCACAGCCCAGAGAGAAACTAAAGGAGCTCTGGGCTGCTACTGTGCTAGAGAGGGAACTTGGTCAGGATTCCCAGACATGGCTCCTCCAGGGCCCTGCGAGATGTTGCTGGAGCTGGGAAAGGGTTTATACCAGGGCCTCTACTCACCTCTCTCATGTCTGTAATCAAAGTATTTTAAAAGCTACCTATGGCAATATAAAAAACAAAGGACAGTGATGGATGTTTTTGCACCAGAAAATCAAGGCTTCTTATAAAGCTAGAATAATTTGGCTAGACTAGACCACAGACCCTGTGGATTAGGGTGAAAAGAATGGTACTGAGCAACCGATGCTGGAGCAGTCCATGCACTATGGAAAAAGGAGAAATGGGATCCCTATGGTCAGGATACAGCAGGTTCTGCTTTGTAAAACATAGGCCCCCAATTCAGTGACCTCACACATCAAAAATTTATTTCTTCTCGTATTACATATCCACTGAAGTTGGCAGAGGATCTGCCCATCACAGGCCTTCAACAACAACAGCAGACTCTCCTCCACCAATTATATCAACAAGTGGACTCCAAGTTTAATGTAAAAGACAACACATGAAAAGACAGAAAAGTAGAACTGTCTTTAAACTTCAGGTAGGGAAATATCCCTCAAACAAAAAATAAAAAAGCCCCATAGTCAGAACATGGGCATCGTCTACCTGAGGGCAGAAGCTTGGCAATCCTATGGCATCAACACAGGCCCCAGAGGGACTCCACACACGGCCAGAGGACAGCTCACTGCCCGAAATTTCAAAATTAAAAAGGAAACCAAATAAACCCATCTTGCTCATTATTATAAGGCAGAGTTGGGGCCACCTAAATTCTTCTGTTGAAGTCATAACTTCTAGTATGTCAGAATGTGATTATATTTGAAGATAGATCTTTAAAGGATGATTATTATGGTAAAATGATATCATTAGGGTGGGCTCTGATCCAACGTGTGTGGTGTCCAATAAGAAGAGATTAGGACAGAGTTACACAGAAGGATTATGTGAAGACTAAGGAACAAGACAGACTTCTGAAAGCCAAGCAGAGGCCAAAGGAGAAGCCAACCCTACCCACATCTTTATCTTGGACTTCTAGCTCCAGAACTCTGATAAAAATAAATGTCTACCTGACCCTCCCAGTCTGTGGTATTTTGTCATGGCAGTATGCAAGAGACTAACACAGTCTCTTCCTGTAGGCTCATTTCTCCTTCCAGGGTGGCAATGCTGAACTGCACATTGAAGAGCTGGTTGCTCATATACCTCAATACTGAGTCGCTGTCCTTAGAAGAACCTGAGGAACTTGGGACTGGATCTGTGGCTTCTTTGATCATGGTGGCATAAATGGGGCAAAACATATTTCCTCTGGTTCACTGTGATTTCCTCATACTGTGATTGTGGAGAATTGTGTCCAGACAGAACTCCTGTCAGGACGACTCCCTAAAAGACTGCAGGGGACAAAATGTGTCCTAGCCCCTCCCTGCTAGATGTGTGGTGTGAGCAGAAAAAGAGTAGCATGCCCATTTTTGGAGGCTTTTGTTACACAGCACAATCTGGGTCTTGTCGATGGACACTACAGGAATAAGAGCTTTATTTTTGAATTGTTCCAGTTTGTTCATAATGCAGTGATGCCCAGGCTAGACAATATATAGTCACCATCCTCAATCAACCTTCCTGACCACCCAGTAGGACAAACCATTTTAACAATCAGAAATCAGGTGAGGTGGTAAGGTGTAGCTAAGTTGAAGTCCCCTCTCAAAAGCTGCACACCAAGCTGGTACTATACTACACCTATTCATCCCATCAGTCTCTGTGCATCTAGGCAAATAGTCAGGGTATATGTGCACTTAAGATTGTTACATAACCCAACTAACATATTTTATGTATCTAGCAACAGTATAAGAAAGCAAACTTCTCTGTGTCTTCAGCAGCTCTGGGTATCTAAAACTTTTAAAATTCTGGAATTACAGGCAAAATAAATACATAAATGAATATTTTCCCGTAGTAGTTTTACAACTTTATAAAATGTTGACTCTGTAATATCTTCCTTCTGGAATATATGCTGGCACCAAAAGTGAAGGGGCATATTCAGTTTTGCTCTTTTTCAGATTTGTTGTTCCAAATGCTTTCATTGAATAACCCCCATTAAGTCAAAATGTTTAGCATACTAAATTTCCATATTTACATGGCTCTATTTCAATGTTCACTATTTTGTTATCTCTCTGTACTACTATCCAAACACTTTAAATACTGTAGCTTTATAAAATACTCCAATATCTCGTATCTAATCCTTAGTACTTGCTGCTTAATGATTTCCCTTACAGATAGGTACTTGAAAAACCCTCTACCAACAACTACCATGTTTGTCCTTGGGGAAGAAATTCTCAGGGAATTTCCAAAGGAAGTAAGGGACAGATAGTAATCTGGAAGGCAGTCTCCTCTGCACATCCAGCAAATTGTCCCAGGTTCTGTGCCTCCTGGAGCACCTCTGTCTGAGTCATTAGCCTTATGTACAGGGACAAATGACCCATGACCTCCCAACATTGGCTATACACAGTGCCAAACCTCCTCTCCTGGTCCTTAATGAGCTTTCTTTTCCAAGGAGCAGGAAAGCAGCTCAGTAACTGTCTCTGCCCAAAGGTAGATATTACTGCTGCTGCCACTGCTGCTGGTAAAAACAAAAGCCACCTTACCAGACCATGAACACTGACTACCTAAAAGGCCAGATCAGCTCCCCAGTCCCCTCCTTCATGCCACTTGCGTGGGCACCCACAATTGGTAACTTGGTCACCACTAAGGCAAGGCCTTCCTTTCTTTCCTTTGTGTCAAGAATCGAAACACAATGAATAAAACTCATTTTCTAAATTAAAAACAGAACACGTGGATTCTCCCAAGTGTTTATCTTGCCTATCAAGAAAAAAGATGCCACTCAGGCCTCAGAGATGCAGTAGACCACTAACCTAAGTCTCCAGGTCCCACCTAGGAGGACAGGGATCAGCAGAGAAGGGAGCAATCTTGAAGGGATTCTTTTCAGCTACACTAAATGGACAGAGAAAGCAGCTGTGTAAGTGCCCGGAAGATGTTAGCGGTCAGGTGGGTGCTTAGGTTGTACATCCCAGACAGTGGTTCCAGGTCCTACGGACATTGCCACAGGCAGCTCAGGCCATAGCTAGGAATGCAAGAACAGTTTGCCCTAACCCTCTGTGACACTGAATAGAAGTACCCAGGATACATCAGGATATCTAGAGATTTCCACATCTGAATCCAGGCTGTACACTGGTTTCTTCTATCAGCTTGCTTGCTTTGCTATCTGGGTTGTGTTGGTTTCCTAAAAATAGCTCCCCACATATTTCCAAGATTTTCAGCTGTTTTATAAACAGATCTCTGTGGCTTAAAATACCACATGTATAAAACCATATAGTGGCCGGGGATTTAGCTCAGTGGCATAAGTGCCTGCCTTGCAAGCATGCAGTTGTCAGTTTGATCCCTGGTACCAATTAAAAAAAAAAATGTGGACCCAGAGCCTTCAAAAAATATTCAATAAAATCCCAATCATTTCTATTTTCTTGAAGACTTTCCAGATGTTTGTTTATTGCTGTTTTTCCTATAACTGGATATATTTCTTATATGTTTCTACTTTTGTCTTATTTTCCAGGAAGGTATCTTTTGTTTATTTTCACAATTGCAAAACTGAAAGAAGCTGAGACTCTTCTCTAAGCACCCTTGAAGCAGGCACACACCGGTCAGCTGTACCCCTAACTTGGCTTGAGGAAGCTTCCATACTGATCGCATTCCAGCCTTGTGCAGAACTGGTCTTTTTTCATCCCAACACATGCGCTGGGGTGGGCTGGGGGGCCCATCAGCCATTCCTCCCTTCTCTTCAGCTCTCAGAAGCTCTTCTCAAGGGTGTCCTCCACTTGTTCAGCCTCCCATCCTACCCACTCAAATTCTCCCACCAGACCCTTCAGATTTGAAAGCTCCCACTAGGACCCACACCTGTGACACTGACCTGGGATGCTTCAGGCTGGGCCTCTATCCTGATAGAATGGATGCAGAAGCAAGGAAGCAAGGGCTCTTCTTGCTAACAGCTACCATATGCTGACTCAAGCGGCTGATTCAACACCCACTTAACAAGCATCAACTGGGCACCCAGGACACAAAGCTAAAACACAGGCCCCGACCCTGAGGATCACATCTGCTATATGTAAGTCATCTACATCACTGGGGTTGAGTCATCAGCAAGAGTATACAGAGGCAGGCCAAGACTGCTGAAGAGTAGGAAGGCGGGGGAAGTACGGTATCGTAACACGTAAAAATTTATTTCTGAGGATAAGGAGGTGTGATAAGAGTGTTACTATACAGAAAAAGGAATGCCCTTAGTTTAGCCCAGCAAGGGGCTTGGATTTCTCCTTCCTACATCTAAACCTCCCAGCTGGTTAGAGCCTCTATAAAACCAAAGAGGAGTGTAGTTCTTAGTCAAGACGCCATCTTACTTATTCAGAAGGGTGCCAGGGCTGCGTCTGCTCTGTTCACCAGATATGGAATAGTGCTCCATGATAAATAAATGAAGAAATCATGGCAAATATACACAGTGGAGTGTTATTTAACCATTAAAAAAAATGAAATATGGTTTAGTGTGTGGTGCACACCTATAATCTCAGCACTTGGGAAGCTGATGCAGGGGGATTGCCAAGAGTTTGAGGCCAGCATGGGCTACACAAGAGACCCTGTGTCAAAAAAAGAAAAAAAAAAAAAAACCATGGAGGGAAAAGAAGAAATATGGCTAAATGGATGAATGGAAGCAGAAAACATTATATTAAGTGAAATAACTCACACATATAAAGACAAACTCACATGTTCTTACTCCCATGTGGAAGCTAAAAAAGTTGATCTTATACAAGTAGAGAGAGCAATAATCTACAATAGTCACTAGAAGTTAGGAAAGAGGGATGAAAAAGGCCATGTAGAGGTTAGACAACAAGTACCAAAATACAGTTAGATAAAAATAATAATCTCCATGGCTCTATAGCCCAAGAGTGATTATACTTTACCATAATATAGTTTTATATTTTTATAAGGAACAAGAAGAAAGTTTAAAGGTTCCTAACACAAGTGATAAATGGTAAAGGAGAAGCAAACCCAATAATTCTGATTTGACATTACTGCGCTGCATGTAATGAATCACAAAGTACCTCATAAAAGTAACATTTAAAAGTGGTGTTTTAAAAGTGGTTTTCTTCATGTAGCCTTCCATACATTCCAACTTGGAGTTCACAGGTTAAAGGAACAGGATGCTGGGGTGGGAAACAGAAGCACAGATACTGTATAGAATCATATTCAAACTGGACAAGTATGGCAGACCCAATCAGTCCCAAACAATGTTGAGAAACGCCACGGGTGGTATTTGGGTGGATGGGCAGGTGGGGACAAGCAGTGACAAGGTTGGTATAAATATCTAATAGAGGGGCTGGGATTTATCTCAGCGGCATAAGCACCTGCCTCACAAGCGTGTGGTCGTGAGTTCGATCCCTGGTACCAGTAAAAATACTAAATAAATAAATAAATATCTAATAGGAGCTCTATAGAACTACCCAACTAGTGGGAACAGGTCAGGCAAGAGCACATCCAGAAAAAGAGAAAGAAAAAAAAAAGACAGCACATCCAGGCAAGGGGTGAGGATGCAGCTGGAAGTCCAGCAGGAGTAGAAGATGAGGGCACAGTGCAGAGCTGTATCTTGTCAGTCTACAGGATAGAGTGTAAACATCTCATCCGGTGACAGGGTCATTTAGAGTCATCTGAGGACACCACTCTGTCCTGACTGGGACCAAGGGGCTCCATAGTCACAAGTACACTTCATCACAAGGGGCACTGCTGCACCTGCTGGGCTGTGTTTAGAACTCAGGAATGTACGACAGGGAACTGGACAAAATGGTGTCTCCCGGGATCTCTGGAGCGCCTAACATCCCTGTAGTGTACCCATGGATTCTTCCTGCTCTCTTTCTGTCCAGAACCTCTTCTGTTTTTTGACTTCTGGGCATGCAGATCACCAGATTTTGAAGGGGTTGGGATAGGTTTGGGGGTTGCCCCCTCTGATTAGGAGGCTGCTGGTCCCACAGGACCAAAATCAGGACTATAGGCAGAATTTGATAGGGCTGGGCAGTCCAGGAATCCAGGAATGTTTTTCTTGGGCAGCTGCTGCTTGGGTAGAGCATTTCCAATGTATTATTGGACCTGGACACTGCAGGGGTGGCCACAATAGCTGGATCAGGCCTGAGAGTAGTGCCCAGATTGACCACTAGGACCTCTAAGCACAGCCTCAGTAAAGGTATCTGTGAGGTCACTCGCCTGAGGCCAAAGGTAAGGGACAGGGCACTGTGGTTGGTACTCAGCTAAACTGTTAGGGTCCTGAAAAGCCTCCTAAATACCCTGGCAGATCTTGTAATCATCAGGCAGGGGCAGGTCTCCACCAAAGTGGAGGGCTGGTCAAGCCCAGGCTCAGCCCATTAGGTATTCAACGATCTCAAAGACAGCTTAAATTTTCCTAGAAGTGCTTCAAGTAAGAGAACACGAAATCTCCGAAATGGACCAAAAAGTAATCTAGCAGGCATGGGGAGCCATCAAAAATGCCTTGGTCTTAGATGGGCACTCAGATGAAGTTCATCCTGAAGGGGCCAGACATGTACAAAGTTTGGGAGGCAGGCAGCTTTCTGTGGGCTTGCACCAATGGCAAAATTGCTAGCTGTGCTCTTCTGCTCCATGGTTGTGCACACATACACAGGCAGCACACATAATAAAACAGGTCAGGGATCAGCTCGACAGGGCGTGGGAGACCCGGTTGTTCCAAGCAAGTGCTGAGGACCAGGGAGCTGACACTGCAGCCTCAGTAGAGCGGAGAGAGCCGAAGGTACTGTCAGAGGCAGGCCATCATCCAAGGCAATCTGTCCAAAAACAAGGTGGAAAAGAGCAGGAACTAGGTCCAACCATGGCCACCAGGCTGGTAGGAAGAGGCAATAAGCAGGTAAACCACTATTCCTGAGTAGGAGCCCTGAGTAGAAAGAGGGGCCCAGGAGGCTGTTCTGAGAAGTCCAAGAAGGCACGTAAATGCCACCTGTGACTTTCAAGGTAACTGTGTATGACAGATGCTGTCAATCCCAGGAGAAGAAAAATGATCAGATCGCAATTGCATAGGGGAATTTCAGGACAATGATAGTAGCAACCTTTAAATTAGTGTTCTATTCATACTGAACATTATCATTCTCTCTCCACAGGAGGTTGGTACTATTATTGTTGCTGAGGCAGAGTAGTGAAGTGACTTGTCTTGTGACCACATACCAATTACTAAGTGACAGAGTGGGCAACAGTATCTGGCTACACAGATCAAAAGCTTAACCACAACATCATGCAGGTTATAGACTATGCTTCAGAGTCTGCTGAGTAGGCTCCTGGCCACTCCAAACATTGTAAACCACTAAATACACAGAGCATGTCATAGGTTCTTACATGTCCCAGGGCCAGTCACACCTTACAGAAACAGGGCACCTATTATCTGTTCCTTTCTGCCTCAGCACCCAGGCTGAGTGCTAAGTGCCACCTGCAAGCAATGTTACACGCAAACACACCTCCCTACATTTCCACCCCAGTCAATAGCCTGGCATTCTAATCCCCAAATGTGAAATACTGGAAACCCACATGATGTGTTTACTCCCACCAGACTAGTTACCTAAGCTCTGAACCTGTCCCCTCCCTGCATCCAGCTGTGATTACCAAAGAGGCCCGACTATTAGCAACTACAATTTCCTCCCGGAGAAGGGAGCCCTCCTCTGGGGCTTTCTCCCGCATCCCTCTCCCTGAAGTCTCTAGAGAGGGAGATGCACTCATGATCTCCATAAAACATTTTGTGCTTCACCTCTGTACACATACCCCACTCCTCCACCAGCTTGCCCACTATAGGGCCTATACATACCTTCATGCCTAGTTTCCTGTGTATTTACTAACCCCATCAGTCAGTTTCCCCAGAGAGGTATAGCTATGTTGGTCTTTCTGCCCAGTACCTCCCAGGTGGCCTGTAATACTTGAAGCTTCCAGGGCCACTGGCACCTACTTCAACCACCCAAGCATGTACCTTAGGGTACATTTCCCACTTCTGCCTAAAAGTGTACCCACTGCCCCTGCACTCCCACCCTAATGCCAGAAAACACTAGGGCCTGTGGCAGCAGTATCCACACAACAGCATGTAAGTGGAGCCCACTCAAGAATCCAGTTCAGGCCAGGGGATGTAACTTAGTGGCACAAGTGCATGCCTGGCAAGCCTAAGGTCGTGAGTTTTAACTCTGATACAAATAGGGGGCTGGGGATTTAGCTCAGCGGCATAAGCACCTGCCTTGCAAGCAGGCAGTCGTGAGTTCGATCCCTGGTACCGATAAAAAGGAAAAAGACCAAAAAAAAAAAAAAAAAAAAACCACTCTGATACAAATAAATAAATAAATCCAGTCCCCAGTCCCCAGTCCCCTACCAAATTCTAAAAAAGCAGTTTCCACAATTTAGGCCCCAGTGCCACACCAAAGGCCAGTGTCAGGCTGTCCACAAAAGCTAATTCCTATGCTGATGAGCCAGGGTGCTACTCAAGACTTCTGTCCTCCCTCCTTTTCTGTCTTCACCTCCCACTCAGACTAGGACTCTGAGGTGTTACTCTATCCACTCATTAGCATATCTGCATGCCCTCTGCAGCCTCAGGCAAAAGTCTCCCCTATACCAGTCAACCATGCTTTGGCCTAAGCATTAACCCTAAGCCTTCCTAAGCCTACACCAAACCCTCACCATTTTGAGAACCTAGTCATTCCATGTCTCCCATAGATTATCAGTCTGTTAATCTCATTCCTTATCCTCCCCACCACATCTGGCACTGGGAAATTTTGGTCCTTCTCCTGGACTGGACAGCGTTCCACTAAAAGACTAGGGCCCTTGTGGAACTTGCTTCTTTGCCTCTGCAAAGCCAAAGACAGCTCATGGAACGGTGAAGCATTCTCTGCTCCGGGGAGCCCTGGGAACCCCAGGAATAGAACTTGCCCAAAGCCTATGAGGGCAGACGACTGCACACTCCTCCTTGCCCCAGCAATCGCATGCAGGAGATACGACCTCACAAGCTCCAGGGCGTGAAAGCCCACCTACCTGCAAACACGCAGGAAAGGATCCAGGATCCGCAGTCGGGAGACAGGACCGTCCGGCTTGCCAGGAAGAGCTAGAGTCCAAGCATCACCTAGAAGTGGAGAACGAGATGGGCCTGAGAGGGTAGGCAGGGAGCCGGCGTGACGTCCCGAAGTGGCGGAAACAACCCAAAAGTCTCTGCCGCCCCCACACAACAGACCAAGAAATACAGGTCCGCAGGCCAGGTCGCTGAGAGCCTGACCGAAGGCTCAGAGCGCCCCTCCGCCAGTGGGAAGTCGGGAAAAGACGGAGAAGGCGCTTCTCCGGGCCCGTGCAACACCAGGTCCTCCCGCCGACAGCCCGCTTTCACGCGGGCCTACTGACCATCTAAAGTTGCAGACGTCGGAGCCCAGCAGCTACCTGCTCAGGAGCAGACCGCGTCACGCAGCCACTCCCCCAGCGCGCTCGGCCACCTGGGGCGTTCTCGCGCAAACTCCGGGTAAGTCCCACGCCGGCCTCCCAGTTGGGCCGCGGGTGCGCGCTCTGCCCGCCGCGCATGCGCTCTGCGCCGTGGGGGGGGGGGCTCAGCTGCGCAGGCGCTCCTGGACTCGGTCAGCACGGCGCGCGGGGTGACGGGAACGCTCGCGCGGCAGCCGGCCGCGGCGAGTTCGGCACTCCGAATTCCACTAGGGCGGTTGGTTCCCAGCCTCCCCTAGCTTTAATTGGCTTGACCTGACTGTGACCTGCAGCAGCACTGGGCTGGGCAATGCTGTCTTAACCCGCGATAGTGCCATCGAGTCAGCTGAACACTGTGGGAGCGCATGGGCGGCGCAGCACGGTGGCTGGGAGCCTAAGATAAGCCTGCGGCCGAGGGCTTTGGAAGGGTTTGAGCACAGAAGGGCCGTTAAGCCCGTGGGTCTTGTGAGCACTTTACGGACGTGGCAGGTACACAGAGTGTGTCCCACCACCCAGTGCCCGTGCTGAAAACCTAGTTAGGACCCGGTTATGCATACGTCCATCCCAGAGTGGAGAGCCAGGACAGGCTGGCTGCAAGTACCCTCCACTCTAGGCCTAATGCCTAGAGGCTGCCTGGAAGGGCCTGTGGGAGACCCCTCGTGGGCAGACCCAGAGAGGACAATGAGGGCAGGCTGTCCAAGACCTCTTCACAGAGCTGTATCCATTCTAAGCATGTCACCCAACATTGGTGACTCAGCAGCCGGGCACTTTGGAAACAAGAGAGGAGCAGGTTTTGTGCTCCCTAGGTGGACATTCAGGAGCCACTCTACACTACCCCCCCCACACACACACACACACCGCGCGCAGCCTTTTGATGCCTAGAGGAGGTGGAAGAGGTGCCAGAACCTAAAGTCAATGGATGGGCCAAGGACCTGGATGCAAGCCAGGGGTCTCTGGGTCAGGGGCAGCCGGATTTGCTGGAAAATGATGCTTCTGAAGGCGAACACACAAGTAACACACCAACTCCCTTTCTGCCCTGGTCTAGTGACTTCTTTCATGAAAGATCTCTGAAATGTTATCTGCATTTACACCCAAACTCACTTACTTTGATCCTTGAAATGCGAATCAAAGATCACATTGTACCTTGCCTGGGTCTGTGGGGCTTTCAGTAGCCTGGGCCAAAAATAATAAAAATGGCACCCAGCCAGGAAACGCCTCCTTGAAGTGTGAATGAAACTTGGATTTTTCGGTTGTATCTTTCCTAATTGACCTGATAATTTAAACTTCCTCCCTCAGGGGATAGGGGGAGTTCCTGTGAATTCAGCTTACCTCAGGCTCCTGGCAGCTCAGGCCAATTTAGGGCTAGTCAGCAGAAAGTTGGTGGCAGGTTTGTGCCAAAAAGATTAATCCAACTAGACCCCAAAACTGGGGGGTGGGGCAAATTGTTGTTTCAGGCCAAGTTCTGTGTACTATTTATTGTAGTAAAATACACAAACATGTTTACCGTCTTAGCTATTGTTACATGTGCAATTCAGTGACTAAATACATTCACATTGTCATGCAGTTATCTGACCGGAGCCGCGGGAGACAGGAGACCAAACTCGAGCAGGATCAGCTCTCAAACTTTATTGCGTACAGCGAACCGGACCTGACAAGGTCCGCCACCCTCAACGTTGGTTCCTCTTCCGCCGTTGGGGGCAGGAACAACCTCTTATAAGGGGAAGCAGTATCCAATCACAGAGAAGCGCGCCTAACAAGCTGATAGGCTAGCGTCACGGGTAACTGGGCAGATATGACAATTTGGCGGGCTTGTTCAGGCCGGGAAGAACCCGGAAGCAGGAAATGGGCGCCATCATAGGCGGCTTCCCACATCTCCCCCTTTTTTATTTATTAAAATAGGATGGTCTGTGGGTCCCTCCAAGGTGTCTATGACCTTGTTGCTGTTAGACACCTAGGAGTGGGTCTACCTTGTAGGCCGAGGCATGAGAGAATGTAGAGGTCTATACCCTGCTGTGCATCACCCTGTTTTGTGCATATCCTTGCGCCAGGACCATGCTCAAGGTGAGTGGTTCATTTTTTCGCAGGGCTAGGCTTTTGTGAACCGAACCTGGATGCATATAGACATTCATTCCTGCCTTCCCCCCAACCTTTGGGGCGGATGGCACTGCAGTACCCTTGGTCTCGCATCTCAATGCCAATAATTTGACTCCGGGAGGGACCCCTGGCCTTATAGGCCATGTATATCTGAGTGGAGCCTGTCTTAGGTTGACCGGGAGGGCTTTTCCCGTCTTACCCGTCATTGGCTTGCCCACTCAGCTCTTATAGCTGATGTTCTGCAATGTGAAGGAGATATGCGGCGGCCTGCTGGCCTGATGGGCTACCTGCTGCCATTTGCATGGCTGCCATAGCTGTGACCTTGACCTGTTGCTGGGTTTGCATAAGGCGGTCTAACAAGCATTTGAAAGGTGCCAATGTGGGCGGGTGGTGCCAAGGACCCCAAAGATATTGTGGTGGTTCTGTGGAATCTGAGCATATCACAGGGGTGATTAATAGGAACCCACAGAATAGAAAAAACTCCAAACCAGACATTTTAGTTTGTAGATGGTCTCGGGCGCTGAGCGTCGGTCCCAGAAGGGTCGAGTTGACTTGTGTCCGCGGGCTTATCCTCCTGTGCTTTATCAGGAACTGGTGGGGAGTTTACTGCTCGCGTCAATCTTTCCGGGACCCACAGCGGTTCGCAGCCTGGTTCCTGTGGGAAGACACAAACCGCACCTCGGGTCCAGCTAATCACTGGATCCGGGCCCATCCATTGTCCTGTAAGGACATCTTTCCATCTAACCAGCCCTTTGTCGGTTGGGGACGGATTGCTATGTTCCATGGCAGGGGAATGATTATGGTAAAGAGTGCCAATGATATTCTTCCTTTGGGCGTTAGGCCATGGCCTATTCCCTCCTTTTGTTTTTGTAAGACACCCTTGAGTGTCCGATGGGATCGCTCAATGATGCCTTGTCCTTGGGGGTTGTAAGGAATGCCATGTTTAAGAGTGACCTCCATTTGTTGACAAAATGTCATAAAAATTTTGCTGGTATAGGCAGGACCATTGTCTGTTTTTAGTATATTGGGCTTTCCCCAAGCAGCCCAGGCTGCAAGACAATGATTAATAGCATGGGTGGCCCTTTCTCCAGGTTCTGCCGAAGCAAACATAACCTGAGAAGCGGTGTCAACCGAAACATGTACATATTTGAGTTTTCCGAATTCTGGGATGTGTGTAACGTCCATTTGCCAAATATGATTGGGGCGCAGTCCTCTCGGGTTAACACCAATAGATTGTTGAGGTGAAGAGATCACACAGACCTGCCAATGCCTCTAAAAGCGCCATGGTAAATGGCGCATTGGGCCCATAAGCTGAAACTGCGTCCTTGATAGCTTTAAGTTGTTTAATTTCTAAGGGCTCATAATATCCTCCTCCTCCCCTGCCTCCTACTTGTACTGGGAATGCATGGAGACCGGAACACTCAAAGGGAAGCCGCGACCATACCCTCTGGTGGAAGGACCGTGAACTTGCCAAAGGGCGGAAGGGCTTAAGCTCCTCCCGTAAGGCGGAGTAGCTCGAGCAGGGTGGTGTTTGGTTCCCCTTTTTATCTTCCCGAGCCCTGAATTCCTCTTTAAGCTGTGCAGGAGGGTCCTGTTTAGCGAAGACAACCTCCTCTTCTGAACCTTCCGAATCCGAATCAGAATTAGAGCCCTGAGGGTCCTCCGGAGACCCACAATCGGCAGTGGCTCCGGGCTCCTCTGAGCATTCCGATCGAGCTCTATCAAAAGCCTGTCGGGCTGTATTAGTGAAGCGAAAGCAAAACAGATGCAAAGGGAAAAGAAAAGAAAAAAAAACCGGCGTCCACTCGTGTGGCGCTCAAAATCTGTTAGGTGCGTCCACCCAACCCAGGTGACCCAGTACTCACCTGTCCCGGGAACCGCTGTATCTCACGTAGCTGATCAGGGTGAAGAGAAGAGGCGCTCACGGCCTTCCGTTGTTATTGGGCCAGGTCCTCCGTCGTACCGCAGGCAACAGCAATCGCACCTCCCGGCCGAAGAGGCACGTCGCTGAGTCTTTTATCTTTTTCCCCGTACGGGCCACCAGATGACCGGAGCCGCGGGAGACAGGAGACCAAACTCGAGCAGGATCAGCTCTCAAACTTTATTGCGTACAGCGAACCGGACCTGACAAGGTCCGCCACCCTCAACGTTGGTTCCTCTTCCGCCGTTGGGGGCAGGAACAACCTCTTATAAGGGGAAGCAGTATCCAATCACAGAGAAGCGCGCCTAACAAGCTGATAGGCTAGCGTCACGGGTAACTGGGCAGATATGACAATTTGGCGGGCTTGTTCAGGCCGGGAAGAACCTGGAAGCAGGAAATGGGCGCCATCATAGGCGGCTTCCCACAGTTATCATTGTTCCCAGAGCTTTTCATCACCCCAGAAACTCCGCACCCATTAAACATTCTCATCCCTTCCCATCCCACAGCCCTGGCATCCACCAATCTACTTTCCATCCTTACGAATTTGACAATTCTAGATATCTAATTGAACACGTTCAATATTTGTCCTTTTGTGACTGTTATATTTCACTTAGCTTCATGTTTTCAAGGTTCATCCATGTTACAACATGTGCCGGGATATCCTTTTATATACCACATTTGTGTATATATCACATTTTGCCTTTTTATATATCTCTCCAAGGATACTTAGTTTGTTTTCACCTTTTGGTCACTGTGAATAATGCTACTGTGAACATTGTACAAATACCTGTTTGAGTCCCTGATTTCAATTCTTTTGGGGCATGCCTAAATGAGCAAGGTTGCTGAATCCCATAGTAATTCTGTTTTACTTTTAGCTGTTACACTTGCACCTTGGAATAGGATGTTGACTTGGAGTTTTCCATGTGTGAGCAATCATAATGAGGAAATTGGAATATTTTTGCCATAAAAATGTCAAATTTTGTCAAACTTTTTCTCAATTTTGTTTGGTTTTTTTTTAGGACTAGGGACTGAACCTAGGGACTGCTGAGCTACAGTATCTTTTTTTTTTTTTTTGAGACAAGATCTTACTAAGTTGCCCAAGTTGGGCTTGTATTTACAATCTTCCTGCCTCTGTCTCCCAAGTAGCTGGGACTACAGGCTTGTGCTACCATGCCCAGCCTTTATCTGTATTAACCGAGATGCTTCAAAGAGTTTTTTTCCCCATAGTTGTATTGATGGGATGCATTACTTAATTTATATATATATATATATATATATATATATATATATATATTAAATATGTATACATTAAATATATATATATATTTTTTTAAGTGATTGAACTTCATGGTGGGCTGGATCCCACACACACAGTATGCAACCTCTCTCCTGAGAGTTCACCAGCTGCCCAGCACATAATGACACTGTTATTACTGAATATGCATGAGACAGATGCCCAGGACTAGCCCAGGTAATGGTAAACTTGAGAATTCCTTGTCCAACCCACAGCCCCTCCTCAGGAAATGCCCCCCATCTGTGTGGACTGCTGGATGTGAGTGTGTAAACTGGGAGGCCTAGAGCTGGTGGTCACACAGAGGACATTGGCTTGAGGACTTTCACTGTCAGTTGTTAGGGGTTGATGTCAACTCTGTAACCCCCTAGAGACAGAAGGAAGTAAGAAATGAGAATATGTAGTCCAAGAGAGGTGACACCAACTGCCTAAAGACCCCTTTGACTGCCTGTGTTCCTGGCACTTGGGTTTACATGAGAGCCCTTCCCCAGAGCTAGCTGATAGACATGTGAGTCTAGAACCAGTGGCAGGGGCTCTGTTCAGCCAATCACTTTGCTGCCCACCCCATGAAGTTTCCCAAAAATAAGGAGCTTTATCTTCCCTCCACTTGCAGCACTGGGGATTAAATACAAAGCCTTCACACCCATGTGTATCTGCAGCCTTTTGCTTTTTTCCTGAGATAGAGTCTTGCTAAGTCACTAAGTTGCCCAGACTCAAACTTGTGAGCTTCCTGCCTCAGGCTCTCAGAGTTCTGAGACTGCAAATATGTACCACCAGGCCTGGCATGCTTCAGCTTTTAGAGGTTTGCGTTGCCTTTATAGGTTCCATTCTATTCATGATCATCACTGTCCTAGTTGTGGTTATTCCTCTACAATGAAATGCACAGGTCCTACCACAATTGCCCTCCTTTATCTGCAGTTTCACTTTCCATGATTTCAGGTACCAACAGTCAACCATAGTTTAAAAATATTAAATGAAAAACTCCAGAAATAAGCAACTCATGAGTTTTAAATCCTGTCATTCTGAATAGCATTATGAAATCTTGCAACATCCCATTCCATCCCTCCCAGGACATGAATCATTCTTTTGTTCAACATATCCACCCATTAGTCACTGAATAATGTCTTGGTTATCAGATCAACTGTGACGGTATCACAGTGCTTGTGTTTAGGTAACCTTCATTTCATTAATAATGACCTCAAAGCAAAAGAGTAGTGATGCTAGCTGTAAATTTGTATATGACAAACAGAAACTATAAAGCACTTCCTTTGATCTTTAAAGTGAGTCTGAAATTCTCTAATAAGGAAAGGAAAAAATGCATGGTAAGGTTGCTATGATCTGCAGTAAAAACAAACTTTCCAATCATGATATTGAGAAGAGTTTTGCTGTTGTACCTCAAACCTCAAAGTCATACCCACAGTGCATAAGTGCTTAGAACGTGACAGGCATTAAATTTGTGGATGGAAAATATGAATAGTAAAAGTTTTCCAATTCATGGCAAAATGTTGTGCCAGAAAGCATAGACTCTATATGGAGATTTTAGCAAGGGACTCCATAAAAGGCATAACACCAAGCAATTTATGTTACTTTGTAGTATATTATAGTATATTATTATTCTTTATAGTATATTATATTTTATACTTTATATATATAAAGTATATATACTTTATACTTTATAGTATATATACTTTATAGTATATTATAATTGTTCATGTTAGTAGTAGTTGTTGTTAATCTCATACTGTGCCTAGGTTACAGGGTTTTTTTTTTTTTTTTTTTTTTTCTTTTTTCCTTTTTATCGGTACCGGGGATCGAACTCACGACTGCCTGCTTGCAAAGCAGGCTCTTATGCCGCTGAGCTAAACCTCCAGCCCCGGTTACAGGGGTTTTTGTTTTGTTTTGTTGGTACTGGGGATCAAACTCGTGAGCTTGTGCTTACTAGGCAGGCACTTGTGCCACTGAGCTAAATCCCTGGCCGCTGTGCCTAGTTTATAAATTAAATTGTATCATAGTGAAGAAGAGACACTAAGAAACCCAATGCTAATTTTGTAGCATTATGATACAAATTCTAGCAATACTATTATTCACTGATCAGAATGATATTAGTCTAGTCTCTTAAGTTCAATTTCAGCATATGTAAAGATGGGGACGGCTACCACGAAGAGAATGAGAGATGCGATGGTAGTTATTATTGTCTTCTCCAATGTTAAATCTTGAAGACCTAAAAAGCCTTCATCATCCTGTAATGATTTGATTAGTTCTATAATATGCAATATGTATATAATGTGAGTGAAGATGAGGACAACTATTTGTAAGAAACTAGAGACAGTTAGATAGACAGTGAAGATCTCCAGTGGACTTGCTTTGAAATCTATATTTCTTTAAATTGTTTAACTGTTTTGTTCTGTTTTGATATGCTTAATCTTACCCTCTTTGAGATAAACAAGTGTGTAGGACTGATAACCATATTACTGAGTTTTTGTTCGATCATTGAGCAGAACTGTTTGCAGTGTCACTTTTTGAATGTCATTTTAAATACATTAATTTTGTAACCTGAACAGCTATTTCTAAGATGACCATATGTAACTTATCAACCAGTGGTTTCTTACCATTTATTTTTCTGTAATTTTGTCTTATTTCTACCCTTTTTTATCTCCGTGTATTTTTGTTTCCTTTTCTTTAAATAAAAAAAAATTAAAAAAAAAAACAAAAAAAATTGTATCATAAGCATTTATGCATAGGAAAAAACAACGTATATGTAGTTTAGTATTATCCAAGATTTCAGACATCCACCAGGGTCTTGAAGGATAAGGAACCCAAACTGTAGAATAGGTGCCTGAGTTACATGCACATAAACCATTGGCGTACACAATGAGGCTGTAGAACACTGCATTCCAGAGTGCTCTTATGCTCTGTTCTTCACAGACCCTATTCAGATTTCTACCCCCAGCTTTATTTTGCTCATTTTGGAACTTTCAGCAAATGGAATTCTACAGTATGGATTCTTTGGAGCCTGGCCTTTTACAATCAGCATTTGTACAATTCATCCAATTTGTGGTTGATTATATCTCTTTTGTTTTGTTATGGGATCTCCTGTGGCATGACTACATAGTTTGTACATCAATTCTTTTATCAATGGGCGTTCTGTGGCTTCTGGTTTGGAGCTATGATGAAGAAACCAGCAATGAGCATTCTTGATATGCAGATAGGTTTCATTTCTTTGTGGTAAATATCTAAGAGTAAATTTGCATAGGATAGGTGCGTATATTTGACTTTCTAACAAATGGTTAAGAGTTTTCCAGCTGGAGGTTTTATACTTCCTATTGTGATGTATAAATATCTCAGTTGGGTCACATCCTCACCAACACTCAGTATTGTCAAACTTTTAAATTTTAATGAGTCTAGCAGAAGTGGAGTAATATTATTTCATTTGCATTTTATATTTTGACTTGCATTTCCTATTAACTAATGATGTTTGTGCTTTTGTGTATTTGGTTGTCATCTTTTATTAGTTTGCAAGAATTGTTGCATATATTTGGATTTTAAAGTCTTTGTGGGATACATACATTGCAAATACTTTTTCCTACACTGTCACTTGTCTATTAATTTTCTTAATAGTGTCTTTTTTTGGTGATACTGGAGACTGAAATGACTGATAGTGTCTTAAGGCGAAACTCCACATTTGAGATTTTAGTGCCCTGAGTAACTTTGGTTTGTTTTTCTTTTTCTTTTTTTTTTTTCTGATTAACTTTGCTACCTTAACATCATGAATATTTTCTCCAATTTTAAAAGTACATAACTTTTATATATGTTTGTGGTTTTGTTTTGTTTTGTTTTGTACTGGGGATCGAACTCATAAACAAGCACTTGCCAAGTAGGCTTTTATGCCGCTGAGCTAAATCCCTGGCCAACTTTTATATAGTTTTACATACAGTTATATTTTGAATTGATGTCTGAATAGCATATGAGTTCTGGGTTGAAGTTAATTTTTGTCCATATGGACAGCTCATTGTTTTAGTACCATCTATTAAAATGATGATCTTTCACTAAAAATCAATAGCCTTTCTGTTCACTAATAATGAGCCACTTGTGAAAGAAATCAGGAGAAAAATTCCATTCATAATAGCTTCAGAATAAAAAAATGCCTAGTGATAAATCTAAGGAAGCAATAGGTCTCTTCAATGAAATTGTGGAACACTTAAGAAAGACGCTAAAGAAGATAGTAAAAGATAGAGCTGGGGATTTAACTCAATGGACAGCTCCTGCCTGGCAAGTGTTTGATTTCCAGCATATTGCCCCCTACACTAAAAAAAGGATAGAAAAACCTCCATGCTCATGAATTGGCCAAACTGGTATTGTTGAAGTGTTAGAAAAAATGATCTTCAGCTTCAATGCTATCACCTTTAAAATTCCAATGATATTCATGGAATTAGAAAAAAAACAATCCTAAAATTTGTATGGAGATAACAAAAGACTCAGAGAAACCAAAACAATCCTAAGCAAGAAGAGGAATTCTGGAGGCATCTTAATACCTGATTTCAAATTATGCTACAAATCCATAGTAACAAAAGCACCATGGTACTGGCATTAAAAAAAAAAAAAAGACATGGACCAATGGGATAGGACAGAGGACATAGAAACAAACCTTTCCAGTACAACTATCTGATTCTTCACAAAGGAGCCAAAAGCATACCGTGAACAAGACAATATGTTTAACCAATGGTGCTGGAAAAACTGGATATTCATATGTAAAAGACTAAAACTAGATCCCCCTCACCCTTTAAAAAAAATCAATTTAAATGGAGCAAAGACATGGATATAAGAACTGAAACTTTGAAACTGCTAAAAGAAAACAGAGGAAACTGCAAAAGCTTTCTGAACAGAACCCCAAAGGCACAGGAAAAATAGTAAAAATCAACAAATGAGATCACATCACATTAAAGTTTCTACACTATAAGGAAAATAACAGAATGAAGAGATAGCCACAAAATAGTGGGAAATCTATGCCAGATTCTCTTTCAACAGAGGATTAATATATAAAAAACTCACAAAACTTGGCATCAAAAAGTTAACACTTGTCAAAAAGAAGTATAAATGTCCAATAAATATATGAAAATATGTTCAACATCTTTAACCATTAGGGAAATGCAAATCAAAATTACATAGAAATTCTATCTCACCCCAGTCCAACTGGCTATCATTAAGAATACAAAAACCGCAAATGCTGGCCAAGATACTGGGGAAAAGGAATCCTTCTACATTGTTGGTAGGAATGTAAACTAGAACAGTCCCTTTGGAAATCAGTATAGAGATTTCTTTCCTGGGTATATACTCAAAGGAATTAAAGTTACCATACTATAGGGATATATGCATATCCACATTTATTGTAGCATAATTCATAATAGCCAAAATATGAAACCTGCCTCGATACTCAATAGATGAATAGACAAAAAGTAGTATATATATATATATATATATATATATATATATTAGAATATTATTCAGCGATAAAGAAGAATAAAATTATATCTTGCAGGAAAATGAGTGGAACTGAAGATCATCATTTAAAATGAAATAAGACAGATGCAGAAAGACAAGTATCATATATTCTTCCTAATATGTGGAATCTTAAAAAAAACAGAAGGAAACTATTATTAGATAAGAAGGAACTAAGGGAGAGGATGGTATAATTTATGGCAGTGGAGAGATGAATATAATCAAAATATAAACATTGAAAGCCAGAATTTGTACAATTAATAGATACTAGTAAAAATATGTTTTAAAAAGACAATCCTATTCCCTACTTACTTACCTGGGCATTTTTGTTAAAATCCAGTTATACTGACCCAAGGATGTAGTTCAGTAGTACAGACTTTGCCTGGCATGTGGGAGGACATGAGTTCAATCCCTAGCAATAACAATAAAACCCACTTACCTTCATGTGGGTCTGTTTCCAAACTCTTTCAATCAAAGGAAAGGTTGATTCTATTCTATTCAACTTTGTTGTTAGGCCAGAAGCGTACTGTACTAATTACAACTTTATAGTAAGATTCAAAATTATGCAATTATAAGTGTTCCAACACTTCCTATTTTAAAACTGTTCCAGGTATTATAGTTGCTTTGTATTTCTATATTGAATTTTATAATCAAACTTTTTTTTTGGTCTTTTTCCTTTTTATCAATACCGGGGATCAAACTCACGACTGCCTGCTTGCAAGGCAGGTGCTTATGCCGCTGAGCTAAATCCCCAACCCCTATAATCAAACTAATAATTTATCAAAAAAACACCCCAGTCTGTCTATCAGTTACAGGGTTTTAATTGCACTGTGTTAAATCTACAGACAAATGAGGGCACAGGAATATCATTACTAGTCTTCAATCCAGACTATGTCTCTTCATTTATTTAGGTCCTCAATACATTCAGGAATTTTAATAGTTTTTAGTGTACAGTTTTGAATGCATTTCATTAGATTTATCCTTACATATTTTATGATTGTTGATGTTTCTATAAATGGGACTTTAATTTTTTAAAATTCCCAAATGGATGCACCTTGAGTCCATACTTTTTTTTTTAAAGACAGTCCCCCTGTGCAGTTCAGGCTGGCCTTGAGCCCACTTTGTAGCCAAAGCTGGTCTCAAATTTGCAACGATCCTCCTGCCTCAGCCTCCCAAGGGCTGGGATTACAGGCATACGCCACCACACCTGGCTGTATCCATACTCTTAAATGAAATAAGTCAGACACATGCGTGTAAATACTGCATCATTTCTCTGGTATGAGAAACCAAAAGTGGGGCTGGGGATTTAGCTCAGCGGCATAAGCACCTGCCTTGCCAGCAGGTAGTCATGAGTACCGATAAAAAAAGAAAAATCAAAAAAAAAAAAAAAAAGAGAGAGAGAAAGCAAAAGTGAAATAAGGACCAAAATGTGTAATAGGTATTGTGAAATAGAAAAATGTTCAAACGGGGAGGGGAACAAGAGAAAAGGAAGGGGTTAAGGAAAAGTTAAAAGAGAGAGAGAGGAATGAAAACAAGACCAGGCATTGTGGCACATGTCTATAATCCCAGCACAGGGAGGCTGAGGCAGGAGGATCCTTACAAGTTTGAGGCCAGATATGGGCTACAGAGTGAGCTCAAGGCCAGGTTGAACTGCATAGTGAGATCCTGTCTCAAAAAGACAAGAAAGAAAGAAAGAAAGAAAGAAAGAAAGAAAGAAAGAAAGAAAGAAAGAAAGAAAAGAAAACAAGAAAGCTTTTGTGAATGGAAAGGAGGAGAGGGGTTGAAGAGAAGGTAGAGGAACGGGGAAAAAGAACTATTAGGCTGGGAATATAGCTCAGCAGCACAATCTCTGTCTGGCAGCACAAGGTCCTGAGTCTGATTTTTTTGAGGTGGGGTGGGGTACTGGGAATTGAACTCATGACCTGGAGCTTGCTAGTGAGGTACTTAGGCTGCTGAACTATGTCCCCAGACCCTGAGTTTCATTTCTGATACCCACAAAGAAAAAACGTCATGTACAGGCACAAATTCTGTGTGATGAATGTGATCATTATGCATATGTATGATGTAACTGGAAAAGAAATAAAATAAAATTTCCAAATAAGCATAGCTCATATTTTAAAAATGAAAATGCCCTTTTATGTTGAGCTCTTGCTAAACTCACTTAACAGTCCTAGGGCTGAGGCTACAGCTTAGTGAGAGCGCATGAGGCCCAGCACCAAAAAAGATAGTTAAAATAAAAGAATCCATGGATATAAACTCATTGGATTTTCCATGCACATGATCATGTCATCTACAGTTGGAGACAATTGTACTCTTTAGTTTATATGTGTGCATCTGTACAGTGTTGGTTCTAGGACCCTCTGAATATCAAAATCCAAAGATGCTCAAATCCCTTATATAAAATGGCATAGTATTTTCATATATGGTACCCACGTCATCCAGTATACTTTTTTAAAATTTTTTTTTCTTTTGGTCTTTTTCCTTTTTATCGGTACCAGGGATCAAACTCACGACTGCCTGCTTACAAAGCAGGTGCTTATGCCGCTGAGCTAAATCCCCAGCCCCTTTGTTTTTGTTTTGAAAAGAGGTCTTGCTGTGTTACCGAGGGTGGTCTCAAACTCCTAGGCTCCGTCTTCCCACTTTAGAGGAAGTTAAATTATCATTATTTGCAGATGACATGATAATCTACATAGAAGACCCCCAAAACTCCACCAAAAACTTGTAGACTTGATAATCAAAGTCAGTGTAGCTGGAACTCAAAATTCAACTCTCAAAAATTAGTAACAGTCTTGTACACGACAAACTCAGAAATCAGGGAAATCACACCCTTTACAATAGCATCCAAAAAAGAAAAATAACCAGGAATTAATCTAATGAAGGAAGTAAAAGATCTATATATTGAAAATTACAGTGCCCTAAAAAAGGAGATCAAAGAGGATATCAGAAAATGTAAAACTATTCCTTGCTCATGGATAGGAAGACCCAATATAGTGAAAATGGCCCTACTCCAAAACAGATTTAATGTAACCCCAATCAGAAATACCATTGCCATACCTCATAGAACTAGATAAAACATTCCTAAAATTCATTTGGAGCCAGAAGAGACCTAGAATAGCAAAAGAAATTCTAGGCAACAAAGGTAAATTAGGGGCCATCAAAATCCCTGACCTAAAATTATATTATAAAACTGCTGTGATAAAATCAACATGGTATTGGCAAAAAAAATTAGACCTGACGTCAGTGGAACAGAATAGAAGATGCAGACGCAATTCCAAATACAGTCAACCACCTAATCTTTGACAGAGAGGCCAAACAGGTTCACTGGAAGAAAGAATCTCTTTAATAAATGGTGCTGGAAAAACTGACTTTCCACATGCTGAAGACTAAAACTAGATCCATGTCTATCACCATGTGCTGAAGTAAAAATGATCAAAGATCTAAATATCAAAACCGAAACACTGAAGTTACCAAAAGAAAAAATAGGCAGAAATCTTGAAGACATAAGTGTAGGCAGAGACTTCATGGATAAAACCCATACCGCACAGGAATTACTACAAAGAATCAACAAATGGGATCTCATCTTATTTAAAAAAAACTTTTGCACAACAAAAGAAATTGCCAACAGAGTTAAAAGACAGCTCACAGAATGGGAAAAAATTATAGCCAGTTGTCCCTCAAACAAAGGACTTATATCTAGAACATATAAAGAATTGCAAAACATCAGACTCCCTAAATTCAAAGACCCAATCCAAAAATGGGCATCTGAGACAAATACACCCTTCTCAGATAAAGAAATACAAATGGTAAATAAATACATGAAAAAATGTTCAACATGATTGGTCATTCAAGAGATGCAAATTAAAACAACACGAGATTCCATCTCACTCCAGAAAGAATAATTATCATCAAGAAATCAACCAATAACAAATGCTGGTTGGACTGTGAGGGAAAAGGAACCCTTTTCCACTGTTGGTGGTAGTGTAGACTGCTGCAATCATTGTGGAAATCAGTATGGAGACGCCTCAAAAAGCTAGAGGACCCAATGCAGCTATTCCCCTTCTGGGTATCTTCCCAGAAGAATTAAAAACATCATACCACAGCAATACAGGTGCACCCATGTTTACAGCAGCATAACTTGTAATAGCTAAATCTTGGAAACAATCTAAATGCCCATCACCTGAGGAATGGATGATAAAGATGTGGGGTTTTTTAAATATATATAATGGAGTTCTACCCATCCATGAAAAAAGATAAACTGGAGACTTTTACAGATAAATGGATGCAACTTGAGAGCATACTTATAAATGAAACAAATCAGACCCACATGTGTAAACATCATATTGTCTCACCAGGGTGAGAAGCTGAACAAGTCACGAGTGTGAGAAGTTGAATAAGTAAATAAGGTCCAAAATGTATAGTAGATATTGTGAATTAGGAAGAAACTGTTCAAAACAAAAGAGAAACTGTGATGAGGGAAAGGAAAAAGGAACAAAAAAAATATGTATACACACACACACAAGATAGTTAAGATAGTTACACTGGTAGTTTCTATTAGTTCATTATTGAAACAAAAGGTTTGTAATAATGCTGTTTGGACACTATTTTGTGCCTATTTGTTATACTCTGAATAACCACTATGAAGATAATAATATCCAATGTATTAATTATTGTGACTGTCCTACTAGCCCACTTTGAAACTGTTTTATTATTTTTAATTTTTTACTTTCTGTCTTTAAAATAAAAAAAAAGTCCTTCTGGTTTAGCCTCCTGAGAAGGTAGAACTACAGACACATGTACCACCATGCCTGGCTCTCATCCATTTGAAATTGTCTCCAGAGTACTTACAGTACTTAATACAATGTAAGTGCTAGATAGTTGTTATACTGTATGGTTCAGGAAATAATGACAAGAAAAGTAAGTCTACACATGTTTGGTGCTGATGATTTTTCCTGAAATGTTTTCCACTACAGTTGGTTGAATGTGTGGGTACAGAACCTGCAGATACAGGGGAATAGCTGATTAACACAGGCCATTTGCGTATCTATTGATCAATCTATAATGTGTGTATCGTGTGCAAATCATGGCAGTGGCCAGGACTTCAGGTGATTAAGTTTGATGACTGTGATAGGAATGGGCATCCTTGGCTTAATCCTAGTCTTAGGAGGAAAGCCATCCTTGGCTCTAGATGCCTTTTTATCAGGTTGATGAAGGTTCTTTTTTAGTTCTAGTGTGCTGAGTTTAGTTCTAGTTTAGTGCTAATTTGCTGTTCTAGTTCAAGTTCTATGTGTGTGTGTGTGTGTCTGTGTGTGTTATATTTGGTAAAATGTTTTTCTCTATTGATATGACCACAATTTTTCTATTCTGTTAATGTGATAAATTATAACAAGTGAATGTGTAAGATTATTGCCAGGAGTGGCAGTTTGCACCACTAATCTCAGCTACTAGAAAGGTTGAGGCAGGAGGACTGAGGGTTTGAGGCCATCCTGGGCAATTTGTCATGAACCTGTCTCAAAATATTTTTTTAAAGAGTTTGGGGTGTAATGCAGAGGTAAAATTCTTGCCTAGCATGAGCAAGGCCCTGGATTAAATCCCCCGTTTAAAAAAAAATAGAGTGTGAAATCATCTTGCATTCCTGGTATAAATCCCAGTTGGCCATAATGAATTTACATATTTTTGTATGTATTATTGAATATGACCATATTTTAAGTATCTTTGTATCTATGTTTTTGAGGGATATTGGTTTATAATTTTCTTTATCGTGTTCTTTTGTTCTCATAATGTTGGCTTCATAAATTGGGAAAGGTTTATCTTCTATTCACTGAAATATTTAGTGTGAGCTCGGTACTAATCTTAGTCTTTGTTATGGTTTGTGTCTAGATGTCCCCCAAAGCCTCACAGGGTCATAGGTTAGGCTTTTTCAGAGATGGCTAAATCTATAGTGTGTGATACTGGGATTACGGGTGTGTGATTACTAAATCAGTCCATTGATTGACTTGGCACCACCTAATCCTGGTTGCTTAGAAAGAACATAAAAGGGGCAGAAAAGAAGCTGCCAAGGCCCCTTGCTTTCTTGCTTATTTGCTATCTTCTGCCCACCATGGACTGTTTCTCCTCCGCTATGCCCCTCTGCCATGCCACCCTGCCTTAGAGCCAGTCTATTATGAGCTAAAACCTCTACAAACTGTGAGCTTAAATAAACCTTTCTTCCCTTACTTTGAGCATTGGGTATTTTATCTCAGCGAGAGCAAAGTAATTAGGATAATCTTTAGTAAAATTGCTGAGTTGGGTGGCAGATTTCTGTAATCCCAGCTCCTAGGGAGGCTGAGGCAAGAGTATCACAAGTATTTAAAATCAGGCTGGGTAATTTAGTGAAACCCTATTCAAAACAAAGAATAAAAAAGGGTTGGGGATAGAGCACAGTGGTACTGCACTTACCCACTATATGCAAGACTATAGGAGTCTTGGCCAGGAATGAATGATTAAACTGCAGGACAAAAGCATAGGCTCTGTGTGGAGTGACTGCTTAAATTACGGGGCAAAAGCACTGGGTGAGAATCAAACGGTTAAACAACAAGAAGTTTAGATTAGTAAAGTATGTTGTGTCTGCCCATTGTCCTTCCCCTTTCCCCAAGAAAAACTGCTGAGTCTTGAGACAGCTCCTTGCCAAAGATGCTTTTCTCCTGCTTTTTTCTCTTACACCGAGATTCTAAATAAAAGCCAGAGAGTTCTTGGCTTGGTGGTTTTTTCTTCTCCCAGAGTCTCCCTAATGGCTGGGCAAAACGTCTGCGGCCACACCACCCTGAGCTCGCCTAATCTCAGAAGCTAATGGCTGGCACTCTCCTTGAGAAATACCCGCTCTGGGCCTCTCAGTGGAGGAAACTAAGTCTCTTGTACACCTCCGATGGTGGCTCATGCGACACAAGGCCTTCAGTTTGATTCCTGGTACAGCAAATAAAAAAGTGAAAAAATGTTTGATAAAGTTAATGAGACCACCTAGGCCTGGAATTTTTTTAAGGAATAGTTTTAGTGAAGACTTTAATTCTTTTATAGATACAGGAATAATCATATTTTCTGCTTGCTTCATGTAAATTAAAGAATCTGCCCATTTCATCTCAGGGATCAAATCTGTTGAATTAAATTTGTTTATATGTTGTTTATTTCCTTTTCATGTGTGCATGTGATGCTGAGCTAGAACCCACACCACTGTGGCTGTACCACTGAGGTATAGCCCTTTGATTATCCTTTAATTAATTAATCAGTCGTGTTTCGAGATAAGATTTCATCATGTTGTCCTGATTGACCTTAAATCTTGCTGTATAGTTTAGGGTGGCCTCAACCACATGATCTTCCTGCCTCAGCCTCCCAAATTCTGGGCATTGGGAACAACCATGACTGACTTTTTTTTGAGGGGGGCAGAATCTTGCTATGTAATCCAAGCTGGCTTTTAATTTACAGTGTAGTCCAGGGTGCCATCTAACTTGCAATTCCCTTGCCTCCGACACTTGAGCACTGGGATTATAGTTGTGTGCCATCATTCTGTAGGTGTGTGTGTAGTACTGGGTATCATACCCTCGGCCTTCACACTGACCTACACTCCAAAACTTTTGTAATTTTTCATTTGAGACAAGTTTTCCCTAAATTGCTAAACTGCACAGGCTGGGCTCAAATTTGTGATCTTCCTGCCTCAGCCTACCAAAGTGCTGGGATTAGAGGTATGGGCCATCATCATGCCTGGCTTATTATTCTTTTGGTGCTGTAGCAGTATTTCTTTTTTTGTGACATTAACAATTGTATTTTTGGGGTTGGGGATTTCACTCAGCAGCATAAGTGCCCGCCTTGCAAGCAGGCAGTCGTGAGTTCGATCCCTGGTACCGGTAAAAACAAAAAAGCCAAAAAAAAAAAAAAAATTGTATTTTTTTGGAAAACCAATCTTTCATTTATTGCTTTTCTTCATTATTTACTTTCTCCTTGTTCATAGCTCCTTTTATATTTATTTCTTATCCTATTTTTACTGGAGTTTTTTTTCTTTTTTTTTTGAGGGGGTACCAAAGATCAAACTCATGATCTTTCACTTGCCAGGCAGGTGCTTATGACACTGGGCTATATATACCCAGCTATGTATACTGTTCTTAATTTGTACTTTATTTTTATTTTTTATTTTTTGTTTCTTAGGAAAGTTGCTGGGGTCATGCAGCTGAAGTATTTGCAAAAGAAGCATTTCTTTTTGACAGAGTGTTTGCTGGTTTTGTCTACTTGTGTTGCTTAGGCTGAGCTCAGACTCCTGCCCTCAAGCGATTGCCCTCCCTTGGCTGCCCAGAGACTGAGCTACAGGTGTATCCATCACACCTGAATTTTTTTTTTTTTATCGGTACCGGGGATCGAACTCATGACTGTCTGCTTGCAAGACAGGCCCTTATGCCGTTGAGCTAAATCCCTAGCCCCCCACACCTGACTTTTAACAGAGGTACAGAAAGCTATCAATGTCCCTCTAACTGTTGCTTTAGCCACATCTTGGAAACAATGAAGGGTTGTCTTCTTATTGTCATTCAGTTCAAAATACTTTTCAATTTCTCTTATGGGTTCTTTTTTTTTTTTTTTAATTTTATCCTGAAAGTATACAACAGAACAAGACAGAATAAAGCCAACTAAGATCATACAGTGAAATTGGTACAGAACTTCACAGCAGGTTACCAGGATAACAGTAATAGATATCACAGTATATTTTGTTATCTTTATAATAGTTGTTTTTTCAATCACGTATATCAAAATGAGATGAAATATAGAACACTATAGAACTTATTGAAACAGAATATTGAATAGAGCAGTACTATTAATCAGAAAAGAGCAAAACAGTAATAAAAATATTTGCCTTCAAAGAGATGGTAGAAGAAAGTCCCCCTTATTTGCTATGTCAACCTCCCAGACACTCAGATTTCTGGTTCCCATTTGCTAATGGGCGGCGGGGGGCGGGGTGAGGGGAAACAAGGGGGATAGGGGAATGGGATATTTGTTTCTAGGCCATGCATCAGCATCAGTAGGTTCACTATTGCTTAGCAAGGAGGCAGGCTGGTTGTTTGGTTTCACAGCATCCTAAGTTCGAACATGGCGTGGATCTCAGGAGCTGCTGCTGGTTCTCCCCCTGGAAGGGGCGCAGTTTGCCAGACCACCACCGCTTACCAGGGAGGGGAGGTGCTTGCTTGGCTTCTCAGTGTCCTAAGTTCCAACATTGCGTGGATCTCGGAGCTGCTGCTGGTTCTCCCCTCTATGGGTTCTTCTTTTATCCCTGAGTTATTTAGATGCATGTTATCTAATCTCTCAGTGATATTTTCAAGGTATCTTTTTGTTATGATTTTTACTGTTGTTGTTATGCCCCTGGGTATGGTCTTTTGGTGAAGGAATATGAATATATACCCAGAAGGACTATGAATAGAGCCAGGTGTGGTGGCACACATCTATAATCCCAGAGCTTGGGAGGCTGAGTCAGGAGAAAACTGTGATGAGTTATGGGCCAGCCTGGGCTACCTAGCCATAACTTATCTCTTAAAAAAAAAAAAAAAAAAAAAAAAAAGAATATGAATAATAAAACATGTGAAGAATAATGGTGGTATTTTATAATTACTTTTGGAAAAACTGCTTGGCATTCTTATAATGTTAAACATGTACCAATTCTACTCCCTATTCAGTTAATGAATATCCACAAGGGAAAGGCAAATATCAAAAAGGTGAGTTGAGGATATGGCTCAACTCATGTTACATACACAAGGCCCTGAGTTTGATCCCCAGAACCACCAGAAAAACAAAAAGAAAAGAAAGAAAGAAAATGAAAAGCTATGCCCACATAAGAAAATTTACTTTGACATTCATTGAAGCTTCATGGGTGACAGATCCAAACAACCCCAGTCAAATGTCCAGCGTAGGTGAACAACTAAACAAAACTGGCATATTCATTCCATGGAATGCTACTCATCCCCCTAACAAAGAAAACAACCATTCATACACAAAAATTGAATAAAAGAAGAAGCATGAGAGTATATACAGCATGCATGCATTTATAGAAGACAGCTCACAGGGGCAAACTCATCACTAGTGACAGGAAGCTGCTCAGTCCTTACCTGGAACAAGGAAGTAGAGAAAAAGCCTGTAATGGGGCCTAAGAAAATCTGAGAAGAAAGATACAGAAAATTTTCTACATCTTGATTGTTGAGATAACTTCCTCAGTTAGGTGCATCCGTATTTATAATTGCTATATTTTCCTGATTGACTGAACCTTTGAGTATGAAATGTCTTTCCATATATTTGATTAAACTGCTTCTTTTGAAGTTTACATTGTTTGATTATAGTTGAACCACATCTGCTTTCTAGTGCTTTGTTTTGGATTATATAGATTTCCCCATTTATTGACTTTCGATCTGGATGAGTCTTTGTATGCAAATATACCTGCTATAGATAACATAAAGCTCAATTCTGCTTTTTAAAATCAAACATGAACTGGGTATGGTTGTCCATGCCTGTAATCCCAGCATTTGGGAGGTTGGGGCAGGAGGATCGCTGTAAATATTTTTTCATCTTCTTTTTTTTAATTGGTACTGGGGATCAAACTCACGACCATGTGCTTGCAAGGCAGGCACTTATGCCACTGAGCTAAATCCCTAGCCCCCTTTTCTTCTTTTTTATGATACTAGAGATTGCAACCAGGGCCTTGCATGTGTTAGCAAATCCTCTGACCTCTGAGTTATGCTGACAGCTGTTGGCTAATCTTCAGTACCTTCAAATATTTTTCTTTCCTATTTAATCTAGAGTTGACTATAGCTACCTGTGAAAATAGTAGCCACTTATGACCCACTCAGTCATTCCCCAGGCTGGCACCTCAGTACATTTGTTTTACAAGCACTAGTTCAGTTGTGCTTGCCTTTGTGGTCAGAATACATGGGGTGCCTGACAAAATGTCTGTAGAAGGTCTGTTCTCTCCTATTTATCTCATATGCATAGTAAGTGGCCCTGACACTAGAACCAGGAAGTAAGATGAAGGAAGCAGAGTCGAACATAAGCTATGGCCATGTTTCCACAGACACAAACCATGTTCAAAGCATGTGTTTTTGAATCTTGCACAGGAGGGCACCATAAACATTTTGCTTATAAATTTTTTTTCGGTACCAGAAATCAAACTCATGACCTTGCACTTGCCAGGCAGGTGCTGCACTACTAAGCTGTATCCCCGGTTCACCATAGACATTTTGAAATAGAAAGCATAATATGAAGACTTCATGCCATACTCGACAGCCACATGGTGAGCACCTACATATGTACCAGGAGCCATGCTGGGGAGAAGAATCTGGAGAAGTCCCTTGTGGGCAAGATGGAATGATACCCTTTAGGGTAAGAGAGAATTGGCATTCCATGGGAGCCCTGCAGTTCTCACCTGGCCAGGCATCATGAAAGAATGGAGGGAAGACCCTATGTCTAATCTTAACCAGTGATGGAAGTTAGCCAGGGCAGGAGCCTGAAGGCACAGCTTTCGGCAGAGGGAACAGCTCAGACAATAGCATAAAGACCAGACAAGGATCGGTGTGTGCTTCAGGAGAGAGTCCAAGTCAGAGGAAAGCTCCCTCTCACAGAGAGTCTCCATGGTCCTCAAATCAGACGCTGGACGGGTGAGGTGGGTACAGTGAAAGCTTGTCTGAGCTGGTGAAGGCAGACTCATTCCCACCACGTCTGGGCCTCCTAGTGCAATTTCCCGCCCTGACATGTCTGGGCACTGGAGAGCTGACAGGTACAACACCTTTTGAGAGAATTAAGGCAGAAGATGGGAGACACTGCTTTGCAAAGAATGGGCTGATGTGAACAACATACTCCATTGATACACAGTTTCCCCTCCCAAAGACTTTGAAAATCAAATACTCCCCAAGCTGTGGAAACTCAACCACTGGCTGATTGTTAGAACTTTATTATTATAATCACCCGGCCCAATTCCAGCCGCCACAGGCGGAACAATGAGCCATTGAAGCCTCGTGGAGGTCTTGCCTCCCACCCACCTTCTCCCACAGGCAGGGACCTGGTGCTGACACCTGTGTGTGTTGGGGGCAGGGGCCCTTGTCCTAGCTATACGAGTGTATCCCCATGGGGGTTGCTGGAGTATCTGGGTGATGGTCTTCTCATTCATTAAGGGAGGGGGTGGGGGTGGCTGAAGAAAACACATCCGGACATCACTTTGCTCCCCTGACATTCTGTCCCATATCTTGACCCTTGTAGGTCAACAGCTAATTATATGTGCTTTAGGGAAATCTATGGATGTGAAAATTCTATAAAGATGCTAGAGACACACAAGGGAACCTGTGAGGTGTTCCTGTGCCATGCTGGGGTGCTTTCACATGTGTGCCCATGCCTGGCGTGGCACCAGCCCTGCTGGGTCAGTGTAGCCAGTGGTTGGGGTAAGGAGTTGTACTCAGCTAGCTCCCAAACCCAGCTGCTATGTAACAAGGTCATACTGTGCCTTGTTTATGGTTCCACTTTATTCCCAAGCATTTGGTGTTATTTGATCATTGGTCACACATCCAAAAGATCTGATTTTATTAGGAGAAAAAGTTTCATTTTATGAAACTATAAGGTTTGATCACTGTCCCATGAAACCCTAGAGGCCAGGACCTTACTAGATTTGAGCTGGCTCTGTCTCGCCTATCACTTCTGCTGTCACTGCTGGCTTTGAATTTTCTCCTGGGTAAGAGGTCACAGCAGGCCCAGCTAAAGGCCTAGTGCTTTAAGAAATGGCTCAGGTTCATCAAGGCTGGATTTTCATCCCAGTGGGTGCCCAGAATCTTGTCATATCCCTAATGAGAGATTGATCCCAACCCAGAAGGTACTTGGGAGGGAGTCCTCTTGCTGCCTGCTGGGAAGGGCTTTTGTTCCTCTTGGATGGCTCTAGGAAGGCTGCTAGGACCCCAGCTTGGGTTTCGGGATTAGGGTAACCTGAGTATCATAAACCGCTTCAAGGCTAGGATTAGGCAGGCTCAGGTCTAAGATGCTTTGCTGGGCCCCAGGGGGATATGGAGGGCTCCTCACTGCCCTCACAGCCACAGGTGTTTGGCTGGGGACCAGGGTGTACAGAACTCCTGGAACCTTTGAGTGGCAGAAGCAGAAACTCAAGAGTTCTTAGAGAGTTAGGCTAGACAGCAGAGGCAAGGACCTAAAAGGTTGGGCCTATTCAGGGTGGATCTTCAGGAAAGCACTAGGGCCTACAGCTGCCAGGCTGAGGTCCTCAAGTCTGGAAGCCCTGGTCCCAGTGGACCACCATCAGTGTCACAGAGATAAGAAGCCACATCTGTGAAATGGTCCCAAAGTTCTATCTTTCTTCCTTTCTAGAGCCATTCTCAACCCAGACAGCAATGAGCTCAAGTAGTCAGTGGACGACACGTGGTGGGTATGGGTGCCATGACAGGACAATGTTCGTGGACAGATGCTAAGTTCTAGTACATACAGGAAAGTGCACTTTTAGCTGTTCTTGTTCCGTGAGGACCTGTGGTGTCAGTCCTAGGTGGTGTTGGCCCTGTGGAAGCCTATATTTGCTGTATGCCCTCACCTATCATGGTGGATTCAGGAATCTGGATGATGATCTAGCCACGAGTGTAGGGCTTGGAGATGGGTCTACACCCTGAAACTTTGAGCTACTGAAAGTAGGGCTCAAGGAATGCCTAGCTGTGAGGTATCAGGCCTCCAGCCCTCTGCCCTCCTAGAATGTTATCATTGGGAAGTCTCTTCCAGCTCTGATTAAGTCTCTTGGCAGATCTCTGTAGAAGAAACTTCTATCCAGTTATTATCCATACTGAACATTCTTGTCGATAGTTGACCAAGCCTTGTCAAGCTGCTCTGGGAAGTTCCTTCCTTGGTCCATGAGGGGGGCAACAGGCATTGGCCCAAAGGAGCTAGAGTGCCAGCCTGGGCTATGGGCTAGTGTCTACAGAACAATGTGAGAGTTCCCACTTGACGTAGAAGCCCAGCAGAGAAGCTTGTACCCATAGCCCTTCCTGGCTACTTTCAGCCTGTGAGGCACAGCCAAGGTGTGAATGTGAATTTCTATTTACTTATGCCCCTGCCTGACACAGGAAGGGTGTAAGACAGCTCTCAGGGCCATGCAGCATTCAGCCAGAGTCCAGAACTAAGAAGGTGGCAGAGGAAGGAAGAAACATGACCAGGACATAAAATGTCACCATTGCAGGCCTATCTGGTTCTGGACTTCTGCTGATACCAGCATCAGGAAGAACCATTTGAGAAGTCAGAGAGGTAGGAAAGACAGCTTAACTGCAGCAGAGGCCCTTTCTCAGCCTCAGCTCTGCAGACAGGGAGTCTCCTTTGCTGGGGGCTTGCCAGGGAGGTGCAAGGCTGCTGCCTGGAGGTCCATGAAAGGCCAGGGGGCAGGGTTTAGAAACCTGTCAGGGTTGGGGATATAGTTCAGCAGCACAGCACCTATCTGGAAAATGCAAGCTTAGGAATTCATTTCCTGGTATGAAAGAAAGAAAGAAAGAAAGAAAGAGAGAGAGAGAGAGAGAGAGAGAGAGAGAGAGAGAGAGAGAGAGAGAGAGAGAAAGAGAAAGAGAAAGAGAGAAAAAGAAAGAAAGAAGAAAAGGAAAGGAAAAGAAAAGAAGGGAAAAAGGGAAAGAGACAGAGAGAGAAACAAACAAACAAACCTCTGTCAGCAGTCAACCACATTTCCATGAAAGTAGATGAAATTGGGGGCCAGGGCCTTAAATGGACAGACAGTGGAGGGTCCCTGGCAGCATGGGGCTAAGGTTTAGCACAGCCCAGGCTTATAGGTGACTCTGCTTGGTGCTCCCCTTATTTGAACAGTTCCTGGTGGGGGGATACCTGGTCTGGAGAAGGGGTTTGCATTTCTGCCCCAGGCTGGGTTGGGCTGAGCCTTACACCTGACAGCAGGTTCACAGCCTATAAGTTTGAAAGTGCATTTTCCTCTGAGGCCAGGGATCAGGATGCATCCCCCAGGGGCCAGGCCTGGTTCAGGTCCCATCTCCATGGAGAATCAATTCACAAATGCTTCTGAAGGGAGCTGAGCCTTTGAAGCAATGTGTTTTGGCTCTAGTCGGTCCTGGTGCTTGGGTCTAGATAGCTGCTGGGGCTACCTGAGCCAGTCCTCAGTGTCCATCTGCTGGCCTCAGATACCAGCCACTGCTATTTCCTGCTTACTGGGTGGAAGACTAACCCCTCCTCATGTCTGATGGTGACCAGCCCTCAATGTACCCATCATGTTCTCTAAGCAGAACTAAGAGTAGGGTGACCAAGAAGGACAGGCCATTCAGGGGCCCTGAGTAGGGGGTAGTAGCTCTTACAAGGAAACAGGTGAGCCCAGGGAGGCATAAAGAGCCCACTTGCCAGCCTAGGACAGACACAAACCCACCTGTTACATGGACAGAGTCCTGACAGAGGGGTTGGGCACTTAAGAGTCTGAATGGGTCAGGAGGGTTTGGTGAAGTGGCTTATAGTTCCAAGTCTCTTGTGATGCCAAGTCTCTTGGACAAGACCCCTTCTTGCCATCTCAGACTCACTTGCATTGGCCTCTGGTAGCAGACCAATGCCCCTTCCACAGCCAGGAAAGAATGATCAGGACCATGTCCTCTGCTGCCCACTGAGTGAAGCTGGAAGCCAACAGAGTTGCAGGATGCTCAGAATGGTGGGGGCTACAGTCTGAGCCTCTTAGCTGTCACTGTAAATTCACTACTTCCTGTGTCCCTCTCCAGAGTCCTGCTGGGTCTGCCCTCTACTGCTGCATTCCAAGCCAGCACTCACAACTGCTTGTCATCCTCCTCTGTATGCCTACCTCCAGGGGTCATAGGACATCATTAAGTGGGTCTGGAGGGTCTGGAGTGTGGTGGTGGTAGGGTGATGAGTGACCTGCCCCACTTCGTAGATGAGGGTAAGGCAGAGAAGGGGCAGCTTGGCTTAGAGCACAACCCTCCACCCTTTGCCAGCTCCTCTCCCTCCCATGTCCTTACACAATCCAGAGCCAGGAGAAGTGTGCAAGACACTGCCGGGGGTAATTGTAGGTTACATGGAACAATCTGAGGAATTAAAATCGTATTTTCATTGCGCCATAAAAACATGCAAAGGCAGCAAGGAGGCGGCCCTGGGAGTAGGGGAGCCTCTGGCACTCTGGCCCCTCCTTAGTTGCCCTGGGAGGAGGGGACGGACAGTGGCAGGCTCAGAGAGGTGTTGGCCAGGCAGTGAGCCTGGAGCCAGGGCAGTAGGGACCCCCAGGACAGGACACTGCCTGCACAGCACATGCATCCTGCTCCTGACTCTGGCCCTGCCATGATCTCAGGGCATGGAAGCCAGGGTGAGCAGCCCAGGGATCCCGCTGGCCTATGCATACCGGCCTGTTGGGGTCCTCTTATACCTTGCCTGCTTCTACAGCTGCCTAAGAGCTTTGGGCTCATGTCCCACCATAGTTATCAGGTGCCTTCTGGGTCTTCTACCTATTCTTATACAATACCCTATAGCCAAACCAGTATGTGCTGCTCCTGCATCCAGCCCCAAACGTAGTCCAGGTGATGGCAGTCCCCAGCTCTTTGTGATGGAACTCCTCCTGCAACACCTGGGACCTGAGGCTGTCTGGGGTGTGGACTGTGGATATTTGGGCCTCTCCTGATGTGGCACTGGACAAATGGCACAGAAAGAGCAGCAATTACAGGGGCAGGTGTACTGATACAAGACCTGTTGTAGGGGGAAGGGGCATGCAAGCAAACCATATGGATGGGCTGTGGGGACACAGATATGTGGGTGGCACTCTGGCTGCTGGTGGTAGGATGGACGCTCAGCCCAGAGGGCCACCTGGTATGCAGAGGCCCCACACAGGCTGTGTCATTTCTATCACCACGAAGAGCACCAAGGCCATTTCCAGTTCCTTGTTTGGCAGAGAATGCTCCCAGGACTGAGGAATCTATGGGATCCCTACAGGGCTGGACCCCAGAGGGCCCCTGCTGGCTCCAGGCAGCAGGTGTTAGGTGACCTCTTTGCCTCCAAGGCAGACAAAAACGGTCAGGCTGGAGGCAGGCTCTCCCCACAGGATCTTTGGCTGGCTGGGGTGTGCCACCAGCCGTGCGTTAAATGGGACACGGCTGATCTGGCTCTGCACTTGTCAGGAGGGCTGGGCCCGGCCCAGCACTTGGCATCTTAATTGGGCGTCTGAGAGCTCCTGCACACGCTTCACACCTCAAGCCAGGCTCCCATAGGCCCATTAGGGTGCAAACACATTCTTTTGTTCGCTGACAAGCAGGGTCCCATCCAGGGCGCCCGGGCCGGCAGACTAAGTGATGTTTTCTTAAGGAAGACACGGGATTAGCTGCGGCAAAAGCCTCAGCACAATGCCGAGCCCTACCTGCGGCTGTCAGTGCTGTCTCTGTACAGTGACTGACAGGCGCTCCCTTAGCCCATCAAGCTTCAATATGCAGGATTAGCTACAGTGCAGCCAAGGAGCTGACTTGGGGGGACCACAATGGAAAGGTAGTGAGGTGACTGACGTTTGGGGACAGAAAACTTTAGATGCTCCTGCCAGCTCCTATCCTCCACTACTCCTCCCCTGCCAGAGGCTCCTGGGAGCTGGGCCACCCTTCTTCAAGGTGCAGAGATCTCAGCAGTGATCTGTACATAAGGTCCTGGGCCCAAGAAGGGTCTTCTGGCCTGAGGCCAGACAGCTGTGTGGGAAAGGGTGGGGACAGGTCAGTTCATCTTGCTTGGGATAAAAAGGGACAGGGTCTGCCTCTCCCACCCACCAACAGGGCTTAGAAACTACTCCCATTCTACAAGAAGGCTTGCAGGCTGGCCAGGTCCTGCCCTGCTTGCACAATCCTAGGGTTGCACTGGAAACACCATGGGCAGAACACACATTAGGAAAACACCCTCTTTATTTGCACTCCAGAAATGCCAGGGAGTTCAGACATGGACTGCCCACAGGGTGGGTTTCTGCCCAGGCCATCATCAACTGGCACTGGGGACCTGGGGGGCCAGAAGAAGGGCGAAGGTGCAGGCATGGGACTGACTGCCCCTAGAGCCATCCCTGCAGGGCACACGGGTCATCTGCACAGTCACGCTGCTGCTCCATTCGACATCTCCCAGCTCTCTAGGAAGAGGCCAAGGTTCACCAGATCTGGCCTTCCAGTCCTGCCAATGAAGCACAAGGTCAGCACAGGTTATCCCTCACATTGTGGGGCCACGTCTCCCACTGTCACACAAAGGACCCTCGAGGGATGGATTGGAGCCAAACCCCTGCGGACAGTGATTCTACTATGCCCTCCAGATCAATGAATTCACAGGGAGCACTGCAATACTCCAAAAATATTTTGAAAAAATAAAAAAAAAAAAAATAGCAACTTCCTAACCAAACAGCTGTATAATAAATATTCTGATAAGTTTCCTCAGAATGCCTTTTGTTTGTCTGTATCAAAGGCAGAAATAGGTCTGAAGGCCATGTAGAGCCAAATGCCAGAAGGCCTGGATGAGGACCCAGCCCAGATTTGCTACAGGCAGTCACTTCTTGGGCCCCAATTCCTTCCAAAGGGAGCCTACTGCTCTGCCCACAGCCTCCATCTTGAGAAGAGAGAGGGCTCTCAAAGGATCCCCGATCTCAGAAGAGGCTGACAGTTATGAGGGACATTTGAGGTAGACTACACTGCGCAGGCCTGAAGAGGCTGTGTCTGACTGAGAGCGGACAGGGCTCTGATCACGTGCATGCTTTTGGCGGGAGCCAGGGAACTACTTGCTAATTTCTTCTTCCTTAGAAGAGGACTATGATCAACATAGTGGAGACTTCCCGCTGCCTGTTCTGCCACTGGCTTTGCAAAGCTGTAACAGAAACAGATGTGCAGGGCAGCAGCAGGCCATGCATGAGGCAGCATCTCCACCTTCTGGGCAAGAGGGAAATAAGTCAGCACTGGCACTCTGCAAGGACAGGAAGGGAGGGCCATTTCCTACCTGTAGGCTCCAGGGTGTGCTGAGACTGTCCAGGGAAGGCTGTGGTATGAGCCCAACCTTGATACCTCTTGCACACTGGGAGGAGTAATGGCCACACAGGGACCTTGGGATACCCTTTAAGGGCAGGACCTTTTGAGGCCTCCCCTCCTAGCCCAGCTTCTGGGCCTGAGGACAGAGCTTGCCTGCTGAAGGTAGCATGGTAGGTACAGCTTCACCAGGCACCTGGCAGAAGCCCGTCACAAAAACTCCCCCAACCCCAGCCAGCCATGTGCTCTAGCCTCAAACCTGTGTACCTGGATGTGGGCCTCTGTGAAGACTGGCAGGTGAGATGGCATATTGTGTACCCATAGCCTTGCAGGGAGGGCAGCTTAACCTCAACAGCCAGTCACTGTGGGGTCCAGGCCTGAACGCTTGGAGATACGCAGCTTGACTACTTCCTCAGAGCAGGTGGGGTGGATACCTACTGTCCGCATCACCTGTGCGTAGGAAGCCCCACACCTACATGCAAGGGGGTTGGGGAGATAGACAAGGAATTAGCACATCACCCAGACCCTGGGAAGGCCTGAGAATGCACACAGCCTCCTTATTGTTCCCATGCCTTTTTCCAGCCTATGTGGTACCTGTCTATCTCCCTCTCAGCAAATGCCCAGTGCCTATAAGGGCTCACTGCCCATTCAACCCTCCCTGCTTGCTCTGGCCTGGCCTCCTGCCACTCTAACCCTCCCAGACACGGTTTCACAGATCCTTCCTCAAAGCCTGCCCCTGCACCCCTTCAGGCTGTAGCTCACATCACCCACCCAGCGAGCCAGAGCCTCTTCTTTCTACTGCAGCTTGCACTCACTTTGCCTCCTGCCTGCCCTGCCCAGCTCTTCTACTCCGACCTTGCTCACCTGGAGGCCTTGCTCTGTGCTCACAGCACCTACTGCAGGAGGCGGGCAGCCTCCTGCTCTCTGGTGGCTGTGCTATCATCCTGGTTTATTTTTATTCCCTGTGAATTACCCATTTATGTTCGGTATTCTTTTAGGTTTTTCACTCTATAATTATTTTTAATTTATAAAAGCTTTTGCATATTAATGAAATCAACCCTTTGCAATTGTATTATAAAAAAGAGGCTGTCATAATTTAAAGGATTCTCTAGAAATTATTCCAAAAACTTAACTACTGATCTGGGCAACAGCATACTAGTGCACACAGATGGCCATAGATTTGTGGGAGAGGGTCAGGGCTGTCCCTGTCCCCTGTGAGCCCCAGAAATCTTCCTGAGGTCAGAAGCTGGTGCTGTTGATGGCCCAGGCCACCACTGCTTACACAGGGCCCCTGGGCCAGGCTCCCAGGGTCACTTATAGCCTCTTTATCTGTGCCTACAGTAGGCCCCATCCCCACAGGGTCTAGATTCTGGGCAGAGACTATAGTGGGCTTATAGGGTTCTATTCAATGGTCACTGGACTCAAATGACATCCCTACTGCAGGCAGCTCTGCAGCTTAGAGATCAGAGATACATGTCCAGGACACAAACCCACCTTGGACCCAGACATTAACCTCTGAGGCCCATGTCCTGGAAGAATCTGATCCCCATAACCCATCCACTGCCCCAGCACATGTGTGCAGGGCTAAGTGGGTCTGAGATTTGCTGCCCCATGATATAGGTGGCCTCATACATGGTTCCAGGCTGCCCAGTGTGGAGGACTGGGTTTCCCAGGAGAACTGACCCAGACCCTCCATCTTGCCTGCAAAGAGCCCCTCATCATACAGGTCCTGCTCCTCTGACCTGGTCCTCTCCCTTCGCTTTCCTGTTCCCCGGCTCTTTACCCCCAAGAAGGCTCTTGGTCATGCTCATGTGCCCCATCATACTGGGCAGCCCAGCTGTCTATATGCCTTCCTCCTTGTATCAGTCCTCCCTGTGTCCTCTCTGCTTTCTCCACAGCTTGTCTCTGCATGGCCCTCGTCTCTGATGCACTAGGCCTAGACTCCTCCTGAGATGCCATGCATGATCTCCCAGCCTCCAACTCCCCAGACAACCCACCCTACCCAGAGCCATCTCATGGCCCCTATAGACCTTGAGAACCCTGAAATACACAGCCTGGAGAGCTGGGTGTGGCTCAGCAATATAGCACTGACCTAGTATGCAGGAGGCCTTGAGTTTTATTCCTAGCACCACTGACAAAACTTGCACAGCCTTAGCCAGGGACCCAGGCAATAGCCCAAGCTCCAGAAAACACCCAGCAGCTCTGAATGGCTCTTTCCTTGAACATTTGAGACAGATCTTGCTCATTACAGCACTGGTGCAGACCCAAGCTTGATCATTCTGACCATATAGAAAGAGACTCAAAGAGTGATCCACGGTGACAGTGATTCCCCCCAAAACAGGCTGCATGGCTCTGGCTTGAGTGCATGTGGCTGAAGAAAGCTTCAGCCTGCCACAGTGAACCTGCCACATTGAGGAGAGTCTGATGAATCCCTGTGGCAAACATGTGCAAGGCCACAGTGTACTTCACTTTAGGGCTGCCAGCTTTTGGTGGGACACCAGCCTAACATCACAGAATGGCCCACATTCCTGCAGACTTACTTGATCCCCAGAGCGAATCCTTGAGTAACTTCACCGGCATTAGGACCGAGGAAATGCAGGCCCAGCACCAGCTGTGGGGGCTCCCTCAGGCACACCATCTGAAAGCCACAGAGTTTCAGACATAGCCCAGCCCCAAGGGACCCAACTGTGACCCTTCTCCATGGCCTTGGCTTGTGGGCAAGAGTGGCCCTTGGAAGTTCACGATGCTCTGCTCTGGGACAGCACAGAACTCCCTACACCTGCTGCTGACTCTTTCCCTCTTTCCTCCCTGGCACACCTAGCCCTAGGCCCTCAGGGACACTCACCTTTATGTAACACTGGGATGCATCCCGTTCAGCCACTGTGAACTCCAGAGGTTTATAATACGCATGATAAACCTGAGTGACAAAACACCAAAATTGTGACTATAGAAAAATCAGTCCTGTGGGCATTTTATAGCTCTAACAGAAATGATTCAGGGAAGTTAAACCTTCTCAGGGATCTAGAGCCACCCACTTGGCCTGACCATGTCGTCTGAGATAAGGACACAACTCAGTCACTGCAGAGAGTGTCCTCCTTACCCATGCGCAGACAGCGATTATTCTGAGCTAGAGTCTGCAGGATAGTCCTCCTCCTGTTGTGAACTGCAGCAAGAGAGCAGGTACCAGGCTGCTCAAGTGTTAACTGTCATGATGTGTCACAAGGTCTATGGCTTGGGCCAGGGCAATGGAGCACCCCCTGAGAGCACATGTCGGGTAGACACAGGCCCCTGTGACCACTGCAGGCTAGACAGGGTGATCATAAGCTGTGATCTGTGTGGGGGTGGCGCAGCCCACCCATGTAGGCAAGAATGAGCTGCCCAGCCTCCCTTGGGCACCTCAGCATTGGCTGGGCCCTACCTTCAGGGAGGAGGAAGGGGAGGTGGGGGCTGGTGCAGGGTGACCAAGGGGCAGGCCAGGCCCTGGCCACACTGGAGCTGTTGGACAAGGGTTTTCAGCACCCATAGAGGGTTTGACAGAGCATTTGGGGCTGTGGCTGGGTTAAAAAATGAGCAGGGCCCTCACATGTGCTGTACAGCCATTATTAATTAATAGTGCTTCAGAGAATATTGTTCTAAGCAAGACAGATCTGAAAAGAAAACAAACAAAGGGTATTTGGCCATTCAACAATGTGAAACATAAAACATTATAAATGCCATGAACATATGTCCCAGGGTACTTATGATGAATCAAACAAAAATAGCAAATAAAGCGCTACAGGGAAGGCCAGCCTGTCAGGCCCATCCAGTGATGGAAGGGCTTGAGGTGCAGGGAAAGGGGCAAGGCCTGGAGCCCAGTGACTCATTCCCACAGGGCACAGGCGCCCCTGCCCAGGCTACATGGAGTCTGGTTTCTCCCACCACCTGCAAGCTGCTATAGCAGGAAGATGAAACCACGCCGAAGGCTTCCAGTGTCTACAGCATGACAGGTTTTAAAGCCTGGCTTCCCTTTAGGCCACTTGAGTATGGTGTCACCCCCCAAAAGCAACCTTGCCCAATAAAAACTGCCTTCTTAGGGTAAATGCCATATATGCTTACAAGGACTAGAAGAGTTGGGGATGAAGACTGGAGCTCAGATTGGGGCAGGATGTAAACTGTGCCTTCTAGATCCCCCAAGGAAGTCTCCAAAGAGTAGAGCTTCCAGTAGGAGAGGATGAGCCAGTGGGGACGGGGTGGGGGATGGAAGTGGATCTCAGGCAGAATTCAGAGGACACCCAGAGCAGCCATTCCAGGTTGTAAGAAACACATGCCCCTGTGAGGTAGGGAGAGCCACAGTGGCATCCTGGCACCTTCTGTGACAAGCACTTTACCTATGGACTGGGCTGGTGTTTGCACGCCTTAAGACTCTTGATAGGAAAGTAACAGTATCACAATGGGGACACTGATGGTACTGGGTACACCTATAGCACAGGTGGGAGTGGGACTGGAGCTGCTGGACTGAGAGGCCTCAGAATGAGGTAGCCAGGGATCTTCCTTAGTTATGACATGGAGAAGCAGGCAGGCAGCCACTGAGGCAGAGGAGTCAGGCTAAGCCACACACCAAAACTGCCAGAGAGGCCTCTGCCTCATTAATTTCTGGAACTGCCCTCCAAGGTACCCATCCTGTGTGTCCCTCCCCATTGTATCAAGGCCATCGTCCCAGGCTCCAACACCCTGCCCTGACAAGCTGCAGTGCTGGTGAGGCAGGCACACAGATAGTCCTGCTCACAGGACCTCCATCCAGGGAGAGGCCATCACAGGCCACATAGGAGCCATGATCTTCTGACCCTACCTCAACATGCTCCTGTCCATGGCGGGCTACAGCTTCCTCTTCTGACAGCCCCACACAGCCATACTCCAGTGGAGTGAACACAGTCGTGGGAACCTAGAGGCAAACTCAGAATCAGATGTGCCTCTCGGCCCCCCAAATTAGAAAAATTCCTGTTGCAGGACACAAAGAACAGTGGTCATAGGCTGGGGCCAACTCATGTTGTTCCTGGGCTGGATTTGGAAAGCCAAACCATACATACCTGTTTATACATATACCTGCACATATACAAATCTGTAGGTGCATTCTCACACATGTGCACAAAACACTCACTACAAACCCCTAAATGCAGCATACATACACACACAAACATGTACACTCAAGTGCACATACATACTCTCTCCCCAGGAAACCAGCCTCAGCCTCTTCAGAGGACACATGGGGTCCTTCAAGAGAACTCACATTGTCATAATCCATCAAGTCTGAGGACTGCCCGAAGAGCCGCTGAGCCAGGAGCCTTCCTGCCATGATGGCTGTGGGTGTCAGCTCAGGTCGTCCCTGATGGAAGGAAGTAGGGGTTACCTTAGACATGTCCAAAGGAGCCAGTGCAACCCCTCACCACCACTCATCACCTTCCTAGTAGGCAGCACCTTATAGAAAACCCCAAACACTATGCAGATCTGGGAGGAGCAGAAAACTTCCCCACTCAAGGGCAAATCTTCCAAGGTGAGAGGCGCAGCATCCTGGGGCCCTCAGGGCTGGCCTCCCCTATCATAGTCTGGGGAGATGCCCACAGTTCTGATTATCTTTTTTGAAAGACAAAATGAGTTGCCAGTAATTCCAGCCATGTCACCCTCACTCAATCAAGGCTTATCTCTCAGCCCTTCTCGAATTGATGAACTCAGAGGACTGTCCCCTCTACAAAGCCCAGAAGGGATCCTCACTACCACACCCATTTACTGGGATTCTGGTTAAAACAAGCCCAAGCATTTCATGTTCTCCTGACACAGCTTGAAGTGAATGTCATAACCCATGACAAATCCCAAATCATAGTGTCATTCTGTGGGAGACCCCTCCATCCCGGCATGCACCCTGGCTCAAGTGTTTTTGCACATATCGTTCTGGGACCAGCTGCCAATCATCTCTACAACAGGAAATGCAGATGTTGTTTGGCATTCCAGAAATGAACAGAGATCTGCAGAGATAATTTGGGGAAGCAGTCTGCACATTCCACCATGCCTGACTAACTGCGGAAACTACCATGTCCATAGCCCACAATATCTCATTAAACAATGGCCTGACCCCACCCCCACCTCATTCTTCCCAGACTCTGGCCTGACAATAGTGTGTTAACTTGGCACTGCTCAGAACAACTTTTCTGAGTGGATTTCATTTTTTGTTTTCAGAAACAAAGAACGCCTTTTGTGTGCTAAGTATTTCTGGCAACACAGTCTGAAAAATGACCATTTCTACCAGGCAGTTTGGGGTCTTGGAGCTTGAAGGCTACACGTTTGTGCAGTTGAGGGAACTTCATCTGATAGGTATAAAGGAGGCTTCCTAGATACACAGAGATGTACATGGTGCTCTGGTGGCAAGAACATGCTTCCTAAGGTGCTTTAGTCACAGAATTCAACAGAGGACTACAGCCAGGGGCCACCATGGCCAAACTGATCACAGGCAGGGGCCAACCAACTGCAATTGCTCTGCTAAATTGGCTGGTGGCATAGGACAGTCAAGGTGTGAAGCCATCACTGGGGGAGGTGGGGAATCATACACAATCCAATAGGACAGAGTGCAGCCTCTGTCCCCATAGTCCACTCTGTGTGGAGCATCTTGGAACTGCTGCCAAGGAGGCAGAATCTGGCAGGTGTGGGTACCTGAGTCCTGTGCCCTGCACACATCTTCCTGAGCCTGGTAAAGGGTCCTGACGGTACCTGACTGGTGGCTAATGTGTACATGTACACACTGGTTACAGCCAGTGGGTGGCCCCTCTGGTACACAGGGGCTGTGATGGCCCAGTAAAAGTAGTCCTTGCAAGGCGTGTCTGTGAGACTGACTCATGTCCCACATGAGGGGAGCAAAAGAAAGGCCTAGCCCTGCACAACCCTCAGCCCTGGCCTGTCTCTATGTATGGCCAAGCTTTCCTCTAGCTTGGTGTGATCCTCCAGAGCCATACAGGAGGCCCAAGGGCAGGACAGTTCCTCAGCATAGGTGACATCACTTGCTTGTGGCCATTTAGCCACCTACTGGCCTTGGACACTGCTCCCACTCATCCTAGGCTCCTCCTAGCATTTCTCAAAAGTGGGTTCCAGAGTGAACCAGGGCAGCACAGAGCCTTGCTCTCCTGAGACATGACTGTCCTTGATGAGGCTGCTGTATCTCCTGACACCTGAAATAGTTCACCGACTCACTGTCCTCTGTGACCCCTAGAGAGAGGCACCGCATGTGGGTGACGGTTTGTTTCTGCAGTTTTCCTAGTCCTAGTGCTGAATCCTGGTAGTAACACCTGCTGGGTGAATGGGTATTACAATGGGGTGGGCTGAACAGTGTCCTTCCAAAATTCAAGTCCACCTGGCATCTCACAAAGTGGCCTTATTGACAATATGGTTTTTGCTGATATAATTAAGGTTGTAGTGGACTGGGGTGATGACAGACAAAGTGTCAAGACAAATAAGGGCATAAAGACACACAGGAGAGACAGTTATGTGACAAAAGGACAGAGACAAATGATACAGCTAGGATATGAAGAATGTCTCGGGCCACCGAAGCTGGAGAAAGCCAGGTGTGGTGGCACATATATAATCCCAGTGCTCAGGAGGCTGAAGCAGGAGGATCACCAGGAGTTTGAGACCAGCCTACACTACAAATCCAGACTGTGCCTCAAAACACAAATCAAAAAGCTGGAAGAGCCCAGAAAAAAGGCTCTCATAGAGCACCGTGAGGCAGAGGTGCCTTGCCCATATCTTAAGTTCAGATTTTTTGTTCCTCATAAGGTAAGAGAATAAGTTTCTATCATTCTAAGTTTGTTATTATTTGTCCTAGTAGCCCCGGGACACAAACATACAGAGGACATGGGCAGGTCTCACAGCAAAGAGACAACAGAGCCTGAGGACACGGGGAACACTTTTGGGCTTGTTCGGCCTGAGGCCTCGAGTCACCTTCCCTAAGATTTGCTACAAACATACAGGACAGGCAATTTATTCCTGAGGTTGTGGGGACCACTTACTCAGGTCTCTTGCTGGGGGTCCATGAAGGACGGGGATGAGGACTGAATGTCCCTGAAACATAGAAAAGCATGCAGGAACATCCACTAGGCCTCACTTGGGTTGCTCTGGCTCCCACTGTCCAGGGGAGAAAGAACAACAGGGAAAGAGTTGCAGCTGCAGACCCGGAGGGTGGCAGCAGGCTGCAGAGCCTTGGTGCCATTTCCAGGTTGAATTCCCCACCCAGGAAAGATGGGACTGGCCCCCACGCCACCGCAGCACAGACAGCAGAGGCCCTGTCCCATGTGCAGCCTCAACAGGGAAGGAGCTGAACCTCCCTGCAGCTCACAGGGTAAACTGAGGTCAAGAGGGCAGCACAGGGGTGGAGGATTGTTCTTTGACCCCTGTGGGGGCAAGATGATGCCAAGGCTGGCCTAGTAACAACTTCAGTAAAATTCAGCTAATTATGCTTACAGCCATTTTTGTTTTCTTTTGTTGTTTTGAGACAAGGTCTTTCTAGGTAGTTCAGGTGGTCCTTGAACTAGCTATGTAGCCCAGGTGATCCTCCTGCCTCTGCTGTGATTAACAGGTGTACACCACCACATCTGACACTCACAACCATTTTTAAAGCTGTTCCATACCAACCCTCTAGAGAAAGGAAAAGAATTTGAAAGAGCAGTGTGTCACCCAATCCTTCCCAGAATGCACCCTACCAGCCTTGGGGTCCAGCTCAGCACCTCGGTGTTTGAAGAAAGAAGAATCTCTCTTCTGCGTGCTCCCCCAGGCCTGGCTGGGGCAGGTGAGTGGTGGACTTGGGTGAGCAGTCCGGGCTACCAAGGCTGGCCAGGTAGGTATGAGCTGTACCTCAGCAACATCTCCAATAGCGTAGATGTGGGGGATGGAGGTGGCCTCCTGGGAGTCCACGACAATCTTTTGATTCTTGGGGTTGATATTCACTCCTGCCTTCTCTAGGTTCAGACATCTGGTTTCTGGGACTCGACCTAAAGGAAAGTCAGAGACGGTCGAAAGTGTTTTCAGTGGTTTTTACCAATGTTCCTTTCATTTAATTCCATCCTCTCACCAACCGTGCTAACAGGCCAGCCAATGATTCCTTTCACATAAAACATTTGAAGCTTATTTAAATCATTTCAACCTGGGCATAGTGGTATATGCCTGTAATCCCATCACTCAAGAGGCTGAGACAGGAAAATGGCAAGTTCAAGTCCACCCTGTGCAACTTAGTGAGACTCCATCTCAAAATTTAAAAAAAAATTTTTTTTAAAGAGTTAAAGATATAGCTCAGTATGAAGGTCTTGATTTAATCCCTAGTATAGAAAAATATCTTGAATTCAGGGGTACTGGCACACACTTACTACTTTCAGCTACTCAGGATGCTGAGGTAGGAGGGTCACCTGGCAGCCCTGGAGTTCAAGGCCAGCTTGGGCATAGGGAGACCTCGACTCAAGAAAACAACATTAAAATATTTCTCAGAATGGCCACTTAGGAACAGTCACAGGGTGAAGCACAGATGGTACTGGGGGCTCCTAGCCTCTGCAGGTAGCAGCCTTCCCATGGGGAGAGCTGATGGGTATCCAGATGAACATTTTTCAAGCGATACAACACCAATGCTTAAGGTGAGATGGTACTCATTGAAGAAGAAATACTTCTCAGACACTGCTTTCCGGCATATGAGGAAGAGCAGGTGCTTGCCAATGCAGCTGCTGCCTAACATCAGAACACTGGGCACAGGAGTCTAGAATTATCTGTGGGCCCAGGCCCAGCTACACCATCAACACCAGCATTAGTGGAGAGACCTGCCCTTCCTTGGAGCGTGGAGTGGTACTGTTGGCACCTGATGCTCTGGCCTCACTGTGCTCCCTACACCATAGTCCAACACCATCAGGCAATGAGCACCACAGGCTCAGGCCTCCTCAGAGGGACTTCTGGCTCCTGATGGCTGCCTCCCATCTGGACAGAATGAGGTAGAGGCAGCCGAGCCCTAGGCTACTGATGATGTTGGTCCCAGGGTCTGATTCCCCACCCAGTTGGTTTCTTCTCTCCCTGCCAGGTCTCCTCAGGTTCTGGCCCACATCATGCTGCAGGCTCTAAATAATGAACTGTGTTTTCTGATCTTGGGTCCGGAGGCCTGCTGGACTCTCAGCTTGGTTCAGTAAGCTTTGGAACTACTGTATGCCAAAGAGCCAATGCCTCCTGCCATCCATGTACAAGAGACCCTAGACAGCCATTCTTTCTCTGTGAGCAGCAGTGTCTTCATCTATAAAATGGGCCAATATGGAACCAAGATAAGACAAAGCATCAGGCTCCCAGAGAGACTCCCTGCACCTGTCCATAGGCCACAGGGCCCTGAAGGACACAAGCTTACAGCAAAGCCTAGCCCTCTGGCTGAACTTCAGCACAGAGACTCCCTATCTTGACTCAAGGGACTCTAGGGGGAAGTAGGACAGGCAGGCAGAGAACCTAAAGAGCATGCTGCCTTCCTGTAAGGATGGGGAAATACACACACACACACACACACACACACACACACTCCTCTCCCATATGCATATACATGTACCCACATTCACAAAAGCAATCAATGAAAAGATAAAAATGATGTTCTATATAAAAGGAGAGAACAGGATAAAAGGACAGACATGCAGACAATACTGGTCAAACAAATCTTGTGACTTTTTCTGTTTCCCATACATGATTTATATTTTCAAAAAATAAAATTAGATTAACATAGGAAACAATTCCTAGAAATATAAACAACCTAGAACAAGTGAACCTAGCTGCATATGAGGCTGATGATAAAACACACGAAAACATCATTGTAGTGCTCCCTTGGTAGCCTCAGTGGAGTGATTCCAGGACCCCTCTGCCCTGCCAGGGCATCAAAATCCACAGATACTCAAGTGCCTTATACAAAATGGCACAATATTTGCACATAACCTACCAATATGCTCTAATATACTTTAAATCATATCTAAATTATTATAATGCATAAAACAACCCCAATGCTAGCTAAATAGTTGTTGTACTGTATTAAGAAATAATGACAAGAAAAGCCTAGATAGTTCAGGACAGTGAAATTTAAAAAAATATTTTTCATTCACAGTTGGTTGAATACATGGATGGTGAACCCATAGATGAGCTCTGACTGCTATCAGAGAAACTAAAAAAGTTATGTTCTCATGGTGCACCTTTAGAAGATTATATCCTAATATACATAAAAGATGCAAAAAGGTCTGTCTAACCCAGTAGGGCTGAGGGTGTAGTTCAGTGATAGGCTACTTGCCTAGCACACAAGAGGCCCTGGGTTCAAATTCCAGCACTGGAAAAAAAATCCTGATGTTAAGTTTGGACTGGAAATTATGTTTTTTTCTAAAATACAAAGTTCTGAGGACTGACCTCTGGGGAGGTCTAGCAGAAGAAAAGACCTAGTGACCCTAGGCCCTGAGTAGGATCTTTAAAAGCTCCCCCCATGGGGACAAGGTTCTACGTGGACTAAATGGCTCACATATGGAACAGAGTATGATCACAGACAGTGTGACAGGAAGGGCCATGCAGCATGGAAAGGCAGTGTGCCCCAGAGGGAAGACACCCATCACCCATCATCCAGGGTGCTCACAGGAACAGTGGCTCTATCATAGTGGTATGCAGGCCCCTTGACTGAACACACATTCTGGAGCTGAGATCTACATGGAGCCCCAGGAGAGCTGCCTGCTCGCATTTCCCACATGGCCCTTCCTGAATAGGGCTCCCTTCCTCCCAGAACTTCTCTGAAGCACTTGCCACTCCCCACACTACACTCACATTTCTCTCCTGCCAACAGATTATTTGCATGGATAGGCTAAAGCCAGATGTCCCCAGAATCTAACAGTACGGCCCAAAATCGATGTTGTATAAGAAGCAAACCAACCTAAGCCACAAGAATGTGAGCGCTCATACCCCGGGCAGGGTCTTAGGGCCCATACCTGTATCCCCTCACCAGGCACCAGTCTAAGAAGTGAGGGCTAGCAGACAGGTGTCCTGGCCGCTTTACACCACAGGCTTTGGCTTGTCCTCTCCCATATGCCTCCAGTGGCTGCTCAGAAAATAGACCCAGCTTTGAGCCCTCGGTGTCAAGAGAGGAGCTGGGCTTTGGGGTAGTCTCTGAATCACATCACACACATCCTTAGGTACCCATTTTGCTTTTGGGTGCAAAGGCCAAGAGGGACAGGGTGATAGCAGTCCCTGGCGGTGTAGGCATGCCCACTTCTCCAGACAGGCTCTATACAACTCCGACCCTGCAGAGACGGTAGCATTCAGACCTCATCACTTATGCTGTCAGCTGTCAGTGGAAGTCACTTTTGCCTTGAATCCAGGGAGTTCTCAGCTCCCAGGGACTCAGATTAGTTCCCTCAATGGCAAAGGTGAGTTGGTGTTAAAGGCATAGTTCCTACAGCTCTTGGCGGCTAGGACAAACCAGAAATCATTGAGTAGCAGCCAGGAAGTGGGTGGCGCCCACCTGAACATCTGGAAGATGAAACCCCATGAAAAGGAAATCTTAAGTCTCCAGCTGCTGCCTAGAGCAAGACGTCAAAACACAGGGGCTCCACTAAGCCAGGCCACTCAAGTTTGCAGGAGGCTGGCTCCAGCTTCTTGGCGCTACTCAGCCACAGGATCCTGATGCTAAGCAGGCTGGCACCAGTCAGGATCAGCCTAGACGTGGGAGGTGCAAAGCCGCCTAAGAGGAAGGGGCTGGGGCCATGTGGGCAGGGCTGAGGTACACAGGATAGGGGGAAGGTCTCTGTTGGGTTTCCTACCCAGGCCCGCCACCCCTGGTGATTGATTTGGGCTGGCACTGTAGTGTCCAATGGTGAAGCTAGTGGCCAGTAGACTGTCCTGCCATGCTACGTCCATGCTTTCTCCTGTTTGCCTGTTTGTCCCAGCAAGCTAAGAGTATCTTCTTATGCTCCTCATGGTAACTATGGGCCTTGTAGTTCCTTCAAAAAACACCAGTACCAATATCCCAAAAGATACAAAGATACAGTCCCATGATGCTTAACAACAGGGATAATCTGAGCAACATGTTTTTAGGTGATTTCATTATTATGCAAACATCAGATTCCTTACACAAACCAACACTGCTATACTACTACCTGCCTAGACCCTATAGTGTTACTACACTGCGTATTATAGGCAACCCTAACACAATGATAAGTATTTGTGTATCTAAGTAGGTTTGTTTCTACCAGCATCATCATAAATATATAAGTAACTGTTGTGCTACAATGTTATAATGGCTACAAAGACATCAGTATAGGAATAGTTTAACTCAGTTAAAAACTTATGAGGACTATGGCTGGATATTTGGCCCATTGTTGATGGAAACATAATTATGTATAAATTTAGAATGATATAGGCATGGAGCTAACTGGTCTCCATAGCTACCTCAAAGCTAGGAGTTTTGGGAACATCCACGTGCACCCACTTAGGGAAAATGTGGGAATGTGAGTCAAGCCACTGATATAAGAACAAATGGATCGCTGGAAGGATGAAGGAGGACAGGACAGTGTGGCACAAGTAGCTTGGTGGCTGCTTTTTCAATGGAAAAGATGAGAAGGAAGGAATGGGCTACAAAAGCCTAAGTCCAGCCATGAAGGGCAGCTGTGAATGTGTTAGGGTTTGGAAGCTGTGCTAACAGACTTTGGTTCCTAAGGACAGTGAGACCAGCTCTACCCTGGTGCTCCGTATCATGGGACCATGTTCTGCAGCTATGACAGGCACTGCTGGCCAGGGCACAATGAGCCCTGAGTCCCCACCATAAGCCTGAGCAAAGGACTCAAGCAGTACCCATAGAGGAGGCAGAATGGGCACCTTGATCCTGGACACATGCAATAACCCATTGCAGTCCCATTCCCTCATGGTCAGAGCAAGGCCAAATCCCACTGCTGGTGCTGGGGACCAAGTCAGGTTTTATGGGCATCCCCTTAGGCATGGGCCTGAAGTACCAGAGAGAGATGGAGATGTTGGGGCTGGACACATAAACAGGGTGGCTCCAGACACTTGGGCCTAGGCTCAGTGATACCTACATGTTATGGGAAGCAAGATGCAGGTGTACTGAGCTCCAACCATTTACCTCTTGTCTTAGGCAAGTATAAATGCCATCCTATTCAAGAGTCCCTATTTGTCACTCTGCATCATGCTCAGACTTCCCAGTCCCAGCTGCATCTGAGATCGCCAGTTCCAGACCCTTTGCAAGGGCCTTTGTGTTCTCTGCTGCTGTGTCCCATGGCTTCAGCTCTAGAGCACCCAACATAGTGTCTGCCCAGAGCTTCTGAATGTCTTCCTCCAGGGATGGGACATTTGATGCCTGTGAGTCTCTGCTTCTTGGACACCATTAGGAAGATGCTAGGGGTACCCTTTTGTCTATGTTAGTTTAGTTCTTCCTCAGAAAAGGGACAGCTAGAGTAAGAGTGAGGGCTTCCCAGAGAGAGGCAAGAGTAACACTCCATGACAGCTTATTCTTAGACTCTGCACCTTCATGTGTAAAGGGAGGTAGTTCCCGTCTCTCATGCTGTTTTAATTTGTACTTCTTTGATGATTCAATACTTTTTAGCCAAATACTTATTAACTGTATTTCTCCTTTTGTGACTGGCCAGTTCCTGCCTTCTCAGTCATGGAGAGACTTCTTCATTAATTTTCTTGCCCTATGAGAATCTTCTTACGTAAACAATGTATGACATTCTGTCATATTTTCTGCATACAATGACAGCATTATAATTCCAGGACCAAGTGGACTTCTCTTTTCCTCCTCTGATACGTACATGGATAGGCTCTGCTGGTGGTGGTGGGGCATGCTCAGGAAGTGCTATGTCAAAAGTCTCTGACCCCCAGAGCTGCCTCCCGCTCCAGGCCAACTATGAACCTCCCAATGGCCCCAAGGTAAGAGAGCCTCTTTCCCAACAGCAGGACTCCAAAGATCCCTCAAAGCAGCAAGGCAAGGCCAACCCTCTTCAGACCACACCGGCATCCTACCAGCCACTGCTCCTATCCCAGAGTGGCCTGGACACCATGCCTGCCCAGCCAGCCCTGCCCCAAGGAGAGGTCTGAAGGCTGCAGGCCAAAACCACCCAGAGGGCTGCCTTCAGTCACTGCTACCTTCTCTGCTGAACACGGGTATAGGCAGCAGGCCGTGTGCAGCACCACAAGCCTCTCTCATTTGCGATGGGAAAATGTGCACACCCTCTGATTTCATGCCCGCCTGGAGCACATGTTCCCATCAGGGAAGGACAACCCGTGAAATGAGGTGAGATTTAAGTGCCAGCAGGAGTAGGCAGCATAAGTGAGGGGGGCTGTGATCCAGACAGATGCAACAGCAAAGGCACGGAGGAAGCAGCCAGAAGTCCCATGCCAGGAGCTGAGGGGCTAGATGAAAGAGTTTTCATTGTGGCCACCCTGTGAGACATGCAGAGCTTCACACAGGCCTGCAAGGGCAGCCTAGGTGATTGTCCCAAAGAGTATGGGGCTCCTAACAACAGCCATGCCCACAAGGCTGGGCCTAACACTTGTGTGCCACTTGGAATCAGGCACAAGGGGCTCTTATCTTTGTAGCCAGGAGCCAGATTTATAAGGTGCTTCCCCCTACCCCAGGGGAAGGATGAAACCCAGAGCTTCAAACATGCTAAGCATGCATAGTTTATCAATGAGCTTTATACCAGCCCCTTCCTCTCTTATTCCAACTTCACTTTTGCTTCAATGGTTCCATTTTAATGAGCCCCAGGTCCCCACATGTGAGGTTCCCCTGAGGTAGGGGCCTAAGGACCTTAGTGAGCTTGGCCTGGGGGAGAAGAGAGGTTCTGCAGACCAGACTGTGCCCATGCTCAACAATGCCCATCAGCTCTTCCCCCGTGTCCAAGTGCCCAGCCAGCCCTTGAGGGCCACTGGCTGAACACAGTTGAGCAAGGCCACCATGTAAATGCAAGCAAGGAGTCCAGAAGGAAACTCCAGTCACAGCCCACCCCTGGCTAATGCACGCTCCTTTTGGGCACTAAGGGCCCCTACCAAGGTCTTCTTGGGTGCCTCCTGGGCCACACATGTTGTGTGGGATAAAGTGTACATGGAGTGGCTCATATGGTGGCCTCCACAAGGTAGTGGAGGAAACAGATGGAAGTGGAGAAAACAAGATCCAAGATCCAAGAACCCAGGCTTACTGGCTGCCCTCAGTTTCAGAGTCTCAGAGGTGGTTAGTACACAGGATGACAACAGCATCAAGTTTCGTCTAAGACAAAGCCTGGAGAAGACAGAAATGGCCTCAGTGCCTGAGTGAGAATTTCTCTCACCAGCAGCTCCAGAAGGCTCCTCAGGCAGCCCCATTGCCCTCTGAGCACTCAGGATGGCAGAAACAATGGCAAAAACAGTAATGTCTGTGAGGCTGTGGGCCTCACAGGCCCAGGGAAGCCCCTCCTCCACACGCGGACTCTTCCTACCATGGGTAGGACTCATGCGGCCCAAGGACTGATGCACCAAAGCCATCCTCATCTTTCCAAGATAAGCACATAAAATCATTTAGCGGGACCTGGAATACCAAGAGGCACATGACAGTCTCGGCTTTGGGTATTTCCAAGACTACACTCCAGAGGGAGTCAATCCCTTCTGTAAAACTAAATCTAAGCTCAAGTAGAACTTAGACATGTTTATGCTGAGGGTGTCTGCTCAGATACCCATCCTGGTCCAGGTCCCAGACGGCAGTGGATTCAGGCCACAACTGGTTAACTTGCTGGCGAATCCGAGCCCGCGGCAGCCTGGGCAGGCTGACTGTCTTCACTCAGCGCTGTAATCGGCACATCTGCAGACAGGAAATCCTCCTTGCTGAAGTTCCCAGTCTATTATCTGAGACACCTGGTGTGGGCGGGTGATTCAGAGACAAACAATGAGGGGGCCCCCTGCACAGCAATTAACTGCTTTAACTGCTAATGTGTTTAATCCACCACGTGGAGATCAAGGCTGTGCCTCCAGCTTCCAGGCTACAGCACCCACTTCATGATGCCAGCATCCATTGGCTTTGGTGGCTGCGGGACATGGGCAGCCTGGAAGCTCTGTTGTCTGGTCTGATGCAGGCCCCTTCTGTGTGTGTCCATGAAAGCAAGAAGGGCCTCTCTTTTCTGTTTTAAAATGCCCAGGAAAGCTCAAAGCACAGCATGTTCAGACTCAGCACTAAATGTCTGAGATGAGAGTCACCATCCAAGGAGATGTAGGTGGTGCCCACCAGGGCATTATATTTTAACCTCCTGGAGCAGATCATCCTTTATTGCAAGTAGAAATAAGGCTTGGTTAAAGGCTTATCCGTACAAACCAGTAGAAAACTTTCCCAGTTGTTCAACTGGGAAGTGGCTCCTGAATGTTTACAAAACGAGGTTCAGAGGGAGCAGCGCAGTCAGCACATGCCTGCGCCACCTCCCACCCCCACCCAGAAGGCGTGCCAGAAACCACTGCCGCCACAGCCCTGGGGAAGCAAGGTCAAAGGCCAAGGGCTGCGAAAAGCTTCCACCCCCAGCATCAATCAAGCCAGGCAGACCGTCTGGGGGATGCTCTTTTTGAAAATACGAAAAATAGCACAGACTCCTAGCAGGGGAGGGTGGATGTGTGTACCCTGACAACTCTGTCAGGCAGGACCCTTACCTGTCTCCTGCTAGAGACAGACTAGAAGTTGAGAAAAGCTGGGGCTTTCCTGAGCACTGCTGCTGGCTCTCTGAACCCCTACCATCAGTGGCATCTGGCTGCTAGCTGACCCCTCAGTCCACAAGCAAGACAAGTGTGTGTGCTCATGATCGGGTGTAGAAAGTCAAGGGACAAGGGGAACAGTTACACAGGAAGAAATTGGCCACCTCCCCATTTAGAATGGAGTTTAAGATAAATATTGGTACAGCTCTTCGTACAAAATATTACTTTCATACTGTTTGTAATGAACTTACTTAAAATTTACTTTGACAGTTCAACCAAGAACATTTTCTTTAGTAACTGTTCAAATTTGGTAGAGAAGCACTAAATTCACTCAGGGGCATTTCAGATCCTCATACATCCAATCCTCTCTCTGAGTTCCAAGATTTGATTTCATTCTGATTTCCACATATTCTGAGCAACTCAGGAGAAAAAGGTGTTTTTCTGTTTTGGGATTTTTTCCCCCCTCAGAAATCTATTGATCTGCGATGTGGCCTTCCTCCTCTGGGAGCCTCACCATGGGGACACCAGCAGCCAGGCCAGTTCAGTCTGGAAAATACTGATGGAACTGCCTACCTGGGCAACTTGGTAAGCACAAGTTTCATTGAGGCAGAGCTAGGTGAAGCTTCTGAGAGTAACCTAGCTTCTGATGCTCATGTCAGGGCGTCAGGGACAAAGCTCAGGACAAAGACCTCAAAGAACCGGAAGTACTGGGAAAGCAAAACCTCAGTTGTTCCCACTGTCAACGTGCAAGTTCACAGGGCAGTTAGGAAAACCAGAAGGCAAAATCAGAAGATACTTGTGTGCAGGTGGCAGGGATGTCTGCATGGAGATGCTGTCTGTTTTGTTTTTCAGTGCTGGGGATCAAACATAGGACCTCAGACTTGCCAGGTAAGTGCTCTAACACTGAGCCACATCTCCAGGCCTGGTATCACTCTCTTATTAAAAACACTTACTTTACAGACAATCATGTTCATAACAGCACTATTCACAACAGTTAAAAGATGGAAGCCATTCAAGTGTCTATTAGCTGATGAATGAATAAACAACATTATTCCCCCTTAAAAAAGAAGGATAGTCTGATACTGGCTATAACATGGAACAATCTTGAGGACATTATGTTAAGAGAATGAGCCTAGACATAAAATGAGAAATGTTATATATTCCATTAATATGACATACCTAGAGATATCAAATTCAAATTCATATAGACAGAAAGTAGAATGGCAGTTGTCAGGGCCAAGGAAGGGAGGAATAAGGAGTCATATTTAAACAAGGATGAAATTTCAGCTTGAGGATGGTGAAAAGTGTTGGAGATGGGTGATAGTGATGGCTGTATAATGTAAAAATACTTAATGCCACTATACTGGACACCTAGTGGTTAAAATGGTGAATTGGACACGGGTATAACAGTGGCAAAGCATCTGCCCAGCAGGTGCAAGCCCTTAGGTTTAGTCCCAACACCATTCCCCATCTCCAAAAAGTGAATTTTATGCTACATATATTTAATGCTATATATGTTACGTAAGTCACCACAATTTTAAAAACTCAAAAATGTTCTTGGCATGGTGGCTCACACCTGTTATCTCAGCACTGGGGACACTGAAGCAGGAGGATCATTGTGAGTTCAAGACCAGCCTGGGCTACAAAGTAAACTCAAGGCCAGCCTGAACTGCACAGTGAGACCCTGTCTCAAAAAGACAAACAAATAAACAAACAAAAACTCCTTAAATATGTGTATCTTTTTGTTGGTGGTAGTATTTTTTGAGACAGGGTCTCACTATATAGTGAAGGTTGGCCTTGAACTCACAGTAATCCTCCTGTCTCAGCTTCCAGAGTGCTGAGATTACAAGAGTGTGCCATCACACCTGGCCTGTATATCATTTTTGTGTTAAAAACAACTGGCTTGCTTGGTATAGTGGTTCATGCCTGTAATTCCAGCTACTAGGAAAGTTGAGATAAGAGGATCTCAAATTTGAGCCCAGCCTGGGAAATTTGGTAAAAACCTGTTTCAAAATAAAAAATAAAAAGGTCTATAGCTCAGTGGTAGAGAATCTCTTAGTTTAATCTTCAGTACTGCCACAAAACAAAAGTAATTTAAAGCCAGGCATGGTGGCCCATGCCTGTAATCCCAGCACTTGGGAAGCTGAGGCAGGAGAAATGCCAAGAGTTCAAACTCAGCCTGGGCTACACAGTGAGTTCAAGACTAGCCTGAACCATATAGGGAGACTATGTCTCAAAGACAAAAATGAAACAAAATTTGTTTGAATTTATAATGTATAACATCTGATTTGTTAAAGAAAAAAAATCAAGTCTTAAACTTCATAGGAACTGTTTAGGAACTGTATAGCCTTCATAGGAACTGTACACACCAAAACCTGAACCATCAAAGTCCACAGAAGCCAGAAGTCACTCGTCTTTCCAAAATGATAACACTGTGAACCCAAATCTGGTCTCTGGTTTGTGTTTTTAGAACTTCACAGTGGAAAAAGTGGAAAAAGAAACAGAGGCACACTGTGCTGGGACAGTAGGGCACTGTCCCTAGGGGCCGTTACAATAGCACTTGAGGTATACCAGGTAGCAGCCAACCTATCTGGAAGCCAGCAGAACTGGTGGTGGTAGGGGTCCTATCCTAAGAGAACAAAATTCTTCTTGGTTTCACCAGGGGATCAGAGATAGCATGTGTATGGCTTGATGCACCCTTACCTATGGCCCACAAGACTGTGTCAAAGGTGCCCATGTCCTCTTTGCCAGAGATGCCATCCTCCCAGGTGACCTGGAGTTGACCATCTGGGAGCTTCCTAATGCGGGAAGGGATACAGCCTCTCAGGAACCGGGTGCCATGAGACTCCATGTGCTCTGTGACCAAAGAAGACATTTGCTGCAAGGCACAAGAGGACATGCCATGAGGATAAGGTGCCAGTGAGGGATGAAGAGGGGTCTATCCATTGGAGGATTTGGGGTATGCACCCACTACCTTCACCTCCAGGTCCTTTTGCTCTCTGGATTCTGGAAGCTGAACCAGGAGAGCGTTCAGTCCCTCTTGGCCCAAAACCTCACATGCTGAGCACTTTGGTCAGGAGGTACTTGGTCTGCAGGCTCCTCTCTGGATGCCAATGTTAAAGAATTAGCTGGATCTAGGAACTCTGCCCAGACCCATGTAGATGACCTTATTCTCCCTACCCAACCCAGTGAGTGTGACCTTGTTGCCATCAGGGAGCGGGGGCAGCCAGAAGAAGATTCTGCTCCCAGAGAAATGTAGGGGCAGCAGGCAAAGGCACAGACTAGAAGGAAAGGGTTGCCTTTCTCCCTCTTGACCCAATAGGCCCTATGTACCCATGCCCTGGCTGTGGATGGTGGCCAAGTTTCCCAGACAGTGTGATATGTGTGAGAGTATCACATAAACTAGCAGTGAAACTGGCCACAGATGCTTCTTTTGGAGGAAATACACAAGTCATGATTTAAATCCTGACACCTTCCCAGGTAAGTTGGCTTATTCTGGACCATATGTATGAGGAGCTCTACACAGCAGGAATGTTCTTCTGGTTGCTCAAGCAGAGAAATTGACATGTTGGCTACCTGTTCCTCTTGCAATCCTCTGGATTCCTGAAAGGTTCAAACATCCAGGGCTTTGGGGAACTAACTACAGGGTATGCTCAGGTCCATTGCCACTTGGCCTGTCTGCAAGGATGGTGTCTTCCTGGAGCTCCAGCTTGGGTCACAGAGACTCTTCCCAAAGCACAAACCTTATCCTTGCAGGCCTCTTTGCCTCTCAGGCTTCAGCTTTATCTGCACCCTACTGCACATCCTCCCCATAGAGAAGTTCAGCAGCTTCCTACATAATGTGTCCTATAAGGGACTGGGGTTGTACACCCTGAAGGACGTAACAGCTATGTGCCACAGCTTTAGGATGAAGCCATATGTGACTGCACAGGACAAAGAGATATGTCTGCAGATTAGAGCAGTGTGCAGTGGTTGGAGTGGTAGAGAACTGAGGTTAGAGACAGTAGGCCTGACCCCTTCTATCTTTGGATGTGTCCTTGCCAGGCCTCTGATCCAAGGTGTAAACATAACCCAGGAACAGGATGTCTCAGACCATGATGGATCCTCTTTGGTAGGGAACACGGACTATTTAACATTTTGACAATGACATCCTCAGACTTAAAGAGTTTAATGGGTGATTATTCCTTCAAGAGTTTTTATTTTATTTTATTTATTTATTTATTTATTTATGGTACTAGAGATTGAACTCATGACCTTGTACTTGCCAATCCCCAGGTCTTTTTCTTTTTTTTTTTTTTTTTGTCTTCTTTATTTTTATCGGTACCAGGGATCAAACTCACGACCGCCTGCTTGCAAGGCAGGCGCTTATGCGGCTGAGCTAAATCCCCAGCCCCCAATCCCCAGGTCTTGAAGAGCTTTAGTTACAAAAAAAAATCTCCATCGACTCCATAGCAGGAGCTGATGGAGTGCAGTTCATACGGGCATCTGCACCCAAGATGAAGATGAGTACAGATACACACCCATGCACCTGCTCAGACACATAAGACAATGCCTCTGTACTCTAGCCACGTGGCAGTCACAGCCCCTCAGACCCCATAGCTCCTATGGGACAAGATTGACCTTGATGGTGAATGAGCCTGCACTAACTTCCCAGGATGTGCTGAGTGCTTCTACATGTGCAGGGTACCTAACCCACAAGAACTGCATGCTCACCCTTGGCTTGTGTATGTCTCATCTCAGCTTATGGTGGATGGATGGGCTGCCTTGTCCTGCAATGTTCATCCAGTATCAGACCAGTCTCTCACCTGCTTCTCCTTGCCTGCGGCTGGCCTTAGTGAGGAGGCACCCCCACTGGGGCCCAAGAGCTCAGCAAGGAGGGAGTAGGGAGTTGGGGTATTTGGGGTAGGGAACAATCCTTCAGGGACACATCCCCATCACATACTAATGGGACAACCTGAAGGTAAGACCAGCCCACCAGTCTGAGGCCAGGAGTGGCATGCCAAAGATGTTCCTGTGGCAGCCTAGTAGGAGCACATCTACATAGCTGCGTGCACACTCCACTTACTAGCCTTTCTTCTAACCTCCCACAAATGTGCTTTCATATTTCCTAAATAATAAAGTCCTCCTCCAACTCAAGTGCCTGTTCTGAGGCATGAGACTGCTTTCCTAGCTCATGCCTGTACCTGCCTGAGGGACAGATAGTTAGAAGGGGGCCCAGACCTCTGGGAGAGCAGCACCACACGGTAGGAGTTGAAGCTGTTGGCTTACCTGGTCAAAGCCTCGGAGTGGGATGCTTCGCATCATGACAGTGATGTCCAGGCCAATCCCTGTGAGGAAGCCAGCACACTCCAGGGCTACATCTGCAGAGGATGGCTAAGGAATACTCACAGATTATGACTTTGGAAGCAAAGGAAAAAGATCCTCAGGTCCCCACTCTAGCTGCCCACACCTCCATCAATCTGCCAGCCCCAGCGAAGACGCCAGCCATGAGCTGCAGGTCCCCTCTACCCTAGGTCTCATGTGCACAGCCTGGGGGCTGAGGGTTGAGGGCTCTCTCAGCAAGCCTTCTCAACAGCACTGTGAATCTGGAATGGGCTGCCCTGTGCCTGTACAGTGCTTCTATCCTGGCTCTGGAGTTAATCTCAGCCTCCAGGGTTGAATCTGCATCCTGGATAAGCCAGAACACAATCACCAGCTGGGCTGGGGGGAAGCAAAGCCCTATGGATAGAAGATGCAAAACTGCTGCCCACGACCTGCGCTTTCGGAGTGAGGTGGGGGCTCCAGGGCTTTCATCTTCCCTCAGATATCCTCTATCCTGACCCTGGGCCCCGTGGGGCTCCTCTCTTAACCCTGCTGGTTTGACTGCTCCTTCTGAAGGAATGAGACCGGAGCCGACAGCTCTCGAGGGAGATCACTTGGCAGCCTCACGGCCGTGTCCACCTGCCCCAACTGGCTGGCTGTCTCAGCGTGTGGCTCACGAAGAGCTTCCAGCAAACCCCAGCCATAGAGGTCAGCATCAAGTTGTCCCCTGGGCACAGGCCCTCTGACCCAAAAAGCCCAACAAGCCTAATCCAAGGAAGCAAAGGGGCCATCATGAGGGAATGCAGTCAGGAAGAACATTTGACATGAAGAACACGAGTCCACGTCACAGAGCAGCTACCTACACACTAGCAAAGGATACAGCTGGCCCCGACCACCAACCTGTCATAGAAATAGAAAGCACAGGGAGTAAGCGGTTACATAGTTCACATGGGCACACAAGCTGTCATCCCAAGGGTGGGACACAGAAGGACCCTTCTGTTTTGTGCCAGGCACTCAGCTAATGAGCACTGAGGCTGACTGTTCAAACAAGTCGTCCCAAGACACAAAGCCCTTCCCAGAGACTACAGTTGTGAAATACAACATGACAAACAATATTATTGAATCAGCAAATTGCCTGGTGGTGAAGGGCATGTGGTCAGTGACAAATAGCACCTGTCCCAAGATAGGAACCAGGCAGTTTCAGGATTCTGCAGCTGCATCAAGAAATGTCCATTAGGAGAAGCACAGAGTTTTCTTCCTGTTCTGAGATGAGTTCTGCCTTGAGACCCCCTAGGCCTCCTGGAGCCAGGGTGGAAGCAGGGAAATGCTTTGTGGGATGGTGAGGGAACCAGATAGGAAGAGGGGGAGGGTTTCCCTGGGAAAGCATATTATGTGAGCACAACACATTGAGACTACAGAAAACCAGGGTAGAAGACCCATGCAGCCTGTCCTGTCCCAGAGCTAGGCCCAGGGCCAGGAAAGCCAGCTCCCTGAAGCAACAGTTGAAGGCACAAGGTGGTGGACAGAGGATGCCGAGATTTACTAGAAATATTTGCTCTAGGAGTTTTTGATTTTTTTTTTTTTTTGTGGTAGAGATATTGAACCCCGGATCTTGCAGATGTTAAGCAAGTGCTCTGCCACTGAGCTACATTCCTGACCCACACTTAGTATAAATCCTGTCCTGTGGTCAATCCTGCACTCCATATGAGTGTGCACGCATGTACATACACTGACTCACAGGTATATCCATACATGTATAGTCAGTCATAGACACACTTGTACATCATACATCTGCACACACCCATGTGCATGCACATATACATATTTTTGGGCACACTGGCATGCACATATGCAGTCACATCACATTGTTGTGTATACATGTGCACACTCATGCATACACACAGTATACAATGTGTAGTACATTTGTACACAATAATATCACTTTTGTACACGTGTACACTCATATACATGTGCACAAATGTGCATGTGCAGACTCATCAATACACACATGAAAATACTCGTGAAGGCCACATGCATACACACATGCAAGCAGGCTCAAAACCCAACAGAACAGGAGCTCTCAGGTGGGTTGGCCCATGTGGGTGGGCTTGTCAGATCACCCATGAGCCTCTGAACAAGAGGAAGTGATAGAAGGATGGATAAACCTAATGTCAGCATTAATCCTGGCAGATACTAATAATATAATTCCATTTCAAGAAACAGCATATCCTTTAGAATACTACAAGTGCCCTGCGGGAAGTATGTGACATGCTGCTTCCTCAGGAGCTGGGGATGGAGTCAAGCTACCTGGTAGGGCACAAAGTGATACCAGGTGGTCACACAACCCCATTCAGTATACGAGAAGGACAAAAGGAGACCAGGAGAGCAGAGATGCCTTCCAGGTCCCATGCAGGGCTAGCAGTGCCTAGAAACAGATATGGGTGCACATGTTCATGTACCACATGACAGTACATAACAACTCTCTTTGGATTTGATGGATATGGTGAAAGGCATAAGCCTGTAGGATATGAAATTACAAGTTACTTAAAGTACAAACAGCATTCATCTGTGGTGAATATCCTGCCCTAACAGCCAGATCCACCTGGGGAAAGTGTGTCAGTAATCAACACACAGTGTCCTTTGCTCACTGCTTCCAGTGGTGCCCACAAAAGAGTCTGCATCCTGCTGAGCCGTGCAGGCACTAGCACAGTGGCACCACAGTGGCCCTTCTATTGCCAATGGGGCCTCCCTGCTATCTAGGAGCCTACTCGTTGACCCTATTCGGGGAATGAGCTGGTTGTAGCCTCCACGCTTCAGGGCAATGAGCTGGGCCTTTTCTCAGTCTTTCTCCATTGCTGAGAATAAAACAATCCTGACTCTGACAAAAATAGTTCATTTCTGGGTGGGTGTGGTGGCACACATCTGAAATCTCTGCACTTGGGAGGCTGAGGCAGGAGAAACACCACAGGTTTGAGGCCAGTGTGGGCTACATAATGAGGCCCTGTTTCAAACAAATAAAAAGGTTGTTTCACATGTGCTAGCCCCCTAAAACTGCACAGGGAGCTAATAATGGAGCTGGGGACCACTGTTCTGCCCTCAGAGCCTTCACAGCACCCAGAACTACCTGTCCCTGTGGCCACACAGTGTGAGAAGAAGCTCCCACTTCACAGGTGCCAGCTCCAAATTGCTGAGTACACACAAAGAAGCAAGCCCTCCCTGGGAATCAGCACCATGTATGGGGTGCTGTGGGGACAGACAGATCCCAGCCTTTTCCTGTGAGTCACCACTCGCAGCCTGCACCATTCACAGATGGCAGGGGAAGAGAACAAGAAATCATCAAGAAGCAATCCCTCCCTGTGAATCAGGGTCATGTGGGGGCTGCTGCAGGGAGAGCCAGATGCCAGCCCCTTCCGGCATGCCGGCTGGCAAACAAGAGCTAAAACCTCCCTACCCACTCCCATCCCATAAGTGACCAGCTGATTCAGAGAAACACAGGCTGTGATGATAGCTACTGAGGTAAAACACAATTCAATGCTTGTAGTGTTTAGGGTTTCACTGACTCTGCAGGTCTAGGGCCTGAAGTCTGATCATCTACTAGGGGGATAACAACATGCAATAGAGCATCTATGGGAGATCTTCTGAGGGTGGTAGCCACTGTTTAATTCCCTATTATCTTCTTTTGAAGTCCTGTATCACTTTCATTGTTTTGTTAGGTTGGGTTTTATTCTGTTTGGTTTTGTTTGATTTTGTTACATCTGATGGCATGGGCAGCTATTTCAAAGATAACAGGATACATTATGGTACAATTGTCTTGTTTTGAAGTTCTTTATTACATTCATTGTTTTATTTTTATTGATTCTATTCTGTCCTGTTTTGTTTTATTTTTACTATGCTGAAGCTATCTGCAGCTATATGGAAGACAGTAAGAGGCCTTATGGTAACCACTGTTGATTTTCTATTTTTTTTTTTTTATTTAAGGAGAAAAAAGAGAAAAAAACAGAAAAAGGGTACAAGTTATACAGACTTTCAAAAAAAATAAACAGTAGGAAATCACTAGTTAATTACATATTGTCATCTTAGAAATAGTTGTTGAAGTTACAAAATTAAAGCATATAGAGGGGACTTTCAAACAGTGAGACTGCAAACAGTTTTGTTCAATGATCCAACAAAACTCAGTAATATGGTTATCTATCTTATACACTTAAATATATATGCAGTTATATCTTTTAGAGAACTTTCTTTTCCTTTCTTTTGTACAATGACAATTACACATTCTGGGTTTTATTACTCTCACAGTTCTCATTACTTTTTTTTTTTTTTTTTTTGAAGAAAGTAAAACCAAATGTGACATACCAGGACAGAGTCAGTCAAATCAAAAGGATGGACATAATACATAATGTAAAAACAAAATACAAGGTGATCAACAATGGTTACCATACTGCCTCTTGCTCTCTTAAGAAGAATTGCCTAAATCATCAGTTATAATAAAATTGAACAAAACAGTAAAGAATAAGATCAATAAAACCAAAACATTGGAGACATTAGAGGACTTCAAAAGAAGATAACAGTCAACCAGAATGGGCATCACAGTGAATCTTATTGTCTTCATAGTTGTTGCCTATACTTTCAAACTTGGTACTATCAAGCATAACAGAATAGAGGAAAATCAGTCAAAACAAGATGGTGAGAGCAATACAGAGTTTCAAATCAAGTTAATAGGAAATCAAAGTGGGTTACTATAATATATCCTGCTATTTTATATTAATTTTTCCCTTAATTAAAAGGATAAAAATGAAAAAGTAGATAATAAAAAGGAGATTGAGATTAAAAAGAGGGCAAAACAACAAAACAGCGCAAGTCAAAGCATAGCCATTTAAGCAAAATAGTGTTTCACCACAAGATAATCTCGACATAATAGTAGTTACCATAGTGTCTCTTCCCTTAAAATCTTTGGGTATAACTTTGTATACTGTAGCATCAAACGTATCAAGACAATGTAAAACCGTTCAAGAGAATGACAGTATTACAGGGTATTTAGAATCAACTAACAGAAAATGAACAATGGTTTCTGTATAATCTCCTTGTCTATAAAAGTTTTTGTTTATATTATCACATATAATAAAATCCAATAAGATACAACACATTAAAACCAATGGAGACAGAAGAACAAAAGCTTGATGGGACTTTAAAACAAGAGGATATTAAATCAGCACTACCTATTATGATGTCTTGTTTTCTCCAAAATGGCTGTTCCTACCATCCAACCTTTTCTGCCTCATTTCTGTTGAGCTCTTTTTCTGTCATTAGTTGTCAGTTTGTCCTCTTCATTTCTCTTTCTGCTCCATTCATTGTGGCCTCTCTGCCACTGTTTCTGGAATCTTGGTATTTTTCATTTTTAGAATATCCTGCAGTAATCTCTGTAGAGTTGAATTGGTGGTTGCAAATTCCCCTAGTTCCTCTTTATCCTGGAAGCACCTTGTTTTTCCATCAATTTCTAGGGACAGTTGTCCAGGATATATCAATCTTGGCTGGAGGTTATTATCTTTCAAAGCTTAAATTATTTCCCCCCACGCTCTTCATGATTTGATGGTTTGTGCTGAGAAGTCTGCTCTAATTCTGATGGGTGTTCCCTTGTAAGTGATCTGTTTCTTGTCTTTGACGGCTTTTAATATTCTGTTCTTATACTGGATTTCTGGAATTTTGATTATTATATGCCTGGGTTTGTTCTGTTTGGGTTGTAGGTGGCTGGGGTCCTGTATGCCTCATACATCTGAGTATCTTTACCTTTTGCTAAATTAGGGAAATTCTCCTGGATTATTTCTGTGAATAGCTTTTGTAGTTCATTTGTTTGAGTCCCTACTTCTTCTTTTATGTTCTTAATTCTTAAGTTATAGATCCTCTTATCATCTTCTAGCTTTTGTATTATTGCTGTTTGTTTTCTTGTTATTTTTAAGAAGTTTTTCATTTAAAAAAAAAAGTTTTTCATTTCATGCTCCCACCTTACAAATCTGTCCTCCAGTTCTGATAATCTATCCTTAGTTTCTTTCAAGCTGTTATGCCAGCTTTCAATAGAGTTTTTAGTTTCCTGGTAATCTCTTTGAACCTGCTTCACGTATTCTATGTTTTCTCTATTTTCTCCATAAAACAATTCTCCCCTTTTTTTTCTGTTCTTCCATTCCACCATCTGTTTTTTCCTGGGCGGTACTTAGCATTTCTCTAACTATTCTACTTATTTCTTGCTTTATTTCATTAAATACTTCATTTTTGAACTCGTCTATGAGGCTCTGGAGATACCGCTTTATGTCTATAGGTACCGTGTTTGATACTACATGTTTTCTGTCTTCATTCTCTTTTGCATTTACCTTTCCTGCATCAGTGTTCTCAGGATTGGGGACTGAGGACCCTTTCTTGTTGCTCCCTTTTCCCATACTTTTTGTTCCTTCCATACAAGTGTATGTAGGAGGCCCAGTTTTTTTTTTTTCTCTTTGTCTGTTACCGTTTGTTTGAATCTGCCGGCTAGGTGTTCCCGCCCACTGCAGTGTACTAGGGAGACACAGACCTGGGCAGCCTCTGCTGGGCCTGCCCCTCCAGGTCAACCTACTTGAATGCTTCACTGCTAGGGTACACTGCCAGGCGCAGGGACCTGATTTGGGCTAGCCTACTGGATCTTAGTCCACGTCGTCACCAGGCCAAGCGCTCCCCACCACTCCCGCTTGAGAGGGGAATATGCGACTAAAGTCACTGTAGGGCCCTTTCCGGCTAGTCTGCTCATTCCCAGCATGTCCTCTGTTGGAGCCTCCTAGTCTACGAAAGGGTCCCCATTTCTTTCACTCACTGCAGGTCGATGCAGGGCTCCCTGCCAGTCCCGCTCTCAACGCTGTTTGGTTCACCGATTCCAGCTCTCAGAGCTTTCATACGTCTCTCTCCCTGCCGTGCGGATTAGGACGCAGTATCGGCAGCAGGAAATTCAAATCACGGCTTCCAATGGCGCAGGATCCAGCTTCTGCACTGAGATTTTATCTGTTCCTGTTATAGCATCAGGATTGCATTTCCAGTCGGTTTCTTTCAGCTTAGTTCGTTCCTGGGTCGGCAGGATACATCTCCACTCACACTCACAGGACTCCTCACACGGCACCGCTCCTGGATTCTAAACTGGTAATCTCAGAGAACTTCCGTGGCTGCTGTTATTTGTCTGCCATGTTCTCTATTTTCTATTGTTTTGAAGTCTTGTGTCACTCACACTGGTTTGTTTTGATTGGCTTAATTCTGTTTTATTTTGTTTGACTTTATTCTCTTTAAAATAAAAATTTTAAAAAGATAAATAAAACAAATTGCTGACTGAGGGTAAGGTGGACACCAGTCAGGCACACTCTTCAGTGGGCTTCCTTGACTGTACATGTGCAACTGAAATCTCTCAACGAAAGCTCTCATCCTCTTGGTTCCACGATAACTCTGGGCTTTCTGTCTTCATGAACAATGTCTTTTGTCACTATTGATTTTTACTCTATCTCTTTCTCCAATTAGTCAAATAATGAGAATGTTTCTTCTTAGAAGAATGCAGGATATAAGAACTCAAACAGAGAACTCCCTTCCAACTGCACAGCGTTATAAAAATGCTGGAGGAAAAACAAGGACAGAAGTCAAAGCCTCCAGTCACAAGGGCAGAGAGTTCTAGAAGACAGCCAGATGCAAATGGGCTTCACAGAACATGCTTAGCCTGGGCATGGTTGTGGGACGCATAAGGACCAGTGGCACTCACATCAGCTATAGAGGTGCAGCAACCATGGCAGGCCATGGTCAGCTACAAGGAGGGTGGTGGTGTGGGCAGAAGCCAGTTTAGCAGACCTGAGGGCTAGAAACTCTGGACTTATCACTGCATTCTGATTACCCCAACTACTTGGGAGGGGAAGGCAGGCTAGCAAGTTTAAGGTCAATCTAGCCAACTCAACAAGACCCAATCTCAAAATAAAAATTAAAAAAGGACTGAGTTCAACAGCCTCAGTTCAATCCCTAGTGCTACAAAAACAAAAGAACCCTTGAAACCAAGATATCTTCCCACTCACTCAGAAGCCACCATTCTATATCTCATGAGCCATGAATCCAAATTTGTGTGTGTTCCAGGGAGCTCAGCCCTCCGTGCTTTTTGGTGTACATTTTCCAGGGAAGTTTAACTACCATGAGATTAACCTAATCACAGGGCAGGCTTTCTTGTTCAAAATCGGAACAGAGGAGGAAGTAAAAACAAAAGCATTAACACAGGCCACAGAAGCCCAGGCTTAAAAGCCATCCATTTGCCTCTGGAGTCTGAAGGCCCTGATCCTCTCTCCAGAAAGCACACCCACACAAGAGACAGTCTCAGGGACCACCTGGCCCCTTGGCAGTCCTGCCAACACAGGAAATGCCAGCCGTGTTACAGAGCTATGGGCAGCACAGGGTAGGGGGGTAAGGGGGGTTCCACTCCAATGAGGGCTGGCTCTGGGCTTGCCAGAGGTCTGCCGGCCCCATATGATCCTTTGAGTGCCCAGTGCTGGGGCTGGTAGAGACTGCACTGACCAACCTCTGGTAACAGATGCCCCAGAGTGCCCTGAACCTTAATGTCTGAGCCACAGGGATGCACCCAAGCAGATGGGAAGACATGCTTTACGGTCTGGGAAAGCAAGTCCCATGTAGATGGCTAACCTTCCTTTTGCTGGTCATAGGACAGTACACCAAACAAACGTGGAGGTCATGCAGAAAATGAAACTAGTAAGCAGCAACCACGTCTAAACAAACAGCTGTGGTTCTCTCTAAAATAAAGTTCACCTTCCTCCCTCTTACACTTAGGAAGAGAGAAAAATGACTATGGTAGCTGGCCAGGCTTCTGAACCTTCATACTAGGGTCAAACTACAGTTCCTCCCATGACAAACTCTTGACAGGCAGTGTTAATTTCTTCCTAAATTATAAAATCATTCTCCCTGCTTCACAAAACCCTGAGAATCCAAGGACAGAAACTGTTGGGCTGCTAAAGCGGCCACAGAAGTGGACATTCTGGGGTATCCTTGGCTTCCTTCCTCCCTGGGTAAACATGGGGGCTCCCTCCCTGAGTGGGGCTGGCAGCTTTGAGACAGGGTGTCCTCATGCTCTGTAAGCCCCTTGGGGATCTGGACAAGGTCCCCTGAGCAGACAACAGAAACAAGCAGGCTGTGGCTATTATGTGGAAACAGCGACTCAGTTCCTGGGTCTCAAAGCAGACCCAATGTGGGGGAAGAGCTACCCTGCTGGCTTTCAAGTCTTCTTCCCTAGCCCAGTTCTGCTAGCTTAGCCTAGGTTTGCAGAAAGCTGACCTCCAGATACAGTGGACCCAGGTAAAAGTCTCAATCAATTTGCAGAAAGACAAAAGGGTTCTGAAAGACAATAATTATGATTCTTTGCTTTGAGGTTAGGGTACCTGAGCCCTGAAACCTAATGTCAAAAAAGGCATACCCCAAGTTATATAAGCATAGGAGGCAGAGGTAGGGATGCTAGGCCCACGCAAGCTGGCAGCCAGCCCAAGTATGCCAGTGTGCAGAGGCTTTAGGTGGGCAGCCCTCCGGGTGGGGAGGAGGCCAGAAAATGGCATGGGCTGTGGGGCTGGAGGTCAAGCTTAGCTCCTTGACTTCCCTTATTCATCAGGACCCCTCTGCAGGATTTTGGGGCTGCATTTGAATTCCAACTCCACGCCTGCCTCCTCAAAGAAATCTGAGGGCAAAATCACCTTTTTTACTTTCATACCCCCACCTCCCAGGGCCTTACTCTGCAAAACAGAATGGCTCAGAACTGCAAAGCCACATTCTCTCAGCATCCCAACCTGCCCGGCTGAGGGTGTTCAACTGCCTATACTAACCCACTGCCCACTTCTCCGGAAGGGGCTCCGTTGCCTCCCCAGGGGATGCTACCCCCATCCTAGACTCTCCTCTGTCCTTCAGCCTATTCTGGATTTGATACACGAATAAAGAAACAAGAAAAATAGAAAGAGGAATGAAGCCAAGCACGAAGCTGACAGCTGAGACTGAGCAGGTGTCAACCAAGAGTCCCACACAGGACCCTGCACTGACCAGACTGAGCATCTGAGGCAGCCAAGATGTCCCGAGCCCACTAGGCCTGAGGGTCCCTCCCCTGCTGCAAACTCAGGCTGCCTTTCCAGGGGTTCTCTATACTGGCTGGTCACCTTCATGGGCTCTGACACCGGCATTTACCTTTCTCTGACCAACAGCTTGACCTTGTTTGCTTGACACCCAGCTATTGAATAAAGAGTGGACCTTAATTCTGTCTCCTACAGACAGGGCTCAGGTATGACTGCCCCATCTCTGCCATCTGTCTAGCCCTAGCTCCCTGAGACCTGATGCCAGCCAAGAAGAAAGGCTTCCTATTTAATGCTCAAAGGCAGTGTTGATCAGCCTTCAGCTAAAGCAGTATAGGCACATCTAAGGCCCAACACACTTCGGGGATGACCCAAAATCACTGGTCCCTGGGTCCCACACAGATACACCTAAAAGTCACAGCTCTTGCCTGTGCTTAAGTATGGAGAAAGACAAGGAGGATGGGGTGCATCCTGCAGACTGCATCAGAGACCTGGCTGGGGCTGATGGGACCCAACCTCGGCAGAGCTGCCAACCAGTAGACTCAGTGCCCATTGCCAGCAGAGGCACGCTGGGCCCACCAGCCTCTAGGCTGGGACCAAGCAGTCAAAATGTCCCTACCCAACTCCAGGAGGCACTTTGAGGCCAGAGGGCCAGCCCTAGGGTCCATATTAATTTCAGCTCCATTTTAAAGGCGAGTTAAAATAAACATGGGGAATATTTATAAGGCAAATAAATCTGGCAGAAACAGCCCCTCCAAGTGTGAGCAGAGGCCTCCCCCTCAGCCCCAGCCCAAGCTGATAAAATACAGAAATGCTACTGTAGACCCTCCGGGCTTATTTTGACTGCTGCAGAGGAATGTAACATGTAAACACTCACTCCCGTATTACACTGTTACAACTTGCATTAACAGCGTTGGACAAAAGCTGCATTTTCACAGAAGCATCGTACAGGGATATATCTCCAGCTTAATTTTTTTAAAAAAACCATTTCCTCACATAAATCATGTTCAGAATGAAACGGGTGACTGATACATTGCAAACACTTTTTTTCTTAAACAATAACATACCTAGATTCCTTCTAAACTAAAGAGCTTTAAAAAAAAATCTCCTAAATGTTTTTTTTCTGAAGAAAATAAACACTGCAGTTTCTTTCCTGACCAAAATATCTGAGGCCATGTCTTCCTGGCTGAGCTGGCTGCCCACAACACAGTCACAGAGAAGGGATCCTTAAGTCATAGGCCAGAAGTGCCGATCTTGGCCACTGGAGCCAGATCCTCTCCGGGCTTCACCACTGTGTAATCCCCGCATGAAGTCCCCCTTCCCAGAAACATGCAGTCCCAGAACTCAGAAAATGCTGCCCTAGTGACAGGCCATAATAATCACCTGAGCCCACAGGAGGCTGCAGCCTGGGCAGAGCAGGGAAGGGACTGGCCTTCTAGGCTGCCACATACTCAACGCTGTTTCAAGACAGGTCCAGCACAAAGAACTTATGGAGAGGCTGACAAACCATGTCTAAATTCCTCCAAGGGAAATCAGTGTGAAGGAAACCAAAAAGATTCAAAACCAGCAGTCCCAGTGGCCAGAGGCAGAACTGGGGACCCTGGGTGGGAATCATCCTGTCACCCAGCAGGGGTACCCTGGTAACCCACCAACAATGGCAACCAGCTCTAGGATTTCAGTGGAGGGAAATCCAGGCTGTGGAAACCCTACAGGCTGTGGAAAATACAGAGACTTAAAAAAAAGATCTTGGGAGGTGGGGCAGACCTTTCTGAACATGTAATAAATCTAAAAGCCATTAACTGTAAAAAGAGATTTAAGTTACATTGAAAAAAAAAGGAAAACCATTTGTACATTATACAAGTTAAAAGACATGAGAAGCTGAGAAAATCTGCTCCGTGTATAACACAGGATCCTATCTCTACTACACAGACCAGCTGGAAGATAAGAAAAAGATAACAGAAACCAATCGGATAGAAAGTGGGCCAAGGACCAAACTTATGACTCACACACACACACACACACACACACACACACATACTCACTCACACAGAGACACTCTCAGTTTCAAGAAAGACCAGTAAATATATAAAAAGATGATTGATTGTAGTAAACAGAACCAGAGTGTGTCTAATCTAGCAGATAAGCAAAGGTAAAAAATCAAGCCAGGAGTGGTGGTGCACGACTATAATTCCAGCATTCTGGAAGACTGAGGTGGGAGAATCATAAATATGGGCTCTGCTTGGACAACTTATCAAGATCCTGCCTCAAAATAATATAACTAAACAAATAAATGGGCAGAGGATATAGCTGACTGCAAAGGCCCTGAGTTCAATCTCTGGTACTATACACTCAAAAACATAAATAAAAGTTTTAAAAAATTAAAAAACCACAAGGGACTGGGTGTAGCTACATGATAGAACACTTACCTAGCATGTGCAAGGGCCCTGTGCTCAATTCCCAGTGCTGTTAAACAAATAAATAACCAAAAAAAAAAAACAAAAAAAAATCCAGATAACAGAGAAATTACAGCATAAAGGAATAAAGTGATAAATGTGACAATCTACAGAATTAAAAATTTGGGCTGGGTGTTATAGGTCAGTAGTAAAGTGCTTGCCTAGCATGCATGAGGCCATGAGTTCAATTCCCAGTACCATAAATACATAAATAAATAATTGCAAAAAAAAATATGATGACACCGAAAGCCAAACTACAATCTGAGAATCTGGTGGAAGACAGCAGACAGATGGATACAAATTGGCATGAGATCAGCTGAGACAGGGAGGGGCTAACATGTGCCAAGGTATCAGGGACTATGGCTACCATGCAAGAACCAGAAGAGACACTCCTTTCCCTTTTATATTTTTATACTGAGGATTATACCTAGGGAGCACAAAGCTATAGCTCCAGCCATTTTTATTTTATTTATTTTTGAGACCAACTGTCACCAAGTTGTCAAGAGTAGACTCAAATTTGTGATCCTCCTGCCTCAGACTCCAGAGTAGCTCGGATGATACGTAGACGTAGTACCAGGAGAAGAGATGTGCCATCACTACTGGTCCACTCATGTTTTACAAATAAGCTGATGGCAAGATATGGAGAAGCAGGCAAAAGTGCACCCAGGAGGAGGTACAGCTAGCCTGTAGCAAAATGTGAGGCTGAAGGTCATCAACCCTTAGACCAGGATTTTCTGGGAAAGACCCTATTAGATATATATAAAATGTATAAAACCACCTCATTCTTCAGGACTAGAGAATAACAAGTGTTGGTAGGGATGTGGAGACACGGGACCCTGTCACACTGCTGGTGGGAATGCCAGATGCTGAAGCTGCTGGGGAAAACAGTTTGGCAGTGTTTCAAAAAGTCCTAGCAATTCCACTTCTAGCTCTGTACCCAAAAGCACTGGAAGTAGGAAACAAATAGTATTTGTAGCCCTATGTCCACAGCTGTGTTATCCATGACAGCCAAGAGGCACAAGTAACCCAAGTGCCCATGGGTGGACGAAGGGTAAATGAAATGTGATATCAACAAAATCTGATATATGCCAGCAGTGTGGCATTACTCAGTCTTACAAGGGAAGGAAAATTCTGACATGTGCTCCAACATGGAAGAATCTTGATTATGCTAGTGAAATAGGCTAGTCACAAAAGGACAAATGCAGTGTACCCACAGCATTAGGCAGGGAGAGTTGTCACAACAGTAAAAACAGAAAAAACACTGGTGGCTCCAGAGCTGGGAGTGAGAGGAGATGAAGAGTTATGGTTTAATGGATGAAGAATTTCAGGTGGGGAGGATGAAAAGAGTTCTGGAGATGGATGGTGGTGATGACTGTACATTTAGTATCAGTGAACCATACACATAGAAGGGCCAAGATAGTAATTTCTTTAAACTGGTGATTAAACAGGGCTTTCACACTGAACTACACCCCAGCTCTTTTTTAAAATTTTAAAATTTTGAGACAAGGACTTGCTAGGTTGCTAAGATGCCCCAGCTGGGCTTGAATTTGTAATCATCTTGCCTCAGCTTCCCATAGTTCCAGAATTACAGGCATGCACCAAGCTTGAGTCAAAATGTGTATTTTATGTGTATTTTACTCTAAATTGGGAAAAGTGATGGTGTACATACATGCATATCAAATGGTTTTATTGCAGCATTATAAAGATGAGAAACTACTGAGATGTTCATTCATGCACAAAAGGTAAAAGAAGCTGCACCATAACCATGCGAGGGACTTAAGACCGGACACTGCTTTGTAAATGTGAAACAATGATGCGACACATACAGACACACTCCCCAGCTGCATGTGCAAGCATACACATTCCAAAATGCACACACATGCACTTTTTTTTTTGAAACAGGGTTTTACTATGTAGTTGTGGCTAGCCTTGAACTCTCAGCAATCCTCTTGCCTCAGTCTCCTGAGGGCTTCACCAGCATTCCTAATGGATCAGCCCAGAGGCAGCCAACCACTGCCAGCAACCAAGCCTTTGCTGCCCTCTGATGGCCAGTATGATCTATGCAACCAGGGAGTTGCATGCACAGGCGGGAACAGCATCCGGGACAAGACCCTTGAACCAGCACAGCTCTGGGAGCAAGCAAGCTCACTTAGCATTGGTGTGCTGCTCGCACGCTGCTGGGATCACTGCTACAACTGGGTTATGGCTTTCAAGGCCTTTGGAGCTTTTTCCACATTTCAGAGATTTCCAATATACAAGACAAATGACTAGAGACATTTGATTGAGGCCCTTCCTAATGTCTAAGGGGACCTAATGGGAACCCTAGGGACAACCACTGACCTAGATAATAAATGGCTCGCTCACTTTATGTGACATCCATATTATTACTTCCAAGACATCCATGGGAAACTGTCAACGGCCCTGCACAGGGTGCACATATCCAACTTTCTTTCCTTCTTTTACAGAAGCTGGAAAGATGTCCTTAGAACTGAGTAGCAGTGAAGAGAAGGAAGACACCCATCCTGCACACACCAGCCTTACGTTTTGCCAGGGGATTTCTTCAGCCAGAAGATGTCATCACTTGTAATTCCATATTCCAGGGCACCTTCAATCTATCAAGGAAAAAAGCACCAGTGTAACAAGACTATCATCTGTTCTGTCTTAATGACTTTCTCAAAATGCCTCTTCTGCAGACATGACTCAACCAGCCCACAATTGGACAGAGCTTCTTTGCCCCACATCCTTGTCTTCAAGTTGAGCCTCACTGGGGACAGAGGTGTCCTGTCTTTTTCTATCTTGGTGTGCTCTCTGCCTGGTGCTGGAAGTACTGAGATACCTTGGCAAGGGACCTTCCAGGCAGATTTCTCCTTGGCCCTTTTTTTTTGGCAGGGGCGGGGGATACTTTACCTCTGAGCCACATTGTCAATGCATTTTTTATTTTTTATTTGAATCAGGCTTGCTAAATTGCCCAGGTTGGCCTTGAACTTGTGATCTTTCTGCCTCACCCTCCACAGTACTTGAGATTATAAGTGCGCACCTGGTAACTTTCCTTAATCTTGATGCAGACCCAGGGCAAAGCCCCAGGGCAGGCATAGCAGCCTCAGAGGTCAGACAGCTGACTCCCCATGACAATCTAGGTATCTGGGAAGGAGATGGGGACACACAGACCAAGGGAACAGCACCCAGGTTCCAGGGTCCCAGGCTTACAAAAAAATGGCTTAAAGAGAGATCAGCAAATCAGGGATTAAGATGCTGTGCAGCATCTCAATGAAAGATGCGTGCGGGGCGGGGGGCGAGGCGGGGGGAGGAATACATGAGCAGCGTGTCACACTGCAGGCTGAAGCAGGGCTGCACATGGAAAGCAAAGAGCTCCGAGAGCACCAAGCTGCAGGCTGCATGCACCCAGCACCTTCCAAAGCTAGTCTAGGAATCATAGATTCCTGATGAGGGGCAGCTAAGCAGGTGGGGGAAACCCCAAAATGGAGAGTCCCTCCAGTCTACTCTGTGAGAGTAAGCCATGCTAGCAGAGAGGAACTGGGCATAAATAAATAAATAAGCCAGCAAGCCAGGAATTTCTCCAGCTTATTCAAGGAAAATCAAAAGTTCCAAAAATCTAAGGGACTAAAACACAAGCTAGCCAGACATGATGACACAGACCTATAATCGCAGCTACTTGGAGAGCTGATGTGGGAGAATGTCAAGTTTGGAGCCAGCCTGAGCAACTTCGCAAAACCTGCCTCAAAATTTAAAAAGAGCTCAGTAGCTGGGGTGCCTGAGTTCAATCTTTAGTAGCAGAAAGAAAAACACAAGCAAGTCTTGGCAGGCAACCAAGGAAGACAAGCACATGGTGGAGACAGAGTCCACACAGGGGAGAGCAGGGGGACTACTGAGCTGCCTCCTCCCAAACCAGGAGCTCTGGCTTCACTCTCCTGTGCGCATGTGAATATTCCAGCAGTCATCCAGCACAGCAGAACCAAATGGGGTAGGCCAGGACCCCTCCACAGGGCCCACTGTTTGGAAGGAGGTACAACTCTGCCCAGTACCTCTGAGGAGAAAATGTGACTACTAGGCTCTCAGGAACACTGTGGCCTTTGAGGGCTTTATGGATAATCACCAGGAGCCTAACCCTGTTAAACAACGAACTGTGTCATCCTGTAGATCCAGGGAGCCATCTGAGGACACCTCTGTGACCAAACAGCCAGGGTCCTTCTAATGGCTGTTCTTGATCACCTGACAGACAGAGGACAGGTCCCACGGCCCTCGAGACTGCAGGCACTCATGTTCCACTGGTTCTTTCTCCTTCCCATTTCCAGAGCAATCACAGGATAGAAGTGGCAGTTAAGGTTAGGCCACTCAAAGCCTCCTGCCCAAAAACACTCAACATTTGACCTAGCTATGGTTCTGACCTTGCTCCAGCTTGCTCAGTGCTAGAAGCCTCTCAGGCCACCTGTCTAATGTTTTAACTTTATGGCTGTCTGCAGTGATGGATAACAGGTGAGGCAAAAATGGATGAACCAAAAAGCTCAAAAGGCAAAGCTGAGGAATGAGGTGTCACAGGACTTGAAGAGCTCTAACACATTTCTGGGAATCTCAATAGCCAGGCATGCAGACGGCTGCACATACACCAGGAAAGACTAAAGAAGCCCTGGGCTCACCTCGCACAGGCTTTGATCTCTGCACAAGCAGGAAGTGAAGGCCAAGGAAGAGTTTAAGGGGCAGCTGACATACACAACACAGAGCCTTCAGCACGGACTGGGAGATTTCATAGTTCCAGGTATTTAGGAATATCCCCAGTCCTTTTTGAACACTAAGTAGATTTCAGTGGTCACACATAATATAGAATAAGTTTAAGAAGCCAGACAATGGGGCCGGGGATTTAGCTCAGCAGCATAAGTGCCTGCTTGGCAAACACGAGGTCATGACTTCAATTCCTGGTACCAAAAAAAAAAAGCCAGACAATGGTGGTGCATGCTTGTAGTCCCTGTACTTGGAGGCTGAGGCAGGAGGATCATCACAAGTTCAAGTGCATCCTGGGCTAAATAGTGAGTTCAAGCTAGCAAAATCACATCTTAAAAAAAAAAAAGAAAAAGAAAAGAAAAAAAAAAAAAGAAATTCTACTCTTCAGTAGATAAGAGAAATGAAAACTATGACCACAAACAACTTTTACATGGCCACTCATAGAAGTACATCATATAACAGCTAAAAAGAATAACTCTATTCATCACTGAAAAAGTGGGTATATACATACACTGCTAATAGTTTCCAACCTTAAAAAGGAAGGAAGTTTTGACACTTGTTACCACATAGATGAACCTTGAGGACTTCATACCAAGTGAAGTAAGTCAGCCATACAGAGACAATATTGTATGATTCTACTTATATGATGCAACTAAAACAATCACATAATAGAAACAGAAAGTAGAATGGTGGGTACTAGGGGCTGGGGAGGAGGGCACAGGGAACTATTATTTAATAGTTGCAGAGGATCAATTTGGGACGACCAAGAAGTCCTGGAGACCAATGGTGGTAACTGATGGTTTGCACAACTCTTTGAATGTACTAAAATCCATTGATCTGTACCCTATAAAAAGGTAGAGTTTATTTCAAATTTGGGGAAAGAAGGGAAGGGTAAAGAAGGCCTAAATCTTAGACGTTCCAGTATTTTAAGGCTGAAGAGAAAAGGAATCAACAGTGGAGAGTTAGAAGGGATACTAGGCCCAGATTTGGTGGTATGTGCCTACAGTCCTTGGATGCTTGGGAAGCTGAGGCAGGAGGATCTTTTGAGGCTGGGATTTTGAGCCTGGGGAATACAGCGACACCTCAGATTTAAAAAAAATAAATAAATAAAAGGAAGAGGAGGGACTCTGGGATGAAATGAAAGAATACTAGGCTTAGTGGTACCCAGGAGCCAGCTGAAGAGTGCCGTAAGAATGGTTTTGAGGACTGAACAACATAGACGTCAACCAGGAAGGAGAAAGTGATGCCAGCGAATACAGAAGAAACAGCAGGGTGGAGGGCTCGGATGGAAAGCACTGAGCGCACACAGTGAGCCCAGGGACCACAAATGTGCCTGAGGTGTGGAGGAGGATCCAGCTTTGGGGACACTCACATGCGTGGGGTACTTTGGCCGCCCTCCAGTAGCAATGACTATGTGTTCAGCTGAGAGCAGCATCTGCAAAATAAACCAAGAAAGGCACAGGTCAAAACTACCTTGTTGTGGGGCTAAGGACACAGCTCAGCAGCACAAGCATTCCTGGTACCAAAGACAACAACAAAAACTACATTGTGGTCACCCATCTAAAGGGCTAAATGCCCAGAGGTGCTACAGGGTAGCAGCCTCCATGCTAGCCCTGCCTGCAGCTCAGAGATCCCATAGGGCAAGGATCACATCAAGGGTCTACTGGATAAGAGAGGGACAGGTATTAGGGACAAGAGACATTCTAACTCCACGCACTTCAGTTTTCATGTACCCACCAGACATCTTACCACCTCAAATCCCCCATAATCCAATGAAGAGGGTGGCATCTTCCCTGTCAGGTCATCTCAAGTAGCAGGGCAGCCTGGTACAAGCTACATCTTACACACTGGTGTTGTTGTTGTTGTGTTGGAGATCAAACCTAAGCATGTGCTCTACTACTGAGCTACACGCCAGTCCGGCTTAATCACTTTAAAGAAGTGCAACCTCAAAAGAAGCCGACTGTTCCATGCCAAAAGCGCTTTTCCCTAGAATATCACCCAGGCTCAACAAGACTGGCGTCAGCTGCCGACCTCTGTGACACTGTCCAAGAGAAGCCACGCAGCCACACAGCACCGGAAAAGCCATACTCACTTCCTTCCCTCCTTTTGTGATGCCACGAACTGTGTGCTGGTTGACAAAGCTGGCTTTGATGTTAAAATATTTGACTTTTCTGCAAAGTAAAAGTAAGATTTTCAAACATTTAACCATCTTCTCTGCAAACTAAATCTCAGCAATTGGATTAAATAGGCAGCACTGTGCAGATTACTAAAAAGTGAGATCTAGGGCTGGGGCTATAGTCAAGGGGCAAAGGATTTGCCTAACATGGGTGAGACCTTGGGTTCAATTCCTAGTACTTCCAAAACAGAAAGAAGAAAAAGAAAAAGAAAAGGCAAAAAGAAAACCATACCAAGAAGTGTAAGTAGCCAAAGGGGCACTTTGTCCCTTCTGCTATGTTTCCAGGGACACAGTGGTCACAGACGCTGAGACAGGGACAGAAGCTCGGCATTATGTTGAGAGCCTACACACAGGGCCTGGTGAGCAATAAGAAAGGGCTAGGCCTCCCTACGGCAAATTTTGTCACCCTGGCATGTCTGCAGGAAGCTAAGGCTTGTAAGTGTTGCCCTGTCTTCAGCAAACGCAGGAGAACGTGCGTGATAAGGCCTGTGGGGCACAACAGCGGGCAGAAATGTGTGCTGTGAAGAAATGACCCCTGCTCTGTAGTGACAGAGGCCAAGGTGCAGCAGTGGGTCTCAGTGCTTTGGGGGCAGCTTTACCTCCCTCTGCTCTTGTGCTCTCCCTCTTCAACCCCAGGACTCTTCTGGCTGTTAAGAGTATTTCACTCATCTTGGCCACCAGTGACAGCCATATGAGGGACATGTGCCATCCACAAACACTACTCACAGTATGGCAAAGTAGAAACAGCCGGGGCCTCTGAGATTCCCTAAAGAGGGCCATGGAGCTGGCCTGGGGCCAGTCAGGCCTGCCAGGCACCTGCCTGGAGCTCTGAGTCCATTGCCCCAGCAAACCAAACTCAGGAATGTAGAACTCCACAGAGGAGACAAGGTGAAAATTTCTGCAGCATGAAGCAGCTAAGCTCCCTGGTAGAAGAGTAGCTGGTGAAGCTCAGGAACTGAGAAGGGGCCCAGGCGCTGCCTGCTGTGGAGCCCCAGGAAGACCCCAGGGGACCAAGCAAAGCACAGGTGAGATCTCCAACCTGAGGGAGCACAGGGGCAAAGGGCAGAGCCAGGAGCCAAGCTCTGCAAGTGCCAACCCTCAGAAGATGTCAGTTGGGAGCAGGCTTAGCCCCTGGCCTTGGGATCTGCAAGAGGGACAAAAATGGTGGTCTCAGGTTGGAAGGGTCAGACAGAAACAATGTGCCCTAGTGGGAAACACCAAGGCCGTCTATGTGTACCTCAGAAGCTGGAAAGGATATAGTGAGGTGCGCGGTGGGTGCGTGGTGTCGGAGCTGGGAGTGTGGGGCTCACAATGCACAGTTGAGAGGAGAGAGGTGTGGGTTTGTACGATGGTGTGAAGTTCTTTGCTGTGCAACTTGGAGCTCCCCAGCTCTATGCTCATAACTGTGGCAGAACAGGGAATTCCCTAGAGGAAGAACACTGCCACAGAGGCGGCCTCTCATGGGCCCTGTCAGCCTAGGGCCCAGTCATGTCCTTACACTCAGGCTTGAAGGTCACCTTGGCCCTGACTGCTCCCCTCTCTCCCCAGGCTCCAGCCATTCCACCAGTGCCCCTCCTTTGCTCCTCACTGCTCCTGGATTCTGCTCAATTCTGGGCTACAGGGTGTACCCCACTTCCTACAGCAACTGCCCTGTGCACTCCTTAGCTGCATCCCCACACCCTAGTCCCCATTTTACAGCTGCCTTGGCCCTAGAGCCTGCCAGGCTGTGTTCCACGCAGTCAGTCAGTACTTGTCCAAATAGAAAATGACCTTGGGAAATCCAGGAGAGCTGCCTGCCCTGCCTCCAACGCTGGCAAAGCCTCAGTACCTGTCCTGCAGCTGGACACGGTGGCCCCAGTTCAAGGATTTCACGTGGTTTTGTACAGCTTCGGCCATTTTCTCCCTGTTGATATACAAACCAAAATGTAAAACCCACAACAGTGACAGCTGTAGAGATTTATAGATGCAAGTAATGTCTTTCCAGAAATACTGAGACACGAGGTGTGCTTAAAGGGGTAGAATGTGATACCCAACCCATGGGCTGTCACTGCCTCTGACCACGGTTTGGGGCTGTGAACCTCTGCACTCAGGAAATGGAGCCTTTGGCCCATAACCATTCAGACTTAGTGGCTACATCCAGGTCACAACTTTGAGCTAGCAGCCTATCTGAAAACTGAGCCACCTGGGCACGGGCTCTGAGCAGAACCATATGTCACCATCTGCATCAGTCACCTTCTCAAAAGAGCTCAATAAAGCAACTTCCTGCCCCACAACCTTGTGTTTGGGCCAGATGACTCTTGACAGGGTTAGCCTATGCACTCACTATAAGATGTTCAGCAGAATCCTTGGACTCTACCCAAAAGATGTAGCAAATGCTTCTCCCATCAGTAACAACTAAAAGTGTCTCCATATATTGCCAAGTGTCAGGAGACAGGCACAGAGCATCGCCCAGCTGAGAACCCTATCCTATAGCTGTTCTCCGTCACAGTTTGTAGACAATAAATTTCCTCCTCTACCCAAAGATAACAGAAAAGAATCAGGCATGGGTTTCTCACCAGTCATGTAGGATGGGCTGTCCCACCTCCCAGCCATAGTGGTGGGCATCCTGGATCATGTGCCCCAGCAGCGCAGCATAATGCATCAGCTTCTTGGGGATGCAGCCCACATTGACGCAGGTGCCACCAAGGCCCCATCTTGTGCCTGGACAATGAAAACAGCATATTTTTCTGTTTGTTTTTTGCAATGCTGGATATTGAACTTGTAGCCTTACACATGTTAGGCAAGGTTCCAGCACTGAGTGGCACCCCAGCCCTGGAAAGTCACATTTGAATTCATATTCCAGGGAGCACAGGAGGCTTCCTGTTCTCTCTCTCTCTCTCTCTTTTTTTTTTTTTTTGGTACCAGGGATTGAACTCGCAACCTTGTGCTTACCAGGCAGGCGCTTATATGCTGCTGAGCTAAATCCTCAGCCCCACCTGGTGTCTTATCAGACTTAGAGTGCCTTCATGGTGTGTGCAGGCAGTAACTCAAACATGGCTAAGGTGAGTCTCACAGGAAATTGCTCTCCACAACTAGAGTCATTTTAAAATAATAAGAAACTTTAAAGTTCTGACAGCTTATGAATTAAACAGAGCACTCAGGAGACTGGACAGAAGGGGACAGATCACTTTGGTGTCAGTACCATCTGCACATAAACTCCCCCCCACCAAACTCTGCAGGACAGAGTACCCATGGGGTGCTGCCTACCTCGGGGAGAAGGCTCCACATAGTCAACCACGGCCACCTTCCTTCCCAGCTGAGCAGCTGGAATGACAAGGAAAGATACAGGTAAGGACAGCAGAGAGCTGACTTGGTTAGGGCTGGGGAATAGGTTTTTCTGGGCTTATGAGGATCAGAAGACGGGAAAGAGCCTGGATGAGCAGCCATCCATGTGGTGGCCAAGCTAGCAATGCTAGTAACTACCCATGTGCCTCGCTTCCTGGCCTATAAGGCCATGCTGCCCTCTAGCCCTGCACCTGATCTCCTGGCCTCCCCATTGCCCACTCAGTTGTGCTGCTTACAGGCAGGAATCCTCAGGCCTCCTCAGATTGTAGCCTTCATGCCAGCCATCAGAGCAGCACTGGGATCAATCCCCCTGCAGCTCCTGCCCCCACCTAGTTCCAGGCCCAGATGTTCAGCACCGCCACTGCTCATCCCAAGCATTCAGAGATGTTCCAGGAACAGCCCACACCTGGGAGAGGCCCACTGGTGTTCAGCTCACTGGAAGGCCCAGGCCCTTCTCACTGGCTGGGCTTTTCTCCCCCTCAGTGAGAATAAATCATGGGTGCCTCACGGGGCCTGTGCCCACAGTCCGTTGTCATCAGAAGCCCCAGGTGGGCATTCGCTGTTACCCTTTCATGGTGAAGAAATCAATGCTGAGGAGAAGTGAAACAGCAGGTCCAGAGCTACCTGCCCTCTGTCCAAACTATATTCCCTGTGATATAGGTACTTCCCACCGTGAATAGGGCCACCCAGAGACACAGGCCCCAAGTTCTGAGAGCAACTCTGGCCCTATTAGCCAGGGCACAATACAGAGTTTCCCTTTGGCTCACCTTGGCATTGTGTTGGCAGTCTCTAAACCCTACACTTGACCACCTGCAAAACAATGTTGGGCTTAAGCCTCATGGACTCCTAAGTGTTTGAAACATTACTGAATATGGAAGATTTGTGGCTGTCAGAAAGTAAGACTCTCACAAAGTTGTAGAAGAGTTCATTAGAAAAACCTACTTGGCAACTGGGTGTGGTGGCACATGCCTGTGATCCTAGCACTTGGGAGGAGGAGGATCAGCGTGAGTTTGAGGTTAGTCTGGACTATATAATGAGTTGAAGGCCAGGCTGGCTTACGTAGAGAGAACTTGTCTCAAAAACAAACACTCTCTCTCTCTCTCTCTCTCTCTCTCTCTCTCTCTCTCTCTGTTGCTTTTGCTGTCTTCTGCCACCATGAACTGTTTCTTCTCTGGGATCTCTCCCAAGTCACCCTACCTTGGATTCAACCAATTATGGACTGAAACCTTTACAAATTGTGAGCTAAATAAACCTTTCCTCTTTTTAAAAACCACCAAGCAAACAAACAAAAACTCCTACCTGGCTCAAATGATTAATGATGAGATTCTAGTAGGGTGGAAGAGCCAAAGAAAGAAGACCATGAATTTCAGGACAACCTGCGCAATGCAACAAGACCTTTGTCTCAAAATAAAACAGAAAGAAAGAAAAAGAGACAGAGACAGAGACAGAGAGACAGACAGACAGACAGACAGACTTCCTGTGCTCAAGCTCAGCCTGAGGAGAGTTGTCAGAATGCCAAACTCTTAACACTCATTTTTGACCATGACTGAGCAAAAGAATTAACCTCCTATCTGAAGCAACCAAGTGAGTCTTGTTTCAAAATAAATAAGTAACAAATAGAAGTGGACAACTTGATAAGCTTTGACATCTGTATACCTGGAAAATGAGTGTCACACATTTCCACTTACATTTTTTACTTATTTATTTTGAAACAGGACTCACTATGTTGCCCAGGTTGGTCTCAAACTCCAGGACTCAAATGATCCTCCCGCCTCAGCTTTCTGAATAGCTGAGACTACAGATACATACCACCATATCCAATCTCAAGGGGGTTTTTTTTTTGTTTTTTTTTTTTACTTAAATATGTAGTTTACTTGGGGCCAGGAATTTAGCTCAGCAGCATAAGTGCCTGCCTGGCAAGCGCAAGGTCATGAGTTCGATCCCCGGTACCACCAAAAAAAAGTAGTTTACTTAATATCAAGCATATCTTAACAAAATTTTTAAAATTACAGTATGGCTAGGTGCAGCGACACATGTATCTAGTCCTAAATTAAAGACCAGCCTAGGCTACAAGTGAGTTCAAGGCCAGCCTGAAACACATAGTAAAACCTTGCCTCAAAAAGACAAAAAAATTTCTGTACCCCTTCCCCAGCAAAAAAATACTACAGCAGATAGTAAAGGGATATGACTGGGACATCTCCATATCTGTGCTGTCCATTTCCAGGCACAGCTCTTAGGAACCAGTGCGGGTGCTGACTCCATTGCTCTCTGCTGATGCAAATCACCTGGGAGACTTCCCGTAGTCCTCCAAGTAAGCTGTAGACAATGGATTTCCTTGATGTGTCATCTGTGATTCTAAAATCCAGGACTTGATGTTAGAAAGCCATAATTTCTTAACATGGATTTTTTAATTTTTATTTTTTGGGTTAAAAAAAAAAAAAAACAAAAATAAAGCCATAATTGCATCACTAAAGAATTTAGTCAAATTCCTTCTCATCTGGGTCCCACCTCACGTCCATCTCCTCACCTCCCCATTCACCTACATGCCTTCTTATCATCTTTAGGCACAGCCCAAGTAGACCACAGGAAACCCTTACAGAGTTCTAAAGACATCAATGAACTGCAAGGTCAACCAGGGATTTAGCTCAGTGGCATAAGTGTCTGCTTGGTGCTGCTGGTGAACCCATGGTTATGAGTTTGATCCCCGGTACAAAAAAAAAAAAAAAAAAAGAACTGCAAGGTCATGCCTCCAGACCTTAGTCCTCCAGGCTAGGTCCCTGCATGTGGACCTAGCTTGTTCACCCAACATGGCTTACTGAACACCTACTGAGAGACAGGCTGAGGCCCAGACATTATCTACAGAACCAGCTGTGACCCTGAAGAAGGCACAAACACCAACAAGAACAGGTGAGCTGGTGACAAAGACTGGACACGGGGGTGTAGTTCTAAGTAGGGACATGTTGGCAGCAAGGACTGGAAAGAGATGAAAAAATTCCACCACTAATCTGGCAGGCAGGCAGACCAGACAGGGCAGGCAGGCAGGATGAAGTGAATGAAGGACAGAAGACGCTCATAGAAATGTATGCAGAATAACAAGGAGGCCGGGGAGATGGGTGGTGGGGGTTGAGACTGGAAGTTAGGGGTGGACCCTTTGAGGCCTGGGGGCTTCCACTATGAGTGAAGATTGTGTTTCGACTAAAGCACTGTTGTGGCCTCCCTTCATGTCACTGTGGGAAGGAGGACAGCAAAGAGGCTGCTGGGCAACTCTAGCAGGGCAGCTACCAAGGGGATGTGTCCTGCTCGCACAGTCATGCCCATGCCCACACAGCTGCCCAATCCAGAGGACCCAAAAACTTCCAGGCCCTGCTACACAAATAGGGACACGGGATTCAACATACATACCTTCTTTGGCACAAGCCAGGCCACCAGATCCCCCGCCAATTACCAGGAGATCGTAGTCCTGTTGTCCTGCTGGAGAAGAGATGAGCAGTGAGAAGGAAAAGAGCTAGGCCCACAAAGTCCTCCAACACTTCCAAGGCAAGAAGCTCTGTCTGGTCAAACATGGTGTTTTCTCAGGATGGGAGACTCCAGCAGAAAGTAACTTCATACAGATATGCACAAATCCAAAATCCACGCAACATCTACCAAAATTGGGTGCTGCACATGTGATCACCTTTGCAAACAGCACTCTTCCCCCATACCCAGCAGGACTTCTCAGAACTTGAAACTTCAGAGTTCTGAGCCAGGTACAGAACTAAAAATGTTTTCCTTGAGTTCATGCTCCTTTCAGTCCTAAAGGAGACCCTTTGTTATAGTGAATAAGAACAACTGTGTTGTCCTTGCTACATGAAAGTCATGTGTTTCGGGATGTAGGGTTGCACAGTGAGATCTGGAAGGGAAAAGATGCTAGGCACAGAGCTGCCTCAGGTTTGCCTAAGGAAGCTCACATCCTCCTTGCTTACCCACAGTGGCACAGTGGGCTGCCAGAGCCCTTCTCACCTCATGAGGCATCATATAATTTACTCTGCAAGCTGCTCCTTGGAAAGCAAGCAAATAGCACCAAAAGGGTGGGGTAAAGATAGAAGGTTGGAGGGAAAGAGTGGAGAGAGAAAGAGAGGTGTTAAGTGCTGTGAACTAAGCTGGTTGGGGACACCAAGCACCAAGCACCAGGCTACTCTTTCATCAAAGAAGGAAGAAATGACAGAAATAATAAAATGATCAGTCATGGGGATAACGGAAGGTTGAGGACTGGTAACAAGGGTCTGGGGTATAAACAAGCAATGCCATCAGCACCTCTGTAGACATGAGCCTGCTGAAAGTGCCATTTTCCCAAGGTATCTGGACCTGGCTACTGCTCCCAGGCAAGGTCCAGGGGTCTTATGACAAAAGCAGGCCTGCCACCCAAGACTAGGGAATCTTCACCCATCAGCATGAGAGCCTAGCATCTACTATGAGGATGGACCTGTATTTGCAGCCACCTCACTCTTCCTGGGCTGGCAAGATACAGAGTTCACTGGAGCACCCATGTCCCTAAGTGATGCTGGCTGCCTGGACAGGTCTGTGAATTGCAGAGACACAGACCCAGAGCCCAAAACAGGCTCATGGCTGGTAGGTGGCCAGCCTCACAGTTGGACTCACTCTAAGTCCTATCCAGCAGTTGACATTTGAGATGTGTATACATGCAAACAGGATTGGATGGAGTCACAGCCAATCCAAAGCACCCCCCAATTCTATGTTCAAGGACTATGAAAAGGCCTAACTGATGGTTTCATGAGTCCAGGGAACCAACAATGACTGGTACCAAGTTGCCACTGGAAGCACAACCCTGGTCAAGGCCCATCTCTCTCCTTTCCGGCTGCCTGGTAATAGACAGGGGCCTCAAAGCTTTGCCCCAGCAAAGTTCCTACCTTCCATTATAGACGCCTGTCTTTCCTGTCAGCAAAGAAGGGTTCCCATTATGCTGTTTTGTCCTGCAGCCCTGCAGTGTGCCCACTCTGCCTGCCATCAGGCAACAGAAGGCTGGCTATCGTGGATTGCAGGCTTATCCTGGGTCATCTGCCCTTCCGCAGGCACGCCCAGGATCCCTCTTAGTCTGATAAACCACTGGAACAGAGCCACAGTGGAGCAGTTTACAAGATCTACCTTTTAACTCTTGAGAGGATTTGGAGACTACTAAAGTTAAGGATGGACTCTAAAGATGGATGGGGTTGATACCGATCTGCAGAAGGGCGGGGCAGCAGGTGTTACCTGAGAGAAACCCTCACACCCTGGCCTTTGCCTACTTCAGCCAGTGATACCTCCGTGGCAACAGGGTTTCATTATGTGTTTCACTTTGCCTTTGCCTTCTGACCACACTGGCCTTTAATTTTCTGTTCCTTTCTGAATCCAGTGCCTAGTGCAGGGTCAGCAAACAGCCCAGCAAAGGTGGTGCTTAAGAAGGCCTCCTGCAAGACATGCATCAACAGCTAGGCTGGCCATCAAGGGCAGCCACCTCCAGGAGCCTTCAGTGCAGATGTGATACTTTCCTTGAGCTCTTGTCTGAAAGGTGTCAGAGGTCAGGTGATTCCAGGAGTGTTGCCATTCTAGTTCCTAATTAGAGGCAGCACCACCCACTCCCAAACTCAGAAGGGCAAGTCTTCTGCTCCAAAGGAAGCTGTGAGGCAGAAACGGAGCACTCAGAATAGGCCTTGAAGTCAACTTCAGGAGCTGATACCTTTGTTAGCTCATCACTCGGGCAAAGCTCTAGTCTGAATTCAGGGTTTCCCTTGCTGCCAGCACTCCTCAGGCTTTGGGCCAAAATCCTCAAGGTAGTGGTGCCTCTTGCTGGGCTAGAAGAAATGCTCAATCCTAAAACCTAGGAAGGCCTTAGCTTGTAACCACATCTGCAGCTCTTATTTACTGCCACCAGGTGGAGCGATGACTCCACTGGCACAGATGCATTTATTTGTCTTAGGGTTTTGTTTGCTTGCTTGTTTTGTTTTTTTCAGAAGTACATTTAGAAAGGGTAACTTCCCCCACCCCAGTGCAAGAAGGATGTTCTGAAAGACAGGTGCCCTGGCCAGGGTTCCAGTGCTCAGCAAAACTATAAAAGCAGCCCTCGGTTTTCACCTTCTGCAGCTCTGCAGGGCCATCCCCACCGTCAGGATTCCCAAAGTCCTTGACCATTTATACAGTCAGGTTGCCTTTCCCTCCTAAGTCCACAGCTGGCAAGGGCCAGACACTTAGTCTCTCATGACCACCATCTCTATGAAATCCTGACCTGTCCTTGCTCACATATCTTCACATTCACATATTTCTGGGAGAGTGGAGATCTGCACTTACATATAAGGGGCAGAGTGAGGAATGATCGCACCAAGGGAACCCACTAAGTAGGGTTTGGTATGAACCTTCCTGAGTGATCTGATGCCTGGCCTCTGCTGCTCAGATCACTTGACATTACTAATTATTCTGAGTAGGTCAACGGCCCTTCATGGCTCAAAGAGACAAATGTATCTTCCCCTTTCCCAGGGTACCCACAGAGTCCCACATGCACTGGGTGCTCAGGTCCGCTTGATTCCCTCTGGTCGACTCATTCATTTCTTACCAGTGTAAGTGCAAGTAATAAACACTAGCTGTGTGCAGCCACAGGGGTTTAGAGAGGAGGTGCCTGGGGAAGCATTATTCTGCTCAGGACTACAATTAATACTAGGGTTGGGGGAACACGAATTCCTGAAGACTGCAAGTTCAGCTAGAGCAGGAGAACCTAACGCAAGAAATGACCCTCAGCCTCAGTTTCTCTGAGAAAGCGGCTACCTGACTAGAAACAGGTCAGATACCCATCCAAGACTTTCATGCAAAGATGCCTGTGCAGGGTCACCCACTACGCGAGTAACCCAACCCGTTCGCGGAGACCCCGACGTGGACACCCCATAGGGACACCCCCGCCAGTCGCGCGGACAACCCCACATAGACGCTCCTCAGGCTGCGCGGATACCCTTTCCAGGATTCCGTCACTCCGAAATCCACCCTACCTGCTGCGCCTCCCGCCGCGCCCCGCACCCCGCCCGCAGAGGCCCAAATCCGCCACCGGAAGCGCATCCCGCGTCTCCGCAGAGCCAGCGCCACCGCCGCCATAACTGCGGGGCCTCGGAGCGGCCGGGGCTGCCCGTGGCGCTGCCTGCTCCGCCGCAGACGCGTCTTGCAGTCCGGGTCACCTGGCTGCGAGAGAGGTGAGTGCGCCGGCTGGCGGCGGCAGGCGAGGCATTCGGCCTGGGTCCGAACTCAGAACCGGAAGGGTATCCTCCCGGGGCTGGGGAATTTGAGCGGGCAAGGAGGGATCCAACCTCGGGGCGCGGGTGGGTCGGGCCGGAGGGTCAGACCAGGATGGGTCTCATCCAGGATGAGATCAGGATGCGGGTCGCGAATTCGGGCAGTTGTGAAGAGATCTTACCTGAAGGAGGGAGAATGTCGCGGGACAAGGGATGGTCACTGGACTTATTTTGGGGAGGGAATTGACCTGTGCAGGCATGGCGGCGGGGTCAATACAAGAGTGGGAGGTCTGGCCTCCAGTGAGGGCTGCCTGTCCAACCTGGAGGGTCAGACTGGCCCTGGAGTAGGACCTGATGAGGGTGTGGCCTGACATAGCGGGCTCCCACTTGGGTCTTGGGTGGAATTACAGCTCAAAAAGTTAAACTCTGGGGGAGGATCTGTGGTGCCCCAGTTGCAGAGGGGTTTGGTGATCGGTTTTAGTGATATCTTGGTGAACAAGTTTGCTTTTGAAAGCCTTGAGGTGTATCTCCAGGCCTTTGCTTTATACAAAATGGCTGGCTGCCTAATCAGGAAGGGCCCCATAGGGGTCCGGGACCCTCTGCAGAGTCTGGGTGATTTGCGGAAGCCTCACCACCGCCACCACCACTACCACCCCCACCACCCCTACCCCCACCCCACCCCCCACCCCGCCATGGGAATGACTGAGAATGAGGGAAGAAGTCTCCCCAGTCCCCTCCTAACAGATAACATTTGGATTTTTTTCCAGCCAGGGATTTTGGTGTCCTGTTGCTTTTTATTGTGAAATAAAAAGTCTTCCATATTTTGGGTACAATAGGATTTGACTGAAGAAGGGTGTTATGTCACAGAGAAACACAGCTAGACATCGGTTAAAGTGCAAAAAACAGATTTTACTTAGAAACAATAGGGGAAAGAGCTGAGCTCCGTTCCCTTTTGTGCAGAGAAAACGAGTGTTTCAGAGGTTTAAGGGAGTAACATGCAATTAATAAAAATTAGGGAGGGAGAGTTGGTCCATGAGAAACATGTCGAGGTGAGTGCTGAGACTTATAGAAGTCAAACTCATCTTCTCACAGAAGCTGTGAGTCAGGATCCTATCTTTAACTGTTGGCTGGAATCAATTGGTAATCTGTAGCAACTGTTACTAGAGGATGTGATCTTTTGACCCTGGTGCAAGACTGGGTCAGATATTGCAAGCACATACACTCCTGCACAGGGAAAGCTTTATTGGGTGAGAAAAAGGTTTCAGCCAAAGTGGGACTATGGCCGAAAGGGGGTAACAATCTAGACAGTGGCCACTCTGCTGTTCCTAAAACAAAGAACAGATTTTTTTTTTGATTTGTTGGAGTGGACTAAAGCCTGGTGTTTTCTGTTGGTCAGGGACATGGTTCCAAAAGATACTTCTTTTTGTGAGGGACTTGGATCAGTGGGTAGTCATAGTAAGCTTTTCTTTGAGGCTATTGAATTTTTGAGTAGTATCTGGTAGTATTATCCTACCTTTGTGAGTCTGAGCTCTATGATAGGGCCAAAGAACTTTAGGTGTTTAGGCTTTTGTAATTTCTAAAGCAGCACAAGAGTAGAAGGAAAAAAGGGGAAAGAAAACACACATTGGCTCCAATAGAGCAGTAGGGCAAGCTGTCTCTTGTTAAGTCTTGGACTAAACATTTTTAGATGATCAATATGTCTACACTCAGAGTTCAGCAGAATCAGACTCAAGTTTCAAGATGTAGCAAAGGAGAGACACAATATGAAGACAGAAATGTCAAACCTTTTATCCCATTTTAGTCTCCCATCAGATTTCTGCAGGCCTGAATAGCGTTTTTAGCAATAATGGCTTTCAAGTCTCTGGGAAGTAATCCAGATTGCTGTTGTAAGGCAGAGACCAGCTGAGACCACCAGGCTTGTGTAAAGGCAACATGGCATGGAATTTATTGTGCTTGGGTGCCTACAGGCAGGGTGAAAAGGCTAGCTGTAGGGAACAAAGAGAAGTGGGCTTTTTTATAGGGCTTGAAAAAAAGCAAGGAACATTAGGTGAGAAGCTCTTAAACATCAATGGTCAAGTTCTCTGGATGTTTTGTGCCTCAGTGGGAAAAGTCCTTGGAGCATCCTGTTTGTTTGAATGTTTGTTGTGAATGTTTAAGTGTCTTTAGATGTCCAGGTGCTTGCAAGAGTCTGAGTTCCAGTTTATCTCTTTTATGACATTCTGTGTTTGCTGAGGGCAATGGTTCTGAGCTAAGAACAATACCCCTGCTGGCAGACAGGTTGGATGCTGGGGAAGTAATGTCCAAGTCAAGCCTCACAACTGTTATAACCCACACATCAACTAATGTACTTCCTAACTGTATGTCCTCCAAAAATACTGATTTTAATTTGACAAGAGCAAATGAAGGAGGAAGGCTTAGTTAGGTTTTTCTTGGTGTCTCATTTTATACAAATGCCTATTGAAAGATGCCATGCTAGTGAGGGTAATAGTTTATTGTACCCAAGGGTTTATAGTATTTTGCTGTTCCACCCATCGGTTCTACCACTGTCCCACCATAGTGATCCCTAACTGTCTCACAGCTTTGAATTTTCTTAGGCATTTGATCAGGGGGTGGGGATGGGAGTACTGTTGGACCATCATAGGAATGTGACCTTGAAGTGTTAGAAACTGTGTTTAAGTCTTTAGAAGAAGCCTGGTCTGATTGTGGTCAAGGAGAATCTTAGTGACTCTGTTGTTCAAGAAGAGAAGAGAAGAGAAGAGAAGAGAAGAGAAGAGAAGAGAAGAGAAGAGAAGAGAAGAGAAGAGACGAGACGAGACGAGACGAGACGAGACGAGACGAGACGAGACGAGACATTCAGCTTTCCTCTGGACAATAGAAGTCCCTTTTATATAAGCAACTTTTATTTGTGAAGAACTTTTATTTGTGAATGGCCTTGGGATAAGGCCATTTGCTGGATGTACAAGTGATCTGGCACTTAATGAAGGATGTTTCTGTGAAACATTTGGAAAAAAGATAAATGGTTAGAGCTGAGATAAACTCAGTTTTTGAGTCCTGTGGGCAGTACATGGAGATCTTTAAATGTCTCCTCCTTTCCTTCCTCCTTTTCCTCTACTAGGTTTTGAGCCCAGAACCTTAACATGAAGCTATATTCCAGCCATTTAAAAAAATTTTATATTTCACTTTGAGACAGGGTCTCACGGAGTCTAAATTGCCAGGCAGACTCAAATTTCCATCCCACCTGCCTCACCTCCCACAGTGCGTGGATTACAGGTATGTGCCACCATACCCATTTTGCCTTGGGCTTCTTGTGCACTTTCTGATGGTGAGCAGTCAGTAGACTTTATATAGACTTTTACTGAGCCTTGCTGTCTACCATGCTGCAGACCTGGGGTGATGACTCATTTTACAAAGGAGGAAATGGGCTTAGTTCCATGTCCTATGGTCCTGCCCCTAAGGCTGAGCTTGTGCTTACCCTGCCTCCTGGAGTTTCCCCCCTGAGCTTTCTCTTTTAGCCTCTGTCTATAGACAGTTCAGTTTGCCAGTACTGAGGAGACAATGCTCATGGAACTAACAAGTAAGGGCAGAGGCAGCTGGTAAAGTGCAACAGCAGCCCTGGCAAAACCCGAGTCCAGATCCAAGGCTCGTGGCACTGGAAAAGACAGCAGTAGCCTGGCCAGCAACAGTCTATACAGAAACAGCTCAAGTGCTATTGGTGTGTACAGCATCTCAACTCCATTCCTGCAGCTCTTTTCCTTTTTAAGACAGCAATTGGAGGCAACCAAAAGGTGGAATACAACAGAGGGGCCCAAAGGTTGTCCTAGGGGAGGTGGCTGTCACACAGACAAGCTTGCTACTTCTGAGGATCTTTGGTGGGCACAGAGCACAGGAAGACTCTACCCTGCTGACCCTTCAAGGCCTGAGAGGATACAGATATGCAGGAGCAGTGACTTAGTCCCCCTTAGCCCATTCCTTTTGTAATGTCCTCAAAAGTGTTACTGTTCCATTTCCTGACTCTGAGGTGCTACTAGACCTGCTGGGCATGTCTTGGAGCAAGGAAAGAACAGGGTCCAGTAGAAGCCCTCACTCCACCCTGTTTGGGTGCACCTGGGTGAAGTTACAGAATCAGCATGGATGTAGCAAAGCACTTTCCCGCAAAGGTTTACAGAATAATGCTTTGGGAGTCAGTGACCCCCCTTCCAACTTGAGGGTGACTAGGGGCCTCCACCCAAACCTTATAATTAGGTGGTGTGTCAGTATGCTGCTCAGGCTGGCAGTGAACTCCTGAGCTTAGTGATCCTTTTGTCTCAGCCATCCAAGTAACTGGGACTATAAACATATCACCACACACTGCTAATTTCCAGGCTTGCTTTTATTTTTATTATTTTGAGACAAGTGTGTGCTACCACACCCAGCCCACTGCCAGGCATTTTGACTGCCTCCTCTGGGTCTTGAAGACAAACGTGATGGGAGACAATGGAGGTGATAGTTTGGAGTTTGGTCTTGGAGAGACTACTTCAATGGGCTTATGACAAGGAACATGGAGTGCTAGCGTGCTCTTGTATCCACTTGTCCAGGTCTGTGTTCATCTATGCAGAAATTGCTGTGACCCATCCCTTCTTGCCACTGGATGCACATGGCAAAGGCGCATGACAAGGACGAGCATGGGGTGGGCAGATTCTGCTATAGTAAAGATGGCTGCTTCCCCTGCTGTGAAGAAGGGAAGTGGGTGTCCCTCAAAGGGCACACTGTACCAATAGGCACAGGTTGGGTGGGTGGCAGTAGGCAGGGTAGTCAGCTCTGCTTAGCAGAGATAGGCCCTTTCATTGCTTGGGAGCCCTGGGGAGCTGGACCCTGCAGTAGTTTTTTGAGTCTTGCTTCCTTATCAGGAATGGCATGTCCTTTTTTTCCTTTTTGGAACAGAGAAGGCTAGGGTAGGGTTTGTTTTTAAAATTTTTGCTTCACTACTGTTTTTGTTTTTTTTCTGAAGAAGACTTCTTTCTTTTTTCTGCTGTGCTAGGAATGACCCTTTACACATGAGGCATGTGCTACACTCTTTTGCTTTTAATTGTAACATATACAGAACTTATAATCTACCATTTCTAAGTGTACAACTCATTGGAATGTTAAGCCATGACTCCCCAGAGAACTGTGAAAATAAAAGGGTTTATTGAACTGTGGCAAATGCTAGCCAGAAAAAGAAAAGCCCAAGTCCCAGGACAAATTCTCCCAACTCCCAGCACCAGGGCCAGGTAGCAGTTAGGAAATGTCCACTGGACAAGAGCTTTCCTCATAAACTTTAGGGAAGAGCCGGGTGTGGTACCATATACCTGTAATCTCAGGACTCTGGGAGGCTGAGGACAAGGATTACAAACTCAAGTCCATCCTGGGCAATTTAGCAAGACCTTGCCTCAAAAAATAAAACAGTCTGACTGAGGAGGATCACAGTGAGTTTGAGGTTAGCTGGGGCTACATAGTGAGTTCAAGGCAACCTGAACTACAGAGTGAGATCCTGACTCAAAAAAACAAACAAGGGGCTGGGGATTTAGCTCAGCGGCATAAGCACCTGCCTTGCAAGCAGGCAGTCATGAGTTCGATCCCTGGTACCGATAAAAACGAAAAAGACCAAAAAAAACAAAAAACAAAAAACAGCTCAATGTGAAAACCTTGAACTCAATCCCACCCCCATAACCTTTGGGGAAGAAAGCACTGTAACCTACATTGGTCATAGATAGGAGGGACAGGATAACTCAAAACAGGCAAACTCAAAAACAAAAAACCAGGCAAGCTCCCCGTATAGATAGTCCATAAGGAGAAGTGCTTACTGCTTCTGGATTGGTTGGGGTTAAAAGTTAATATGTGAACAATCTGCAGCAGCCCTGCAGGGAAGCAGTGATGAAATTTAAGTCAACATTTCAAGGTTTCGACATCCAGGGATTTCTTTTGTGGGAGGAGGATGCTGGGGCTCAGTGCTTTTTCAGGGTGTCACCTATGTTAAGCACACACTCTGCCCCTAAGCCACAGTCTGAGCACAGGTTTCTGCATACAGGGTCTTTTCCTTGATTTGGTTAGCAGCTAGCTGTTAGCTGGTTATCTTAACTTCTCTACACTCTGATCTTTGTAACAGAACAAAATTCTCCAAACTTTTCTGCTGTCATCAAACACATTCATATTATGTAACCTTTACCACAATTTACAAAACTGTTTTTTATTCATCTCAAACAGGAACTGCACTAATAATTCCTTGTCCTCTTTCCTTCGGCTTCGGGTGACCTCTAATTTCTGTCTCTGTAGTTTGCCTTTTGGAAGCATTCCACGAAAATGAAATTAACTATTTGTCCTTTTGTGTCTGGTTTATTTCACTGTGTAATATCTTGAGGTTCATCCATGTCACAGAGTGAGTAACAGTAATGATATTGCTCGCCTTCAGGCCAGTGTGAATAATGTGCTGGGAGCATGAATGAACAAGTGTGGGTTTGAGTCCCTGCTTCCGTTCTCCTGGGTGTGGAATTGCTGTGTCATAAGGTAAATCTCTGTGTGCTTTTTCTGAGGAACTGTCAAACTGTTTCCACCAGCATTCCTACCAGCAGTATACAAGGGCTCCAGTTTCTCCACATTCTTACCAATATTTGTTATTTTCCTTTGGGGGCAAAAAAAGCTATTTTAAGCTGACATGTGGTACATGCCTATAATCCCACACTCTGGGAGACTGAGATAGGAAGATCACCTGGGTAATTTAGCAAGATCCTATTTCAAAATAAAAATATATATATATAAAAATGGGCTGGGACCAGGCATGGTGGCACATGCCCGTAATCCTAGCACTCGGGAGGCTGAGGCAAGAGGATGGTTGCAAGGTCGAGACCATTGTGGACTACAAAGTGAGCTCAAGGCCAGCCTGAACTGCTGAGCAAGACCCTGTCTCAAAAAAAAAAGACTAAATAAATAGTTGTTTTTCTTTTTTGTTAAGTTGTAAGAGTTCTTTATGGATTCTGGATGTTGAATACTCATCAGATTTGATTTGTAAATATTTTGGTCCATCATGTGAGTTGCCCTTTCCCTCTCTTGATAGTGTTTATAAATGCACAAAAGTTTTTAATTTTAATGAAGCCCAATTTATTTTACTTTGGTGCCTATGTTTTGCCAAATCCAAGATCATTTACTTTTACTTTTATATTTTCTTTCAAGCTTTACAGTTTTTGTTTTGTTTTGTTTTGAGATGGTCTATGTAGTTCAGGATGGCCTTGAACTCACTCTATAGACCAGGCTGACTACAGCAATTTTCCTTCCTCAGCCCCCTGAATGCTGGATTACAGCCATGCACCACCAAGCTTGGTGGTTCTAGCTCTTATTGTTGGGTTTTTGACCCATTTTAAGGGGTTTTATTGTTTTTTTAAATTTTTATATATATAGCATAAGGTAGGGACTACTTCACTCTTCTGCATGTGGATATTCAGTTGCCCTAACACTGTTTGTTTTTTGTTAGTCTTTTGGGACTGGGAACTGAACTCAGGATGTTGTGCTTGCCAGTCAGGTACTTATGCCACTGAGCTATATTTCTGGCCCCACCATTTGTTGAGTATCTCGGCACCCTTGTCAAAAAAATCATTTGACCATGAGCATGAAGATTTCTAAGGGGCTAGGGATATAGCTCAGTGACACACACAGCATCTATCTGGTGAGTATGAGATTGTGAGTTCGATTCCCAGCACCAAAAACAAAGAAAAATGTTTATTTATTTTTAGACTGTCAACTCTATTCCTCTGGTTTGTATATCTGTCTTTATAAAGTATCAAACCAAATGGAAGACTCTTTGTACTAAGGAGACTAGAAGGCAACATTTATCGATCTGACACCAGCAGGCTGGTGGGAATCAATTCCAAAATCACCAGCTCCAACTAAGAGTGAAACAAAAACTTGTATACATTTTGTAAGCGGGAAGTATAAAAGCTGATAGCAGTCTATCATATAACTGGTTGCATTAATCAAGTTGTATGGTATCAGCCAGGTTTGTTCTGGGCGGATTAGTCGAAGGGGTTGTTTATCATAAAGTGGGAGAAAATAGGGAGGGAGCTGGGGCTGAGGGTTGAAACTGATTGAAACTAAGCTTGTCCTTGACTAGTTTATTTCAACTGAACAGTCCTTGAAAATAGAATATGTTTATGTCAGACAGTAGAGGCAGTCCAGATGGATGTAGTCAGACTAGTCAAGTTGAATTACCTCCAAATTGCAGCAGACATGGTCAGGCAGGGCTAAATGAGTCTAATGGTCTAACTATGTGATGGGCTGGGTAAGCACATCTTATCTTAACACATCAGATTGTTGACTTTTAATGTTTCTGCTTCAATAACAGTACCATACTGTTTTAATTACTGTAGCTCTGTAGTGAGTTTTAAATAAAAAGGTAGTCCTCCAACTTTTTTATTAGTACATACTTGCAGTACATAACAATTACACTCATCATGGGGAGTTAGTATAAGTACAAAACACATCTTGATTCTTTTTATGTCCCCTTACCTTTCCCTCCTCCCACTCTTTTGATCCTCTTGTTTGCAAAAGATCTTTCTACCTCCTATTATTTATATTTATTTTCCTTTTTAATTTATTTATGCTTTGTATTTTTTTTTTTTTAGACCAGAAATTGAACTCAGGACCTTTTACTTGCCAGAAAGGAGCTTGTGCCACTGAGCTACATCTGCAACCCTATACTTTGTATTTCTTATATAAGAGAAATCATCTGGTATTTAAGTTTGTGTGTTTATTTTACTTAGTCCTCCAACTTTGTTCTTTTTCAAGATTGTCTAGTTATGGTCTCTTGAGATTCCATAGGAAAAAAATTTTTTTTTTGAGACAGGATTTTGCTATATAGTTAAGGCATGTTTTGAACTCATTATGTAGCCCAGGCTGACTTTGAACTCAAAGTGATCCTCCTTCCTTGGCCTTCCATATGCTGGGATTATAGGCATGTGCCTATGGCTGTGGCTCTATAGGATTTTTAAGGATAATTTCTCTATTTCTGCAAAATTTAATGTCTTTTGGATTTTTCATAAAGATTACATTAAATTAGTAGATTGTTCTGGATAGTGTTGTCATCTTAACAATATTAAATCTTCTATTCCATTTAATTTGTTGGTGTTTCACAAAATCATGATCAGCAGGTAAAGGTATTATCTGTGGTAGCCCTGTCATGGCCCAGCCCCGTGGCCCATGCCCAGAGCTCCTGAACTGTTAATCCCAATGGTGTCCTCACTGTGGGCCCAGAGCTGTGGCTGGAAGGGGCCCAAAATGAGGGACCATTCAGTTTCCCCATGGAAGTTAACAGGACAGAAATCCAGGCCTGATGCTTTCTTTCACCAGTTTCTACATGGTTTTCTTTAAGGCTCTGTTTTTAGTTCCCTCACTTGTAATTTCTTCTGTTCTGCCAAACACTAAGCAATTTCTGGGCAGTGTGTCCAGGGGTGACCCTTATCCCCTCTGCTCTCACAGCTGGGCAAAACAGAGGAGGATTGTCCAGGAGCACTGGCCTCCTGCACTCAGGGAGGACCCACAAGGAGGAGGGTAAGACCTTCATTCAGGAGGCAGTGTGGACAAGTAGTCTCTGCTGATGGTGGACTGTGGCAGCCAGGCCCTCTCACCTGGGCCTCAGTGCCTCATGCTCACAGGAGAATCCCAAGACTCTGGGATGAGGTGTGGAGGTAGTGGGCTGCCCTATCACCAGCCTCCTTCTAAGGGGACGAAGTAGAACTTCAGTGCTCCAGCCTGCGGTATAGCTTTTCCCTCCTGCTCCCTTCCACCAGGCCCTGAGGAACTTGGTCCCTGCACATTACTAACAGTTAGGCCTAGCAGAAATTTAAGTCAAATTCTTACATAGTTCAAGTGTTACAGGAATTGAAATTTAGAGTTGAGGCCTCTACGGTCCATTGAGCAGTTTACTATTTAACAATAATACCCCTTTTTACTTTGGATATTTATTGTTTATTTTACTTTTTGAGACAGAGTCTCACTCTATAATTCAGGCTGGTCTTAAGCTCACTATGTAGCCCAGGCTACCCTCAAACTTACAGTGATTCTCCTGCTTCAGCCTTCTGAGTGCTCAGATTACAGGTGTGCATCCCCACACCCAGCTTGGATATTGATTTCTACCAGTCTCTAGTTTTTGTTTTGTGGTAATGGGAATCGAGCGAAAAGTTTCAGGCATGTCAGGCAAGTGCTGTATCACAGCTGCACCCTAGTGTGCCCCCCTTTTTGTGGTCGGGGCCTTTGCACTGAATTATATCCCAAGCTTTTTTTTTTTTTCCTTCCTTAGCTTTTTTTGTTTTGTTTTCACTTCTAATTTTGAGACAGGTAAATTGTCCAAGTAAGACTCAAAATTTCAGTCTTCTGCCTCAGCCTTCCAGAGTGCCTGCCTGCCTTCTTCTTCTTTTTTTTTTTTTTTTTTTTTTTTTCTCTACAGGAATCAAACTCAGGACCTGTGCTTGCCAGGCCAGGTACTTTGTCACTGAGCTATATTCTCCAAGCCCTCTTTCTTTTTCAATACAGAGAATAAACAAAATGGCCCATTATTACAGTACTCAAATACTATTTCTGGTAATAATAGATTAAAGTGATAGATGATAGATAAATAAAGCAACACAGGTGTATATTAGGAAATTCCAACCATGAAGAGCAAAATAGAAAGGTCCTCTATGTTACCTCTCCCTGTTACTTCTTATCTTTTTCCTCCCAGTGAAGATGGTGGTCTTAACCCCCCTGCTATCTCCTCTAGTACCTCATGGGCATGGCAGTCCTGCCTTGCAGGAGACATTGTGCACTGCCTGCCACTGTGCAGGACCTGGAGCTCTTAGCAGCTCAACCCCTAGCTTTCTACAAAGATGGCCTGATTCCCCTTCCTGTAGGAGTCAGCAGGACCCAAGGTTCACCACAGACAAGGACACTTCATGCTGACTCTACGTTCTGTACCAGATCCCTTGGCTGCCTGGGATACAGCCTTTTGGCCTTTTCCTGTAAGTTTCACATTGGCCACAGTGGCTCATTGTTCTTTTTGGTCACTCTCCTATTCATTTGTATGTTTTCATTGTAACTAGCATTTGTCCTCTGTGTCATTGCCAAGTTTATCAGTGCTCTCCTGAGCAAAATGGTTCCTTTCTTTTGCTTTTCACAAGGTGCTGGCACAGATACCACTGTAATCCACAGGGCAGTGCAGATATGGAGACCTGAGAGACTGTTTCCTGTGTCCCTTGTTGGGAGTCACTCCAGGTCCTGTCCCATTATCTCTCAGAGACCATCCGTGGTCTCCTCTGAGAGTAAAGAAGTGACTCATTGCTTTTGCCCCATCAGAGAAGGCTGAACAAGGCTGGCCTTTAGGGAAGGGACTGACATAGTTGGACCCTGGTTAATTCTAGATTATGGTCTATATTAATGATTGTCTAAAACCAAATTGAACTCTGCAGAAATTCTTTCCAGTTGCCTGCTGGGCTCAGACAGGTGAAGTCCAGAGCTTGCCTGCAGCCAGAGGGTAGGAGCCAGGCTAAGAAGCAGCTGCAGAGATCAGTCAGCCAATGGATGCCAGAGCAGGGTGCAAGCATGTGTGCACAGACCTGGTGATCACATATCCACTCTGTAAATAGGCAACGTGGCCTAGGCACCCCGGAAGTCTGGGTGCCCACACCTCCCTTCCTGGGGCAGAGCCTTCATGCACCTGTTTATCTTCTGCTTTGACTTCTGAGTGTCCTCCCTTTCCCAACTACCATGGCACTAGGAGTCCTAAGACTGCCCTGAAACAGGCTCAATGAAAAACAGGATCTCAAGTGACCACAAGGCTGCTAATGGAAGCCACTGAGTTCCTCTTTCTTGTGTCCTTTCCGTTTGAGTCTGGCCTGAATCATGGGTTTCTGCTTTGAATATTGTGAACTCTGTTCCATCCTAGCTTGACTGCTCACAGGGTCCTAGCCACCCACCCTGAGTAGGGTTTTTGTTTTGTTTTTTGCTTTTGTGTTAGGGAACCATCCAGTGCCTCATATGTTGCTATGCTTTACTACGCCCTAGCCCTTATGTATGGATTTAGAGGGTCTTCGAGTCAAAGCTATGTCCTACATCAGCAAGTCCCACCCCATCCTGGACTTTAGGGGAAGGAAAGATGCTTGTATTCTCCTATAATTCCCTTGAAGGCTTTTTGTTTGGTTCCAGGAACCTTAATTAAACAGGGCTAAATGACAAGAGAAAAGCTGGGTATGATGGTGCAGGCCTACAGTCTTAACACTCTGGGAGGCTAAGGCAGAAGGATTGAAAGTTCAAGCCCACCCTGGGCAACTTAGCAACATACCAAGACCTCATCTCAAAATATAAAGTAAAAAAGGACTGGGGATGTAGCTCAGTGTAAAGTCATGAATTCAATCTCCAGTACCAGGAAAAAAAAATGCAAATGTTACTAATTTTACCTGTACTTGGGGATTTCCACACAACCATAAGCTCTGAAGAAATGGCCAAAGCGGGGCTGGGGGTTTAGCTCAGTGGCATAAGCACCTGCCTTGCAAATGTGCAGTCGTGAGTTCGATCCCTGGTACCGATAAAAAGGAAAAAGACAAAAAAAAAAAAAAAAAAAAAAGAAATGGCCAAAGCAAGATGTGTTCACACTTGTTTAGACAAAGAACAACAACTTTGTAAGTACTAAGTCATATTTCTGGACTAGGGCTATAAATTCTAGGCATGTCACTTAAGAGGTATTCTGGGTGAGAGTGAAGCTGGTGAAGATAAGGGTTACTTCAAATTTATGTATTCAAATTCATCATGGCCTGAGTGTCCAGGTCTCTGATGATTAAGGGCATTTTTTTCTGTTTTGGTACTAGGAAAACACTATTCTCAAGAAATCTTTCTAACCTGCTACCAATAGGAAAATAGCACATTAAGTTGGGCATGCTAGTGCATGCCTATAATCTCAGTATTTGGGAGGCTGAGCAGAAGGATTGTTGCAAGTTCAAGCCAGCCTGGGCTACAAAGTGAGCTTGAGACCAGCCTGAATTGCATAGCGAGACCCTGTCTCAAAAAGACAAAAACAACAACCACAACAAACTACCACACAACCTGCCTGCACTCACTTCCTCTTCCAGCTGAAGTAACCCTTAGATTACTTACTGTGTGGATTCAGCACATTCTGAAATGGCCTAACTTTAACTGTCCCTGGGAAAACACTGGGGCAGAGAATTGTGCCCCTATAGGCTTCAATGCACAGCCACCAGTGCCACACATACATCTGCTCTATCCACAGGTGCTAGAGGGCATGGGGAGGCAGGCTTACCTGATTCTGACCCAGTCAGGAAACAGGCATGTGGCTGGCTTCTCCTATCCTTGGCCCTCCATGAACACAAGGGGATACGGACAATTCCTCCAAACTGAGGACAGTGTGGGTTACATCAGGAAGGGCCTAGAATACTTAAACCTCTCTCATTCCTCCCCTTCTGCAAATTCCCTTTACCCTACCCACTTTGTTTGTCTCACTCTGTGCTCCACCCCTGCAGATGCTAGGAGCCCCGCCTCTGCTGTTGGCAGCCGCCTCATTGGGCATCACACTACTGGCCTTCCTGCTGGCCTTAAGACACTGGGGCTGGGGCCTGTTACTCATATGCTGGTTTGAGTTTATTCTGAAGCCAGTTCAAAACCTGATCATGGGTGACACCAAAGAACAGCGCATCCTGTCCTATGTGCAACAGCATGCAAAGCCTGGGGACCCTGAGAGTGTGCTAGAGGCCATCGATACTTACTGCTCGCAGAAGGAGTGGGCCATGAACATAGGACAAAAGAAAGGTGGGTGACTTGGCCAGTGGACCTAGAAATGGGGATCTGGGGCAGGGCAGGACAGCACAGACCTTACAAGTGGGTGCTGTTATCAGGGGGCAGTTGGGAAGCTCAGGGGGTACTGAGGTGGGAGTGCTAGGCTCATCAGGAGCTTGAGCCACAGCCAGGCAAAGACTATCCACAGCCCTAGGTACCCACTGCAGAATTTAGACTGCTATCCCAGAGGGGAAAGATGGAGCTTTGACAAAATGTGCTTTGTACATTTTGTTCCTGGTGGAGGCCACTGTCCAGGGACCTGGGGGTTTGAATCAGGCTCTGCAAAATCCCTGTCAGGGACATCTCTGTTGGCACTGGTCCCTAGTGACTCTTTTAAGACCTTGCCTCAATGGTTCCATGTAGGCCCCATGCTCACTAGGTATGGGCATGGCACAGCTCCCTTTGACTTCTGTCTGGTCATAGGTCCTGGCTGGGAACTAGTTAGGCAGGTTCTCCTGGGCCTGCCCCTGGCCTTGGACTCTGGCCTGGGCGTAAGTGTGCTGCACTCCATCCCTACCCCACACCTGATATGCACAAAGGCATGGAGCCCTGGAGGGCAATGGGGATTCCATAGATGTGTTCAGTGGGGACCAGGTTCTTGGGACTGAGACCTTGGGGTAGGTAAAAGACCCTCCCCAGCCAGGCATGGTGGCACACACCTGTAATCCCAGGGCTGAGGAAGGAAGATCACAAATTCAAGGCCAGCCTGGCTTTACAGTGGTGAATTCAATCAGCTTGAGGTTTATATTAAAACCCTGTCTAGGGCCAGGGATATAACTCGGTAGCACAGCACCTACCTGGCAAGCACGAATTTGTGAGTTTGCTTCCCAATAACAAAAAAAAAAGAAAGAAAACCCTGTCTCAACTCCACCATTCCCGCCCAAAGGAAAAGATGAAAGACCCTCTCTAGCACTGGGTAGAGAGGATGGGGAATAGGGAGGAGCCGCTGCTTGATGCAGAGAGGGTGAAGCTGCTCCCCTCTGTCTACCTGTGCTCACACCTGCCTCAAACACCCCACAGGTGAGATCATGGATGCTGTGATTCGGGAGCATGGCCCCTCCCTGGTGCTGGAATTGGGGGCCTACTGTGGCTACTCAGCTGTGCGTATTGCCCGCCTGCTGCCACCTGGTGGGCGGCTGCTCACCATGGAGATCAACCCCGACTTTAGTGCCATCACCCAGCAGATGCTGAACTTCGCAGGCGTGCAGGATAAGGTGTGGTATGCCTGAGCAGACAGATGTGAACAATGAGGCTCAGAGGGGACTAGGTGAGCAGGAATACCCAGATCATACCTGAATTCAGTTCAAAAACTGAACACCCAGCCAAGCAAAGTGGTATACTCTCTCTGGGAGGCTAAGGCAGAAGGACTGCATGGAACAAAGATTGGGCAACTTAACAGTTAACAAGACCTGTCTGGGGATATAGCTAAGTATGAAGGTCCTAGGTCCAGTCCCCAGTACTGCACAAAAGAACACCACCAACAACAGTAAAATCCCAAAACAAAACACTAGCCAGGCCCTTTTGTGCTCAGGGTTAAGGAAGGAACCACCAGCAAGTCTGGGAAAGTGGTTTCACTGCTCCCTGTGGGAAACAGGCAGAGTGCAGACTCTGAGTAACCTCAGATTCACAGTCAGCTGTTAGGGAAGTACAAGCCCAGGCGTCCAGGCAGGAGCTGCTATGTCCCTCGGAGATGATAACAACAGCACACTGTTCCAGGTCACTATCCTGCTGGGGGCATCTTACGACCTCATCCCCCAGCTGAAAAAGAAGTATGACGTGGACACGCTGGACATGGTCTTCCTTGACCACTGGAAAGACCGCTACTTGCCAGATACCCATCTCCTAGAGGTGAGTAACACCTACTTCATGCCTCCTTTAGATTCTGTTTTGATCTAAACTGTAACAACCATGGAGACTCTGGGTGGAAATGGGAGAAAAGGAGTTTGGGGCAGGCGATGTGGACCAGGAACTGGGGAGCACGACTTGTTGGGGATGTGGGTACAAGGTGTTGCCATGCAGAGTGAGCACCATGACCCATAATGTCTGGGTCATGGGGGGCAGAGGGCCAAGGAAACAGAGCAGCTCCAGAGCCAGGCAGAGCTCCAGATTGGGCATCAGCTGGTGCTGGCACAGTAAAAGCAATTGTGTCTTGGATTTTCCTCTTGAGGTTTCTGCTGTCCAGTCCTTTAGCTCCTCAGACTCCTCCCAGCCCTCAGCACTGCTGCTCACCCTGCCTCACCTGGCCAAGACCTCGGCAATGACATGGAGTCATCCTCATTCTTAGTGGTGGCTGGGGATAAGTAGGAAGGAGATGTGCAGGTCAGGACAGGACAGGACAGCCAAGGGGAGTTCTCTTAGGCAGAGGGAGGCCCACCCTAGAAAGGGGGTATAAACCTGAAAATTGGGTACTGAAGGCAGAGAATACGCAGCCGACTAGATGGCTGCACTTGGATGGAGGGCTGGTGTCACAGGAGTAGATTTCAGCAGCTTTTAGTGCATCTGATAATTACAGAGGCTTGCTTTTAGAAAAGTAGCAAATATTGCAGTTCAGTAACTAGGAAACTAATAGTTTTCTCAGTGCTTGTTCAAAACTAGCAATTATCTCAAAAGAAGACATGGCATGAATTGGAAATAGCTGTACTTTTAAAATTGGAAACGGCTGTACATTTAAAACATGCTCTGCATACCCACAGCCGGGGCTCACTACTCCCTGCTTGTGTAGCTTCCAGGCCAGCCTGGCACTGTGGAGACTCAGCCACCCACTTCAGGAGTAAGGGTTAAGGGGCATAGGGACAGGTGCAAATTCAGAATTGGATGGCTACTTTGGTGGGGGGGGGGGTCATAGGTTCTGTCACGCAGGTGGCTTTACAGGGCTGCTTGTGTATCCTCGCGCCTTGGTGGATACGCAGAAGTAGACCGAAGAAGCCTTGGTGCCTTTGTATGGCCAATTCTGTCACTTCTGCCTTATTCTGTTAGCATTACCAAATCTGGCACTTGTCCAAGGGGAGAATAAGCCTCCACATGTGAAGGGAAGAATGTCACCAGCACGGTGGACAGTTCAAAAACTCCTGGCCTGCAAGGCTGTTCCCTCCCACATCATTGTCTGCATGACAGCCATGGGTTTGCTCAGACTCCAGTATGTTTTCGGCCAGAATTCCAGAGTGGTCACTCAGGAGGCTCAGGTGATCTGAGGACAGGCAAAATATAGGAGCTGCCTTCTTTCCCCTCAGCTGAGTTTCCTAAAGAACAGTGAGCCCTAGAGCCCCCCCAAAAGTGACCAACACTTCTTTTTTGCTATAATGAATATGATTTTAGGGTCACTGGTTTTACTGGTAGCCAAATTGTGCCCCTTCAAGCTGACTCTCTAGTCCCTGGCAGACCCTGAGAGTTTGAAGACCCAGACATCCTCCTCATATTGTACATTTCCTGCTCTAGACTTGAGGGAATCCTCTCTTAGGTCCTAGAAACCTGTGGCCTCCTGCTGAGCAGGTCTATTCTAGGTCTTTTCAGCCAACATTTTCAGCTTTGTAAAAAGAAGATAATACACTGTGATATATAGTGGTGCTTCCTATTCAAATTGTGGAACATGGGACTGTCCTGTGACCTAAGAGCTTCATTTTCTACAGGGTCCCTAAGGATCCCTTAGCTTTCTCTCAAAGTTTGTTGACTAGAAATAACTGTCTCCCTCAAACAGAAAACTGCATGGCTGTTTAGAGTAGGGCACAGAGTCAAACACCAGTGCTTTTAAGATCTCTGCTATATACAATTTGAAACCTAGGTCACATTTTTTTTTCTCAGTTTTCAGGATGGAACCCAGGACCTTATACATACCTGGCAATCACTTTCTCACTGAGGTACATCCCTAGATTGCAGTGGCAAGCAAAAATGCCAAAACACCCAGGATTTAGAGGCAGATTTAAATTTACAGGTACTAATCAGGGTCACTCCCAAAATATCAGGCCCCAATTTCTGGTGGTCTAGGGCTTATTTGAGATAAGCAAGCAGGAAGTACAGGGGCAGAATGGCTTGTCATTTGGGAATTGGTTTATATAGTGTGCATCACAGTGACCAGCCATTTCTAAGAGACAGGAACAACTAAAACTGCAACATGAACTATTACCTGGGCAACTAAGAAATTCAGGTACACTGGCAGGAGGTGCGGGGTGACATTTTCTGTCATAAGGTCACTTGTTTGATTTTGCTTTTATTTTCAAGATTACTTTCTTAACTTTTATAATTTGGTGGGGGGCGTACCTCCAAAGTCAGCTCCAAGACAGGGACATCGCTTCTCCAGCTGCTTCTCCCCACACCAGGATACACTTCCCCTCAATGTTGCTTTACTACTGTTTTTGTGATGTAAGCAGATCCACCTCCCAGCTTAAGACAAGTGTCCTATCACTGATGTTTCTCCCCCAACAGTGGACCCTAGGGGCCATTTCTTGTGGTACCATGTCTGATAATGACTTCTTTCTTCTGCACAGAGCCTGGGCCCAGGAAACCCAGTGTTCTTCCCAGCAGAAATAGGGTCTGAAAATGTAAGGAGCTTGGGCTATCCAGAACAGACATGGGGCATTTTTGACAGTGGAAAAGCTGACCTTTCCAAAGTCAAGATGACCTTTGCAAAGTCACCCTAGGCAGGCTGGATATCACCCTTGTGACATTAGCAGCCAAAGCCCCCAGACCTTGTCCCTTGCAGGTGCCTATGTTACTAGCACTATGTGTCTGCGGGACATATTGGCCATACTCTGGCCCAACCGCCTCTGTTCATGCAGCATTTACTGATCAACTGCTATGTGCCACATATTGTTTTAGTGGGCAAAGATGACTACAGGAATGAACGGAGGCTGGGGTGTATCTCAGTGGTTGAGCACTTGCCCAACATACACAAGGCCTTGGGTTTGATTCTCATCACCACATAAAAGGGGGGTGGTAAATGGAAAAGCAAAAGATCCCCATTTTCATGAACCTGATGGTCCAGAGGAGGCACTGAAACTTTTCTGCAGTGGCTGCTCTGAAGAGAAAATTAAGAGTTAACGAGACCCAGACTGCTGGGCTGAATACAGGCTAGTGTGTGAAGCAGCAACCCAAGGAAAACACCTGTTTTGGGTTTCGTTTGCCAGGTCCTCTGACCCTCCCACCTCCACTGTCTGTCCCTTACAGGAATGTGGCCTACTACGGAAGGGGACAATACTTCTGGCTGACAATGTCATTGTTCCAGGAACACCAGATTTCCTGGCATATGTGCGTGGGAGCAGCAACTATGAATGCACACACTACAGTGCGTACCTGGAGTACATGAAGGTGGTGGATGGCCTGGAGAAAGCTGTCTTCAAAGGCGAAGGCAGCCCAGTGCAGTCTTAACTGCCCACCCTATGTTCCTCTGCCAGGTTTAGTCCAGAAGGATGAAATGGATGTATTCCTGCCGAGGTCACATCTGTGATTCTCCGGTCTTTCCTTAAGTATAAACCATACTGGAGGCTTGTGAGGTATAAGCCTTCTTTAGGCTGACTTTCTGTGTTACAGTTCCAAACTGTCACATACTGGCACACTTCAAAGTGTAGGGGCCTCACCATGCAAAACCACTGCAATACATCTGGATGATATCTTCTGATAAAGACTGAATTGAGGGCTTATCTATAACTCAGTGGTAGAACACTTGCTTTGTATGCATGAGGTACCAGCTGCAAGCCCTAGCACTGCAAAAAAATTTTTAAAAATTGGAGTAGAGCCAATAACAGTGTCACCAACTGGCAAAAGGAATTCCAATAGGGTGTGTACATATATTAGTTTACAGACAATGACAAATCTGTTAGACCTAGAAAAGGGTGAGGAAGCTGCAAACATCTGAAAACTGCTGGGCTTATGCCCAAGCTGTCCTAGAGGTTTGCTGTCAACAGGTGGCAGCAGTATCTCAGTGACAGTACCAACTACCAATTCACATCATATTTCTGACTCAAATTTTTACCTTTTCAAGAAAAAAAAAGTCATAACCTCTTTACTAAACTTAGCTAGCTATAATAATCTACACCAAAACATTTAAGATGTAAAATAGAAATTAAAGATCTAAATATTTATACAAAAGGTCAACTGAGTATTATTCTTCTCAATTTACTCCTTCTTTTCTGATACCCTCAGTTTCAATACCAAATACACTAAGTCCCCTTCAACAGGATGCTAATGCTATAGGCTAGACTCATGACTGGTGTCACGCTCAGCCTAGGGGCTCGTGACTACAGCAGTGGAAAGGAGTCAACCCTGCTTTGTACTCCTCTTCCTTGTCAGGCCAGGGACACATTAGGTCCACCAGGATATCTGTCTCTCCAGGAAGCCAGAACAGGGCAATCGGTCAGCTTTCACACCCATCTCTGACCAAGGAGGTGCTGGATCAGGTAGGCTTGGAGTTACGTGATGTACTCAGGCCCTCTGGACACCTAAGTGATCTTGAGTAGAAGTACCTTCTCTTGTTCCACCCAATCTTGTTTACCAGACAAGAAAGGTAGGCTCAGACTGGCTGGCTATTTCTGCTGATTGCCCAGCTGGCAAATGATGAAGTATAGTTGGTTTGTGTTGACCAATGTCCAGAGCTTCCCCATTTGCCACCTTGGCCCTCAGACCTTGACTACCCAAGTAAAATGCTGGCTTCCCAAGAGAATCTCCAGGGCCTTAGTAGGTGTCTAGTTCCTAGCCTAGTCCACACCAACCCTGAACAAGGCTTTGTTCTTGGGTTTAAGGCCAGCTAATCACTCAGAAGCCAGCCTAGAGGGGATCAGCAGCAAGCCAGGGTGAAAGGACATGGGGAAATGCTCAAGCCCCTGGACCCTGTTGGCTTCAGTAACCTGGGGTCTGTCTCCCCATTCCCCACCCTTCACCTGGGGAGGGGCCGGCGGGTTGTAAATGGTACTCTGACAAGGAAGACAAGAAGTTCCTTTGCTCCTTTTTTTAATTTTTAAATTTTCTTACAAAAATTTAGATGTTTACCAATACAATCTTCTTTTGGTTTCATTTTAAATGCTTTTTTATCAGCGTTTTTCTTCTGTTTTTAAGTCATAAACAGCAGGCACTGAACAGCAGTCTCCTGCCACCACTGGAGGTCAATCCTGGAGGTTACTGAGGTTCTGGACAGACGCAATGCTGCAGGCATGGTGGCCCCAGCCAGAAGTGGCTCAGTGCAGGGTCCCTCTGCTTTGGAGTCCCACACATCCACAGGACTCCAAGGGTAGAAGGGGGTAAGTGGAGCCAGACCCTCACCTCACTGCCTCCGAAGCCTACCTGCCCAGGCCTACCCTTATAGAGCAGCCCCAAGTTGCTGGGGGTCAGCCTGCCATGCAGAGTGAAGTTTTGGTCAGGGGATCCCCTCTGGAGTTCAACTTCTTTCCCTAAGACCCCTCCCTGCCTCGCTGTTCCTCCCCCAGGCCATATTGCTCCTCTGGGACACCTTGCACATGGGGCACACACTCCTATTCTGCCAAAGCATAGTCAGGCTCCCTCCCATATTGCCTCCCTGGATCCCACCTCAGTGTTCTCACATTCACACTCACACTCAAACACAGCACCATGTCAGTAAACAGCTAACTCAGGTCTAGGAGTTAGGTCAAGAGAGCAGAGGGAGAGACAGACAGGAGGGGGTGCAGAAAAATCAGGCCCTGCTCAGGGCGGGAGACTCCACCAACCCCTGCCACCAGAGGGCTCCAAGCTTCACGACAGGGTCTGCCCAGGATGGCCCTTCTCCTGGCGATCCAATCTCTTAACAAATGGCTGAGCCTGGGCCCTGCAGATGGAGGGGAAGGTGGACGCTGCAGTGAAACACACAGGTAGCAAAGCCAGCAGAATGGGGCAGGGCAACATACAGACAGGGCAACTGCCTCCACAGGCCACACTGAAGGAGATGTGGACAAAGAGTTCCAACTGCTACAGGTCGGGTAGGGTGGAAGACACCCCCAAATAACTTGACACCAAGGCAAATCCTGAATCACTGGTCTTTATGAAGCCCTGTGCTAGAGGTGTTTGAAAGTCCAGGTGCTCATCCCTGATCTCACAGTGCCTAGCATGGGGCTGGGAGCCCTGAGAAGACCCTCCTGCTCAGACTTCTGTCTGACTTCGCTTAAGACGAGTGCTTGGGCCTGCTGTGCTTGCTGCAGAGCACACGAGGAGAGCAGAACATGCAGCCAGCAGAGATTAACAAGAAGCCCTTGCCCAGGGAAAATGGACAAACAACCAGACAAGAGAATCACCAGACAAGAAAACGTACCAGGCATGCAAGCTAGACCCAGGAGTCAACAGGCTGAGGCTTAGAGTCCCCCACGGCGTCCACCAGCCTGACCGCAGGCCTGCTGGGCCCGGGAGGAGGGGCCTTCCTGCTGGGGTCGGGCTGCAGCACATGGGTAGGTGGATGAGTGGGTGAGCAGCAGGACGTTAAGAGGCAGAACAAAGCAAGTTAGCTGCAGCTAAAGGGCAGGGCTGGGCTGGTCAATGGGATCAGGGCAGTGCTGTAAGGATGAACCCGCCAAGGCAACACAAGGGAGCTGAGCTGGTGTGGCTCACACAGGCTTGGGAGGCACACGGATGTACACAGAGGCCCGTGCATGAAGCCAGGGAATTGGCACAGAGCAGGTAGCAGGTGCTGTCCTCACCAATGGACTATGGCAGGCACCTTGCCCACACACATGCATAAAGAAGTATGAATACCTGCTTGCTCAGGCTTTCTGGTCCTCTGCAGTGTATAGCAGGGGCACTCTGTTCCCTGTGCCATTCTCCCCAATAAGCATGAAGTGCAAACCCATCAGCACTCACAGGCTGAATGATATAAGGGGCTGCCTCCTGGGAAGGGCTAGCTGCCACACCAATGCGTGCCACCCCAGTGGTGCCCAAGATTAAACTCAGTATTTCCTGTCTACTGTTTGGGTAAGCTCTAGACCCAAAGCCTCCTGGGTAACTTGCTGATGGCCACTTACTTTTAATGGTTCCTTCTCAGAGGCCTCCCCTGCAGAGTGGCTGCCCAAAGCCCTCCGCTCCCTCCGGTCCACTGTAGAGTATCCATCTGTGGAGTGGGGCAGAGCAGGGGATAGAAAAAAAGCTCTGAGAGGTGGCACTGTAGGAACAGGTGATCTCAGCCCAGAGTGAGTGGACCCCTAGAACAGGTGACTATTGAAGTCTACACATACTCTGTCTTGGAGCCAGCTCTCACCACCCTGTCTTACTCTATAAACTAAATCTTTTCTATTATCAGTACCTCCTTGGAAAGCTTTCCCATCACAAACCTACCCCACACAACCATCAGGCCCACCCCTCCTGAGCAGGAACCAAGCCTGTACACTTGCGCTCACCTGGACCAAGTGTATCCATGGGGATCACATCTCGGCTGCCTGGCTTCTCACCATCTGCAAGGCAGGAGCAGGTGATTGCAAGCAATGAGTAGGTTGTAGTGGGACCAGGGCAGACAGGCAACTGATGGCCTCAGTAACACTAGGTGCCCTTTGGCACTAGCTTCTTTGCATTCCTCTGTCCAGCCTGTTTTCTGACAGCTACCCTCCAGCTTGGCACCCATGCAGACACCGTAGAAATGCAGTACCCAGAAGGCTGAGAGCAGGGAGATGGCCCCTCAACCATGCGGTCATCTTAGTGGGAGCAGGCCTGTCTCTTTTCTCCCCCTTACCCACTTTGTTACCATCAGTGCAGGTAGGTACTCTTGAGCTCAGGAATGGACAGAATGCTGCCTCTACTCACCAAGACTCTTGTCTACCAGTGGCAGTGTGCTGTCATCGAAGCCCCCGGGACTCTGTGCTCCCTTGGGACCCTTGGAGGTGGTAGCAGCTGACTGAAACACAAAATACAGAAATGAGGTGAGGTCAAAGGCTTCCTTGGCGACCTGATCTAGCAAAGTGAGAGCAGGAAACCAGGAAGAGTTGCACACCTGGAAGCGTGCCTTGGTCCAGCCATCCTTCTGCAGGGCACTGCGTAGCTCCTTGTAACTCCACACCGTCTGCAGCACGTGTGAGGCTGCCTTTGCTTCTCGCACTGACTGGCTGTGGCAGGCGAGGAGTAGGGTCAGCAACCTGCTCCATCTCATTCTCCCCTGCCCCATCCCCAACACCCCGCTCCCACCCACCTGGCTGCCACCAGTGCCACAAGCGCTGGCACACCATGGGCCTGTAGAAGCGAGCGTGCATTGTCCAGGCTATCAGACACAATCTCATGGATGGTGTTGAGCACAGCCACTACCGTGTCCTCCTCCAGGTGGGCGCCAGGACGTGTAGGGGCCTGTGCATTGCGCACGTTCCGTACCAGCTCAGTCATGGCATAGCTTCCTGAGAGGCAGGGTCAGATGTCAGGACACACCTGTGCCCCATCCATGCCAGGAAGGCACAGGGGTCAGGTGATAGGTGCCACCGTGACAGCCCCTCAGAAAGCAAGCTGAACCTTGAGAACAGGACCAGAGAGATGCAAGCTCCTGTGGCTGGGACCAGCCCAAGCCACATGGGCAGGGCCTGGACCCCTGAACTACTTCAGAGTGAGCATCACACCCTAGTTTGGCCCTTCTAGCCTTCTCACCTATGAGGTCTTTGTTGCGCCGGTCCAGCGAGAGGTTTCGCAATGCAATGGCAACAGCACGCACCACCTTGTCTGTCTCGGACTGCAGCAGTTCCACCAGCACTGGCAGCCCGCGCTCCTTGCGTACTGTGGCACGGATGTATGTGGCCCACTGTGATGGTGGGGGCATGGTGGTGGGCTGCTCTGCAGGAGTCAAGCAGCACAAAACCCTACCCCCCAGCAGCTTCAGCACACCTCTACTGGCTATAAGTGTACCACACTGCACCCCCAAGACCTTGTAATGGAATCCCGCTCTCTTCCCACAGCCTGAGCAGCGGCTACAGGCAGCACAATAGGGTGCTACTTTCTGTTCAGCTCTTGCCACCCCCCCAAAGATCTGGCCCTCACCATCCAGTTCCCAGCACTGAGGTTTTGCAAAGCACCAGCGGCAGCTTCCAGAGTATTGAAGTTCCGGCTCTCCGTAAGGAGGGATAGGTAGAGACGTACCACTTCGGGCTGATACAGCAGCTCAAAGCCTGGACACAGGGCAAACACACCCATGATCATCTAGATTCCCTTCCTGCTTCAATTCCTCACCCCCATCCACAGTACTCCCAGAGGTGGGGCCAAGGTGGGTGTGGAGCAGTGAAGGTGTATTTATTACCAATAGCCCTCTCTTATAGCCACCCAAAAGGGAAAGCATTCCCAGTTCACAGAGTAGTAAACTGAGGCTCAGCAATAGGTTTCTCAACCCTGCTGCCAAAGAAATAGGACTAGCAGCCTTAGCATTCAGGAAGCCTGGGATGTAGAAAGCAGCAGCAACCGGACTGCTCCCCTATACCTGGATCCCGCTCCAGTACACAGAAACTGCAGCCATGGGTCCACCCCTAGCAACAGGTCCTTCCCTGGTAACATAGAACCGCTATGCCTGTGAGACTGAAGTCAGAGTCCCATCCCTAGCAACAAGACCTGCCCTTCCAGAAACCAGTTAAGATTCTTAGTCTTAGAGGCCAGCCTGGCTAAATGGCTGACTCGAGATGGTGCCCTGCATGGGTTCCACACATGGGCCCAGGATGCCTTCCATGCCAGTCTGATCCTACTCTGGGGCTTCTTCTTGGCTCCCCTTCCTGTCCTCCCACCCATTTCACCCCCTTTCCCTACTTCTCACATCCCATACTCCCTCTGCTCTAACCTGCTGGGCATCCTGCCCCACAAATTCTCCAAGCACCATTCCCTTCTTATCACATTTGTACAGGTTTGCCTGAAAGTACCCCACAGACCCCTACTTGGGTACACCTGAGCTATTCTGACTGGCAGAACTCGCTGGGCTCCTCCATGATAGTTTTCTCTCTCAGGCTGGTTCTCAGTACTCAGCACAATGGCCAGTGCATTGTCCAGCAAACAACGGGACAAGGAAATGAGTCACTTGCCCCTGCCTCTGCCTAAAATTCTCCACGACTTCCCAGCTCTCAGCCGCCTTAGAGTGACACTGAGTACCTGCTTTCATGGGGTCCTTTCCTCCTACTGGCCCACTTCTCACCTACTGAGTAACTGCGCAAGAGTCTAGTCACTCGTCCCACCTACCCTGCCTGAAAAGACCTGTGGGCCTTGCTGACCTGTGGGAACTCTCAGGAGGTACCCAAGACTGGATCATCCATCAGAGAACCCCACCTGTATGGGCCTGATCCTGATGGCAAAAACCCTCACCATCTGGCTGGTCCTGGACCCAAGCACACCTGCTGGTGCTGGCTCTCCCCTGCCCACTCACCTTTGGCAGCCTCAGTTCGCTTGGGCAAGTCCAGCGTGTCAAAGTTCCGGTCCATCTCATTATCCTTCTTGCCTGGAATGGAAGGGTGGTGGGAGGTGAGGTGGATTCCACAGGAAGCAAGAATATACGGAAGGAAAGGGGTTAGACACAGCCCTCTCCTGCCCAGAGCCCAAATAGCATCTTTGTGACAGCCTTGGGCACCAGAAGGCCCTAGGAATAAAGCATCATTCTCAGAGTTCAGACAGGCAAACTGCCAGGATAGGGTAGTGGTGCAGTGGGACCTGGGGGCATCTTGGCCCTGTCCTGAGTAACTGGGGCACATCTTTCATCAGGTGCTGGGAGCTATAACACACACCCTGCATCTCCTAAGTGTCTGTCAGGTCTATAAAGTGAGAAAAACCAGAAACATAAGCTGAGTGGTAGGTAGAAGCAGACTCGAGTTGACAGGGACAGGACTTACTGAGGTCTCACAGCAAGGCAAGGCTGGGACTAAGAGTCTAATACAAAGGGAAACTTGCCTCTGAGGCAGAAAAAACCCCATATCCAGGCCAAGTCACTAAAGTAGTTCCACAAAACACTTGCATTCCTCCACAACAGTAAGCAGTCTCCAGCCACCACCCACATCTCAGCTGAGGGTAACTCTGTAAGACTGGCAAGGGGGGGGGGTAAGATGACCTCGGCCCCTGCCCTGCCCATCCTCATTGGACCTTTATGTATCCTCGTATCTAAGGATATACCACCCCTTCCACCAGAGTAACCCCTTTCACCTGCTGCTGTTCTGGGTATGAACATACCCTAGGTCCTGCCCACTATGTGCTGCTGCTATATAGGAAGACTAGGAAGCTAAGTCTGGGTACAGGAGGCAGCTCTGCAGCCACCCCAGCAGCCCAGGGCGCACATTCTTGTATTTGTCAGGTCCCCAGTTGTCATGGAGATGGCCTTCTAATGGGGCTGGGGGTGGGGCAGTGCCTTGAGGCTGGAAGGCATCCCAGGAGCCCACTACACCAGCTGTGCTGCAGTTGTCATGGAAATAACTGCCTAAGTAATTAGGGACAGACATCTCCCTGGTACCCACTGCACCTGCTAGTCCTGGACAGCAGGACAAACAGGGACTCACCTTGATGGAACCACTCCTCTGGACAGCCGAAGGAAGCACAAGAGAGAGGAGATGAACCTGAGCAGGTGCACCCTCCCCATGCTCTTATGTTCCCACTGCATGCCCTGGGTCAAGCAGGTGGGATGTGGAAATGACCTTAAACATTCTAGGGCTGAGTTACCACCCACAGGACAGGGAAGGAGAGGATGGGCTCAGAAGAACAGGTGAAGGAGGTGGTCAGGTTCCACCAGTGCTGGGGGGACGGAAGTTGCTCAATCCTGCACCCTGCAGATACCAAAGGGATGGTGTGCAGCAAGGGCCTCACCCAGGTACAAATGGGACTTATCAGGGCCTGCAAGCTCTGGGTCACCTGTGGCACTTTCCACACTCACAGGCCCACAGAGCACTTCCCCAAAATTCAGGGACAGAGTCTAGCAGGGTCACGTGGACACCCTGTGGGGGCCACCATTATAGAGGGGAAAGCTGAGCTTGGGTCTAAACACTAACCCACTGACAGTGTGACCCAGTGTGACCTGGCAACACACCATTCTTAGCTCAGTTTCCTGACTTGCCCCTTGGGAGATGACCAGATGTCCTCTGTGTTCATCCGCCATAGACATAGGGAGACTTTTGCATGGGGTGGGTGTCTTGAGGAGTATCCCCAGTATAACCCACCCACCTTTGGCCTTCTTGCCACCAAAGCAGCTGGCGTCATCCCTCCTCCGGCGCTGGGAGCCTGCTGCACTGCCTGGGGGCCCAGGCTCGGCCTCCTGGTACCTGTCAGCATCAGGCACCTCCTTGTGCACATGGTAGGACAGGTTCCGCATGATGCACACGCAGTTCTCCACTGACTGTGGGGAGAGGTGACCTGGTGGAGCAGGGTCATGGGGCATGGGGGCTACTGACCATCCCAGGACCCTATGCATGAAGCCAGACCTCAGGAAAGACTGGCCACTGCCAGAGGGCACCAAGCATACCAAGAGAGGAAGGTCTGAGCTGGGGATCCACATAGGACGTAACTGCCAGGGAGGGACCCCACCCCTCATGTAGCTCTATTGGGTAGCCAATACACTGTGGGATATGCCCACATCCACATTCCCATTACCCGGAACCACCCCAGATGGTTCTGGACTTGGTTTCTATTCCTGTACTGTCCCTCAGTGAGAAGCTGTGAGTCAGTGCCCACCTTATTATCTGTGTCCTTCCTGCCCACGGCCGACTGCAGAGCATGCAGGAGAGCATCCACCAGACCCTCACACTCGCGGAGTCGCCGCCGGGCCTCAGCACCATCGGAACTCACATTCCTGGTGGCCAAGAGCAGGCCTAGTGACCCCTGGTCCCCATGCTAAGTTCCCCAGCACCACATGTTTGGCCTTGGGCTTGTTTTCTCCTGCACAGTGGGCCCTGCTGCTGTCACAGTGAGGCTACTGGGACAGAATACCACAGCCTAGACACAGTGAAGGTGGAGCAGGTGGAGCCTAGACCATCCCTAAACCCCCGACAAACTGGAAAGGAACAGAGGTGGACCCAAGAGGCCTGAGTCTATGCATAGGCAATTCTGCCCACCTTCACCTCAGTGGCAGTTCTGGGCCCCAACTTGCCCTGAGGTCAGGATCCTACAGCGTCACAGAAAAATGAACTGATAGGCAGGACCATAGGGTTGCAGGACTCTGACTATGAGACCTCTACAGGACCACCAAGGATTAGAGGGGGCAAGCAGAGGCTACAAAGTATACAGATAGAGGGTGGAGGGTCTCAGAGGCAGACTGGAGATGAGAGGTTTGCTTCCTTCTCTGGCTGTCATGGTGCCAGGAGAGTAGAAAGGGCTGGATTGGTCAAGCACTGCAGCAAAGGTGGGAGCCCTTGGGAGGGTTCCCTTGGGGTGAGGAAAGTCCCATCAAGCCCATTTCCCACAGGACTTGTGATGTGGCTCTGAAGCTCCTAAGATTCAGGTAGCTCACTGTGTTATGTGACATCTTGAACCCTGGGGACATGGCATCCCCAAGGATGAGGCCAAGTATGCACACTGGCTTTGGTATTCCCTCCTGCATCCTTGAGCAGTAGAGCACCCAGACAAACTGGGGGTAACGAGCCTAAGAGTGGCTGCTGTCCACACCTCAAGCAGCCTGATGTGTTCTTGAAAACAGTCGTCCACTCAGCATCCCGAGGTTTGAAGTCCTCATTAGGTTCCCGCTCCCAGCCCGAGTGGGGCACGATGACCTCGTGTGTCAGTGTCTGCAGGCCATGGTCAATAATGACCATCTTCAGGGGTTCATATGACGACAGGTTCCACAGTGTGCCTGTGAGGTATCACCAAGCACCACACTGATCATTGTCCTGTTCACTTCCCACCTCGTGCCCCAGCCCACACAGAAAGTTAGTACAGCTCTGTTACCACTGCTTATTTGTGGTGCGGGGGAGTGAACCTAGGGCCTAGGCACCTGCTAGGCAAGTGCTCTACCACCGAACTATGGCCCTGGCCCACATAGGCAGCTAGCAAAGTAACAAAAGCTGGGCAGGAAGGGGTGAGGTATACAGGAGAACATAGCACCTACTCTTCTTCCTACCCATTCTCTGTTTCTTTAGTGGATAGGACTAATACCCCAGCGACCCCTGCGTGTCCTTCAGGTTCTACAAAGCGTAAGTCCTAACTGCTGCACTGTCATGAGGTGGGAACCAAGGAGGGGAGAATTATAGGGACAAGTGGGGAGGGGACCTGTCTGATGGGCCCAGTGCCACTCCCCATGGAAGAAAGACCTGTCGTAGCATTTGGGCCTAATGCCTGCACCCAGGACAAGGTGTTCCAGCAGCAGGGACTTCTGACCAGCTGAGTGCTACCCACCCTTGTGGCCTCACTGCTCTCAGGCTGAGCCTTGCTGTCCTTCCTCTTTTCCTAGGGAAGAGTAAGCACAGCCAGTCTCACTCACCAGTGACTAGCTCACGGACCTCGTTGTCACGGGCAGCCCGCAGCAAGCGCACCAGGGCAGGCACACCACCACAGTCTCGGATGGCAGCCTTGTTGTCAGTGTCACGGCCATAGGAGAGGTTGCGCAAGGCCCCACAGGCCCTACGCCGCACCTCAGCCCGAGGGTGGTCCAGCAGTGCTACCAGGAGCGGCAGCCCACGCAGCTGCCGCACACGCCGTTTCACACCCTCATTCTCGAAACACAGATGCTGTAGGTAAGCAGCTGCATTGGCCTTCACAGGGTCCACAGGATGCCGCAGCATGGCCAGCACCTCTGGCAGCTCAGGGTCCCTCCAGCGTGGTTCCTTGCGGGTGCTATCCACTGAAGGCGAACGCCGAACCACCCGGTCCAGGCTGCCCAGGCTGCCCCGTTCGGGCTGGGCCAGGGGTGCTGTTGTTGCTGGAAATGGGGGTCTCTCATCAGTCAGCTCACCAGCATCATCTGCTGTGTCTTCGTAGGTCCTGTGCAGGCAAGCAGGGTATGTGAACACTTTCACAGCAGCCACCAGCCCTGCCCTGCGAGCTACACATTACACTTCCCAGAATATTATGAATCCCAGAGCAGGACTGAGAGGAAAACATCTATGTCTCAGCCCAGAACATAGCCTGGGCACTGAGAGTCACAGTCTCAGTCCAGCAAGAAATGACTCAGACCCGGGTCCTAGACAATAGTCATCAAGACTTACATCCTTCCCAGAATGGGGAACTCACTAACTCCTGTCACGAGGAGCTAAATGTCTTTCCATGTAACATCCATCCATGATGGGACAGGGTAGAGGTTCCAACTCTCTTCCATAAAGTTATCTGGCTGGTAACCGATGTGAGGTGAGTTGTGACCATCCCTGTATATGACTATTCCAGTAGGATCATGTGATGGACAGCTAAACCACCAGTCCTACAGAGTACAAGATGTCCTTGGCTCTTATGGATTAAAATCACTAAACCCCTTCCCCAGCAAAGGAATGAGACTAGAAGGGTTAGGTAATTTGCCCAAAGCCACACAGAAATCTAGACCCAATTTGTGGTACTGTCCTTATGTTGCACAAAGGATTCTGATTCTTCAGAGTCTTTGACAAAGGGACTAGATTTCTAGGTTATGGATACTATTGCACATAGGAGAGAATGAGCACCAGACAGAGGCTGGGGCCTGAAGCTCAGAGAACACCCCAAGTCTCCTATGCTCAGATCTTGATAGCTATCTGGCTGGAGCAAAGCAAGTATCAGGCACTGTCACCAATGTCTCTTCCATTCAGCTTGACTGCTACCATCTGAGGGCCTGTCTTTACCACTGTCCTGAAGAAAAGCTGAGGTTAATTCAAACTGAAGTATGCATGACCAATTCAGTCCCAGCAGCTTGGTACTCTGGGCTAGGGAATGGAAGACAGACTTCCCAGAAGTGGAACAGAGTGCTCACCTGGCACGGAGACCCCGCCCACAGTCAGGTCTCCTCCGTGTAGCTGTGGCATAATCGGGCTCCAGCTCAGGGCCACCCTCGTCATCAGCAGCCAGGCTGCGTGTGTCATCCTCCAAGCCATAGGGCTCTGCCTGGAAACGCTCAGGCAGAGAGCGGCCACCCTGTGGCCCAGGCTCAGGACCCACAGGGAAGGCTTCCCGGCGACCAGGCAATGTAAAACACCCATCACCAGGTCCAGAGCCAAGGGGGCCAGTGCGTGGGGGTCGCACTCCAAGCCCTCGGGATAGGCTGCCATAGTTAGGGCCATCACGAGGCTCAGGGCCATTGGGAAAGCCACCCCCACTGTTGAGGTAGGCTCGGGAAAGTGTGGCTACTGGGCCACCACCACGTAGCAGGAAATGCCGGTCCAGGGGGCTATCAGAAAAAGGGCTAAATGGGGGGCCACCATCCAACAGAGAGAGTCCATCTGGGCCCAAAGGCACCTGGCGTACTGTCCTCGTGGTCACTGTCTTGACTGTCTTGGTGACCTGGTGGATAGGCAGATGGTAGGTAGGCTAGGCAGCCCAAGAGGTCTGGACAGAACCAGGGTGACCTCCATTTCTACCCAAACAAAAGGCAGCCCCAGAGGCTGGTCCACATACCCGTTCTGCAGAGGGACAGCTGTGGCTGCCTCCCTGCATGCCTGCCACCTGGGCCTGTCCATACCTTAGTCTCTGTGCGCCGGGTTGTGCCATCTTCAGATGTGACAATGGACACATGGGAAGTGGGTGTGCCAGGGTCCTCTTCCACAGTCACTGTCTCCTCGAGCACCTCAGGTGCCTCTGGCATCGTGGCTAGTGATGCCTGGCTGCCTGGGCTCTGCTCCTAGAAGTAGAGAGGAAGGTGTTGGGGCAGGACCTGCAGCTGTTATGTCCCTGAAATCCAAGTACCTGTACATGGCAGGCTCTGCATTAGTTCATACCATCTAGGATGGGGGGGGGCCACCATCCAGCAGAATGAGTCCATCTGGACCCAAAGGCACCTGGCGTACTGTCCTCGTGGTCACTGTCTTGACTGTCTTGGTGACCTTCCCACCCCTGTCCCAGGGCCTCCTTGGGCTGGGTTTGGCAGATAAACATAGGATGGCCTCCTCTGAACTCACTGTTTCAGATTCCTCTAAGCCCAAGGAGGAACCAACAGGCACCCACAGGATGTCCTCCCAATGTCTACTTCCTACTAGGGCCTCCTCCCTGCTCTATCCCAGAAACCTGCAATGCACAAATGATCAAAAAGCAGTTTCAGTACTGCTCACTGACTTTTGTGGCCACACTCATGCTCCTGCCATTAAGGTCAGTCAGGCCCCCATGCAGGACAGAAATATCCAGCTCCCAAGATGCACTGTGTACCCAGAGCACCAAAATATCTTTGTTCCTTCCGGCCTGTACAATCTTGGGGCATGGCGTAGGCATGGTCTGTCCCTACTTCAGACCAGAGGCCAGCACTCCCTGATGGAGATCCTGAATGTCATATCAAGGACTAGAGATAATACATTCAGGCTATAGTCACACTGCCATCCTCCTGCAAAGGGTAGGGGTGATAGAGGAACTATATGCAGGACAGTTCTTGAATGAGGCCCTCATAAGGTCCACATGCCCACTGGCTAGACTTCCCAGTGAAGAAATGGAGGCTTAAAGAAGACAAGCCAGTCCCTGCTATACTGAGTAGCAAGGGGAGACCCAAGAGCCACAGTCTGTCCCTGGGCCTCTGCCTATTCAGGTCCCCTAACCCCAGGGCCCCACCACGTCAATAGTATAGGATTAGCATCTGCCAGGACTGGCAGGGGCTGAAACCCAAGCTGTGGTGGGTGGATGTGGGGAGGGAGCACATTCCTGGGCAGCTAAGACCAGGTCAGCAGGAAGGCATACCCAATCTGTTGCCCAGGTCCTGAGCCCTTTCAGGATGGGTCTCCTGTCTGGGCCCTGAAGGTTGGCAGTTCACACTTCAACTTGAATCCAGAGTCCTTTTCTAGACTTGGAAGGTGTGCCACACAAGGTCCCTGGGACTACCCTCACAGTCTGCTTTTAGAGATTTTTACATCAGGATGCTCCCTCAGGCAAATTTTGTCCTGGAGGAATGCCTGACCCTCAGAGAATCACTGTAGGGGTTTGGGTGGAGGCTGAACCAACATGTTAGGACAGGTACATCCCTCAGGCTCTGGCGACAGAGAAAGTAGAGACAAAAAAATGTGTCTTCCTCCCTCCAAGCAAGGCCTTAGAGAACAAGAAATGACTTTATGGATAGAGAAACTGAAGCTGGCAGAGGGGAACTTCACAACTGCCAGGTGGGAGATTTTAGGTACTTGTGTGACCAAGGAGCCTTTGCATCTCACCTCATGCCTTAGGGACAGGGCCTTGACAACCACCATCCTGGTCCTAGAATGGGAAGGAATGCACTTCTGGGACTTAGCCAGGAAGAGGAGACCCTGTTTCCTGAGAAAGAGAAATATACTGAGGCCCAGAGTGGGGACAACTGGCAGGCTGCCAGGCAGGGTGACTTGGGCTCTTCTCCAAGGGTACTAAGAAGTCAAGACAGCTCCAGAATAGGAGTAAACAAGGGGTAAGTGACCTGCTGGGACTTGGGTTGCTTCATCTGTATTTGGCAACTGCACATCAGGCCTCAGCCCTCTCTGATGAGTCCTGGGGTCTAATCAGGACTCCAACATGGTGGATCAGGCACTGAAAGATTGCATTCCTGGCCGTGGAGTAGGGAGAAGCGTAAGACTGAAGCGATGGGTTGCCTAGGACACTCTGCCAGTGGGCCAGGGGCCCTTCGTAGATTTGCATATCTTTGCATACATTAAATACTCAGCAAAGAGCCCTCTTCTCTATGGTGAGGCAGTAGGACAAATGGAAAGAGGAAAGACATTATGATACCTCACTGCCAGTCTGCAGCCCAGCTTCTTCCTCTCACCCTGGCTGTAGTAAGGGTCTGACACAGGAACAGAGTTGGGGCGGTCCAGGAGAACCAGGGATCCCCAGTCAAATTTTAGAAACCCTGAAACATCATCTACTAACACTCAAGCCCAAAGCTGGGCAGCGGGATCCCAAAGCCCTAAGAGTCCCTGCTGGCAAATGACCTCAGGGAGCTAAAAATGGGCAATGACTTCACCCAGGGGGAGGGAGAGTCATCCGGTGCTCTCAAGAAAGCCCAGGCTTGTTACACATGCCATGGCACACATACAGGTACTAGGATCTAGACACATTCAAACACACATGTATCTGATCCCTTAGAAACACACCCATATTTACTAGTTTATGCACACCCAGCCTGGCACACAGGCCCACATAAAGGAATATGGGTCTCCTAACACCACGTCCAGTGTACAACACCTACTGCTCCAAGAAGCATGTATCTGAGTACCTGTTTCTTTTGTCTTCACCCACTGTGGAGACCCTTATCCATGCAAGTCTTTGACATGTACTCTCAATATGCAAGGATGGAGTACCAGTTAGCTCAATCATCCACACAAACATCCACTATTGGGCGTCCCAGAGCTAGTGGCAAATAGGTAAACTGAGGCCTATTCTAGACAATAATCAACTGGTGGCTCAGGCTCTGTAACAGCTTCCTAGGTGTGGGGGTTCATGAGATAGTAAGCTATTAACCACCACACAATCAGAAGTCAGCAGAAGGTACCAGCTGGGATGTCTTTTTCTAGGCTCCCCATCTCACATCCATCTGTCTAGGCCAGTTCATTCTCAAGGATCCTGGCTATGCAGCCCCACATCAGTACTGCTCAAGATCTGACTTTGGACTATTTCCTCTTTACCCTGTTAGGTCCTGGACACAGCACCCCAGCCCTCCCTTACCACACTGTGCTGGCTAACCATCTACCAACACTCCTCCCTATTCCTATCCTTATCCTTTTCCCTTTCAGGCACTATGCTCAGTCTCTACTCTTGAGCACACCCTGAGACCCTGGATCCTGCCAGACACCTGGAGCTCTTCCTCCTACAGACACTGAAAGGGCCCAGGTGGCCAGGTCCACTTATGCAACCAGATCTAAGGAACATGGGAAGCAGAAAAACAAGATCATGGAGCAAAGCACAAAGGACTGTGCACTTCACAGATTAGCATCCAGCTTGTGCAAGGGCCCCTGCATATGCAAGCCACACGTTAAAGCAAGGCTACATATTCGGAGCCCACACTTTCTGGGGCAGGCCCTCAGAAGCCTTAGAATGGCCACTACTGGATGGATAAAGGAATGGAGGAGTAACAGTTCTAACTTCCTCAACCCTAAGGTAGAGTGCAGGATGAGTCAGGTTAGCATCTCCTGCCAGGCAGCAAGACCTTGGCCACCACAAAACACCTTCCCTTCTGTGGTGCTCACAGCCTCTGCCCAGTCCTTAGGAACCTGGAGCTCACTCTCCAGGGTTCCTGCCAAGGGTTGTGCACCCTGAGGTGGTCCCTTGCAGAGTGGCTGGAAGGCCAAGGAGCATCTTGTGCCCAGAAGGTAGGAACAGCAGGCTTGGGAAGCAAGCTGTCACCTACTTCAGCTTCCCTAAACCTAATCACATTGTGATCATAAATCCTTCTCCATGAGTAGCTTCATCTTTGGGGCAGTCAGACTTACAGGCCATACTAGAGAGCAGCAAAACAGGGTCCTGGGGAACTAGGTAGGCAGGTGTGAGAATTCACGCCCACCACAAGGGGTCTTTTGAGTGCCTACCCTCCATTAAGCCTCAGATTTCCTGATTATTACTGAACCCCGCCTCCTCTGAGTAGAGTACAGACAGGGAGGCCAACAGCCCAGTTTTGCACAGAGACCCCTCCTGCCTCTACACGTGGGCAGGGCCAGCCTCCACCTCCTCCCTTCCCGTGCGCTGCCGCCGCGACAGATAGGGCCCATTAAAGATCCAGAAGCTCCTAGGAAGGTCCCAAGAATGGGAACCCGCAAAGGAGGTGAGGAGGAGGGGAGGCAATGAAGCTCTCTCAAGGAGCAGGAGGCCTAAATCAGTCTTCTCTCTCCAGATTCAGCCTGTCTGTACAGAGAGGCGGTTCGGAAAGGCACCCCACACCCGGGTTTCCCGCCACCTGTCCTGGGCGCTGGCCGAGGTATATCCACCACCCCACCCCCCAGCTCCTTTCTGGCTCTTTCCAAGTGCACGGGGGCCTCCTCGGCCCCAGCGCCTAGGCTCCAAAGACCCGCGGCCCCGCCCCGTCTTACATACCCCTGGTCGGCGTGCTCACTCCCGCCACCCCGCCGGGGTCCGGCTGCCAGACCCTGGAGAGCAGACAATAGCTGCCTTGGGTCGGCCTCTCCATGGAACAAAAGCGGGTCTTCGCGGGAAAGGCCGCGCCCCCCACCCCCGGCGTCCCCTGCCCCCAACCAAGTTCCCCCCAACCTGTCTGAGTTCGGCTGGCATCTGGCCGCGGGTCTGGGGGCGCAAGCCGGCGGGGTGCGTCGGCGTAGGGAAGGGGCTCCAATGCCTCAGTCGCCCGAGCTCGGCGGTCTTGCTCCCCACGGGGGCGAACACGGCAGCGGCCAGGCGAGCAGCCAATCGGGCGGGGCCGCGCCCAGGCGGACTGGGCGGGGCACGGTCCTGCCCCCAACGCCGGCGGGGGCGGGGTCCTGCCCCCCACCACCGCGCCGGCCGGGGCGGGGCTCAGCAGCCTAGCAGACTCCCGTCTCCAGGGTTCCGGGCAGAGGTCTGGCTCCTCCCCCAAGCAGTGACATCTTCCAGCCCAATGACTTTAATCCTTCCCAGGCGTCGGGTACCCTCAGTAAATAAGCACACATGCCGCTCTGCCTGTAGAGTTGGGGAAACTGAGTTCCTAAAAAGCAGAGAGCAGCTGGGGAAGCCACTTTCACTGGCACAAGCCACTCATCCTGTGACTCAGTTTCCCTTGGCTGATGAGACAGTAGTTATGGCACTGTCAGCACTGCAAGGTTTCTTAAGGCCTCTAGGCTCTGCCTGGCCTCCACTCCACATGAGCCTCCGCAGAGTTTAATGAGGACCTAGTGAATAGCTGTTGGAAGACTCAATTTCGTTTGTTTTCCCCTGACAAGACACAGAAGCCCGGTGTCAGACTGGGTCAACCCAGACAGGAGACAATTCTTGAGTGACCCTGGGTAAGATACTTAATCTTTCTGGTTTTGTACCTCAATAAAGTCCTGGGGACTAAGCCTGCTTTAGACCCTCTCTTCTATGCATTTGATCTCCTCAGAAGTGGCTGGCAGGCAGGAGGGTGGATCACAGATGCCAATAATGAAGGGCTTCTCCTACCAAGGTGTACCCCACCCAACCCCCAATCCCTCAGTGGCCACACCTGGAGAGTCTGACACTGCTGGCGGGGTATGGGTATAGTGGATTGGGGGAAGGACAGGTTGGAGATACCTTCCTGGGTCATTCCCCATAAAGGTATCCTAATGCCAGCCATAATGGCTCATGCAGGTAATCCCAGCACTAGGCAGCTGAAGCAGGAGGATCATTGTGAGTTTGAGGCCAGCCTGAGCTACGTATTGAGTTGAAGGCTATGAATTACTTAGTGAAACCCTGTCTCAAAAAAAAAGAATTCCATAAGGGTAAACCAATGGTTCAAGCATCATGAATAATGAAAACAGTTCTGAGATACACAGAGTTAGTCCTGGGAAGACAGTGGGTCCAGTAAGAAGGGCACTAGCCTGCCTCTCTCCCTGATTCCACTTGAAAAAAGTGACCCTGCCCTAAAGTCGCATTCTACTTCCATGGTATACCCTGCACAGAAGACACACAGCCTCAAGAACTCTGGGTGTCCATGTTACTAAGTTTTTGTTGGATAGTTGAACAGAACTGTTTGCAGTCTTGCTGTTTGAATTCCCACTTTATATGTTCCACTTTTGTATCTTGATCAACTATTTGTAAAAGGACAGTATGTAAACACTAGTGATTTCTTACTATTTTTTTCTCTGAACATATGTACTATTTCTACCCATTTTGTTTTGTTTAGTCTTTCTTTAAATAAAATTTAAAAAAAAAGAACTCTGGGTGTCCACTATATGCATTTCTGAGCCTCAGTTACACCACCTGCTCAAGAACTCCAGGTGCCCACTATATGTACTTCTGAGCCTCAGTTACATCAGCCCTGCATGGACCCACACAGGCCAGGGAGTAGGAGAATACACTACTCTTAGAGAATATGACCTTATAACTTTACCTTAAAGCTGGTTCTGTCTTCCCAATTTCACCAACTACTAGTGTCCCTACAACATACTCAACTAAGGTGGGGAGGCCCTACAGGCATCCTCCTCCACTAGCAGAGGGTCAGCTCTACTCCTGGTGCATGTTTGCGGAAGGAAGGAAAGGGAACAAGATCCTGGGCACGTGGCATGGCAACCATCATGGGCTTTAGGACTCCCCAGTCCTGACCCCCAGCTACCTACCTTGTCACTGCTCCCAAGCTCTCAGACCCTACCTCTGACCTGTGGCTCAGACATAGGTCACTGCTGAGATTAATCTCGGAATCATGTTTGGCCTTGACGCAGCTGAACCTGGGCAGCTGGTGCCTCTTCCAGCATCCCAACCTAGCTAGTCCAGCTATCACTCTGGGAACATATACTCTCTCTGATTCCAGCCTGAGAAAATCAAGGGCAAGGAGGTGTGGTGGCCCGATGCCATACAGGACTCAACCCCTAGAAGACAAGGGCAGCCCCAGAATGTGGGAACGTCTTCCTGCTAGGGCACTGACCCTCCAGTGTCCTCTGTCTTTCCACACTTCTCTGTGGGCTGGGTAGTACAGCTGGTTCCGGCCTGGGAGGGCTGAACTGCGGGCCTGGAACCCGAGGGCAGCCTTAGGGTCATTGTCTCCATGTAACTCAACTGGGCTGTTCTACTTCCCCTCTAGAGCTTAGGGTATAAGCCTCACCCTTTGGAATATTTAAGGTCTGGGATTTGCAGAGATGGTCTTTGCACCTACACCTACCTCCCTCAGTCCCAGGCTCCTGTGGCTCACTATGTTGCCTGCTTGAAACCACTAAGTACCAGATGCTGGGAAAAAAGGGGATCTGAGGACTTTCAGAGACATTAATTTGGTTGTAACTGGGCACTTGTGATTCTGTGTGAGGGACTTCAAGTGGATTTAGGAATAATACCTGCCCAGTGTTAGAAGAAAATAGCTTGGGGAACAGTCACTTGTTCCAGGTCCTGGGAAACAATCAAGGGCAACTTGTTTGTGAGCTCCATATGCCCTGGCTTGGCAAGGCTATTCCACTGGGACAGCTTCAGCAGAGATCAGCACTTTGCTCCCTTTGTCTCCAGCACAGGCCAGGCCAAACTACTGGCACATGTGTTGGGGGTATGGTTCCTCGGGGCCCAGCAGGACCAGAGAAGATGGGCATGTGGCAGGTGCTAGCGATATGTGGAAGTGGGGTGTGACTGTCTAGTTTAGGAGTTTAGGGAGCCAAGGATCCCAGTGGGCACCACTTACAGGATCACTTTATTAAGAGAAAAGAGAACAAAGCAGGCCAAGTCAAAGCTGGAAAAGGAGGGGGCTCCTCTTCCACTAATTGCTGGCAGAACTCAACTTAGAGCAGAACCTATTGCTTTGCTTACGACTTCCTTTGGGGCTGATCTACACACAATGAAGGAGAATACAGTGGCAGGGAGATCCCAGGATAGTGAAAATCCTCAATGTCTCCAAACTGTTTAAGGACCTGCCCAGAGTAGACACTCTCCAGCAGCCTGTGTCCTGATGGCTCACTCAGTAGGGGACGCTGGCCTAAGGGTCAGGCTCTATCCTACCTGTTATTCATACAGTGTCCAACATACCCAAGTGAAACTCTACCCACTAGATATCCCACTTTTCTTTCCTTCCCAGAAGCCTCAGCAGGTCTTACAACAAGCCATTGCAAGCTGGCTTGTGGTCTACCCAGGACCCCTTGATTGTTTCCCTAGTTGGATATTTTCACTCTCCCCAGTACACTGGGCTATTACCTGCAAAACTAGTTGTTGCCAGGCCATTGGCAGGGCCTGCCCACTGCCCATACCACTACTGCCCATGGCAGGCTGCTGGGCACGTTCTAGCTGCAAGGCAACGTGGCGCCGTTCCTGCTCCAGTGCCCGGGTCAGCCGCTCGAAGCGGGCTTCCTGCTCCTTCACTGAGGCCAGAATGCTGGCTGCCGAGTGCACGTTGCAGTCCTCCATGGCCAGGGCGCCGGCCAGCTGCAGGCAAAGAAGAGCATGCTTAAGAGGGAGCAGAGCAGCAGCTGGTGAGGACATCACAGGACCCATGCCCACTCACAGATCATACAACCCCCCAGAATAGAGCATCTAGCTCTCTGGAGGGAAGCTGCATTGATTAAATTCTAAATTAAAAGCCATTAATCTGAAGCTGGCCGGAAGCAGCCAGCTCTCTCTTCCTATGAGGCATAGGGCTCTGGCCCAGGGTCCTCCATTTCCTGTCAGGCCCAATACAATGTGGACTGTAGGTGTCTCAGCACCTACTGGGACTGATCTACTACAAAAAGGCCTCACTATTTTCTAAGTCCTCTGCTGCCTACAGCACATGTTGGATCATTTCAATCTCATGGGGCCTCCCAGCACCATCACAGAGGTGGCACTGAGATCTAGATAGGGCAAGGGACCAGCTGCAGCCACATAGGAGGTATGGCAGAACTGGTGTAGCCAGCAGGCAGAGAATGAGTGAGAAACTTCCCTACTGCCATCAAATACAAAGTGATCTAGGCTGTGGCAGGTATAGAATGATCATTGCCTTGGCACTACCAGCAATACTGGCCTGAGGACAAAGAGTCTAGCCACCACTAAGCCACTCCAGCATGGTTTCACATGCCAACTGACAACCAAGTCAAAGCCTGGTTGGGGTTCTGACTGGGACCACATAAAGTTTAGAGCCCCTGTGTTCATAAGTGGCTCATATATGAAACCTGAGCCAGAAGAGGGCAGGAGCCTAAGAAACTGGGGCCCAGCACTCAGCAAGGATCAGGCCTGCCCAGGCCCTGGCCCCGTGCTGCCCCTTTGGGTACCAGAGTTCCAGGGCATGGCATCAGCAGCAACGAGCCAGTGCTTTTCCTCCACAGCTTATTTCCTGACTAGCCAGTGTGTTTGTTTTTCAGGGGCAACAAGAAGCAGGCCAAGTATGCAGAGCCCAGCTGGAGGTTCACAATCATGGATGGGTACGGCCCTGCAGTCCCAATGTTCAGGGATTGGTGTATGGCTCAATGCCCAGTGCTGTTTGAGGCTTGCTCCTGGCTGGACCCATGCCAGCTCACTGAGGCCAACACTTTGGTGCTGGATCCTACACCCCTGCACCAATACACAGCCTGAGCTTAAGGAGGGGAGGCTCCTCCATAGGGATGTCACATGCAGTGAGTGCTACCCACAGAGACCCACTCTATTCACTGGCCTTGATAAAGCCTAGTACAAGGATGGACAGAACCCCAGAGAGAGAGGAAGGGCCACTACTGGGCTTGGCCAGACCAGTGCTTGCTAGGCTAGAAACATGGTGCACCTCAGAGGTGAAGGGACATCATGGGGCCAACCCCACCATGACAACTTGGAGAAACTAAGGGCCAATGAGGGCAAGAGACCAATGTAGGCCTTAACAGATGCTTTTCATTTTCCTTGTACCTGTGACACAAATAAAACTCTTAATATGACTCTTCAGGGATTCCAGTGTGGGAAAAGGAGCTGTTAGGACAAAATGAAAAAAACTGTAGTCAGAGATGGTAACCACCACTGGGCTGCGGAGTAAGGTGGAGACTGGGTCCTGTGGACACCATGGCATATAGGGACAACTAGCACAGCATGGTCACTGGGGCCTCCTGTGTATAACTGTCAGCTCAGGGGGCGGGGGTGCAAAAAAAAAAAAAATAAATAACTGTCAGCTCATAGGCCCGGCCTGGGCACACCCAGTAGGCCCTATGTCTGTATAGGCTAGGACTGGTATTGGTCCCCGAACGAATATGGTAAGATCTTCCTTTTTGGGAGAGCCAGAGTCTATGGCAGGAACCAGGTCACCTGAACCATCAGCAGAGTCTTGTTTGCAGAGTTGGCCCATCTCAACTGAGACTGAGAACCCAAAGGCAGAAGGGACTAGGACACTGCCCCTCAGTGGAAATGAGGACCCATAAGACAACTGTTGGCCTTGTGGACAAGGTGTAGCTTCCTTTCTTTCTTGTGCAGAGATACAGAATTTTGCCTGAGCTCTGGTTCTATCCTACTGTACCAGCCCCATCTAGCAGGAGCAGGTCTGAGCTACAGACAGCCCTCAGCGCCCTGTCCCCCTAAGCCAAGCATGCCGTTGGTTCTGAGGTCCAAAGAGGCCCTGGCTGAAGGGGGCCTGCTGGCTTTAGTTGGAGGCTGGCTGGGAGCCCAGAATTCTGAGGCCACAGTGAGGAGGTGGCCAAACACCACACTGGCTTTCCCACTGCCCAATTCAGTTCACTTAGTAAGAAATGACTGTGTGTCTCCCGGGTAACATCATTCTGGCCAGAATGGCAACACCCACAAGACAACAGAGACCAGAGTGCTGGGCCCCTGCTGTCTGCTCTGGTCCCAGTGCACTCTCTATCTACCCCAGGGTATGCTCTGAGCCCTAAAGACTGTAAGCATTCAGGTAGAGCAGGGGACACCCAGTACCTGAAATATGCTGGCTCCAAGTCTATACACAGGAACATATGTGGATACAGGTGACCCAGGCCCAGCACCCCAAAAGACATCTTTTTTGGATGACAACTCAAAATGCTATTTTTGTACTGAAACAATAAATATGCGATGTCATGGAAAGCAAAATGCATATGAATTTTTAAGATCAACCAAGAAGACTTCGTAAAATTTTTCCTACCTAGAGTTTAGGGCATAGAACTGTACTTTCTGCCTGGGGTAGGCTCCAGATATCCTGCAGTGAGGGAGCACGAAGCACCTAGCAGCTAGGCAGAGAAGTTTAATGTTGTGGGTCCACTCTAGCCCACGTCATTACTTCTATGCATCTGGTAAAGTACTCAGTGCCTACAGGCTGGGTCCCTACAACCCCACCCAGACCACAGCAACAGCCACACACTTTCCTCTGTGGAACCCACTTCTTTCAAAACATGGCTATTCATGATACTGATTTAGCAGTAAAGAATGACAACAGGGGTTCCACAAGTAATGACATAGCAGGACCAAGAGGACATGGATCTCCAGGCCAAAAAACATCGGGAACCTGTGAGAGGAGTTGGGAAGATCAGGACTGAGATTAAACCCTGGAAAACTCACCTGCAAAAGAAAAGAGACAGGTGAGTCTCAGCATAAAAGACACTCAGTATAAATGCCCCTTATGAGACCAAAGACAACTCTTGGATACAGGGGGTGACACAAGGGAAGAAGCCTAGGAGGCAAAACAAAATGCTCAGGCCATAGGGACTTAAAGAGGGAGATGGGAGTAAGAGTAAACCACAAATAGCCAGGCTAGGGGACAGACCAACAGTTGGGTAAATGGATTGGGCAGGTGGGATGATGGGGGATGGAAAGACAGATAGATGAATGGAGGAACAGTAGATTTATGGATGAACAGATAAGAAGATGGGTTGGAGGGGGGGGAAGGGAGGGATGGATTAGTGGTTGGGTGGAGGAAGGAATGGGGCAATAGAAGGCTGAATGGAAGGGGGAATGAATGGAGAGAGAACAGGTATGTACACAGGAGGGTGAGGAGATATTTATATGAAAGGATGAAGGGTCAATGAAAGGACAGTTAGTTAGACAGGCATATGGACAGGTGGGCAGATGGTGGGTAGATGGATAAAAAGTTGGGTAGAAGTTTAGACAAAATAGAATGGCTGGAGGCTGGACAAATGGGGAGAACAGATGATAGAGTGAATGTATAGTTAGACATATGGATGGATAGGTGGTTGGGACAGCCATTAATGTCCAAGCTGTTTAACACTCCTGAAAGGTTAAGCCCATGCCACATGCCTGTCAAAGTAAATGCAATCAAGGCTGGTTCTAATAGCAAGACAAAGACACCATCAGAAGAATGTGAGACAGAAGCTGAATCTTTCCCTTGAAACCAAAACCGACATTGACATCTTCTTGCTGACCCAGACATTCCTCCTCAGAAGGAGTCCAGCCAAAGTTCTGCTCTGGAAAATCAAATTATGGGGCCAGAGTACAATCTGGGTTAAAGAATTAAAGGAATTTCCTAAGAATCAGCCAGCAGGGGGGCAGATGGGGCTGGGCTCCAATCCTGTGCTTTTGCCAGTCACCTATCAAAGCTAGCAGGGGACTAGGAACATTGAGCCTCCTCCTATGCTCTACACTATACTGTGCCCATGCTGAGGAGGGCATGGTACCAGCAAGTGGCCTAACAGCCAAAACCCACTTTTTCTGGCTGGAAAGGCCTCGTGAGAGCTGCCTCTGTCCTGCCCGCAGCCTTGTCAGGAGTTTATTCCCTACACCAGTTGACCAGGACTTGTGGGAGCCCTATTTGTTAACATTATCCTGTTGCTCATACTGGAGTCAGATGGTGCTTAAAGCTTCAGATACCTCTGAGCCAAGTCCACAAGAACAGTCACTGTGCCCAAACTGAAGACAAGGTGAAATAGGAGGCCTATGGCCTATCTCTCAATGAGGCAGAGGCCACTTTCATCTGTGCTGAAGGTCGGGACCACAGGATCTCTGGCAGACAATGAAAGGTTTGAGGATGAGGGTGCTATTCTCAGTCTCTCAGCAACACATTGAACTGTAAAGGAAAGATGCACCATCGTCACCTTGAAAAAGTGCCACACAGGATAGTGGTTTTTTCAAGTGTGCCTGAGAGTGACAGGCAATGAGCACTTCAGATGGTGTAATGGGCAGGGCTTTACTTCTGGATCATGTCAGCACAGCAGAGGCTGGTATGGAGTGTGTGGGACCCACTGCATTCCTCACACTGCTTTGTGCTTTTGTTATTTTCCAGAATAGAAAGGGAGCTAGGAGCAGTGACAAACACATGTAGTCTCAGCTCTTCATGAGGCTGAAGCAGAAGGATCACTTGAGCCCAGAAGACCCTGTCTCAAAAAAAGGAGGGGTATACAGAATACCAAAAGATAACTGACATATTAAGATGAAGTATTTGTAACATCTGGCAATAAAATGACATCTTTAATCTGAAAGGAACTCATAAACAGATAGGAAAAAAAAATCCCAACTGAAAGTGAATAAAAAGACCTAAGTGATGTGGTTGGAGGTAAGATTTCAAACAAGAGGCACAGATATGCAGTAGATATGCACAACTAAATGTGTGAGAGGTCCCACATTTGGATGTCACAGTAGTTGCTAGGGAGATGTAAGAAAGAGCAAAGGGACGTGGAGTATAGCTCAGTTGTAGAATGTTTGCTTAATATGCACAAGCCCCAGCACTGAAAATAAAGGGGGGGATGGACAATGAGGGGAGACTAGAAAGCAAATGTCCATCCCACCAGGCAGCTAGAGTGTGGAGACCAGGGAATTAGGTTCCCCAGGGGCCAGGGCAGTGCTTGCTGCTTGCTGAAGAAAGCTGCAGCAGGATTTTCAAGCCTCTGGGAGAACTGTAATCAGATTTAGCCAGGAAATTGTATTTTCCCAGTAGAGGAAGCATGTCACAGTAGACCAGGCACCGTGGGGATGGGGTGCCCCTCAGTGACTTCCTCTTGTTTCCCAGCATGTACATATCAGCATCCTCTGATCACATAGGGAATGGCTCCTAGGTGCATGGAAACCCTGTACACTGAAGCCTAGGGCAGGCTAAGATCTGATACTACCTGCTCCAGCTGCCCAGGACAAAGGCAGGATTGGTTAGCTCCAGAAAGTGGGACTTGGGCAATGGCAGGCCTGACATAAGGAGTCTGGAGGTTAGATCAAGTGAGGAACACTTCTGGGACCAAGGAGTAGGAAGCCAGGCAGCCTGAGGTCTGGGCTGGCACTGGGGAGTGCCAGTAGATGGACAAACCTAGGAAAGTGGTACACGGGGCAGGCAAGTATCCCAGCAGCTGTCTTCCTCTATGGAAGGCCTGACCCACAGGAAACCATTGCTGGGGCCCTAACCTAAGATTCCCCCTCGGGCAGGTCACAGACACCTGCTCCCTCTGGCAACATGGCACCCTTCAAGTCTCCATGGTACCCTGGGATCTACCTATGAGGACACAGGTGCACAGGAGACCCCATGGGCCCCAGGATGCCCTGCTGCTGACCCTTTTCCCTGACCTAGGCTCTAGTTGCAGGCAAGGGTCTGATTTGTAGGCTCCAAAGATAAAACTACAAGATGCAAGTTCCCACATCTTCTAGGGTATCTATGGTGTCTGGCCTAGGGCAGCCCCAAGGTCAAGGAACCTGGACTAGGAGCTCCAGGCATGGAAGGTGGAGAAGGTTGCCAGCATAGTGTCTTCTCCCTTGCCAATTTCTTACTTCACCTCTAACAATGAAGTCTCCAAGATGTCCCATTGAATGGGATCAGGTATGGTGAAGACAGCCCACAGACAGCTACAAGGTGTCTGTCATGGCTCATCCCCCATCCCAGGGAGATAATGAACAATGCAGGTGGGAGTCGGTTTGAGGTCCCAGGCACAGAACCAAGGTTCAAGCCTCTGTGCTCTGGAGTGGACATGGGGACTGAAAAATTCCTGAGGAGAGCGCAAAAGCCCACAGTCAGGCTTTGACCAATTACAGGTAAGTACAGGGCATAGGTATCTTACCTGTACCCACTGCCTGATGGCCCACTGGGACCTAGACAGGGACACTTGTCCTAAAGGGCAAGACACAGTGGTTAGGCAGGTGTAACCGTTGTTATGGTGGCCACCAGCCTGTGTGTACAGTTCCTTCTTCACTTTCTCCATCACAGACAGAGGGTAGACCCCTTCTGCCAGGCCCCTCCATCACTATGGCAACACCCAGGCTTCTCAGGAGGGACAGAGCCTCTTTGTGGTGACACAAAGCCCCTTTGAAGGGTGGAGGGGGTGCAGCCCCTGGAAGTCGGTGGTCAGAGAGCCTCTGGGGTGCAAGGGAGGTCTCCCTGGCCAGCCTCCTTTCCTGGGTTGTAAAGCCAAGGAAGCAATGGTGGGAAAGCCTGGTGATTAGAGGCTGAGATCTGGTACCACCTGCTCCAGCTGTCCCCAAAAGAGTCCTTGGGTGGGCTAAGTTTCATAGTCTGGAAGGCTGGCAGAGAAACCCAAAGCACAGTAGCTTCCTATGTGGGTGATGACCTGCTCACTTTCTCCTACACTCTTTTGACAAGGAACATGCTCTACTCACATGGTAGGAAAGGCCTTGCAGGAGGAACTTTTGCTTGATGGGAATGAAAAATCTGGGGATGGCTACAGGGCTAGGGACCTGCTGGGAAAAGGGAACAGGAGCCCTTAGCAGGTCAGCAAGCAGGGGCCACATGGCTTGCACATAAGGTGAAGGAAGGTCTGGACCAGATCTCAGAGGACTGGCTATGTTGTGTGGATGCTGCCCTAAGTCACTGTTTTCTCACTTCCCTGGCCTAGGCTCCCCTTGTTCTCTCACTTCCCAGGCCTAGGCAACTTCCTTGCTTTCCCTGGGGAGAATGCAGCTGGCTTGCTGTGGTGCCCAGGGCAGCCTAAATGTACCCACAATCCCAGCGTAGGCCTGCCCAAGAGGGAAACTCAGGGACTGCCTGTTGTGGGGTTGGGGAAATGGAACTCTTAGGAAGATGCAGGTTTGAGGCTTGATTAACAGAAACCCAGTACAGACCTACCCCCAGCATAATGACCTGTCCACACTCTGGCTTCACAGTCGGAGTCAAGAGGTGGCCAGGCCACACCCCGGCTGGCCCCAGTCCTAGATTCCCTTCCTCTGGCCTGACCTGGCCTGGCCTGAGGGTCCCTACGAACCCTGACTGCTGCTGACTAGGCACTTGGCAATGCCCCTGCATGCTGGGCGCCCTGCCCGGGAGGCCTCACCAAATGACCTCAGTCCGACCCACAGCAGCTTTGCTAACTAAGCCCCTAGTGTGTGTGTATGTAGGGGGTGGTATCATAGGTCCCAGAGGCAGCACAAGATGGTACTGGCCCTGGGAGAGATCCACTTCTTTGTGAGTGAAAGTATGTAGGCCTGGGGAGTAAAGCCAAGGGCCACCCAACTTGACACTACCCCTGAGTCAGCAAGCACCCCTACAGCCCCCACACAGGCCCCCACTTCATCCCTCTCTGCCTGCCTCCCCATCAGCATTCATGCTATCTGCTGATGTCTGTGAACACCAGGGTGTGCTTGTGGAGACCCACACATCAGCAACACCCCACAGATCTTCCTGCAGCCCTGGGAGCCTAGGAGCCTGGGAGTATAGCTGCTCTGTGCAGCTCATACAGAATAAGCAGGGCTCAAATCATGTCCAGCCTAGGCCTCCCTAACCCAGGGAAGAGGTACAGCTAGGTGGGATTGCCCACAGCCTAAAAAACAAAGTTGCATAAGGACAAGGAAGTGTGAGGAAAGTTATCACCTGTCCCCACTGCCTTTTCCAGTACCAGGGATCTAACAAAGGGGGATTCTATCTCTGAGCTATATCCGCAGTGCTTTTTAAGTTGCTTTGAGACAGGGTCTTGATAAGTTTCCCAGGTGGCTCTTGAACTTGTGATTCGCCTGCTAAACTGTGGGATTACAGGTATGTCCCACAGGTCTAGCTTCTCATTCATTTCTTTTCTTTCTTTTTTATCAGTACCGGGGATCGAACTCATGACCACACACCTGCAAGGCAGGCGCTTATGCCGCTGAGCTAAACCCCCAGGCCCTCATTCATTTCTTTATCAAGGTAAAACACTGGGGACCCAAAAAACTCTCCTTTCCCCAGCCTACAGGGGCCTACATTTGGGATAAGGCAGAGAGGGACAAGGTGGGGGCACACATCTCTGATTTGGGTGTCACACATCTCTAGGGCAGAGGCAGGGCCCTGCAGGGAGGCTGCTGTGGTGGGCCATGGCCATTGGTGCTCAGTAGATGGGAGGTGGGAGTGGAGAGAATAGAAAACAGGCTGGCTACAAGGTTTGGGGCCTGGCCAGTTACAGGAATGGAGCTTGGACCCTGTGTGCCCTCCGCAGTACAGACATGAGTGTGTTAGAATGAAGAGGCCAAGGGGCTGCTCGATACATGAGGCTCTGGGATAGATTTAAACTAGAAAATAAGAAGGATTGGTGGCTTTAGACCATGAGGCCAAGAGATGATGTTAGGTGCAAACCCAGTACTATCTCTAAAGAGGCTTTCCTGGCCTTCCAAAACAAAGAAATGATTCTAGGGGCTGGGGATTTAGCTTAGCAGCATAAGCACCTGTCTTGCAAGCATGTGGTCGTGAGTTTGATCTCCCTGGTACCAGTAAAAATACAAAAATACAAAAAAAAAAAAAAAAAAAAAAAAAAAAAAAGAAAGAAATGATTCTGGCATATTCTGGCATCAGCCACCGTGGCTTTTGAAAGGGTAACAGCCCGGACACAGCACTGAGTGGTGAGCCTGGGAAAGAGACAGGGCTGGCATCCCTTGGGGATAGTGACTTATCTACCTGGAAGTACAAGAACTCTCATAGGAAAGATAAACCTCACCATGCCCTTCTTCCCAGACAAGCAACCTAGAGGAACTGGTGGTATATCATCCGGACCCAGCCAAGAATTTCCTATCCTGGGAAAGGTAAGTTCTAATACCAAAAGCCTGGGTCTCCTCTGCTGCCTTTGCTCCAGGTCCTAGGTGGCCTCCAGAGGCCTCTAAATGCTCCCAGGACCCAGGGCAATAGCTCTTTTCTCCTAAAACCAGAAGCTGCCTTCCAACTCCCCTCCCCTTCCAAAGCTAGTTTGTCTAGTGCCCATGGCAACAGGTCCAGACACCACCAACCCCTAGCAAATGAATAAAGTCCTGCCTTTTATATGCAAACAAGGTAGTAGGAATGGCCAAGGGGCTCTCTCTACTCCCATCCAGGGCAGACTTCAGGCCCCATAGTGCCCTCATCTGGCTCCCTCCTACTACATACCGTGAGAGCCTTCTAGGAGCTGGATTTGCCAGTGTCTAGCTTCCGTCACAAAAAAGTAGGAACAAACCAGGCGTGGTGGCTCATGCCTGTAATCCCAGCTCTCAGAGGCTGAGGCAGGAGGAATGTTTGGGAGCTTGCGAACAGCCTAGGCTACAAAGTGAGTTCAAGGCCAGCCTAAACTGCATAGCAAGACCCTGTCTCAAAAAGACCAAAAAAAAAAGCAGGAACACTGCAGTAGGAAATGCTAATAGTTTGGGAACCTTCTCAAAGCCAATCACCAAGCTCACATGTGCAACCACCCCACTCCCACATATGTGCACACAACACATAGAGCATATCCGTTCAAAGAGATGCAATGATGCCCCCACAGCACCCACTTCCAGGTACAGACTCATACACCCATTTGTGTCCATGTGGCTTCTGCTTACCCCATCTAGAAAACAGGTGGTATGTGCATGGCCCAAAGTCCTGACAGTGATTCAAGCTGGGAGGGGAAATCAGGACTTAGCCAACACAGCTCCTGCCTAGCATCCTAGGCAAAACTCCACTGCTGTCTCCCTCCAAGACCTCAAATCAGGTCTAGTATATCTTCCACACCATAATATGGCAAACAGCCACAACCTATTTCATCCTTGGCTGAGGTTCCTCTGTGACATGGGTGGCAGGGCCTACAGACCCAAGCTTGCAAAGGGAACAGTAAACAAAGGACGCCTCTGGCAAGGGAAACTGAAAAGTTGCCCTACTGAATTCACTGAGCACAGCATAGACACCAGGAACTGCTGAATGCACCCTCAGTGAAAAGGTGTGGCCTCAAAAGAAAAAAAAAAGACTGACCTGGAACTCACAATGTTGCCCAGGCTGGTCTTGAATTCACAGTAACCCTCCTGTCGCAGCTTCCTGAGTGCTGAGATTATAGACCACACTGAAAAGGAGTGTCATAAATAACTGTGTAGACATATAGAAAAACATGACAGAGGCAGCAAGCAACAAAAAAGATGCTGCAGAAAATCTGAAGGTAAATCCAAAATGTCCATGAAAAATCCAGCAAAAATGCCAGGCATGAAGGCACATGCCTATAATCCCAGCACTTGGAAGGCTGAGGCAGGAAGATTGCCACAAATCTGAGGCCAGCCTGGGCTACATGGTGAACTCAAGGCCAGCCTAAGTACACAGGAAGTCTCTGTCTCCAAACAAACTCCAGCAAAAAATGGACTACATAGCAACAAAAAACCAAAACAAACAAACAAACAAAAAAGCACCACAGAGCTGGTGATTTAGCTCAGTGGCTATATAAGCGCCTGTCTTGCAACCATGCAATTGTGAGTTCAATCCCTGGTACCTAAAAACAAAAAAAATGACCAAAAAAGTACCACAAAGTGAAGAAACAGCCCACAGATGAGAAAAAAATTTTTTACCAGTTATCAAATAACTAATATCTATTTTTTAATTTTTAATTTTTGATTTTTTTCTCTTGAGACAGGATCTCACTATGTAATATAGACTGGCCTTGACCTCACTATGTAGCCCAGGCTGGTTTTGAACTCAACAATCCTCCTGCCTCAATCTCCTGCATAATGGGAATTATAGGCATGAACTGCCACATCCAACAAAGGACTAACATCTAGAATCATGACCTCGTGTATACTAAGCAGACATTTATTTACGCCACTGAGCTAAACCCCTGGACCCAACATCTAGAATTTATAAAGAACTAAAAAAATTTAAAAAAAAATCAGATCCCTCAAATTTAAAAACCTTATCGGAAACCCGAAATGAACTAAAATGAACAGACATTTCTCAGATTATGAAGTACAAAAAGCAAATAAATACATGAAAAAATGTTCAACATCACTGGTCATTCATGAAATGCAAATTGAAACAACGCTGAGGTTGTATCTAACTCCAGAAAGAATGGTTAACATCAAGAAATCAGTAACTAGTGCCAGCAAGCATGTGGGGAAAAAGGAACTTCTTTCTTGGTAGGAGTGTAAACTGGTACAACCACTATGGAAATCACTATGGAGATTCCTCAAAAAACAGAAACTAGGGGCTAGGGATTTAGTCCAGTAGTATAAGCACCTGCCTTGCAAGCGCACAGTCTCAAGTTTGATCCCTAGTACCAAAAAAAAAAAAAAAAACCCAGAAACTAGAGGCCAACCTGGGTTACACAGTGAGTTCAAGGCTGCCTGCACTACAAAGTAAGACCTCATCTCAAAACAAAACGCTGAAACTGAAACTAGAGGTTCCATTTCCAGCTACTACTCCTCTTGGTATCTTCCTGAAAGAGTTAGAAAACATCATAAAATGATATATTCATATCCATGATGATAGCAGGACAATTCATAACAGCTAAATCTTGGAAGCAGCCCACATTCCCATGAATGGATGAATACATAAAGAAAACATGGTTTTTACACAATGGAGTACTACTCTGCCGTGAAGAAAGATAAACTTGAGAACTTGAGGCTTTTTTTTTTTTTTTTTGTACCAGGGGTTGAACTCATGACCTTGTGCCTACCAGGCATTTGTCTTTTTGAGATGGGGCATCACTATGCAAGGCTGGCCTTGAGCTCACTTTGTAGCCTAGGCTGGTCTCGAATTTGCAACGATCCTCCTGCCTCAGTCTCCCTGAGTGCTGGGATTACAGGTGTGTGCCACCACACCTGGCTTTGAAACATTTTTAGATAAATGGTTGCATCTCGAGACCATAGTTTTAAGTGAAATAACTCAGTCACACAAGTTTAAATATCTCATTGTTTCTTTTGTGTGAGAAATCCACAGAGTAAAAAAAGATCAAAATGGTAGATATAGTAGGAAGAACATATTCAAATGGGCAGAGAAACATCTAGGGGAGGGTAAAATGGGAAGGAAGAAAGGAAAAAGATTTTTTAAAAAAGAATGGAAAAAAAATGGAGCAAAGCTTTTGCAAATGGGGAGGGGAGAGGAAAAAGAGTTAAGATATATTCAAAACAAAACAAAAATGTCTGGTTGTTTTGGTACAAATTCCCTATGATGAATACGATCATTGTGTATGACAAAATGTACTAATTAAAAAAAAATGACGGAGTTGGGGACTGGGGATTTAGCTCAGCGGCATAAGCACCTGCCTTGCAAGCAAGCAGTCATGAGTTCGATCCCCCGGACTGATAAAAAACAAACAAAAAAAAAAATGATGGAGAGAACAAAAGGAGAAAGGTAGGAGATGAAATAGACAGGAAATCGCAGAATGAGGACAGCAAACCAGGTTCTTCTGACCACACAGTTGGGGCCTGGAACCCACTTCGGGCAGGTAGCGGGTTCAGCCTCCAGCCGAGTTGTCTATCAGAGCTGGAACCTGCCTTGGGGATAACTTTCCATTCAGAAAAGGTGCCTTCCTCTGTCTCTGTTACTAAGAATACAATACTCTTAAGGTAAGAAGACCTGATAGGTTTCTTACACAAAATGCTTCCCTTTCTTTAAGTGTTTAAGTGTTTATTTACTTTAAGTGTTTATTTACTTTTTTGTTCCTTGAAATCTTTAAGTGTTTATTTACTTTTTTGTTGTTGTTGTTGTTATCCAGCATTGGCCTTGAGCTCCCTCCCAAACTCTAGTAATCCTACAGCCTCAGTATCCCAACTAGCTGTAAATACGGGTATGCATCACTGAGCCCAGCTAATACTTCAAGTTTTTTTTGTACCAGGGATCGAACTCACAACCTCAAGATTGCTGGGCGGATACTGGACCTCTGAGCTATATCCTGGCCCCATACTTCAAGATTTTTAAGATGTTAGTCTAGCTTTGAAATTCCTTAAGGAAACAGTACAGTGATGCTTCTGCATTTTCAGGACCATGAATCTACCAATTACACAAGCAGTGAACATACTTACCTGGAATCCCAGATCCTAAAGACATAGGTTTTGAGAAAGACAGACAGCTGGGTATGGGTGACTGGTATGTTTGTAATCTCAGCCAACTGGGAAGCTGAGGCAGGAAGATTCTAAGTTAGACGCCAGTCTGGTCAACTTAGCAAGAGACTGTCTCAAAATAATAATATAAAAAGGGCTGGGGGTACAGCTAAGTGGTAGAGCACTTCCCTCGTATGCATGAGACTACGGCTTCAAGTCCAAGGAAAGAAGAGAAGAAACAAAAGGAGAGGAAGATCTCCACACTCAGTGAGGCAAGCACAACATGACGGTCCAACCCTTCTGTTGCTGGAATTTATTTATTTATTTATTTTTAGCTTTTTGAGACAGGGTCTCTCTATGCAGTTCAGGCTGGCCTTGAGCTCACTTTGTAGCCTAGGCTAGTCTCAAACTTGCAACAATCCTCCTGCCTCAGCCTTACTGCTGAAATTTAAGTGGGGGTTGTCACCATCCTAAGTTCACCGGAAGCCAGCAGCCTTGACATGAAGACAGTGCTCTCTGGAACGACAGCTGTGAAGACGCTGCGTGGAAGTGGACCTGGCTTTTCCAGCAAGGCCTTGTGACTCAGAAGGTTCCAAGGCAACTTCAGTGGTCTGGACCAGCTTCCCTCTGATAACTGCCCACAGTGGGTGGGCATTTCTATTATCACCAGAAATTGTGGATCTGAGGGCTGATGTTCACAACTGGTCAGGTTTGGATCCAGGAAACATAGAACAAGACCCAGTAGATCCAAACAACAAAACAAAACAAAAAATGTCTGCTTATTTTGGTACGGCTATTCCTAGTATTTTAAAATAAAAATAAACTGGGCATGGTGACTCACGTCTGTAGTCTGTAACTGAAGCACTTGGGAGGCTGAAGCAGGAGGATCACTGTGAGTTTGAGGCCAGCGCAAACTACATAGACTTTGTCTCAAAAGTAAATAAATAAATGTAAAAGAATATTACAATTATGCACCAACAAATTAGACATGGATAAATATCTAGAAACATATAACTTACCAAGATGAACTCATGAAAAAATAGGGCTGAGGGCTAGCGATTTAGCTCAGCGGCATACGCGCCTGCCTTGCAAGCAGGCAGTCGTGAGTTCGATCCCTGATGATAAAAAGGAAAAAGACCAAAAAAAAAAAAAAAAACATAGGGCTGGGGGTACAGCTCAGTGGTACAGCATTTGCCTAGCACACATGAAGCCTTTGGTTCCAACACTAGCACCACAAATAAAATTTTAAAATATATAGAAGAATGAATATTCAGCAATAAACTTAAAAATCCAAATTAAAGAAGACTCAAATAATGAAAAGCAATTCCATGCTCATTTACTGGGAAGCCTATAATTTTTTTTAAATTTTCTTTTTATTGGTATGTATTTGTACATCATCATGGGGCATTGGCACATGTGCATAATACATCTTAATTCTTTTTATGTCCCCTTCCCCACTCCTCCCTCCTCCTACCTATTCTGGTGATAATACTATCCCAAGCAACCCACAGATCCAATATAATTACTATCAAAATCCCAGTGATGGCCTAAGGGTGTGGCTCAGTGATTGCAAATTACCTAGCATACCTCACTTTGCACCATAAATGCAAATTACCTCACAATAATTTACACTTCTTAACCAAAAGGCCGAGAAGTAATACCTCACAATAATTTAAAGACCTAAACATAAGGGGCTGGGGATTTAGCTCAGTGGCATAAGCAGGCGGCTGTGAGTTCTATCCCCGGTACAAAGAAAAAAAAAAGACCTAAACATAAGACCAAAAAGTATAAAACTCTTAGAAGAAAATATATGTTAAAATCTTCATGACATTAGATTTGGCGAATATACCTCTCTAAGACACCAAAAGCACAGGCAACAAAACAATAGATAAACTGGATCATATCAAAATGAAAGATATCTGTTATTCAAGACACAATAAAGCTGAGTGTGGTGGTACACTCATAATCCCAGTACTCCAGACACTAAGGCATAAGGATCATGAGTTCAAGCCAGCTCGTGCTACAGAAGGAGTTTAGGAGCACCCTGAGATACCCTGCAAAAAAAAAAACAAAACAAAAAAGAAAGGAAAGAGCAGCCGCTCTCTGTCTACAATCCCAACTCTCAGGAGGCTGAGGCACACCTGCAAGTTTGAGTCCAGCCTGGGTAACTTGGTGAACAACAAATTAAAAATAAAAAAGGGCTGGATGAAGGCTCTAGATTCAGACCTCAGTACCAAAAACAAACAAACATACAAACACAATTAAAAAACAGGCAAAAGAGTTGAATAGACATTTCTCCAAAGAAGATTTACAGACAGTAACCACAAGAAAGAACACTACGGATAGCCACAAGAGACATACAAATTAAACCACAATGACAACCTGTTCTGAAAAAGAAGGTAGAGATAACAAGTGTTGACAGGGATATCAACAAATTGGAACCCTAGTTACTATTAGGTGCTATAACCTAAATCAGTGGAAATCAGTATAGCATTCTTCAAAAAAAATTAAAAACTGCCGAGGCATGGTGGCTCATGCCCGTAATCCCAGTATTCAAGAGGAGGGTTTTAAACAAGAGAATCATTGCAAGTGACACCAGCCTGGGACACAGAGTGAGCTCAAGGCCCGCCTGAATGCACAGTAAGACCCCATCTCAAAAAACGAAACAATGGAAAAAAAAAAAAGATAAAAAAAACCCAAAGAATTAACATATAAATTGAGAGCATGTGATGCTGGAATTAAGGGTGTGTGATTAGTAAACAGCCCACTGATTTGGTTTGGCATAGTTCGGGCTGGGATTAAGGCTTCCTTACATTCACCCCAGGGCGGGGAGCAGGCATACAATTTAAGGGAGACACAAATCTTGCCTCCTTTCTCTTGTTGCTTCTGCTGTTTTGAGTGCACCAAGAAATGTTCTCCACCAAGCCACCCTACCTTGCAGCTAACTGATTATGGACTAACCCTCTTCAAACTGTGAGCTAAACAAACCTTTGCCATTTAACTTTGAGTGTGAGGTATTTTGTCCCAGCAACAAGAAAAGTAACTAAGACAATATATGTTCTATACCCTAAATTTCTGGGTATAGATTTGAAAGAACTGAAAGCAGTCTTTATAGGATATCTGCACACTGATGTCATTATTCACAACAGACAAAAGAGGGAAGCAACTCAAATCCCCATTGGTGGATAAATGGATAAAACATGACACAGATACACAATGAAATATTGTTTAGCATTAAGAAAGAAGGAAATTTGAAACTAGGTACAGTGATGTGTGCCTGTAATTTCAGTTTTTTTTTTTTGTCTTTTTCATTTTTATTGGTACCGGGGATCAAACTCACGACCGCCTGCTTGCAAGGCAGGTGCTTATGCCACTGAGCTAAATCCCCAGCCCCCTGTAATTTCAGTTTTTTGGGAGGCTGAAGTGGAAGGATCACTTGAGCCCAGGAGCTCAAGACCAGCCTGGGCATCATAGCAAGACCATGTCTCTCATAAATAAATAATACTCAGTGTGATGGCACACATCTCTAATCCCAGTGTTTAGGAGCCTGAATCTGGCCAGCCTGAACCACATAGCAAGATCCTGCCTCAAAAACAAAAAAAAAAAACAAACCTAAATAGAAATTCTGACACACACTGAAACATGAATGAATCTTGAGAATATCATGCTAATTGATACTCGTCACAAAAAGACAAATATTGGATGATTTCTCTTGCAGAACATACCTAAAGTAATTAAATAATGGGACAGTGGGATGGTAGTTTCAGGGGCTGGGATAGGACGTGGGAGTCATTGTTAATATGTATAGAGTTTCAGTTATGCTAAAAAGAAATGTACTATAGGTTAGAAATGATGTGAATAGACTTAATATATATATATATATATATATATACATTTAGTGCCCATAAACTGTATACTTATAAATAGTTTAGATGATACATTTCATGTTATGTATTTAAACATAAATAAAAATTAAAACCAAGTTGGGTATGGTGGCACATACCTGTAATCTCAGCCATGTGGGGACACTGAGGCTGGCAAACCACAAGCTCAAGGCCAGGCTGTGTAATTTAGTGAGACCCTTACTCAGAAGGGGCTGGAGCTGCTACTCAGTGACAGACTGCTTGCCTAGCATGACAACGCCCTGGGTTCTATCCTTATTACCACAAAAATAAATAAATAAATAAGGAAGAGCACCTTTCTCACTTATAACAAATTAGAAACTATAACACACTATTTTTTTTTTTTTTTGGTCTTTTTTCCTTTTTATCGGTACCAGGGATCGAACTCACGATTGCCTGCTTGCCAGGCAGGTGCTTACGCCGCTGAGCTAAACCCCCAGCCCCCATAAAACACTATTTTAAGTAACAGTAAATCAGAGATAAAAATTTTTCAGCGGCATAAGCGCCTGCCTTATAAGAAGGCAGTCGTGAGTTCGATCCCCGGTACCAATAAAAAGGAAAACGACAAAAAAAATTTTTTTAAAACATAGAATTAGCTATTTAGAAAGCGTCAAAAATATACTACTACCTCATACATAAAAATGTACACCCATTCAGGCACAGTGGCTCATTCCTATAGACATAGCTACTTGTGAGACTGAGGCAGGAGGATCCCTTCAGCACAAGTGTACATAGTTAACATGTACAGAGGCTAGCCTGGAAAACACGTGAGACTCCATTAAAAAAACTATACAGGTCATAGGCAAAATTTAACCAGTACATGAGGACAAATCTGAAATAAATGAGCACCTAAGGTATTTAAATGTCCAAACCAAAATTACCACTGATGCTGAATGAAATAACCAAAAAAAAAAAGGAACTTACGGGGATATTACTCCTACTACTTAGTACTTTTCACATTTCACAAACCAGGAAATTTCTAATTTAGTTCAGAGAGGAGAGGACTGAAAGAGGCACAGAAAACTAACCCAGATACAGTGTAAACTTCCCTGCTGTCCTTCCATTTCTTCTGAGGTCTCTGCTGGAGTAAACAGTTACACAAACATAAATCTTTTCTGCTGCCACGTCTGGATATGAAGGTCAGGTGGGAAGACAAGACCACTTTGGTCTCTATGAGTGACAGGTTGGAGCTGGACAAGAACCAGCATAGAACCTGACCCAAGCTAGGGACTTACAGGAAGGAAGCAAGGAGGAGCAGCCAGAGATCAGTGCCTGTGCCAGCAAAACACTGCAGTTCTCATGAATAGAGCATCTCAAAGAATCAGAGCTTGAGCCCAGCACAGAGGCTGGTATTTCCAGAAAACTCAAGAACATCAGAAGAAAGACTGCCTTGGGGTTAGAGCAGGTTCACAAGGTATTGCTTTTGTGATAGCTTGGGACCTCTGCATTAAGGATGAGCAGGGGCTGGGGCATCCAGGCAGCCCACAAGGTTAATGTGAATGCAGATAAGAAATGATGTCCTAGGGACCCTGCATCCTGAAGGCAACAGCATTTCAAGCTATGTGTGAGGGGAGCCAGGTAAGTATTTGTTGTAGAAGTGAAAAAGAGGACCAGGTACTGGCAGAAGCAGACTCCACCAGGTGCAGGGGAAGAGCGGAAGGATATTTCTACACGCCCACTCAGCTCCCTTTCCCTCTGTCCAAGCCTGCTCTCCTCAGAACAGGCGGTCTGGTGTGGGATTCACTTCTCTTGCCCTCTCAGGGCAGCAGTGGCTCTGGGAGGGGGCATCACTATCAGTAGGGGTGGGGAGGCTCCAAGTGAGCAGAGCAGGACAAGTAGGGTCACAGCTGAGGATGTCACCGGGAGCAAGGAGACTGCCAGGCTCGCACCACACCCCAAAACTTAGGTTATAGGTTCCCTGGAGCTTGCCCGGAGCTCCGCTGCTCCTAGGGGCCAGAACGGAGGGGTAGAGAGGCGGCGGTGGGGGTGGGGGGCAGGCGTCAGGCTCGTTCCAGGGCCCCGGGGGCTCTCTGCCCCTGTCACCTTGGCTGATAGCCTCCTGCCTTGTACCACGCCTTGGGCCTAGTCTCGCCCACCCTTGACAACACTGAACCTCCTTTAAGTCCTTCATTTCGGAAACAAAAGCTCTTCAAGTATAAGGGCTTAATTTAAAATTAACCATGCCTCTGTCACAGGTTTGGTAAATAAACATTTGGAATTATTTCTTCAAACAAGAATACTCAGTGAATTAAGTCTCTTCACAAACAATAGCTCCCTACAGATGGGCAAATGCCAAAGAAATGTCACTGAGAAGACTGGAGAGGGAAGATGCACTTGCCTGGGGCTGGTCTGGCAAGGGGCCTCCACTCTGTGCTCTGCTCACTCAGCGAGGTATCTCCTCTCCTGCACTTCACGCTTCAGGGAAGATAACTTTAGTTTCCCAAGTCCCTGGTCCCCTCTGGGTCTTCAGCTGCAGTGGGGAGATCAGTGGGAGGGGGCCCACTTGGGGTCCTGGATATGATTCTGTCTTCTTTAGGGTTCTGGACTATTCAGCTGCCCCCCTCCTCTGGGGTACCAGTGAGCCCCTCATTCTCCTTAGGAATAAGGGACAGGTGAAACTTGTAGTCTGTGCTCACTGACTAGGGGGATCTAAGAATCTGGTGCCCATTGCCCACCCTGCCTCAGTGTTCAGGAAAGAACCCTCTGAGCAGGGTTGCAGTACAATTTCTGTGCAGTTCAGAGTCAGGATGCTTATCACCTTGAAGCCATTGCCTTGACTGTAGGCCTGAAATAGGTGGTGGGTACTCTGAGAAGATTAAACCACTTTTAAAGTGTGGATCTTGATTAGAGGTGAGACTCCTTCACCTGTACCACCCCAGACTCCACAGTGGTCATGCCCGTTTCCTCATCTGTATAATTCAGTGCCCTTCTAGACACTGTGGTCCACAGTCTGCCCAGTTGGCACAGGCCCTGGGGCACCCAGTACCTCCCTCCAGGGCACAAACCAAAGTCCCCAGGGAATAAGACATGGCTAAAGGCCATCTCTGGCATCCTCATTATGTGTAAAATGCAGAGAGCAGCAAGCACATTTAGATACCTGATAATAATTCAGGGAGAATGAAAGTATTGGGGGAAAAAAAAAAAGGCTGGGGATTTAGCTCATAGCATAAACACCTGCCTTGCAAGCACATGGTTGTGAATTCAATCCCCAGTACCCCCCCCCCAAAAGTATTTTGAAAAGAAAAAGTTTAACTAAAGGTTTAAGGAAATACCCAATTCATCAGCTGTAAAACATAAAAGCAAGCCTCAGGATACCTCAGGCTGCTTCCTCATCTCCCATATATAGGTGAGCTCTCCTCATAGGTCAGTCAATTGTGGGCCAGAAAAGCCTGGGACTCAAAGTCCCAAATCAGAGCTGCTGGGAGCATCATACAGAGGCACCCTAACACAAAGCATGGCTGATAACTCTTGGTGCCTGTAGGCCTGTGGGGAGGGAGGCCTCTCACCCAGCCCAAGACCAGGGGCCCTCGTGGGCAGAGCCTCAAGGGCAGCCAGGCAGAACATAGAGGAGGTGACTGCAGCTACCATAACTCTATGAGGTCTGAGGGCAGACCACAAGGAACAGGGAAGGACAGCAATAAAGTAAGTATGAACATGGGAGAAGTATCAAAACAGCCATCTTGTCTGGGGACAGAGGCTCCCCAGGAGAGCCCTCAAGCAGAGCACAGGTAGGGCCCTCGCCTAGTGGTGTGGGCGCTTCAGACCTTGCCAGGCTGACCCTGCCATGAGTCACAGATCATCCAGAGCAAGGGATGTCATAGTGATAACTGACTAGTTTGAACTGGGCTCTCTGGCTATGTGGGCAAGGACCTTATACAGCCCATGGGGCTTGAACAAAAACAGGACTTACATGAGTGCCTGGCCTGGAAGTTCCTTTATTTTGCATCTTGAGGATGCCAGACCCTGTGACCTCTGAGGTCCAACTGACACCTCGCAACACACACAAAGCTGCTTGGGCAAGGGTCATTCCCACCTGACAGGCCATGTGTGATAGTTAACTGATTGTGTCAACCTGAGTAAGACAAGCCCAGCTAAATTAGATCAGCATAGTTCTGGGTGTGGTTGAAGGGATGAAGAAAGAATCACTCTGGATATGAGTGGCACCAACCAATATGCTTGTCACCTGAATGGAATAAAAGGGAAATGAAGAAGGAAAGCTCACTCCTATCTCTTCTGAAGAGCCTTCATTTTCACCTTGGACATCATCTCCTAATGATGATGCACAGACTCTTCAGCCTTCCACTGCAGACTCTTCGGCCTCCTAGCATAGACTTGCACAGGACACTATAGTGAGCTCATGGGCTTCGCCTGGATTCTTCGAATCTCCAGCACACAAACAACCCTTTTTTCACTCTTCTATCCCTGATTCCTCTGGAGGCAGCTGCTGTAAACCAATCTTATAAATTGTTACATATTTGTATATCTTGAATTAAATCTGTTTTTCTAGTAAACACTAACCAATAAAGATTTTGGTACCAGGTACCAGGATCTTGTTGTGCTATTATCTGCTCAGTGGTTTAAAGGCCTTTGGAACTGGTTTGTGCAAAGAGTTTGGAATGGCTTGAAGATGCCTGCTGAAGAAGCAGCCCTGGAATACTGTAAGTTGAACTTGATGGGAGATTCTGGTCAGAGCATCATCAAAATGCTGATAGAAATGCATCCAGGCTCAGAGAAGAGAAGACAAGAGAAAACAAAACAAAACCTGGCTCAGGAGGTTTCAGTTAGGAATAAAGACAACATTGGCTGTTGAACTCAGAGCAGATATGTTATACTTTTGACAGAAAATTTGTCTGGAGGGCTGGGGATTTAGCTCAGCGGCATAAGCGCCTGCCTTGGAAGCAGGCAGTCGTGAGTTCGATCCCTGGTACCGATAAAAATGAGAAAGACAAAAAAAAAAAAAAAAAAGAAAATTTGTCTGTATTTTGCTCATGTCCAGAGACTGCCTGATACTAAGATTAAAAGCAGTGGACTAGTTAATCTGGCACAAGAAATTTCAAGGCAGTCTAATGTTGAAATAGGGGCATGGCTACTATTGGGGGCCTTCAGCCAGATCTATGTTGATAATAGAGAGCAAAAAGCCCAACTGAATGATTTACAATGTTTTGAATTCGGTGAGAAAGGAAGCTCTGGTAAAGTTGTGGTCTGCAAACACATAGCAGAGGAAAACTTAGTTGCAGAAAAGGAATAGGACAACAGAAAAGATGGCCTGTGGACATTACCCTTTGCAGCCTCAAAATTGCAAAGCTGAAATACTTTGTTTTGTGAAGAGAACACCAGAGCACCATGTTCCAGAAAGGAAGTGGCCTAGAAACTTTGTTCCTCTGGATTTGGTGCATAGCACTCAGCAATCCAGGCACTTGACCTCTAAAGCCAAGAAAGAAGAAAACTTGGCTACTGTTCCATCTGGCAGCAGACCTTGGTGTCATCTATATGTTTTAGGCACATGAAGAATGTCAAAATTGTGGGATCAGGAAGGTTTCCACACAAATTTCAGAAAAATGCCTGGGAGGTATCCCCTTCAGAGGGCAATGTGTGAAGCTGCAAGGGTGAAGTTGAAGGTACAGTGGAGGCCCCAGAAGGTTGGAGAAGCCAAGAACATAGATCCATCTGAGAAAAGTGGCCAGCAGTGAGCAAAGCCAGCCTAAGAAAGAAGCTGTGAGAATTGCAATCACTGGTGGTGCTATATAGGGACAGATCCATCCAAGCCCTTTTAGTGTTCACATCTTGCTACAGATTACCTTGGATGCTAGACATCGAAATATGAGACCTAATGTTTGCCCTGCTGGATTTTGAACTTGCATTGGTCCCATTCCTTTCTATCCTCTTATTTGTACGTTTTAGAATGGAAATATTTCTCTTGTGCATTCTATGTTGGAAGTACTTAATTAAGTTTCTTTACATTTGTATAGGGGCTTGCACCTAAGAATTTGCCTTAAATCTCAGAGGAGATCTTGGATTTGGATGTTTCATTAATGCTAAAACTGTTAGGTCTTTGGCAAGTTTTAGAGATGGGTTAAATGCCTTTTACATAAAGGTAAGAGCATGTATCTTTTGGGATTTCCCTCTACAGCCTCATGTACTGATAGGTAGAGCTTCTCAAAGCTGGCTCAATCTAGGGCATGTGATACTGACATTAAGGATGTGTGGTACAAGATTAGTTCACGGACTGGAATTAGCATGACTCTGGGAGTAGATAATGGAAATCCCACTCTGGGTATGGATGGCACCAGGCTTATATCCCAGATGGAATATGAAGGGAGGGAAGAGAAACAGGCTGCTGCTTGCTGCTTTGCTGCCTTCTTCTTCAAAGGCATTTAGCCCATGGCATGAACTGTTTCACCTTTGTGATGCCCCTTTGCCATGTCACATTGCCTTGGAGCTAACTGACTTGGACTGAAACCTCTACAAAGTTTGAGCCAAAATAAACCTTTTCTCCTTTAACTTGTAAGTGTTGTGTATTTTGTCTCAGCAATAAAAAAAAAAGTGACTAAGACACCATACTAGCTGACATCAGGAGATTCACACACCTTGCATAGGGTTGCACTGGGGTTGGGTACTCTTAAGAGTCCTGTAATACAACATGGCATTTAAAGGGTTGACACTTCAAGGAGGCCTGAATTGCTTTTCAGGATTCTGAGGAGGCCCCACCACATAGAGACCAGGGCCAAGTGTACCATAACCCACACTGCTTAAGCAGTGCCAGCTCCAGGGGATTCTCAGGGAGGGGACCTTGCATTAGTTTGACACATAAGTAAAAACACAAGCATAGAGTTAGCCAGGACTGTGAAAACAAAGACTGATGGACTGATGGTGAAGGGCTCCTTTTTTTGCACCTGGAGGATGGAGCCTGAGACCTTTACACTAAACTATATCCCCAGCCCTTTCTTACATTTGAGATAGGGTCTCAGTAAGTCACTAAACTGCCTAATCATTTTTAACTTGTAATCATCCTACCTTAGCCTCCCAAAGAGCTAAGATTACAGGTATACATGATCATGCTGGCCTCTGTCTAGCTTTTTTCTTTTCTTTTTTTTTTTTAAAGCGTTTTGAGACAGGATCTCACTATATTGTTCAGGCTGGCCTTGAATTCACTATGTAGGGCAGGCTGGCCTTGAACTCACAGGTTTCTTCCTGTTTCTGCCTCTTGGGTACTGGGATTACATGAATGCATCACCACATCCAGCTTCTACATGGTCTTTTTAATAGCAGTAAGTGCTGACTAGCTACTGAGTGCCTGTGTCACCTGAGACAAAACCTGGGGATGTGAGGACATTAAAACATTTCCAATTTTTAATAACAGAAGATGCTAGGCAAGAAATAGTTCAAATGCACCATGAAAGACAAAGTTAAACTCTCACCTCATATTTATGTCAAAATAAATTTGAGGTAGATTAAATTGTAAATATAAAGAAACTAAAGAAACAATATCTAGTAGACAAAAAGACACTTTATCTGGCTCCATGCTGCAGAGGACTATGCACAGAGTGATGAATAACTAGAAAAAAGGAAAAATTGTCAACATTTTTCCATAAAGTATGAAAACTTTGTGACTGTCAAAAACTGTCATAACAAAAATTAAAAAGCTGAGAAAATTGTGCAGCAGGCAGAGACAAGCAAAAAATTAGTATCTTTCATGTCAAGATTCATACTAAGGGCTGAGAAACCCACCCAGCATGGAGAGAGGCCAGATAGGTGCTGATTTCTGAAAGGGTACTGCAGCGTTAGCCCTGATGGATGAAGGGCACTTGTGTCCCCACCAGTCCTTGTCAGGCAGCTCCAAATCAGCATGCATCACTCTCTCACATGGCCTTCCAGTTCCCTTTTGTCAGGACCACTATCTTATAATCCCAGTTAGCAACTGGTTTTCCTGTTTGGCATACATTTCCTTGGCCAGACTGGGGCTCCTCAAGGACAGGGCTGGCTTGATGTGGCTGCAATGCCTGGGGTGTGGTGAGTGAGCATTGGGTGAGAGAAGGTGAATGTGGGGGTCACATGGGTGCTGCATTGGTCCCTATCTTAACTTTACTCCAAGGTCCCTCCCCATTTTCTTCCTTACTGTGGGCAAGGCCTTCCTCTAGGGCACTTTTGTTCTATTTGCCAGACTGTGAAATGGAGCCTAGCCCAGAACAGAGTGGTACAAGTGACAACACTTATTCTTTCAACATGCTGGCAAACATAAATGATCAGTCACCTGGCAGACAAGAATAATCGATCACATGAGTTGGGCAAAACAGAAAGAGAAGAGAAGAGGCTGAGAGAGGTCCAGAGAGAAGGAAGAGCAAAGACCAAGAACAGGAAGCATAAAAAGAGGAAGAAAGACAGGAAAGGAGCAAGCAACAGCAGAAAGAGTGGGTGACAATGGCCAGGTAGACTCAGACATGCTTAGCCTACCACTCTCTACTGCTGTTACCAGAGATGCATGTGATGTCTGGCTAACCTGACCTACTGGAGGTGTGGCAGCTTACAATGAAGTAAGAGGATAGGAGCCAGCCCCTCTTCCCATTGTTGTCCTCATATGGTGTCATCTATGCCACAAGTAATGCCATGTCTCAAGACCTGCATACTCTGGCCAGTAATTCCTGAACAAAACCTGAGTCTCTTTGTCCCAGAAGCCCCCACATGACTCAGTAGACTGACCATGGCCCTCCTACACAGCAGTCCACAACAGACAAGGCTCTCAACAGCTGACTGGGTCCAAAATCCTTGGGAACAGGCAAATAGGAGCAAGACCACCTGTTCTCTCCTAAATCCTATGATATAGGATAGTCAGGCATATAGAGGACTGGAGACTCCTGGGTCTGAGGCCACCACCTCCTCTCTAGTTTAGCACGAATAAGCCTGTACTCTAGGTGTCACAGAATTCGCTGGCTGGTGTTGGCTAAGCCTTCTAAGAGAGCACTCAATGGGGTTGCATGTAGACAACTAGCCGAGGACTGGGTATCTGTGCTAGAAGAACAACAGTAACCAGGGGTGTTCTTTGCAGTCCAACAGCAACCATTACAGTTGCTGTGACAGAGTGTCAGGTGCTATCAAAGTGTCCCTTTCATTTAGAGGATACAGGATGGCAAGACACAGGGACCACTCAGTCTCCAAACCTGTTACACCTCCCAGGAACCATATCTCTGCCACTGGAACTGGAGGCCATTGTTAACAGATGAACCCAAAACCCAGACTGCAGAGACTGCAGACCAGCAGAGGCATCCAGCTGTGATCTAAGTATTATGTGTTACCATTGTCTGTGTCTGTTTTTGCCCTACAAAGGCAGAGTGGTTTGGCTATGACAGACCATAATGTCTGCAAAACAAAATATCCATTACCAGGCTCTTTTACACAAAGCCTGTGGTGGTGCTTGGCCTCGGGTCATCAGCTGTGACCACCCAGAGACTCTACTCTCCCTGGGGCAGCCAGGAGCCACCCTGAACTGATTACCAAGCTGGCCAACACCAGACACCACCGTGGCTGGTGTCCAATCTAAGTGGATGGGGATCAGACACAGCTAAATGTCCAGCTCAACAATGACAGCAACCTGGTAGTCAGTCTCAGCATGAGCTTATCCTCAAGCCAATCATCAAACTGGTGGCTGTTGTCCACACACTAGCCACGCAGAGGTGGTGGGAGGCCCCATATCCAGCCCTGTTCAACCTGGAGGCTGTTTGTACCCAGGATAAAGCTGGCCAAAAGCATACACTGCCTGTGGCTTAGTTCACTCCCTATCAGCCACATTTGCCAGGCCCACCAGGACACTATGCTGCTGCCCTGTATGGGTAGACAATGTGCCCAAGCCAAGCCCAGCACACTTACCTTTTCTAGGGCAGATCAGGTTGTCCTTATGCCCATTCTTCGGGCTCCAGTTCCTGTATGGAAACCAGAGGGCAGGGTGTGAGGTTCCTTCTGGATTGAGATGCACTGGCCCAGATGATCCCCCTAACAGGATGCTTGCGATCATCCCTAACCCTGAGATCTTCCATAGTGCTGCTGACTCACAATCACACACTTGTGCACTTTCTTGGCCCCACAGATAACTAGGACGGCAATTTATATCAGGTCAGCTTCCCTTGTGCACATGCTGGTAAGAATTTAGCATTATGGTTGATGGTGACCTTTTCCCCAGAAGGCTGGGCCCATTTCATTCTGATAAATAGCACAAACAGAGGAATACCACACCAGGGGCAGTGGGCTCAGGGTCTCACTGGCCTGTGAAGTGGTCAGAGCTATCACGAGCAGGCCCTGTTCTCTCCACACTGCAGCCTACGCTTACCTTGAGAGATGCTGTCAGCCTCCCCTGAGGCTCCAGAGGCTAGCCCAGATCCTGTATCCTGGCTGCAGGAAGTTTACTGATGCCAAGGCTATGCCCAGGTGTGATCTGGGACCTGGCCCTCAACCCTGGGGTGCTCACAGTGTATGGGCCACATGAGGGACAAGATGGTGCCTATGCCTCATCCTGCCCACAACTCTACTACAGGAAAAAGGATCCATGCACTTCTTGCCTGGGTCAACATTCCATTTCATTACATCTAAGCCTAGGGTCATTGTCAGGGCATTTATATAAATGAAAATCAGGATGGTAGATGGGCAAGGAGGGATGGATCTCATATGGCCATCTAAGGGCAGATCCCCATAATGGAAGCTCTTTCCTTCTCCATTCTATGGTGCTTTCCAAATTGTTCTAAGCCTCTATCTAACCTTTCCTTTGTGAATGTGACCCCATGGATGTGTGTTCTTGTATCATACTCATTGTGCAGAAGGTCTTCAAATGATGGTGAGTATCTGGTCAGATGTGAGGGTGAGTAAGAGGTTAAAATGCTGAGGCTGGGGCTGGGGATTTAGCTCAGCGGCATAAGCACCTGCCTTGCAAGCAGGTGGTCATGAGTTCGATCGCTGGTACCAATTAAAAAATAAATAAATAAATGAAATTTTAAAAAAAGGAAAAAAAATGCTGAGGCCAAGGCAGAGAACTAAAGGCTCAAGCCAGATGTGTACCTACGTGTGTGTATGCATGTGCATGCAGATATATGTACACACCTAGGAGGGGCAGGCTTGGTTCAGGGCCACCAACTGACAATTCTTCCACAGTAGAAGAACTGCTGCTTTTACCCTTGAGGTGTCAGGTTCAGGAATCAGTACTTGCTCTGGATATGACATTTCTGGGACACCTTTGCTTTTAGCTTGAATGTTCACATAGACTTTGTCTCACATGACTGTTATCAGCTCTAATAGCCAATAGCTTCTTCCCAGGACTCACTACATGCCATGCCTTTTTGCCACAGCCTTGTGCCATTTGGTCTGCATACCAAGATCTCGCTCACTCCCACTAAGTCCCATAGGTAAGTATGACACAGTATTTTACAGATGGGGAAACTGAATCCAAGCCAAGCAGGGCTGGGGCCAGTATCTGAACTCAGGTTTTCCTGTCCCCAGGACCTTCACACTCCCTGTTCACTTGGGAATGCCAGGATTGCAAGGAGAATGTGTCTCCTAGCTTGCAGGGCTCCCCCACAAGGTGGCAAGGGCAAGGGAAAACCAAAGTCACTGAAAGAGCCAGGAGTGGTGATGCATGCATCACTTGGGAGACTGAGAAAGAAGGATTTCCAGAAGTTCAAGGTCAGCCTGAACTATACAGCAAGACCCTGTCTCACAAAACAACAAAAGGACTGTAAAAGCAGACAAGCTGTGGCCACCAGAGGGATGGGTCTCTGTTCTGAGTACTCTAATCACAGCATCTATAGTCACCCTGCCTGTTGGGAGCTCTGGGGGCAGAGTACTGAAGTACTGATAGAGGACAACAGCAATATGAAGGCAGATTTAGTGATGATTCATGATGGGGAACATGGACTATCCTTTCAATATCCTTTGAGGCTAGTTTGCAGGTTCAGGAGTCCCCACCTGGCCAAGGACCTAAAACCAGGAACTTCAAGTTCAAGGGAATGACTGTACCCCTTGTTAGGCTGCCTCCCCCAAACGACGAAGGCCTGTCATGGACCCCCAATTGGGAGTCCCCACCAAACTGTGTAGATCCTATTGAGCACTGGGCACCACCAGCCAGTACCTACATTCCACAAACATGTGCCTAGTCTTGGGAAGGTCTGGAGCTCTGATGTAGTCAGTGTCAGTGCCCCACCCAGAGGGCAGAGAAATCTCAGATGAGACATAAGCCTGGCCAATGCTCCAAGGGCCAGTCACACAACCAGACTAATGGGCTGTGGACATGAATATTGACTGCATGGGCTAGTCCCGACAGACACATATGGCAGGAATCAGATCCAGACTGGACATGTAAGATAGGCAGCTCAAGGCTCTTCACTGGCTGCAGCGTGGCTTCAGTAGGCTGTGGTGCTACATGGATCTCAAGTTCTGGTTTGTGAGCAGAAGTAGAATCCATGAAAGCAGCTGAAATGTGCCCTTACAGCAGTCAATATAGGCACGTGTACAAAACATCCCTGGGCCACTGGGCAGGAAAGTTTGTGCCATTCAATGACAATGGAATCCATCGCAGCAAAAGCAACATGCTCTTCTAGACAACTAAGACTCTGGGTCCATAGTGAGAATATACTCACTTCTGCTATGGACACTGAGGCACAGTTCATGTAAGAACCCACTATGGTGTCAGGATCAGCCTTAGGGAGGCCACCGAAACTCCAGGCAGGCACATCTGAAGAGGGCTTCACTTTCAGGGTCACACAGGAACAGGGCCCCATCCTTCACTGTCCTCATGGGGCCTGGGTTCCACTACTCTACCATGTGGCCCTCAGGTCTCCCTCAGGGTATAAGGAGCACTTCAGCACAGGGATTACTGGTTTCCCCACACCCTTGACAGGCAATCCAGAGGAGAAAGAGTACAGTCTCCCAGCAGAGGACCTGTGATAGGGTCCCAGTCCACAGGGACAGGCTGGGTGGAGCTGATCTTGCCAACCACAGCAGTCCTGGCTGCCCTCTGGTGGCCACATGGGGCTCCAAACTGTTTGGCTAAAGGCTGCTGACCCTAAGTGGGCAGAGGCAGTGAGAAGTCTGTCCTTGGTTCTATGGCAGAAGGGGAACATCTGCCAATCTGGCCCCATCTTTTCAACCTGAAATAAACCAATGCAGCCCTTAGCTAGCAAGGCTCACAAAAGGTTCCTGACCCCATGTCCGCCTAATTCTGGGTCTTAAACTTATATTAAAAAAAAACAAAAACAAAAACAAGCCTTCCTTATTCAGTAGGAGCCACTATTAAGGGAGTCTCCAGAATCTCCTGTGAACCAACCAGTGTGCCACACTGCTGTCCCCAGGACCTTTACACTTCATTCCTGGCCTGTTATGAAGAGTGGATCTGGACCCCTCCAGTATTGGGGCCATTTGGGGAACGATACAGATGTAAGGCTGGCAAGTACTGGCTTGCTGGAAATACTTGGCCTCTGCTGGCTTCTCCTGGAGTCAGGGGATCTTGTTGCTGCTGTCCTCACTCCAGGCTTGGGACAAAATGAACTTGGCCTAAATTTTTGTGACACAAATGGTGGAGCTACATCCCTATCCCCCTAGAAGCTGAGAAATGCCAAGGACCCCTGGGACTAGGAAAAGATCTAAGTGGTCACCTTTCTAGAGGCTTGGAAAATGAACATGGGGAACCAAGCATCCCAGATGTAGCTGGAGTAGGAGCAGCAACTCTGATCTAGTAGGATTAAGTGCTGGACTAGTTATGCAGGAGGGACCTTGGTCAGCAAGTCCTCATGTCTGTGCAGAAATGCTGGTGATGGTAGCTCAGCCAGGAAGAGCCAGGGGGGTCTGGTTTCACTATGCTCAGAATGACCATACTTGCCAGAGTTTATGCAGAGCAAACACTCCCTGCCTCGCCATGTACTGGGCCCTGGAGGACCCCAAACTTGGATTGAGTGTAGACTCAGGGGAATCAGGAATCAAGTAACTCAGGCAGGATGGAACAAGGCTAGGGGAGAAGTCCACTCCTTTCCAGATACCTAATGGTTGGGCCAACTGCTCAGGAATTGACTGGGCATGGCCCCAGCATGGTGTGGAAGAGAAGTCTGACTGCCCTTGGTGTCCACTACTGTCCCAGCTCCAAATATAGAATGACCACAAAGTAAGCAGCATCAATTCTAGATGAACCACATTTCTGCCCACAGCTTGGATCCTAGAGTGAGGCAGAGGGGCAATGCACTTCTTGCTGTTTGTACATGGGTAGGTCTCCCCGACAGATACCTTGTTTGACACCTCAACCATGGGTTTATAAATCTTGGCATCTGGGTGAAGTGTGGGTAACCACTTAGCTCTTGGCTGGCAACATTAAAAGGTAAGGCTGAAATTCACGTAGAGCATTTCTTTCCTTTCTGTAACTCCTAAATATGGCTGGATCTACAAGGAAAAAGGAGCCAGAATCCTCTACTTACATATTCAGTCTACCACTTGACAAATGATTAAACGTTGTGTACGCACAATTTAATTATTTAAAAACAATGACGGGAAAGCCAGGAAACTCAGGCTTCCTGCTCAACACAACTTCTCAGCACCTGAGCTAATAAGCACCTGTCAGTGTGGCCAAGACCGTGTTCAACCACGGGGTCGAAGGAGGCAACGTGGAGAGAACCAGATCGGGATCTCGGGCAAGGGTACGGCGGCTCCTCCCTCGCTTCAGAGCGTGCAAGTACAACAGCACGGCACTGGGACATACCCTTGGCCCCCGCTGTCCATCTGCGCTTCCCAGCCGCACGTCGCCCCAGGGAAGTTCCTTGGCCTCGCTGCCCCTGGGGCCCTTGGAAAGTTTCCGTGGCCGCTCGACCTCGCCTTTGAGGCGCCGTCGGCGGCAGTGGGGAGCATTAGGCTAAGGATCTGGGGAGCGCTCAGCAGGGCGCTCTGGACAGGTCTGCCAAAGCCCAGAGGCCGCGCACAAAGGGGCCCAGGGTCTCCAACGGCGTGGCGCCGGCGAGGCACGGGTGGAGTGAAGGTGGCTGCTGACCTCCGCTCTCGACCCCCGCCCGGATCTTGACTCTGGGCCCACGACGCTGTCCCTACTCCTATCGGGATGTCAACCCGTGGCCCCGCACTCAGACCCCACCCGAACCCGGGAGCTGACGTCGGTCTTCAACCCCCATCCCTTGCCTCCAGATCGGACCCCGCCCACCGGCCCAAGCTTACCTGGAGTGCAGCGTGGGCAGCACCGCAGCGCGGCCCCAGCCCTTAGACCGGCGTCCGCAGGTCCCTCGGCGCCAGGGTATTGGTATACCCAAGGCACCGCGCAGGTCGCAGGCTATAGAGCCGCAACTTGAGCTGGTGCGGGGGCGGACCCCTCCCTCCAGTGCTCAGAGCGCAGGGAACCAACCAACCTTCCCCGCCCCTCGTGTTGCCCGTGCGCAAAGCCGGCCTGGCCGGCGACGCTGCCCTCTGCCCCGCCCCATTCAACTGCGAATTTTGCCATTGGTTGAGAGACTAGGCGCGGCTCAGCAACCGGCGCCGATTGGGCAGGTGTGCAGAGACTATGGCTTACCATTGGGACAGGAAATGTCAGTCCTAGCCGACGACCGGCCCCCTGGCAGAGGGGCAGAGGCCCAAACACCTGCCTGGAACGCTGCAGCGGCTACCCGGGACTCTGAACTAACCTCCTCCAGGCCGCCTTCCAAGGACGTAGTCAGACCATTGGTTCCCGAGCAGGGGCCAGCACGGCCGGCAACCTTTCCCTGAACTCCGGCTGCGTAGTCTCCATCATCACTCTCATTTTGCAGGTATCCTCCAGCGCCTGCAGCTCGGATGCTGCGCGCCGATCTCTTCTGTCTGCATCTAATAGTTGTATTCACACAATCCACGAGGGAAGAGTTAAATTGTGACCCATTTTACAGATAGGAAATTGAGTCTTAGAGCGGTTCTCACTTGCTTTTGGTGGTCCGGACTTGAGCCCAGTCTTCCAACTTTAGAGTCTGGGGAACTCTCGTACTCTCAAGGCTCCAGGGTCGCTGCAGCAGGGGCAAGGTGGCGTCCTTGGCATAGGGAGGCCCTGTTGGAGTTGGGCTGCAATGCTTTTGAATGCAAGAAATGAATCCTCGGTAAACCTAGGGTTTACTTCTCCCATGAGGCCTGGATCTCCCCTTAGGATCCCGCAGGGCAACCCTGGGGTTGTCCTTTTTCATCTCTTGGTGGTATTCATACAATTGGCAGCCTAGAGGAGCTGTGTTTATCTTTCCCCTCCCAACATTGTTGTTTCCTAGGCTGAGGGCCATTGTAGTGCTTTGGCCTCCATCTGTTGTGATTAGCACAACTCATATTTCCCAGTCAGGTAAAGCCCCAAGCTCACCTCTTCAGTAATGCAGGACTGTGGCATAGAACCACGACCCTTGGCCAGCTCCACTGACCTTTATAGTGTGATAGGAAGCAGCAAGGTTGCTATCTAGTTGGGGCATATTCATGAGAGAGGGCAGGCTCATGTTTGGTTCTGAGCCTTCCTGCTTTGGACACCCTTGGAGGTGACCAGTTCCTGGACTTCTGCATTCTTCAAAGCCAAACTGCCCATGACAGTGCTAATGGGTGAGGGGTGTCTGGAGATGCATAGATCAGATATTCATGGCTCATCCATCTCTGTGCTTCATCCAGTTGTTGCTTGGTCAGAATAAAGAAAATACGATGGCTGGCAAGAACTCACTGCTAGTACTACCACTGGGTCTACATGTCTTCTGGAAGTCAGGGAAAATTAGTCCCAGCAGCATTTCAGAGCCAGACAGCTACTACTGATCCTTTGGAGTTGTTACTTGAAGTGAAAGCTATTTGATATCCTGGCATAGGGCTGTTGTTTTCAGCTCTAGAAGGGCAACATAAAGTACCCCTCCATAGAACACAGGAACCCCACAAAAAAGGTAGCTCTTGTTCTGTGGAGTAGCACTGTGGGTGACAGTCTAGCTCAGATGCTGTGTGGTGGTGATGGTAGGGTCTGTTTCTTTCACTTAGGACCAGATTTAATAAATTTTGGCTGTTGCCAGCATCTCTCCAAAGGTGTAAGACTTTGGTCCTCCTGGAACCCTTCTTCTAATAACCTCTTGGTTTGGCAGTTTCCCTCCTTCCCACTTTTGCTTATGGTGGCAAGAGGAGCTAGACAGATCTGCTGAAAGAGGAAAAAATAGAGACTTAAACATCAAAAATAAGTCTAATAAGTACTGCCTTCTCTCACCCTTGCCCCTATACCTTCCCCCATAGGGTTCTAGGGACCTCTCTGTTTAGGAAACAAATCTACAGCTACATAAGAGGATCAGGATGAATGGAGCCAACCCTAAAATGAGTCAAGGCAAATACCTAGTCATCTTCCAACCAGGATGCAGGTAAGAGTCAGAAACAGAAGCTGAAGATATCATAGGTGCCAGTGGCTCAGTGTCTTCCTTCTCACTTTCTCTGCTTACCTGCTGGCTAGTTCTGTAGGAACTAGGGAAAGTCACAGGAAGAAAAATGTTGCTGAATGTCAGGAAGAACTTCCTCACAGTTGCAGGTGTTTAGAGAATTCAAAAGGGTAGCCCCAAGAGATGGTAAGCTCCTTGTCTGCGGAAACTGGATGACAGTAATCCCCTTGCAGCCTGAGATACCAGGGCTCATGTGATCATGTTAAGCCCATGTCATCTGCTCTTGCACATACCCTAGCACCATATATTGTTCCATGATTGAGACAATAAGTCCATGATGGGAGAGAATGTTCCAGGTCTGTATGCTGTGCATGGTAGAATAGGATTTCTTTCTTTTTTTTTTTTGTCTTTTTGAAACAGGGTCTCACTATGTAGTTCAGGTTGGCCTTGTGCTCGCTTTGTAGCCCAGGCTGGCCTCCAACTTGCAAAATCCTCCTGCCTCAGCCTCCTGAGTGCTGGGATTACAGGTGTGCACCCGCACACCCAATTTAGAATAGGATTTGAATTACCATCCAATATGTTTCTGCAGCCCTCTTTTGTGGGTGATGGGAAAACCTGGACAAACCATATGCTGCTCTGAGGTTCATGGCCTGGTGCTTTGTGGGGAGATTGCTCTGCATTTGCTGCCTTTTACCTCAGGGCATAGTCACTCATCCCCAGGCTTCAGGACTTGCTTGTCTAAGAGCACTACTTCTTAGCTGTATAGACTCCATGGTCTGGCTACTCAGAGGTAGATGTTGGCAGTAGCCCAGCATTTGTGGTGTGGGCTGCAGGAGAGATAACCACCTCTGGATAGGTCTGCCACCTGCTGGCCACCTAGTCCCTAGGCATCTGGAGGACTTGGTTTTGTTGACTATAAAAAGTTTCTTCTGCTGGAGATTTAGCTCAGCAGCTTAAGTATCTTCCACGAAGGCGTGAGGTTGTGAGTTTAATCCCCCAAAACAAAACAAAAGGCTTCTTCTGTTGGGTTCTAGGAGGAAACACAAATAAGACAAAGTTGGGCACAATGGGCCTGTGGGTAGCTCTGGAGTAGACCTTTGCCTTTACCCCTTTAGGCTCCAGTTTTCTGCTGGGAATTAACTCCTCCAGTCAGGATCCAGGTGTGTAGGTCTTTAACCAAGGTCTGTGGAGCTAATCTAACCAGGGCCACTTACCACCTTTTTTTAATTTCAATTGAATGGAGTAACTCCTGAGTGTCAGTGTTCCTATCTGTAAAATAGGGTGAATGAGAACTGTGGCCCATGACACTGGGTTTAGGGCTCTTAGCAAATTAGTATTAACCTTAACTTGTCATTCTTGTCATAGTATATTTCACTTTGGGGCAAGCCCTAGGCCTCTTGATCTTTGACACTCCACCACTGCAATGCTCAGGCCCCAGGAACAGCCCAGAGCCTAATGGGGACAGGAAGCCCTAGCAAATTAATGCCTCTGTTCTACTAGGAGAACCCTACCTGCTCATCTAATGCACCTTGGATCTACTCAGCCCTCATTCTTGGGAAGTAGGCCCATGGAAAAACAGTCCCGGTGTGGGATTAAAGGGTACAGTAGCCCTGGGGTTAAACTGCCTGGTCTGGGGCCTGGGGTGCAGGGACATCAGGGGCCAGGGCTGCAGTGTGGATGGGGCCAGAGGCTAGAAGTCAACTGGACTGGGAGGGATCGAAGGAAGGGATGCTTACAACAGAGGATGGCTAGGGTCAGATGCAGGGGTTGGTTAGACAGGAAAGGGGTGCACAGTGAGCCTAAGGTGGGTGGGTCCAGAAGTGCACATTCCTGTAGCCTTACAAGGAGAGCAGCACGAAGGCTAGACGACAGATGGTGTCCGTGACGGCACAGGCTCAGGGACTGTTGCGATCTCCCGAGAATGGCTCTGCAGTTTGAGGAACAGCGGAGACTGAGAAGGCTGGGGGGGTCACGAGACGCCCAGACGCCAGTGCAGCTCAGACTTGGCGCAGCCCCGGAGGCGGGGAGTTGGGAGGGGCTACAGCCCGAGACCGACAACGCGCCCAACCAACAGGGTCCTGGGTCGCTGCGCGCGGCCTCTCTCTTTCCCGCCTAGCCCAATGGCGAGCGCCTTGGAGGCGGGCGGGGCGGGGCCTGGGCTAGCTGCTGCGGCGAGCGGGCGCGGCACCCGGAAGTCGGCTGCGGCGGAGGCGGTGAGTGCGCGGGTACCTTCCCGGGCTGTCGGACTTCGCTCTGGGTCCGGCCAGCCCAGACTTCGGGGTTTCGGGCTCCGGAAACGCACGCGGGGCCGATGCTCGCGGGCCGGACGGCCGGGCCTCACCTCTTCGCTCTGTCTCAGTTTCCCCTTTCCAAGGCGTAGCCTGAAAATCAGACGGCCTGTTTGGAACTCAGGCCTGTCCACGGAGACCAGACAGACCCTGTCCAACGAAGGCACCCCGGCGGTGCTGAAAAGCACCGTGATCACTGTCGGGACTGGTGGGAGGATCAGACTTGCTGCCGGGTGGCTAAGACGGGCGGGGAAAAGACATGCTTAACCATTGGAAGGTTGTAGGCTGTACTGTCAGCCAGCCTGAGGTACTACTCTGGAGCGCTTTCTGCTAGTCTGGATCCCTTTCCGCCAGTCTGGAGCCTTGTGGCCAGCGTCGTGACAGCTGACGTAGGTCTGAATAGACAGCAAGTGCTGGGTCATCCCTGTGACTGGATGCGACTTCCTGGAGCCGCTTGGATAGTCTGAGACCCCTATCCCTGCCTAGAGAGTGTATGGGCTGTGGGCTAGGCAGAGCTGCAACCGGGCCAGGTTGCCCCACTCCTGGGCTTTTATGAGCTTGGGGATTGCATGTTTTCCTCTTCGGCAGGAGGTACAGAGGGTCTCTTAATGAGATCATCTTCCCTGCCCCCAGCACTTCTGTGCTTTCTGCTGGGCCACAACTTTAGAATGAACCTTCTGCCCTTGGACAAGTCCCTGAGACTGAGGCCTCTTTTTTTAGTAGCATGTCACTTGCTTAGCATGATCCAGGCCTGTCAAGCCACTCTAGACCTAAAACTGCTGCTTTGTCACCATTCTGGGCTCAGAGCCATCTTCCAAAAGAGATAAGCATTTAACGAGCAACTGGATAGCCCTTTAGAACATGTCCCCACACTTGTTTATTGACCCCTGTGCAGGTACTCATTGGTCCAACTCTCTTCATTGTAAAGAAAACTCAGGTTAAGGGGCCAGGCAATGTTCCCAAGGTTGTTCAGGGCCAAGGTTAGATCAGTTCTGCTTCTGCTTCTCTGGTTGGTTCCTGGTTCCTTTCCCCAGTCTTCTGCATTAGGTGACCTGTTGAGTCGGATGGAGACAGCTGGGGAGGGTAGCTGTGTTGGTGGATGGACATGGCAGAGCTCTGCCCTATCCCTCGGATTCCAGTGCCCCTGTGTGTGTGTCCCGGGGTCGGGAGGGGGGGTGTTGGTGGGTGGACATAGCAGGGCTCTGCCCCTTCTCTAGTATTCCACTGCCCTCCTGTGTGTGTGTATGGAGGCGAGGCTAGATGGATTGCCTAGGGCTCAAGTCCCTATAGCACGGAGCCCCACATTTTCATGTCATGTATGCTTGGGCTGCAGGCTCCTCAGTTCAGGCCTCTTTCTGCTTGTGGTAACAATAGCCCTTCCCTGTCCAACAATATTCTCTGCCTGAGCTGTGTAGCCATTGTGCTTCCTTGGTATCTACATTTGTGCAGTCTTTCTGGTCATATTTCTTGATAATTGTAGTCACATGCAGTGTCATAGTTCCCACACCTGTCATCTTGTGCCAGATGATGATCTCTGCAGGAACCCTGGTGTCTGCCTATGGGTGCTGCTTCTAAGAATGTGTGTGGGAGAGAGTGGGTCTGGAAAGAAATAGTGCAAGATAAGAAGACCTAGAGAGCTTCTAGAAGCAGGACCACCCTAGTCATTCACAGCCCAGGTGGGAGAGAACGGGGGCCCAGCATTTAGTAACATGTCAGTTAGTGCATGATGCAGCATGGCAGAGTCTGGCATTTGTTGGTGTGAACTTCAGCATTTGGCAATAGGCTTTATGAAAGCAAAAGATGCCCCAAAGTCATAGAGCTGCCCTTTGAGGTTATCAAAGCAGCTATCCCCCATTTTCTCTCAGTTTCCGTTTTAGATTGCAAAACTGACAGTTGCACTCTTAAAAATGAAAAAGGCTGGGCTTCATTTCCTATCGACTGTTCCCGATACAGCTGCTGCGTTTGAGAGTACATTGTGAAGGTCTTTAGTATCATGCTAACTTTCAGGTGCTTGCTTTCATCCTCTTGGTGGAGTGATGCCCTCTTTTCTTTTGATATACCTTGCAGACTATTGGGGCCACCTTGAGGCTGGGCTTATCTCTCTTTGGTGGAAAAGTTGGATGTTCCTGCCAGAAGCAGTCTGAGATGCAGGGTCTACCCTGTGCCCATAGCTTTTCAACATATTTAAGATGTGCCTTGTTTGTGGTGCTCGTTTGATCTGTGAAGGGACAGCAACACTGTGTGAAATTAATTAATGTCCTCAAAACACTGGGGAGGTCTGAGGAGAGGGCATCACTGTAGAACATTTGTCATGGTAAAATGCTATGTAATAACTAAAATGAGAAAGCATAGCTTGCTGAGCTCTCACCGCTGAGATGAGAATAGTGTGTTGTGGTGGATTGGCTGCTTGGAGGATTTCCACAAGTCAAGGCTTTCTCAGCCAAGACTGCAAAGAGCAACATTGTGTTCTCTTGTGTGTTTATATATCCTTTGCTGGAAGCCTGTGGAAGCCCACATCATGTCAAATGCCATGTCTGTGTCTGTCCTGACCTGCAAAAAAGAGCAGCTCCACCTTCAGGGGACACGCCACAGCTAATGACCATGGGTAGGGTGGGCAGCTCTGCTGTATTGTTCTTAGGAAACCTGAGGAGGAACTCAGTCTTCTGTTTTGCCTCTTCAGACAAGCTGGTTAGCGTTAAAAACATTTATTCCACTTGTGCAAAGTCTTGGGTATAATTAGGTGGGTCAGCAGACTATAGGGTTCACCTAACCTCTATCTAGAGCTTTCAGTGTGTAGCCCTGGTAGAATGTCTTTGTGAGGAGTAGGAGTTCCACTTTTCCACGCATCTAAGGCTTTGGTGTCTCATAAAAATACCTTTTTGAGGCTGGGGATTTAGGTCCGAGGCATAAGCGCCTGCCTTGCAAGCAGGCAGTTGTGAGTTCGATCCCCGGTACCCATAAAAAGGAAAAAGACAAAAAAAAAAAAAAAAGAAAAAGAAAAATACCTTTTTGCTGGTGTGGTGGTGTGTGCCTGTAATCCCAGGTACTTGGGAGGCTGAAGCAGGGGGATCCCCAAGAATTTGAGGCCATCCTTGGCTGCATAATGAGTTCAAGGTCAGCTTGAACTACATAGCAAAGACTTGTCTCAAAAACCTCTCAAAACAACAAAACCTCCTTGTATGTATGTATGTATGTTCCTGCATTTGTCTCATCACTACCGTCTGCACTTCTCTCTTTTGTCCATTTTCCCTGTTTGTCTTTTCAGTTGATAAAGGGAAATGCTTCCACATCACCTTGAGGCCCTCAGGGTTACCCAGTATGCATTGCTCTCAGCTCATGCAGCCAGTGTCATTAGATAGCCATTCTGTCCTTTGCCCTATCCTGAAGTGTTGTGTACCTCACTTGATCTGTTTTTGTCCAGTCTCCTGTGTTCAGGCAGCTTTCCTCAGGTGCTCCCTGCCTTCCTGTCCTTCACCCTCAACCCTGATCTGTGCCACTTGGCATGGCTAGCAGGGGTAGGGTATAGCATGATCTAACTGGGGTTTTAGGGAGTTCCATTGTTCTAGTCTTTGTTGTTGTTGTTTTTGTTACAGACTAACTTATATAATTCATAGTTATCTAGCTCATAGTTTTGGAAGTTGAAAGTCCAAATAACATGGTGCAGGCTCTTGCAAGGGTTCCCCCCTTGGCAGGGTCACCTTGTGACAGAGAGCAATGCTGGGCCAATGTGTAGGAGGAAGGAATCACATAGCCAAACCGGAAACCAGAGGCTGGATTTGCTCTTACAACAAGTTGTTCTTTATGAGCTCAGGTGTCCCATGAGAGATACATTAGTGCCTTCCAAGATCATTGTACTTAATGACCTAAGAAAGTCTCATTAGGCCCTATGTCTTAAAGGTTTCACTGGCTCTCAGCAGTACCAAACTGTGCACCAATCCTTAGCACAGGAATCCTGAGTTTGCAGGCATATTCAAGCCATATCCAAACTGTAGCATCCAGTGACTACCCAAGGCAGACAAATGCTTTCCAGAATGTACACTGGGGCCAAGGTAACTACTGTATCAGCTCAGTCCCAAGGTTAGGAGAGTCCAGGGTATGACCAGGGTGGAGAACACTGGGGAGGTCTGCATATGGGGAGCACAGATAGTTTCCTGTCCTACATTATCCACACAGGCAGACAGGGCTAAGGCAAGATAAGACCTAAATCTACACACAGCTGTAGAACAGGGAGAGCCTTTGTGATAAGGAGAGCCTTTGAAAAAATGGTGTACAAATGGTGTATAGATGGGAAATTTTGCTGTAAGAGAAGACTCTTGCTAAACAACTACATATGCAAAGCTAGAATGCAGAGTGTAGGCAGGAGAAAGCAGCGACAAGCATGTGGTTGTTCACATCCCATCAACCATGCTTCAAGGTTCATGAGACCAAGGCCTAAGAACTAGTACTTCAGTTTGTGTTCCATTGTCTAGGACAGATAACCAATGGTCGTAATTTAATTAGTCACTAAGGGATGGCAACAAAACCATGGTGAGAACATTTCCTGCCACCACATGCCTGGTATCAGGTCCTGGCACTGAATATTTGGGGAACTTGGCCACACCTCTTAAGGATATAACCCACATGTGGATACATATGTACGTGTGCACATTTGCTGAGAGAGATGACTAGCACTTAGAGCCCTCCAGATGGGGTTTCTGCTTGGGTATCTTATTGGAAATGTGCCCAGCAAGGGCATGTTCTTGAGTGCCTGAGCAGTGGAAGCAATGATCCCAGCTATGCTGGCACTGGAACTGCTGATTGTGAGGCAACAGATGAGGACACACTCAGTACAAATGCTGAAGAAGTTAGTGCTGGTCAGTATGAGATGGGTGGGTGGCATGGTCTGGGTGTGGTGCCTGTTGGCTTCTGAAAGGCAGTGGGGTTGGAGCACATAGGAGAATACTGTGACGTCTCTTATGCCCTGCAGCACAGAGGCTTGTCCTGTGTCCCCCCCAGAGACTGGCGTCATCTCCACTAGCAATGACAGCAAAGCCTAGTTGATATGATCCTCAGGCTACTTTTGCTTCCCCTCCCAGTGGGGCTTTGTCACATTGGTGGCCTGTGCTCCCATCCTTCTGAGTGCTGAGTCTCATCTCCACCTGGCTGTTACCAGTGACTGCCACCGTCACTGTGTACCCTTGGCATCTGCCAAGTCTGGTCAGGCCTGTCTGTTTGTCAGTGTGTCTGTTTTCTGTATCATGTTCCTTTTAGATGGTACATGGAATGAGATTTAGAGTTTAGCTTACCTAAGAGTCTCGTTTTTTCTTAGAGAAGGACTTTGACCTCTTTCCACTTGGCTCTTAGGAACAAAAGGCTGGTTCCTCTAAGAATTTAGGAGGCAAGGAAGAAGCCCCAGGCTGGAGAAATGCTCCTAAAGAGTTTAAATTTCAGAGACAGAAGGTGGGCAGAGGACGGTGGATGCCAAGAGAGTTCTCGAAAGCATTATCAGCAGATGGGCTGGGAGTGCCTGGAAAGCTTCTGTCCTTGCTAGCCAGCACTGTGTACTAAGAATAACTTGAACCAAATCCAGGATGCTTTCTTCTTGTTTTGCAGAAATCCTGGGCTGTTAGGCCTGAGGAGCTTGAGCTGTGACTCTAGGAAGACTTCCATTGGGGCTCTTAGGGGACAGAAAGCTCTTGGTTATGGTGTGAAGAGGTCTCTTTCTTTATGTTCACATTTTGCAGATCCTTTTGGCTGGAATCCACATGTATCAAGGGATTTCAGGTGTGTGCAGAAAACCCTGGAGGGTTTCCTCCCTGGGAGAGACCTCTGTTATGTCCCTGCAAGAGCCTAGCAGCATTCAAGGTTCAATGTGGGTGACACTTCCTTGGCAAGGTCATTGGAGGTAGTGCCAGGTACCAATGTGTTTATTCCTGGGCTTTCTTGAACATAGGCCACACATGTGCTTTTGACATTTGTCCTACTGGGAGTGGGCCCTGCAGGGTGGCAGGGTGACTGGCCTAGTGCCTGTGCTTAGAACCAGCCATGGCACCTGGACTCTGTTCAATGGTGACTCAGTTAGAGACAGGGCAGCTCTGTGGCCAAGGGCAGACTTAGAGAACTAGGGTCCCTTATTGGAAATAAGTATTACCTGTTATAGGACTAAACACTTCTTTTGTGATGGTATTTAGTAAAGAGTTTAACTTCTCTCAGACACAGACAGAGCTACACCACACATCTGACATGTATCTGTTGTGTGTCTGCTAGGTCCCTGTGTACTCTGGGAGACAGGCAGTGCAGGCAGGCAACCCTGCATGGACTAGGGCACAGGCATCTACGGTCTCTTAGACGGTACACTGGGACTATGGTGGAGGAGTTTCTGATGAAGGAGGAGGGAATGGGTTTTTTAAAAAATGATGTGTGTATTACAAATTCTGGAGAAACTGACTAATTTGACTTGGAAATGGACTGACTTTGCTTATAAAAATTAAGTAAAGTCTTGCTTCAGACTTCCATTTTTTTTTTTTTTTTTGGTACCAGGGATCAAACTCATGACCTCGCATTTGCCAGGCAGGCGCTTGTGCTGCTGAGCTAAACCCCCAGCTAAGACTTCTAATTTTTTATAAGCACACTAAAAAAAATTGTGAATAAAGTAATAGAAGAAAAGGGTGTAGCTTAAAGTACCCAATCATATAAAAACTTTCTGCTCAGTTTCTGTAGTAGGTCCTAGTTGGCTCTACCCCTGGAAGAGCCACATACCAGGTGGCCCTTCCAGGTACCTGGACAGATCAGCCATGCAGATTGAGTGTGATTTGGCTTCAGTCTGACTCAATCAGGCAGCCCAAGATCAGAAGCAACTTCCAACAATAGAGCCTCAGGCCCTTTGGGGAGTTTCAAAGATGATGTCTTACTGGGTCGAAGAAGGCTTACTGAATACAGGGGGCCAAGTTGGGAAACAGTCTGTGTGGAGCCTGCTAATGAGCCCCGAAATCCAGCCCTTATGGAGAGTGTGGTGAATCTAGCAATTCAGAAGATGGAGAAGAAAGTAGAAGGGATTGGGGTAGCATCAAGAGGCAAAGGGCCACTGTGTGGCCTTAGCTCAGTGTGCTCACCATTCTGAGCCACTATGCCCTCACTTCCAGGGCAGCTAAAATAACAGTATTATTATTATTATTAGGTTTTTTTTTTTTTTTTTTGGTAACAGAGTCTTGCTATGTATCCCAGGCTGGCCTCAAACTCACAGCAATCTTCCTGTCTCAGCTGAGTGCTGAGGATTACAGGCATGTGCCACTATGTCCTGGTAAGAAACAGTATTATTGAGAGACTCCAAGACCACCCTCAGCTTGAATTGGTACCCGAGGAGGACTTAAAGAACTTAAAAAGGCCTTCATATTAATATATTAGCACATGTTTGCAATATATAATTATTTCATTTATTGTGGAGGCTATTATATTCATGGTGCAGTTTATTACAATGAATGAATACAGATTAAAATCAGCCACAGGCTAGCATGATGGTGTATAACTGTAGTTCCAGGTGGTCTGGAGACTGAGGTAGGAAGATTTTAAATTCCAGGCCAGTTGGGACAATTTATCAAGACCTTGTTTCAAAATAAAATTTAAAAAAAACTGGGGGTATAACTCATTGGTGGAGCACTTACCTAGCATGTGTGTGAAGTCCTTGGCTTAGTCCCCAGTATTAAAAAAAAAAGTCAACAGTGGAAAGACAGAGAGCAAAGTCCTGGAGAGAAGAGGCACAAGCTTTTAATTATCCTTTCTTAGTGGAGTTGCTGGTAACTATTTAATTTGCTCAGCAGTGCTGTGTGATTGCTAGGAATCTCACCCTAGCCTGAGTGCTCAGGGTTTTTTTTTTTTTTTTTGGTCTTTTTCATTTTTATCGGTACCGGGGTTTGAACTCATGACCGACTACTTGCAAGGCAGGTGCTTATGCCGCTGAGCTAAATTCCCAGCCCCCAGTGCTCAGGTTTTTATGGGGTCTAGTTGTACATGTTTGGCAATCACTGTCCTGAGTGGTTGCCCTTAGTTTCCAGACTTCCACAGATTGAACTGATACAGTATGATCCAAGAGGCCCACTATAAGTCATATTGTTAACATAACATATCTGACATCATCTTAAACCCCAGATGAGTGTGGATGCTCTTGCTAGGGTCATTCTAGAGGTTTGGAGATTACTTCTTAGATGCTACACAAGACCAGAGCTTTCTTTAGACCATTTGGGATGCTCAGGTTTGCTGAGCCAGACCTGCACTGTACCCAGCCAACCTCCACTGATCAGACACAGATATATGTATATAGGTTTGGGGGGACCACATCAAAAGATGCAGGACTTTCTCTGCTATTGCTAGTTAGGCTAAGGGCACAGTGAAGCCCTGATCCAGCAATTGGTGGGTGGGTAGGAATTAAGAGTGTATATCCACATACTTGCAACCTCAAATATCTGTCTGGCTTGGGTTGTATTACCTGACCTGGGCCCACTTGATGTGGTCTCGACCCTTGTTGGGCACTTTCAGAAAGAATATACTTCCAGGACTGCAGGCAGGACTTTATGCTAGTTTCTGTTCATTTCCAGAAATGTTCAGGTGGTATCTAATAAGAGCTGTTGTGCTAGGTGGTGTGATGGATGGCTAAAATCCCAACTCCTCAGGAGGCTGAGGCAGGAGGATGACAAGTTGGAAGCCCTGTCTTAAAACAAAATTTTAAAAAGCCTGAAGATGTAACTCAGTGGTAGAGCATTTGTCCTCATGTAGGAGACCCTGGGTTTAGTCCCCAGCACCTAAAACAAAACAAAACATCAACAACCCCCAAACCAAAAGCTATCACTTGGCAAAGCTCATAGGAGTCAACTTTTTATGTGACATTTTGATTGTGACAAAGATTGCCTATTATGTGTAGCAAATTGGAGTCCTGTGAGTTAGGAAACCATGGCTTTATAAGGAAACCATGGCAAGACTATCCCAGGATGCAGAACTGGGCTACACTTGAGCCAGCTGCTTTGCCAATGGGGCCAGCCCCCTGGTTTTTTTTACAGAGCATCCAGGCTGCAGTAAGATTCCTTTAGGGCTCACAGTTAGTACGAAGTGGCATACTTCCTCTTTCAGTGGTTCAGTCTTATATTTCTGGCTCAGGATCACTGTGTTGTGTCATTCTGCTCCTGTGTCTTGGAATGGGTCAAGATATTTGGGCATATGACAGGCTCTGCACTCAGCTCCACCATGTGGCTCTTCCCCGCGGCTGCCTATGTGGCCTCAGTCTGAGCCTTCCATCTGGGCTCTTTCATCCCCTATGGGCCTGGCCAAGGCCAGATTCTCCCTTGTGCTGTGGCAGTTACTCTTGAAACAGTGCCACCAGTGAGACCATCATAACCAGGAGGAAGGTTGCTGCCCTATCCCCCTGCTTCTTGTGGGCTCTTTGCTCTCCTGCCTGCCTCTTTGTCCATTTGCTCTTGTCATCTGGCTTTGGCCACCTGGGCCTCAAAGGTGATCCCAGAATCCTGTATGGCCCTGACCACACTGGATTTCTCAGACTGCTGAAGATGTCCCATGTGTTGAGCCTACGAGAAGGGCAAGGCATAGTAGAGGACTCACTGGAAAAACTAGATTAATTTCTCCACTCTCTCCTACACAGCTCAGGCATCCTTTAAGGCTCATGTGGCACATGTAGATGCCCTGAGAATGAACCCCAGTTTTACTAGTGGCATGGAGGGCTCTGCTGACAATGGAAGTGATGGGAAGCAGCCTTGAGTGAGGAGCAACAGGCTCACACAGTGTGAGTGGGACACCCTGAGGTTTTCCCTGTTGGGTGGTTCTGACTGTGGTGACTAGAAGCCAAGGGCTATACCTATATATAAGGCTCACTCTCAGAATTGGGCAGGTCACCCAGTGATCAGGGTGTTGGAGGACTTCACTGAGCACTAGAGAGAGCAATCAGAGCTCTATAGGGGGACTGGGTGGGAGACATACAGGGCCTGCTGGGACCTGCCAGGAGATTGCCGAGGGAGTTTATAGGGACCTAGATGAAGGAGTAGACTGTAGTAGGGGAAGGAAAGAGGGGGTGGGAGGGAGGTGGCCTGTTGACCAGAGCTAGGCAGAAGGACCTGTGGGCAGTGGGCCTGGCTTGAGTGGGGGGTGAGGGACTGGAGAGAAAGGCAGTTCCTGATGGTCCCTTCCCCAGGGGCTGGCTTTCCTCTGGTCCTTCCCTCCCAATGACCACGTTTTCATCAAGACTGAAGCCTTGGGCTCTGCACCCACACCTCCAAGCCAGGCTGCCTGGCAATCCATCAGTGACCTTCCTCTGGACCACGAAACCCTCCCTACCACTGCGGCCTGGAGCAGTAGTCTGCTATTCAGCTAGGATGTTAGGATTCTGCAGCTGAACTACAGAGCCAGAGCTGTTTCTATCAGTGTCTCTGGCAGAAGCCAGGCACACAACTCAGGGAAGGTAGAAGTGGGCCAAGGCTGAGAGTACAGGCCTCCTGTGACACCCTAGAACAGTGTGTTCCCATGGGCAGCTTTTAGAAGAGCCCATGGCTATTATAGCCCTTAGGGAGCCCCTGGACTCTGGACCATTGGGATTTTAGTAGGGATTGGCTGACAGAACTTCTAGTAGCCATAAGTTGGCAGATTCTCATGACTGGGGAAGACCAGCTGTCCCAGTGTGAGACCACTTATAACTTCTCAGAATGTGATGGGTGCCAATATTCCCTATCTATTGCACCTGGCCAGTGGGACTTCTGGGGCCCACACAAGGCCAGCATGATTCTCATCTCCCTGCACTGCCTTCTGGATGATTCTGTTGATCCATCTCATCAGCTGTGTCCAATCTGGTCTTTTTGAAGGTGGGAGCAGATCTGGGATGAACCCAAGGCCTTATGCATATTAGGCAAATGCTGTATCACTGTGCTGTATCCCCAATCTTTTTTAAAATTTTGAAACATGGTTTCAGTAAGACAGCTTCCAATCTGCTCTGAAATTAATTGCTATTTAATTCTCTCTGTCTCTGTCTCTGGTCTCTCTCTCTCTCTCTCTCTCTCTCTCTCTCTCTCACACACACACACACACACACACACACACACACACTCATTCCTGATATTTTATTTATGATTCCTATAGCTCTCATTTCTTTCTTTCTTTCTTTTTTTTTTTTTTTTTGTCTTTTTCTTTTTTATTGGTACCGGGGAATGAACTCACGACTGCCTGCTTGCAAGGCAGGCGCTTATGCTGCTGAGCTAAATCCCCAGCCCCCTCATTTCTTGAAGAACTTTATAAAAGTTCTTTTCTGTGCTTTGTAAATTTTTTATCACTTCATAGACATTTCCTAGCCACTTGAGTTTTTTTTTTGTTTGTTTGTTTGTTTTTTTTGGGTCCTCTGATACATGTACAGGTCTGCTAATCCTTTTTTTCTGGCACTTGTACCCAAATTACTACCTGTTTGAAGTACTCTCCTCCCAGCTCTTGCTTTATTTATTTATTTATTGGGGAGGGGAACCAGGAATCAAACTCAGGACCTCACACTTCCAGGAAGGTGTTGTGCTGCTGAGCTATATCTTAGTTCCTTGCTTTATTTTGACAGAGGGTTGGCCCAGTCACTCCCACCAGTATTGGAGCCGTAAGTTACCACTGGGATGATGGCTCCACTAGGTACTGCTGGGGTACCCAGCCCACTTCTGACGTTCCCACACAAAGCCTTTCTCAGTTGGAAATCCCTTTGACTCATCTATCCCACGAGAGGCAATGGATACCTGAGAGTGCATGTTTGTGGCCTAGCAACCTGTAGTTCTGCTGATGGTCTCATCACCCCGGTGTTGTCTCATTTGAACAGTCACTCGCTCTTTCCTAGGGCAAAAAATTGGTTCCCAGCAGCCATCATCCATACCTACAGGAACGTGGCACATAGTAGTTACCAGGGGAGAGGAAGATGTGGGTAGGTGAAGGAGGACTGGAGTGCTCTAAGCTCAGTCCTTGGAGGCGGGTGCTTGTGTATGTGTGTGTGATTCAGGGCCAGTTGGGCATAGGTCCTCTGGTGGTCTATTTGTGTGTGGGAGCTGGTGAGGACACAATAGCAGAAAAATATTCATGTGTGGTTGAGTGAATCCTTTGTGTCTTTCCCTGCAAACTAGATCAGTGAGTGGGGGAATATGATGGCTTCATCCATGGAAAGGTCCTATAAGGTTGACAAGTTCCCTGTGGGTGGTGTAGTGGAAATACCTTTGTTCTGTGAGTTCTGAGATTAGGTCTACGAAGGTTTCATTTCAGGGACCACTGATGTCAGCAGAGAGCTCTCACTGTTCCCAGAGCTATGGCAGCTGTCAGAGGCTCTCAGCCTGGAACAGTGAGCTGGAACCTTCCTCAACCTATGCTACTGCCTGTATACCCATGAACAGACATTAGTGGCCACTGCCCAGGAAGATAGTCTGTGTAGTTGCTTGTCCATGATCCTGTTGAGATGTGGAATCAGAATGGCCTGGGCCTGGACATCTCACCCTGGCCTTCTTCCTCAGCAAGATACATAGATGACATGAAATATAGACTCACTTTATAGATGTGCTGCCTTCTAGAAGAAACCCAAGCTCTAGTGGGTACCACATGCTTAACATCTGGGAACAGGGCCACTACTCAGATACTCCCCAATCCCTAGGGTACCCCAAGACAGGCCACAGCCCACCCTGTCCTCTAGAGAATCTTGAGGGGTCATTTATGTGCATACAGATAGCATACATACATAAGTACATACAGATACTTTCTTTCATACAAGTACACATGTGTACACATACCAACATTCGGGCACTTAGCTCTGCAGACTCTTATCTGTGCACATATACTGAACAGCTACATGCCACACATTCCTGCTCATTAGACTTTTCTCAGGAATCTGTTCAACCCACTTCAGTATTGGAGGAGCTTCTTGGTTATCCCATGTTCTTACGTAGACAGTGGCTCTGCCCTGGATATGCATCATGCACATTGCAGGGACCTTCAAGTCACATTTTCAGGGTTGGTGATATTGAGTTCTAATCTCAGTTTTTGACCTAGTTGTGGAATAATGCCTGCTGGGCCCCAGAGGCAGGTATGTGTGCTTACCTACACTTACCCAGTACTCAAGTTTAAGGGCACATCCCTAGCACATATCCCTGCCTGCTGATGTGAGTGTACAAAACCTTCCAGGTGAGTGGAGCATAATGCCATGCATTTGGGTACCAGAACCAAGATGAAGACTTACGGGGAGGACTTGGTACTGCTGAAGAGGAGAGCTTGTCGTCTGATGGCTCCAGCTACATATGTCATTCCTGTTCTTGCTGCTGGTTCTATCACCTCTAGCATCCACTCACAATTCCCCCTGCCAGTGAACATCATAGGTCCATGGTCAGTGAGTGTTGTGGGTGGCAGAGGTACAGACTACCCAGTACTGATGAATGCCTGGTGAAGGGAGAGGTTTGTACAGTGCTGACAACATGTGATTCTTGCCCATTCAGCCCTGTTCACTGGTGGTTGTGTTCTAGGCTGTCACAGGTTCAGTGAGGCCCTTCTGCCATCTGCTGACTGATGTTTATTCAACTCATTCTTTTCCTTTTCCCTCAGATTTCATGTGAGCAAAGCTACCCCTTGAAACTAATGTGCATCATCTTCTTTAAGTTTGATCCTCGACCTGCTTCCAAAAATGCATACAGGTAACCCCCTTGTCCTGCATCCGCCATGCTTCACTGGGTCTGGGGTATGGGCTTGTTCTCACTCCACTTGGACACCATGTGCAAGAGAGGTGAAGGTAGGTCTGGGGCCTTGGATGGCCAAGTCTCAGTGGCAGGATCTCACCAGGTCGTCTAAGCTGGGTTTAAACTTGCTGTCTTCCTGCTACAGCCTCCAAGAGTGCTGAGATTATAGGTGTGTACCACCACACCTGGCTAAGTTTTTATCTCTTAAAAATGTTTACCAGAAATAATTCAGACTGTTTCAGCTAAGCTGTCACACTAAGTCACTGCAGCGTTGTTTGTAGACCCTGTGGTACCTAATGTCACAGCTAAATGTACTCATTTCACACTCATTTCATAAAACAGCAACTGAGGTATATCCAGTGTTTTTTCTCCTTCCAACAGAGGGATAGACCTCAGAGGTGGGCCAGGCTCCAGGAGTTGATCCTGAACAGCCTGTAGTTGAGTGAGCAAAGCAAGTTGAATCAAGCCTCCGGACAGAAGCCTACAGGGCAAGTGTGTAGTAAAGAACTGTTAACTATAACAGGGCACTGGAGTTGTGAGGGTCTGGCTGGAGAGAAGTAAACAGAACTCTTAAGAATACAGGAAGAGCAGATAGAGGGAGCAGCCATTCCCCCCATGGCTGAGATGGGATACCTAGTACAGTGCCTTGTCTTACTTTCAGGCTGAAATCCAGACTTTGCCAGGGAAGGTATGGTTGTGATCTACTAGAAACCAAGAAGTCCCTGTGTTACCATATTAGTAGAGTTTTTTGGGAATCTATCTTCTGGGTACATGTTACTGTTACTGGGTGGAGGTATCTGTTACTGGGTGGAGGCTAGATAAGGGTGTTGGCCACTGAATGCTGCTTACTACTGGCACTATAGGAACCATGACTTGAGGAGGCCACATACATTGCAGAAGCTTCCTTGTTATAGTTTGTGTCTGGGTGGCCCCATCAAGCCTCATGCAGTTATGGAGGTGGCTGAATCTAGCATTAGTGATTAGTTTGTAGGCTAGCGTTGGGATTGGCAGTGTAAGTGATATGCTAGCCCACAGGCAAAGCTGGCATACACTATAAAGGAAGGAAGGAGGCATGCTCTTTACTCTTTTGCCCTTTTCACTCTTGTTGCTTGTGGCTGCCATGAATAGCTGCCCCTTAGCCATGCCATCCTGCCTTATAGCCGGCTGAGTGTGGACTAAAACCTCCAAAAACTGTAAGATAAATGAACCTTTCCTTGCTTCACTTTGGATGTCAGGTATTTTGTCTCAACAGTGAGAAAAAGTAACCAAGACATTCCTAAAAAAAGCACCCAGAGGCAGGGGGAAAAGCTGCCCTTCATCCTCTAGTGTCTCTCCAGCATCCTCCAAGCAAGGAGACACAGTCCAATAGTCCTTAAATCTGTCATAAGCACTATTTGTTATTCCCATATACAGCCACAGTCTCACTTGATATTCTGTTCCTTGATGACCTTCTTTATGTAATGTAAAAATGGTAAGAAGGGTGGTGGTGATATACATGCCATGTGCAAATAGGCAGTAAAGAATTGTGGAAGCTGACTACAATGGCATGTGCCTGTAATCGTATATACTTGGAAGGGTGAGACAGGAAAATCATGAGCTCAAGGCCAGCTTAGGCAATTTAACAAGAAAAAAAAAGTAGGTGAGGGGAGGAGGAAGGAGATACTTCTTGGGCCTGGGCACAAGTATTTAATGCCCACATGCATGGGACAGGCTTTGCCCAGCTGGTCACCATTAGGGGAGGCTTTGTGTCCAGCCTGTGCTGACTAGCAGGATCAGACCCCAGGCTTCCTCCTTCACCACCTGGGCCTACTGTACCTCAAGTCAGGATGCTAGGGATTGCCCTTCATTTACTTTTACTGTTTCCCCTCTGTTACTTCCTTGGCAAAAATAACATAATTAAAAAACAGGGCGAAAAAACCTGAGTTGAAAATATTGATTAGCAAGCCAGGCTTTGTTTCCAGTGCTTTCATTGTGACTATCACTGCTGCCTCTTGGGAAGGTGTGGCAATAGTCCTTTTGAGTTTGTTCCTATGAAGTCACACCAGCAAGAGGATAGGCTCTTAATGGGAATTATCCATATTCATGGCATGTGTACCTTTCATATTCTTGTGTGGAATCCTCACTTGTCAAAATGTAACTGTGTTTGGAGATAAACTTTTACAAGGTGATTAAGGAGAGAGAGAGGAGATTGAGCATGATCAATATATCTAATGAATGTAATTATTATATATAACAAATATGTATATCAGTAAAATTAATTTAAAAATGGGGATGCATTCTGGAAAAAAATAGTGATGAAGGTAAAATGAAGTCATAATTGACAGGTCTGATTCTATATGATGGGTGCCCTTATGGGAAGAGACTAGGACTCAGACATTCTATGGGATGCCATTGTGAATACAAAGATAGTATACTCATCTATGTTCTGAGAGGAGACCCTCGGAGAAAACCAACTGTTGACACCTTGATCTTGGACATTAGCCTCTGGAACTGCAAGACAATAAATTGCTATTGTTGAAGCCACCAATTTGTGGTGCTGTTATGTGGTACCTCTGGGAAACTAAATATTGATGGGGTTAACAGCTTAATGTGGTCTCCTCCTGTAGTCTGCCCCAGGGAATTTTTTCTTAAAGTCAGATCCTCACCTCTCCAGGAGGAAGCTTAACCCCCAGCTTTCAGGATGTTGGTCCCTAGTGCTGGCCACTCAGGTGGGGAGGAAGAGGCTGAGCACAGACCTGTTTTACTTCTTCCCTTGGAATATGTGCATCACTTCTGGGCCTGTCCTTGTGGAGGTTGATGGCCTCAACATTTCCCACGCACCTTTGCAAAGCTTAGGCCAGATACTAAATAAACTGCTCCTAGGTGACTGAGTGAATATGCATTAGGCTTTCATGACTTTGACAGAGGAGTACAAAGGGCTTCCGGTATCTCCTACCCTTCCAGTTCTGGAGATATCCAGCAGCAATGGCAGGCCATAGGCTGGTAGCATAGGTCTTTCTGTGAAATTTCTAACTGGAGCCTTAATTAGAGCCTTGGGCTCCATGCAGAGGGCCAGTTTAGCCTACTGACTGACCTGTGGATTAGCAGACAAGTGGGTGTTGGTCTGAGTTTGGGCCATAATACCAAATGGCACCATACCAAATGGCATAATCTCAAATGTTGAAATCTCAAAAGATCAAAATAAAAATCCCTAACATCTAAAATCACCAAAATCATGATCCTGAAAATATGTTGCTGGGGAAAATAATTTAAGACAATTCTTTTTTTTTTTTGTCTTTTTTTTCGTTTTTGTTGGTACCAGGGATCAAACTCACAACCGCACACTTGCAAGGCAGGCACTTATGCCACTAAGCTAAATCCTCAGCCCCTTAAGACAATTCTTGATCCATGTCATGGCACATGGCTATAACCTCAGCACTTGGGACAAGTCAGGAGTATCCAGAGTTGAGGCCAATTTGAGCTACATAGAGAAACTATCTCTCAAAATGAATAAATAAATAAAAACAAAATAATCATTTGAACTGGGGATGTAGCTTAGGCAAGAGGCCCTGTGTTCAGTCCTCATTATCAAACAAACCAAAAAGGAATAGGTCAAAAGAAATATGTGTAAATACAATCCCTATGGTTGGTAACTGTAGGTACTCAGCTTCATAATTGTAGTCATTGGAAAGACGACAGACAATCTAAGGTTGATTTGTAGCTATGATAGGTTGCAGCAGCAGATATAGTTACACACACAGCCAAGATTTGGAGAAATTTTGTTTTTCACAAATACAGATGTATTGAGTTAAAAGGACATCGTTTCATTTACTGAGGAAGTTTCAGCATTTCTGCCTACAAGCTCAATAGCAATACAGACAAATGATGCAATTTTAAATTGATATTTTTTTAAATTTTATTTAAGGAGAAAAAAAAAGAAAAAGGTTACAAGTTATATAGAATTTCGGAAAAAGTAAACAGTAGGAAATCATTAGTTAATTACATATTGTCATCTTAGAAATAGTTGTTGAAGTTACAAAATTAAAGCATATCGAGGGGACTTTCAGTGAGACTGCAAACAGTTTTGTTCAATGATCCAACAAAACTCAGTAATATGGTTATCTGTCTTATACACTTAAATATATATGCAGTTATATCTTTTAGAGAACTTTCTTTTCCTTTCTTTTGTACAATGACAATTACACATTAAATTGATATTTTTGTTGTTGCTTTATTTCATGGTCAAACTCATCATAATTCTGTCCTTTTGTATTAGATTACAGTTTTCACAGTATTGGTTTTCAGAGATTTCAACATTTGAGACTAATCTTTTAGGATTGTGATTTTAGGATTTAGAATTTGGAACTAGGTGTGGTGGTACATACCTATAATCTGAGCACTAGCAAGGTATAGACAGGATCACTGCAAATTGGAGGCCATGCTGGGCTACATAGTGAGTTTAAGTTGGCCAGAACTACCTGGAAAGACCTTATCTCAAATTAAAAATAAAAAGAGAGAAAGAATTTGGGGATTTTTAGATTTTAATTATTTGTTTATGGCTTTTTAGAGGCAGGCTATTGCTATGTAGTTCAGGCTAGATACAAACTTACATGTAGCCCAAGGTGGCCTTAAACTCATTGTGATCCTTCTGCCTCAGCCTCCGGGGACTACAGGTGTGCATTACCATGCCCTGTGAGATTTGTAGATTTTAGGTGCTTATTTGGTTTGGTTTGGTAGTAGGAATTGAACTCAAGGAGCTACATCCCCAGTCTGCTGTGTGTGTAACTAGACTTTTAATAACAAATTAACTTTTTCTTTTTTGGTACTGGGGATCAAACTCATGACCTTGCCTTTTTGCTAGGCAAGCTCTTTGAACCGCTGAGCTAAATCCCCAGCCCCAGTTCTTTAATTAATTAATTAGGGGCCAGAGATTTAACTCTGGTGCAGTGCCTGTCTGGCAAGCATGAGGTCCTAAGTTGGATTCCTGACCTCCCCACCACTGCTAGTCAGTTAATTTGAGGCAAATTCTTACCAATTTGCCCAGGTTGAGCTTGAATTTATGATCCTCCTACCTCAGCTTCCTGAGTAGCTGGAATTACAGGTGTGTGCTACCACGTGCAGTATACTTTAGGGGTTTTGGTCTTAAAGGATTTTAGTATGAGGGATTATGTTTTTTTGGAATAATGGTCAGCATTCAGGGGTTTAAACTGCTATGTTTGCAGGACTTTGATGACTGTCATAGAAAACCCAGATACCACCAGCAGGGTAACATGGTTACATTGGCATGTAATCCTCATCTTTTTAAAAAATATTTTTTACAATCCTTTGTGGAGGCCCTTGCTGGCTACAACCTGGAGTGGCTGCTGGACAAGCTGTTACCTCGGGGGTTATCCCTGAGGACCTGATTGCTGGGTTGCAGCACAAAGCACTTGCTGCCAGGTCACCCCTACCCCACAATGATAGACTTAACCTTCCATTGGTACACATGCCCCCAGATAGTGCATAGATTGTCCCGACATACATTGCAAATGCTGTCCCCAGCAATGCAAGGTATGCGTGGAGCTTACAGATCATCGTCAGTGGTTGCAGTTAGCAGAACAGAACAAAACCAGTGGATGACTTGGCATGCTCAAAGCCCTGCACTGTGATATCACAGCCCCAGCTCCCTGCACACTGGGTGCAGATGGAGCTTCCTCTGCGCTGCAGCCCCCACCAGTATTGACTGAGGGCATCACTTTCTCATCTGTTTAGAACTCAGTATAAGTGCATTATACCTGCTCATCTCTGAATTCTGCATTTTAATGAAATCTCTGCAAAACCATCACTAATTCAAGTAAGCAGGGACTCCTATGTTAAAAATAACCTGGCAATTACTGTTCTCAAATTATTAGGTAACCATTCCTTGTTTAAAAATAGGTCGTTGAACATTTTAGCACAAAATCTCTGCTTAGTCAGCATTTCTTCTCATTTTCCCTTAAAATTTTTTTTCTTTGTTAGAGCCTTATGTAAGAATTGGCAACCAAAAATAAAATAAAATAATAGTTGGCAACCGAAGCCAACAGCCCCAACCTGACTTTGAGCTGCAGAGCTCATCACCTTTTCCCTGGGAGCCCTGACGGGGACCTCCCAGCTCCCTTTCCTCACTCACCTTCAACGGCCAGAGAGGTGAGAGCAGAGAAGGAAGATTTGGTATTAAAAGAGAAAGTACCAGAAAAAAACACATGAAAATTGACCTCCCCCCTGGGGATAATAGGGGTTCTGGGCCTGGTCCCTGGTCCCTTTCACAACTCTATAGTCTCCTCCCATTTAGAGACCATGTTACCTTTCTCCTCCTGACCATTGTCTGGGCCACAGCCAGTATGGGCCCAGGGGCATATGTGCTTATTATCAGCATGGTGCCTGCTAGGATGGCCAGGGAAGGCAGCCCGGCTGCTGGCCCTGCTACAGTGGTATGGTGGTGGTGGGGACACCTCCATTCAGAAAGGACAGCAGATACGATTTGAGACACAGGCTGAATTTGGGCTGGAACTCATCAGTTGGAGATACCAAAGATTATTCTGTGAATCGCTGGGCTTTGTAGCAGGCATGGCAGCCACCCGTATGCCACTGGGGGCAGATAGAGTGCAACCCTGAAGGCAGCTGAATGATGCATGAGACAGAGTGACTGGTGCTATAGTTAGGGGCAGGGTGGGCCAAATGGGGAATCCTGAAGGCTTCCATCAAAGACTCAGAGGGCTTAAAGTGATGTATAATCCCTGGGTAGTAACCCCCTCCATCCTCACCCCTATACACATAAAACACTGTAAATCACAGAATGAAACAGCCCTCAGAAGCCCCATGTGCTGCTGAAATTTGGTGTCTATCCACAATTCTTTTGGCAAGGGGTTCACGTTTTCAGGAAGCTTGCAGGCTTGCTGTGTCTGTTCTCAGGGAACAGGACAGATGGTCAGGAGTGGTCTTATACTTCCAGCCTGGTTCCTTCTGTGTGGTTGGTGGCAACACTGAGGATCTTCACCTGCCCAGCCATCCTTCCACAGGCCCTATTGTTGGCAGGGGCTATATGAGCAAGGGCTAAGGCTGTCCCATTGGGCCTGGCGGATCTGTCTCCTGGCAGTGAGCCATGGAAACCTATATCTTTGAATGCCACCTATCTATTTCCTGGACAGGGGCTCTGAGCAGTCTCTCTGGGAGCTGTCTGGGATCACTGAAGACCTTTGCCACATAAAGGCCTTGTGAGGACGGGTGGGTTCCTGTCCTCTTTGGAACTTGTGTATGTAAGCTACTACTGGAAATCTGATTTTTTAACAGAGAAAGCTGAGAGTGTAGAATGCAGGCTAAGTTCAATTTGTCGTACCCAGAGAAATAAAGAGTGCGTGAGCTGGACATGGTAACATGTCTATAATCCAGCACTTGAGGAGGCTGAGGTAGGAAGATCACAAGTTCAAGCTCAGCCTGGGCAATACAGTAATTTAGTGAGACCCTATCTCAAAGAAAGAAAGTTAAAAAGGGGGCCAGGGATTTGGCTCAGGTTATGAGTTCAATCTCTGGTACAAGTTAAAAAGGGGGAGGTCAGGGACATAGCTCAGTGTGAAGGCCTTAGGCTCAATCCCGAGTGGAGGGACATGGCTTTCTGTTGCTGTGTAAGATGGCCAATCATGCTTTCTTTTCTCAGGCTTATTTTGGCAGCCAACAGGGATGAATTCTACCACAGACCATCCAAGCTAGCTGACTTCTGGGGCAATGACAATGAGATTCTTAGTGGTAAGTCTTCTTTTACACCTGTTTGACAGGTATTCAGTGTCGCCCCACCAGAGCCCTTGGAACAGCATGAATGTACAAATCCCATAATGAGCCTCACAAAAGCCCTGCTTCCAGTGTAAATGCTGAGTATATGAATGGCGAGGGGTCTGGGGCAGTGCTAGATTAAGCCATTAAGCATCCTTGAGCTGTCCATTCAGGACTGACCATATGGCTTCACATGCTTTGGTCAGTCTGCACATGAAGACTGTGTCCCTTGGGCACTTTCCAAGGTACCTGTTTATGTGTTCATGTACCTCTGTGTGTGTGTTTTGTGTCTGCATCCACAGTTCTGCTGTGTATGCCTTGCTCCAGGGTTAGTGGGCTGAGTTTGGGAGCAAAACCTTAGATGGGATACATTTTGTATTCTTAGAAATATTACCGTTGAGCTTCATCCAGTTAGGGTTTAAGAGATCTTTTGGGTGTTTTGCTTGAAATTTGACAGGCAAGTTCAGAGCCATGCCGGTATAGGACATTTTATTCTCAAATTGTAAGAACTGACTTCCCTCAGTAATTAACCCAGCACACTGGGAATTACGTGTTTTTTCTTTCTTTGGTGTCTTTTTTTTTTTAGTTTTTTTGAGACAGGTTTTCACTATGCAGTTCAGGTTGGCCTTGAACTCACTATGTAGCCCAGGCTGGTCTCAGACTTGCAGTGATCCTTCTGTCTCAGCCTCCCAAGTGCTGGGATTACAGATGTGTGCCATCATGTCCAGCTATTGTGTGCTTTTTCTAATGTGGCTTCTGCAAACAAGCACTATTCCCTGCCCTGTGTAAATACTGTCCCCCAAATCCTTCGGGGTGTTCTTTCCTGGCCTTACTATGTGATTCCTCTGTGTAGCTCTCTTCTTTGGTCTCATGAACTCTGGCTGCCTCAATCTTCCTGAACTTTCCACCCTATCCTGGCTTCTGCCTGGATCCCTTTACCTCTCTCTCACTTGCTGGATCCAGGGGACTCTTATCTAATAAAGGGTTCACTTAATTTGTTTTTCATTTCTCAAATCTTTTATCTTATGACCCATTTTTTTATATGTTTCTTTTGGTTTTTGCTTATTTTATACAGAAGAGAAAAATCTTTAACTCTGTTACTTGACCAATTAAGGAATTGTTACTCACTTTTAAATTATTGATTTGTAGGATTTCTTTATGCATTCTGGATGACTCTTGTTGAATAAATACACATCTATTCATTTCCTTGATGCTGTCCTTTGGTGAGCAGAATATGTCAACAAAATGCAGTTTATCTATTCCACTGTAGTTTGTTATGTTTTATCTAAGAAGTCTGTACTTCCATAAGGTCAGTGATATTTTTCTCTATTTGCTTCCAGAAGCCTTCTGATTTTGAGGTCTGTAGTTTTGTCTGTGATTTATCTCAAAATTATTTTTATAGATGGTATGAGGTAATGGTTCAGGTTCATTCCCTACCCCCATCCCTCTAGTTGCTTCAACATCATTTATTAGATAGATATTTTTTTGCTTGTTGTATAATTATGGCAACTTGGTTGTAAATCAGTTGATCATATGTGTGTGGGTCTCTTCCAGAATCTATTGTGTCCCACTGATGCATGTGTCTGTCTTGATGTCAACACTGCAGTATCTTATTTACTGTCCTTTTGAGTCTAGTGGACTAATGAATGTCTGTAGTCCCAGTTATCCAGCAAGCTGAAGTGGGAAATCATTTGAGCCTAAGAAGTTAAGCCCAACTCATGCAACATAGACACACCCAGGCTCAAAAAAGAAATAAGGATGTGAGGGAGATCTGGCTGCGACACCTGTCACCCCATTGATCACCAGGGTTGACTCGGCTGATCTGGCAGGCTAGGTGGGTGTCCCCTTTCTTTCAATGATCCACATGAGTCCCTTCGCACTCGGTCAAAGAGGACGACCACCTCAATAGAGCAGGACCATTCCTCGGTCAAGGGGATATGAGTCGCTGCACTCCCCTGCTAGAACCTCCAAACAAGCTCTCAAGAAAGAAACAAACATTAAATAACCGTCTTTTTAGCAGGCCTTGAATCAAGTATAGTATGTTCTCCTTGTTCTTTTGCAGAACTATTGTTTGCTTATCCCATTTCCTCCATAGATTTTTTGTTTTTATTTTAAAATTTAATTTAATTTTGGGGGGACAAATTCTCACTGTGTCATTCAGGCTGGTTTTGAATTCACTATGTAGCCCAGGTTGGCCTCACATTCAGGACAGTTCTCCTGCCTCAGCCTCCACAGTATTGGTAATACAGGTATGTATCACCATGCCTGGCTAAAGCCTAACATTTTAAAATCGTTCTTCTTTGCTTTTAGCTTTAGAGTATCAGTTAAAAATTCCGTTTTTCAGAGTTACTTAGGTGATATCTGGGTATGGTGTTGTATATCTGTAATTCCAGCACTCAGGAGGCTGAGGCAGGAAGATTACTGTGAGTCTGAGGCTAGTGTAATACATTAGTATTAGTAGGGCATCCTGGAATGCATAGTGGGACCTTGTCTCAAACAAAACAAAACAACAAAGTTATTTATGTGAGTTCTTTCTCCTCCAGTGAGATAGTATAGATTACAATTAATGTTCCATGTTGCGTTTCCCTTATATCGTATTCTTTGTTTGTTTGTTTTGGTACTGGGAATCAAACTCAGGACTTTGCACTTGCCAGGCAGGTACTGTGCCTCTGAGCTATATCCCTGGCCCCTATCCTGTTTGATCTAGCTTAGATGTTTTCTTATATTTTCTGCTTCCTTGAGATTTGGGGTATATTTTTTTTTAATTTCCATGGTCCTCAGAGTCAAACAACACAATAAAGAGTACCCAGAAAAGTGTCTTCCCCTCTTATTACTGCTGCCCCATTCCCATTCTCCATTTTGTTCCACATTTTCTTATTCATCCTATGGAGGTGCCTTAGTTATTTTATTCATCACTGGAACCAAATACCAGACACCCACAACTTAAAAAAGGAGAGGTTTCATACTTAGCTGGCTCCAAGGTAGGATGGCATTGCAGAGAGGCACAGTGGTAGAAAGCTGTTCCTTATGGCAGCCAGGAAGCAGAGAGCAAAGGGAGAAGGTAGGGAGGGCGATAATGTATAGTCGTCCAGTCTGTGCTTTCAGTGAACTGTGGCTTCTCACCAGACCCCACCTAACTGCTCTGCCCCATAATCCACCTTCCAGACACATGAGTCTTTGAGGCCATTGCAGGTCAAATCATAACATTACGCCCTTCATCCCTGAAAGACTCATGTGTGTCACTTTATACAAAATTCATTCAGCTCATGTCTAAGAGTCACCACAGTCTCGGCAGCTCCAGCCCTGCTGTTGAGTCCAAGTCCAAAAAGTCTCCTCTGAGACTCAAAGCAAACTCTTAGCTGTGAGCCTCCATAAAAATTAGAAAGTCAAACATTGCTGATACAAAGTGGTTCAGGGTAAACATTACCATTACAAAAAGGAGGAATAGGAATATAGGAACCAATGGGACCAAAGCAAGATAAAACCTGACAGGGAAAACATTAAGTCTTGTAGTTCCATGTCTAGCACCCAGGACAAACTGTAGTGAGATATTAATTCCAAAGGCTTGGGCAGTCATGGCCCTAGGGCATTGCCAGTGCTTGCAGCTCACATGGCCTCTCTCTTGAGCTGGCTTTGTGTTGTGGCTTTCCTCAGCTGTTCCAAATTCCTGGCTTCTCCACTTTCTCTACCCATCCTGGGATCTCTGATGCAGTTTTGGCTTCATTCTCATAGCTTCATTCAGTGCCTTTTCAGGGGCACATTGCTGGTCTTCCAGGCCTTCTGAACTCTGACCCTCTGGAGTAACAAGTGGCTTGTTTTGTTTTCTTTTGTGTTTTCATTGCTGGGGATCCAACCCATAATCTCTTACATGTTAGGCAGTACTCTGCTACTGAATTACACCCTGCATCACCTTTAGGGCATGTCTTACCTAGTGGTAAGTTTTGGTGACATGTGTAGTACTAACCATGAGGCCTGTGTCTGTTCCTGGTAGATGAAGCCCCAGGTAGGGAAGCTGTCTTAGTGCCCTGAACTCTGACCCTAACTAATGTGTAAGATGTATTCTGCAGAAGTCATATGCAGACCACCCAGTTTCAGGTTCACCCATTGATATCAGGGTGGGCATATTTGGTGCCTACAATGTCTTGGGGGACACGGTTATTACCTATACTTTTTGTGTAACTTAGGAGCTGCTTTACTTTGCAGAGTTGGAGCTCCAACCAATGGCCGGGGCAGCTGGGCTGAGCTACATATTCTCATGGAGCCACTGACATTGTTTTTCCTAGGGGACAGGCACTGGGTGGGAACCAGAGCAGGGTCAGAACCCATCACAATGACTGGTAACTCTGTCACTTGCCACAGGGCTCGACATGGAAGAAGGCAGGGAAGGAGGCACGTGGCTGGGCATCAGCACAAGAGGGAAGTTAGGGGCACTCACCAACTATCTGCAGCCACAGCTGGACCGAGATACCCGTGGCAGAGGTAAAGGGAAGCAGGGGGAGCAGGACTGGGCCTAGTAAGGCAGGTAGGGTGGGGCAGCCAGGATAGGCAGGAAGCAGGAGGCATTTGAGGGAGCTGCTGCTAGGCTCCTTACCTGCCTCAGGAACATGAAGAAGAGACAGGAGAAGGGGAGGGGACCTATGGCATTACCATAGCAGTCGCTGTTGGTCTGGTCTCTTGACAGATGTGGTTATCTCAGGGAGAGCCCTCTAAGTGTGTCACTCCACAAAATGCCACTGCTCACTATTGTATCTTTGTCCCCCATCTGTCAGCAGTTTGCATACTCCCCACTGTCCTTCTTGCATAGTTGTATGGATACAGGTCATTCATGCTGAAGTTTTCTCTTTCTTTATGCTGATTTCCCTAAAGGGACATGTGGGGGAAATGTTTTATCTTTTAGGTAGGATTCTCTATATGTTGCCCAGGCTATTCTCAAACTCATGATCTTCCTGTCTCATCCTCTCAGCTAGCTAGGATGACAGGCATTTGTGCCTGGTTAGAAGATTTACTGCCCCCCCCCCCAAAAAAAAAACTCATAGTTCTCAGTGCCACCCTTTGTGGCAGTCTTCTCAGTAAAGTGTGGCTGACTCCAGTTGCTGTAGCTCTTTTGGGATCCCACTATTTTTGTTCTCCCAAGGCAGCTCCACTGTGGTATCTCCAGAAAAGGGGCTCATCTGCTGCCAGTCATGTGTCCCTGTCCCCTGTACACAGGTGAACTTGTAACCAACTTTCTGACCACTGACATGGACAGCTTGTCCTACCTGAAGAAGGTCTCCCAGGAGGGCCACCTGTACAATGGCTTTAACCTCATAGCAGCCGACCTGAGGTGAGTTTGCCAGGAGACAGCAGCCCTACCCAGCACTGCCCTGGGGGCTAGGTCTTCTGGCATCGGGCTCAGGATTCCACCCCTCCAGTCAGCCTGGCAGCTTTTCCCAAGATGTCACATATAGTAGGTTTTGCAAACATCCCAAGGACCTAACCTGTCTCAGGCTCATCCATCTGGATAGAGGGGAGCTGAGTCAGGGCTTCTTGCTCTCTGCCTCAAGAAAGCTGAAGTAGGGTGCTGAAGAGCTGGGGTTGTGAAGGGCAGTCTGTGGCTCCTCTCCCATGGGAGGTCCTGCAGAACAGCCCACAGCCACCCTGGCCAGGTGCTATGATCCTAAGTGACTCTCATATTAGAGATATGGCCAAACAGGTACTGCAGAAATTTTCTGTTTTGCTTTTCGGTAAAGTGAGCATCCTCCCCTATCTTCTTTTGACTTCTCTTTACCCTTTTAATGTCCAGAAGTCAACGAATACTATTAACATAGATAGGCAGGTGTGTCCAACCTGAAGCCTGTGGGTTGGACATGCTTGAGTTATAGTAAAAAGTATTTAAAATAATTTTTTATTTGTATGTTATGTGTATTTTTTATATGTAGCCTGAAACAGTTCTTTTTCCCTTTTTTTTTTTTTTGGTACCGGGGGTCAAACTCACGACTGTGCACTTGCAAAGCAGGTGCTTATGCTGCTGAGCTAAATCCCTAGCCCCAACAGTTCTTTTTCACTCAGTGTGTCCCAGGCATGTTCAAGCTATGTGTAAGCCATGGGCTGCTGGTTGGAGGGGCTTCCTCCAAGACAGACAGATGGGGTGAGGGTCAATTAGCATCTATGTCCAGAGCCCCTTGGTGAGCTGCTTCCTTCCACAATAGCAGCTCTGTTGTGCCTCTAGCATCTACTGCATATAGGGATGCTGTGTCCCTACTCCTGCACTACATGGATGGCGACATATGATATAGAGACTGAGCAGGCTACAGTGGCCCACAGGAGGAGGGTTAAGGGTAGAGGCTGATATTGGCATTTGCTGTCTGGAGCGTTGTTCCACACTAACCTATAGCAGCTCCAAGTCCATGTGCCCCTGCCCCCCAGATTTGGAGACCATTTTGCCGTCACTTGTTCCATGTATGTGTGACCCAGCTCCAGGAGACCAGAACAGTGGCTGTGACACTGATGGGTACTCAGCAGCTGTGCCAAGGGGCTAAGAGACAAGGGAACTGTGCTCTGCATGAATGTGTGGGCACATACTGGATGGTAACTCCTGTAGTTGTGAAAAGTGCAGCCCTAGGCTTCTGGGAGCCTGAGCAGCCTTTTCTAGCTCCTGGGTCTGAAGGCTGCCACCCTGATCACAACCCAAGAAAGCAAACAGTGGCCAAAGAAGCAAATCCATGGTCAATGGCAGATAGTACCAGGGCTAGAGGGTAGCAGTGAGCAGCTCCTGCTGATGGGTGCTGATGAGGAATCCAAGCCACAGAATGGCCTTCCTTTGTATGGCCAGGGTGGCTCTGGTAATAATCAGCATGGGCACCTGATACTACTGTCATTACATCAAAAGTTCAAAAGCTTTCTGCTTGGAAACAAGAGCTCCGAACTCAATAACTAGACATCTTAAGAAAGTTGACAAGGGGTGTGATGTAAGAAGATTGTGAACAAGACTAGAGGCTCTGGAGGCTGGAGGGTGAGTCTTGCCTGGTGGCAGTGTGGAGCAGGAGGGATGGGTGGACTTACCAGTACCCACACCCATTCTTTTTTTTTATCCTTTTACCCTCTTTTCTACATTTGTCCATTTGGAAGATACAGGTCTCTTTGTCTGGTGTCTGACATGGAGAGTGTCTCACAGATCTCAAAGTCATGGTGCACACTTAAAACTGAGGCAGGAAGAAGTCAAGTTTAAGTCCCACTTGCGCAACTTAGCCAAGACCCGGTCTCAAAAAAACAAAATAAAAAGGACTGTAACTCAGTGATCCCTAGTACTAAACAACAGCCAACAAAAAGGAATTCCAAGTTTCAGCAGCAAGACTTACTGTGATGTTGTGAAACTGGGGCATCCTCAGCAGTGAAGTATTTTAATTGTTGTAGAATATGATAGTAGGAAATTTAATTGTCTAAGAATATGATAGTAGGAAACTGTGGTCTTTCAGAAGCCTGTGTCATCTGAGGCCTCCTGTCTAGCAGCCTCGGAAGCACTTGGAGATGAGCTGCAGAGGTGGAGGCTGCAACTCACCAGAAGACACTGGTGTTCATGGAGATGGGGCGCAGCCCTATAATTGTCAGTGTGATCGTGCTCTAGGGCATTCAGCTAGGCAGGAAGGTCCATAATATTCCTTCCCCCTGTTGGTCATCTGTAAGATGAGCCAGCAATGTTCTGTGATGCTGGACAGGAACCAGATCACCATGGCCTGCCTTTCCCAGTCCCTCAGCCTGGCTAAAGCAGACCATCGTTTTTGTGCTTGGCCACCAGCCAGGGCTCAGGGAATAGGCCCATGAGATTACAGGGCAGTGCTGCGAGCAGGATGCTCTGATGGTCCTATCTGACCTTCTCTTTCTTCCATTCACAGCACAGCAAAAGGAGATGTCATTTGTTACTATGGAAACCGGGGGGAACCTGAGCCCATCGTCCTGACTCCAGGTGAGCCTGGTCTGGCAGCCTGACAGGATGAAGCACTGCTGCTGTGTTGAGGATCCGGGGACCAGGCCTCTGTTACACTTTTCTCCCGGGACTATACATTTTGCTGATTTGTGCACTTTTATGATCTGTATGGGACTTTGGCTTGCACTGAGCCTAATATTCTTCCTGCTATCTTCTTGTGGGCTTTTCCTAGAAAGTGAGACACAGAGCCTGATGTGGACTCTACGATAGCCCTACAGTGCGCCCAGTATCCCCTAGGCTCACATGTCAGTCCTGTATCTGCTTGTCTGTCTCAGAGCCTTTGGGGCAGTTACCATCTGGGATCTTTTGCTGCACTTCTGCCCAGGTGCACTTACACACTACACTCCAGCCCCTCATAAATGCTCACTTCTGCACTGTCTCCTGCTTGGTCCATGTCCTTGGAGAATCTCCCTTTTTGTCTCCTCCACTCTGCCCTGGTCTCCTTGGGAGTCTCACATCTTTGTCCAGGCTGTACCTTCTGTGGCTCTACCCTGATATTCTTGCTTACTTCGGTATTGTGATTTCCTGGAAGCCTCTGATAGCTCCCCTCCCCCCAAGTAAGCAGAGAATATTACATTATACCCCCTCTTTGAGGGGAAGGAGGTCTGTGTCTTGTCCCAGGTCTGATGCTTTCTCCTGCAGCTTGCTGCCTGAGGCCAGTCATCACTGTTGGCATCTCAGGACTGTGGACCTCAGATACCAGCTCTTTTCCCTTCATTTAAGCCATTGGCCTTTATCAGGCATTCTAGGCCCTGAGGAATGTTAACATTCTCAGCACCACCCAGACACCTAATGTGTGACAAAACTCCCTTTTGTCGCACAGTTCCTGTGTCCCCAAGTCACAGGGACTTTCTTTACAATTAGCACCGGTCACCAAGTGAGGTAGGGGCACACAGGTCACCCCTATCTACAGCAGATCCGTGATGGGCCTGAAACTCAAGAGTATTCTAGGCTCAAGGGAGGTGAGGAACAGCACCCAGAACAGTTGTGAGGCCCAACTTGACTACATCTAGGAGGCTGGCAGACCTCAGGGCTGATCATGAGCTCTGTGATGCCTGCTGGCTCATACCAGTATATATTTGCATTCACACTGGTTCATACGAGTGCTGCCTTCCAACTTCTCATGGCTTCCCAGGAACATGTTGGGCACAGGTGGGTCAAGGAATTTCAGAACAGCAGTCCATTGGGATGGTGATCGGGCCAGGATACTTTGGGCCAGTGGCATCTTCAGAGGAGACTGCATCTATCCCATTCCTGGAGGGTGGCTTCTAGTGCATTTCACCTCCTCTCCTGAACAGGCCCACTCTTTCTGAATGTGGGGCTCTCTGCCAGCTGTGAGCAGCCACCGTCTGATGCTGGCCCTTCCCTTCCCACCTTTGCAGAGCCATGGGGGTCCAGAGAAAGTTCTGCTAAGTTCCCAAAGAGCCTGGTGATACCTAACAGTGAGGCAAAGGACTGGGGTCTGTGTGGTGCTAAGCTTGGGATCATGTTCTTACTGTTTTGGTTGTCTTAATGCCTCTGCATCAGTTCAGCATCTTAAGTGTCCCAGTGTGCAGTATAGTGGTTAGTTGTCCACATGTCATCAGAGCTGCCCTGAACCTTTGGTAACTGCCTGAGAAGAAATTGGAAAACGCTTGGAAAACGCGAGTCATAAAAGGAAGCAGAGATCCTCCTTCCTCATTCAGAACTGGCCCAGAGGGCTTTGGGGAAACAGCTGGAAGCTATCCTGAAGCCTTTTGTCCTCAGTGACTGAGACCCACTCCCACCTGGAGATGCTTATTTTCTGCTAAGTTATTTTTGGTAGAAATTTCTTTCATCTGTATCCTGTTCCATTCCAAAGCCTGCCTTTACCTGATCCAAGCTGCCAGAGACTGGGGAGGAGGTGGAATAAGAAGATATTGTGGTAATCAGTCTTGAGTTTCTTTGGAAGATAATGAAAAATTCTGGATTTAGATAGTGGTGATGATAGCACAATTTTGTGTATATATTAAAATCCATTAAACATGACATACTTTAAATGGGTTAACTATAGAAAATGTGAGTCATATCTCAATAAAGCTGTTTTTTAAAAAGAGGGGCTGGGAATTTGGTTCAGTAGTAAAGCACATACTTAGCAGGTACCAAGCCCTGCGTTCAATCCCCTGCATCAAAATGATGATGATGATGATGATGTAGGACATGGATCAAGTTGGGGGGCAGGCTCAGGGATAAAACATAATATAGATGTTCCCACATGGCTAGGGTTTCCTAACTACTAGCACAAGTCAAGGCTTATCGTGATAAGCCTACTAGCTATAGGTTGCTGAGTGTTCACCTTTGACCTTTGTCAGTATTCTTATGCTTTAGCCTAGAGAGAGATTCCACATTGGAGTGCTAGTTGTTTATTCTATGTCAATATGTTCATCCAGGCCTCAGGTAGCTATACCTCATGGTCTCTTGTATATCCCCACCAGTTGAGTTCTTCATCTCTCACTACACAGATGGGGCAGAAAGGGCACAGAGGCACTAGAAGAAAATAATAGCTTGGTCTCAGTCTGTTCCAATTTTGTTGTCCCTGGCTGTACCCAAGGCACCTTATCTTATGCCAGGTGGATTGGTGAGACAGTAGGAGTTTACCCTGAAATCACATAGCAGGGTCTCTGCATGGTCAGATTGACCCTTCCTCCCTACAGGAACCTATGGGCTGAGCAACGCACTGCTGGAGACACCCTGGAAGAAGCTATGTTTTGGCAAGCAGCTATTCCTGAAGGCTGTAAAGCAGAGCGAAGCGCTCCCCAAGGATGCCCTTGTCGCCCAGCTCCTGGATGTGCTGAACAATGAGGAGGCGTAAGTGGGCAAATCCCCCTGGGTGATCATTCCAGGCTCTGGGCCACAGAGGAGGGCAGGCTCTGCTTCGTAGGGGCCTATAGAAGTGACCATGGCTAGCTCTTTGGCTATCTTCCTGCTTTCCCTGCTTGTCACGTTGGACATCCAGTTAATGTTTCCAGTAGGGGACTCTGATGGTGAGAAGTGGGGCAACTGAGGGCCTGTGGGCTAGGAAGCTTACTGCTCTCAGATCTTAGATGTAATGTTGCATGACATTAGAGGAGCTAGAAGTTCCTTTCCACATGAGGAAGGCCACTTGGAAATTCTGGAAGTTTCTGGGTGTTCAGAAAGCCCCGAGGGGAAGAGCCATAGATGAAAATCCAGGCCCAGAGCTGGTCTGGAAGGTGACAGAATCTCTCATATGCTGTCTCCCCAGTGATCTGGGCTGAACATTGGGCACAAGTGCACGTGTCCCTGGAACTAGGGGAGCCCCCACATGCTTCTTGGTTTAGAGGCTTTAAGACACTGCAGGTGGCAATGGGACATCTTCAGATACGGGGCATTTACGTCTTGGCCATCCCAGTAGAGGGGCTCAGTGCTTGTCAAGCTGGCCTTGGTCTCATGTGCAGCCTTGGTCTCATTGCAGCCCTACATATCCCTTCGCTTCCCATGTAAGCTGGCCACCTTCTCGCTTAGATTAGTATCTACTACCACTAATTTCAGCTCTGTTGTTCTAGCATCTCCTCAGAGAAATGGCCCCACCATGATTTCCTAGCGCTCTTCCCTGCCCCTGCTCATCTGCCCTCGTCTCTCCACCTCCCTCTCCTCAATGCCATGGCATCATCCTTTAGCCTCAGCATTAGTACCTCTTTGGAGGGAGCCCTACTGGCCTCTCTGTCCAGCCAGCTTCTTAGCAATAAGTTCACATAGTGGTTGGATATTGTGTGATCCTGGGCAGTTCTGTTATGGACGCTGGCTAGTTCTGTGATGGACCCTGGCTGTTCCAATTGAAGGCTGCAGCCCTGCAGCCCATTGTAGTGACTGGCAAGTCTCAGGGCTCAAGCAGACTCCTGTCACATGGACAGATTTCCATAGAGTAACTCTGGGGGCAGGCAGAAAGTGTGTGTGTGGCATCTAGCTGACTGGGCATAATGATGGAGTCCTACATGGAAGATTAACACAAGTATGGGGCACCAAGCAACAAAGAAGATAAAAAAAAAAAAAAAACTCAGTGGTTTTGCACAGCCTGTCCAAAGCCAAGGGGCTCCTCAGAAACCTCAAGGCTTTTGGGCCACTCAGTTACATAGGGCTGTAGGCAGGTAGCAGAGGAACTTATGGCTACTCCTTTGCTCTGTTCTTCCAGACAGCTGCCAGACCCAGCCATTGAGGACCAGGGTCAGGAGTATATACAGTCTATACTGAGCAAGTATGCAGCTGTGTGTGTGCGCGGCCTGGACTATGGCACTAGGTATGGTGGGCCTGGGGCTGCGGGGCATGTCACCTCCAAGGTTGGAGAAAATGGCAAAGAAACAGCTTCCCACACACCACAGTTAGCTAGGGCCAGGCCCCTTTCTTGGATGAGTGGATTGTAGAGCCTCTGCCCTGCCTAGATTTGGCTGTGGGGGCTGAGAAGGTCATGGATAAATGACTGCCAGCTCAGTTTAAGGCTCTTGAGTTTCCACTGTGTCCTAGGAGGGGCCCCTGAGCTGTCCCTTTCCAAGTCAGGGATTGTAATGCTGCCTGCCTTGCCTTTGTTGCTCTGAATTGCTTTTGCTCTTCTAGGTGTCTTCTGGTGCCAGGTGAATTTTAGGATTCTTTTCTCTAATCCTGTGAGATAGGCTATTGGTATTTTGATCATATTCCCTTCCAGTGAGGTGCCAGTATTATAGCCACTAGGGAGCCAGGGATAGTATGTGTTGTTCTTGGCAAATCCTTGTGGGTAGATGCCCTAGTACTGACATTCTAGGCCCCATGGGTTACCCAGATGGTGCCTGCAGGCTGGTCATTTCTGTGTGTGTCTACCTTTCTTCCATGGGAGACAGGTATTACAACATGAAGAACCTCCCAAGCGGGGCACAGTGGCACACACTTGTGATCCCACCACTTGGGAGGCTGAGGTAGGAATATTGCCGTGAGTTCAGCAGCAGCCTGGGTTACATAATAAGTTCAAGGTCAGCCTGAACTACATAGTGCAAATTTGTCTCAAAAACAAAACTAAAAACAAAACAACACGAAGAACCTCCCACAATGGGGAAGACTGGTTGGGAGAGGAGGTGGAGAGTTTGCTGAGTGTAAGCAGGGGGCTAGCTGACTTGGCTGGGGACATAGGGGAGGAAGAGGACAGGAGGGAGTTATCCAGGAAGTGGCTAAAAGTCTAGACCTTGGGATCCTCCGAGTAGGTAGGTATGACTCGGAGTAGGTAGGAGGTAGGTTACCTACCTCCGAGTAGGTAGGTAAACAGCCTAGCAGTTATTCTGTGACTGTGGCAAGCCGGCAGACAAGGCAGTTGCTGAAAGGGAAGGCAGAGAAGGCTGGTGTTTCAGAGCAGAAGCAACAAGACTCACCCACTGTGGGCCTACAGGGTCAGCCAGGAAACCTAGATGCCCCTGACAAGCTCCTTCCTGACCCCAGGGTTGAGACTGCTGTTCATCTATGACTCGTACCCACCCCCACTCCCACCTCCCTGCAGGCTAACACTGGGCTTGCTTCTTCTACCTCAGATATGGCTCTGATAGGTGAGACTGGCACCAGGGGCTGTATAGAGAATATTGTCTTTCAGAACCAACACCATTATCCTTGTGGATGCAAATGGCCAGGTGACCTTCACAGAACGCAGCATGCTGGACAAGGATCCCTCCCGCTGGGAGACCAACACCCATGAGTTCATGCTTCAGAGCTAACGGCTCCTGGGAGGCCCTGCATCAAGGCCAGTGTGGACTAGAATTTTCATGGCCATACTACCCTGCCCATAACTCAGCCAGTGTCTTCCAAGCCCAGCATCTCTGATCTATGTGTTACCTATCCATGTCCTTGTACCCAGCTCAGGGTCTGTCTTTGTGTCAATGAGGAATGACAGAATCTAATGCTAGACCTGCACAGTTCCAGATATGCCATACATTGACAGTGTACCTGGGTCTACTCTGCCTATGTGCATAAATACACACATACAGATACAGGGTATGTGTTAACACACTTACATGCATAAATATGCACGTGTATACATGGATAGGTACACAGGCACACATATGCATATACACATAGCAGGCAGAAGAACACTTTTCACCACATATGTACTTCTGGCTAGTGGGTCTTTGCTCTGGTCAAGTGGCAGGGATAAACATTTGTTTAAACAGGATTTTTCTTTGGTGGGAGTACACAGTACAATTGTAGTTCAGTTCTCAGTAACCAGACCTCCTCCTGCAGAGGAGACAGGCCACATCAAAGAAGACACAAGAAAAATCCACTTTTACAACTGAAGCATATCCTTGGTAGAGATCCAGTGGTCTTGCATATGCCAGGGAGTCCTAAGTACACGGGGCAGTTTCCATGTACATTGGATGATTTTAGGGTGGTGTAGGTGTCCCATGTATTCTAGAAGGTTTTCTGTACACAGGGGTCCCATGCACACTGGTTGTTCTGACTGGGGAGGGCAGTTGAGTGTGTGCCCAGGACTTCTGGGCCCTTCCTCACTCAGGTGAGCATTGAGGGCTTTGTGCAAGCCTGTCTCAGCAAGGAGACTTAGCTAACCCTTGCTGTATCCTTCTTTCTTGGACAGTCCAGCTTCATAGGAATCTGAATTTAATGTGAGCTATGGATAATAAAGCTTTGAGTCTGTGATGTTTCAAGGTCTTTCCTTTGTGCGATGGTGACAGGACTCCCTGCAGCAGTACAGATGCCTATACAAGGCTCTTTCTCCTTCTTCCTTTTGTCTTCCACATGATGAAGTCTATGGAAGGTGGTTCATCTATCCTTGGGCAGAGACTGAAGCACACGGGGACCTATGTGTATGGAAATTAGGTGCTGTTTACAGGGCAAATCACCTAATACTAGGGATTATTAAGAGGAACTCTGGGATGGAAAGGCATCCACAGGCTTGTGAATCCCACATATTTAATGCACAGCTCAAGGCTTCTTTTTGCCTGACTTGGCTTTTCAGAAGATGGCACCCAGAGCAGTGAGCACAGGATGGATGTGGACCTGCTATGAGGTGTCCCAGCCTGGATGTAATGAATTATTGGCTTGTTTGGGGATGAACAGAAGCCTACTTTTCCCTGCCCCAGGCCTGTGAGGAAACTAGTCTCAAGTCCACATGTGTCTGGCAATCAGAATTACAGGCTCTTAGCTGGGGCTACCACCCTACTGCCAGCATCTTCTATCCGCCTCACTGATTGGCCCTGTGTCCTGTAGCCTTGTTCTATGCCAGCACCCACTTTGACCAGGCACCCTGCCATTGTGCCAAACCTCCCAAGTTGTTTCCCTCTATTATAGGATTGGACATGCCTAGGGAAAGTTAAGTCTTGTCATTAGTCTGTCAGCTCCCCAGCCTGTCTGGAGTATCCCAATGAGCCTTCTGAGGAATGGGCATCCAAGATATATATAGTGTTGTTAGGGCTTGAGTTGTGCCCTCCCTCACTCAAAAAAAGAGAAATTTTAGTTTTAACCTTCAGTACCTCAAAATGTGACTGTGTTTGGAGACAGGGTCATTCCAGAGATAATCAAAATGGGGCCTTTAGGCTGGGCCTGAATGCAATGTGACTGGTGCCCTTCTGTGAAAGGGAACTTGGGCACAGGCACAGAGACAACAATATATGAAGTTCTGTACCAGCCAGGGATGAACCGAGTGCTGGGAGATAGGCCTGGATTGGAACCTCCCCAGAGCTGTCAGAGGGTGCACAGCTGTGACTCTGCTGCTGTCTGGATCTGTGTTCAGCCTGCAGAGTTGTGGGACAAGTGTCTGTTGTTGGTTGCGGATGTAACTCAGTGGTAGAGCACTTGCCTAATATGAAGAGAAAATGGGTAAGAATGATTCAGGCTAAACTGACTAAACAAGATTACTGCCAAAGGCAAAGTATGGAGGGAGTCAGACATCACCTGGGAGGTGGTAGGAAAATGAGGAACCTGATCAGATAGCAAAGATGGAGAGGTTTTTGCCAAACTGACTTAGCAAAGTTCTATGTTAAAGTTGCATGTAGCTCAGTAGTAAAGGATTTGCCTAGCATGTGCAAGGCCCTGGTTAACTTTTCAGCACTGCAAAAACCAAAAATAAAATGAATAACCTAGAACATACAAGGAAACCTACAAATAGGCCTAGGAGGTTCCACAGAATACTATTAGTGAGTCAAGAGGTTCTATTTGAAGTTTACCAATTCTCCCACTAATATCCTTTCTTGAGCTAAGATCTTATTTAGAGTCTGGGTTCCCTATTCCTGGCATCCCTCCATGCTCCTGGTGCTCCCCACCTAAGTGGTTTTCTTTTGCTCAAAGGTGGGTCCACTGTCTGACTTGAATGATACTGATTATGCACTATAAGATTTTGTGCCTTTTGAGGCAGAAATACCAAAAAATGAGTCCATGTCCTCAGGAAACCCATAGTATGTGGATGGGTGTTTTTCCTTCACATTTGTTGAGGCACAATTAATATACACTGTAACAAATATTTGAAGTGTACAATTTGCTCAGTTTGGACATGCTGATGACCTTGGTTGCTTGTTTATGGTGCTGTCTTCCAGGCTTCCTTCTACTGCAAAGCTACTGCTTCCTCTGCTACTACAAGTATCTTGGGGTAGAAACTGCAATTACAACAGTGTAAAACAAAACAAATCAACACCCCCACACACACACGCGCACACACACGCACGCACGCACCCCGACAGCTGGGCATGTAGCTCAATGCTAGTGTGGGTCAGAATCAAGAGATTCGGGGTTCAATCCTTAGTACCAAAACCTACTTTTCAGTTTTTGGCCCACTATTTTTTAAACCACTAAACTAAAAATACCCATGATTTTTGTGTTCAGTAGCAATTACTGAGATGCCTGCCCAATGGGAAATCTGTTTCCGTTATTCTCTCTACACTTGGCGAACGCTAAGAAGTTGTCTCTTCATTTACTCACATCCTCCCTTTTTGAAGACTCTGGATACCGTATTACCGAATGGAAAAGTGTCCGAGACTTGAGCATACTTGATTTTTTTTTTTGTCTTTTTTTTTTATCGGTACCAGGGATCGAACTCACGACTACCTGCTTGCAAGGCGGGCGCTTATGCCGCTGAGCTAAATCCTCAGCCTCTAGCATACATGATTTTAAAAACATGACTATTTGACCAACTAACGCTTTTAACTAGAGGCTGTGCAACGCCTAGACGTAGGACCCCTCCTGCGCAGCCCACAGTAGAGCGCTTCCATGCAAGGTCTCCCAGTGTCCTCAGCGTTCCACTTTCCCGGCACCCACTGCACTTTCTACGCCCCTATTCCCGGCATCCCCCGTGCTCCCGGCGCTCCTCGCGGCCACCGCCCTCTGCGCGCCGAAGCCCCGCCCCAGCAGCTTACCGTTAGCGTAGCGCCGGCCTTGGCGCCTGGTCCCGCCCACGTGGCATAGCTATTGGGCCGTGCGCCGCGAGCACGCGTACCTTCGATTGCCGATTGGCTGCTCCGCAGCCCGCTCTGCGGCTCTTCCAATGTTGGTGGTTGCGCGCGGGTATTGGTCGCACACTGCAAAGGTCCGCCCTCCGTTCTCCCGGCGCGGCAGGCGGGTCCTGCCGACAGGAGAGCTTGTGGGGCCTTGCTGGTCTTGTGGCGGCGGCGGCAGCAGCAGCGGGGCGGTGAGGGTCTCTGCTTTGGTCGGGTAGCAGGCGGCCCGGGCAGGCTGCAGGTGCCGCAGGTAGGTGCGGGGCGCCAAGGGCGCCCCGCGGGCTGGAGGGCGGAAGCTGCGGCCTGCGCGAGAGGGCGCGCCCTTCTCACCTTTTCTCCTCCCTCTTGGGCCAAGGCTGTGGGCTCAGGCGCGGGGCGGGGCAGGGATGCGAGGCGGGCTGGGCCACGCGGTGTCCTGGGCTTTGTGAGGCAACGTGGCTGCGGGCGGCGGGCGCAGCAGCAGAGAACATAGGGTGGGGGCCGGGGTCTTGGATCTGGCTGGAGCTAGGGAGCGGGCCCCACGTCCAGGTGTTCTTGCTGTCCTCACGCCTGGGTAAAGAGACCTCACCCCTGACCCGAAGTCGTAGCATCGCCTTCAGGCGGGAAAAGTGTGGATGGAACAGTGCTCGGCCAGGACCCTGACTGCGTTAACGTAGTTGGGGAAATCTGAGAAATCATTTAAATCTCCAAATATTCCCGGATTGAGTGTCCCTTAGATAATAAGGATGTGCTTCTACTGTAACATTAAACGTGGTAGAAATAAATGGAATGTGGCAACCTGTTGACGGCGATACCTGTCAAGTATTCCCCTATGGACTTGGGTTGCTCATGGTAGGAATTTGATTTGCCTTTGCATGCTTGCATGTACCTTATTACCTGATGCACAGCGGTTCCATGTAGGGCTGTCGACTATTGGAGGCCAATCACTTGGCAGGGGACCTCTGACGGCTTTGTTTGCCACAGACTGGACTCCCAGTTGTAGGAGTGCCTCAAACCACTGCAGGCCATCCTTCATCATTGGGAGTGAATGGTCAGTCAGGGTACTGAGTGTGTTTCCCCTGTGAGTGAGCACAAGATGTGAAGCCCTTCAGAGGATGACAAAAGGAATGGATGAGGTCATCCTGCTGCTGGGTTGCGCGGGAATCTGCAGGGAAATGCTTTAGTGAATGACTGCAGCCACAGTACTGGACACTACAGCCAGTGCTTGGTGTCTGCCCAGTAAGGGGACTCCAACTGAGGAGTGTGTTGGGTTGGGAGTTTGTTACCAATGTGCTGCTGGCTCATAATCCAGTTAGCAAGACAACGTTGTATCGTTTTTTTCAATCATCTAAAGCAGCAGTAAGACTGAAGAGTGGAGAGCCACCCTTTGAACTGTGCATGGCCAGGCACAGTTTAGAGCACTTCCCAGGGGTTGTTTTATAGTCTTTTTGTAACCTTGAGGTGGAAAAATGATTTGGACTAGTTTGCTCAGTTTTGGTCTTCTCTTGTCATAGTGTCCCCTTCCCACGTGATCTCATCCAGCCTTTTGGGTTTAATGCCAATGTTTCTGGACACCTTTCATTCTCCACCTTTATCTGCAGCTCTTGACCTGCCTCCTGAACTCCAGCCTCACACTTCCAACTGCCTTTTCCACATTGTTTGTTTGCCTTTGGTCCTGCTGCTGGGGAAGGTTTGAGATAGGTTCTTGTTTTGTAGTTCAGACTGGCCTTGACCTCACTATATAGCCTAGGCTGGCCTTGAACTCAGAGATCCACCTGCCTCAGCCTCCCAAGTGCTGGAATCACAGCCCTGTTCCACCACACTCGCCTATCACATGTTATTTTGATGCCAAGGAGCTGTGTCCAAATCAAACTTCAGTCCCCCTACCACATCTTGTGCTTTTCTAAAGTCACCTTGATTACTGTTTTATTCTTTTTTGCATCCCTTAAAATGCCCTGTCAGCTCACCTTTTGTTTCCAACAGTTGTTTCTCTACTTTCATTTTTGTGTCCTAGTCTAAGTTACCAGGGAGTCTTAATTATTTTCTTTGCTCTCATCTTTGGACCCTTTGCTATATATTTATAGTTTTTCTGAACCCAGTGTGTTTCTTTAAACCGTAAGATAGTATAAAACTGAGGCAGTGCAGATTCAGGCTAGCTTACCTCGTTGACAGATGTACCACTTCCCACCTGTGTCACCTGGAGCAAATTGTTTTAATCTTTCTATGCTTAACTTTACTTTCAGAACTACATAAGAACTGAATGACTTTAAGTACATAAAATGTTTTGACCATGTGCAGGCTGAGGGTTGAATGCTATCCTTGTAATGTCACTGTTAGATCCTCCTGTCCAGTGGCCTATCTGTCAAGATAAAAGCCAAAGCCTGACTGATGTGGTCTATTGTCACTGTGTACACTGCCCTAGCTTGGTCACAGCATACTTCTGCCCTAGTGCCTTCACTTTTCCTCCAGGTGTTGCCAGGGATCTTCCCTCTTACCCCTTCTACCTAATTGGCTCTATTCTGCCTTCAAGGAAACAGTGGATGTGGGATCTCTCTCTCACCACCCTTTTGGAAGCTGCCTCCCCTTTCCCACTCCTTTACTTTCTTCCTTTTAAAGCTTGAGCATTTCTCAGCATGTGACATGTTAGGTGCTTTTGTTAGTTGTTACTTGTTTATCATCCCTGCTAAAATCTGAGCTCTGTGGGCCAGGATTTTTGTCTGTCTTGTGCTTGTTGCATTTAGAATGGTGTGTATGTCCTGTAGAAGGCATTCGGCAAAGGGCTGTGAATGAATAGAGAAAGCACATAGACAAAGAGTAAGGAATTTGCCCAGGACTACCCGTTGCCAAGTTCAGAGGTGACCAGCTTTCTTTCTGAACCTCCAGGAATGTATTCTCCCATCCCAGGATTTAAGGTCCCTATGTTGTCTATCTTTTCAAGACCCTTTTTAGCAATTATTATCATCTTATCTGTTAACATGCAGGTTATTTTCTTAGCTGTTAACATGCAGGCACACAACAGGCTTCTCCATCCTGTTCTACCCTTTATCTCCACTGCTCAGCTCATGGGTCTTCAAACATTGACTCCCTAAGGTCTTTGCACACTTACCAGGTTCTGGGGAATCTGGTCATGGTCTTATGTGAAGTCTACCACACTGTGTTGACCTGTTTGTTTCTGCAGTGGTCTTTCTTGGCTGCCAGGAGACTGGCCTTCACTCTTTTGTTGTCCTTCATGCCAGCCTAGTTGCAGCCTCCTTAGTGTAGTGACTGCTACTTTCTCAATCTGACATTGTTTTTGTTTATCCTAAGCGCCTTTGACAGACATATTTTTGGGGAAGTATTTTGTTAAATTTCTATTGAATTCAGAAACATTGGACCATTCTAGTATTTAGAAATACAATAACAGTACAGTGGTTGTTGCCCTTCCAGCTGTGTCTCTTTGTGGTAGCATCTCCCTCAGAAGAGACTATCAGTGAATATTTGAGTTAATTTAACCTGAACAAGTTCCTGGATTTTATGTTGTATCTCCTTCAAAGCATAGCTACTATACTCCATCCTTTCATTATGAGCCTCTTAAACAGATGATGTCTGCTGCCTCTTGTGTTTTTCTGGGGTCTTCAGAGTTAATGTACGTGCTTGCTTACCTCTTGATCTGCTACTTATAGGTGTGGTCATGCTTGTGTCCGTATATGTGCATGACAGCATGTGCATGTTTGTATGTGCATGGAGTGGGAGTATACATGCATGCATGTGTGTGTGTGTGTCTGTGCACATGCTTCTGGTTGCTGGCAGTCCTGTTGTAGACATTTGGGTTTTCTGGCTGTTGACCTTTACCTGCTTTTTCTACCTTGAGTCATCACTTTTTGTGCTTTTTCAGTAGTGCAGCTTACTAGAGTAGGCACTCTTCCCACTCTGATCACTTTCCTCCTGTGGTTTTGGCATTTGTCTCCTTGCTTATGTGATCTGGCCTACCAGATCTTCCTGGGCTAGTTGGGGTGGAGAGATGTGACTTTAAGGCCTGTCAGATCTGGAGCATCCCTCTATTCTCCTCTCCAGGCTCCTGCCTGGATGCTAGAATATGTGTGTTGCTCCAAGGGAAAAGCCTCCCTTACGTTGGGTCCCTCTTTTCTCTGCTATCAATCCCATTGGGTCCACAGGTATCGTCAGTCTTTGATGTGTCCAGAGCCTCTTTTATACCTTCGTCCTCTGGCTTTACCAATAGCTGGGTGCAGTTGCCTATGTCTGGCATAGCTGAGTCTTCTTTGTTTTTTGGTACCAGGGGTCGAACTCAGGACCTTGTGCCTGCCAGGCAGGCGCTTACACTGCTGAGCTAAATCCCCAGCCCCCAAGTCTTCTTTCTGATAACAGTTGCTTCACCCTTGATAGTTTATTGCCCCCAGGATGGAGCTAGGCTCAAAGTACCCAAGACTCTCAACCTTGGTTCCAGCTTGCTCCTGCAGCTCCCCCTAAAATTCCAGCAGGTTCCCTTCCCAACAGCTACCTGCCCCTTTCCTCTATTGGTAACAGAACTATGCTGCTATCTCTCTGGTGACCTCAGCACGCTGCATCACTGTCCTGTCCACGTGGGCCCAGGAGAGGGGGTCCCTGGGTAGCAGAGTGCCTGGCCATATCTCTGAGGCTTCTAGTGCCACAGAGTTGAGCTGAGGGTCTCATGCTTTCCCTCTGACTGACCCAGCCCTTGCAGGTGAGTGGATTGATGTTGCTCTGATGGCCTGAGGGAAACCATGTATTTTGTGTGTTCCAGAAAAGGCGGCCTCCCACTGCATGCTTGCTTATCTGTTAGACTGAATTAGGGGAGTGCTGCAGTGAAGTTTAGTGTAGTTTTTTTTATTATTGTTATTCTTTTTGAGCCTTAAAATCGTTTTTGTGCTTCTGAAGTAGGAATTAAAATGGACAGTTAATAAAATATTTAACTTAGAACTTAATTTATAATTTTAAGTTCTAAAGAAAAATAGTATAAGTTTGTTCTGATGTCTAAAATGTCCTGGTATGCATTATTATTTTAAGTGCTGTACTACACTGTGAATAGTGCTTGACTTGTTGGCACCAGGGAAGTGAAAAGTTTCTGTCATTTTGTGATGCTATTTTTAAATTTCTTTGCAGGTGGAAGAAGAGAGGTGCCATTTTGGCATGAAGACAGACTCATTAGTCGTCAGTCTTTTAAGCTGAGTGCATTGTGATTTCCAATAATTGAGGCAGTGGTTCTAAAAGCTGTCTACATTAATGAAAAGAGCAATGTGGCCAGCTTGACTAAGCAGCCAGTGTGCACAGCGCGGGCAGGACGGCACCGGGTCTCAACGGACTTGTGCATGTTAGCTGTATAGATTTATGTAAGGTGTTTTAAAACTCTGGTCTTTTAAAATAGTCTTAACTGCTTTTAATATGGATACGTATGAGAGTCCCTCTCCTCTCCCGCGTGAGCCCGCAGGAGAAGCAATGATGGAGAACCGAGCTTGCCCTTTCCAAGAGCTACCCTGTGAACAGTCTCCACCACCTCCCCTGCAAACGTCCAGTGATGCAGAGGTAATGGACGTTGGCTCTGGTGGTGATGGACAGTCCGAACCCCCTGCCGAGGACCCATTCAACTTCTACGGAGCTTCTCTTCTCTCCAAAGGATCCTTCTCTAAGGGCCGCCTCCTCATAGACCCGAACTGTAGTGGCCACAGCCCGCGCACTGCCCGGCACGCACCTGCGGTCCGGAAGTTTTCCCCTGACCTTAAGTTGCTTAAGGATGTAAAGATTAGTGTGAGCTTTACTGAGAGCTGCAGGAGTAAGGACAGGAAGGTGCTGTACACAGGAGTAGAGCACGACACTCGGGCGGAATGCAGTCTGCTCCTTAGTCCTCTCAGTGGAGACATGCATGCTTGTCCCTTTGGTGGGAGTATTGGTAATGGGGTAGGCATAGGGGGTGACAGTGCGGATAAGAAGGATGAGGAGAATGAGCTGGATCAGGAAAAGAGAGTGGAGTATGCAGTGCTCGATGAGTTAGAAGATTTTACTGACAATTTGGAGCTAGATGAAGAAGGAACAGGCGGGTTCACGGCTAAAGCAATCGTTCAAAGAGACAGAGTGGATGAAGAGGCCTTGAATTTCTCCTATGAGGTATGTTGGCAACCTCTCTGTCTAGAGGGCTCTGAGCAAAACCCTAAGAAAATTTTGGGAATGGTCTCATCTTTTGAAAGCAGAGGCATTTTTGGAAAAGCCCAACCTCTTATCAGGTTGAGTAACTTTAATGTGGAGAAGAGAAACATGTAAGGATTTTTAAAGTTTCTTAATGAAAAATGTGACTGACACTTGGCCTTGTATCGTCTTTCCAACTTGAGTTGGCGGGTGCTGCTGAGAGGCCTTTTTGATGGGGTGTGCACCTGGACCAGGTGTGTTGATTTCACTTGTCAATTCATTTTGTTTGTTTTTCAGATTATACCACAAGGGCACTTTGAGACCCCCTGAGCGCCTCTTTTCTATGTCTATCTTCACTAATGTTAAGCTTGCCACAGTGCAGGGGCACAGGCTCTAGGGGCTGTGGGATCTGAACATTTTGTTTTGCAGGATGACTTTGACAATGATGTGGATGCTCTGCTGGAAGAAGGCCTTTGTGCTCCCAAGAAGAGGCGAATGGAGGAAAAATATGGTGGAGACAGTGACCATCCCTCTGATGGAGAGACAAGTGTACAGCCAATGATGACAAAGATTAAAACAGTCCTCAAAAGTAAGTCTGTGGTCACAAAATGGTGTTTCTAGGCATTCGAAATACAGTTTCAGCTCTGCGTGATGGTGCATGCTTATAATCCCAGCACTCTGGGAGGCTCAAGCAGGAGGATTGCAAGTTTGAGTCCAGTCTGCAACTCAGTGATTTAATTGGACCTGTCTCACAATATTATAAAGAGCTAAGGGTGTAGGTTTGTATGAAGGCCCTAGATTTAATCCCCAATATTGAAAAAAGGGAAAGAAAAAAAAAAGAAAAGAAAAGAAGTACAGTTTCTTCCACAAAAACCTTTTGAGAATACTCTGTTACTAGGCATTGGTGTTGGTTGATACACATATTTGAGTACAGGACAGTTGTGTCTAATGAAAGGACCCAAGGATACCCTCAGACATACAGCCATACAGTATTGTTTAGAAGACCCCTGAGGTCAGTACGTCATTGTATACTGGGGACCAGTACTAGCATCTAGAGGGCATGGAGGCCAAGGCCATGGGTGGGTGCTCAGTGAAGTGGCAGGTAATGATTGTGTTGTAGGTTTTAGTTCTGCACTAAGTGACACAGGAAACCACTGAGAAGTAGGTCAGTGTTATTTGAATTTTGTTTAAAAGCATGGCTCCTGGGACCACAGAATGGTGTGTGTACTTTTGGTAGGTAGGATCAAAACTCTTTGGATAGAAGTGGAGATTTTTTTTTTTTTTTTTTTGTCTTTTTCGTTTTTATTGGTATCAGGGATCGAATTCACGACTGCCGGCTTCCAAGGCAGGCGCTTATGCCGCTGAGCTAAACCTCCAGCCCCTAGAAGTGGAGATCTTTTAGAGATGCAGGCAGTGGGGCTTGCATTTCAATTTTGAGACAGTGGGAGAGGAATATGGAAGTGTTCAGAGTTGTGTTACAAGGCTCTATTGTTAATGTGAGGCAGATACAGAATGAGTTGTAGTGGGTTTCTTTCTGTACTTGCCTAGAGGCATTTGTAATTGTCCTGGTAGAGTTGCCAGGATAAGTGGAGGGGCTGAAGTAAGTGTCCATGACTGCCTGCCTTGGGCCATGGAGAGGATGAGTTGGCAGTACCAGGTGCTGCATGTTGTATCTGTGTTGGTGGTAGATAGAAGAGGTTTTGGGATAAGCAGTCGCAGACCCACTGAACTTAGGTGGGAGGCAGAGCTGATCTTTATCTTGGTGCCTCTGGAAAGTTAGCTTTGTGTTTCAGGAGTCTTACTTGGCTTGTACACCTGCGTCTATCATGCGCAGCCCACAGGTCAGTGATAGATCTGACCTGCCTGCTTGCTGCTGTGAACTCTTTGGATGCTGGGCTGTCTGTGACTCCCCACTGTCACAGATTAGCAATTAGAGTAAACTTACATCTTATCTTATGCTTGCTTCTGCATTTCTTTTGCTTATTTTCTTGAATTAGCTAAGAGCTAGTATGAGGCAGCTCCTCCTTGGCTCATCCTCTTGAAGAAGACTCATGGGATGCACTTCTGATTGGCAGTACTCCCTTCTTGTGATCATCTGGTATTAGTTGTATGTAGGTGGTGATACCAGGTCAGGGCGTCCAGGTGGGTACTGGCCCAGTGGTGCCAGTATCTTTCCCTAAGAGTCATTGGCACCTTTTTTTTTTAATCATGTAGAGTGTTTTAGGTTTCATTGGCTTTATTTTCTTCATGTTTCAAAATTTTGTATTGCTCTTATTATTTATAAACAGCATTGTTTTAGTTAAACATTACCTTGTGTTTTTCTGTCTTGTGTTTTTCAATCAAGTCTGTCTCTGTGGCAAGTGGATTTAAAAAGTCTGAAACTTTTTTCTCATGTCTACCTATGAAGTAAGGAAGAGATTGAGACCAGTGTAGAATCTTATTAATTTGAAATAATATCTTATTTTTATTTATTTATTTATTTTTGGTGCTAGGCAAGCTCTGTACCTCTGAGCTACACACTCAGCTCTGAAGTTTTAAAATGTATCACCTTGTCCCCATTAGCATTGTCTGATTGACATGCAGTTTATTAGCAAAGTTCACCCCATCTGTGGGGTGACTATGGGCATGGTTGAACAGGCAGGAGAGAAGTCTATTGCCTGTAGTATTCACCAGAGGTAGGGATAAAAGTTGGGATGAGTATTTGTGTGCTTATATAGCCTTATTTTGGGCTCCTCATATGATGATTTTACCTAAGTTCCCACACCATGCCTTAAGATATCCTAAAAGTGGAAATATATCAGGGAGCAAGACAGACAGGAACTTACTCTTTAGAAAGACCCAGATAAATACATAAACATAGAGCAGTTTGATGTGTGAGAGGTGTTATAGTGATAGTCCTAAGTGTTTTTAAAGTGAATGTAGGATGTTCTCTTCTGTGCAGGTCGTGGCCGCCCACCTACAGAGCCACTGCCGGATGGATGGATCATGACCTTCCATAATTCTGGAGTCCCTGTGTACCTGCACAGAGAGTCTCGGGTGGTCACCTGGTCCAGACCCTACTTCTTAGGAACTGGAAGCATACGGGTAGGAGAGGTGTCAGTTTAGGCTTGTCAGTTCTCACAACAAGCCCATCTGCACATGTTGCGCTGTAACCAAATGAAGACCTATGAAAAGCCTCAGGTTTTCAGACTCTCGGGGTCATCCTGGTAACCTCTGTTGCAATGTCACTATCCACAGAAACACGACCCTCCTCTGAGTAGCATCCCTTGTCTGCATTATAAGAAAATGAAGGACAATGAGGAACGAGAGCAAAGCAGTGACCTTACTCCCAGTGGGGAAGTATCCCCCGTCAAGCCCCTAAGCAGATCTACAGAGCTGGAGTTCCCTTTGGAAGAGCCTGACTCTGTGGGTACAGACTCAGGGCCCCCAGATGAGAAGGACCTGCTGGGGGCTGAGGCTGCCCCTGGAGCCCTGGGGCAGGTGAAAGCCAAAGTTGAGGTGTGCAAAGATGAGTCAGTTGGTAAGTTCTGTAAAGGAGCTTTCTTCCCTTTCTGCTTTCTGGGACCCAGCTGCATCCAGTGCTTACCCTGGCATCTTGTTCCTACTGCCAAAGGCCACCATTCCTAGTTCCTAGTTGTGTCTGGGAGGAGGAGACTGTGCCTGTGCACTCACATGTGGTTGGGAAAGGCTGTCTTCCTGCTCTTGCAAACGCCTGCCTGGGTCCTGTGCCCCTGGATCCTATGCCCAGGCTCTGCCAGGCCTGCATGCCTGAGGCTGCCATGGAACAGGGCTGACAGTGCCAGCTGACTTTCTGGCAGCTTGTATGAGCTTTCCTGAAGTCTTGCTTTTTCAGTAGTATGTGTTCATGTGGCACTGATTGGATTTGTCCTGATAAGCTCAGGTTGAGTCTTCAGTTCATGGATTCAGTACAGTGAAACTACCACTGTTCTGAGGTGGTAGATTTCCTTCAGCCCACCTGCTGGATCACTTTCAAAGAGAACTTCCTGTTTTTAGGTGTTATGCGTGTCTGTATATTGCTGTCCTACCTATCTCAAGACTCTTGAGTGTAAGGTGCCCTGGAAGAGATGTGAGAGATGAAAGCTATTACTGAAGACGGGGAGGAATCTGGAAAGAGGGGTGACAAGCACAGAGGCCCCAAAGGAGTCAGGGAGCTCATTGGATCTACTACTGAATGCAGAAGTAGCAGGACCAGAGGGAAGAGTGAGACAGTGATGAGGTCACAGACAGTTGCTGTCAGCAGTTAGGTTATTGACTGATTGACTGCGGTGCTGGAAAGTGAACTCAGGGCTTCTAGCATGCTGTTCATGTTTTCTACCACTGAGTTATACCTGCAACCGTGGGTACTTGTTTTGCTATTGGGAGAAAAACCTGAAGACTGTGGTTTTTAATTAGGTTTTGTGTGTGTGTCGTTTTTTTAATATTCTTGCTCCAAGTAGAATCTATCATAGGAATCTATCATAAAGTACTTGCCAGAATAATTTGAACTGAGAGAATAAGGAACTTATTCTTTGCTTTTTTTGCCTTTTGAAAGAGATAAGGAAAGGGAAACACAGGTATCATGTGGCCTAGACCTGTTTTTTTTTTGTCTTTTTCATTTTTATCAGTACCAGAGATCGAATTCACAAACGCCTGCTTGCAAGGCAGGTGCTTATGCCGCTGAGCTAAATCCCCAGCCCTGGCCTAGACCTGTTTAACAAGCCTGCTGTCATCCTACATATATAGGCTAAGGAAACATGATTCCTACATTGGAAAGTTAATCTAGTTCTCTGGTAACTCTTGGACAGATCTGGAGGAATTTCGAAACTATCTGGAGAAACGTTTTGACTTTGAGCAAGTAACTGTGAAAAAATTCAGGACTTGGGCTGAGAGGCGTCAGTTCAATCGTGAGATGAAGCGGAAGCAGGCGGAGTCAGAGAGGCCCATTCTTCCAGCTAACCAGAAGCTCATCACTTTATCTGTGCAAGATGCACCCACAAAGAAAGGTGATTTGGGCTTGTAAATGTCAACATTACCTGGGTTTTGTTTTGTTTTATTTTGTATGAGGGATCGAACTATGGTATTGAGCTTGCCAGGCAGGCGCTTGTGCCATATGTTGTTATTTCTAGTATGATGCATTGAGAGGATATTGTTTTTAAAATTGTACTTAGTTTAGTAGTGGTGAGTCCCTGACTTAGACAGTGCCAGGTCCTAGAGTGCTAGTTTGTAGTAGCTCCTCATGTTGCTGAAACAGTCCTTCTTGTTGCAGAGTTTGTCATTAATCCCAATGGGAAGTCTGAGGTCTGCATCCTGCACGAATACATGCAGCGTGTCCTCAAGGTTCGCCCTGTTTATAATTTTTTTGAATGTGGTAAGTTTGACCTTCCTCATTTCTGTTCTGAATCATGCATGTCACTCGGGTGTGAGCTGGGAAAATGGGAACTTGTTGGCCCTACTCACTGAAATAGAAGTGCAAGGGAAGGGAAAGAGAAGCACATTGTAATAGGCAGTTCATTTTCATGGAGTTGTACCCTTGTTTGAGAGTGAATGGCTTTGCATTCTCCTTGGAGTTTGCCCCATGTTGCCCTGTTTTTCTCCCTACCTCTACTTTCTCTTGTCCTGTTGTGTCTGCCATACTGGCCCCTGACCCTGCATTGTCAAGGACAGCCTTGTGAGGAAGGCCCTCCCTGCTGTGCACTGGGTTCTTTTCTGGTGTTTACATAGCCCCAGGTAGATGTTTTGTTTTGTGTGTACCAGGGATTGAGCTCACGACCTTGCCAGGCTTAGCTAAATTCCCGGCGGTTCCGGGTAGATGATGGGGCCTTGGCCCATACTTTTTCTGCCAGCTGTCTTCCATGGCATCTTCCTCACACATTTGTGAAGACTAGTTTGTCACCCCTTGGAAACTGAAACCTGAGTTTGTTCATTATATTGAGTGTTGTTTCTCTGCCTCGCTGTATCCTATGCTTTCCCACTCCTGAGAGTCTTGCATCCATTTTTCAGAGACCCTGTCCCTGTCTGGATTGCTCTGCCTCCAGTTTCTCTTTCACCCTCTGGCTCACCCTTGGTCCCCCATTTCCCTCAATATTCCCAGCTATGGCTTTCACTGCTGACTGCCCTCTACCCTATCTCCATATCTCAGGGAGTACCTCCCCTGTCTTTGCAGATAAGCACATATTCGCTCTCTGCAGGGGCATCTGTTGGTGTGGGCAAACTGTGTGTGTGCTTGCTTTTAATGTCTTGGCAAGTGTTTTAAAACAAGTAATTTTAATTTTAAGAGAACCCAAGTGAGCCTTTTGGTGCCTCGGTGACCATTGATGGTGTGACTTACGGATCTGGAACTGCAAGCAGCAAAAAACTTGCGAAGAATAAAGCTGGTAATGTGCTTGCTTGGGTGTCCTAGAGACACATGCTGCCTGCTGTCTCTGCCTTGCCCCTTGATTTGGAAGGGCAGTGGCAGCAGGTTGGGGGAGTATGGGTGGGGCGCATTCATTTTGCTTATATAATCATCTACTTTGACTTTTAAAATTATGTGCTTTATTAGAAAAGCAGTCAAGAGAGTAAAGAGTAAGACTTTATTTATTTATTTATTTTAGTGGTACTGGGGATCGAACTCACGACCGCGTGCTTGCTAGGTAGGCGCTTATGCCACTGAGCTAAATCCCCAGCCCCAAGAGTAAGACTTTAGAGTAAAGGTCTCTGCTGAGTGCCAGCAGGACCATTATTTCCTATGTTCCAGTTGTGCACAGATTCAGGTGTGCTCAGATTTAACTGGGTGGTGTCAGTTGCAATGTAGAGCAGATTTGTTTTTATACTAAACAGAATGTTCCTATGCTAAGAGAAGAGGCAGATTGATGTGCAGTTTATGTTTTCCTTGAGTGGTTTTGACATGACTTTCATGAGTCCAGATTTCATACTGGGGACTAACCACTCCTTATATTGCACAGCTTATCTCTGGGAAGGCCAATGTTTTCTGGCTGAAATTCATTGCACTTTGGACCAGGTTCTTGCTGTTTGCTTTCATGCTTAGCCATAGTCTTAGTTGGCATTCTTTCACCAGAGCCATTTTGCCTTGGCATTGGTGTTATTTGGCCTCTGTTGCAAAGTGGACCAGATGACAAGGTAGTGTCAGGCAAACACCCAGTTCTTGCACCCATAGTTCTATTGAGTTTTCTTTCTTCCATTGACACATTGTTTCTTAGAGCAGGTCTGTCCTAGACAGATCAAGAAGTGTGTTCAGTTATTTCATAGTCTCCTTGGGTCTTGGGGGCAGTAAGTGTTTTCTGTTCTTGGGTATCAGAATATCCTTTTGTGTTGCTTTTTTTTGATGACAGATGTTGAGGGTGATAGGAAACCTTTCTGCATTGTGTTTGTTCCTTCCTTTGCTCAATTATCTTGAGCTCACATGCTCCTCAGCCACCTCAGATACCCAAGAAACAGATTCTGTCTGAACGACTTTTTGAGTAGAAATGTTGCTGAGTGCAGCCCGATGTGCAGGTAGACATGTCCTGGTCAAGGCCCAGGCTGTTCTTTCTTTGGAATCACCTGCTTTCCTACTTCTGTGCTGGAAATCTATTTTCTCTGTCCAGATTCCAGCTCTTCTCTAGGCATTTGTATTGGGTTGAAGGGCTGTTGTACACATCCAACACCCCTGAGTGGTGGGTAGCAGCCTTGTTCTCATGATTGCTATCCCCACACTCTGCACATGCTGTTTCTGGAGTGTCCCTCAGATTTCGCTTTAGCTGCTGCCCTTGTGCCATCTGGACACCTGGAGCAGCCAGTTCTCAGACCTTTTTGTAGGTCTGAGATTCTGCCAAGCCACTTTTCTCACACTACCAAAATGATTTCTTTGAATCATGGATCTGAACCTCTCTCTTACCTGTTGTCAGGACTTCAGAATGAAAGTTTATGTGCTCAGTGTAGCTCATAGTCCCATAGCTGACTGCAATGGCCCCCTTCCTCAGGATACGCTTTCTCTTTCATTGTTTCCTGATCCTCTCTGTGAAATACTGCTGCTCTCTGGCCCTCACCGCTGTAAGCCATGGGAATGGATGCCATCACACAGCTTACTCCGCAAGCCAGGCAACATGTCTACCTTCTCTGTCAGCCTAAACTTCAGGAAGAGGGGCTCAGGCTTTTATTTTCAACCTTATCTTTTTGTAGCCCGAGCCACACTGGAAATCCTTATTCCGGACTTTGTTAAACAGACCTCTGAAGAGAAGCCCAAAGACAGTGAAGAACTGGAGGTGAGTGTCATGGTCTTGCTCCACTGGGAACTGGGCAGCCCTACCTGTTTCGAGTGGTCTGATCTGGGACAGTCCATTAACTATGCTTGGTCTTCATGCTGTGTGCTAAGAATGTAATTATCTAGCCTCCAAGTGATACTATTTGTACTTTTCTTTGTTTCTTTCTTTCTGTTTTTTGGAGTGCTACTGGATCTTTTGGCGCTGGGCTATGTATTTAGCCTTTTGTGTATTACTTTGAGACAGTCTCCTTAAGTTTCCTAGGCTGGGCTCAAACTTTGGATCTTCCTGGGATTGGAGGCATGTGCCACCACACCTACCTGTATATATTTCATAAAAGCAGAAACTTTGTACAAGCAGGGGGAAAAGAGTGGTTTTTTGGCAGATTTTTGTTGCCGATATAAGTGTATGCTATAGACAGATCTGGTGGGAATGGACCTGTTAAACAGAGTCTGTAAGATTTAGGTTGTTCTTTCAAAAGAACTTTTTTAAACTGTTGGCTTACCCTTTATGGTAAGATGAGATCTGTGATTATTTGTAGCAGCAGCTTTACAGACTCTGAAGGATGCTTTTTTTGTGACAGCTTTATTGAAATAAACTACTATAAAATTTGATCTTTTAAATTTTCCAGCTCTGTGGATTTTGTGTAATTAGCTGTACAAAAGGTTATAGCTATCTTAATTTTAAAATACTTTTATCACTCTAAAAAGGAATTCCAAATTGATTAGCAGTTGCTTGTAGTTCTTCCTAAATTCCAGACTTGGCAATTTACTAATCTGCTTTGACTATGTTTGCTATTTCTGGACATTGCACATGCATAAATAGTATCATGTAATATGTGGTTCTTTGTGACTCGTCTTCTTTCTTAGCATGCTGTTTTTTTTTGTACCGGGAATCGAACTCACGACTGTGTGCTTGCAAGGCAGGCGCTTATGCTGCTGAGCTAAATCCCTGGCCTAGCATGCTGTTTTTAGCTGTGGGTTCTTTATGAGATAGAGCAAGTTTGCTTCTATTCCCAAATTTTATTAGATATGGGTGTTAGATTTTTTTCAAATGCTTTTTCTGCTTGTATTGAAATGATTAGGTAAATTTTCTCTTATATTTTATATTATAATTGATTTTTGGATGTTCAACTTTGTGTTCTTGGAATAAATACCTCCTGCTCATGGCTTATAATCATGTTTCTAGGTTACTGAATTTTGCTAGTATTACTGTTTTGCTAGTATTAGGTTAGGGGTTTTTACATCTATGTTTGTAAGGAATGTTGGCCTTTTCTTTTTTTCATAGTGTCTAGATCTGTAGGCTAATACTGGTGTTACAAATGAATTGGAAAATGTCTCTTCCTCTTCTACTGGATTAATTAATATTAATTTTTTAAATATTTGCTATACTTCACCTATATACTTGATTTATTTATGTTTTATTTTGTTTTTTGAGACTAGGTCTCATTATGTAGTCCAGGCTGACCTCAAACTCATTGCAGTCCTTCAGCCTTAGCCTGCCAAATACTGAGATTATAGTTGTGTGTCATCATACCTGGCTAGTGTTTTTAATTTTACTTATTTTGAAGGCTAGGGATTGAATCCAGGGCCTTTGAATTCAGGGCCTAGCACATGCTAAGCAGGTATTCTACCATTGAGCTATATTCCAAACCCCCAATGAAACCTTCTGAGTTTAGGCTTTTCTTTGTTGAAAGTTAACTTGACTACTAAGTCAATCATATTTCTTATAGGTCTGTTTAGATTTTTCTCTTCTTGAGATAGTTTTGATAGTTCTTTCTAGGACTTTTTCCATTTGATCTAGGCCGGCAGTGGCAAACGTATGGCATGTGTGCCATAGTGGGTTAGCTGTATCATTGAAAGCTTTAAAAACACTGATCTGGGCTATCTCATCATTAGCATTTTCATAGTATCTTCTTATGATCTGTTTTTTTCTTTTCCTAAAAGATAGTGATATTCCATCTTTTTGTTGTTGCTGTTTGGTTTTTGTGACAGGGTCTTACCATGTAGTTTAGGCTGGGCTTGACCTCAGCTGTGTAGCCCAGACTGACCTTAACCTTGTAGTGATCCTCCTACCTTCTTGCCTCAGGCTTCTGAGTGGTAGGACTATAGATGTGTGCCACTAGGCTCAACTCCCTCTTTTGTTACTGATTTTAGTGCTTGAGTGTCATATCCTTCCCCTCCTCTCTGGCAATATAGGTAAAGTGTTATTAGTATCTTAAAGCTCCAAATTCTGGTTTTGGTAAAAAATTTTTTTTCTGTCTAAAAAAATTCTCAAGCCAGGTGTGATGGCGCATGCTTATAATTATGCTGAGGTAGGAGGAGCAAGGCAAGTTTGAGGCCAGTCTGAACTACCTAGTGAGACCCTGTTTGAACAAAACAAACAAAATTCTCTGTTAATTTCAATTCCAGTCTTTATTGTTTCCTTCTTTCTCCCAGTCTTGAATTTAGTTTTGGTTTGTTCTTTTTTTATGGTGTCTTGAGGTTAGAGGTCAGCTCCTCATATCTATGGTTCTATATCCATAGATTCAACTAACTATAGATCTAAAGTATTTGGGGAAAATTGCCTCTGTACTAAACATGTAGACTTTTTCCATGTCTTCATTTCCTAAACTATATATGTTGTATCAGATATAAATAACTTATAGGTGATTTAAAGTTTCTAGGAGAGACCAAATGTGTAGCTCCATCATAGAGCAAGGGTCTGATTTCTTTCTTTCTTTTTTTTTTTTTTTTGTGGTACTAGGGATCGAATTCTTGACCTCATGCTTGCCAGGCAGGCACTTATGCCACTGAGTTAAATCCCCAGCCCAAGGCTCTGATTTCAATCCCAGAGCACCATACATATACCAAAATAAAAAGTATGTGTGAGTACTACCTATGCCATGTGCCATTTACAATAAAGAATTTAGATATCTACAGATTTTAGTATATAAAGGAGAGTCCTATAACAGTCCTTCATAGATACTAAAGAACAACTATGTATGGGATTTACAGCTATAAATTTTCTGTGGTGTATTTAGCTACCTCTCTCAGTTTTTTTTTTTTTTGGTCTTTTTCCTTTTTATCGGTATCGGGGATCGAACTCACGACTGCCTGCTTGCAAGGCAGGCACTTATGTTGCTGAGCTAAATTCCCAGCCCTGACCTCTCTCAGTTTTTATTTAATGTTTTTTTGTTTTGTTTTTTTGAAATGATCTCACTATGGTTGCCCAGGTGGCCTTGAACTCATGGCTTAAGCATTCCTCTTGTTTCAGCCTCCTAAGTAATTGGGACTACCAGTGTGTGCCACTGTGCCTGGCCATCTCAAAATGTTTTCTAATTTTTCTTGTGATTTCTTCTTTGACCTTTGATTATCTTAGGGGTTGGCTAATTTTAATATATTTACAAATTTCCCAATTTTCTTTTTGATACTGATTTCTAATTTAATTCCATGGGGAATGAAAATAGGTTTGTTTTAGTTTGGTTTTTCTGTTGCTAGAAGTTAAGCCCAGGGCCTTTGCACTGAGCTATATTGCTAATCCTTTAATTTTATTGTCCATTTTATTTTCCAAGTTTTGCTAAGCCACTAAGCTTCCCAGGCTAGCCTCAGACTTGTTCTTTCTGCCTCAGCCTCTTAGAATGCTGGGATTATAGGCATGCACCACTATGCTCAGCTAGGGAAACATAGTTTGTATTATTTCATTCCTTTTTGGTTTTTTGAGGCTGTATATCACTATGTAGTTCAGGTTTTGCCTTAAATTTTGTGTATCCCAGTGTGGCCTTAAACTCTTGATTCTCTTTCCTCAGCCTACCAATGGCTAAGAGTATAGAGATGAGCCACAATTAAAAAAATTTTTGTGATCCCAGCATGGTGGCTCACTTTTGTAATTGTAATACTCAGGAGGTTGAGACAGGAAGATTGTTGCAAGTTCAAGTCCAGCCTGGGCTATACAAAGTGAACTCAAGGCTAGCCTGAACTGCTTAATGAAACCCTGTCTCAAGAAGACAGGGTTTTTTTGTTTTGTAGTTCTGAACATCAAACTTATGGCCTCATGCATACTAGGCAGTTACTGTTCTTCTAAGCTGTACCCCCACCCCTGTTTCATTCTCTTCTGAATTCATTTGCAGTGCAGGGATTTGAATCCAGGACCTTACTTATGCTATGCAAGTGTTTTACCTCTGAGCTACATCCCTAGCCCTGTCTCTTTTAAATGTAGTGTGTGTTTTAAGACTGAATACAGAGACTGTCTTGGGAATTGAATTGTCTCTTTCTCCCTTCAGTTCTGTTAGTTTTTGTATTTAAGGCAGTTAGGAATATATACATCTTTAATAATTGTAACATCTTTTTTGTACCAGGCATTTTACCCACGATCTCATGCTTGCTAGGCAGCTGGTATGCCTCAGGCTGAGCTATATCCTCCGCCTTGTAACATTTTAATATATGGCCCTTTTGTCTTTATAAAATGTCTTTTTTTATATATATATGTATGTATTTTTCTGGAAAGGAGAGGGGCTCAGTATTTCTTGGCAGCTGCTTTCCTTATGGTGGCCAGCACATTGCTCAGCTCCTGCATTGGCACAGACATGTGTCCCCATCCATTTCTTGATGAACTTGAGGGCCCACTTGTCTTTGGAGATCTTGAGCAGCTCCTTGGCACGCTGCATATAGGGGGCAAATCCACCCCCTCCCTCATGCTGCTTCCATTGTGTCCCACATGAACTGGGTGTGCTTGGGGAGGCACATGTGTCAGTGGCTGTGCCTCGGTTTGCTCACATTTTTTGTTACCTTGTGGCCCTTGTTGAAACCCACGGCCATGGAGTAGCACAGAATCATGGCTGCTGCTCTTTATTGTTTGCTGCAGTGGAAGGCCTTTTTGTTTGTTTGGTTGTTTGTTTTTAGACATAGCAAAGTTTTATTAAAGGTAAGAAAAGAAACAGACTCTCCAGCATGAAATTGGGCCAAGCAAAAGTAAGAAGAGATACACATACCCTACAGCATAAGGTTGGGCTGCCATGCAAGAGAGAACACAGTGGTCAAAATGTCCTTTATTTCTAATAACAATTTTTGTCTTAGAACAAATTTTGTGTGATGAATTCAATCCTCAGTACTAAAAGTATCTCTTGTGGACAGTATATTAGTTAGATACTGTTTTTGTCCATTCTGTCAATCTCTGCCTTTGCACATTCTATTTATTCAACTTATATTTAATGCAGTTACTGAAAAGGTAGTGTTTATATATACCGTTATGCTATTGTTTATGTCATCTTTTTTCCCCCTCAAATCTCTCCATTACTTCCTTTTGTGTTAGAACATATTTCCCAATGTACTGTTTTAATTTCCTTGCTTTTTTTCCTTTGCTTTTGAGATAGGTCTTGCTCTATAATTTTGGCTTGTCTTAAACTCACTATGTGAGTATGCCCAGTCTAGCCTCAAACAATACTCCTGCCTCAGGCTCCCAAATGATGGGATTACAGGTATGTACCACCACACCTGTTTCCCTTGCTTCTTTTTGTCTTTTTTTTGAGACAGGCTCTTACTGTGTAATGCATGTTGGACTTGAACTTGCTTATGTAGCCCAGGTTGGCCTTGAACTTATGGTGATCTTCCTGGCTTAGCCTTCTGAATGCTGGGATAACTAGCATGTGCTGCTGCACTAGGCTCCCTTGCTTCTTTTACTGTGGTGTTTTTTTTTAATATATATTTTCTTAGTCTAGTTCAGTTTTTTTTTTTTTTTTTTTTTGGTACCAGGGATCAAACTCACAACCGCATGCTTGACGGGGGAGGTACTTATACCCCTGGAGCTAAATCCCTGGCCCTTAGTCTAGTTCAGATAAATACTATTTTTAATTGCATATAAAACCTTTGTCCTCATATATCTATTTCCCCCTCCTGTTTGCTATTGTCATGAATTATATATGAACATATTATGTATCCATTAACATATATTTGCAACTATTGGTCTGTTTGTACTTGTAGAATCTTAGCTATGTTGCTCAGGCTGATCTTGAACTCTTGGACTTAAGCAGTCTTCCACCCTCAGCCTCCTGAACACACACCTGTTGCAGCCTTTTAAATCAGGAGAAATAAAGAAGTTACAAATAAAAAGTATATATATATATAGTCTTTTATAGTGCTTTTATTTTTTTTTGTCTTTTTATCGGTACCAGGGATCAAACTCACAACTGCCTGCTTGCAAGGCAGGTGCTTATACTGCTGAGCTAAATCCCCAGCCCCAGTGCTTTTAATTTTTAGTATGGATTTGTTACTGTGTATACTATTCCTTTATTTCAGCCTGAAGCCCTTCAGTATTGGCAGATCTATGGGCAGTTAATTCTCTAAGATTTTTGTTTCTTTAGAAATGCCCTTATTTCATCTTAATTTTTAGAGCATAGTTTTGCTGGATTCAGGATTCTTCATTGATAGTCATTTTCTTAATAGTGGGAGTATGTCAGCCCAGTGCCTTTTGGCCTTCAGATGAGAAAAGATTGCTTGTATATGGTGACTCACTTTCCTTGGTACTTTCAAGATGTATTTAGTATTTACTAGATGTGTCTAGATGTGAATTTCTTTGAGTTTATTCAAATTGAAATTTATTGATCTTTGATAGATTGTTTTCATCAAACATGGGAAATTTCAGCCACAACTTACCCAAATAATCCTTTTGCCCTGGGTGCTGGGGATTTAGCTCAGTGGCATAAGCGCCTGCCTTGCAAGCAGGCAGTCATGAGTTCGATCCCCGGTACCGATACAAAGACAAAATCCTTTTGCCTTTTTATTTCTCTCCTCTTTTTGAGACTTCTCATAAATGTAAGTTTTTATATTTAATGGTAAATTGTCTCACTGATCTCTGAAGCTCTGTCCTATTTTCTTCTTTATTTTTATGTTCCTCAGACTGGATAATCTCAATTGACCTATCTTCAGGTTTGCTGATATTTCTTGAAACTGCTTGACTCTTGTGCTAGTGAATGTTTCATATTTTTCCTCTGTCTCGCTCTCCCCTTCCCCCATCCTCCCCTCTTCTTCACCCTCCTTCCTCCGATCTTCCCTCTTAATGGGAATGAAATTCAGGGCCTATGCATGCTAGGCCAGCATGCAGTTTAGAGTGTTTGATAAGTCCTGTTTATTAGGGCTATTTTTTTGTTCTTATTGAGACAGGATCTCATTTGTAAGCCAGGCTGGCCTTGAACTCACAGTGATCCTCCTGCCTCAGCCTTCTGCGTATCATGGTCACAGGCGTGAGCCTCTATGCTCAGCCAGGGCTACTTTGTTGTTAACTGTTTTCTTACCCACATAGATAGGCTTCCTTTCCTTCTGTGGTTCTTTGCATGTCTTATTCTTTGTTTTGTTGAGAATTAGCCATTTAAATTGTGTGCTATAACTCTGGAAATTTAATTCTTCCCCTTTTCCCCAAAGTTTATTGTGTTTACTATTTGTTGTTGTTACTGTCTGTTTAGGGACTGTTAATTTGCTGGGGCTGCTGTAACTAAGTGTTACAGCTGGGTGGCTTAAACCACAGAAATATATTGTCTCGCATTGTTTTTTTGGTGGAGGGCAAGGTCTTGCTGTGTAACTCAGGCTGGCCTTGAACTCTATAGTCCAGGCTGACCTCAAACTCATGGCAGTCCTCCTGCCTTAGCCTCCTGAGTGCTAGCATTACAAGCATTACAGCAGATGTGTCACAGTTCTAGAGGTTAGAAGTTCAAAATAAAGTGTCACATGGATTCTTTCTGAAGACTATGAGAGTGACTGTCTTCATGTTCAAGTTTTTCTCCCTGGAAGCACATTTTGTCTACAAATTTCTCCTTTTTGGTATTTGTTTGCTGGGATTGCCAACCTGCATGCAACTTTCAGGTCACCCAGAAGGAAGTGACACAATCTTCTCAGGAGATCTTTCCTGGGCGTTTATGTACATAGCCATCTAGATCCCCAGGTATTGGGACTTTTCTTTTTTTTTTTTTTTTTTTGTCTTTTTCCTTTTTATCGGTACCAGGGATCGAACTCACGACTGCCTGCTTCCAAGGCAGGCACTTATGCCACTGAGCTAAATCCCCAGCCCGGTATTGGGACTTTTCAAAATTCCCTCTGGAGGTCTCATTCTACAGATTTTCCTTTTAAGATTTTCAATCAGCCTCATGAGTAAAAATATGTATGAAGTTTTTGTCTTTTTTTTTTTTTTTTTTTTTTGAGACGAGGTCTTGCTGTGTAGTTCAGGCTGGCTTTGAACTAAGTATGAAGCCCAGATTGGCCTCAAACTCAAAGCAGTTCTCCTGCCTCAGCCTACCAAATGCTGGGATTATAGGCATGCCTTTGGTCTGCTTCTTCATGTATTATTATCTTAGGCAACTGCAGTATAAAAACAATTGCTACTGGTTACTTTTGAAAAATTCCCTGGGACATTGGATTATTTTCCCTGAATGAGCTCTGAAGTCAAATGGAGACAAGTCTAGCCAGATTTTCTAGAGAGCTGCCAAGTAGGTCAAATAGTGACAGCTCTCTGCTGTTGGCATTTAAAATCTCTCCTTTCACCTTTGCAAATTGATATAAACAGAGTAAATTACCCGTGATAGTGCTAAATAGGTCTTTTAAGTTTCTAGATATTTTCTGTGCTTTGTTATAAATAGGCCACAAATAGATTGAAAACCCCACTTGGAGCAGGCACAATCTTGTCAAAAGACAAAATTGCAACTAGTTTACTAAAATCTCAATTGGCTTTATTTGCAGTTGTCTTTATTGGCAACATGTCATTCCATAAAATCAAGTGTCCTGGTGGGCTGAACAGAGGACGTTAGTTTTATATATACAGAAAGGCTGAAAAAAAGCAGGAATAAAAAATAAAAGGCAGATCAGTCATTTCTAAGTTACCTTTCTTATAAGGTGGGAGACACAACAATAGCAAAGTAACTGGTCAGTTAACTTTAGTTTACTTACTTTTGGCAAGACTTAAAGAATGTAAAGATGGAAGCAATAGAAATTGGCTAGTTTGAGAATTTTGGCTATCTTTCTTGCCTGATTTTGTTGAAGGTCAGTTAACAATACTGTTTTGATTTAGGGATGTGGGACTTTAGCATTTTGATTTTTTTAGTGTGCTCTGTTGGGTTCTGGTATGGAGCTTAGTCCAAAACAGTAGCTTCCTATAATTTTAATTTAACACACTGAAAAGTATTAACCCCTTTAGGAAAAGTTTCATTTCATTTTAATTTTTGTGTGATACAACTATAGGAAGGATGTCTCTCAGGCTGGTCTCCTTGGTACCTTCAACAGCCATCTGGCGAGACTCCTTTGTAGTCTGTCAGGACTCTGAAGGTATTGGTCACAGATGATTTACCTGGCTGTACAGAGTTCATACCACCGTATTTCCTGAGTGGTGACCCTGCCTTTGCTGGGAAGAGGGTGTGAAGAGCAGAAATATGAATTCCAGCATGGTGAATGTTTTAGCTGGAAGTTAGGTTCTTGGTGAGTACTCAAAGGCTTGCCTGCAAATTGGTCCAGAAGTCATGAGTTATATCCCTAGACCCTGTAGGATCATTTTGAGTAACAAAGTATATTCACATCACCTAGGAAATCCCTCCAGGTTTTAACTCTGTGCTAGGAATTAGAGACTAAACCAGATGTATTTTTAAAATATACTACACCTTAGTGTAGGGGTGCCTTTGCATGTGTTTCATACACTCTAGAGAAGTTTTTTTGACCTTTCTTACATAATTGCATATATGTTTGTGGTTTTATGGTTTACAGTCTAGCAAAGGAGAAAGCAGCTTTCCCTGAAGCAAGGTGAGCATTTGAGCAGCACACACCTAACCTGACTGACAGGGACAGCTATTCTACTTTTGCAAAGTTACCTGGAATCTGGCAGTTTGTCACTCTCTGGATTAGAGGGGCTCACAAGCAGGCCTGTCTTCCCTCAGGCTGCCCTGACAGAGGTATAGAGATGAGATGAGGAGACAGCATCTTCTCCTTTAGTGACCTTGGTGGGAGGTGCTTTGCCTTTGGGAAGCCTCAGGTAATGACTGTGAGGTCTACTGGGAAGGCCTGAGTCCTTTTTACACTGTGGGAAAGGGAAGTATCAGTACAAAATGTGTGAGTTGTGTGATTAAACCAAAGAAGCTCCAGAAACAGAAGTGGCACTGTTTCCTTTTCACAAAACTTGTGGTGACCCCTTTGTGACATTTTGTTGCCTTACAGGTGAGTTGGTAGTTTCACAGTCATTTGAAAAATTAGCATCAGTAACCAGGTGCTTTCTGGCTTTTTTAACTTACATTTTTATTTACACAGAGTTAAACTTACTCTTTGGTATGGTTCTATGACTTTTTGATATTGGTGATGAAAACAACAGGTACTTTATTGGTGAGCTACATCCCAGCCCTTTTTATTTTTTATTTGGTACAGATTCTTGCTAAGTTACCCAAGCTGGCCTTGGGATCCTCCTACTTCAGCCTGTGGAGTAACTGAAATTACAAATCTATGCCACTACACCCAACTCAGTTCTGTGACTTGACAAGTACATAGGGGCATGTAACCATTACCACAATTGACACAGAATATTCCTGTCATTCCTCATACTTTTTCTGACTGCCCTTTATAGTCAAACTCCTAGTCTGTATCTGCCAACAGCACTAGAATAGCTTCTGCAGTTTAGCCAGTTCCAGAATATCTTACCAGTGGAGTTAAATTCCAGGTAGCCTTTCAACCTGACCTAATATAATTCATCCATGTTAATACGTGTATCTGTAGGCCATTTTTACTGATGAGTAGTTGCCACCAGATGGTTGTATCACAGTGTCTCTGCATTCTCAGTTGGGAGACACATTTCCAGTTTTTAGTGATTAGGAATAGAACTGCCATGAGGTTTATGTATGATTGTTGGGATTGGTTTCTCTTGAGTAAACACCTAACACTAGGTTGCCGGGTAGGATACAGGTATATATTTAACTTGGGTTGCTCTCATACATTTCTTATTCTTATTAAATCTTGTAGGACTGTGGAGATATAGTTTGTTTCTGGGCTCTTTTCTATCTGGCTATGTATGTCTTTTTTCCTCTCTCCCTCCCTCTTTTCTTCCTTTGTTTATTTATTCCCCAAATCCATTTTATTTCCTTTTTTTTTTTTTAATCGGTACTGGGGATCGAACTCATGACTGCCTGCTTGCAAGGCAGGTGCTTGTGCCACTGAGCTAAATCCCCAGCCTCTAAATCCATTTTATTTCAAGGAGAAGAAGAAAAGCTAAAAATTTCAAAACACATCATCTGGGAGCAGCAATGGTACATATGTTGTGCATTGTCATCCATACATCATTCACCCAGAGCAAAGACATCTGCGTTCAATTGTCTGAACAATACCAGCACAAACTTTCTCTTCAGTGAACTCAGAGAAATCAATAGTATAACTATCTTATTTTTTTATATACATTTACATACACATACACATTTTTTTCAGCTCACTGAGACAATACAGTGTTTACACATGTGTGTCTTATTTATTTCACTAATGAACATAGTCTTCAGTTGCATCCATTTGCCTATACAAGTGTCTATCCTTTATGGCTGAATAGTACTCCAGTATAAAAAAATACTACATTTTTTATCCATTCCTCAGTCAGTGAGCATTTAGGTTGTTTCCAAATTGTGCTTTTACACTATTACAAATTGTGCTGCTATAAACGTGGGTGCACATATATCACCATGGTATGATGTTTTTAATTCTTTTGGGAAGATACCCACAAGAGGAATAGCTGGGTCGAATGGGACCACCAATTCTAGTTTTTTTGAGGAATCTCCACACTGATTTCTACAGTGGTTGCACCAGTCCGTACTCTAACCGATAATGGAGAAGGGTTCCTTTTTCCCCACAGCCCTCCAGCATTTGTTATTGGTTGATTTCTTGATACTAGCCATTCTTTCTGGGGTGAGGTGGGATCGCAGAAAGATTTGCATCTTTCTAATGACCAGTAAGGTTGAACATTTTTTCACATACTTATTTGCTGTTCATTTTTCTTCATCTGAAAAGTATGTATTTTATCTCAGATGCCCATTTTTGGATTAGGTCTTCAAATCAGAGAGGACTGACTGTTTTGAGTTCTTTGTATGCTTTTGATAGTAATCCTTTGTCTGAGGAACAGCTGGCAAACATTTTTTCCCACACTGGGGGTTGTCTCTTCATTCTATTGGTGGTTTCTCTTACTGTGCAAAAGCTTTTCAGTAGAGTGAGATTACAAATTGCTGATTCTTTGTGATAGTTTCTGTGCAATTGAGGTTTTGTTTATAGTCTCTGCCTGTACCAGTGTATTCAAGAGTTTTACCTACTCTGTCTTCTAGCAGGTTTAATATTTCTGTTTTAATATTAAGATCTTAGTTCTATTCTGATTTTAGCTTACTACATGGTGAAAGATATGGGTCCAGTTTTAATCTTTAGCATGTAGAGAAAAGTTTTTTTAGCATTATTTATTACAGAGGCTGTCTTTCTTCCTGTAAATGCATTCGTCACCTTTGTCAAAAATAAGGTGGCTTAGTGTGTCTGAAGTTGTTTCTTCATCTTCTAATCTGTTCCACTGATCTTTGGGTCTGTTTTTTGCCAGTACTACACTGTTTTGTTTTGATCACAGTAGCTTTACAGTATAATTTCAAGTCAGGGATTGTGGTGCTCCCTGTCTTGTCTTTGTTGCTATTCTAAAAGGTATTGTTTCTTTATTTCTCTCTCAGTGAGTTTGTTTTTCATGTAGAGAAAGGCTATTGATTTTTGAGTGTTGACTTTGTAACCAGATACGTTACTGAATTTGTTTATTAAATCTATAGTCTTTTGGTAGAGTTTTTGGGATCTTCTAGAGTAGAGTACTATGTCATCTGCAAATAATGATAGTTTAACTTCTTCCTTTCCTATCTTTATTCCTTTTATTTCTCTTGTCTAATTGCTCTGGTTAAAGTTTCTAGGACTATGCGAATAAAAGCGGGGACAGTGGACATTCTTGTTTAAGAGTTTCTGGTTTTAGATTTTAGTGTGAAAGCTTTCAGGTTTTGTCCATTTAGTGTGATGTTGGTTGTTGATTTGTCATAGATGGCTTTTATAATCTGCCTTGGAGAGTTCTATTCCAGTTTTCTGTAGGGCATTTTTTTTAAAATCATGAATGGGTGCTAGACTTGTCAAAAGCTTTTTCTGCATCTATTGAGAGGATCATATGATTTTTATCCTTGGCTTTGTTAATATGGTGGATTGCATTTATGGATTTAGGTATATTTAACCATCCCTGCATCCATGGGATGCATCCCAACTTGATCATGGTGTACAATCTTTTTGATTTGTTGCAGTCCGTGTGCCAGTGTCTTGTTCAGGATTTTTTACATCAGTGTTCATTAGGGAGATAGACCTTTCTTAGTTGAGTCCTTCTCTGGTTTTAGTATTAGGGTTATGCTTGCTTCCAGGAATGAATTTGTAAGTATTGGTTCCCTTTCAATTTCATTAAAGAGTTTGAGAAGTAATAGTGTTAATCTTCTTTAAATTTCTTATAGAATTCAGCAGTGAATCCATCAGGACCTGGACTTTTCTTTGTTGTCAGGATTTTAGTTACATCTTTAATTTCATTTATCAATATTGGGTTATTTAGGATTTTTATATCTTCTTGATTCAGTTTTGGTAATTCATATGTATCTAAGACTGTCCATTTCTTCTGCATTTTCCATTTTACTAGAATACAAGTTTTCAAAGTAAGTAAAGATGATCTGCTGGATTTCTACAAGGTCTGTAGTGATTTTGCCCTTTTCATTCCTAGTTGTATGGATTTGAGTCTTTTCTTTCCTTTTTTTGATAAGGTTGGTTAAAGTTTTATCAGTTTTATTTAATCTTTCAAAGAACCAACTCTTCAATTCATTGATTCTTTGTATTGTTTTTTAGGTCTCCATTGTGTTAATTTGTGCTCTGATCTTTATAATTTCTTCCCTCGTACAGGCTTTTGGCTTAGCCTGCTCTTCTAGAAGTTTGAGGTTCATCATTAAGTTGTTTATATGTGCTTACTCTTGTTTTCCTGATAAAGGTATTTGTTGTTATAAACTTCCTTCTTATGACTGCTTTCATTGTGTCTCACAAGTTCCAGTATGTTGTATTGTTGTTATTTTTCAACTGTGTCTTTGTCAGACTGGGCTCAGGAATGTGAGGCATGGTGGGCCATGGAGATGGGCAGCTGGGCAGTAAGGTTCAGAGTGGCTTTTATACCTAGTGGCTTTCTAGCAGGGATGTAGAGAATAAGGGAAGGAGAAAAGATGATAAGTATCTAGGGAAAACAAATAGCAGGGCCCTCGCTCTGAGCCTGTAAGCCTTGTCAGAACTCAATGAGCATCTGCTTTGTGTTGTAGTATTTTAACCACATCAGTATCGAGGATTCTCGCGTCTATGAGCTGACCAGCAAGGCCGGACTGTTGTCTCCATATCAGATCCTCCACGAGTGCCTTAAAAGGTAGGGTGGGTAGCACCTTCTCTCCTGAGTCAGGTCATTGAGCTCTTCCTGGGTGTCTCACATTCTTGCTGACTCCTTGTCCCAAGGGGAGTCATTGTTCACTTTCCCTGGGTGCACTGCAGCCCCTTGACACTGGCTGTCAGGCAGAACCTGACGGCAAGTGTGAGAGAGTTCCCTCTTTATCATCTGAAAAGCAGTTTTGGGAGAGGGTTGACCTTTCCCTCAGCAGTTAACAGACTTTCCCAAAACACACCTTTGCAGAGGTCACCATTTATACCTCCTCCATTGATATCATCTTGTTTTGTTTTCTCTTAAAGAAACCATGGGATGGGTGACACATCCATCAAGTTTGAAGTGGTTCCTGGGAAAAACCAGAAGAGTGAATATGTCATGGCATGCGGCAAACACACAGTGCGCGGGTGGTGTAAGGACCTATCTCTGCCATTACCTGTACAGGCTAATGTACTTTCAGATGATCACAGGGTGGGAGTAGGGGCAGCACTGGCCTTTTGCCACTGTGGCTTGTTCATTTGGTGTTGTCTGGTATGAATCTTGAATCTCATCTGTGTGTGTTGGGTACCACATATTTACCTGAGGCTAGAATAGTGGTCATCCTACCTGCATGGCTCCTCCTGTCCTGTCCCTGCTTCCCTTGTCTCCATCAAGCTCCAGTCTTTGCAGTGGGAGTGGGGCTGGTCTCCTGGAACACCTGGCAGAAGTTCCCAACAACAAAACAGCCAGATCCCTCTCTCTTTGCATTCTGCTCTCTGTGGGCACCATCTATATTCTGACTACTTTTGTTTCAGAAGAAACTATTTTTTAAAAGCTCAGTTAGAGCCAAGTTTGGTGGTACATCCCCAAAATGCCAATACTCTGGGAGGATGAGGCAGGAGGATTGCAAATTTGAGCCCAGTCTCAGCAATTTAGCAGTCTAATGAGACTGTCTCAAAATAAAAGGGAATGAAGGGCCTAGCAATGTACGTTAGTGTGAAACTGTGGGTTTAAGTCCCAGTACAAAAAAAAAAAGCTTACTTACAGCAAGCTGTGATTGTATACATCTGTAAGTCCCAGGTACTTAGGAAACTGAAGCAGAATTGCTTGAGATTGCAAGCAAACCTAGGCAACATAGTGAGATCCCATCTCAAAAACTCACTTGTATAAGAAATTTCATATGACTATTATAAGGACAAACTTGATTGTATAATGGACCTTGGGAAATTGCAGGATCACATCAGACCTGGGTGTACTTGCTGCTTATGAGCTTTACCTGTAACCTGCAAACTCCAGTCCTCACTGATGGCTACTCAACAGATAGGGGTGTGGTAGTTGCTTTGCTGAGTTGCTGGGACACATGGCCAACTTGAGCCCTGGCTTCCATCTGTCTCAGGGCCTTTTACTGGAGCCTCTGCCTGTTATAGCTGGTGGCCTTGGCACATACCGTCACCTGAAGGGTTGTGGCTGAGTCTTATTCTCAGAGATATGAGTCTCGGAAATCAGAACATTAGTGGAACACTGCCCATTTCCTGGAGAATGACCCAGTTGGCCCACAGAGTGCTGGGAAAGTGCAGAAGTGACAGGTATCCTCTTATCTGGGTGAGGTGGCAGTGTGAACACTGGATATTTGTGACTTCCTCTCCACCTTTGCACTTCCTCTTCACAGGTAAGAATAAAAGAGTTGGAAAACAGCTAGCTTCTCAGAAAATCCTTCAGTTGCTACATCCACATGTCAAGAATTGGGGGTCTTTGCTGCGCATGTATGGCCGTGAGAGCAGTAAAATGGTTAAACAGGTAACTGGACTCCTCATCAGGTCTTAACCTGCTCTCTTCTCTGCCTCTTGCTCTAGGGCTTGCTATCAGGGTTGAAGTTTGGTAGCACTACTCGTTTTTTTTTTTTGTTTGTTTGTTTTATTTTTGAGACAGAGTCTAACTATGTAGTTCAGTGAACCCATTGTGTATCCCATGCTGGCCTTGGATTCGTGGTGATGTACCTGCTTCAATCTCCCGAGTGCTGGAGTTATAGGTGTGCATCACTGTGCCTGGTTAGCAGCACTGCTCTTGCTCATGGCTGCCTCTCTGCTGTGCTATCTTGTGACTATACAGGCAGGGCATAAGGTCACCCAAACCACACTTACCTCCTGAAGCTGTTCTCAGTGATGAGTAGAGTGTATTTGGGAAAAGGGCCTAGACTTGGTGCTGTGACCAGTGAGGAGGTAGCTGGAGCATAAGATAGGGCTGCAAGGCCAGGCAGCAGAGGCTGGCATTGAACATGCTCTAGTGCTGAGGTGTATGAAGTCTTGGGAGCTGGGCCCAGCTCTCCTTGGGTCAGTGTTCTCTTTTAGTTGAGAATTCCAGGGGTGCCTGAATAGTGTGGTGGTTTTAATGGTTTTTGCCCAGATCTTGAAATAAAAATCATTGCTTCAACCTAAGGGGTGGAGGGAAGTACTGGGAGGTGAGTGCTGACATTTTCCATTTTTCCCCTAATGTGTGCAGAAAGCATCTGGCTCACTGGCATTCCAGTTAATAGAGGGGTACTAGGTGTGAACGGGTTGGGGCTGCAGGTAAGGTTATCCTGCGGACTCTGTGGGCCCCTGAGGTACCTTCCTTTGGCTGAGCCAGGGGCCAGGAACAACACAGGCAAAAACCTTTGAGATTTTTGTGAGACCATAGCCTGGGCTCTGTCCTTGCTCTGGGATTGATAAGGAAAGATCCAGGAGTCACCTAAGGCATCCTTACATGTTAAATAACTAAAGAATCAATCTCTTGGTCTTTTTTCCCTCTCCCTTTCCCTTTTTTTCTCCCTCCCTCCTCCTCTCTTTCTCCCTCTCTTGATGGTGCTGGGGATTAAACCCAGGGCCTCATGCATGGTAGGTGTGTTGGTTACTTTTTCTCATTGGTGGGACAAAATACCCAACCCAGCCCTCAAAATTAGGGAAGGAAAGGTTTATTTAGCTTACAGTTTGGAGAGTTTCAATCCATACTTAGCTGATTTCAAGGCAGGGTGGCATGGCTAAAGGGCAGCCACAATTGACGAGAGCAAAACGGGCAAAAAGGACAAAAATGCCTCCTTCCTTTCCTTATATTATATGCTGGCTACTTGGCCCTAGATCAATGCAGCACTCACAATGTCAATCCCAGTACTAAATAACAAAGCAATTACAAACCTTAGACTCAGCCACTTTTGAAAGACCCCCTCCCCATGACTGCATGAGGCTTTGGGTGGACATTTAAACACAACATTTAACAGTAGGTAAACATTCTATCACTGAGCTATACCCTCAGCCCCAGAATAGAGGTTTTTTGATAAGTAAGTTAAAATGTACATAAAGTTTGCCTCTGTCTTCACTGGGTAGTCCTGGGCTGAGGTTGAGGGAGAAAAATGAAACCTTGCTTTGCCCTGTGGAAATCTACCTCAGCTAACAGGAGGGTAATCTCAACCTGGCACACATACATTGCCATGTAGAGCTCTGGCTTCCCAAGGCTCAGTAAGTGCCCTCAGTCGTGGCCTTTGAAGGGAATGGGCTGATCATCAGCTGATCCTGCTCTATAAATTGGGAGTGGTGCAGAGTCCAGTGTCTCGTTGGGCTGCTGTGCTGTGCTGTTTGGCCAGCAGTGTGCTGTCCCTGCTGGCTGTGGTTACTAATGAGGGCTCCTGTCATAGTGAGTGCCAGGCTCCTTTGTCCATGGTAGGTGGAAGGGTCTGTCCATAGAAGAGGCAGAAGTGGGCGGTGTGACTAGAAAGCTGTGAGCTACTACCTACACTGTGTTGCTGTCACCGAGCCAGGAATAATAGCAGATGTCAGGGTACAATTGCAGGGCTACAGTACTTGCTTGCCATGTGCCCTGGTGCTCTCGGTTCACAGGGCCATAAGTTACACTGCTTCCAGGCAATCCTGAAAGTGAGCTTTTGTATTCCTCAGGAGACCTCGGACAAGAGTGTTATTGAGCTACAGCAGTATGCCAAGAAGAACAAGCCTAACCTGCACATCCTGAGCAAGCTCCAGGAAGAAATGAAGAGGCTAGCTGAGGAGAGGGTGAGCCCTGACCCATGCCTGTGGTCTTGTTCTGCATACAGCTGTGGAGAGACATTGGACCCCAGGAACCCATCCCTGACCTTCTGGCACCCAGAAATGCCTATATCCGTCTTCCAGATGAAATCACCCTTTCTCTGAGCTTCAATATGTGTGATGCTTTTGTGAAGTGATTTTATTTTTAGTTAAGTTAGAGAACTGGTAGCCAGCCTACGAGCAGATGAAGGGCACAGTGGACATAAAGTGACTATAAGTCAACTTGGAGCCAGTTGTTTAATAAGGGTAGGGATGGTACACCAGTCATATAGCCCAAGGAACTCCAAAGGGGCACAAAAAAGTTGAACCTGGGAAGCTTTCTAAAACCACCATGGCTGCTCTAACTCCATAGGGGTCCCACCAGGCTGGTATTGTGTCCCCTTGTCTCTAGACCCTGACCAGGGGCTACTCATAACCTGCCTGGACTTTGTGGGCTAGGAGATTTTTTCTAGTTCTGCTATCAGACTAGGCTATATTCAGATTGAGGATTAGATAGATACCTGTGCAGGTAGCCCACCCAGTCTGGGAAATGAGTGCTACTCAGATGAGTTGGCCTTGTCTCCCTGGAGCTAGCAGGTCTGTCCAGCCTTCCCCTATTGGAAGATGGATTTTAAAGCCAGAGAACAATAGGCCCAGGCTACAATTACCCCAGCTGGGGAAAACACAGGTCAGGGTGAGAAATATTTCCCCAGGGGCATGAATTCCAGGTTGTCACTGTGATCTCACCCAGATTCTTCACTTCTAGGTATGTGCTGCAGGGAAAGGGTGGTATTGAAGTGCTGTGCCTTAGTGTTTTAGGGAGGCCCTCTCCTGTCCTGGCCTACTCCTCACTCAGGCCTTCCCTCCTACCCAGACATCACAAGCACCAGAGCACAGGGGTCCCTAGTGTTTTCCTACTAGCCCATCTCCATCCTGTCCCTGAATTGGCCTCTCACTAGGCTCTCCTGCCAGCATCCATTAACCTTTGTTGTTTTTCCAGGAGGAGACTCGGAAGAAGCCCAAAATGTCGATTGTGGCATCTGCCCAGCCTGGTGGTGAACCCCTGTGCACTGTGGATGTGTGAGGTAGGCAGCACTGGCTGGGGCATGGGGGCCACCAGCAGTGCTGCCGGGAAAATCAGCAGCCACATACCGCCCGTTCTGCAGTGAGGGGCCTCCAACCCAAGTTCCTTCTCTGGCCAGTGTACCTGGTTCCAGGCTCTGGTACATGGGGATAGCCATGGTCACATCATATACATATCAAGCAGCAGTTTTTTCCTAGAAGCTGCTCCCAGGTCTAGATGGATGTGTTTCAGGATCACCTCCAAGCGATCACACACATGAAAGCTGGTAGCCTAGACAGCTGTAGACCCTGCTCATATGTACCTAATACAGACTGTTTTTGTGAAGGTTTTCATGAATTTTGGTATGTAATACGCACTGACAAGAAATGATACTTGGATGACAGGTGAGGCCCAAAAAGACAGCAAAGTCTGTGACCATAGCTCACTTGTGATTCCAAGCTGCCGTATGCCGAGGCCTCCCTTGGAACAACTGCAGAGGACCTAGTCAGGAGGTGCACCAGGAACCTTTTCCCTTGTCATCTGCCTTCTGTCTTTCCCCTCCTTTCTCTGAAAATGTAACAGAAAGGAGTATTTGAGACCATTTTGACTTAAATTTGATTTTAGCACCAGAACTACTTTTCAGAGATTGTGGCAAATCACCAAGGTGGCTATTTTCCAATTGTGACCCATGGTGCCAATGGGAGCATATCTGGACAGTGTCCCTGTGTGTCACCCTTGTCTGCTGCTGGGCTAGCAGTTTTCTGATAAATCTTTGTGCCCTGGTGCCACCTGCCTGGACATTAAGGCCTCTGCCTTCACTGGCCTCCAGCAAGTTTTTTTACAAAGATTTTTGCACACTTGAGTCCATCTGTCAATTTCTAAAGCTTTTATGTATTTTAGAATTTGGAAACTTTTACAGTGAGACTAGAAAGTAGATTGAGAATCATGTATTTTAGCAAGTGGATTTGTTTAACAGGAAACATGGACCTTCAGTGCAGTCTGTCATTGATCAAGAGCTGGCTAAGTATGTGATCAGCAGTTGTCCTTCCTAGTGAGCAGCCTCCCTGGATTTTAGGGGCAGCTGCCATGTGCAGTCAGGTTCAGTGGCTACCCATGCTCATTGGGTGGGCCTTGTGAATGGGTGTGGTAGTGGTATATTCCTTCTCAAGTTTCAGGCACATGGATGTTTTTAGGGCTCTGGTGGTAATAGCCAACTGAGCATTATCCCCATGTGTCCAAGGAACCACGTGCTCATGGGTAAAATCCCAGCAGACACAGAAGCCCAGCATTGGGTCACACCCTCAAGTTCCACAAGACCTGTTTCCCACTGTATCCTGCAGATGATGTGGATGGCGTGTGCTGTGAGGAAGACAGAACGTTGGCTGTGCCCAACAGTGTTATCTGTCCCTTACTGCCAGTGACTGAAGGTGGATTCTGTATTGAACTTGAAAAAAGCAGTCCCTCTAAACAAATTGCCGTAGTTAGACACTTGCTTCTGTCTTGCCTCTTGTCTGCAGCTGTGAATAGTCATTTGCTCATGACTGTTGCCCTTAAAACAGCCAGACTCACCATCATGAACCAAAGCTTTGTGCATATGTGTTACCCTAGAGGCCAGCAAGCTTCACTGTGGCCTTGCTGGTCCCAGGCATTGCCACAACAGGTGCTCCATGCACTTGCAGTCTCTGGTGTCCTCTGTCTGCCACATATGGCTGTAAATCCTGTGTGCACATAGCCATGCTGTGGAGCCAGGGAGCCTGTTACGCTGCTTCTCTGTGCTGGGCTTGTGGCTATAGGGTAAGCCTTGATGGTTTGGATACATAAAGCAAACTGTCCAAATGGGAATGGCTGCTGTTTGTTTCTTCTGCCTATGGAAGCCTGGGGTTTGTGGAACCTGAACTAGCCAAAACTGTCTTATGGTCTCCTGTGCACTGGGGTGCTCTGCAGGAGCTCAGCTGCAACCCAGTGTGCATGCAGTCTTAAGTCAATGCTTGCAGGTAGCCTGCCTCTGAGGTGAGGGCCAGCCAGGTAGCCACAAGAGGAATTAGGAGAGACCTCCCTCAGTCAGCTACAGAGACAACCTTCCACCCTGTGCACTCTACCCTGGCAATACTCCATTTGTGCATTGTGCATCAAGCCTGCAGTGACCCCAGTTCTTCCTGTATACATTGTTAGCAGGAAGGATGCTGGCAGAGGGCTGAAGGCCAGATTAGATGAAAGACAGGTTTTTAGGCAGCAATGATAGAATTGAGGTATTTTATCTATGATGTCCCTTTGTACCCAGAGGGAAGAACCCCTACATGCCCAAACCCTGGCTTTTAAGAAAGAAACACTCTTAGTTCAGCAGTTGTTTATTCTATCTTTCACAACCTGGCTATTCTAGAAAGGATTTGGGGTGGGGACAAGCAGATTGCAGGAGTCTACTCATTTTCAGAACCACAGCCTGTGGCAACAGACTGGCTGATCCTAGTGGGGTAGTTGAACCTTGTATCCTTGTTTTCTTGAACATCCTAGAATGAGGGAGGCTGTGTGTGTGTGGGGGGAGGGGCAGCTTTTGCCCCATGATGGGCCCTACTTAGAAAAGCGGGCTTCTGCCTCTCCCAGGGCCTAGGATGAGAGGGAGTTCCTAGTTTCCTGTGGAATATCATCAGGGAGCCCTGGTGGAGGCTGGGCTAGAGGTTCTTGGTGCTCCAGGATCCCTGTACCATTAGGGTATTCCACCCTCTCGAACAGGATGAGCATCTCACAGTGTGGGGTCTGTGGGAACAGGTCCACAGCCACAGCCTTGACTGGTCGGAAGGGAGTGCCCTTCACTCGGTTGGATGGGGCTCTGCAGAGACTGTGGTAAGAAAACAGTGCCAAGGTGAGCCCCACAGAACCAGCCAGGGACTTCAGTGGGAGGCAAGTGGGTATTGGGCCCTGGTCCACCCTAAGTCCTTTCCCCAAAACTTACTCCACAAAGTTGCCCATGGCTGCCCGGGGGTTGCACGAAACATACAGGAGCTTCTTGAGGTTCTCAGCTCTACGGATAGCCAGGATCACCTTGGAATCTGAGAAAGCACAGACACTGGATAGATCTACAAGGTCCAAAACTGCACAGCCTGGCAAGCCACTCAGCGTTTGTGTCCTCTTCTGTGTGCCATCTCCCCAAGTGGAAGTTACTCACGTAGGCCCGCTCGGGGTGGGTCCAGGATAGCCACAAGTTGTTGGGAGACCAGTCTGCTCACCAGGGCAGGCACCAGGTCCTCTGCCCTCCCACAGTGGAACTCAACGTTGCTTAACTCTGGAGGTAACACCATAGCTGTCAGTGGACCCTCGGGACCCTCTCGGGTAGCCCTAGGAGGAGATGTAGGAGCCTTGGGAATACACTGGGAAAGAATCTGCTCTCCCCATTGGGCAGTTGTGGTGCTGGATCACACAGGTCTAGGTTCTTCTGTGCCCCACCCCTGAGGAGGTTCTGGGGACCATGGGGTAGATCCCAAGTGTAGTTGAGAAGGTACACAGCAAGACAACTACTGCCTACCACCCTACCATGGAGCTCATCTGTTCCATGACTTGTGGGCTCTCACCATTGGCCTGGGCATTTGCTCGTGCATCCTCCACAGCCTCCTGGCTCAGTTCAATCCCAATGACTCTCTTCACCTTCTGAAATGAGAAAGGCAGACAATATTCCCTGCCTTTGGAATTCTCAGCAAGGAGTGAGGGGCTTACAGGGTGGACAGGGGGCTTCCTCAGCCAATGCAGGAAGACTCACCTGGGCTATGGCCAAGCCAATGGTGCCAGTGCCACAGCACACATCCAGCACTGTACTTCCCTCATCCAGCTGCGCCCAGTCTTGGATGACTGTGTAGAGCACCTCAGCTGCAGGTGTATTTACCTGAAGGGTGGCCAGAGTGCCCTTAGGTATAGTCCAGAAGCAGGCCAGGCACCCCTATGCCACCCAGATTCCTGGCTTCATCATCCTGAGCACTGCAGCCTGCTGCTCTGGCATTTGTGCCTCTATTTCACCTCCCAATCCACAATACTGGTAACCATCCAGTTTCCTGGCTAAGATAAGGCAACAGCACTTCCCTGTTTACAAAAAGCTTTTCTCCTAAAGTCCCAAAGTTTAAGCCAGGGCTCTAGGAGTCCTCTGGTTCAATATTCCAGCCCCATTTCTGGCCTTTCCAACAGGTCCTTAGCTACTCCAAGTCCTTATAATTCCTACAAGGGTCTCCTCTTACAGTATTCCTTGGCAGATCAGGTTGAAACTGTCCCCTACCTGGAAGAAGGCATGAGGGGAAATCCGGAAGGTCAGCCCAAGTAGATCTTCCTGGATGCACTGGTCCCCAGCCACATGCTCCAGGGGCAGGCCCTCTTGGCTGGGGGTCTTACTGTGGAAGGACAAAACTGTCAGTGTCACCAGCCCCTATGGGAGCCCATTCTGTCCCCACCTGGGCTTCTCACCGCTGTCCCTCCTCCACGAAGTAGAGGCAGGTCACCCCGCTGGCCCTGCCTGGCCCCTCCATGAAGTGCTGTGCCAGGGAGGCCTTCAGCCCTGCTAGCTCCTCTGGGCTCAGTTTCTGAGGTAATAGTACAAAAGGCCTGTCAGACTATACTGAAGTGACTCTAAGTCAGATACCATTACCCAACAAGGCCACCAGCCTGGTACCTGGGGGTGGAAATAGGCAATGGCCATAGCCTGGCCTCTGCGGCTGGTGCGTACAGTCAGCTGCTTCCAGTGACCTGTATAGGTCTCAGGATCATATGCTGAGTATGGGGTCGACCTGTGGGAGACCAAGTGGCTCTAAGCACTCAACATCATCCAGAAGTGGGGTTGTAGCCCGTGATTTGTAGCCAAATGACAGGCATCCCAGAACTGCCTGGGTAAGAGCCATGTCCTCAGCCCTTCCCAGGAGACTAGTCCAAAACACTCACCGGATAAACTCCTGGAAGGCTTTCACCACCCGTTTGGTGGCCTCAGGGATGTGTACTGTGTCAAAGGGGGCTGCCACAGCACATGTTCCACCCTTGTACTTGCCGAGCCGGCAGCCAACAGTATTGTCCTTCCCGTCTACCCCAGTGCCAACCAGAAACTCACACTTATTTCGATACTCAATCTGCAGGGAGAGAAGGAACCAGACACAGGCAGCCAGATCTTACTCTGGCTGAACAGCACTGGTGCTGGATACAACACTGCAGTGAGTGACAGATCCCAATTCCTCCATGGGGAGTAGCAGACACAAAAGATGAAAATAAACAGCAAGAGATGAAAGGGAGAGCAAAAGCAATGCTTTTCAAACATAAGATGATGTGCTAGGGTTGTATCTCAGTGGTACAATGTTTACTTAGCATGCTTAAGGCCCTGCGGGTGATTGCCTCAGCATTGAGAAATACAAAACTCAAAACACAGATGGGGGTATTTAGCCACTTCTGTCAAGCCTGACCTGCTGCGGTGATGGTCTGACCCCCTCCAGTGGGCAGCAGGCCTTGTTGTGCTTGTGCCTCTGTGTGAGCAGCCAGGGCAGCAGAGCACGGTTGGTGCTCCCAATTTCTCTGCAGGATGAAGCAGATCTATGGTTAGGCTCAGCACACTGCCTCTTACCCACACTGGACCCCTCCCTAAAGAGCTCACTAGTCCCACTGGTAATGGGCCTAACTGGCCAGCTCCCTGATAAAACAGCTTAGATGCTATCCCATCGAGTGCACAGGGCACATAAAGATGCAGAGGGTGCCTTGTGCCCACACTCACTTGGCAAGCCTTTGCAGCACCTGCTCACACTCAAGGCGCTTTCGTTCCAGCTGCTCAGCATAGGGTACTGTCCAAAGCGGGGTCACAACGTCAGCAATTTGTGCTACCAGTGGCTCAACCTCACCCTCATGCTGCCTCTTCCTGGCCATGGGATCTGCCTTGGGCCGGGCTAGGCGCACACTGAGTGGGCGGCCTTTCCAGAGGGCACCATGCAACACTCGCAGGGCTTTGTCCCGCTCAGCAGCGCTGCGGAATGTGACAAAGGCACAGGGTGGTTGCCCAAAGAGTTTGGTTTTGTGGGGCTGCAAGCCAAAGCGGCCCAAAAAGCGTCGCACATCGCTGAAGCTGGCGTGGCGAGGTAAGTTCTGCAGTTCCAGCTTGAAAATCTCTGAGGTGAACAGGTCATCTCTGATGTAGCTATAGAGCCCTGGTTGACGCCCTGGTTCTACAGATGCCCCAGGCTCTTCTTTCTTCTGTTCCTCCTGGGCTACTGGGGCTGCACAGTTACCCAGGGCACTGCAGCTATCCTGACCGCAGTCCTCCATGGGCTCTGGGTCCTGTGTGGCAACAAACAAGGTCCAGGCTGAGAGCTGGAGTCTGGGGCTTGACACCACTACCTCATCCCGGGCTCCCTTTTCCCGCACCCGACCTCTGTTAGTGCACTCTACAGCCAGCTCCACTCCAACATGTCTACCTTCCTGCCCCCGCACCTATTTCCTTCTGACCCTTGTTTCACACCCTTATTCCCATCTCCCACAAGATTCCTATCCTATTCCACCACCACCTATTCAGTCCCCACTTCCACCCTCTCCGCATCTCCCTTTACTTCGTTGTCCATCTTCTCACTCATCATCTGGGCTGTCCGCCACCTGGGCCGGGGATCTCCACGAAGGCTGCCTCGCGGCCTCGTCCGGGATCTGTCGCACGCGAGGTGCTCTAAGAGCAAGTGCGACGTAGGGAGGGCACCTCAGGCCTCCGTTCTAAGTAGGATTCGAACCCCAAGTACACAGCATGGAGCTAAACCGCCCGCCCGCCAGGGGCCCGCGCCTGGCGATCGCCGCACCAGGCCCTCTTCAGTCGGCCAGTACTTGCCTCCCGAGTAGAGAGCTTCTCTATGGTTGCTACTTCCGGTGACGCCATTGCCATGTGCCGGATCAGATCCCCTCACCCCTTTACCCGCTTTCACTAGAGCGGGGACACGCCTCCCGGAGATAGAAGGAAGTGCGCGCGGGGCCTGGCGGGAGAGCGCGCTCTCTCCGCTGATGGGCGGGCCGGGCATGCGCCGCGGGCATTTTGGCGGGAAGCACTGGGCGGGCCGGACAATGGGAGTGTCCGCCTTCTGAGCCAATAAAGCTGCGTTGGTTTTGAATCACGGCGCGTTTCCCGCCGCCGGGGTCAGGGGTCGGGGTTCGGGTCGTGGGGCGGAGGGAAGAGCGAGCAGGCGGGCGGGAGGCGCCGGCACCAGACGCGGGGGAAAGGAGCTACCAGTAGCCACCTAGAGGCCGCGGAGTCAGCAACGACCGAGCAAGCCGAGTCGCCGCCGCCGCGCCCCCATGGCGGCCGCTAAGGTGCGGCCCGAGTGGGACTGGGCGGGCGGGCTGGGATCGAGGTGGCTGGGGCCGCTGTGCGCGGCCACGTGGGCGGCCCGTGCCTCCTCCGGCAGCCTTAGTCGGTGATCGGACTGTGGGCCTGTTGAGATCGGAGTTGGGGCGCGCGGGGCCCTAGTGCTCGAAGCCTGTGGGGTCGGGGCACGTGGGGCCTTGGGGCGCAGGTTCTGGTCGCGGGGGCTGTGGGATGCCCGCGTGACCTTGGGATGGGTCGAAGTACAGCCATCGCCACGCAGGATGGCCCCCCTCAGGGGACGGGGTGGGCGACTAGTTTCCTCCTTTACGGCCCACGTTTACGGGCTTTCCACTAGGACTTTACATCCTTCCCTTGTGTCGCCCACGCAGCCCTTCATTCATTCGGCCCTTTACATCTGAAACTGCCACTAGCTTCTGTGGCAGAAACTCGAGTTTCTGGGTGGGAGGGAATGGGTCGTAGATGCGCCGACCCAAGGCGGGGGCGGCTTTGTTGGCTGGTGTGACTGGACTAGGTGCTGGCCGCAACGGAGCCGCAGTGCTGTGAAACCGAGGAAAAAGCAGCGAAGATCTTGTATTTACTTTCCCCATCTGAGTTTGATACTGAGTCCAGGATTTTTTCTGGATTACGAGTTAGATCTAAAATACAATTTATGCCCCTAAATTCTCTAAATTGGAGTAGAAGCTTATGCCTTTTACTTGGGAAACTTAGCTTATAACAAGCTATCAACTTCATTTTTCAAGCCACAGTAAAATTGCTGGGAAAATTGTGAATTCTGTGTAAAACAGCCCCATAGCAACTTGTTATCGTGTAGTAAGCAAGAGCTTGGATGTTTCACAGATTATTGGTTACTTTTTGCGTTAAGGCAAACACTTCTGTTGAGTTTATTGTGTTTTTTGATCTTCACAAAAGAGGAAACGGGTTCAAAGAGATGAGAGAATTTCTCCCAGGCTATTCTGCAAGGAGCTGGAGTTTGAATGGATCTGACTTTGAGTCTAGGAAGGGTTGCTGAAATCTGGGGTCTTGCTTTATGCTTATATTGTGATTTTTGTGGCGCGCTAAATACACATAAATGGAAATCTTTGCTAATGTGAAAAGCTAAGTGCTAAATTTCCAATTTGGGATGAGGCATGTCCTTGTGTTGTAGACGCCATTCACTATTGCCATTCCCACTGTTGGCGCTACTGAACTCTGGCTGAAGGCCAAGTCCACAAGCTAACAACATTCTTCTCACCTTTCTTCACAGGATACTCATGAGGACCATGATACCTCCACTGAGAATGCAGACGAGTCCAACCATGATCCCCAGTTTGAACCAATTGTTTCTCTTCCCGAGCAAGAAATTAAAACACTGGAGGAAGATGAGGAAGAACTTTTTAAAATGTGAGTAGGTTGATGCTGTCCCAGAAATAGGTATCTTTGGTACAAGGTCAAAATTATTATTAAAGACAAAAAGGGGGGCCTGATTCCCACCCATAATCTTCAAGAAATAAGCAGGTTTTGTAGGATATGTATCTTAGAGTGAACCTAATTTATGCTCCCTGTTTTTCCTCAAAGATTGCAGTGTAGAATGCCCAGTTCTGATCACTCTGAGGTGTGATAATGAGCACCTTAAATTATATAAGCTTTCTTCTTCACTACCTCAAGCCAGCTAGACTGGGAATGGTGTCTTCTGTTGACCTAACTTAACACAAGCTGCTTGAAGAAAGGGTGTGTGATGACTAAACCCTTTGGAAATTCGTTTGACTAAACTTTGCTGGGTGCTCCTGATGGTCTTCTTGCCACCTTGCCTCCAAGAATTCACAATACCCTTCCCTGGGTTGATCAGGGAATCTTAACTGGTTTTGCAACTTGAATTGTATTTCATTCTGGGTTTTGGTGCTATACCTGGACACCATAGAATGGGTCATATTAAAGAATAGAAGTGTATATCTTATTCTGGAGAAAGGCTAAAAGCATGATGCAGCCTCTGATGTGGCCTTACAATACAGTTTAAAATGACGGAAGGGCCATGGTGAGACAGGGTCAATTAATACTAGGTTAGATCTCTTCCTTTTACAAAAGCATTCATGATGTCATGAGGGCCTCTTCCTCTTGATGATATCTGGTCTTCCTATCTTCTAGAGGTTCCTACTTCCAAATGCATGAATTTGGGGATAAAGTTTTGTTTGTTTGTTTGTTTGTTTGAGACAGGGTTTCAGTGTAGGCTGGCTTTGAGTTGTGTAGTTCAGGCTGACCTCAAACTCATGACAATCTAATCCTTCTGCCTTCTAATATGTGAACTTCAGGGGGCACATTCAAGCCATGATGGATGACCTTAGCAGTCTCAAGCTTATGAGTCACCTGTTTAATATCTTTTATGCACAAAATAATGCCTGGAATTACAAGAAAAATGAGTGATGACTCAGGTATAAAGGTTCCCCACCTCTTTTTTTGGAGACAGGGTCTTACTATGTACTTCAGACTGGCCTTGAACTCACAGCGTGTAGCCCACGCTGGCTTCCCAAGTGCTGGGATTATAGGTGTGCAGCACCAAGCCCAACTCAAGGTTCCTTTTTATTTTTTTGTTACTGAGGATTGAACTCATGACTTTGCACTTGCTAGGCAGACACTTACGCTGCTCAGCTAAAATCTCGGGCTATCAGGGTTCCTTTTTAAAAGTTACTCTACACACACCATTTGAAATCTTCAATGGAAAACTTCAGTAGCATGTGTGGTCTTGAGACAAGCCTTCTGCCTTGGGAAATCACAGCGATTTTGGTCTGTTGCCTACACAGAATTACTGGGAACACTAGTTTAAGTTACACATCAGTGAAAATAAAGTTGTTTTTCCTAGGAAAACCCCTTCCCTCTTTGAAGCATGTACAAGATTTCGGGTTATAGTTTGGTGTTCTGAAAGAAGTGGGTTGGAGAGGGAGCCCTAGGCAAGAAAGACGAGCTGCAGGTACCTTTGGTCCCAGGGGTTAGTGAGACATTTCTCTGAAAACATTGGATCACTAGGTTTCTGTTCCACCTAGCAGATGTCTCAGAAATAGATATCTTTGGTACAAGGTTGAAATTATTAAAGACAAAAGGTGGGGGGCTTGATTCCCATTCCCAGTCTTCAATAAAGAAGCGGTCCCTGTGCCCCTCCTCCATCCCCTGCTGAGGGGTTAGTAGCATCCTCCTAGGGTGACATGGTGTTTGTTTCTTGCATCTCTGCCCACATAGAGTGAAAATATGCTCCTTGGACAGGAACGGGGTTTTTTTGTTTTGTGTTTTTTGCACCGGGGATCGAACTGATGACTTCACACTTGCCAGGCAAGCACTCTGTGCCCCTGAGCTAAATCCCTGGCCCTGGATGGGAACTCTTGGTATGGGATATGAGGACAGCTGTTTGGGCCCTTGGACCTCCTGTAACAAATCTTGTGAAGACATTGTTTCCCTTGACAGAATTGAGTTTGGAGAAATGGATGGAGAGTATTAAGCCGAAGAGGGATAGTCAGGATTGGGTATGCAGGGAGAAGGTATTGGCCTAGTCTTGAAGACAAGACTGTTGGATTCACTAGATTCCTGGTGGGAGTGAAGGCCTGCCTGGTCCCTCTCCATGGCGGGGGCTGTGGGGAGAACAGGAATAATATCAACGTTGAAGGAAGGTCTGGGCCTGTGGAGAATGAGTTGTTTACCATGGCTCTTTATTATATGGGGTGATCTTGCCTGGGGACTGGGTTGTCCAGTCCACCAAGGGTTTCTTTAGCCACTTTGGGCACATGTCCCTTTTCTATTAGAGGAAACTGATGTCTTCCTTTTGGTTGTGAAGTAAAAACAACCTGGAATTTGATGGGCTGTTGTACTCATTTGAGTGGTACTTCCCCTATTTTTCAGAGCCTGAAGGAGGGCAAGAGTGTTTGTAGAGACATGGAGTCCCACAGCGCAGAGTTGTGCTATTTGTTTAATGTGTGAAGGGCAGATGCTTTTTCTGTTGAAACATTTAGGATGTGCATTCCCCTCTCTGCATTCTAAGCACTCATTTAATGGTTTTTCTCACAGGCGAGCAAAGTTGTTCCGATTTGCTTCAGAGAATGATAGCCCAGAGTGGAAGGAACGTGGCACTGGTGACGTCAAACTCCTAAAGCATAAGGATAAGGGGACCATTCGCCTCCTCATGAGGAGGGACAAGACCCTGAAGATCTGCGCCAACCACTATAGTAGGTTGACTCTGGGATTGTGTCTGCCCCTGAGCCCTGCACTCTGGGGAGTGATGATACATGCATTATGATTTTTGTGCCATGTGTTTTTTACATGTGCCTCTGAACCACCAGCAAACATGTAGTGGAGTTTATAGTGTGGGAAGTAGTAGCAGCAGTGAGTCCCCTTTGCTGCATTAGTAGCTGCCAAGTAGGCTGCTGGTGGGTTCTGTATTCACATGTGCATCTTGGACTGTGCCTTGGTGCCAAGCCTGTTTTCTGAGCAGAATTTGTCCGATGGGGTAGAGACCCTTGTCCTGGGCATGGAGGTAATTGCAGGCAGGGACTGGAGTTGTTGAGTGTACCTTAAGAATGATATGGAAGAGGGCATGGATCTGAAGTGGCATGAGAAAGACCTCAGTCCCACCCTATACCAGTTACCTCTTGCCTCTCCTGGTCCAAACCTGAAAAATGTGTTAGGGAGCTGGCTCCAGTCTTGTTGGGCTCCTGGATAGTTTCTGTGAGAGCTTTGGGTGTTTGGGCAGAGCTGCTGACATGGTCAGTAGTGCCTGCTATATATTATGGGCCCTAAGTGGATGAAAAGAATGGTCATGGGTGAAGACCAGGCCAAGTAGGATGTGGGGAGAGATACGAAATGGTCAGGATGCAAGAACCCCTGTGACAACTATGTCAGCCTATGGAACAAGACCCCTGAGCTTTCAGTTTCAGCTGTGATTGTTGAGAGTGGCCAGCGGGCCATTAGCCCCCTGCTGCCAGGGAGGGAACCCACTGACTAGGCATAGGCACCAGAATTGTCTCCACTCAGCTCCCCTTGGTATGGGAGCTAAGGGGTTCAGGATAAGTATTTATTTTGGGCCATAGCTATGTCTTCTGTGACACAAGTATCTGTTGAGGGATAGCTGATGTCTAATACTTATGTCCTCATTCTCTAGTAGTGTCTCTGAATTAGAGAGAGTTGAGTGGTTGGGCAGCCTGACCATGTGCCCTCTGGGTGATGCTTCTGCTTCTAAGCTTCTTTCCTTCCACTGAAACACCCCCCTCCCCCATTTTTCTCATTGGCCAGCTCCCTAATGGTATTGATGAGTGTAGATGTACTGACATGTTGAGTGCTTTTAGGATAGGCTGGTCCCTTTGGTTTATACCTTGACATTTGACATGGGGCTTTGGGGCTGCACAGCCAGAGTTTGAACCAAGGGGTTGGGATTGGGCTAGAGTTGCTTTTGTAGAGGTGGGCTTTTTGGACTAAGTGATCAAAAAAGATGTTGGTTTAGAAGATCTTTACTGAGTGTCCTTATGTTTGGGGACCAGGCTACCCTGTTCCCACATACAGGATAGTTGTGGTTTTAAGTGAATATTGGGCATTTTCAAAGGGTTTGCATAAAATTCATACCCCATGGGGCTTTGTCTAGGCTTGGTTTTCAGACCCTAAACTGCCTCTGCATTCCCAGAGGGCCAGTGAGGAGGGCACTCTGATTACAGTGTGACTGAGCCGGCCTTAGTGGCCCTCAACATTCTCATAGTCTTTCTCTCCTGATAGTCACGCCCATGATGGAGCTTAAGCCAAATGCTGGTAGTGACCGTGCCTGGGTCTGGAATACCCATGCTGACTTTGCCGATGAGTACCCCAAGCCGGAGCTGCTTGCCATCCGCTTCCTAAATGCTGAAAGTAAGCAGAAGGGGGTGCTGGGAACCTTCCTGACTGGACTGCCTGTCTGCCTGACAGTGTAGTGATTTAATTGCAAGCAAATGCTTTGCTTTGTGGGGAAGCTGACAGTGATTGAAGACAGTGCTGACCTTCTGTTAAACTCTGAGGTATCTATGCTGAGATGCTGAACAAGTGTCCTCTGAGCAGTCTTGGACCTGACACTTGTTTGCTGCCCAAACTCCAGTTCCTGTTGAGCATATGGACCTATTGTAAGACCGGGAATAATGATGTTCCCTTGGTCACCTGGGCACCAGTAATCAGCAGATACCCACAAGCCCAGAGTGATTCATCTGCTCTGGTTTCTTTCCCATCTGGATTGTCAAAAGCTGTGCCCAGCAGATCCTGGAGGAGTTGGTATGTGCTGTAGACACTACCCCATTGGCTGACAGAAGGGTGCTGAATGAATCTCACCCTTGCTCTGGGAATGGGGCTGTCCAGCAGCCCTTCTAATAAGAAGGAAGTACCCCAACTCTTGGTTGCTAAATTATTAGACTAATGGAGGTGGTTCAGCACAGCTGTCGGCCTGAGGGGGGACTCAGTGAATGGTCCATGCAGGTATCAAATGGCTTGACCCTCCCTTGGGCAGGGCAGAGATTGGCATAGGTTAGGGCCCTTTCTGAATCCTGCCTCTTCAGACCCTCCAGGATATATCCTTTGCATAGTCAGGGCTCTTAGGAAGTCATTTCTCTTCTTTCCACAGATGCACAAAAATTTAAAACAAAGTTTGAAGAATGCAGGAAAGAGATTGAAGAGAGAGAAAAAAAAGGTGACCTGGTGCAGGGGGGGTGGTGGCTTCCTTGCAGACTCACTCTGCACTTGGCTGTAGCCTCCAGGCAGGTGCTTTTTCTGTCTGCCAGAGAACCATTCCAGGGAGCTGTGACAGCCTTGACCTGTCAGGGGGGCAGTGCAGCTTCTTGGGGACATAGAATGCTTCTTGGTAGGCCCCCAAGCTGTGCTCATTGTCATTGGTCTCACATCACTTTAGTGTCCAGGTAGCCAGTTGAGTCATAACTCTCTGGAACCTATGGTGGACTGAAGATTACAGCGAGGACTTCAGTCTCTTGCTCCTCAGATGGTGACTGCTATAGCAGGTGACCACATGTCACTGAACCCCTCAGCTGGGAAGAGTGGAGGTTGATGTTTAGAATGTGGGGGCTCCTGAACATGGTTTGGAAAGGGGAGATTAGTCTAAGAAGCTAGGCTTTACCTTTTCTTTTGTTGTGCTTACTTGTGCTTTGTTTTAGCAGGACTGGGCAAAAATGATAATGCGGAAAAAGTAGCTGAAAAGCTAGAAGCTCTGTCTGTAAAGGAGAATAAGGACCCTGGAAAAGAGACCGAAGAGAAATCAGAGAAGCAATGAGTCCTCTTAACTTCTCTCTTTTTCTTTTTCTTTTCTTTTTTAAATTTTGCCCTCCCCTTTCTTTTTGTTTTATTTTTAATTCTGTTTTGTTTCTACAAGGGACTTTATATAAAGAACTGAATTCCAACATTCAGGCCATTTTTTTGTTTTGTTTTTCTAAGTTTTTACCCTATTGAAGATGACTTCAGAAAATCCATTCCCCAGTCATGAAAATGTACTGTGCTAACTTTCTTTTCCATAGTGGAAACACTTATTTATAGTCATCAAAAATAGTAAATAAAAAATGCATTTGAAACCTGGACCAGATGGCAGGACTTCGTGTGGGGGGGCCGCATGGTAAGCACTGATGTCCTCCCGGCTCCTGGGTGTTTGCCTGTGTACCTTCAGTACATGTCCAACTCTGTCTGCATTAGTGGCAGCTGGTCTCCACGTCACCATAGCTTGATTTCCTCGGACATTCCCTCTTTCTTGCTAAGAGTTGGTGCTCAGGGCTAAGGTGTGCACTGCCTCCCTGAGCCACTGTTCTGCACTGTGGTGAGTAGAGATAGGCTTTGCAGATGCATGTGCTGGGAACAAGAGGATCACTAGGATATTTTGGCTTCAGTACAGGAGGTAGAAGCCAGCTGAACAGGTCTCTATGTCCTCAGAGATCAGGACTTCTGCATTACTGAGATTATACAGTGTTCCCAGTAGCATCAAAGACATTTTCAAGGGTGCCATTTGGGAGTTAGAAAACAGGTCTTCGTAGATATCTTGAGAGTTTCAGTATATGAGAGGTTTTTTATTTTTTATTTATTCTTTGTCTTTGAGACAGGGTCTCCCTATGCAGTTCAGGCTGTCCTTCAGCTCGCTTTGTAGCCCAGGCTGATTTCAAACTTGCCACAATCCTCTTGCCTTAGCCCTCCGAGTGCTGGGATTATAGGTGTGCACCACCACACCTGGCTTAATGAGAAGCTTTTTGGAGTGTGATCTTGCTGTCATACTGTGCTGTGGGGTAGCTTGAGAGATAAGACTGGGGACCTGGCCACAAGAGAGCCTTGATCATGTCTCCTAAGGCAGTTTGGCATCAATAACTAGTACAACTGCTTTACAGTGTGGCTATCTGCTCATTGCTCTTGCTTCTTGCTTTCTACCTATCAGTCTACGTCCTACCAGCTAGTTCCTGTTGTGTCCTGTCCTGTCTTATGACCGTGTATCTTAACAACCAGTCCTTGGTCCCTCTGGGGATAATACATTTCCAAATGCAACTGTTCTTAGGTTTTTGTTGCTTTATGGTTTGGTTAGATTTTTTCAAACAGTCTTGCTACATAGCTCAGGCTAGCATTGAACTCTGTGTTATCAAGGCTGAGCTTAAGTCTTTCTGCCTTGGCCTTCTAACTGCTGGGATTAACAAACATGCATCACCATACCTAGTTTTAAGGCCCAGTTGACTTAACTGGCTGTCTTTGTTGTGCCCTGCTTGCCAGGGGCCTTGCAAGTTTCTAATAAGTTGGCAGTTTGGTTGGGCTTTTTCCATCCCACAAAGACAGGAGGCTCATTTGTACATATGGCAAGCTCCTGATACATTGGAGTTGTGGCACGGTTTATCACAGGTGACTCCTCACTGTGCTATACTCTGTAAACCCTACTGTAGGCCACTAGTCATGACAATCAGGTAGCATGTGCTCTTGATCTTTCTCAATAAAAAGCTCTTGGCTGTTAGATAACCTTTCAGCCTGGAAGGGATGCTTAAGTCTCTTTGCTTTGGATTCCAATACAACTCCAGGCCAAGCCCTTTCACCTTGGGGAGAAATGTCTAAGGGAGAGTTCCAGGTAGCAAAAAACCCTTCAGAATTGTTGGCGACACTGTTCTCCTGTGCTTGGTGGGTATCACTAAGGAAGTGGTTTGCTGATACTGCAGGAGGGAGGTAAGTAGAGGCTTGCATCCAAACATCAGTTGTGTTGAGGCATGATATAGTTTGAGAAAAGACACCAGCAGGGGCTGTGTAAGTCACCTAGCTGTGGGCTTCCTTTGACAGGAATTCGTACAAGAAATGCATTGATGTATGGCAGTCCTACCTTTCCCACAGTGATATTCCAAGACTCCCAGTGGATTCTTGAAACCTCAGGTAGTATCAAGCCCTGTAAAACACTAGATTTTCTTCCATATGTACTGAAGATAAAGTTTATGAATTGAGTATAATAAATTAAAAACCTTAATAAAGTAGAATAATTATAACAATGTTGTAATAAGTGAATGTCATTTCAAAGTGTCTTTTTAAAAGTTAAACATTAACTGCCAGACTACCAGACTAAAACAATTATACTAAATCAAGATATACTTTTAAATATATTAGCCATGTTGGATTACAATAATTTTTTTTCTATTTTGTGTGTCTTTCATGAGAATACCTTGTACTATAAATCTTAGCAACTTACACATAATTTTTTTTTTCAGACAACGTCTCACTGTAGGCTGGCTTCAACCTCCAGAGTGCTGGGTTTATAGGTTTTTTTTTGTTTTGGTCCTGGGAGTCAAACTCATGACCTTGTGCTTGCCAAGCAGGTGCTTATGCCACTGAGCTAAATCCTTGGCCTGGTTTTTTTGAGACAGTCTTACTACCTGTTTAAGGCTGGCCTTGAATTTGCAGTGATCCTCTCGCCTCAGCCTTGTAATTACTGGGATTACAGGGGCCGTACCACCGTGCCCAGCTAATACTATTTTTATCTTTCCTAATTGAAACTTCCACTTTTCGCTTAAAGGAAGCTGTTAGGCCAGCATCACTATCCTGTACTTTGGAGCTATTAAATTGAAGTAGGAAAGCACAGCCATAAGATGGCTACTAAGTATCAAGTGAGTAGGAAGATACAGCCTGGGTATCTTGGGCTAAGGGAGGTTTTTCATCTTAAGGGTGAGAGCAGGACCACAAGATTGAACAGAACAGTTCTACACATTCAAAAACAGCACACAACTGGGTGGGGTGACCCACATCTATAATGCCAACAATCTGGGAGTTGGATGAAAGGAGTGTCACAAACGAACAATGTCTGGGCAAATGTACCCTCGTGGTGGAGTCTGAGCCTCTTGTTCTGGGTTGCACAAGGGCAGGAGCAAGAACAAGGCCTTGGGTAAATCTTCAGTGCTGGGAGCACTCTCCCCACTTTTGTGCTGGAGCTGCTGGACTGGGACCTCCTACAGAATAGAAAGCTCATCACCATTCATGCCACTGGATAGCTATAGTAAGGGCTCAGATCCTGGGTTCCCTTTAACAGCCCACAACCTACCCTGTGGACCTGGCTGGGTGCTTCATTGGTCTCGAAAGGCAAAGATGGGCCTTATCTAGATCAAGAGATTTGTGGCAGGGAGGAGGTGGATGCTGGGTACTGAGCCTTGACTATGGCGGAGCAAACGCCCAAGTGGGTGACAGTGCCCACCAAAAATCTCCACCTAGGGAGGACTGTAATGGGCCAGGTTTGGGAGAGGGTGCCCCTGGATTGGCCAGGACAAGAAACCCTTGCTGTGCGAGGCAATGGAGGTTGATGAAAGTTTCCACTCCATCAGCTGGGCGCTGCTGCCTGGCAGAAGAAGCCAGTGCAGGTGCCCGCTGACCCGCTCACATCGCAAGTGTCCTCAGACGGCCTCAGGTACCAGTCCACCTTAAGCAGTGGTGGCCACGGCGCTGGCGGGTGGGATTTCCTGCAGTACGTGGGCCTGCGCACCTGACCTATCCCAGGTTGAGGCGCTCCCAAGGGGCCACCCTGCCTCAGGGAGGCGCCCCGGGTTCAGCTCACACAAACGGCGACGACGCAGAGGGACCCGTGGCCTGCTAGCAGAGTTCTGTCCAGCTCAGTGCCCCGAGGGCTGTGAGGTGGGCACAGTAGATAACCACTCTGCCCCTGCAGCGTCACAACCCCCACCCGACCCTCGTGACCGTCAGGCTGCAGACGGAAACAGTCTCGCCCCACCCGGGAATATCGCGAAGCGAGGTCGTCAGCCTGCTTCGGGACTGCCTGGCCCAAGGCCCGGCCCGGCAGTATTTAGGAGCAGAAGCTGTGTAGGGAAATATCTGCACAAACAGGCCCAGAAGGCACCAGGCCAGGGTCTGCGGCCCGGACCGGGAGGCAGGCGCCGTCCCGCCCCTCCGCGGTCCCGAAGGTCGGAGGGCGCGTGCGTGGGGGCCGCGGGCGGGGCTGAGGAGGGGGCCAGCCGGCCCGGCGCGCCGCCCCCTTCCCCCGCCCCCCTTTCCGGCTGCCCAGTCCACCTTAAGGGGCGCGCTGACATCAGCGCGCCGCCGCCGCCGCCCGTGGGGTGGGATTTCCTTTGCCGCCGCCACCACCGCCGCTGCCGCCGCCGCCGCCGCCGCCGCCGCCGCCGCCGCTGCCGCCGCCGCGGGTCCTGCGCGCGCCTGGCCGCCCGCCCGACCCCGGCCTGACCCCGGCCGGCCCGCCCGCCCGGCCCCGGGGAGGGATGCCGCGGCGCGGCGCCCAGGATGCCCCGCAGCCCCGGGACGCGCCTCAAACCCGCCAAGTACATCCCGGTGGCCACGGCCGCCGCGCTGCTGGTGGGCTCCAGCACCCTCTTCTTCGTGTTCACGTGAGTCGGCGCCGCGCCCAGAGTCCTGGTGGCAGCGGGAAGCTGGCCTGGTGCGGCCCGCTGGGCAAGGGGCAACTGCTGGTGGGCTGGACGGGACGGGGCGGGGCAGAAGTGGGGTGGGGCAAGAAGGGCGAACGTCAGCCCTGAGGAAAGGGGCTGCAGCGTGGAGTGCTTGTGTCCTGGGGCACCAGGGATAGGTGAATCCTGGGGGGCAGTAGTGCTGGCTGGACGCCTCTGTGCCAGTCAGTCCCAGCGTGTGGCTACAGCCCTTCTCTCCCACGTGCTAACCAGGGGACCCTGTCACCCAGAACTCCTAACTCTACCAGCGATGAGCGGTGGGCCCTCCTTTGATCCCCTCCCAGCTGCCCACTGTAGTCCAGTGCCAAGTTGTTCCGGCGTAGGTGTGGCCTGGCGCAGTTGCCACATGCCTACCCCTGCTGCCACATGCTGCTGACCCTGACCTGGCAGGGTTCTCTGTCTTCCTTTGGCCTTGTTATCTCGAAGATCCTGGTGATCATCGAAGTTGGAAGGGGTAGGGCAGGTCACGCCTTAGAGACAGGCCAGGATTCCAGTTGCAGAACGGGTGTGCTCTCATCAGCAGGGCACCAGATGACTCCAGCCTCAACTTCACCTTAGGCACAGGTTGACTCGCAACCTGGAGTGGTTTGCTGACCTCCCTCCATGGTTCTGGTGTCATCCTGCAGATCCTTCAGCATGAAGGATTAGGGGTTCTAGGCTTCAGTTTGAGGATCTTTTACAACTCACCCTCTTCCACAAGTCTGAGATCTTGATGTGGCCCAGGTGTCCAGAAAGATGGCCACCTATTTCCAGATGGGAAAGCCTCTGAGTGTGAGTGAGCATAGGGTGGGCAGGATTGGTCTGGTGCCATTTACCTTTGTAAGGGAGATGGCAGTGGTGTGTGTGGTGAGTCTGAATTGGGTGCCTGTGGAGGCGGGAGAGGCCCTACCTGGAGGCTGGGGCTGGGTGGATGCTGCAGGCTGCCAAGAGATGTTTAAAAAAGGCCTGTGTGGACGGTCTTATTTCTGGCTCTGGAAAGCCAGTGTGTTCTTGTCACTCAGATGCTGCTGGTTGTGGGATAGAGAGGGGCTGGTGGTAGGCGAGTTTGGGAGCCAAGTCCACCACCACCTGAGGGTAGGATTCAGCTCAGTCCAGTCCCCACAAAGGCTGGGATGTGCCTGTTTTAGGTTCTCACTCCTCAAGTGCAACTTGGTGTTTTTTTGTTGTAACTTTAAAACTAAGATATGTTCTCTATGGAGAACTTGTGAAATGAAGGAAAAAAGTTGTAATGAAAACCAGTCCCCTACCCTTGGTGGCCCCTGCCCCCATCCTCTGAACCCTGGCACACCCTGGCATCACCTTTCCTGCACATAGGCCATTCTGTAGCTGTGCTTGTGGGTCACTTGCCCATAATTTCTTTCTTTCTCTCTCTCTCTCTCTCTCTTTTTTTTTTTTTTTTTTTTGGTGCTAGTCATCAAACTCACAACTTTGCACTTGCTAGGCAGGTGTTGAGCCACTGAGCTATATTCCCAGCCATCACTGCCCATCATTTCAGAGGGTCAGTTTATGTTATTGTATTGGTAATTCAGTGCAGCGCCAGGTATTGACTTCTGGGGCTGCTGCCACTGTGCATAGGTGCAGCCAAACTAGCACTGGGTCCCACACTATTTTGTTGTCATCTTGAGACAGGGTCTTACTGTGGAGTTCAAACTGGCCTTTAAACTCACTATGTAGTCCAGTCTGGCCTCAAACTTGTGGTAATCCTGCTGCCTCAGCCTTCCAAATGCTGGAATTGCAGCCCTGAGCCACCATATTAGGCTCCCACACCATTCTTTTTTTTTTTTTTTTTTTTTTTTTTTTTCATTTTGGTACCAGGAATTGAACTCACAACCGTGTATTTGCCATTTGCCAGGCAGGCATTTATGCCGCTGAGCTAAATCCCTGGTCCTTCCCACAATATTCTTGAAGCTAGAATTTTAGAATCATCAACAGTGGTGCTCTTGAGCTGTACTGTTCCCTGGTGCCCCAATCTGTGTGTGGTCCCTTCTGACTCCAGATGACTGCACTTAGAAGACATTACCATGTATATCCCTGTGGTAGGATGAGGACTCCATTGCTTTTAGGTCCAAGCAGCCATCTAGTGAGGCTTTGAAGCAAGGCCTGTTCCTTCGGGACAGGGAATATGGTGACTATACGGCCACATTTCCAGAGCTAACTGGCCACTGGGGCCCTAACCTGTCCCATTCTGGCACAGCTGGGCTATTCTAGATGACTGAGGACCTGAGGATTGATAAAGATCTCCAAGGAGCTGTTTGAGGGCAGGCCGTGAGTATCACTCCTGTGTTGGTGGGGTTCTAGGCAGCTCTGTGCTGGGTGGATGTCTTTGTTGGGACAGGCCTCTTGTCCCTTATGCCCCTCTTCTACCACCTGTCTGGGCACAGGCCCACTATGTCTCAAACAGGAACCTTGGAAGGGGAGCAGCTCCACACCCTGCCCTAGGAGCCTACACCGGGCTCTATTCTGCGTTTGCTCCTCAGACTTTACTGAATCTGAGTAGCTACCACATCCTCGCCACACTCAGTAAATATGAGTTGCCTCCTTCAGGGCAGTGGTTGCTGGTTTCATTATAGAGTAGGGAGCTTGAGGCCTGGAGAACTAGGGCCACCTCCCTCATAGTCTGCTCATGAAGGGGGAATGGGGCTAACAGGACACTCCAATGTCTCTGCAGGAGAGGCTCCAGTGGAGGGAGGAAGCCTGATGTGGGGTATACCCTCTCTAAGGATGGGCACATCCTATGAGGCAGATTCTTTGAGCTCTTTCCAAGAAGCTTTTTGGCAGTCCTGGTGGGGTTTGTTTACCCTGGCCCCTAGATAATTCTTTTTTTTATTTTTGGTATTGGTACTCAAGGTAAAGATTTCACGCTTGCCAGGTAGGTGCTGTTCCTCTGAGCTGTATCACCAGCCCCAGAAATCCTTCTTGCTGTGTACGCCAGGCTGGGTCAGGTGCTAGGAGAGGTCTGAAGGCCTCCATGCCGGGCCTCACCACTCCTTTTCCCTAGAACCACTTTGCAGAAGGATGAGGACCCCGTGCACGCCAAGGGGCCAGGGGCTGCTTGGTCAGGCCACCAATTCCAGAGCTGTGTTGAGCTGTCTTATGTCTGTCTGAGGTATATAAGGATAGTCCTCAAATGAGCTTGAGCCCTCTTCATGCTTGACACCTCAGCTCAGAACAATAGACTGCAGGTTTGGGTCCAAGCCAGCCACAGTGCAGGGGTGGAGTAGGGGAGGGCTAAGTAGTGCTGACTGACACTCTAGAGACAGGGATCTCGGGAAGCCAGTGTTCCCTACTGGGACACATCATATATGACCATCTACAGCATCCCTGACCTTCTAAGCCTGTTTCCCCACCTGTCAAGTGTCTGAGGGGATCAAAAAAGTGGGTGCAGGTGCTTCAGAACCTAGAGGCCCTGCCTAGAATGACCAAGGTAGAGTGGTTGCTGACCTGTGGGGCCTGGATACCCGCATGGGCCAGTGCCACTCTCACAGTTTTAATGAAAAACCTAATTTAAATTAAAGCATCTATCTGAGTTAAAATTTTCCATTCCATATTTAGCTGTGGCAGACTTTCTGCCCCTAAAGCCACCTTCTTGCCTGGGTGGTGTGTCCCTGTTGGTCCTGGAGGGACTTGGAACCTCCACCTGGGTGGAGCACATGGTAGGGTCTTATGTGGTGTCTAGGTCCCTGCCACTGAGGAGGTAGAGTTGGACCAGGAGAAACACTTGGGGACTCAGAGCAAGCCCTCTCCAGCACTCTGCCTTGGCCATAGCACAAGTTGAACCAGGCTGGAGGGCATCATAAGGAAGTAATTGGCTGGTGCCTGCCTCATAGAAGGCCAGATGCCCCACCCTGGCCTGAGGCCCTCAGTCTTCCTGTCCTTCTGATACTCCTCTCCAGGCTCCAGGCTCAAGCAGGGGCCTCCTGAAGCCAGCTAGGGAAGGGGCAGCCTGGCATACACCTCAGGCCTAGGCAGTTGTGGGGTGTCATCCTAGCAGGCAGAGGAACTTGCTCAAATGAGGTAGTACTGACATGTACTTGGATTGAGCACTCTTGCCTGCTGGGTCTTGCCCTGAGCTCACGTGTCCTTGTGTGTCCTTGTGTATCCTTGTGCATCTTTGCATGCTCTCATGTGTCTTCTCTGGTCTTCATGTGTCCTTCCACATCCTTGTATGTTCTCAAGGGTCCTCATGTGTTCTCATATTTACTCTTTCTCAGGGAGCAGTGTGAACCCAGACATGGGGGGCAGAGGGGTAGTGGGACTAGAGTTAGAAAGGATTGGGGACCAGGTGAGAGGAATATGCCTGTGCATATGCGTTCATGTATGTCCATATGAACAGAATGTGTAGTTATGTTCATGTGGTGTGTTTATCTTCATCCATGCATATGTACACATGTATGTGTCTGTGGATGCCTCTGACCTTGAATGTACATGTATCTAGCTTGTGTACTCATGTCTGTGCATGTGTGCACACATATACTTGTGTTTCTTGTAGCATGTTTATGTGTTCACATGTGCATGTCTGTGCACGTGCCAGTGTGTACATTTGTCTCATCCTCTGCCTAATGCACGTGTTTTCTGAGTTTTGAGTCTTGCCTGGGCCTTCATAGGTTGGCTGGTGGGCCTGCACCCACTTAGGTGGGGTCAGGGCTTGAACACCCCTACGATAGCACATGGAGGATGACAAATGCATGGTTCTGAGTCTAGTTCCATTCTGAGGGCTGGAGATTATGGGAGAGCAGTGGCCCAGGTCCAAATCACAAAACCTGTACCTCCTTAGACCCTTCTGAATCCAGCCAGGCCCCTGTGGGCCCTCCCAGTCACTTAGGCAGGAAATGCCCACACTAAACAGAGGCTACCCAGCACCTCAGCACAAGCGCTGCCCCATCAGATGCTAATTCCCAAGTGTGGCCCTATTACTGCATGGTGACTGCCTCCACCCATCCCTGGGCATCTCACTCAGGGCTGCTGTCTAGCCCTTCAAGGCTCAGAAGTACACTATGATCTGTTAGTGGGGAGCTTGGGTCAGTGTGAGGTTCAGGTGAGCACACCCTGAGACTAATCAAGTAATGGCCAAGAGGCAGAGCCCAGCTGGAACACAGAATGGACCCCAGGCTTCTAACCCTCCTCTCCCTGCCTAAAACATGGGAGGACAGCTGCTGTTCCACCTGTGGTAGGTTGTACCGTGCAGACTGGCCTTGGATGCAAGAATGGAGCCTGTGCCTGATCTCCCCACATGTCCTCCTGCCCTCCACTCCCCCGCCCATCTATGTCTGTGTACCTATCTACCCCATTTGCAACCCATCTTGGGATGCACCTCCCTTTCCCTACAGGCGGCCTCCACAGACACCATGAGGATCTAATATTCTGTTTTCATGGTCTTAAAATTCTGGATTTTTAACAAGGGGCCCACGTTTTCACTTTGCCTAGGTCACGTAGCTAGTCATTCCAGGTGACACTATAATGAAGGTTCTCATTATCTAGTGGGCTCCGAGGTGCCCCATCTTTCCCTGGAGGGCTGGGGCAGTTCACTTGGAGCATGTCTGTCCCCTACCTGTCAAGCCCATCCTCTCTGGCATTTGGGACTGTGTCTCACACCATACCCTGCCAGGCTGACCATTCCTGAGAGGCCCACTGTTGCCTTGCTGAATGGTGTTGGATTAGAAGTCACAGGCGTTTTGAATGCCATGTGTATGCCAGGCAGGGGTGGAAAACATGGAAGGAAGGCATGTGGTGGGTGAATGACCATGCCACCAGGACAAGGATGATGGCAAAAGGTCCAGCAGGAAGAAGGACCCTTATGGTCATGGCCCAAGTCCTCACACTGCATCCATGCCAGGCTGTGGAGAAGAGGAAGGGGTAATTCATGGTTCTCGGCCCCACAGAGGGTACTGCCGTGGGAAGCAGAATCCTTAAATAGCCTTTTGCTTTCCACTAAAAATAGTTCTGCTGCCATGGAGGTGGTTGCCGAGGTGGCGGGGCTGGCTCCTGGCCAAGGCAGGCGGGGGCGCACCGTGTGGCCAGTGTGCGTAGGGATGGCACAGGGCCATGGACTCCTCTGGCCCTGCTGGTGGTCACTATCTTTCCACTCTCCTGGTCAGGCCTCCCATGGGGACCTCCTCTGGCCCTCAACTGCACAGAAGGCCTGAGTATGGGAGGGAGTGAACCGCCTGCATGCCTCCGCATGTGTCACAGCAGCTGGGTGCAGGGATCCAGCAGGAGAGACAGGGAGCTGAACGGGTTGGCTCAGGGACCCCATTGCAGAGTCAGGGCTGGGAAGCGTGAGGCTGAGGGATCTCTGTAGAGGAGACTCTTGTCAGGTCACATGAGGGCTGAGGCAGGTGTGCATCAGGGACATGTGCAAGACCAGACCCTTCTAAGAAGGCTATGGAGGTTAGCCAGGAGTCTTGGAAGGCTTCCCGGAAGAGGGGGTAGGCAGTCTTGGAGCCAAGTGCTGGAGGAGGAGGTGCTGGGGGACCTTGTGCTTTTCCAGTGCCTTCAAGTGTTCTGTGCTGCCATCTGGAGAGTAAGGTGACAAACAAACTAAAAAGAAGGCGCTGCTGGGGTAGAGTTGTACCCTTCAGGGAAGAGCAGAGGGCTATTCCCTGTGCTTTTGTGTCCAGACGTTGAGCTGCACGCCCTAGACTCTGGAGTCTTCCTAGTCAGGGAACCCTTCCAGGCTGAGGACAGGTCTGGGTGAGGTCCGGGTGACCTGAGTTGCCCAGGTGAGTCACTGGCCTCAATCCATCACAGCATATGGGTGCTGTAAGCTTATTTCCTGTACTGGGCTCTCACTTCCTGCCTACATCTCCTATCCCCTACCAACCCAGGACAGGAGAATCTAGAAAAGTTGTGGCTGGGGTAGAAGTATGTACTTGGTTAGCTTTGGGCCACTTTTCTATAGTGACCCTAGGCTGATGAGTTTCTTTCTTTCTCTTATCTTTTTTTTTTTTTTTAATCTCTTTCTTTCGCTCTTTTTTATTTTTTGAGTCAGGGTTTCACTGTGCAGTTCAGGCTGGCCTTGAACTCATGTTGTAGCCCAGGCTGGCCTTGAACTCACAGCAGTCCTTCTGCCTCAGCTTCCTGACTGCTGGGCTTACAGGCGTGCAATACCATTCCTGATGGGCCTCTCTTGAACCTTAGGTTCCTCACCTTGAATTGTGTTCTAGAGAGCTACCGGTGAGGTTGCTGGGATCAGAAATAGCATGCAGGGAGTCACGGGGTAAGGGATTGATGGTCCCAGGAGACCTATGACAACTCTCAAACGCCGTTGTTGGCTGGGCAGACCCAGCCTACACACATATAGCTGCATTTCCTAGCTGTACCCTGCACACCCCCAAACCCAGATCTCTGCCTGGCTATCAATTGCAGGTGCCCGTGGTTGACAAGAGCTGTATCTCCAGCTGTTCCTGTCTACAATGGCATCATTTTCCTCTTTGTCCTGGCCAATTTCAGCATGGCTACCTTTATGGACCCTGGTGTCTTCCCCAGAGGTATGGCCCTATGATGGGGCAGCTCATTTTTACTAGAGCATGAGTGACGAACTTAGAGAGACTTGAAGGTTCCTAGTCAATGGGTTAAGCAGAGATTGGGGAACGGACCCTCATGCTAGGGAAGTCACCTTCATGTCTCTTCGCCACTCCACCTGGGTCCTGATCTGCAGCGGACGAGGACGAAGACAAGGAGGACGACTTCCGGGCCCCGCTGTACAAGAACGTAGACGTGCGGGGCATCCAGGTCCGCATGAAGTGGTGTGCCACGTGCCACTTCTACCGCCCACCACGTTGCTCACACTGCAGCGTCTGCGACAACTGTGTAGAGGTGATCGCCCCACTGCCCTGTGCCCCCACTAACTAGGCCCCATACCCAGTCCCATCCATCATGCATCCTGACACACTGCCTCTGCTCAGGACTTTGACCACCACTGCCCCTGGGTCAACAACTGCATTGGACGCCGCAACTACCGTTACTTCTTCTTGTTCCTGCTGTCACTCAGTGCACACATGGTGGGCGTTGTGGCCTTTGGTCTGGTCTATGTGCTAAACCATGCTGAGGGGCTTGGAGCTGCCCACACCACCATCACGTATCCTTCGTCTCAAAGGCACATGTATCTCAGGAGGAGTTGAGGCTCCATGGGGTTGGTCAGCTACCTGGGGATCCCAGTGAGCGAATAAGCTTCTCTAGATGGGTAGAGGGGGTAGTATTTGTACACAGGCACCTGCTATATTGCCAGCATGTTGAGATCTGTCTGTCCACACCTGCAGCCATTGGCCTTAACGGGCCAGCATGGCTGTCATGTGTGTGGCTGGCCTCTTCTTCATTCCTGTCATCGGCCTCACTGGTTTCCATGTGGTGCTGGTCACTCGGGGGCGCACCACCAACGAGCAGGTGCAGACTCCATGGGGCAGGGCCTGCAGAGCCTTAGGGTGGGGTGGCATGCGCCACTGCAGAGGGTGGGGCTTGGGGTACCCTGGCATGGTCCTTGCTGTGGAAGCTGTTGCCACCAGCCACTCAGCCTGGAAATTCTGCAGCTCCCTGTGGCGATATGTGGGGGTGACCTGGGTTAGAGGCTGCCGTATGCTGACTCTGTCCAATCTGCCTCCCACAATCGACCACTCTAGAGAAATCCCAGAATCCTTTGTCTGTCCTCTTGCCTTCTCTAGCCTGGACCCTGGGTGGCTAGGCTGGCTGAGGGTCCTGTGTTCACAGGTGACTGGAAAGTTCCGTGGGGGTGTGAACCCCTTCACTCGAGGCTGCTATGGGAACGTGGAGCATGTGCTGTGCAGCCCCTTGGCACCCCGGTGAGGCCCGACATGGATGGGGTTAAAGGGACCTGTGGGGTGGGCCTCAAATCCTCAGCCCAGGCCCTTTCTGCCCTCATCAAGTGGGACTGGTTCTGCCCTTCCTGTACGTTCGCAGCTGGGTTACCTGGATATTCACCCCTGTGCCCTGGTGCAGGTATGTGGTGGAACCACCGCAGCTGGCACTCTCCGTGAACCTGAAGCCACCCTTCCTTCGGCCTGAACTCCTGGAGCATGCCGCACCGCTCAAGGTCAAGCTTAGCGACAATGGGCTGAAGGCAGGCCTTGGCCGCAGCAAGGTGGGGGCTTGGACTGATATGGAGAGGGGATTGGAATTGGATCCATGGAGCAGGGAAGCAGGCAGAGGAAGGAGGGACCCAGAATAGGTAGACGGGGAAGAACTGGGCTAGTTCTGGGGTATGGTCCCAGGGTTTCAGAAAGGGAAGTTAAGTACTACCCCTCATCCAAGTGACCCCTCCCCACTAACCCTGATCCCCCAGTCCAAAGGCAGCCTGGATAGGCTGGATGAGAAGCCATTGGATCTGGGGCCCCCATTGCCTCCAAAGATGGAAACCAGCAGCTTTGGAAGTGATCTGAAGACCCCACGACCTGGCAGTGCTGGTGAGATGGAGCAGTCAAGCTGGGAAGGGACATGGTCTGATCTTTATCTGATCCCATTCTGATAGTGGCCTTTCTTCCCAGAGAGTTCCCTGTCAGTACAGAGGACCAGTCCCCCAACACCTGCCATGTACAAATTCCGGCCAGCCTTCCCCACCGGTCCAAAGACACCATTTTGTGGGCCTAGTGAGCAGGTAAGACCTGTCCGAAGTGGCCCTCCACCCACCCTTTCCCTTTCCTGAGAAGGCTGTCCTTTGGCCACGTGAATGCCCACAGGACCCCATCCTTTGAGCACCTGACCTGAGGTCTATTGGAAGGGAGCAGGGGGTAAGGGGCTGACACTTACAGACCCAACTGGGAATCTCTGTCCTTTGGTTGGCATTGTCCATAGTGCAGGTGGGTGGCTGCCCCCAGGAGCAGTCTGTCAGCATGCCTGGAATTCCCCCATTAGTCACTCTTTGTGGCCCACGGGAAGACTTCTGAAGAATTTGAAATTTGTTTGGGAAAGCACATTAATTTTCTGTGAATTAAATGCTCTGCTGTCCATCACTGTGGAGCAGCTGGCAGCACTGGGCAGCCTACACAACAGGCTGCCTGCTGTCTTTGAGGACCACCAAGGGCAGGCCCTGTAAATCCTGATCAGTTCCACTGCCAGAACTTGTTCCTCGATCTGTTTTCTTACCCCTTGCAGTTGGGGCCACTGGGTGTATAGTGAATCGAGGACTTCCTGGCTGAGAGTCCACTCCTGGTGGATATAGTGGCCCTGCCCCACAGATAGAGGGTCATCTCTGGTTGAGAATGGGCACCTAGGTGCCCTCCCTGGGTCAGCTCCTTACCAAGACTGACCATAGTCCCACAGGGAATTCAAACTAGCTGGCTAAGTATATCCTGGCCATATTTACCCTCATCCCCTTTGGGATTTGAGATTCCTGTGGCTCGTCTCCATCCAAGTCATCTGCTGGAAGAGGATAGGAAGAAGCCCATCCTCCCTGTGTCTGACACTGCCTGGAGCAGATGGCTCCTGGTTGGGTAGACTCCATGGGCACAACCCTGTGTCTGTAGCAGCAGCTCCGCTTAGCGCTGTAGAACCCTTATGCCTTTGGGCCCAGGGTCAGTGTGACCTATGTGGTCCCTCTTGGGAATTGGGACAGTGGCAGATCTCATACAGCCTTGCCTTGGGAGATAGTCTCCTGGATCATTATACTGGCCCCATTCCCTTCTTTCACAGTGGGCATGAGAACGGGAGTGGTGGTCAGGCATGAAGAATATCTCAGACCATGTTTTAGGCACACCTGGCAGTAGGGCTGTATCCCCAGAGTTCTGGCTTCTACGTGGTCATTGCATTGGTGGCTGCAGGCTGGGGGGTAGTAGGTGTGCAATAGCCAGTTCTCTCTCTCTACACAGGTCCCCATGTCAGGTCCTGACTCCTTGACCCTGGCAGATGACAGCACCCACAGCCTGGACTTTGTCTCTGAGCCCAGCTTGGACCTCCCTGACCATGGCCCGCATACAAACTACCCGCCGTCCCCGCCGCTTAGTGCCACTGATGCCTTCTCCGGTGCTTTGCGCTCCCTGAGCCTCAAGGCTGCCAGCAGGCGGGGTGGGGACCATGTGGCCCTGCAGCCCCTGCAGTCTGAGGGTGGGCCCCCCACACCCCATCGCAGCCTCTTTGCCCCCCATGCTCTACCCAACCGAAACGGCAGCTTGTCCTATGATAGCCTGCTTAACCCTGGCTCACCTAGTAGCCATGCGTGTCCAGCGCACCCCTCAGTTGGTATAGCCAGCTACCGATCACCCTACTTGCACCCTGGGGTGGGAGGTGACCCACCACGGCCCCCACCCCGCAGCTTCAGTCCTGTATTGAGCCCCCGGCCTCGGGAGCCCTCACCTGTGCGCTATGACAACCTGTCTCGGACCATCATGGCCTCCATCCAGGAGCGCAAGGACAGGGAGGAGCGAGAGCGGCTGCTGCGCTCCCAGGCTGACTCCCTCTTTGGTGACTCAGGTGTCTATGACGCACCCAGCTCCTACAGCCTGCAGCAGGCCAGCATGCTCTCTGAGGGCAGCCGCGGCCCCATGCTGCACTATGGCTCCAGAGACGATCTTGTGGCTGGGCCTGGCTTTGGTGGTGCCCGCAATCCTGCCCTGCAGACATCCCTGTCCTCATTAAGCAGCTCTGTGAGCCGGGCACCGCGGACATCCTCTTCCTCCCTGCAGACAGACCAAGCCAGCAGCAGTGGCCCAGGGCCCCGGCCAGGCAGTGGGTCACACAGGTCACCTGCTCGCCAAGGCCTGCCCTCTCCACCTGGCACTCCCCACTCGCCCTCCTATGTGGGCCCCAAAGCTGTCGCCTTCATTCACACGGACCTCCCAGAACGGACGCCCTCGCTGGCTGTGCAGAGGTGGGTGTTGGCGGTGTGGGTGGGCTCCCTGAGCAGGGCATTGTTCAAATGCCTTGGGGACCCTCTTGGCCTAGTACTCCATGTGGTGGCTGTGGGGACCAGGCAGGGAGAAATGGCTTCATCTTGCTTCAAAGATCCTTTAGTTGTCATCCATAAAGAATTCCCCTGGGCACACTATGTGTGTGTGTGAGGAGATGAGAATTTGTGCCTTGAGTGCAACATCTCGGTGTGTCAGAACTGGCACAGACCCACCCCATGGAAAGGCCCATGGATATTTTTCTCTGGAACTGGTGCCATACCACAGCATGGGTCTCTTTTGGGTAGTGGGCTCTGACCTTGCTGGGTCTGCTTGGGGTTCTCCTTGAATCTGCTGTGGTGTAGCCCCAGGAGGGTGAGGCTGAGGATATATCATAGTGGAACAACCTACCCAGGAAATGGGGGCTTCCCTGCTTCCATATGGGAAAAACGGCTTCCCAGTGGTTTTTACTGAGGCTGTCTCACAGGGCCAGGTCCAAGTGGGAGGGTTGAGTACTGTGTAGGACAAATGTTCATGCTGGGCAGCTCATGGCACCAACCTGGCACTGCCTCATCCAGGACCCCACTGCCTTGAGCAAAGGCTCAGTTGTTTCCTGTTGGTAGACAAGGCCCTGGAAGAGATCCCTGACCAGATCCCTAGGCCACAAGGAGGCTGTGGAGTGCAGCCTGGACCAGAGCAAGCCCCATGCTATGGCCTGGCTGGCTTCTTGAGATTTAGGAGGCGGCTATGATAAAAGGAATACAGGAGCTTCTGCACATAAGGATGCTTAAGCAGCAAGATCTGGTCAGCACGGGCAGGCCAGAGGGCAGAAGGGAAGCCCCTCAATCTCCTAAGATGGGTAGAGAGGGACCAAACAGCGTTAGCACTAGAATTCCCAGCCTAGGCTAGGGCTTAGGCTTAGGGCTTATTAGTTTAATGTCCACTTGGCCACCCTGTTCTCAGGCCAATGCCAGGTGTAAGAGATCGAGAGACCCAAAATGTCTGATGACATTTGTCCTGTGACAGTACAACCCAGGTTCCAGGACACAGCTCTAGGCCACGTCTGTATGTGTCCTGTCACACCACCGTCCCATGTTCACTGTGTCTGTGCGTGTATGTGCTTGTTTTAATGCAGGGACCACCCTCAGCTGAAGACCCCCCCAAGTAAGCTTAACGGGCAGTCCCCAGGCCTGGCCTGGTTGGGGCCTGCTGCTGGCCCCCAAGGGCCCTCCACCAGCCCTGCCCGGCACACGCTGGTTAAGAAGGTGTCCGGCGTGGGTGGGACAACGTACGAGATCTCGGTGTGAGAACTGACCACCACCTGTCTGCCATGGCGCCACAGGGACCAGGACCCCATGGTGGTTCCCTCTTCCCCCCACCAACTTCTCTGCCCCAGGGAAAGGCCACCGCCCAAGCCTGGTGTGGACACATCAGCAGGAGAGAGAGCCACGCCTCCACAAGCTTGTCCCAGCGCCCTCTGCCAGTCCGTCCACTCATCTTACCAGGAAGTTGAGTCCCAGGGCAAAGCTGGGCCTAGGGTTGCCAGAGTGTGGGCCTGTGTGTCTGTGCCTGCTGGGGCACCGAGGGGGACCCAGATTGCTTCCCCCATTGGCCAAGCTCAACCTCATCACCCTGTCACCCTTGTTGCCTAGGCCAGGCTCCAGCAATCCTCCTGGCCTACCCACTTCACGTTATAGATGAGTCAGGTGGGGGCCTGCCCTCCCAGCTGCCCCTAACACATTGCCTTTCCCCAGCTGGCTGGCAGTTTACAGCTTGTCAAGGCTGATGCTTCTGCAGTTCTGCCCTGCTTTGGGTTGTGATGGATGGGTGGACAGCCAGACAGACAGGCAGCCACCTGTGGTGGGGTTCCACTCCGTGTGTTCCATCTTGCCTGGCCTGTGGGCTTGTGTCCCCATGTCTGTTTGCTGTGCTGCCGTGCCATGTCCAGTGTGTTTGCTCGGCTGCCACTGTCCCTTTCATTGAAGCCTTAACTTCTGCTTTATGCTCTTGTGGGGTCAGAGGATATGAGAGCAGGCATGCAGACCAGACACCACGCCAGAGAGCCAGTGAGACCTGGAGCCCTGTCCCCAGCCCTCAGGCTCTCCCTGTCAAACTGGAGCATCCCCACCCCAAGGCATATGAAGTCCCCGGCCCTGGCCTGGCCAGTGCCATGTGGAAAGCACATTGGAGAAAGGGGTCTGTGCTTCCTCTGGCATCAGGGACCTGAGATTAAGCACATGGCAGCGTCTGCTTGCATTGTGTCTGTTTTATGTTTTTATATTTACATCTATATATCTATAATTTTATTAAAAAAAGAAAAATTCATTCTGATCCTTTCCTTGGACAAAGCCAGGGCTGCGGGTGCAGGGGCCCCAGGGAGTTGGGGTTATTAGGAAAGGGGTGGCTGGCTGGCACAGGGCAGAATGTTCTTTAGGGTATTTCCTCTGACTGATGCCAAGTCCAGGTACCAGTGGTAGGCTTTTGACTGGCAAGTGTGAGTTTCTTCCAGTCTGTACCCTGGTACAAGTCACTGTTGGCACTACCTAGGTGTGTGGGGAAAGCCTGGATCTGGGCCCTCCCCAAGGGCTTGGAGAAGATGGAATAAGGGTGCACTCCTTCCAGGAGTTCTATTTTCTACAAGTCACTGACATGCCTGGGATATACTGGGGAGTCCAAAGAGCCCTTAGATCTTTGGGGCTGAACCTGGGCAGGGCTGGTGGAATGGGAGCTCAGGGACCCAGAGGGAGGAGGTACCTAGAGCCTTGGATCCAGCATCTCTGCCCTATGCTGACCTCCACCTTTCTACTTCTCTCTTTGGACCCCGTGGCCCACAGGGGGCGAATAGGCACCTGTAGCCGTGGATGGGGGCGGCGTGGCCAGCCCAGGGGGACCCCCAGCCTGCACCTGTGCCACCTTGGCCTCCCTGAGGACCGCCCACCGCTGCGGGCCCCCTGGAGCCCAGCCTCTGGGGTACCCCCCCGCGGGACCATGTGCCGCCTGCACTCGGCCGCATCCAGTCTTTTCCCCAGCCTCTCGGGGCCCTAGCCAATTGCCAAGCGGGCAGCTCTGAGGCCCTGGATAGCCCAACTGGGGACCCAGGAAGCCAAGCTGCTATGGACCCTGAGGCAGATTGGGTGTGGGCAGGGGGTCCCCTCTCCACCAGCCATGTTCTGATTGACTCCAGCCTGCCAGGGCCCGTGACCCTGTGTCTAGGTGACCTCAGGAAGTCTCCCACCTGCTGCAGGGGGTGGAAACCCCTCTGGGACCAGCATGACCTTCACCCCAGCTTTCCTGCCCCACCAAGCACTTTAAACTACTTCCTCTTGGGGACCCCGGCCTCTGTGGGTTGGGCTGGGGTGGGGGTCTCAGGTTGCTCCTGCCATCACTGCACTCTCCCTACCCTACTCCCAGCACAGGAACAGATGCCTTAACCTGGAGCCACCAGCCTTGTGGGCCATAGGCCTCAGCCCATCTGGCTGAGCCCCTTGCCCACCCCACCCATGGGTTCCCATCCCAGCTCTTCTCTAGCCCCACCTGGGCTGTTTGCATCCAGGGATGATGCCCCTGGGAACTTGAGGGCTCTGAAGCCCACAGCCCTGCAGTATCCCAGCCTGCAAGGCCTGAAGGCCCCCAGGGCAGAGCAGGATGGAGCTCTGCTGCCCTCTTCCTGCCCCCTCGGATCATGTCCCAGGGCCCACTGTGGGCAATAGGTCTCTCCCATTTTGGGACAAGAGAGCCACAAAGCTATTCTCTATTGTTCTGAGGTGTTCCCTCTGCCAATTGATTTCCCCAAAATAAAACTTTTTGGTGTTTACCTCCATGGCTCTGTTCAACAATGTGGTCCCCTTGTCTGAGCCTTGGGCAGTGCCAAGAGGCTAGCTGGACAGGGACCCTGGGTTGAAGAGGGGGCAGTAGCCCTGGGAATGGTGACAGGGTGAGGGTATTGTTGAAGACTCTGGCAACTGAGAACCCTGGTCCTTGCTAGAATAATGTCTTTTAGGGGAGTCCTTCCTGTGACACCCTCAGTTCAAAGTCCCTTGTGGGAGGCCACCCACAGCAGCCAGATAGATGAGTGTGAGAAAGGGGAGCCAGCACTGATGCTGGAGGTCAGACAGGGGCCTTGCCCTAAGAGACCTCTCTATCAGACTGACAGTACCTTGGAAGTGTCAAAACATTTGCCCCCACATTGGTTTCCTTGGAAACAAGCTCACATGCCAAACGTGTCATGACTATATGTCCAGTCACAGGTCCAGCCCTCAGGACAGACCCCGCCTCCACCCTTCACAGCTTCTGGCAGGGATGGTGCTTGGCAGTGCCATGGGCAGGAGCCGGCGTGGCTACTGGACACCTGGGGCAGCGCCGGCAGCCTGACCTCCTCCTCGTTGGGGCTACTGGGCCTCCAGCCTAGAAGGGCAGGAAGTCATCCACCTCGAGACGCAGGAAGGGGCCCATCAGGGCCCGGAGCTTCCAGACTGTGGCTCGGCTCAGCAGGGGCGGCACCAGCCCCTCAAAGGGCGCAGGGTCCACCACGTACACGTAGGCAGCAGTGCAGGCTAGCAGGGTACCCAGCAGCAGCCTCAGGGCCAGCAGCCTGTGGGTGGCGGTGGTCAGGGGGAGGGGGCACTGTGGGGATGATACTGGAGAATGGGCTCTGCCCGCAAAGTGACCTACCAGAGCTGGTCCTTGAAGCCCTTGGAACATCCCAGCTGTGGCCTCCCTTTCTGTTGGGGAGGGGACCATGTCAGAGCCTGTGCTGAGGGCTGTGGCAGAGGGTAGAGGTCCTCAGCCTGGGGCCCAATCAGCTGAGACCCTACTCCACCCTCCCCAGGAACTACTTTCCAGGATGACTCTGGTCAGGAGTGGGGTATGGTTCCTGCCCTGAGACCAACCCACAGCAGGGTCCCCAGGGTGGAGCTAGGTCCAGACTAGGAGAAGGCGTGGGGTGGGGGACTCACTGCCATGCACGCCATCTGCTGCTCTTTCCTGGCCTGGCTGCGACACTGGGCCCGATCCCTAGGGTGGGGGATGGGGCACATCAGGATCATGTCCCCACCCCAGCCTGGTACCACCTCATACTGTGAAACTGGGGGTTCAGAGGTTGGTCCCTCCATCCTGTTGTGGCTCAGTTGGGTCTTGGGCCCCCACATCACCCCAGAATCTCCAGCTGAATGTCCTCCATTTGGTCTAGCACACCCCGAATGTCCTTCTTGAGGTTCTGGAGGACAGAGAAGGTAAGTCATGCACTCTCCCCCAACCACCTCCCCACCTCCCCATTTTCTCACTTCCAGCCTTTCCCATCTTCCCCTGATTCATCATTCTTGAGTGTCTCCTTTGGGGACCTACCAGGAGCCCAGTGGCCTGGTTGTTGAGGGCCATGTGTACCTCTGCCACGCCATCCCACACCTGGGGGTGGAGAAAGTGGGGTCATGCACAAGGAGTAGACCCAGATAGGGCCCCCTTGTGCCCCTTCACGCCTTGGGCTGGTTGGGTACCTCTGTGATGGCCATCTTCTTCTTCTCAAAGGACAGTCTGATCTGTTGCAGCTCATTCTGGATCAGGAGAGGCGCGGTATTGGCTCAGATAGCCCCTCCCTGGGCCCAACCCCAGCCCCTGCCAGGCCCACCTGAGATTGCTGCACGAAGGCCTCCTCTCCCCTGCACAGTTCATGCCGCAGCAGCTGTACAGGAGCCCTTTCCTCTGGGGGCCGGGTGCTGGCTGACTCAGGGGACTGCCAGAGAGCCCCAGGTCAGCAGGAGCCTGAGGCCTGAGGCCTGTGGCTGTGGGGGCAGGGGTGAGGCTGCATGGGGTCTCAGAGCTGCAGCTGGCACTTACCCAGGCCAGGGCTGAACAGCTGGAGTGCTCAGGACATAGGTGCAGAAACTGCTGCCCTGGCCTCAGCATTGCCCCCAGTTGCTCCCGGAGGTCCTGATTCTGCCTTTTCTGGGGTTGGAGATGGAGATAGGGTCACTGTCATGGCCATTTCTCAGGTAGGAAATGGGAGGTGGGCTAGGGTTGAGGCTTAGAGAAGAGACAGAGGCCTGGGCAGTGTGGAACAGCCTGGAGCCTCTAGCTAGCAAAGGTACACTCACCAGGCTGTGATTCTTCTGATCCAGCTGGAGAAAGGATGGTTTTGCAGACCCCAGCTGCCCTCTCTGGAGCTGGGGGCATGCTGCCCTGGGTGAAACTGAGGCCCCTCCTCCTGGTGGTAGGGTGGGGCAGGGGCAGAGTCTAGGCACTGAGCTGGGGGATGTCCCCTGCCTGGGTGGCCCTTGCTTCGACCCTGAGTGGAGGTGCCAGCCCCACCCCATCCCCACCTCCATTTCTCCTGGTCTTGGCCTCCCTGGCTCTCTTGCTCTCTGCTGCTGCATCTCCTCTTCTTCACTGGATAGAAAAGAGGCCTTGCCTCCTGCTCTGGGCCCCCCACCCTTTGGCCCTGGAGCTTGGAAAATCCTTGAAGACTCCAGTGAATGAACAGATGGCTGGGGGACCAGGCAGGGCCATCTTACAAATCCTGGGCATGGCTGATCGAGGCATCCTCCATGGCTGCTCGAGGCTGGGGCTGGGGGACACTGGGGGTGAGAGTGGCCACAGGGCCCCAGAGTTTTGGGCCCCTCCATCCTTCCCTGTAACCTCTTCTGACCCCAGGTCCAGGCTCTGGCCTGGCTGACCTGCCACCCTCTTACTGAGGGTGCTTTGGTGTCATGCTCGCTCACAGGTGTACCGCAAGTGACAGTCACAAAGGCCCACGTGCAGCCAGGGAGGTCACAATGGGCCAGGGCTGGGGTAGGAACCAAGCTGGGGCCCCTCCCATTATGGCTCTGTCCTCACTGCCCCTGAGTCCCTGAGACCCTATTGTCCTCAGTCCCCTGCGTCTGTGGAGTAGCACCCTCAGTGAGTATCTTCTGTAGTGAGGCTCAGGAAACCAGGTGCTAGCAGAAATAGCCATCAGTCTCATCTGCCTCAGGGCCCAGACCCCTCTGTAGTGTGTCTCACCTGAGCTCCTGCTGTCTGAAGGCAGTGGACAAGCCCAGCCAGGGCCCTGAGAATCTGCCTCCAGGGTCTGCCAAGCTATGAACCGCCTATCTTAGAGCCCTGGGTTAAATTGCAGTTTTCACTGATAAGTTTTGGAGTGGTTTGTGACATGGGAATAATTTTTAAATTTTTATTACAATGAAACACATCAGTATTAATCCCTTCCAAAATACTCCTCGTTTCTTGCACTTTCTCAATCATTTCTGGAACTTCTCTTTTGGGAGTGTCTTTAGTCGAACTTTTGTGGCTGCCTCAGTGTCTGAATGGATTCAAAATGTTTATCTTTCATGGTCATTTTTGACTTTGGGGAAGAGCCAGAAGTAGCAGGGTGCCAGATTTGGCAAATAGGGTAGACGAGGACACAGTGTCATGTTTTTATGTGGCTGTCTTTCTGCGGATGGTCCTCGGCAGCCTCATTCACTATAATTTTTTTTAATCACACTTCATAAAGATGCTCAAAGAGGATTTCCAGAACTACCTCAGAAAGAGGCAAGAACTGTGGGGTAAGTACCTTCAGAGTGAGGGGGAAGATCTTGAGGAGGGTGACTGGAAATGTGCCTTTTGCTACAATAACTTTTTTAAAATTTAAATATTCACTATATGTTGATCACACTTTGTATACGTGTATGTGCATGTGTGGATGTGTGCGAACGTGTGGATGTGGGGAGCATAGCCTATTGTTTCTAGGGTAATGATGAACAAAACAATACAAAGTGAAATCAAACACAAGAGAAAATGATGCAGTCAAGAAGTTCAATAAACGTGAGATGTTTGAAGGCTGCTGGTGCAATATGGCATGCTGTATTACAGTAAAATTTTTTTTAACAAGTAGAAGGCACATACGCTCAAACAACAACAAAAGTGTAGTATAGGGGATGTACAAGCATCACCCAGGGCCATGGTCATTTATTACCCTTGTCCATTATTCTGAGTGGCACCTGATGAATGCACTGGACTTCTATGTGGCTGGCAGTGTAGTAGGTCTGTTTACACTTGTGTCATAAGCACACGAGAAATGTGCTGTGAAGTCCTGTTTGCTACACCACCACTAATTGACGGGAAACTTCAGCACTATTATATCTTGCTTTTTCTCCCTTTCAGGACTAGGGATTGAATCCAGGGCTGAGTGTGTAACAGGCAAAGCACTCTGCCAATGAGCTATGCCCCACCTCTCTTCATTATAATCTTATTGGACAACTCGTCTACAATGTGGTCTGTTGTTAGCCAAAATGTCATTATCCAGTGCATAACAGTGTGTCTATGTTTTCTAAAAGTGTACTTTGAATGTCAGCCGTTATATTTCTAATTGCTGAGCTATGTCTTCCATTACTCAAGTGCCTCCTGTTCTGCTCTCATTCTGTCCCATTTTCTTATTCTGTTCTTGTTTAGGGACACAGTGGGTTGGGGCAGGGCATCTTTTGTTGCCTGTTCCGGTTGACTGTAGGAAGCCGGGCCTCTGGAAGGAAGAAGGCCTCTCACTGCAAGGCCATGCCTTGTGCTGCAGCCCCGAGGTCTGGAACGGAAGGAGAGTCTGGGGGCTTTTCTGCAACAGCTCTCACTGATACCCGCTGACCTGCTGTACCTGTTAATGGACACCAGAGCACAAGCCAGCCCCAGCCAGCCCGAACTACTGCTCACCCTGGTTCATACCCAGCATCACCTCTGCTTATGGTCTCTTGCTTGCAGATGACCTCCCTCCCGTTTTCTTCATCATGTGATGTGGATATATAGCAGGGGCTCCTGGGTCTTGGTGACAGAGGAGGGGACGCACAGTCCGCACCAACCACACATGACCTAGCACAAGAGGTCCCTACAGGCTTCCAGGGACTGAGTGGCATCTGTGCACCTTATAGCAATGGGCTGTGTGACTGGGGACCCATGCAATAAGTCTGGAGCTTGCCTCAGCTACCCTTGAGCTGTCCCTGAACTGTCATGTGGCTGTCTCTATAGCCCCTCGGGGACAGGTTAGAAGTACCCTGGGCCTAGAATGTGCTTGGCTCAGAGATGGAGCCAAGAAGGCCTCTGAGGTGAAGAGGCCATGGCTGGGTGTGAGGAGAACACAGTCAAAGGCCTAGAGCGGCTGGTATTGGGGGATGGGGCAGAATAGTAGCTTTGGCTTATGCTCTGTTCCTCTCAGGCCAGCTAGATGCCTCACAGTGTCCAGGAAGTTCTGTGACTCTTTAATAATAATGATGATAGTAGTGATCATGAAGATAAGCTGCTGGGTAAGTTCTTCAGGTACTCCTACAGGGTGCAGGCGGGGCTGTGGTCACTCAGTGGCTATGAGGAAGTGCCCAGGGCACCTTGGATGTACTGCTTCCTCCTGCCACCTCCTTTCTCCACAAGGGAGCCCCATATTCCTGGTAAATCTACCTTTCCTCATGCTGTGCCCTGTCTGGAAGATTGCTGTCTCTGAGCCAGTTCTTAACATGTCCCCTCCCCCAAAACCTTCCTCACCTCCTCCATAGTCCTTGCCATGTGGCTGTGAGCTGGATACCCTGTGAGGTTAGGTCTCGCAGAAGAGAGAAGAGTCCAGGACCTGGTGGGCTCCTTATATATGGGGCCAGATATGCTAACGTCTACTGAGTGCCCTGCAGTGGGTGTCCTGGGTGGGAGTGTGCAAGGGGTTCTGGGATATCTGCATAGGAGAGAAGCACTGGGCACTGGCTGGATGCTGGAAGTGTAGTCACACTGTGGAAAGTGTGGCTGTCCAGAATGTGGTGGGGGAGAGCTGTGGTCCCTGTTGCTAGGCAACACACCTCCCTGGACGCCAGTTGCTATAGCAGCCGCTTCCTGCTCATGTTGCCATGACACCCAGATGGCCTTGGGGAGCCTGGAATGAGAGGAGGGGCTACCCTCATCTCCCTTGCCTCTCCTTGGCTCATGTCCAGGGGACGCTCAGGAGGGAGAAGAGGAGAAGCTGGGATTTACCACTGGTGTGGAGACTCGGCATTACCTGCAGAGCTCCGGGCCTGAACTGGGGCACTCCTGCTTCCTCACAGTGGCTTTGATGCTCAAGGTCCCCACTTCTTTTGAGAAGGTGGGAGACAGGCCTTGTGTACTCACTGGGGTTCTATTCTGTTCAAGCCCCCAGAGCTGCTGTTTGAGGTGTCAGCAGAATTTGGAGAGATGTCTGAGGCCAAGGTCCATAGGACTCTGAAGATGTCTCAGGCTGTCAGGTGCCCCTGGATTCACAGCCAGAAGGATGGATCCACTAGGGGCTGAGCGAGGGGTGGGGTAGCCTGGAAAGAGACCACCGCATCCCAGGGCCAAAAGACAGGGCTGCAGGTCCTCCACTCCCAGAAAGTAGACATAGGCCAGCCAGAGCTGGGTGCCCGTCCCTCTACTCCCCAGCTGTGGAGAGCAGAACGGGCTGGGGGCTTGATCCTGGGAACAGAGTGTGGCCCAGAGGGTGCTGGGTAGGTCTGTGCCTATGAGGTCCTCCTAGCCATTCTCCTTCCAGTGCCTGAGACTCAGGGAGAGGAAGGCACAGCCCATAAGGGCTTTGTCCCCAGCATGACTGCATGGCTTCAGCACACAGGTGGTAGCAGACCATTTGTCTCCCTCCCAGATGACACTCTGGACACTTGCTCCTCACATTTTTTATTTAAGAATCAGAGAGATAGTAAGAATGTCAAGGAAAATTCTCTCATGGACAACATGGCCCCAAGAAATTACCATCAGCCCAGGATGTGAGAACTCCAAGGGGAGACAGTAGGCTGGGGCTGCATGGCTCCTGTCCACCAGGGTCATTGCAGTTGAAGTGGTGTGTTTACTCTTGCCTGGACCCAGAGGACCCCTTGACCCTCCCCATGATCACCCACACAGTATGCTCAGATCCCCATCTAGTCTCCTCTTCCTTCCTATGACCTCCCTTTTTTTTTTTTTTTTTTTTTGCAGTCAGTACTGATAATTTAACTCGGGGCCTTTTCACTAAGCTATAATCCCCAGCTCTTATTTTAAGACAAGTTCTTACTAAGTTGCTAAACTGCCCAGGCTAGACTGCAATTTGCAATCCTCCAGAGTATCTGGGATTATAGATGTGTGCCCCTCTACATGGCTTAATGCTGCTTTTCTATCCCTGTTTAACTAGCTGACAGGGCTGGAGAGTTTAATGGTCAGGGTCAAGTTTACCTTACTGGGACCAGAATCTGCATCGTCCAGGTCCTGGCAGTGAGCTCCCGAGGCCTGTCTCTGAACACTGATAGCAGGCCCCTGGATTGAATAGAGGCTACAGGGAAGGTAAAGGGACTTCCAGGTCACAGCCTGACCTTGCATTGCTCCTACCTACCTCGCTGTCCTCTTTCAGGTCGCTGAAGGTATGAAAAGGAATGGAGTACGATTCTCTAAGAGACCACTAGATGGCACGACAACCCTTCAGACTAGATGCAGGTGTCTGGGACCCAGTATCCAGGGCAGACCCTACAGAGAGGGACTGGGAAATCCGAGGTTGGTGTACTTCAGCTGGATCTTCTGGAAAAGCAGGGCCTGTTCTGGGGAAGAAAGTTCCCTCCCCGCTTGACTCTGCAGTTCCAGTGAAATGCAGGGCAGTGGCTGGCACTGTTGGCCTTAGGTGTCCGTCTTTTCACTGTGAACACTAAATATCCTGGGGCCATGAACTGGACCAAGGTTACCCCTCCTTTCAATGAGTAGCCGTGGTGGTAGGGGTCTCAAGGCCGTGGGACAGACCTGCTCAGGGTCATCATGCTCTGACCAGTGTTGGGGTTGTGGTCCATGTTTGGTGCTGCACTTTGTGAGAAGCTAGAGGGTGGAGCAGAGAGAAAGCTGTGCCCAGGGCCAAGGCAAACCTGGGTTGCTGGACCCTCTGGGAGGTCAGTGGTTGGAACGCTGAGTGTAAAGGTCACCTGGAAGGTTGGCAGGGTGGCTGAGTGTAAAGGTCACCTGGAAGGTTGGCAGGGTGGAGGAGGCCAGCATTTTTTAGAAGGAGACGCTGCTCTAACCTCGGTCTGAGGTGGAGGACCTGCTGGGAGGCTGGGTAGGGTGCCTGTTGTGTTATGACCTCGGGGTACCAGAGGCTGTCTCTGCCCTACTTCCTTCTTATCACAAGGCCTTGGAGATGAGCACGTTAAATCTCCCTAGTGGGTGGGGAGAGCCCCCACAAAGCCCAGCACTCACCCTTGCCTTTCTGCCCTGGGTCTGGCCCACCATCACCTCCGTTCTCTGGGTGCAGAAGACTTGACCTTGGCTGAGACCTTCATGCCTCTGGGCAGCTCCATCCACTCTGGCCTTTGAAGCCAGTTCAAGGATCTGGGCCCAGACATGGCAGGATAGGGCTGCAGGGGACAGAGTGGAACTGGGGACCAGGAGCTTTGTGTCTGGGCTGGCTGTCCAGGCTCTGGGTGGTGGGTGTGGTCTGGATGCTGGAGGGTGGAGCAAGAGCTGGACCTGATAGGGGGCTGGGAGCCTGTTGCTCGGGCACTGGTCTCTCAGTGAGGCCTGAGTCCAGCCCTGTCCCTAGGCTACTGTCCCCTGCATTGCTTGGAGGCTGTCGTGTGGGCCTCTTGCAGGGCTCCCTTGCCCAGGCCACGAGACTGGTTAGGAAGTAGACTGAAGTCACATTCTGCCTCAGATTGCAGGTGTTTGGCTCACCTAGAGCTTCCAGGTGAGCCTTGGAGTGGCACGCCCTTACTGGAGGTGAGGGGATTTGGGGGAGTAGGAATGAGCAGAAGGGTGTAAGGAGCGGTCCCCCTTCCTAATATTTGCCTGCACTGTGATCTTCCCTAGCCGGTCTTACATCAGCCCTGCCAGCCAGCTCCACCAGAGGGCGCTGTCCAGAGGGCTCTCTCAGGAGAAGTCCGCCGTGAGTGTGGGTTCTAGCTAGTGAAAACCCTAGCTGGTTTTCCTTGACCTGGAGTGCACACCTCGCCCGAGGTCCATTCTTTGGGCCTGACCCCTCACATCCCTGGGGAACAGGTCCTTTGTCCCACTGGCAGCATCGCTCTGCCCTGGTGGGATGACGGTGGCAAGGCCTTTCTCTCCTGAGTAATTTCACTCCTGAGTTCCGTGTTTGAAGTTGATCACGCTCACGGTATACCTCAGTCAAAAGTCTGAGGGATTCAGATTCCTGACTCCCAAACGGCCCCTACCTGAGCCAGCAGGAAACACAAACTGCCACCGTTCACTTCACCAATTAGCCAGCTTGCTAAGTTACAGACCGTTCACCTGCTCCCTAACCTTGGATGGGTGTGGCTGGGCTGGACTGTGGCCCCTGTGTAGCACAGCTACTGGCTGGCCCCTTGCCTGGTGGTGCCTCCAAGCCTGCTCCCCTCAGAGCAGCTCAGCTGTCTGATCTTGAGGGGACCTGTGTCATCCACCAAGTAGACAGTGGTCAACAGACGAGGGTGGAGGAGGGGCCGGGGGATTTAGCTCAGCGGCATAAGCACCTGCCTTGCAAGCGAGCGATCATGAGTTCGATCGCTAGTACTGAAAAAGACAAAAAAAAAAAAAAGAGGGTGGAGGGTAGCTCCTCCTCATGCTTCATCACAGTTCCGGCCCGTGTCCCTCCCTGGGGCTCCCTGGATCACATTTTCCAGAAAGCTGCAGCTGCCTGCCCACTGAGACCTCGGGACTGGGGAGTCTGGCCTGAGGCTGCTGTCCTGCTCACTACTGTACTCACCAAGCCAGCCAGGGAAGGAGCCAGCCATTCGGCCCCCAGCCTGCCTATCGTGTCCCCTGGCTGGTCACTGCCCTTCTAGCCAGTGGCATCTGCTCAGGGCTGTACAAGGAATCACTGGGGGCCTCCTCCAGAACTGTTCTTCCTAAGACCCTGTGTCGATGATAAAGGGCAATATCAATCCTTGCTGATGCACTGGGAGAGAGCTTGCCTTACGAGGGAGGCATTTAATTTATCTCAGGAACTGGGCGCAAGTTATAAAAATGGTAATTTCTTGGACATTCAATTACGTGTTTTCATTGTTACCCTTGGTAATCAAGGAAACGATTTTTAAAGACAGGCTGTGAGATGATAGCAATCTTGGGAAGAGGATGGCTGGGTGCCTTAAGAGAGAGGAAGACAATGTCCACAGGTCAGTGGGGCTGAGCTGCCCTGGGGTTCCTTCTCCCCAACCCCTTGCCTCAGTCTTCCCATCTACAGATGGGCCCATCTCTGAGGTTGTGCAGCCAGCTATTAACAGTCTGCATTCAGGGAGACTCAACCCCAGCCCCTCGTGGCGGTACAGATGGGCCCATCCTTATGGCTTCCCCTCCTAGCACCCTAAGGTCTGCGTCATTCATTGCTGCTTGGGGAACATCTGGGGCTCCTCATGGGGTGTGCATCTGATTTTCCCCCCAGTGATGTTTTGGCTCTAAATAACATCTCCAGGATTAACAGTGCTGGCAGCCAACAGCACCAGGTGATTGGAAAAAGGGTTTTATGGCCCCAAGGGTGAAATTGAACTTGCATCCAATGTGTAGTTCCAAGATGGGATTTTCCTCCCCCAGCAAATGCAGCACATTTCACATTAATTATAAGGGTGGCTCTTGGCCACTCATCAGCATCATGGGGACCCATCTGGGTCACAGTGCCAAGTCTGGACAGCCTGGGGGGGGTGGTGGTCAAGACTGGGTCACCTTAGGAAGCTGTAGTCTCAGCAGATTCTGAGGTGACTCTGGGACAGATGACTTTGTCCCATCCCACGCCAGACAAGGGGAGAAGAGAGACAGATGAGCTGGCCTCACTGGGCCATAACAAGAAGGAGGTTCCAGGCTGTGCCTGGCCCCTTCCATGAGGACCCACAGGACTGTTGCTCAGGAGAGAGGCCTGGCCTACTCTGTGTTCAGGAACGGGGCCTGGTCTGGTCTGGGCCTCCCCTGAAAGCCCTGTAAGCCCATCCTCTGGCTGCCCTGACCCAGTTCTTACAGTCCAGACCTGCACCCTGTCCTACCTCCACCCTGCTGAGAGGGGTTTTGATCCTCAGGGTTCTGTCTTAGCAGGCAGGAGGGATATGGGGACAGGGTGCTGGGGAGAACCACTTGGGCTGGGTTGGGACCCAGGGAGGGAGGATGAAGTCTTGCTCTCTACACAGAGATAGGTTGTTGTGATAGCTCTGGCTCCTGGGTCACACCTGTCATGTGAACAGTAGAGGGAGGAAGGGCCTGGAGCCAGTCTGCCAGGGGCTAGGTGTGACTGCAAGGAATCCAGGAGCCAGTTGGCCTGCAGCTAGCAGGACCTGCAAAGTGGCCCCATCTGCCACCATTGAAGCTAATGGGAGGGACGGTGCTGGCATCCTGAAAGAGGACTTTTCCCAGAGTAATTACCTTCGATTCACTTGCAGTAAATACTAGGCTATTTTTCCCTTTCCAATAATTGCACTTATTTATTTTTAACTAAGATTAAATGTTCTCTGTGAGCTCAAGATATACTGACTGCCTTGTCAGACTTTGGGGGCAGCCCACCAGGGAGGGAAGAGCCAAGGTACAGGAGGTGGGTGGCAAAGAAGTTGCCTGTCCTGGAAATCCTAGGACTGGGAGAATGGGGTCTCATTATCACTGTTGTCATGAGCGTGACTGTCACCGCCAACACCACCGTCGTCACCATGGCCTCCATCACCACCACCTCCGTCATCACCGTTAGATCGCTACCATTACCACTGCTCCCACCCCCTCCACCACTGCCAGCTCCATCACTGTGATGACTGTGACCATCATGCTGCCAGTGCCACTGCTGTTGACAACCCTACACTAGGTTCCAGGCCCACCAGTGGCTGGTACTTGCTCTGACAAAACTCACCATACTGGTCTGATTGCAACTGAGGGGTGTCTGTTGTGGAGGTGGCCATTGTGGAACAGGAAGAGGAGTAGACCAGGGCCATCCATGGACATAGTCCTAGTGCCTCATTCTGTCTCAGCACCAGCGCAAGCTAGGTCTTAGCAAGTTGGGCTGGGGAGGCAGCAAAGAGTAGGGCACTTGTCTGTCCACACCACATCCACCCAAGCTAGAGAATAGCCACTATGGCCCACCAGAAGTAGGGCCTTACCCACACAGAGCTCATTAGTTGTGAGCCTGTTACACAGGTTTCTTGCTGAGACTCAGTTTGCTTGTCTGTGAGATGGGGGTAATGCAGTGATCATGCTGGCAGGCTGTGAGGGCAGAGTGGCAGGATGCCCACAGGAGGCCATGGAAGGGATGTCGATGGTGAGTGTCAGCCAGGTAGCTGTTGTCTCACTGAGAACGGCAGGAAGCTTGTGCCCACGGTGGTGTTAGGAAACTTTGGTCCTGTGACATCACCCCACACAGCCTGGTATATCATGCTCTGGGCTCTCCATTCCAGTCAGATATCCACATGTCTGTCTGATTCTGTGTGCACATAGCAGAGTGGCTCTTGGCAGTTCCTCCTCAGCTAGGGGACACTTGGCAGTCTCCCAGCACAATCCTCCCAGCATGCCAGAGGCCTATCCTCGGGCCTTGGTGGGGGCTGTGGGTCAGCCTCCCCTGGCGAGGGGGCGTGGGCAGGGTGTGGAAGCTGAGGAGTGGGCTTCCTTCAGCGCCAAGCAAGAGGGGACTGGAGAGAGAGTTTAGCTCACCCAGGCTCACCCAGATCTGCTCTGGGTCCAAGCAGTGTAGGTAGGAAGCAGCCTGCCTCTTCCAGGTAGGGAGAGAGTACATGGAGGTGCATTGAGCCCTGTTTGTGTTTGGGAAATGTCATTAACAATTAAAAGTCTTAAATCTTGGTGACATTCCCGATGGCCAGATAATTAATACAAGAGCAGATAATAATTATTCAATGATTAATAACTACGCTTAATAGTTTTCTAAGTAATTATGACAAAGAGAAAGTTAAATAAAAACCCGTCAAAGTTGCTGATGCCCCGCAGAGTGCGGGCACCTTGGTGCTGGCGGGTGGCCATGCTGCTGGCCCCAGCCACACTCACTTCCCAATGCTGGATGCCAGAAAAAGAGTGAGGGCCTAGCACCCTTGTCCAGAAGGGTAGGGTCTCTCCCAAGACTGGGCCAGGTAGATACAGTCTGTCTCTCTCCTTGCCTCTCTTGGCTTATGTTGTGGCCATGTGGATGGCTATTCGTTGGCCCAGAGGCCTTTGCCCCACCCTACTGGTGTCCTCAGAGCTCATGGACTGGGACATCTACTATCCCCATGGGATGTCTTCAGGTCCTTCTACTGCCCCAGTATCTCTGGTTCCTGAGTGTAACCTTCTGCCATCAGATTTGCTTTACCATGTTCCTGGGATCTGATCTGGGGCTCTTCCATCTGCCACTTCTCACTAAAGTGAGAGTGGTTGATTAGTACTGCCCTAATCCTCTAGACTTGGAGCCCCATGGGTTTATTCATGTGAGCCTTCTCTATAAGAAAGAGAGTGATTCCAGACCAAGAAGAGAGTGATTCTCTACCCTGAGTCTGCCAGCTCTGCCTGCCCTGGAAAGTGGCTTGGAAGTGGCCAGGAACCCAGCTGGTAGCAGGTGCTGGAGATCTCCTGCCCCAGTGTGTGCCAGTTTTGTTCCCACTTGTCTGGTCTAATCCCCAACTGGCACTGTTATGTGCCTCTCCCCTCCTCCTTCAAGTAGGGTGACTGGAGCCACTTGCTCTTGAGCATCTTGTTCTCCATCTGAGGTGGGTGCTGCCCTTGCTGGCCTGCTGTGAGGCTCAGAGTGAACTAGCTAGCTCTGGACATGGAGGACAAGGGACCAGTTTTGCACTCCGAGGGTACTGGGTACTGACCCATGAAGGAACAAAGTGGAGCATGTGAACATGAATGTGAAGGGCTTATGGATCACCCTGGGCCTGGCTCTGTAGTGCCCTTGGAGCTGATCCAGGGCTTCTCCTTTCCTCAGTTCTCACTGAAGTGCAAGCAAGGTGCTCCCACAGGTTATGTGGCTCCGAGACCAGAGAGCAAGCAGATGGGGCAAACCCAGGAGGTCTGCAGCCAAGCTCCCCATAGGACTCTGACTGTTCCAGAGAGAGAGAGAGAGAGAGAGAGAGAGACAGACAGACAGACAGACAGACAGAGACACAGAGACAGAGACAGAGAGAGAGAGAGAGACAGAGAAAGTGACCCCAGTGGGGACCTGCCACCTTTCTTGTACCAGTGAGGGACTCATGGTGCCTCTGCTGCAGCCACCACTCTCAGCTCAAAAACTCAGTAGGAAACCGTAGGAAACCCCAGTGCGGAGGGCTGGCCTGTCCAGGACCACTTCTTCTCTCCCTCAGTGGCCATTGTTGAAACAGCTATGATGACAAAGCAGGAGTGGGTGGGCAGGGAGATGGTGCGCCAGGCAGCAACTTATGGATTTTGTGAGTTTAAAATTTTTCAACATACAATATTAAGAAAAGGATGCAGCTGGAAAAATAAAGAGCCCAGGTAGCAGCCCCCTGGGGAGGGTCTCCCTGTCCCTGGGCACAGGCCAGGCAGGTGTGGTAGAGTCCCAGTCGGCCCAGGTTTCCCATTTTGAGTGCCATTCCTTTCATTCCTCTGTTTCACAGTATACCTGGATGGGTAAACTGAGGCCCCAGAGGGTCAGGGCTGCCCAAGGTTTTGAAGGCCAGTTGGGGATGTTGCGGACTTGGCCCCTGACTTGGCCCCCGTGCAGGCCCTCTGTCCAGACCCCCTCAGTCCAGGGTCACTGTGCAGTGTCCCTCAGCTGGACTGCCTCATTAGCCCTGTCACAGACCTGTCTGGGGTCAGAGGCTCAGAGGCCATTAGCGGATGGTTGGCTCCTCCGAGCCTGATTGCTCATTAAGGCTTCTCCAGTGGGACCATCGTCCACTCCGAGGCCTGCCCGTCTCACGTGCACTTCCCTCACCCAGTGCACTTGGGCTGTCCTAACCCACCCCATCCCCTCTGGCCCCACACCAGCCCCATCACTGCTCCACCAGCTTGCTGACATGCTGCCCAACTGGCTTCTGCTTTTGCTGAGCTGATGACCTGGGGAGGGAGCGGAGGCCCCGGGATGCCACCACAGGTAGGGATGAGGATGGAAACACGGGCCTCCGGGTCAGTTGAGAGGGGTCTGTTCCATTTCTGCTCAGCGACTGGGGCCCCCGATCCCCATCCTGCCTCAGTCTCTCTATGTGTAGTGTGGATCTGAAGACAAGGTGAGGCAGGGCATTTGGTGCTGGGCCAGTCCGGCTGGCAGCCTCCCTCCACTGTGGGGAACAGGCCACCAGGTTGGAGCAGGGACACAGGGCGGTACCTCATGCTACCTAGAGCCTGAGGGCTGTGACTGCAAAACAGGGGAATGTTTGTCTTGTCCACTGTTCTGTGCCTTGCTGCCTCGTGGCCTCTGTGGGTCAAGGGGGTCCATGTCTACTTTGGATCCATCAGCAGAGACGGGGTGGAGTGGGTGTGTGTGTGACCTCTTGAGAGCTCTGAGGTCAGGACCATGACATCAATGGTGTTTCAGGTCTGAGCCTGGATGCCCCTAACATTGCTGCTGCCCAGGCCCCCCCAACCTTGGCAGTCCCTCCCCCTTAGCCCTCAGGGACTGGGATGAGACCAAGTGATTTAGTGGTCTTCCTAGTTAGGCTTCCTCATTAATAATGCATTCCTGCTAACGACCTTCTCTCCTCTGTGTCATTAACTGTCTTCTGCCTGGTGGGTGGTAGGAGGCAGCTGGCTCGGGAGGGTAGTGGGAGGAGGGGACAGTTGGGCATTAAACAGGGTTCTCTACTTGGGAGTCAGGGAGAGCCGGTGTGCCCAGCACCCGAGAGCATCATGGGAAGCTAGGGAGGTGGTTAAGGCCGATGCCCTGCAAACAGCCATAGGGCTCAGGCTGGGGGCAGCAGCGATGCTACCGCACCCTCCCTGTCTTAAGGTTGGCAGACAGTGCTGGGCCCCACAGTCATAGGGATCAGCGCCCCAGGGGATGATGATAGACAGGATTTGGGCGTCAGGAGACTTGGATGGCAAGTTCACAGCAATCCCATGAGGTGATAGAAGAAAATAATCTAGCAGCTGTCCAGATGTTTCCCAGGAAATTGAGGTGAGGAAGGGACATCATCCCTGTCCGAGGTCCAGGTGGGAGGAGCAGGGCTTGGGGAGGAGGTTTTTTCCCAGCTTTTGGGCTCCTTAAAGCCTAACCCATCCGGGATACTCCTGCCTGTGGGTTGCCCCATGGGCGGAGCATTAAACTTGGACTGGGGCAGGGGACAGGGATAGTTCTAGGGTAGCATGTGGGAGCCCAGGCTATACCTCAGAATGCCTAGATGACCTCCCGGGGACCCTCATCAGGTGGCAATAATCCTATTCCCACCACTCCTCTGCAGCTGGCTGAGAGGAGCCCTCTGTTGGGCAGAGCTACAAAACTTCTCAGACTTAATTAAAATCAATCTCCAATTACTCAAATGCCATTGATTCCAGCCTCCACTGATGGGGAAAATATGATCATCATTGTGGGAAACATCAATGTTACAGTATTGAGCATTTGCCGCCGCACAGGGCAGGCCGGGACCCACCAAGTCTTGAGGCCTGAGCTCTGGTCCCAGGCCACACCGCCTTGTTTGGAGTCCATGTTCAGGGCCTTGTGGATGAAGGCTCTTGAGGTCAAGGGATGGCTCTGTCAGTGTCCCTGAGCTGCCACCTCCTAGCTGAACCACAGGGACTGTACAGAAAATGGGCTTAGTCTTGATCCTGAGAGCTGCCGGGCAGCCTGATGGTTTGTTTGAAGTGTGTGTGTGTCAGGCAGGCTGGAGTAGGTGCCCTGGAGACCACCTGCCACTGTCATGCCACTAGGGTCCTCTAGGTATTGCAGTGAGGGTCCTCTGCCTGGCAAGCCCGTGTCTCACAGGGGCACAGGGCTCCTGCCCACTTAGCTTCAGGGTGAGCCACTGCAGGAGGGAGGTGCCCTGTGGCTATCGTAAATTCTCTTCACTCACAGGGTCTTTGAGGCCTGGACTCAGCCCAGGGGCTCATTGGGCAATGGTGTTGGCAAATCTGTGCTTGAGCTGGCCACTCTGGTCAGATTTCCTCAGTTACAACCTTAGCAGGGGAAAACAGGACACATCAACAGAGACAGACCGAAAGAGGTGACCACAAGCAGGGCCTGAGAAGTGAGTTAGGCTGGATCACTTGAAGCCCTGGTCTCAGGGCAACTAAGCTTCAAGACTCCAAGGGTAGGGGCTGGGGATTTAGCTCAGCGGCATAAGTGCCTGCCTTGCAAGCAGGCAGTCGTGAGTTCGATCCCTGGTACCAGTAAAAACGAAAAAGACAAAAAAAAAAAAAAAAGACTCCAAGGGTAGACTCAAGGTAGAGAAAAATGGCAGGACGTTAGTAAATCTGGGGGAGGATTATCTCAGGGCCATAATCTAGTTTTTTGTTTTTTCCTTTGAAAAAGAAATACAAAACCTTCAACTCACTTTCCCTTAAAAAATCACATAAAGCATCTCCCAAAGATGCAGCAAATGCTCAAACCTTATGTGATTTCTGCTCTGGCCTGGGAAGGGAGTGAGAGGGGGGGAGGAAGGTGAGGTGCGGGGCGGGGAAGGCAGAGGGTGGAGCCTGCTGTGGCACCTGCTGGCTTCTCATTCCTGTCTTGTCACCTGTGACTGCTGCCTCTGCCTGCTGTTCCCAGCTGCCTGCAGGTGTGAGCCCCAGTGCCCACAGGTGGGTAGACAGAATCTGACCTCTCTAGGTGAGAGGTAAGAATACAAGGGAGGGCCCCACTCAGCCTAGGGACACGTGGCCCTGTGCTGTGACAGCAGCAAGGTCAGGATGCCAGGTTCCAGGTGGCCTCTGGGGTGGGAGGTGAACTTGGACACTTGGACACCCAGAGCCACAGTGGCGATGGCAGAGAGCTGTAGAGGAGGAACCCTGCCTCCTCTTTGCTCCTGAACAGCAACCCTTCCAAGCAGGACCCACACGATGTGCTGAGTCTTTTGTTACTTTAATTAATGCCTAGCTTCCCAATGCCTAATTAAACTGGAATTGCTCCATGTCCAATAGCCGAGCGTCCCATTAGATACAAGTTAATGCAACTGTCGCATTGGCAGTGAAATGAGGCTGTCGTGTCCCCAAGGAGGGAATGGTGTTCACCCGGAGGACAGAGGAGGGTGCAGGCAGAAGGTTCTGAGCCTGCACTTGAAGCCCTTGGCCAGTGGACCCTGCATTGAGGATACGGCTTTCCCTAGGCCCCTGGCTGAGGCCCTGGCCTAGAGGGACCCTCCCTCCTTTGGTCCCTGAGCCAACAGCCTGGTTGCTGTTGTGACTACATGGAAAACTCATGTCAGTCTAGCAAAATGCAGAAAAATTTGAAAAAAAGATAGCAAGAACCTTTCACTTGAGAAATGTGTTGTCTTCCTGTCTTGAGGGCAAAGGGGTTCCCAGTAGGTGCTCCCCATGCTCTTGGTGTGGGGCTGGGACAAGGTCCACATTGAGGAGACACTGGTTCATTGGGAGCCAGCAGTTCCAGACTGGAGGTGCAGGGTTGGAAGCCCTTGGACATGGGGTGGATTGAGGTACAACCCCTGCACCCACCAAGATTTCAGAGTATCACCCCAGGGCTGGACTCTCACCCTGACGGCCCACTGTGCGGGGCAACCTCAGGGGAGGGCTGTGCCAGGAGCGAGGGCAGATCTCTCCTTCACAGACTGCTGGGCCCAGTTCTCTCTCCTCAACCTGTCCACCATCCAGGTCCCCTTCCTCAGAGCTGGGTGACATCCACCTGGCCCCCCTTGCACTAGTGTCCACCTGGCTTCTTCAAAGGGTGAGTAACTATGTGTCTTTGGAGATGGTGGTGGGTCCCTCACCTCCCCAGTGCCCCTGGAGTGCTGCATGGCTTGGCGTCTGTCTGAAGGGAACAAGGGCTGCCCTTCCCACGTGTCTCTCAGGGAGGATGAGTTGAAGCCTCCCCTGTAGGCTGGGCTATGCTCTGAAATCTTGTTCATGGGGTTGCAGCTGTTGCTGTTGGGATGGGGACCAAACTTGGGCCATGTTTGTTTAGTGAGATTGATGGTGCCATAGTGCCGGGCCAGGCCAGGTGTGAAGGGCATTTGCAGGAACCCCACCTGTGCCCATCTACCTCACAGGCCACGCCAGAGGGCTGGGTGGGTGTGGCCGAGAGGTCATGGTGCACTGTCAGGGCTGCTCTGAGGCCCACAGGGCTGCGTCGTCCTCCAAGATTCATGTGTCCCTAGGACATGGCCCTAGAGCCTGGGACACTGGCCTCAGGCCCTCATTCTGATATTCACAAGTGGGTGGCCTTGATTTGGATGAGTTTCCTTCTCTGAACCAATGGGATGGACAAGAAGGGAGAGTCCCAGCCCGGAGGACAAGCCCCGAGCTTGGGCTGAGTAGGGGGAAGATGCTGGCTGGAGAACAAAATGCTGTGTTGAGCACAACTTTAGCACTACCTTGGGAAGGGCCCCCAATTCTGCTCTAGCCCTTTGGGGTCCTGTTCTTGGTCTGCAGCATACTTTGTCCGCTTAAGGACGGGGGCGGGTAGAGGATTTTGACTATCAGTAACCGGAGAATAAAACCCAGAGGTTCCACCCCTGTCCACTCTGGCTGACCCGACCATATGCGGGGGAAGCTGTAGGCTCCTGGTTTGGGTTGGGAATGGTCTCTGCTCCTTTGCCCCCTCCCCTGCCCTCTGCACCGAGGTTGCTCTAGAGGACTCCGCACATCCCTTGGCCCACTGCAACATGAGTTCCCAGATGCAATGGACCTCAGATGGCACTGCCCATTGGCATGGATGTGAGGCTGCAGCACCAAGGCCTTCAGAGCCCACTGGTTCTGGCCTTCCACTGCAGCATGAGGAGGGAAGGGGAAGGCTGGTAAGTCCTGTTTGATATGCAGCCCACCCTTAGGTGTCACCTGCCGGCCCTTGCATTTGCAACGTGGAGCTGAGCCCTGCCTGGACTCTGGATCTTCCAAGCAAGCAAACAAGACATGGGGCAGCCTTCTGCAAGAGCAAGTGACCGGGCATGAGTGCCCCCTTCCCTTACAGCCCCTTGAAGTTTATAGGGATACAACTCTGGTTTGAGAGCTGTGACCTTGGGCCCAGTGTCCTGGTCCTGAAAAAAGCACCTGGTCAGGCCACTTTAGAGGTCCATATAGGTTGGAGCAATGTCTGATTTGAGGTTCTCTTTCTCAACTAGGCCTCCTCCTATGTAGTGCCCATGGGAAGAGGAGGTGACTTCTCATACTGGTGAGCTCCTATCAATGCCTCGAAGCCCAACTCCATAAAGTCCCTGCAATTCCTTTTCAAGGTAGCACAGCATCTTTGCCTTTTTCCACTATAGCATCAACTACTTAGATGGTATTCTATGTCTCAGAAAGAGGACTACCCAGTGTGGTCTATTGACCTGTCTGCTACCCTGAAGGGGCTGTAAGTTGCTCAGGGCTGAGTGGGTCGGGCTCTTTTCTGGGTTCCCATGTCTTGCTGGGTACACTTGGAACACAGAGAAGTGTGTGAAAGAGGGGCAGAGAGCCAGAGAGAGGGAGGCTCGGCGTTTACTCTCTACCTCCCGTTGTTTCAAAAGCAACCGAGAAGAAAACAAGGACTTTATGGCTGTTGCAAATATTTCATCCTGCACGTTTTACAGTCCACAACTGCTGTGAACACTGGGCTCTGTCGGAGCTGGAAGATTCATAAAATGCATGTGAATTTTTATGTTCAATTATTCCAGGTCTCCTGCTCAGGGCTGCGAGCTGTCCCCTCTACAACGCATTCCCCAGGCTCTGCTTGTCTGTCCCCCTGCCCCACCTCCAGCTCAGCCAGAGCAGAGAAGCCCCGCCCCCTGCTCACGCCAGACTCTAAAGGCTGCCGCTGTCTTCTTTTCCACCTAGCCTGTCACCTACAGGACGGAAGGCTCCAGGGCCTTATTGATGCCTACATGAGCACAAGGCATCCCGTAGGGATGCCCCTGAGGGCCTGTGCACCAACCAGGGGCTACCCCTTGGACTCAGCTTCCCTGTGCCTTGGTTTTCCCTCCTGAAAAATGGGTATGATGGTAACTTTGCACAGGACTGCTGGGAAGATGCTGGCCCCAGCGAGGCTATGGCTGAGGGCTGGGGCTAAGAGGTTGTGTCAGGCCTGGGGTGGAGGCAGAGCTGGGGCCCTGCAGGCTCTGGCTGTGTGGAGCCCGGTGGGCATGGAGATGGGTTGCGGGGGCGGGGGGAGCCACTCATCAGTTGCAGCCTCACGTTCCTTCATCACGGCGCCTGCAGAAGATGTTCTCTGATTAGTCTGCTGAATTATGAATTAGGTTCCGGGTCCCTGTGCAGCTGTTCCCGGCTTGTCATCCCCACCACTTTATTTCCCCATCTGCTTATAAAACCAGGAGCGCAGTCCTGCAATAAACACTTCAAACACTTTTTTTAGGGGCTAATTAATTGTGTTGCATTTCTGCGACACAGCATGCAGGCCGGACCTGCCCCGAATTCCCAATGCGGTTTTGTTCCTGCCTGTGTGTCAGGGGATGGGTGGGCCCAGTGCTGGGAGTGGGGGCGGGCATGTGTGGTTTCTCCAAGCACGCTCACTTCCAAGGCAGCCTCAGTGCTTGCTGCAACAGGCTGGGCTGTCTCAGGGATGAGCTAGTTGGGTTGCGTTCTCCTGGGATTTCCCAAACACATTCTGGCTGCTGGTCCTTGCTGGGGTCACTAGACTTCCCCTTCAGCTCACCCGTGACACGTGTAAGGTCAAGTTCATGTCTTCCTGCTCACTGGTGACAATGACCCTGTGGCCCTCACCCCTGGCTAGCATTCACCCTTCACTAGCCTCTGTCCACATGCCTCATGCCTCCTGGCCTTTACAGTGAGCACTCCCTTGCCCAAAGTGCTCTTTGCTTTCTCCTAGCCTGTCGCTTTTCCTGGCACCAAGGACCATCCCAGTGTCCTGGGGTGTTGCTTTTAGGTGAGTCAGTTCCTCTGTGGGATCACTGCCTCTGGGGAGGAGGTCTTTGGGAGCCCTGGCTCTGCTCTGCACCCTGAGGTGGCTCTCCTTCTGAGGAGACCCAGAGAGCATCCTGGGGGAGGTTTCAAAGCATAACATTAATAAGAAAACAGAATCACAATTATCGAGTTACCAAACAGAGCTCAGAGACAATTAAGTTACAGTAGCCGTTTGACTGCTCCCAATACTCAGGAAAGTGGCCTTTATTAGGTTGATCCTGCAAGTGGGCGCTCCACTGAGTCTGTAAGGGTTTACCATGTGACCAGGCGTCTGGTTCCCCAGATACAGCCTCCTAGGACAGTGGTGTTATTAGATAGAGAAAGCTGTTTTCAGGTTCTTGATATCCTGAACAAAGAGTGGAGCAGGACTCAAAAGGAGTAACAAAGGTAAGGATTATTGAAAAAGAAGTGCTGGTAACAAGAGTAACCATAAGAAGGGAAAGTGTGCTCCTCAGGGCGGGAGCTGGCCAGTGAGAATAGCTCAGGGCCCAAGGCCCAGCGTGGTGGTGCATGCTGTAATCCCAGCACTCAGGAGTCTGAGGGAAGAGGATTGTAGCAAGTTTGAGGCCAACCTGGGCTACACAGCGAGTTCAAGTATCCTAAACTACATATTGAGAATCTGTCTCAAAAAAAAAAAAAAAATCATGACCCTATAGGAGCAGGTTCTGGGTCTCTCAGGGTCCTGGGATTATTGGAGGCTAAATCGGGCATTGCCAGGAATAGGAGTCCTAGACCAATGGGATACCTAACTCAGCCCACCCATCAGGAAGGGGAATTTTTGCCCATAAAGTCTTCAGAGGAAGAGTCATGGCATTCCAAGCCCACCAAAGAAGTGAAAACCACAACGCACAGGAGGTTGAATGCAACCCAGGGCTTTGTACTTTTGGTGTTGCCCAGGCCTAGGGGGTTTGGGGTACACAGGCTTATATTTTCTCTATTGGTTTTCTGATATTTTGACACAGTCATCTTATTCTGTCTGTTTTCTGGACAATTGTTCCAAGGCTTTCTGTTGTTTACCTGTCCTTGTTCTGCCTTCAGAGGGACCCTCCTGTCTATAGATGGAGTCACAAGGGCATCTGACGCAGGTTCCTGGTGAGGCCTGGGGTCCTCTTCCCTCAGACAGCAAGCCCTTCCAGCTCCTCATGCTCTTGTTCTCAGATTCTGAGAGGAAGTGGGGTCTCTGCTTGCTCGCACATGGTCCTTCCTTGTGGCTATGGTCCTCAGGCTGAAGCTCCTTATGCCAGACCCCAGCCCATCCTTGCTCCAGGCATGGACAGTGGCTGAGCCTAAGAACATCTCAACTGAGAGATGTGCCAGTTCCAAGCATGAACTGTTGGAGGTCCCTGGGGGTCTCATCCTCCAGCTCCAATGTAGGAGGCACTGCAGAGAGCTGTGGGGTGGGACGGTGCCCTCTATCCTCCATCCTGGGCTGACAACTTATGACAGTCCAAGCCCAGAGCCCCAAAGGGAAAGGGCTGAGGCCAGAGAGACTTCTTAGTGTGGCTTGGGCCCATTAGAAACCCACACTGTCCCTATTGAGGCTTCAGGGTGACAGCAATTGGTCTGTGTGTAGATTTAGGGACAAGGGGGTCCACAGATATATGGAGAACCTGCTGACCACTCTTTGTGTGTGTTTGCTGAAAAACACTCTGACAGGGGCTGCTGGTGAAATTTGTTTGAGTTTGATGACATCAGGAGCAAGGGAAGGGGTGGTGACTGAGGACCTACATAATCCATGAACTGTGACTGTTATGGGCGGGGGGGGGGGGGGCTCTGTCTTTCTGAGAGATATAGCCAGAGGATGTGAGACAGTACTTCCTTTACCCCAGCAGGCCTGGCTGAGTATGGGAAGCCCCACTCACAGACAGAGGCATGCTTCCTGGTTGGCAGGGCTCTGCTTGGAACACTTTTATGGGCTGTTAATTGTTATGCTTCCATTTAATTCTGGGTGTCATTCCATGTCAGCCAAGCCCGACAGGCTGGGATTTATGCTTCCAAATTATGGGGCTTTGGCTGTTCAGAGGTAAAACAATTACCCATCAATCAGCCACCAACCAGCACTCGCTGAGGCTGACAACCCTGTTAGCGGGGGATGGGTGGTTATGGCCCAAGAGAGACCCCTGGAGAGGCAGGATGGCATCCGAGGACCGAGAGGCTAGGCAGGTCCCACCCTAGTGGCCTGGCCCTGTGAAGGGACCGGATCTCCTGGGAGGCAGGAGCCTGGCATCTGTACTCCCCACAAAATTCACAGAATTGCTGGGACTTTGGTCAGCCTTCCACATAACATGGTAGATGTGGCCTTAGGTGGGTGTCATCCCAGGTGGGCTGAGGGTGACCTGTGTAAGGGTGCTGCAGAGTCATTGAGAGAGCAAAGCCAGGCTTGTGCTGTGCTGAGGATCCATGGCCAGCCACAGTCACCAGGCCAGAGGGTCAAGAGAGCCAAACAAGACAGACAGATGTGGACTGACCCCATGGAGGGGAAGCCTTGGCTCTCACAAGGACAGCCATGATCTCGAGGTTCAGGAACCAGGAAGCCTGAGGCCAGGTCCTGCTTGGATCTGTGAAAATGCAGAAACCAGGGCTTGGCTGAAACAGGAGGATGAGCTATGCCACAAGGCACTGCTGGGGAGCAGCTCTGATGTCCTCTTGACTTGGTTTCCCGCTTGTCACTACTGGGCACTGACCTAAGGTATGTGGAAGAGGAAAACTGTGCTGCCTTGGTGGGGGGACCTTGCAGAGACACCCAGGTCAGGCCTTGGAAGGCTCTGCTGGAGAAGTGGTCTGAGCAGTGTAGAGGTACAGGGAGGTGGGAGAAATGGGGCAGATCAGATGAAGCTCTGGAAGACACAGACAGACAGGGATTAGGGGAAGACCTCCTGGGCCCACAGAGCAAAGCCTGCCCCAGCACTGGTCCTGGTACAGCTGGAGTGCAGTGGGGGTCAGCCAAGCTCTGGGGCCCTTCACCCAGGGTAAATCCCTTTCCATCACTGTGCCCTGCAGGGCCTGTAGGGCTGATATGAATGTGCAGTTGTGTACAGACATGTTGTGTCTCGGATGACCCATTGGTTGCTGTTGGGAACAAAGGGAGAGTGAGACAGCCAGGACAGATGGGTCCCTTGGCTGGAGCCCTCTAGGCAGGGGGGTGGCTTCTCTTCTTACTTTCCTGGGTGGCCATCCTAGCCTCATTCACAGTCAGCCTAGACTCTCCTCTGCTGGGCATAGTGCCCAGTTGGGCAGGGGCGGAGACTTTGAGATGGCTAAGGCCAGTGTCCTGGGTGAGTGTGCAGAGGCCTTCCTTACCTGCTGTCCCTGTCATACCCCAGCTGGCCCTGAGACCCTTCCCCACATGCTGCATGAGATCCCCTGGGCCCACCCTCCCCTCTGCATTTTGGCTCTGTCCCTGTTCTGTGGGGATCCATTTGCTTGGAGAGGGCAAGCCAACTTGGGGCCCACCCCAACCTCAACTTCCTCCCCAACAATCTGAGAGCTCACTGTGGGGCCACAGGCTAACCCTCAGGGGCTCTGAGATTCCTTCTGGCTCACAGAAGCTCTTGGTGCTTGCATGTAGGCCACTCAGAGACAGGGCTTGTCATCCTGGTTATTTGTCTGCTGGTCTGGTAGCTGCCAATGATGACTGGTAGGGGCCAAGCAGATAGATGAGGTTACTGGGTCACCATTGGTCTGCATGGCTTCCAGGTGGCCCTGCTCATTTCCCATTCCACCTGGGTTGGAGTAAAACTGAGAGGACATGACCTGGACCTCTGGATTAGGGTTATATGACCCTGGAGTCAGGTTCTCTGGGGCCAGGCAGGTTAACGCTCCTCAGGGCCCTCATGGGCAGAATTGGTTCTACAGCAGAACCGTCAGCATTGTGCATCAAAATCTTCCAGACTAGAAAGAAAAAAGTCCTCACTTTCTCAGCCCCATTTTCATCATCTAGTACTGTCCTAAGTATATCCAACTTCCTTGAAAGTCAAGCGTCACATGGTTGCAACACTCATGAGTCATTCACGCCTGTCCCCCGGTCACTGCAAGTATGTGCGTCTGCTTTCCATCCTGAATCTGCTGGTGGGCGAGACCCTTGGGGTGTGTTAAATGCAGGGGGTGGGGCAGGCAGGGCGCTCTAAACACACGTGATCGAGCATGTGCAGCTGCCTGCTATCTGTCTCTGGTGTCCCATCCTCTGGCTGACTGTCCTGGCTGGGCTTTGTGTTGAGATGGGGACACCCCCCTGGGGACACATGTTGGAACTTCTGAAGAAGTCACAGCTTTGATTCAGGACAGTAGGTCCCTGGAGAGGCAAGGCGGGGTGCTTCAGAGCTCCCCAGTGGACACAGGGTAGGCAGGAAACTCCCTGGACAACTTAGCCCATTGGGCTTCAGGGGGGTATTGCTATAGGGAAGCAAGAGGTGGCCTTGGGGCATCCCCCCGACCCTCGACTCCCTACCACAGGCTGGCTGGAGGGATCAGAGCTCATTTTCCCTAGGGCATTGCTGAGTAGAGCAGTCCCAGGACTGCTCCACAGCCTTGTGCCCACGCCCATTCCAGGCCTCTTCCTGCCACGCTTGGGCGGCCACACTGGCATTTGGCGCCCGGGGAGCTGCTGACAGTGCGCGTTCCGCCTGCTGGGGAAGCGCTGCCAGCCTGTTTGGAAATGTCAGGCTGGTGGGTGGCAGGCCCTGCCTAGTACCCTGCTAGTGCTGATGATGCTGGACACAGGCTGCGGCCCTAGTGATGGAGCCAGGTTGAGAGCCAGGCTTTTTTCTAGGGCCAAGAGACACTGCAAGGTAGGGAGGGCTTATTGGAAGCTCCAAGCCACCTGGGAGGGACCAAGTGCGCTGTCCTAGCAGTTGTGACACTGATGGACCAGGGTCCTGCCCTTGCCACTGTGTGGCTGTGGTGGGCCGGTCGATGTGGAAGAGTGATGGTGCACTCGGGACTGTGGGGGGTCTGCAGGAGGTTTATTGGCATCTGCTGATTTCCCAGGGGGGCCTTTGCTGGCAACAGCCACCATGTTCCCTGAGAGCTAACCATTCAGGCTGGAGGAGGAGACCAAAGGCACGTTGGATGAACTCTGGCTGTGGGCTGCCTGGGCCTCAATGGAGCCTTGTAACAGATGAGATGGGGGTGGGAGTGGGGGGGGGTGCCAGTGGACAGATCTGTGCTTGGCTCGATCCTTGGTCAGGTGGCTTCCTATGCAACCTAGCCCTGTTGGTCAGTACCTCAGTCTGCCATACATGCTGAAAGCGCCTGTTTTGCTTGTCAGTCAAGCTGGTCCTTTGTGGCTCTGGGGATCTCCATATCTGCTCTGCAAAGGAGCTCCCCACATCATCTGGCACGTCTCCTCTGTGCTGTTCTTCCTTGGTCAAGGATGCACAGAGGCCTGAAGGGTCTCAGGCAAAGTCCATATGCCTCCCAGGACTGTCACAACTCTGCTCAAAGTGGGACTCAAGTCTCCACATGGGCAGAGACTCTGGCTCAGAGTTGAGGTGGTTGCCAGGGGTTGGGGGAATCAGATCTGGCCTAGGGCCCACAGCTGGATGCTGCCCCTCTGTTCAGAGCCTCAGGGAGATATCGGGGCCATAGATGGTTTAGGGTTGGTAAGGAGGGACAGGTGGCTGTTTTGAAGTTCCTAGTGGGGGGGCTTGCCTGGGGTATCTAGTACACAGTAGGCACAGATGGCTCTTGGCAGGACATGGGCCCCCACTCTGTGGTGCCAGCTGCCCTGAGCTAGGCGTGGAACAAGACTTCCGGGAAGCACAGAGGGGTAGGGCTGGTTGGAGCCAAGGCAGTGAGACGGGAACTGGACCTGACTGATCCTTTCTCCTCATATGGGTGCTGTGGGCACCCAGGGGTACAGAGACTCCTTCTGTCCAGCCCTGTCTGAACTTTTAATTCTTTTGTCATTATGGAAAGAGCCACGTTTCTATAGAAAATAGAAACAATAAACCATAAAACCATGAAGAGAAATAAAAAGTTGCTACCTGCCTCTTGGGTGGGCTCCTTGCTATGTCTCCTGGGCTTATGCCATAGGCCAGTAGTGCCAGGCACACCCTCTCCCCCCATCATCGGTGCCTCCAGAAACATAGCTTCAGTTGCCACCTAAAGTCCTGGTGAGAGGATCTCTCCTTCATGTGACCGTCTTTCTGTCAGACACTTGGGCTGTACACAGCTTCTCATGGCTATAAATGAGGCTCGAGAGAAAGTCCAGAACACCTTCTATTTTCCTCCTCGGGACCAATTCCTGGCAGTGGCTAATGGGACCTCAGTGGAGCTGGCTGATAGCCATAGCCTTGATGGCATTGCCATTGTAGGGTGCAAAGCTCCACTGGCTGCCAGCTCTGCCACCGCCCGCCATGCTGGGCCCAACCACAAATCTATCCCTAGCCTCTCAGGCGGAATGGAGGTATCCCTCACATTTGCGTCAGACCCAATCATAGGCCTGGGGACTGCTGGGATAGGGCTCTGGGTTCAAATCTGAACATGCCGCTTTGAGGGCCTCTGTGTCCTCGTCTGCCACTGCTACTTGGTGTGACCGTTCCCTGTATGAGCTGTGAGAGGAGCCCTTCCAGGGCCTGGCTAGTGGACACAGCTAGATACCAGGAATATGGGGCCCCGGGCACATAGGGACCCCTAGGTGCCTTCTGGTGTCAAGGAGGTTCTCACCATACCAGGCCAGGCCCTGCCAGTCCCTCGCCACCACAGGTAGAACAAATAGACTTGCACTAGGGCTGAGTGGTCAAGGATTGCCCTATTGTCAGTAACCAGCCTTGATATCTACAAGGCCCGTAGGAGGGGCCTTATTTCGGGGACTGGTTGAACCTGGCGAACTGCCTAGGGCCTGGGCATTAGGTTCTAGAGTGACAGGCCCCTGAAAATGAACAGTCAGGAACTGTGGGAAGGAGCTGGTTACAAGTGTGTGTATGTGTGTCTGAAGGGCTGTGGGACACCAGATCGGCAGGCTGTGAGCACGTGTGTCTTTTCCTGGCCTCTTGTCACCCTGCAGGATGTTGGCAGCCTGTAGGAATCTGCCTTTTGACTGTGACTCTGAATGGTGACTCACCAGCATTCCTCTGAGTTTTGTCCTCCCTCTGGCCCCTAATGGCCACCATGCCTTGGCTCCACAGTTGACTACCAGTTTGTCATCTCCCTCACACTGTGGGTTTAACTCCCAACGTCACCAAGTTCTTGGAACAGCTCAGAAATCCACATGCATCATAGTGACAGGTGGCCTGTGCGGTGACAATGCTTACACATTTGAAGAGCATGTGGCAGGTGGGGGAGGCAGAGGGGCCAGTTAGCAAAGATCTATAGGCAACAGGGCCTCCATGGGTCAGGGTTGAGGTGTAGAGGGTCAGGACTGATGTTGTTCCCTCCCCTAAGGATACACCCCCAGTCCTGGGCCACCGGACCCCAGGATCCCTGCAGACTCCTCAGAAGTTGGACAGAGTCCACAGTGTTACTGTGGCCATGGGCTCAGACTGCACCCTCCTGAGGTGGGACCGCTCTCCCAAGACGAGGCTCCATGCAGTAGGCTTCCACCTCCTTTGAGCAGGTCTCCAGGAGCAGCCACACTCCTAGATCAATCCTTGTCAGATAGGTCAGGATGCTCATCAGACAGGTAAGGCTTGCAGACAGAGCCCAGGGAGATGGGCATATCACGTCTCTAGGCCATGCAGTAGTCAGTGTAGCTGCTCTTTGCTATCTGCTGACCTGGGCCCTGTTTACCCTGAATCCTGATCTCTGCTTCCTCCAGTCTGGCAGGTTCTTTTTCAATACCCTTGGTACCTGTCCTGCAGCTGACCAGATTTTCAAACACTCTTTTTCTTCCACCTGGATCTTCTTCCTCCAACCTCTGTCAGTATACAGCTTCCCATTCTGAAAGGCCCACTGGGGATGCTGTGTCTGAAGGCATTTTGATGTGGGCTCTGCTGCCCCGGAGGCATGAACTGGGCCCTTTGGGCAGCTTCATCCCTGGACCAAAACTGCATGTGGGTCATAAGACCCTCCTGGGAAGGTTGGGGCCCAGAGCTGAGAGGCCATATCTACCTTCCTAGGGTCTCTAAATCCAGGTACTAGACTGTAGCTACAAAGTGTCCTCCCTATATTTCATGCACCTCCCACCAGTGATGAGCATATTTTCCTTAGCATCACCCACCAGACCCAAGAAATGTGGTACCAGGATGGGAGGGCTGAGATTCTGGGTACCCAAGAGTCTTCCTCAAGCATGAGCTCCATTCTGAGCAAGAGAGGAGTATCTTCACTTTCCTTTTACTGAGTTCAAGACCAGATAGAGGGACAGTGCCAGGCACTAATAAGACCTGCAGAGAGCACACTGATATGGACTGAGCTTGGAGTGGAGCTGCCTCTCAGGCTCAGGCCCAGGGCAGGTGAGCTGAATGAGGCTGCAGCCCTTGGCCTGGATCAATGGAGCTGTGAGCGTCCTGTATAACCTATGGTTTTGCTGAGCACAAAAACTGCCAGATGTCACTTGAGTAGTGGTCATCTTGTTGTTTGAGTGAAGCCGAATGTGTAGGTATTCCAGCTACAGTGGCTGGATGAGGGCCACCCATCTATCTGTCTTCTGCCGAGACTCCTCCAGATCCAGTGCCGACCTGGGCGGAAAGAATTCCTGGGGAAACTGGTTTAAACGGGGTTCACATGTCCCCTTTGGGAACTTCTCAGTGCCTTTAGCATGCAGATGTTGGTGAATCTGAGCGCAAATAGGTAGCCCAGGGGTGAATGGGGCTGGGCCAGGACCTTGTCAGGGGCTTGGGAGTTGGCTTGGACTGCCCAGGACATCAGGGCCTGGAAGGAGCAGTAGGAGGTCTCAGTCCCTTTTGGACACCTCTGAACTGAGGTAAACATTCAGTCATTTCACGCCCTCACTAGGCAGTGCTTACAGATGGGGCTCAATAGACGTTCTGTTGGTTATAGGAAGAACCTTCTGACCATCATGTGGGATACACTCCCTGTGGGTGGGGCTTTGAGACAGACATCCTCCCCCAAAGTGTGACTGTGACTGGAAATCAATGTGTGACCCAGACCCATAATCAAAGGGTGAACGATATCTCAGATCCAGGTAGACTAGCATCTGCAGTTGAGGTGTGAGCAGGACCTGCAGTTTGTTCCCAGCTCTAAGTAGAGGAGAGCCACCGGGCAGGGGCTGAAGTTTGCATCAGACTCTGGGCCTCATGGGATTTTATAACATGCTTTGTTTTCATTCTGTTTGCGCGGATACCTTCTATTTGCTTCCTGCGATGCTTGTTTTCCATTTCCAGTGGTGCTGTAAGATTTCCTTTCAAAATATAATCACTTAAGAAAAAGAAAATCTATTTGAAGAAAGCCCTCAAGTAAACAGCAGTGAGGCTGTGGGTGGGACACAGGGTGAAATGGATCATGGGCTTTGGTGGTGGGGGTAGAGAGAAATGGGAGGGGGTGTTAGGGAGAAGAGCTGAGGAGGGGTGAAAACCCTCCCAGGGACACGCCCAGCCCTTTCAGGGACACACCCAACCTGCCCTGGACTCCGTGACTGCCAGCTCAGCAAACCCCTCTAGAGGCTGTGGCAGTAACCTGTCTGGCCTGTCTTCCTCTGGGTCTCATGGTAACCTATGGCCTTTAATCTGGGTCCAGCATTCAATTGCCTGCCAATACCTAAGCTCCTCCATTGATGACAAACCCAGTATTATTTCACAGAACAAGTGAAACTCACATATGCTGAAGCTAGAATTGCCAGAGCCAGCCTCAGTGGGGATAGCCCATGCTGCATTTCCAGCAACTCTGCTGACTGTGGTCACATAGGTACCATGCTTGTGGCTCATTACTGGGGAGCCTGAGGCTCCGCATCATTTGGTCACTCTGCTTAGGCTGGAAAAGCCCCAGGAACTGAACATGCAGGATGTGCACGGGATGCCATGGGCCTAAATGACTCTAGGTCAGATCTTTAAGTGCCAAGCTCAGGCCTGTGTTGCCACTATTGAGGTGGATTTCTGGCAGCAGACTCTTGGGGAGCTGGCCTTGTACACCATCTACCACACCCACTCCTGGTAGGCAGGGACCTTTCTAGAAGGTCGTGGATGCTGCTGATGGATAAATCAGATTCTCTGCCAGGCTAGGAGTGCTGTCTGATGTGTAGTCATATTTCTCAACTTTTCTTGGAGGCAGCGGAGATGCTGCAGGTGGGCAGGGTGGGGGATGATCAGGGTCACAGGCTGGGCAAGGTGCCCAGAGGGGACACACAGTGCCTGATGTGAGCATTAACAGAGGAGATGTGCTGTAATGGAGCAGGGGACTGCTCAATGTGCTCTACTCTGTGACCCTGTGTCGCCATTCCCAAGGTCACATGTGTAACATACCTCTGGGGCAGGTGCATCCTGGGCACCCTCTGTGGGTGCTCTCTTTGAGATGTGCTAGAGTCTGGGGGCTACCTGCCCCTGAGTTCTAGAAGACCCAACCCCTCAGCTGTCGGGGTCTTGCTGTGTCTCTATGTGCTGAGCAGCTTTCCAGGGAGCTAAGCCCTGGTGAGGCCCCATCATAGTCCTAGGAGTTACCATGTCAAGATGATGTCTGGGGTCAGGACTGACCTTCCCTAGTGACAGAGCTTTGGGTAGGTGGCAGTCAGGCAGGTGTTTCTGCCCACTGCTGGCCTCTTGAATCTGCCTAGGGCAGCCTTTCTTTTTCCTGCTCCACATTTTCTGCCAAGGCATGTGCGAAGCTATGTGTGCACCACATTCCCATAAATCTTGGATAACTGATCAAGTGGGAATCTTGGCCACACTGAAGTGGCAGAGCCTATTGTCCTCCTGGGTCACACTCGCAGGTCACTGACACCCCTGCTGGCGACAACTTGCATGACCCAGCTATTCCCAGCTCTACCCTATGCTAAGGGAGGATACTGTCAGCTTCCTCCAGAAGTCTCAAAACAGAGCTCTGGGATCTGGCTTCCTCTGGGCTGACCTGCCCCTTAATGGTCCCAGACTTAGGGCCAGTCAGGATCTTCCTGCCGTTGGAGCCCCCAGCAAGGCTTGGAAGGGTTTGTTATTGCAACAGGGGCCTCTTTCTGCCTCTGCTCCTTGGAGATCCTCTTAGTAGCTAAGGCTGTCATTTGCATCCTTGTCCTAGCCAAATTCTCCTTCCATTCATCCTGTCTAGGAGACTGGGGCCAGCTGGGTGTTAGGAAAGGAAGCGTGTTTAGGGAGTCCATGGCCCACCTACCTGGCCTCTTGGGATGTCTTGCAAATTAGAAGACTGAAGTTTTAAGCTCCAAAGAGCAACAGGACTGCCCTTTAGCTCAAACCTATTGCAGTATCTTCAGGGAAACTGGACTTTCCAGGGATGGCTCCTTACAGTGCTGTAGTTCCAGGCCTTTATGGACCCTTGGAAGGAGAGAAGTGAGTCATGGGGCAGGTGGAAATGGAGAAGATCTTCCTCTTCCGAGGGGTGACTGGCAGCCTGTGGCCAATACTACAGGGACAGCACCATTTTTTTTCTTGTTGCCTTCAGAGGAATGGGTCAGCCTGTCCCATCTTCCTGTCCTGAGGGTCTTCATGACTTGAGCTCTGTGTGTTTGAAGCAGTGAGTGCTGCCTCCACGGGCTGTCCCTCACAAAGTGCTGAAATCAGCTGCAAGTCCTCGGCCTTGAGTTTCTTGGTGCTGTGCAGGCCAAGGGCTACCTGCCCCCTATCCCCTCTGAACCTTTGCTTTGCCTGAGCCTTGGGCTAAGGCCTCCAATGCAGGTAGCAGCTGCCATGGGGCCTCTTTCCTGTAGCCTGTGGTGTGCTGCAGCTGCCTCTCCTGGTGAGATTGGACCGTTTGGGTGAGTCTGTTCCATATCCTCCAGAAGAGATTCCACTTGTAACTTGGAGTCTACTTGGAGCATTTACACCACAGGAATGAACAAAAATGCATCCGATCAGAGCCCCTGCCTGTAGGCCTTCAACCTGAAGGAAGCCTCTGCCCACTTTGCTAAACAGCTGCCATCTCAGGACCTGCCTCACTCCCTGACAGTGCTTGGAGAAGCCTCATGGGCCAAGTCAAGCCTGCTGCCAGAGCTTAGGGGCTCCAGAAAGAACTCTGCACCTGGCCTAAGGCTGAATGTGAGGGCGGCTCTGTCTAGAGCAAAGACAGTGCCTGCCCAGGTTCCCTGTGTAGACAGGGAGTTGGAGATGCCAGGACCTCACCCTGAGGCCTGCCCATACCTCCCAAACTCCTCTGGGCTTCCAGAGTGGGTTATAGAAGGGAGGGTTTCCACTGGAAAAAATTAATCCCAGAGTAGCTAGGATCCTTGGAAGCTCACCTCTAGCTCCAAAAAATAAGCAAACAGACCCCTTTGAACAGGATTCCAGGATGTCTCTAGAGTGAACAAGCCCAGCCCAGGAGCCAGAAATCCATGTCACCTGGCCCTGTATCTGCCTGGGCAGGCTGTTTATAAGGTGGCAGGCCCTACTGGAGGAGTAAGGTAGGTGTCTCCCCGCTTGGCTGCATAGTCCCACTCACAGGCTGTGTTGCTTCCATTCATCAGGCCTCAGGTCTCACCCTGCCCCCAGCCTTTGAAGCTGCAATAAATATTGATTCAGGTAAATCGATGTGCTTCTGAGGACTTGGGTCGATAGCAAAGTTACAAGGATCAGGGCAAAGTCATACACGTGCCTAACTCCAGCATCAAGGAAGAGCCATGGAGGGCCTGAAACAGGACCGGCCACATATCCAGAGTGCCAGTGCCATGGCTAGAGGCTCCTGAGGGGCTGAGACAGGGAGGGCTTGGTAAACACTGACCCCAAGCACTCACCTGGTCACAGCCAAAGGATTTGACAAGCAGCACCCAGCCAGGTGATCTCCCCTGTGCTGAGCTCTCAGATGCATGGCTGCCTCTTCCTGTCCCGTCCTGCATCTCAGCAGGTCTCCATCTGAGAGCTGCAAGTCCAGGGCATTCAGAGACTGTAACAAGGCTTTGCCCCTTGAGGTTTCTATTCCCCTGAGGTAGGAGCTCTCCACCTCCTAAGCCACCTCTTCCATCTCTTGCCTTCATAGCACCTCACCTGGTCCTAGGAGCCACAGAGGCAGACCGTTCCCATCAAACGCACACACACAAGGCCTGTCCCCTCCATCTTTCTGATCTCTTCGCCCAATCTACTCCAAATTTCTGAATGTCTCTGGGCCCATGGGGTCCTCCCACTCTCACCATGCCCCTGTATTGGGGATTTTGTACACACCGCTCATCTGCCTGGAACTCTTGTCTTTCCTTCTCTGTCACTGTCCACCATTGCACCCTCACTTCTTCTGAGCTCCCGCTTGCATGGACCTGTCCTTTCCTAGAGAATGTGGTTGGGGATACAGTCCCTGGAAGGAAGCCAGCCAGCCTCACAGTCATCCTAAGGGTGTAGCTGAGGGGGACGGGCTCAGGGATGCCATCTAGGTGGGTGGGTGTCTGTGCTGAGCCCTGTTTACCCTCCTCACACTGTCACCACCCCCCATATGTTTCCTTCCTTCTCTAATCACTGCTCATTGCTCTGACTTACTCTGCTGCTTCCTCCCCTTGAACTTCAAGGCCGGGTCTGGTGTGCTCCAGTGGGACCACTTTATTTATGAGAATTTGGCAAATGCAGATGTGCTGTTTCCAACTAACATCCCCAAATCACTCACGCTGCCCCATTAGTGGGGAAACCAGCCTGTGTACATTACACACGGTCTAAGTAGGAGCCGAGGCAGCGATTTTATAACCTCATAAAACTTTGGGAGTTTATTGCTATTGAACAAACATGTAATCCGATGCTTCAAGTTCAATATATGTAGCCAGTGGCACCCAGAGCCGGCAGCTCCCACAGCTGGGCTGAGCTGTGGAGATATTCAGGGGCTTTGAGCTGACTGAAGATTGATTGGGTATAGGAGAGAGGCAGGATTTATGGTGGCCATGGGGGGCTGGTCCTTCTGTATATTGACTATTCCAAAGATAACAAAGCAAAGGGGAGGTGCAGCCACCTGGGGGCTGGTTAGGGGTGCAGGGCAGAGTCTGTAGCAAAGGGCTATATGTTCCCTGGGGCAAGATGGGCTAGGATAGCTCCTGAGAGGGAGCAGCAAAAGGTCAGTCAAGGGGAGAGGTCAATGACTAACCCTCATCCACCAGAGGACCTTACCCATTCTTCTATCCAACCGTTCCTCTATCTATCCTTCCACCAGTCAATTGATCAATTGCTCGATCCATCCATCCAGTAATCTATACACTTGTCTACCCAACCAACCCACCACCATATATCCATATTTTCATCTATCTACCTACTTGTCCACTTATCCATCTACCTACTCATCCACTCTGTTCACTCATCTCAACATCCATCCATCCCTGTGTCTGTCTACTCATTCATTTACCTTCTATTTACCTGGCGCCTGGCCACCCATTCATCCCACTCTGTGCTGTCCCTCATTCAGGAGCCAAGATGTCTTTCCAGTGGCCCAGATGACCCAAGCCTGGGAAAACCAGCTTGATGCAGAAGATCCTGCAAGCTGACTTTGGTTTTGACCAGGGTACCTCCAAGAATCCTTTTCTGTCAGTTACTTAAGTTTATTTTAAATAATGAAGACCTTATTGTTAATTGCAATTTCTTTCCCTTTTCCAATCTTGTGCTGAGTACTTCTGCCAAGTTTGCATGTGAGTCCAAAATTGTCCATCCTTTGCATGTGTGTCATGCTGTTGAATTCCATCATCAACATCTGTGTAGGTGATATTCCATAGTGTGGCTGGCTTCCCCAGCACTGATGGAGATGCTTCTCATTGTTGGATATTGTAGATGGTTCTGTCTTTTTTGTAATTATAAGTAATGCTGTGGCTTCCATTTGAGCCAGAGTGGTTAACTCTGCCCCTCTGAGTACTGACTGGCACAGATTGCAGGGGAGGGTGCTCCCGGGTCGGAGGCTAAGCATCTCACTACTCTGGGCACGTCTGATCCTATCACCTCTGGGCCTACCCTGTTTATCTGTGGATTTGGCTGAGGAGGGACTTCTGTGGGGCCTGTCAAAGTGGCCTGGTGCTTTCAGAGGTGTTTGGTGGGGTTCACATGGGGGCGAGGCCCCTGTTTTGCACAGCTCACATCACCAGAGTGCAACCATCTGTGCCACCTCATCTGTAGTACACTCACGTCTTCTGTGATGTTTTTGCTTCAGATCAGCTTATGCCATGTTAATGGTATTAATTTTTTGTCACGTTAGTGTCAAAAATTTACCCGACTCATTGCTTGCCTTTTAACTTGATGTTTTCTTTGTAGTCACCTGAGAATTTAGCTTCTGTGTAGTATACTCATCTTTGCTTTTATTCTTAGAAAGTTCTTTCCCACTGGGGATTCAGTAAATATTTACCTCTCTTTACTTCCTGTTCTGTTCTGTTAGCGCTGTCTTAGCCCCTATTCCACATGGGGAGTCTGCCCCCACCTCCGGTCCACAGGGTGCCCGGGGGCTTCCCTCCCTTTTTTCCTTCTTCCTCCCTACCTCTTTTCTTCCCTTTCTCCTCCTCCCACCTTTCCTCCTTCCCTTCCTTCTGGTGCAAGCTTTTCTTTACAGCCTGGAGGCTACCCCTCCTGAGGGCTAAGACGCTGGCATGGCTACCTGCGGGCTGTGAAGCAAGGAGATGGACCTTCACTGTGTGAGAAAAGATAGAGATGGGGGAAGAACATGGAAGCTGGAGCAGTGTGTAGGGTGAGCTGGGGACCCTAGAACACTCTTGGAGTGATTACTGACTGGGGCGGAGGGCACGTCTGTTCTGGAGGATACACATTCGAACTGTGCCTTGTGTTCAGGATACTGGATATAAGATATGAGTGGGGGCAAGTGACAGAGCTGGGTGGTAACTAGACCTCCCTATTATGCCCAGGGCAGTCTTTAGTCCTGCTTGGTGGGCCTCATAGAAAGGAGAGATAAAAACCCCTGATCACAAGAGTGGGGATGGAAACTGATCTTTGAAAGATGAGTTTGAGTGCACTAAAGACCGGCGGTGTGAGTAGTCAGTCATTTGCTTCAGAGACGTATTAGTCAGTTTCCCTTCACTGTGACAAAATACCTGAGAAAAACACCTTAAGAGAGGACACGTTTATTTTGATTCTTGACTTACAGTTTTATTGATTTCAGTTCATGGTTGCTCGGTTCCAATGTTTCTGGGAAGGTGGTGACATAGGAAGGGCAAGATGGAACAAAGCAGCAAATCAGCTCGTGGGAAGAGAGCGAGAGAGAAAGAGAGAGAGAGAGAGAGAGAGAGAGAGAGAGAGAGACAGACAGACAGAGAAATAGACAGACACAGACACACAAAGACAGAGAGACTGTGTGTTAGTGCGCATGTCAGGAGCTAGGACAAGATACTCTCTTCAAGGACATGCAGTCCAGAATGACTCACCTCTTCCAACTTTGTCCTGTCTCCTAGAGTCTTCACCATTTCCTGTGTTTCCTATGTTTCCTTGCCTCTAACACATAGCCTTTGGGGACTATTTAAAATCCAAACCATTGCTGGATGTGGTGGTGCACACCTGTAATCCTACCTACTTGAAGGACTGAGACAAAAGAATCACAATTTGGAGCCGTGCCTGGGCAAATTAGTGAGATCCTGTCTCAAAATAAACAATAAAAAGGGCTGGGGATGTAGAGCTCACTGTGATGGCCCTGGGTTCAGTGCCCACTAGCACTATCAGTCAATCAATCAACCAATGTAAACTATAGCAAGAGCTTCATCATGGCCTGAAGTGTGGATGATGACCAGCACGGAGGGCTGCATGTCCAGGCCTGGACTGAACCCATGGCAGCAGGAGAGACATACCGAAGACAGTTGGGACCTTCGTGCTCCCAGAGGAGCCTGCCTCCATTCTGCCTGGTCTACTGGCACCCCTCCCACTTCAGGGCACCAGTGTTTGCTGGCCTGTTGGGAGGAGGCCACGCTTTTGTCCTCACCCACAGGGGACATGTATGGATGAGTTCCAATGCAGATGGTCTTGGGTGTGAATCCAATCGCTGCTTACATGAAAGATGCCAGCTAAGCCTTTGCCCATCTTGGAGCCTCAGCTACTTTACCTATAAGGTGGATTATCAGTCACTGAGGGTAATACGTGTCAAGAGCAGGTCCTGGTGGGTAGGAGGTCTTCCTACTATGTTTCAAAAGTGTTTCCTCCCCAAGACTTCCTGGACCCCTTTGTCACAAGGCTGAGTTCTCCTCTTCTGCCTTGTTGTAGTCAGGGGTTGTGCAGAGAACAATTAGAATCAGGACATGGAGTTTATAATATTTTTATAATGGTCACCAGGAGTTAACACAAGAAAATGCAGGAAATCTATCTGCAACACCAAAGACATAGAATATTTAGTCAAGGGCCTAAATCCCACAGCAATGTTCCACATGAGTTCGGATGAAAACTCAGAGCTCATGTCAATGCCTCCCCTGAGTCCAACAGGAGGTCCAGAGCCCACAAGAAGGACTCACGCCAGTCTCTTTATGGATCTGTGCTGGGAAGGCCCAAAGGTCAGCAGTGGAAGCCAGAAAGTCCATGCCAGTGGGGTGAAGGAGCTGTGCTGGTAGATTGAACTGGAGCTGAGAAGTCACACAAAAAGATCAGGGCTGTCCTGAAAGGCACCACAGCCATCCTTAGCCACACAGAGGCCCCAAGCTCCTCCGACAACAAGCACAGTCGAGTACCTGCCAGGAAGCCAGTCAGGGTGACGAGTTCATCCTGGAGACCAAGCAGCACATGTCTTCCCCTCTGGAGCCAGGAAGCAATGCTTGATGTGAGGAACAAAGCTTCTCCAGGAGAACCAATGTCTCAAACTCGTAGGAGAACCCGCAATGCCTCAATGCAACAATGCATTAACGCCTCAATGCCTTAACATCCTCCTTCTCCTTCTCCACCTATTTATGCTGGCAACTTTCCTCAGGTGGAGCATCTTCGCTCAGTGCCATGCTGATGGAATCCAGCTGGCGTTAAGTTGACCACCAGTTCTTAATCCATAACACACCTCATCCTTTTCCTCCTCTTTCTTTTCTTTTTTCTTTCTTTCTTTCTTTTTTTTTTTTTTTTTTTTTTTTTTTTTGTCTTTTTCCTTTTTATCGGTACCGGGGATCGAACTCACGACTGCTTACTTGAAGGCAGGTGCTTATGCCGCTGAGCTAAATCTCCAGCCCCCTTTTTTTTGCCTCTTTTTTTTCTCTTTCTTTTCTTTTACCTTCTTTTTTTTGTGACAAGGTCTCTATCTGTAATTCCGGCTGGTTTTAAAATCATTATGTAACCCAGGATGGCCTCCTACTCACAGTGATCTTCCTGCCTCAGCCTTCATAGTGCTAGGATTACAAGCGTGGGTCACCACCCCTAGCAAGTTCTTCCTTCTGTCTCATACTCTGTAGCCCCTCCGTGGGTTTGGGGGTCCCTATAAATTTCCGTGCTAAAGTGTGGACCTTCCATTATGAGAGCAACAGAGTCTTTGGAGAGTGATAGACTTAAGCTGAACATTTGTGCTCTAGCAACTGGGCAGTGAGGTGGCCCTGCAGGGTCCAGGAAGTTCTGAGAGGAGCATCTTGTTGTTTCCTTCCTTCGTCTCCCGCTCCTGCAGAGAATGCACCTACAGTGGCCCAGGTTACATTTCTTGACTTCTGGGCAGCAGAGGCCTTGGTGTGGGATGGGGGCAGAGCACAGGAGGAGCTTGTCCTGCTCCTCTGCAACACTAGCAGTCCGTGGGGTGGCCACTGGTGGGTAAGCCTGAGACACAATCTTCCCTGGCCCTAGTAGTTTCATTCTTTACTTACAGCCAGCTGGGTGACACAGTGAGAGGAGGCAGCTCCCAAGGAAGGACTGTGCAGGATGCGGACCAGGCCTCTAGGGTAAGCTCCTATCTTTTTTTTTTTTTTTTTTCTTTCCTTTTTTCCAGTACCAGGGATCGAACTCATGACCGCCTGCTTGCAAGGCAGGTGCTTATGCCACTGAGCTAAGTCTCCAGCCCCGTAAGCTCCTATCTTAGGGCAGGTAAAGCAAGAGATCTTTGGGTCACTGCAGAGCTATTTCCAAGCCAGGCATGGATGGGGACCAAGACAAGGCTGGCGCATGACTAGGACAAGATAGAGCCACATAGCAATACACTGGTCCCATCCTTGGCCGCAAGTGAAGCAATTCAGGCTTAGCTTGTCATGGAGAGAACTCAGCTACAGGATCACATGCATCCCCCATATGACTGGTTACCAGCACTGGCCACATTGACAGAGGCTGAGGCTTAGAGGGAGGGAGGGGTTGGATCTGCTTTGTCCAGGACATCCTATATAGAGAAGGGCTTGAAGCTATGGCAGAAGTAGGTACCAGGTTGTCAGTGTACACAGAAAGATTCAGGAGGATAATGCCACCAAACAGGTGTTAACTAAAAACAAACTCAGCAGATGATAGGCTCAGCCGCCACTGGCCCAGTAAATGCTTTCTCATGTTTGGGCTTCTTGAGGGGTTATAGGAAGAGGATCAGGGCCAGGCCTAGGCCACTGGGACTGAGGACACAGTGTGGAGCCAGTGAACACCTAAACTGGTTATGGGCTGAGTGACAGAGTGGGCTGTCCTCTGGGAGCAAACTTCAAGCAAACCAGGGTCAGCACAAGTCTTAGAGGCAAAGTGGGAAGCAGAGGTTCAAGGTAGAGTTTCCAGAGCCTGATCTGCTGTGATCAGGACTGGGACAACCTCTGTGCATCCCTGTCCCTGGGGATACAATGTAGCAAGTTAAGAACACTGCAAGAATGGTGAATGAGAGGGACCCTTTGAGTGGGGCAGGTGACCTCTGGAGGGCTGGGGAGGCTCCCCACCTGAGCCCCAGTCTGAAATGGGGGTGTCCCTTGTGTGGGCCCAGCTTCTCCCACACAACAGCTGTGTCATCATTATGGCTGAAGCACAACCCAGCTGCAGGGCGCGGCAAGTGCTGTGTTTAGAGGATTAATGGACAGGCAGAGGAGGGGTTGGACCACTTTCTGGCTTGTCACAGTAATTATCAGTCTCGATTAGCACTCAACCAAGGCGTGTGCCCAGTGCCCAACTTATTACTGCTAATTACAGGGACTCGGTAGCCCCTCCAGCCCTGGTCAGCCCCATCATGGCCCCTGCCCTGTGGAGGCCTAGGGATTGGGCTGTGGGGAAGGGAATAGCGGATAGAGGGCTGGAAGCAGTCAGTCGGGCTTCTCTACCAGCCTCCATTGCCCTGGAGAAACTGGATTTTTGGAGCCTAAGTCTTGCTATGTAACCAGCAGATTTGAAGAAGAACGGGACAGAGAAATCTGCCAGGGTGCATGTGGTTCTGCTGCCGAGAGCAGGGGCCTGAGAGCTTGCAGCCTATGCTCCCTATGCTCCTCCCCAGCCCACCCCAGTCTTGGTGCCTTGGGACCATCCACCCCTTTACCCACATTCCACTTCCTGCCAGACCATCCCAAGATCCATAGAGACTGGAGGCAGGTTGTAAGACTCATTCACTCAGCAAACCCTCTCCTGGGATATACAGGGCTGGGGTTTGGGGTGGAGGACTAACCTGGACCCTCCAAGATGTCAGATTGTTCAAGTCATCAATTTTCATGGGGATACGTGTCTTTCTGCAGGCTCAGAGCTACAAGCGTCACACTTGAGTGGTCTGGAAGGTCCTTGGTCTCTCTGGCTGCTCCGAGTCCAGGGCAGCTTTATGCTGCACACCCTGGGCATGGCTGGAGCAGGCAGACAGGCCCAGGGTTTCCTCCTGTTCCTTGCTTGCTCCTCGGCTGCCTTGGCCCTTGTAGAATCCTCTCTGGTCTCCCTGTGAGCTTTCAGGCCCCATGGTTCCCCAGGAGCAGTGCCTGGGACTCTTCAGATTTAAATGCAGCCCCCGAAAACTGAGACCTACGTGCGGCCAGCGTCTGCCCTCACCTCAGCCTTTCTTGCGGTTCTCGGATGGGTGGCCCTTTCCTCATCATGGGGACTGATCCCACCGCACTCTGTTGAGTCTCCGCTGAATTATGGATTTAATAGCAGAGGAGGCTTGCAGGGCTGCTCGGGAGGTTCCGTGCTGGCTCAGGGCCCCAGGAGGCTGGGGTAGCGGGGTTGGGGGGGGGGGGACACGACAGGCCCTGCCTTTGTCCGTGCTCACCCTGCTCCCTGTCAGCGCCGCAGAAGCAAACTGAGCGAGATTTATCTTCCCTGGCTTTACGAGGTACTAACTGAGAGAAGGCTGAGAGGCAGAAGCTGAATAATTGATGGCCCTGGCTCACTGGGGGATCCGCTGAAGCTGATGGGCTGGGGCTGAAGTGGAGGGCTGGTGCGAGGACTGGGGTGCCTCCTCAGTCACTCCTCTTACCGAGAGCCTCAGCTCCATCCCAGGAGCACCCCATGTCTGCAGGGGAATCTGGCCTCTTCCAGTGTGCTCTTTCTTTTTCATTTCTCTCTGTATCCCTACTCCAGCAAGGAGGCAGGGAGGCACCCTCACCCTCCAGCCGGCTGCTCTTGGCTGCCAGGCCCTGGGGGCAGCTAGCTGCTCCTCAGGGCAAAATGGCTGCAGAGCCCTGATTGTGCAGGGCACAGTTCCTTCCTAAGGTGGTTTAATCTGTAGAGGGCTCTCAGTGACCACAGGCCTGTGCTGTCCCTGGGGCCTCACCATGATACAGTTGCATATTTTCGTACCTTTTCTCTCAAAGCCAAAATAAAAAATAGAGAGAAAACTGTCTAGATGACCCTTTCAAGGCTGGGCTGGGATGGAAGAGGAAGGCAGAATCTTGTTTCATAAAAATGAAATAAATCTCTCCGCTGCAAAGAAGCAAATACCACTGAATCACACCCCCCAGCTCTTTCTAAAAATTTAAGACAGGGTCTCAGTAAGTTACCCAGGCTGCTTTTGAGCTTTGGATCCTCCTGCCTCAGTCTCTGGAGTAGCAAGAATGATAGGCTTGTACTACCATGCCCTGTCCCAGGCAAATTTTCTAATGCAGTGCCTGCTGCAGGGCAGGACCAGGAGGAGGGGCACAGAGGCCTCTCTGGGCACCAGTCTATGGCCCACTCACCTGTCATGTCCAGGCTCTGTTCTCCTGAGTAGAGTTCTAGTCCAATCTGCCTCAGTGTACCTTCTGGGCTCTGGCAGGAGCCAGTCTAGGGGACACTGGCTTCATAGGCTTTCCCAGTTGCTGGAATTAATGTAATAGTGTCACACTCCAAATGCCAGTACTTTTGAGAGAGTCACAGGGAAGGAGATTGAGTTACAAGAACCAGGGTGACCTAAGCTACCCTCTGTCAGGTCCACACTCCGTGTGAGTAGTCCTGGATACCCATGACCCTGTACTTTTTACTGGCTCCACACTGTGTCCTTGGACCCAGTACCCTGGGCCTGGGCCTGGGCCTCTGCCTGAGACCCGCCCCCTCCCCCCCAGAGTCCCGCACAGAACAAAATATTTACTGGGCCAGTGGAGGCTGGGCCTATCATCTGCGAGTTTGCTTTTAATTAACACTTGTTTGGTGACAGTTTCCCTCCTGAATCTCCCTGTGCATAGACAGACACCCTTGGCCTAGCATAATCTGCTGAGCCCTTGCTCAAATATAAGCAGCTTTGCTGCTTTCTAAACAGGACTAATCCAATTAGGGTTTTGGGGACTGAAGGTGGGCAATGGCTCAGTCTCTGACACCTACAGGTCCAAGCAGGAGAAGCTGGGGCAGAATCTGTTTTGGGAGAGAGGGTGGGGTCTTGGGGCAGCCACCTGTCCCTTCACAGTCTCACCAGGTCTCTTGCTACAGAGTGAGGGCAGTGGCCAGGAAACTCGGCTGAGAATGCTGGCCACAGACACAGCAGCCTTCACATGGGCCCATGCTGACTGGCTTCTTGCTGTCCCCTGGCCCTCACACTGTCACCCCATTTGTCCTCTCCAGACAGTAGCCAGAACAGTGCAGTCTTCATCCCTAAACCTAACTCTGTGAGAGACCAGATTCTGTCCTCCCCACTCCATTTCCTAAAGGACCAGCCAGGCACAAGGCGTGGGAGGTGGGGCTTCCATGTCCCTGGGAGACGGGGCCAGTTCTCCATAGCCTGGAACCACAGTCAATCCCTGGCGCTTGTCAGCACCTGTAGGGGTTTCCTGTCCCTATCCTGCTCTGGCTTGGCTGTGAGAACACAGGGCCCCAAGGCCTCTTGCCCTAGAGTTGTGCTCTGTGGCCTTTGAGAGGCCCAACTGCTGGATCTTTCCTGCCTGAGGCAGAAACTGCAAAACTACCCAGAACACACATGGCTCCCAGTTGACGGATTCAATTCAATTCCACAAATATTGACCCTGAGTCTAATCCACTCGTCCTCTAGCGCCAGCTCATTCCTCTGTGGGGCCCTATGCAGCAGCAGCCGTGTGTCCCGATTAATCCCATCCAGCAGTGCCACCAGTTCATGGTGAGAGAGCTGAGCTCATTCAGCCTGGTAGAGGGGTTGGAGGTGGGGGCTGATCTCTGCATGCCTGGGGCGTGAGAGGTCACGGTGGGAGAGGCAGGTGGGCTCATTGCACATCGCAGTTCCATCAGCTGAGGGCCTACTATGCCACACACACATCCTGAGGCCACACTGGGAGGGCCCTGGGGCTCATTCTAGACCTCTTGTCACGTCTGGCCAGGTGAACCAAGGGCTGACCCTTGCCCCCACCACTTGTGTGACACCAGACCAGTCCTCTGACCTAGGGCTAGCTGGTCAGAGCATAGGCCCATGCAGGGTATCTCAGCATGGAGTAGTGGGTGAACAGGGGCAGAGAAGAAGACACTCCTTTCAGTAGGACAAGCCCAGGTACCTGGAGAATGCAACAGATGCCCAGAATGAGCTACAGCCTCCCTCTGCTCCTTCCTGGGGTTGACCTTCTCCGTTCTTAGGGTTCTCCCTTTCCTTTATCTGGTCTCTTGGCTCTGTCTCTCAGCAGTTCTGCCTGGGACTTTATGTGGCTTCAAGACCTGGGGTGAAGGGAAGGGGTCTGAGAGAGCGATGGAGGGCAGGGTACCAAGGCTCAGGAAAGGAAGGGGCCCAGGGCAGCGTCAGGGCACTGGCTATGTGGTCTAGCCACTCTGTCCAGCCTCGTGTGGGCTAAGATGTGAGGATACTGCAGGGAAGTGTTGAAATTGAGTCTGCAGGGGCCCTGAGGCTTTGGTTTCTGGTCAGACACAGGAGGATCACAGATGTCCCACCTCAGTAGTCCACCAACCAGGCCCAGGGAGCCCCCCACCGCAGGAAGGGGTTGTGCTCACCTCCCTACCTTCTCAGCCCAGGCAGGGCCCCCAAGTGGGGGAACTCTTGAAGTCGGCCAGACTGTACCTGTGTGGAAAGGAAGGGCTGTGGGGCTGCTGGCCCTGAGCCGAAGCCCCAGGAAAACCCCTGCTCACTGGACTCTTGTTTGCTTCAGCTTTTCTGACTTAGCAAGTAATGTCTGCTGGGTACCGTAGCTCTGTGGTGACCTCGGTACGGGGACATTTATCAGAAATGGAACTGATGGATTAAAGTGGAACCAAGTGAATTGATTTTTTTCCCCTGGGCACTTAAATGCTGCTCTCTATCAGGCAGTCAACTCCCATGTGAGGTGGCCAGGGGAACAGGTAAGAAATGATAGGAGAGCTATGGGCCAATTGTAAGGGACAAAGCGGTGGTCATGGGGCAGGTTGGGTGAGCTGGATGTGGAAACAGGCCTGAGATTCCACTCCTGTCTGGCCTGTGGTAGAGGGGCCTTGACTACAAAAGTCTTGTCACCTCTGGCCAGGTGAACCAAGGGCTGACCCTTGTCCCCACCACTTGTGTGACACCAGACCAGTCCTCTGGCCTCTGAGTCTCAATGACTTTGGAGCAATTCCAGGAAAGGGATGAGCCAGTGATTCATTCATTCTTTCTTTCATTCATGCATATGACAAACACATCAGCAAATAGCAGATGATGAGCAGCTTTAGAAAGGCACAGGTAGGGATGGTAATGATCCAGATGGGGTGTGCAAGAGGCAGTGCCCTACCTGGCTTTCCACACTGCTCTACCCTGTCCCTTTTTTGTTGCCTGGCTAATTGGCCCCAAGTCCAGAGGTGGACTAGGTTGAGCATGTTGGTTCTCTTTGTTCTACTGCTGATCTATGAAGACAGCTGGAGGCCCCACAGGCTCTGCAATGCCCTGCCTCCTGACAGTGGCTCCTGGGCAGCTAGGATATGATGTCTACTGTGCCTGCCTTTCAGCCTGGCTGCCAATGTGTAGAATCAGTAAATGCTGGAGGGAGAAGCGCAGGTGAGTCAGCATCAGGCCTAGACTGGGTTGTAGCCCTGAAGAGCTCACAGTGGCAGGTAAATCCCCAGGGGGCCCGGGTATAGGCCACCTCTTTGGAGCTTGGGAAAGATGCATTTTGGGAAAATGCCTTGCAGCTAGTAGGTGGGGGACAGAACTAGAAATCTGGGCCCTGGGAACGTCAAGGACTCACTTCATCTTTTCGTAGCCCCTAACATATAGAATTCTCTAAAAAAAGGTGGTGACACAAATAAAATCCTGCATTGGACTGGGATATCAAGCTTTGGTTGAGGACCCTTATGTGGAGTTCTGGATCTGACCAGGGGAGCAGGGAATCCTGATGGTTGTTAGGGCTGTACTTGAGCCTACTTCACCCTGAATTTGGCCCACAGCATTGAGATAAAGCTGCAGAAGTCCTCTGTCCTCAGGTTAAATCAGTATCCAACAGCAGAGCCTGGCCCAAGCAAGCCAGGGTGGCCCAACCGTCAGCAGGGTTGACCCAGTCGGCTGTGGCTCTCAATCATTCCTGGTATCTTAATTAATCATAAGAAAATGCTGAGCCAGGAAACCAAAGGGCATCTGAGAGCTTCACTCCTGCAGCAGCAACCAGAAGCTTTAGGTAGTGGTGGGCATTGGGGAAGAACAGTCCAGGGCCTCCATGGCCACTGACCAGGACAGTGCCAGGTGGGAACTGTGGTCCCACCCAGGGCAGCAACACTTTCATCTTTCAGATCCCAGTCCCCACCAGATCCCAGCCTTACCACTCTGGGCTCTGAGCTCTGGTGTCTGCAGCCAGGGTAGGCCACAGGGGTCAGGGCATTCAGATCCAGTCCAACAACCTCCTCAAAACTTCCTTCCTTCCCCACAACCAATGCAGTCCTGAGCAACTTCCATCAGCCTTTGGGAGCCCTTTCCCCACCTTGCTTTGTAAATGTGGGTGGCACTATGGTCCTGTTCTTGGGCCCCCAAGCCCTCCTTTTTGTACAGCTGGAGCTTCCTGATGGTAGACTGTCCTGCTTCACTTAACCATGCATGGCCCCAGGCTACCGTGCATGGCTCCAGACTTCAGCCAAGAGTGGGACAGCCTATGTGGAAGCAGGCAAGCCAGGCTGTGCTCAGGGCACAGGGAGGGGAGTGAAAGTGTAAGGGGCTCCTGAGGTTGAGTAAACTCAGCACAAACTTGGTAAACAAAACTGTTTACTCAAGCTCTGCACTAATTGCTAATGACTCTTGGCCTTTGGACCTAGCTATGGTTCTTCAGACTTGGAGGTGAGCAGGGGCTGGGGTCTGGAGTCAGCTGACTCAAGAAGGAGGTGCCACCAGCCCAGGATCCAAGCTGGGGCCATGGGCACTGCAGGTGGCTCATCTAGATGTCTTGGCCTAAGCATCCCATTTCCCTGGTACCAGGTTTCCCCTCTATGGGACTTGTTCTGTGGTGGAAGATGTGTGAGAGCTGCCTGGCCCTCCTTCCTTGGCCCTGCCCTCTCTGTTCCCTTTCCTGTCCCCTTCCCCTGCCCATTCTGCTCTTACTCACTCCGCCTGCCCCTGGTTGAGGAGGCCACCATCATGGCTGAGCCTCTGCCTATGGTCAGGTCCTCTTGGAAACCATCTAGCTTGGGCCCCAGCAGGCTCATTGCTCCTATGACAAAGCTTGGCCCTGTAACACATGGCTGCCGTCACCCTCAAAGTCACATCCAGTTGGCAGCCTTTAAAAGTACAGGGCCTGTGGCTACAGCTCTCATGATATTGCTGGAAGGGCATAGCCTGCAGCTCAGTCTTGCCCCCTCCCTGAGGTTGCCTCTCCACAAACACGACTGCTCCCAAACTGGACACTGCTGGGCTGCAGTTTACCATCGTGCCTGGCACCATGAACTGGCTGCTCTGATGCCACCTAGAGCCCACTGTGTGTAGATCCTGCCCTGTGCTGCTTGAAGAGGCCCATCTGGCGATGTCCTTCTGCTCCCAGAACTGGGGGGTCCTGGGTCCATCCTGATCATGATGTTTAGTGGTGCCAGCTAGGGCCAGAGAAAGGAGAGGGGCCTCCAGAGCCTCTTCTCAATGCTTTGAGTGACTCTAGTCTGACCCATCCATACCCCATCCAGTTGGGCCCCCTCTGGGTGCTGGGCCTGGCTTGTCCCCTGAAGCCACTCCTGATGAGGTTACCTTGGGACCATGCGTTTTCCAGGCCTTTGGAAATCTCTAGGATGAATTTCATGTGGGGAGGGGCTTTGCTGTCTTACTTCGGCATCCCTAGCCTCTCCCAGCGCAAGGCTTGCTAAGTTCACCCTTCACAGGGACCCCACCCTGTGATGTTTCCAGCTTGTGATGTTCCCATCCTGTGATGTTTCCACCTCTCCTACCATCTTCCTCCACCAACAATGAACTAAGGTCCAGCCAAGGCCCAGGTCCCACCTTCCCCATTTCCCACCCCACATCCACCAGGGTCTTAGTGAGGGACAATGGCTGAGTGCCAGCCCTACAGAGCCCAGTCTCTCTTGTGCTGATCTGGTGGGCAGCTATGCACTGTTACTCAGCTTCTGAGGTCACTCCTTACCTGTTCTTGGGTTGATCCAAGGCTTCCACAGGGGCAGGGCAGATCATGTCACTGGATGCAGGGGAGGGTCCAGAGCAGTGGATGGGCCATAACTGCCACCTGGCATGTGGGTGGGGGTATTTGGCAATAGTTGCAGGTGCTAAATGGTTTCTAAATCTCATCAAATGGCCTGAGTGCAAATGAGACAAAATATGCTGAATGAGTATGCAAGGGTACATGTATGAATATGAGTGTATCAGTATATGTGCATGGGCAGAGTGTGCAAAGTGTGTATGTATGTGAGTAAGCATGTGAATGCATATGAGTACTTGGGTGGGTGGACATGCAAGTGTGTTGTATAAATGGGAGAGTGTGTGTGTGTGGTGAACATGTGGGTACATGATTATGTAAGTTTGTATATACATGAGTGTACAGGTGATCCAGGCTTTGCACCCGCTTTGACGTTGGGTCCTTGGCATCTGCTTTTACACCGGATGCAGGAAGTGCAGCTGAGCCCGAACACTGGGGAAGTCTCACTGCCAGAGGTTCTGGATCCCAATGCTGGGATGACGATGTTAGAGACCAGGGCACTCAAAGTGGAATCCCTAGCCATCCAGGGTTGACAGGGTGATCATCGGTAGTGTGGGAGCTCAACACAGACTCTAGGGCTGGAGGACACACTTACCCACCCAGTGGGCCTAACGATAACTGAATCCTGCAGGAGAGGGCCCACAGGGTAAAACTGCCAGAGGGGTTCACTGCCTGTACCCTGCGGAGGTGGCTGCCATATTCTCCTGGCCCTTGTGGGACTGAGTTCCGCCAGCCAATGTCCACAGCATATGGCCACCAAGCTGTGTCCTTGTAGACCTGGAGGTGAGAATAGCTGGCTGACTGGGGGCGTTTCACATGCGCTGCACGTGTTCCTTACGCCTGTGGGTGTGCCTGGCTGCAGTTACAGGAAGATTTCAGATCCAAGGTGCCGAACTGCGACTGAGCAGTGCAGAGGGAGGGTTAGGGAGGAGGGTCCCAGCCAGGAAGATGGGGTGCCTGTAGTCTACAGTTAGGATGATGAGGAGCCCTGTATTGGCCTGTGCTGGGGATATGCGGTCGAGGTTCTGTGTGGGTGTGGCTTGCATATTGATTCTGAGCCCCCCCCCCCAAGATGGCCTGGCATAGTCTAGGGTGCTGGGGGCCTTTCTTGTTTCATAAACATATACCTCACCTGGCAGCATAAATCTAGACACCTCCTGCATCCCTGTTGCCTCTTCAGGGAGGGGAGCTGCTCTTCCCATTCTGGACAGCCCCTCTGCACCGCACCCCACACCCTCACAGTGATCTAGAATCTCTGGGTGGGAGTGGGAAGCCGGATGCAGCCGGCTGTGTTGCTGTTTTAGGAAAAGAGGGGCTGGAGGCAGGGAGGTGCCCAGACCATGTTCCAGGGAGGTTGTCTAGCTGGCAGGGAGGGGGAAAGGGGGCTGCACCTCGCCCCTGCACCTCGCTCCTGCACCCCCAGGTTCTTGGCTCCTTGCCTCTCGCACACGGTCCTCTGCCTGGCAGGCCCAGGGCCCTGAGCCACCGCCCGCCCCACTGCGGGTGTGATTTCTCAGCGTCGTCCTCCTCGCCAGCTTGTGTCTCACATAGGGAATGTTTCCATTTTTACAGCAGAAAGAAGCCCATTCCAAGCGCCTCAGCCACAGCCGAAGCGAACAGCCCCCGGGGAGCAGCCGCCACGTCAGGTGCTCTTGGGGGTGGGGGTGCAGGCTGTACTGCCAGCCATGGTCTTAATTGCTGTCACTCAGGGAGCTGGCTCTAGCCTGGGGCAGGAGCTGTGGGGAAGGGTCTCCAGGGCAAGCACCATCCCCTGGGGAATCAAAACCTTCATTTGGGAATCCTGATCCCCTTCCTAGATCTGGAGGAGCCCCCTGATTCTAGGTCAGGTGAATCTGTGATTTGGGGTCAAAGTGTTTGCCTGAGGGACACTAGAATTGGAGTGAGCTGTCCAGGCTGTGTAGGCATAAGCCCAGGTAAGTTCATATGCTGGCACTGCCGCTCCCAGACCAGAGCCCTAATTCCAGGCTCCACTGTGTCGCCCTGTCCCCAGGCTGCTGTGGGGATAGATCAAGGCCACAGTCCAGGGCTCCACAACTGGTATGTGGCACAGCTTGCAGGTAGTTCTGCTGCTGCCATCACCTGACTCTGTTCTGCTGCCAAGTGCACACAGCTGCCATCTGAGGGCTGAGGGGGACACTGTGTCTGCTGTTTCCTCCCCACCTTGCTTGGGTCTGATCCCCTAGGATACATGAACCAGATTTTCTTAGAAAGAAATATTTGCTACTCACAGCACAGAACAGGTTGGTAGCTTGACATCCAAAGGTCTCATAAACCAGTGTGAACGCAACTCTGCTCCCGAGACATGGAAAAAAGATGGAAAGGGCAGAAAATGACACATATGGCAATTTACAATGAAAATAATAAAAATTTTTAGGAAACAGGAAAAACATGCAATTTTACCTGTCATCAAAGTTGTACACCTTGAAGGTGCTCTTTGTCTCATCACATTGGCTCTGGGGTGACATTGCAGTTCTGGGGGCACCCTGCCAGCACTGCAGCTCTGTAGGAAAGTGGGGGAGCCAAAGGCAAGGCTGGTTGGTGATCTTGGCACCCCTGAGATGTGGCAGGTGCTGGGTGGTATCTCTATCCTGCCCTTTGGGATGACCACAGGCTCATATCTACTGACTCCAGAGAAGCAGAAAGGATAAATATGCATGCAGTCCCAAGGCGGGTTATGGGGCAAGCGTGAGGATGAAGATCTGGCCTGAAGGCTCCCAGTCCTCCTTGACTAGTCCTAGGAGCCAGGAGGAGTGGCTGAAGGTCTGATGAGGTAGTCTTCTATCAGCTCCATTCTTTGCTTATTGAAACAAGAAGAGGGTGGAGGTGGCCACAGAAAGTCTGGTTTCTCACAAAGCTAAGTGGCTGCAAGAGCATCATGTGAAGACTGGAGCTTGTGGGTGATTCTGAATCAAGGTACCTCAAAGAGTCTACCAGTGGCCACGGAATCAGGAAGATGCTGGCATGCAAGTTTCACCTCCCTCCCAGAGCATCCACATGACCTGAGACCATACGTCCCTCTCTGCCTCAGTTTCCTCCCTGCACCTGTTCTCCCTAGGCTCAGCTGTGATGGAGTATCCACACCCATCACTCACTGAGCCTCCCTGGGCTATTCCAGGCCCAGACCCTGGTGCTGGGAGGGACTCAGCCTCTAAACCTTTGCTAGTGCTCTTGCCTCTTCTTGGTGCTGCCCCATCTCTTTTCTCTGGGGCTGTTAGTCTCCTACTTACCCTTCTCCACCTTGGAGATGCGCTTCCTTCTCAGTTTTCTTTCATTAGTGCCAGACAAGCAGACTACAGGTAAGGGGGCCCAGCGGCTCTGCCCACTGTGGTTCCAGGTGACACGGACAACACTCTTTATTCAGAAGACGGATGAGAAGAGGTGGGAATAAAGATGGAGACAAATATGCCTGAAAGTGTCACCTGTAAGGACAGGGAGGGGAGCTGAGAAGTCTAACCTGGGTCCCTGTCACATGCAGTGTGTGGATTTCCTGCCACTAAGCTTGTTTTAAGCCATTGGTGGGACTTTTTCAGAGGTGGCTGGCTCTCAAGTGTATGATGTTAAAATTGATTCATGGTGTAATGCTAGGATCAAGGGAGCTGGGATTAAGGGTGTGAGTGCTACATGCCCTAAATATCTTGGATAAGATACAAATATAAAAACACCTGTGGTTTTCCATTGTGGCTTTGCTACCTTCTGCCCACCATGAACTGTTTCTCCTCTTCCATGTGATCCTGTCTTGGAGGAAGCCAATTATTGACTGAAACTTCTACAAACTGTGAGCTAAATAAACCATTCTTTCTTTAACTTTGGGTGTCAGGCATTTTATTTCAGCAATAAAGAAGGTAACTAAGACATGAGGCAAAAGGCAGAGAGTTGGTGGTCTGGGGTGTGAAACCCAATTAAGGGAGGGTGAGCCTTTTATTATTTAGAAGTTGGTCAACCTCGAGAGGATCAGTAAGGCCCTAGGATGTCAGAACATCAGAAAGACAGAAAACTAAAGCTTGGTTAGCACTGCTCAGCAAGGAAGGCTCAGGATGGGGAGAGTGGCAGTGTACCTAACAGGTGCTGACCGCCCACCCTCTCTGGCTGCAGGAGAGCCTCACAACCCAACCCTACCTGCCAGTCACTCGAATACCAGTGAATTGCCTTCTGCCCTGCCCCAGGCCTGGTCCCTCCTGGCTCCTAGAGATGGGGAACCATCTTCTCCAGGAGGGGCTGTCAGGGACCTCTCTGACATCCATATTTTTCTTTGTGTCCCTTGCTTTCTAACTGCTGTTTGTGTCCTCTTGAGAACACCTAGTGGTCTCCATTAGCGACCATGTTCCCAAGCCCAGCACTGGTGCAGCCTATGGAGCCTCTTCAGGAATTTTGCAGGGAATTGGTATCCTGCCCACCTTCTTCTCTGCATGCTGCCTGGAGCTCCTCTCTGGCCTTGGACCTTGCCCTTGGTCTCCAGTGAAGTCACACAGAAGGCATTTCATTTCTTTGGCCTGTCTGAGGGCATCTGTCCTTCAGAAGGGCCATTTGAAACCTTTTCATCACAGCATGACTGATGCCTGGTCTTGCTTCGGTCGTCAGGTTTTATGTGTCCCATTTTATGCTCATTTCCTTCTTCTTGTGTGTGTGTTTTTCCTTTTAACTAAAAAGATCCATTTACTGAGTAAAAGATTGTGTATTCAGGACATTCACTCTGTAGGCGATCCTACATCATAAACAATAGGATGCACAGAGAGACCTATTTTTGTGTATTTTAAAATATTTAATGATATATACACTTATAATATCTTTTTCTGTGGTGAGAGGAACAGGATATTCTTTTGTTCTTTAACTGCGATAAAATATTTGTAACATAAAGTTCATCATTTTAATTATCTCAGGTGTGAGGCTCAGAGGTATTTGGTACTTTCACGTTGTACCACCAAGGCCACTGTCCATCCACAAGACATTTTCATCTTCCCAAATGGAAACTGTGCACCCATTAAACAACTCTCAACCCTCCCCCAGCCACCATTCTACTTTCTGTCCCTACGAATGGACTATTCCTCATCTAAGTGAGATCATACAGCATTTGTCCCTGTGTGGCTGGCCTATTTCACCTTTCTGTCATGCGCCTCTTGGCTGCATGGTGTTTTGGCCTTTATGCTCTGTAGCAGTGGATGAAGTGAATGTCCTGCTTTTTAATTCTGAGGGCTTACTTTTCAGGTTTCAAAAACACACTTTAATCTCAGGTTCTCCAATTGCGAAGCATTTGCCATGACATAATACTTGCTGCTCCCTAACACTGCAGACCCTAGAAGAAAGAGCTCAGGCAGTGGTGGCATTAAGTAAGCTCTTGATTTCTGCATCTATTTCACCCACCCCATTACCCAACAGGAAGGTAACTCTGAGTTACCAGAATGTTAATATCAACCTGTGACTGTGTGCTCCTAGCCCTTCAGAGTCAGGATAGTGTGAGAGGGAGACCCTGTGGACTCTCAGGATGACCTGGAGAAACAGGTGCTGTGGCCAAGACTGTTCCTACAGAGCTACTTGATTCCTTACTTGTTTTCGAAAATTCCAGGGAAGTACTCTGATTGGCCTGGCTCAAGTCACATGAATCTCCACTCCATCCAATTATTGTGGCCAGGAAACTAGGCACATACTGTGATTGGCCCACCCTGCCCCGATGCCTACCACAGGTCTGTCCCTTGGAGTTCAGCTATCCTTGTATCCCTGCCACTGTGAAGAGTTGACAGCCCTACATTTCTATAGTGGAAATGGTCTAGGAGACATTACTTTGTAGGGGCTCGAACTTGGGTGCTGTGACTCCAGGTAGAGACACTGAGACTCAGAGTAGGGGCAGATTCACTAGAGTCACAAAGCAAGCTAGGGCATGCCTAAGTGTTACAGCCCACATCATATATACTCTTTCAGGAAGTCTTCCTGTTTTGGCCAGGTCACATCCAAGCAGGAAACAGGGCTTCCTTGGTCTCCAGTGTAGAACAGGGTTTAAGGCCAGTTCTTGGTGCAGTTACTGCTTCCCCAGATGAGTTCCAGCCTTGCAACCAGGTATGTGGAATTAAAGATTATGAGTCCCAGGTTCTGCTCACCACTTGGCATAGTAACCCCACTCTGCCTTCAGCCCCAAGACTCTGAATCATGGAATTAGGGCTAGGCTTGCTCCTTTAGCTGTGACCACAACCCTTTTTCCTGTGGATGATCCTGGCTGTGTCTTTGTCTTGTGTCCATGTGTTGTGGAGCCTTTGGCCTGCCTGTCTAACCAAAGGTCTGACACCACTTTATTAACAGTCAAGTCGACATTGGTTTTGTAAGTTATGAAACTTTCTAGGTGTTTATGGAGCCCTGGTGTGATTTTGGTGTGTGGGGCTAATGATTGGGGGGGTGCAGTACATGAGGAGGAGAAAGAAGAGGAGGAGGAGAAGGAGGGGGAGGAAGAGGGGGAGGAGGAGGAGGAGGAGGAGGAGGAGGAGGAGGAGGAAGAGAAGACAAGACATAAATGAAAACCTGCCAAAATGCCCTGTTATGGAGATTTACACTGATCCCTAAATATCAGAGATTAATTTTTTGAAAACATCTATAAAATAAGAGATTTATACCTAAAACAATATTGTCCACTGTGACAGGAAAGGATTAGAGTCAATTTATTCGTGTATTAGTCAAAAACTCAATTTCGTATATTGTGCAGAAAAATTAAAACCCTTTCTACATTTTATTACAAATTATGTATTCTCCATATATGGAGATAAATAATTGATAGCATTACAAATACTTAATCTAGAAAATATTTATTAGAAGCAGACAACTCATTCTTTATGTGTTTTGTTGAGGACAATATTGCACACTTTAAAAAATTAATGACTTTTTGCAAGAAAAAAATCTGCATCCTAATTCTTTTCTTTAACATCATGTCCAAACTAGGAAGTGCAGGGGCGGGGGCAGGATGTCGGGGTGGGGGTGGGACATTCATGCCTTTGACTTTGGCTGTGAACAAACTAGAGGGTCTCTGGCATCTGGCTCCTGGGCCAGTTCTGTCTCCTGCTGGGGAGGTTCATTTGCAAAGTGACAACATATTCTTTTTCTTCTTCAAACTCTCCTTGGCTTATAATTTTAAAATAAGTGTTTCTGACTTAATCTCTGAAAAAGCACCAAGTAATGAGATTTGTGGATGGACTCTCACAGAGCCAAGAAATGAAGACTCCCCACCTCTCAGCCCAGAGAATTACAGAGCCCATGAATTATCTCAGCCCCCAGTTTGGGCCCCAGGCTGTGCAACCAAAGGAAGGTGGACCTTGTGGGTGATGTGACTGGGTCTCTGCCCAGGCTGAGCCTCGCACCCCACAGGCTACACAGTCTGCCCTTCTGAGGTGGGTAGTCTTGCCACGCTTCTATAGGATCTTTCATGTGAGGTTTATCCCCTGTCACAGTCCCAGGCTGTGATGAGGGAGGTCAAGGTAAGTCATCTCTCAGGCACTGTGCAGCTCTGGGTCCTGGCCAGGGCTCTCCTACTGACCTCTGTCCCCGGTGGGTGCCTAAGTGACTGGGTTCACAGATGATGGGGCTCCAAGGCAGTGTCCCTGTGCTAGCCTGCCCTGGGGAGCACCTGAGTTTGAATAAATACCTGCCACGTTTATTAAAAAATAAATTTTGTGCTAACGGAAGTGCTGCTTCTATACATAGGAAAATTGTTTAAAATAAAAACCAAAACAGTTTTCAAAGGCGCCATGGCATTAATTATTCATCTTTTGCTAATGAAAACATGCCTTTGCAGACGGCAGGCTCTCCTCCCTCCACGTGGGGGTCTTGGGGAGCCTAAGAAACTTGGCTTGAGGGTGGGTGGCTGAGTGGCTGAGGCAAGATACCCCTGTGTGACAGCCCCAAGAGTCAGGACAGATGTCTCTGAGCTCCCAGTGTCCCCTGAGTAAAACAGGAGTGACCATGTCCCCCTCGTGGCTACTCAGTAAGTGTGGCAGCCAGATCTGCTCTGTGGTGTGTGTGCCAGGCAGAGGCTGCTTCAGGACCTGGGGTCAACAGGGTATAGAGGAGACATCTTGGCCTTGAGGAGTGCTCAGTGGGCACTGATCACCAGGTGGGCACTGGTGGACAGATTATGCCCCTCCCGGACAGGCCAAGGGAGGAGGGGCATAAGGGGCTGGCTGGGTGGCAGAGCTGTCTCCTGAGGAAAGAAATGGAGACAAAGGCTGGGAGCTTGGTTCTGACAAGTAGATCTATCCAGGGAACTGCTAGGGGACAGCCTTTCAGCAGGACTGGTTGAACAAAAAGGGCCACAGCTTTCAAGAAAGGACCCACCCTCACTGCAGATCCATGGTCAATGCACCTGTCCTGCCAGTTGCTGGCCCTCCCTGGTTAGTCTTTTCTTTGGGGTTCACTTTCACAGGGTTCAAGTGTGCCCAGGCTGAAAATGTATGTGGCCAGGAGGACCTTTCTACCTATGGTTCCTCCTGGCAGTCTCAAATTCTGCTGATGGCTCCACTTTCGTTTCCAGTAAAAAGGCAGATTGTCACTCTTGCCCGTATCAGTAATGTGGTTGGAGTATGCTCAGGTCAGAATAGCAGCCTCAAACCTTGGGGCCTTAAAGCAATAGTGGAGGATTCCAGGTCCTGTTCAAAGTCATTGGGTGATAACCAAGTGCACTCTGGGACATATCTGCATCGTAGGAATAGGAAGAAAGGAAGCCTGCAGGCCTTGCATTGAGCCTTACAGGCCATGTACACTCTACTTCTGTTCAATCCATAAGCCAGGACCACCTTGGTTGTGTTCATAGGAGGCTAGGCTGGCCTGGTGGGCTGGCAGAGGCACCTGTGACATGTTTGACATACTCGGCGAGCAGTGACAGGCACTTCTATCCCTCTGCCTCCACCTCCTTGGCAGGCTGTACAGCACACCCATCCTGTGTGCAGGAGCCTGGTCCTGCATCTCTGCTCTGGCCCTGAATGAAGATGCGTCCAGGGCCTACAAGCAGACCTTCCAAGGCAGGGTTATGGAGTTTTTGCTATTAACATCCCCTGGGGCAGTCCTAGTATGTGAGGGGACTCTGGGCATTTATTCTGTACTTTTTTTTTTTTAATTCTGTGCTTTCATTCATGCATACATACATTCATTCACAAACTCTCAAGCATCCCTGGCATACACTCTGGCAGCCAGGTCTTTTGGGGAGAGAGGATGCCAATCCCATCAGTCATCCCCAGGCAGAGGGATCTGGGGGGCCCAGAGAGAGCCTGTCAGAGCTGAACTGACAGCTGAGGGCGGGGCACAGGTGGTATCCAAGACAACGGCTCCCCAGGGGTGGGAGATGAGCTGTGCCCTCAGGCACCAGCAGCAGGGGGACCCCAGCAGGAGCCTTTGAAGCCTTGCCAACCCCTGGGGCAGGCAGGAGAGAGGAAAGGGGCTGCAAGGAGGGGCCCACAAGGGAAGGCTCTATCTCTGCTGGATGTCTCTGCCTTGGTCCCTGAAGGTTCTCATGTCCTGGTCCTCTGCACCTGGGTGCCTGCATTTCCACTGCCCATGTGAAGATACTTGGCCCATCCACAGCTCCTACCACAACCTGGGTTCAAGATTCCTTTGCCAGACATCTCCCAAGGGTGGCTGGAGCCCATCAGGGACTGGTGCTGCTATGGCTCAGCGGTGCTCAGTCGGAAGGCACACATAGGAGCTGGCCTGGCCTGGATGCGTGAGCGGGTGAGGGGAGGCCTTATGGCCTGCTGCCCAGACCCCTCCTTGCTTCCCTCACTGTAGGTCTGACTTTACTGGGGCATTCTTCAGTCCGGTATAGATTTCCTGTCTTCACAGAGGCAATGACACCAGCCAGGTGTGCACGTTCATTCCTGGGGAGGTTTTACTATGGTGGTAAGGACAGGGGTTGTGTGGATCCCCCAACCTCCCAGAACTAGGGCTCCTCGTGCTACCTATCACTCAGTGGCTCCTGTTGGTGAATCCTTGCCTGGTGTGGGTACTGGGCCCGTCCTACACCAGGGACAACTATCCAGCCCTCACTTTCTTACCTCAGAACCCTGTGCCCAAACCCCAGGAGAGGAAACCAGTACCCCTAAGGCCACCCCAAGGCCTATTCCAAAGCCAGAGTGACAGGAATACAATTTCTGAGCTTAACCTGTGGCAAGAGAACAAGTGACCTCACCCAGGAGACAGAGTGGAGGCAGCAGCCCTGAGAGGGTCTCTAGTTGCTAGTCACACAGCCAGAATGGGAGAGGTGCACACTCTGCTCCTTAACTCCCCACTGACACTGGGTGGCCTGATGAGGAGGAGGATGGATGAGAAGAAGAAAACACTAGGCAGAAGAGAGCTGGGCACCAGAGGCTGATGCAGAGAAGAAGCTGGTGATGTGAGCTCAGGAGGGCAGATGCTACAGCATGGCAGGAAGACACATGTGCATACATGGGTGCAAACACATGCAGCATGGTCACATACACCACATATTCAGCACGTTCACAGACACACTGTGTTCAGTCAAATCACAGATACATGTGAACCCACACATCTACACAGCAGCTACTCAAAAATACATGTATACTCAAAATAAGCCACGGCACCTGCAGCCAGGCAAAGCTGGCCACTGCAGTGATAACTGGTTTCTGGTAGCCAGGCCTGATTCACCTCCAAATCCAAAGGGTGACCACTAGTCCTTGGTCCTGGGGAGGGGTCTCTGAGGTTCTCATACCCATCCTGCAATGGGTTCTGGGAGATTCTAGGACATGGCAAATCTCTGCAGTGTGATCCCCAAGGCTGAGCTCTACCAAATGTTCCCAGGCTCTGTAAGCTCCCCATAGCCTCCAGCATAGTGGTGGATGGAGGTTGAGATGGAGAAAAGAAAGTGGGGGCCATGGATAGGATCTTTGTACTCTTGGTGAAGATGGCCATAAGTGCTCTAGGCTTTTCTTAGCGTTCTATAGGGTGTGTGGGTCCTAGCTCAGGCTTGGAGGGGATTCATCACTCCCAGGAGGAAGAGGAATGTGGTCCAATATCCCTAGTATGGCTGGGACCCAGCCCTGTGGGCCTCTGTAGCTATGTGGCCAGTCCAGGTCAGGGCCTCAAGCTGGGTGTGGGAGGTCCCAGGGCAAGGCTCCCAGCCGCACAGAGAAGAAACTGCTCTGCTGTTAAAACAATTTATTTTGCTCTCCAAGAAACTAACAGCTGTTTACAAGCAGCATGTGGGAGATGCCCCCGGGATGATGGATCTAGCCATGACTTGGCTTTCAGCAAGGAAGAACTGTCTTCAGTCAGAGCAGGACAGGCAGAGCAAGCCACAAAGCCTAGGCTGTGATCTTCCCAAGCATTTTCCTGTCCCTTCAGCCTCTGTGGTAGGTGCCCACTGGTTCTCTGGGCACCATCTTGGGAGAGTGCAACAGTATGCAAGGCAGCATGATACCCTGTGAGGCTGATGTGCTGTGACCGCAAGAGGGTCCAGGGTAGGAGTGCTGCAGCGAGGGTGTGTGGTGCACAGAGGGAGTCATGAGGTCCCAGGGACATGAGATGGAAAAAAGAGGGGAGCAGCCAGCAAGTGCAAAGGCCTAGGGAACCAGTGCTGGTGATGCAGAGGGACCAGTACCCTGACACCCTTAAGTTGGTCCAGCTTTCCCGACCATGCCTGGCAAGGGACCCCACAACATCCTCCTCAGTTGGATTCATATTCGGAAAGTGTTCAACAAATACCTGCTCAATTTGGAAAAATGACAGCCGTGATACAGAGAACTCTTGAGGCCCAGGCTATGCACACACAGGGTTTTCCTGCTAAGCCCCTGCAGCTCTGAGATGGTCTCTGAATGCAACATGAGGGGTTGTTGGGGTAGAGATCATGTATGCAAAGGCCCTAAGAACAGGGCAACCTCAAAACACCTCTGAGATTCAGACCTTCTGTCAGTTTCTACCCATTTTTTCAGAGCCCCATATGGGTGAGGGTGACTGGATAGAGCAGCTCCTCTCTGTCCCACAGCTTGTACCCTCAGAAGTCCAGGATCTACAGGGGGAGGTCCCGAGGCTGGGGAGGGACTCCTGCAGCAGAGTCAAGCTCAAGAAATACCATCAGACAGAGGCATACAGGGAGAGTCTAGCCAGGACTGGGGTGGATACAGAAAGTTTTTCTAAGCGCAGTTCAAAGCCTGAGTGATCTGAGGGATAGGGACATTGGTTGGAGGCTCCATGTGGGAATCCCCAGGTTCAACTCCATGGCTAAGTAACCAGCTGCTCCCTTCCAGGCTACCTGGCTTGGGGTCTTAGAGAAGAGGGACCTTTCTGGGTTCACTGAACATGAATTTTTGGATGACAAAACCAGAGTCCTCATTGCTTGGGATGTCAAGGCCAACTTTCAGTCAAAGAGAAGCCAGAGAGCCTTTCAGAAAGACCCAGAAGTGAAGTCTATGCAAAACAGTTGAGGACCCCCAAGCTGATTCACATCCTCCCCTATGTACACGAGCCACCCACAGGAGGTCCATAAAGGTCTGGAAAAAGGATGGCAGTGTCCTTCATGAGTGCCTTGTGAGCATCCGTCCTTTCTAACCTTTAGTCACCTGGGAACTGACCATAACTGGGCTGCCTCTGGGCAAGTCACTGGATGTCCACACCAGTAGCCAGCTATTTCTAGGTGCTGCCACACAACAACCCGGCAGGAGTCCCAGTGCTAGTGTAGGGGCCTTGTTTATGGTCTTTGTCACTGTGGTGTGGGACCATAGTGGGCTCTGCTGCACCGTCCCCCATCTTCAGACTCAGCCACTTGTGGACACTGTTCTAGGTCACATAGCCCCTCTGGGATTGGCTACTGGCCCTAAGGGTTTGCATTGCAGCAGCAGCTTTTAACTCTAACACCAAGAAAATGGCAAGCAACACACCACGTGGCAGTGGAGAGCCCATAGGGGCTTTGGTGTGGGCCTGGGCTACAGGGTCTCTACCTTTGGAATCTTTGGGTAACAAGCCTCTGCAGGCCACCCATCCTCCTGAACTGGACACAAGGACACCACAGCTATACTGGGCAGTGCTAGGGACAAAGTCAAAGCTCCAGACCCCTCTCCAGGCTGAGGGCAGCCTTCCTGGTCTGAAAATTATTTTCTGGCCAGGTGATTTCAGCCCATGTGTGCCCACTGATAGGAAGGCTATAAGATGGGCCTTGCTGCCTATCTTTATGTCTAGAGCTGAACACCAGTGATACCTGAAAGTGACAACAACTGTTGACACAAAGGTGCTTCTTTGAGCTAGCATGTCCAGGAAACCTGCTCCTGGCCAGCTTGGTGCCGTAATAAGATGTGGAGTCTGAGGACCCAGGTCCCACCATGGGAAATGAGCTAAGAGCTACTCTTAAGTGAAGGTCACCACTGAGCTGATGGCATCTGGGATGGGCTCAGTGTGGGTTGTGTGCTGAGGGGAAGAGGCCATGGAGTGAGGAGCCTCAGGCAATAATCAAGCCTGACAAACAGAAGACCTCAGGGGACATAGCCTAGGGGGTGCTCAACAGGCTAGGTTCTGTGTTCAAATCCTCACTCTGGGTATTGTACACACATGTGCATGTGTGGGAGCCTGTGTGGGGTGTGGACCACCTACTCCCTAACCCATGTCCAGTGCTATGCAGTGAGTGGAACTACACATCTTGGGGAGGGCAGTAGGTTCAGGGTATAGGAACTGGGCTCTGGGGCCTCAGCATGGGGTGAGTTTTTCAGGGCCAGGGCTCCCAGCAGCGAGTGATGAGCATGATAGCCCTCTATCGTCTTCTGAGCTCTGCCCTCCTATGTGCGTCTTTATCTGTGATTTCTCCAGTTACAGAAATCACATTTATTTTTAGTTGTTCTTGTAGGATTCTCTCCATTTAAGGGGCAGCATTTTGGCATTTGCGTTTCAACACAGGAGTCACCCTGCTTGCTGGCTTTGTTCCAGACCCCTCGATATGCCAATCCACCTACTAACAAAGGGGGATTGGCTCAAGCTTTCAGGAAGAGCCCAGAGATTTCATGGAGCAGGCAGGTTGGGATTGGGAGAGGTTTGGGAGGTAGAAGCCTTCTGGGGTCCACCGTGGCTTCCTCAGACTCCTATGGAGGCTGTGTGGCTGCCTTCAGTGCAGCTGATCCTGGTTCTCCTCTTCTCTTGCTGCCAAGGCTAGTCCCCACCCAGTGCTAGCAGCACGCCTTGGCTTGGTCCGATGCCTATAGGCCTTGACCCTGGAGAGCGGTTGAGCCCTGCACCAAGCCAGGCCTGAGCAGGCAAGATCATCCCCCCTCTGCCATGATCCACACCTTTTCTTCATCCTGCCTCAGGCTCCCAGGAGCCTACAGATACTTTGGCTCCACTGGCCTCTCCACTCCCACCAAGCTTTGAGAGCAGATTGTGCTGACATCGACAGGATGGGGAAGGAGGTGCCTACATGACACTCTGTCAGGGAGAAGTCCCAATTAGGAGGGCAAATATGGGAGCAGAGTAGCTCAACCATACACAGAAAGCACTGCCCCGCCTGCCTGGGGAGGCCACACACAGTCTTCAGCCATCAGCCACTGCCCTTGGATTGTCCATCACGGCGGTGATAACTCCAGTATGTGGAGGTACCAACCCTGGTGGTACCCTTGTCTGGCATATCTGAGTGTAGGACCCTGCCCTGAAAAGCTACCCATGGATGTCAGAGCTCATCAGAAATGTCAACCTGCAACCAGGTCCCACTTCAGGGCCTCAGTGAGCAGGGCATGTGAGCACAGGTGTGAATCCCACTACAGTATGGGACTAGGTGCCATGGAGGGAAAAGGCAGGGGTTATTCAGGTCAGGACCATGTGTCTACCTCACAGGGACTTGGGACCAGGATGTTGCACATGACACTCTAGACTAGGGGTCCTGAGTCCCAAATCTCAAACATGGATGTACTTTATTTCCTTTTCACTCTGGGCTTGCAGAGGGAAGAGCCATACCCTCTACCCTGGTCACCTGGAAGAGTGCTGTTCAAATTGGAGGGGGTTTCAGGGTAGCTGTCCCCACATGGCTGAGCTCCTCCCTCCTGCCAACTCAGGATGATTAAATTGTCTGCATACCCAGGAACATGAGAGGCTACCACCAACTGTTGAGTCAGGGCTGACCCAGCTCAGGTTGCCCCCAACCCCTAGTCCAGGGTCTAGACTGCAAGACCCAGTGCAAATGATCAGGTTTGAGAGTTTATGGATCTCTCTGGTCCTCTTCTCTGGGGACCAAACATTCACCCTGGGATCCATCTTCCCCATGTCTAGGGCTTAGCATGGGGCTGGAAAAGCAGCTGAGGAGTGAGTCCTTAGAGAAGACAGGGGTTCCAGAAGGTGGCTGTGGGGAAAACAGGCTGATGTCTGTTGGACCTGCCTAGACTGTAGCCAGCTACACAGGGATTGTAGGGGTGGGCATAGGACAAAAGCCACAGTTCTAAGCACTTGTGGCTTCCTGGACCTGAGACCCAAAGTTTCCCACTTATTCAGACAGGTGGCAGATCTCTAGGAATAAGGCTCTTGTGGATGCCAGCCTTCTCTGGGTACCATGCCTGCCTCCCTGAAGTGCTACATGACAGTTGTAACTAGGGAACTTACTGCCTAATGGGCAATGGCCCACAGTATCCAACCTTGACAGTTCCCAGGACCAGGTATGACTGGTACCTGGGTAGGCCACACTCTCGGGTATGGCTGGCAATGGGACATGGATGTGTTGGGAAGAGTCTCTGAAACTCCAGTCCCCCTTCCATTTCCCTCCCACAGGCCCAGGCCAAGGGCATAGAGGGTTTACCAGGGAAGTACAGAGGAGCCCACTCTACCTGAAGGGGCACTTCCACTGAGTTTGAGGAGAGGTCTTCATCCCAATCCTGCCTTGTGGCTATAGATGGTCCTATAATACATCCATCCCACCCCTAGTGTACTACCTTGCCCTATATGTCACTCTCTGGCCAACTCACTCCAAACTCCAGCTCGGCTGTGCTAAGGATTCTCTTCTCCACTCCTGCCCCCTGCCAGCCTCTGAGTCCCCACAGGGGTCTGTAGGCTAGAGGCTGAGCAGTCCTAGGGACGTAAGGGGCTGCAGTCTGGTGCCTAGAACTCATGCTTGGAGCTGCTGCAGCTGGGGATCCCAGCTGCATGATATGGGAGACCCCCCCCCCCATTCTTCACGAGGGCTCGGGAGAGGGTAGACATGCCACATGCCATAAACTAGATCTCTGCCTAGGCTTTGCCTACCTAGGGCTCTAGGACTGTGGGTGGGGGACACTGAACCCCTCCCAATTGTGTTGACTGCCTCACAATGCTCTGTGTCCTTTAGTCCTGAGTGGGGAGGGGCCAGAGACTGAGATGATAGCCCTAGTCCCCTGAGGCCTACCTCCTCCAGCCCCAGTCATTCCGGCCTGGTAGTTCTCTTGACCCAGTGCCTGGATGTCAGCCCCACCACCACCTCACTCTGAGCCCGCCTTTATTAGCTGCTTCTCAACCAATTTTGCAAGTCAAATTCATCTGGCATGACTGAGCTCCTGCTCCATCTCTAGCTTGATATTGGGGAGCTAGAGGCCAGCTTGGAATAGAGAAGGCCCTGGGATAATGTGACGGCAACTGCTGAGGAGACCTGGGGCCCCAGAGACAGGTATGGCAAACTTGTAGCCCCATTCTTCCACCATGCTGCTGGCTGGGCCTAGCATCCCTTGCGCAGATCTCTGCCCCGCCCCCATCCTCGATGGGTCACTGTGCTCAGAGTGAACTAAGTCCCTGCTCTTGCCTCAGGGCACCTGCACAGGCTGTTCCTTCTGCTTGGAGACTGCTTGCCCAGCCAAGTGGAGGGAGGGGCAATTGTCTCTCTATAGGAGTCATCAGGGACCAAGCAGCTGTCAGAGAGCAGCTGGGACATACACAGCATGGCAAGATGTTGGCCCACAGGCTGGTTCTCCTGGGCTGAGAATGCTTTTTGCTTCTCTCTGAAGCTGGCTGAATGAGTCACTGAGCAGGAACTCTCGGCTTTTGGCCCTGTGGTTTGCCCATACTTTTCTTTCTCTGCAAACCTTCTATATATCCCTCATTTCTTTCAGGGACAGTGAGGCCCAGCTTCCACTGGTTAGCATGGCAGATGGCTGAGTTGGCCTCCAGGACATCTGGAGGAGGAAGAGTCTTGGGCTGGCTCTTTGGTGGCCAGGATCAGGCTGGTCTTGGAGTCCCAGGATGACAGTTGCTGTTCCCTTGTCACAGTTGCTCCCTTGCCTCCTCTCTAGACCTTTCCAGGAGTTACCCATGCCCCCTTTCTCTTGCACATATTCACATTACCTGGCACACACAAGAGATGGAGCCACTTGGGTACATCTGGGGTGTCAAATCCATGATACCACAGCAGAGCTCTGGTGGGCAGACTCCAGTCTGAATGGGGCATAGTCAGGACTGCTTCAAGGCAGAGGTGGCCCAGGTAGGACTCTGGCATAGAGAAGCCTGAGTGTGAGACACTGTGCCTCTCCTTGTGAATGTCCACACCACTAACAAGGATACCTTTGGCCCTGCAAATCTCAGCCACCAGAATCAGCTTTCATGGACCTTACCCACTATTATTAAACCACAACCAAAGCTAGATGGGGGGGGGTGTCAGCCCTTACTCTTTACTAGGGAGGAGGTGGGGACCTGTGTGGCAGCTGAGGGGACTGGGCTTTCATTAGCCTGTCTCAGCTGGGTGGTTCCAAATGACTATACCCGAAGCCCTTTGGGCTGGACCTGTCCCTCTGACTGGCCTGAAGTACCTGTGCCTGTGGGAAGAAGTGTGGGTGAGGGTCCCACTGCCTGGTCTCTTATCAGAGAGGGCTATGAGGCTATGAGGGTTTGCACTGATTTTCCAGGGCTTGGTGAGGCTGGAGGCTGCTGCAGGTGTGGTGGGAGGCAGGCACCCCATGGCAGGGCAGACATGTCCTACTTCCAGAGTGCAGCACTGGGTTCTTCCATGTGGTGTGCTCATCAGAACTAGACTTTGCAGCACAAACCCTGTGGGGTGGCAACATCTGTACCAACTGGGCTTTTAGGTTACCCTGATGTGGGTATCAACTTGGGATACCATCTCTTCCTCTCAACTCTGGTCCCTCCAGACTGACGGCCAGGATCTCACAGACTGGGCACCCTCAGCAGGCAGGCAAGTAGAACTGAATCCCCACCCAGACCCCAAGCAGACCAGACCCACTGGTGGGGTCAGAAGAGACCCAGGAAGTTACTGCCGCAGCTTTCCCTGAGGACGGCAAGACCAGGAGCCACAGCGTAGATTAGGCTTTGATCCAGCCTCCTTGTCTTCTATTGGTCTGGAGGAGCTCTTGGATGGAGGTGGAAAGGGATGATGTCCTGGATGGTACTGACCCTCAGTGAAGAGCTAGGAAAGGTCGAGTCCCCCTCTAGAAGAGAGACTGTTGAAGAGAAAAAGATGGCAAGGTTATTGAACGGAGTGGGTGTCAGGAGGACAGATGGACAGGCAGGTAGGGACAGATGGATGGGCCACCAGCTTATACACCCTAATCAGGGGAAGCAGAGGGAGAGATTAGCTGTGATTGGGATGGCAGGCCATTGAGTGACAGGAGCAGAACCCTGGGAGGTAGACAGGTGGGCATAGGAGCCTCAAGAGGGCATGTGTGACAAAGGGGCCTCAAGGAGGGATCGGAGGCTGAGCCCTCGAGCTCCTGCTGCCCTGTGCTCTCTCACTCCCCTGAAACGGAAATGCAGTGACTACCTCCCTGAAGCCCCCAGCACCTCCAAGGTTGTAGACTCCACCTCCTCTTCCTCTTTCTTGGCTCCATCGTTTTTCAAAAATAATTGCTCAGCGGCTGTATCAAAGAGTGGCAGTGCCACTCCCTAACAGGCTGTCCCCCACCCCAGTTCATTGGCTCTGTGTCTGCAGCTTCTCCTGAGCTGCCTCTCCAGGCTGCTATGTGTAGCAAGGTGTTTTCCTTGCAAGGTCTTCATCATTCCCTAATTGTTCGCATTTATTTTTCTCCTTCCTCGGTGAGCAGCCCCTGCGAGCCTTGGCGGCATCATTAATGCAGCTCCAGCACTCCTGAGGTGGGAGGGGGCTGCCCCCCGCCCCACAGCACGGCTGCCGCTCCTCTGCCCGCTTGGAGATGGATGCTCCTTTATTGCCCATAAATCTCCGTACAGCCCTTTGTGAAGACAAATCTGAGGCCTCCCGTTCCCCAGTGTTTGTCGGGCCTGTTGGTGGTGGGTTTAATTAGCCTTCGGCAGCAGCAGGAGTGGCTCTGGAGAGGCTAGGTGCTGGCCAGCGCCATGCTGTGTGTGCGGAAGGGGCCGTCCCTTGCCCTCTCGCTTTGTCTGGGGGATCCAGGTTGGGCCATGTGAGGAGACAATGTGCTCTCCTCCCTCACACGTCCCTGTGTGAACTTCACATGTCAGACCACATCATGTGGCCTTGCCCTCCCTGCATCTGCATGGTCTGACAGCAGCTCAGCCTCGTGCTTGAGTAGCTGGCCTGGGGTGATGCTGACAGCTCCAGCAGTGCCCTGCCTGTCCCCAGGAAAGAGGTCCATGGGTTCCACCTGGCATAGAGTAGGTACTGAGAAATGAATGGTGATCTGTTTGGATGCCCTGGCTGGAACACAAAGGATTTTCCACCAAGCCTAGCTGTGGTACTGGCTGAGAGGGCAAGACCTTCATGGAACTAGTGCCCACTGACACCAAGGCAGCTGCTGTGAATCCTGCCTTGGCATTGTGTGTCACATTTTGACATAGCCAGCAGCATGTGGCCCTGTGGGGGTGAGATGTGCTCCCGTGGCCAAGCCCAACCCATGCCAGTTCTGCCACTATGTGGTCTTGAGGGACTCCTTTAATTAAGCTGTCTGAGGGCTAAGAAGACAGATTGTTGAATGGGAGGATGGCTGGAGAACACTCTGTCTGACCCTTGCTGAGGACCTTGACCATCACAGAGGTCTAATAGCCACCCTCCCACACACCCAGTGTCACCTTTGGGCTTCCATGAGGGTTGGCTTATTCCTCACAATAGGTGGGAAAACAGCACAGAGACGGTGGGTAGGGTCTCCCTTACCCGTGAGGGGCTCCTGCATCCCCCCAGGAACAGACATTAGCATCATGCCCCTGCCCCAGGCCCCAGCTCTGGACAGGCCCAAGCAACCAGATTCATCCTCTAGACCCAGAGCTGTGGGTGTGTGCTCTGAGGGCAGGCCAGGCCCCTGTGAAGTCCACTGTGTGCCACCATGGCCCTATCACATTCTCTCCTCACAGCCTCAGAGCACACATCTCCAAGGGGAGACAAGTGTGTTCACCACCTTGTCTCCCTGGGACACTCAGGCCTTGTGTGAAGAGCCTCATCAAACCCCCATGCCATGGTACGCACGGCAGCTGGGTCTGTCCTGCAGGGCTCCAGGAGCCCCGGGGCAGAATCAGCCTAGTTCAGGATAGAAACAAGCAAACAAGGGGCCAGGAAGATGCCCATGGAGAAAAGAAGCCCGGTAGAACCAAGGCAAGATCACCAGCAAGAAACTGCGCCACAAAGCTAGATCCCAGAGGGGCAAGGGCAGCACAGAGAAGTCAGGTGGAAGGCGTGGCATACCACTGTGTCTGGAAATGGCCCAGGAGCCACCTGAGCAGACACAGAATTGCCATGGCTGTGTGTTCACCACAGCCTACAGCACATCTCCTCGCTCAGGTCACATTCCTAGGCCGACTGGCAAAGTGAGCGAGATGGACACCCAGACTCCTGTGACATCACTGGACACTGAAAGAAGCCATGAAGCACACTGAGGCAGAGCCGTGGAGCCTAGCTGAACATCTGAATGAATGTGGCTGCAGGTCCAGTCCTGCTTGGACATGTCATTTTGTACCATCTGGAGCTCAGTTTCCTTGTCTGTACTCTAAGGACATCTACAAAATGCTCCTGTGAGGCTTGGGGTATGAGGTCCCCACCTCATGCCAGTCAGGCCAAGAGCAGAGGCTGGGGCCTGTGACGGAGGTGTGAGTCCTCCACTGCGAGGAAGGCCTCTCTCTGCTGCCTTTGTGGCCAGCCCCTGGGCCCCAGCTCATCTGACAAACTCTCATTTCCCTCCAAACATGTTTCTGCCATAGTACTGGTCTCACTGGACATTAGCTGACGATCAGCTGCTGAACGTTCTACTGCTTCTATTATTTCAGAACTAATTTAAGGATTAAAAAATAATTCTTCCAATTACAGTGTGAAGCTCTGGGCAACCAGATAAATGGGGTAGGTGCTCCTGGCCAAGGCCTCTCAAGTACCTTCCAGGCAGCCTCAGGGACACTTCAGCCCCCGCAGAGGGCCGACAGTGATGTTTCACTGCCCTCCCAGTTCTCAGAGTTAGGGTTGTGGCCACCTGAGAGTGATCACAGGAAAGCCCAGCCTGAGCCGGGGGCCTAAGGGCTTCTCATCCCTGATTCACTGATCCAGGAGGGGTTATACCACTGTCAGCCCTGCGCTGGATGTCAGTCTTCACTGACTATGCTTGGTAGTGTGGCTCTTAAGGGCCTGGAGCACAGGATGGACCTGTGACCTGCAAAGTCTTCTGTCCACAGACAGCCTTGAGGCTGGCCCAGCATCCTGAGGTAATGGCCAGTGCATCTATGGGAAGTCGGCTGCTGCACCCAGGGGGAGGCCTACATGCTCAACCATGCTTCACATGGTTTTTTATCAGCTTTCTGCACAGGCTTCAGTGTCTGGAAGGCTGAGGCTGGACATTAGACATCCATCCTGTCCAGCACATGATCTCAGAGAACCAGCAGGACTAGGACTGGGGCAAATGGGGATGGGGTGAGGGTAGATAGGAGCAGAGCCCCCGGGCTCTGGCCCAGCATCCTACCCTCTTCCGGCCCCTCGTCATTGCCGGCCGGTGATCTCATCTCTTCCTGGGCTGTAAATATCACCCAAACGCTCACGACTCCCAAATGTGTCCTCCAGCCGGGCCCCTCTCTTGAGCTCAGCCTGCACAGCCCACGCGACACCCCCGCCCAGATGTCTCCTGGGCCTCGACAAAGCGGCCGCTCCTCCTGGCACCCCCACCTCAGGGACAGGCGCCCCGTGCCGGCTGCTTAGGGCAGACGCCTGGGAGCCCTGCCCACCGCCTCCACCCCATTCTGTTGAGTCCAACTCAAAACACATCCACTGCCTTGTGGATCCTCCTACTTCCCCCTCAGGCCTGGCCGACCATGGCCCACTCCTCAGTTCCTTCAAGCTCACAGGTACCCCGATTGACCTTCTCAGGAAATTGCTCCTGTCCTGCTTTTGGCTGGGACAATGTCCTCAAGGCTTGTATAACTCCCCATGTACTCCTAGGTCCCTGGGCTTTACTCTCTGCACCCTGTCCCTGAGCTTTACCTTCTGCTTCTGTGTTATCTCCCCCTACATGTCTGGTGAGCCAACTGTCCCTGATCCCCTGGTTTCTCCCAGAGCCCCTTAATCTAGTACTGTGGGTGGACTCTGAGCCTATTAGTGACAGGCAGAAGCCAAGGGGGACCTACTGTTCTTTTCCATGTCAACATCTGCTATAAGTGGCTTGTGCAGGTAGACCTTGTGATTATTTGTAAATGAGAGGTCTCTAGGTACCGACTTAGGGAGGAACCCCCTCCCACAGTTTAGGACCCTATCCCAACCCCAGATTTAGAAACTTTGGCTTTATCTTCTTGGGCATGGGAGGGGATGCTTGGGAGAACCTAGATATAAGATACCCTCTGCCCATGCTTCCTTTGCCCACCAGGTGCAGGCTGGCAGGCCCCTCGGGTGCCAGGGAATGCTGGTGATGATGCTATAGGCACAGGGCACACACTGTTGGACATCTCCAGAGCTACTTTTGCTGGGGCTGCTAAGGGAGAGCAGGGGAATCTTTTTGGGCAGAGAAGGGCTGGGGCCCAGCCTTGATGTGTTTGGCCTGCACAAGCTACAACATGAAGTCCTGAACCCTATAGCTCAGTTGTGCCAGCACCCATTGTGCAGAAGGGCAAGTGCAGGCAGAGGTGCAGGAAGCATGCTTGGGTGGGTAGTGCCAGCAGCACAAGCACCAGATTTCCTAGGAGAAAATGGCATAGTGGGGCGGGGACACAGTGGGATGGCACATGCAGAGGAAAGGCAAGGGCTATGCAAGACCCCAGCATCACAAATCTGCCCTGATGTGAAGTCCCACTTGAGTGGGACCCACTTGAGTGGCGGCACTAAGGAGCTGGAAAGGGGTGCCAGGGGCTCTGGTTGCCGAGGCACCCCCCTCCCTCTCTTCCTCCTCTGGGCTTCTAGAACCCCAGCCGCCCCCACGGCCATCTGGCTCCACCAGCAACGCTCCCCCACTCCCTCCTCCAAATTTGTTTTTCTCCTCCCTCTCCTTCAGCCCCTGCCCCCAGCTCCCAGTTTCCTGGCCACTGGCCCCTTTCCTTTTAATCTTGGAGGCCTCCCCAGCCCAGGCCTTGGAAAAAAAGCTTTTTGTGCATATTTTTTCCGTGCCATGTGTGTGCACATGTGATTCCTGCACTGCATGTGTATGGGTATCATGTGTACACGTGTGTATGTATGTGGCCATGAAGATCCTTGAGGGCCTGCTGCTGGGCTGTGCATGTGATATAAAGCCCACCCCTTTCTGACCACCACTCAGAATAGGAACATGGTCTTTATCTGGAACCCTCAGCATCCTAGGGGTTCTCCACACCTAGGCTGGAAGGTAGCAGAGCAGATAGCCATCCCTACAAAGGCAGACTTGTCCTGACCTGTGTGCCTGGCATGTGTACTGCTGGCCCACCTCTCAGGAAAGCTGGCTGAACACAGGGATTTAGCTATGGGGCGAGCTGAGCCATCATGGCTGGAAGGGTACAGGGACACTTCACATCTGTGTCCCCGTCCCCCTCCATCGTGGGTAGGCAGCTCTGTTCCTTTTCAGTGGCCTTGCATGCTGGTGCTGGGAGAGGTGCCACCCCAGGCCCACCTTTGCCTCTCACCACCCACAGCATCCACAGCCGAGGAGGCCACAGCTTAAGAAAAAAGCTCTTTATTCCACGTCGTCCAATATTTTTACACAAGTAAAATAAAATGCATATCTCTATATACTGCGATCGGGTGGGAGGCAGCGTTCTGGAACAAACGCAGCCCCTGACCCTGTAAACATGATGGGGTGAAAATGGGGTTGGGCTAGTGGGGAGGCGTCCATCAGGGAGGGCCTGGCCTGCCCCATGGGCCCATCCTCAGGCGCTGGTTGGCGGCGTGGAGAGAAACCCCGTATGTACACACACCTGGCTGCTATGATGCTCTGGTGGCTGGTCAGCAGGGCCCAAGCACTGTCCACAGCACCAGAGCAAAGCCCAGGGGCACAAGGCTGCAGGCCAGGGCCGGCAAGGTGCCTGAGCCCTCGGCATCACCTGCCCCACTGCCCCCACTGCCCGCCTGGCCCAGGCGGCAGTGGCTGCGGGTGCGGTTCTTGCGGGAACAGCCAGGCCTCCGGCGGGGGCCAGTGGTGGGGAGTCCTGGTGCCTGGGAACCCTCAGGGCGCAGTGCAGTCAGTGGAGGCTCTGCAGAGCTAGGCAGGGTCCCAAAGGGGGAGTCATTGATGTGCCGCGGTCCAGAGCCATTGCCTGGCAGGCTGTCACCAGGAGGCACACGCCCCTTGAGAGCATTGCCAGCTGAGGCTGGCCTCCCAGGCTCCAGCACCGAGGCCTTGTCTGCTGCATCTGGCTGGCAGCACTTGGGCAGTGCCAGCAGCTCCTCATCGGTGGCCCCACTGGTCCGGAGAGGATGGAAGGGCCCAGTGGTCAGGGCACAGCCCTCCAGGTCAGGGGCAGCTAGGCGCTTGAGGTCACGGCCAGCCAGGCGCAGGGGCAGGATGCATGGCACCTCTGAGGAGGAGCCTCGGAACTTCTGCAGCCAGGCCCAGAGTGGGCGTGCCCGGCAGTCGCACACCCAGGGGTTGTCATTGAGCCGCAGGTACTGCAGGGCACGCAGGGGTGCCAGGGCCTCGGCGGGCAACATGGAGAGGTTGTTGGCAAATAGGTAGAGTGTCATGAGGCGACCAAGGTCACGGAAGGCGTGCGGATGCACACGGGCCACACGATTCTGGTGTAGGAGGAGCCGGTCCAGACTGTGCAGGCCTCGGAAGGCGCGCTCGGGCACACTGGGGATGCGGTTGCCGTGCAGGAAAAGGTGTGTGAGGTTGCCCAGGTCACGGAAGGCGTCATCAGGCAGTGCCTGCAGCCCATTGTCTTGCAGGTAGAGGTACTGCAGTGCGGCCAGGCCACGGAACAGGCCGGGGCCTAGCTCCTGCAGACCACAGCGGTCCAGGTGCAGGGTGTGCAGGCGGTTCAGGCCGTGGAATGTGGTGGGGTCCACGGCACGAAGCTGTGCATTGTCGCTGAGGTCCAGCTGCTCCAGGAGGGACAGGCCAGCAAAGGCAGTGGGGTCAATGCGGGCCAGAGCATTGGAATGCAGCCACAGGATGGTGAGGTTGCGGCAGGCATGGAAGCCAGCGGCCGGAACATGGGAGATGCGGTTGCCGTGCAGGAAGATGCGCTGGCTGGCAGCTGGGATGCCAGTGGGCACGGCCTGCAGGCCCTGCTGAGGGCAGCTCGTGGTCACCTTGGGTTCATTGTAACACACGCAGGCACCTGGGCATGGTGCTGCTACCTGCCAGGCCTGCAGCCACAGCACCCATGCCAGCAGCCGGTTTCCTATGGGCAGAGGAAAGGATGGTTAGTGGGCTTGGGGGTCATGCTGAAGCCAGGCTGGCCACTGGGACTGGGCCTTGGGAGAGGGACAGGCTGGGTCTGAAATGTGGCTGCCAATCCTGGGATTTGTGGATATTGAGATCCTGCTTTATATGTCTCACAGACAGTGATGCTAGGTTATCCTAAGCCATACTCTCTGTCTTCAGAGGCACTATGTCACGCCACACAAAGCTCACACACACTAAATGCAAAGCCCACTATGCACATCCCACAGGATTAGCCCACTCAGCCTCCTGGGATGGTTGTTCATACTTGCTGATGCTTTCTGTGACTTTTTAGTGAAAAGAAGAGTTCTTGGTCCTGACTATGGTCTCCATGGGTTCTTCCTCCACCCCAACCAGTCCTGTAAGCCTACAGGCCAGTCTGGGAGAGGAGGAGGCCAGCTCCAGGCAAACATTAGAGGGCCAGTGGGTGAACTCATGGCCCGGGAGGAAGTGGAGCTTGGGCAGGGGAAGCCTAAGCAGTCAGCCTCAGAGCTCTCGGCAGCTTCTGTAGCAGATTCTCCACCTAGGCTGCAGAAGACAGGGTTTGACAGGATTGTGGCTCAGACCTCCAAGGCCCCCATAATAAGCCCTGGCAACTAGGATTCTGCCCCACTTGCCGTGCCACAGTATTTTAATGAAGATACTATAGTTTCCCCAGCATCACCTCCCCACCATGGCAGGGGACCCTGAGGGCCCAGAGTAGGTCCTCCCACTAGCAGCTCTGCTATCCTGGGAAGAGGCCTGGGTGCCGGAAGGGCTGGCAGGAGGGAGCAGTGGGGGGCCTGTGCTGAGAACCCCTACCCCGAGGCTGCTCCCTCCTCCACAAAGCCTCCCTTTTAAACACTTCCTGACTTGGCTGGAACACCTTCTGCAGCCTCCACCCCTGGCCTCATTCTCTGCTTGATGCCCTCCCGGGGAGGAGTTTGATTCTTTTTAACCAATCCCCAAGTGATTCCAGTGCTCTCAACCTCCCCCACCTGCCTGGGTACTTCCCTAACCAGGACAGGCTCTGGGTGTGCTCTCCTCCAGCTGAGGGGCACTGCACCCCTCCTGATCACATGTCAGACCCATTTGGTGCCTCACCAAGAGCCTGTGTCATCCCTAGAGGGGCCTAGGGCTGGGGTACCACATGCAGACCTGGCCTCACTGGCAGGGCCACATCCCTAATAGTTAGCTTCACTGCCTGTCACCCCCACCACCTGATCCCCTCTCCTTTAGATTCTGAAGGTTCTTTCCTCTTCAGGAGTGAGTCTATTAAAATGTGAATCCCCCTGGGAGGGTTATGGCTTATCAGCTAACACTTGAGTTATCAGCTAACACCTTGGTTGACAGCTAACACCTGTGCTGACAGCTAACACCTTCCCTGGCAGCCAGCTAAGAGCAGAATTCTGCAGACAGGAGGCTGCCTAAGTGTTGGCGTTGGAGAGAGGAGAGAGACCATCGGCTACCTTCTTGTACTTAGGACTGTGACCCTTGTGTCTCCCACCCCATATTGCAGTCCTCTTTTGTCTAAAGCAGAATGGGTAACTGCCCTAAATCCAGAGCCCTAGTGAGCTAGGCAAGGGTAATTATCACCAGCATGCATGAAGGTCCTGGGAGCCCCTCTCCACACTCTTTGGAGCGCCTATGATAGGCGCAGGCTTGAGGTGATTTGTTAGCCACTAGGAGATGACAGCCCTGGAACCAAGGTTCATATAGGCAGGCTTAACCCAGGAGCCCCCAAGTTCTCCCCTGGCTGCCCATGTGAGGCAGACACTAGGGCATGATGTTCTATTTAAACATCTTCTCACTCTTTTTACACCTCCCTGGCAAAGTGTGCCTGACCATGCCCCATGGTGTCTCACCTGCGGTCACAGGAAAGCACTGTGCTCTGTTATAGCACTTGCTGGCCTGGGATGTCAGGAAAACCTAGGCTGGGTGGGGTGGGGGCCTCACTGCACTGGTACAGGGTGGGCAGTGTGCCGCAGACTGTGTCCATCCACACCATCCCGCTGACTGGTCTAGATCTGCATTACCCATCACCCATGCTAACCAAGCCACAATGGGTCCACTGCACCGTGTCCTGTGGCCCCCAGACTTGAGGCCATCCTCTGAGCTCCGCTGGTGTCATGCCCTGGTTGGCTGCTGGACAGCCCGGCTGGGAAGGTGGGCCACTGGGGGAGCAGCTGCACAGCCGTCAGCCCTGCCAGCCAGCAGTGAAACAGCTCCATTCCTGCCGAGACAACTGTCTTTTGGAAACCAACTTCTGAGAGTTGGTGCAGCGGCCGGGGTGGGCTTTCTTCTGCTGCAGCCACGGTAATTGGCTCCAGCCTGGCCCCCCTTGGGGCCTGCCCATTGGTCTCCATAGCAACCCCTCCGCTGAGCAAGCATGAGGGGGCATCTTTTTATGAGATAATCAAACCCAACTTTGCAGCATGGGTTCGTATTCACTGCGGGGGCCAGGAAACACGGAAGACCCAGCCAGGCAGGGGGAAGGATCCCCTGATTTCAGCCCTGGGCTGCCTCACCCCCTGCCCTTCACCTTGGATAGCAGCCTCCACTCCCAAGAGTCCTTTCTAACCTGTCCACCTGGCCTGTCCCCTTGGCTGGCTTCTGCAGCCCCTTGGGACAAAGACTTGGGGTCCCCTCCCTGTCCTGCCCTTATGCATCTCTCCTTTATCCTCAGCCTGCTTACTAATTCCCACAAGGGACTCTGCCCTCCTCCTGGAGACCAGTCCAGCTGACCCCACCTCCCCTGGGCCACTACCTGCCACTCCGGTTTAATCTCTTTTGGGTCCCATTTCTCCATGAGCACCCAACATGAGTGTGACTGGGGAGAAAACAGCCCCACGTGGCCCCCTGTCACACACAGAAGTCACAAGGAGCACGCTTTCTTTAGGCGTGGCCGCTGATGCCTGCGCCAGGAAGTGTGAAGTATGCCTAACCCAGCATCTCTCTGGGCTTTCTAACTGGCCAATTCTAACTGCCATGGGTGGGGGGCGCGGTCATGCCAAGGGGCTCCTGCCTTAACCCAGGTCTGGCTAGGAGCCAGGGAAGGCATTAGGGCTGTGGTAGGGAGGAGATAAGGTGGCTAATTTTCCAGAAGGTTCTGAGACTTCCCAGGGGAAAGTAACTGGATACTGACTTAGGGGATCCCCCAGGGGCAGCCAGATGAGCAACATATCCCTGGTCTACGTGCACTGTTCAGCCTGCACCACCAGCTTGTGAGCAAAGAGCCCATGTTTGCGTTCACTGCAGGAGGGAAAGGAGGAGGAACAGAGAAGGGAGGAGGAGAGAAAGAGGGAAGGAGGCGAGTGGGGGAGGGGAAGAAGGAATGGAAAGAGGGAAAGAGAGAGGGAAGAGAGGAGGGGAAGGGGACCGGAAGAGGGCAGGGGCAGAGGGGATGAGGTGAGGGGAGCAGAAGGGTGTGTGCAGGGGAGGAAGAAGGGGAGAGGGGCCAGGTGGGCTGAGAGGTTTCTGAGGAGGCACCTGCCAGCCGCAGGAGCCAGTGGGCAGCAGCTGCTGAGGTCAGCAGCTCACCTCAGCAGCCACTATGGGAGGGAGCCAAGTGGAGCTGTGATTGCCTTCTTTGGTGTCTTCCCTGGCTCCCTTTGCTCCTGGGCCCCACAGCCTGGGCTGAAGTCCCAAGGGGATGCTTCTGCCTCTGCCCGAGGAGGGCGGGACCATGCAGGGGAATTTCGGCTTTCATCCATCCAACCAGCTCCACAGCCTTGGTGCTCAAGGCCTGCTCCTAAGCAGAAATGCTCACCCTGCACAGATTGTTGGGGGTCCCAGCAGCTCATATAAAAAGGCTTTAGTCAGCAGTTCGGAAGAATTGGTTTTCTTATCAATCTTACCAGCCATGCGACAGGTCAGGATACTGAGGTGGTCAGTGGTTCAGACCTGCCCTGCTCCTGCCCTGCCCTTGTCCTGGAGAGAAGTAGGCGAGGGACAGTGCCACATAAAGGAGGCCTCAAGGAGCATCCAGCCTAAGCACAAAGTTCAGCTGCTGTGTGGTCTGGGCAGAAATGGGGGCACTGGTCTTGAAGATGCTGGGGACAAATGGCTTTCTCCTGACTGGAAGGGGACACTTTCAGGGAGGCCAAGAGCTGCTGCCCCCCAACCTGAAGGCTGAGGCCAGAAGGCTGTAGAGGGCTTCGGATGTTGGTCAGCTTAGGATCCTCTCATATACCAACAACGTCCCTGTGAAGCTGTCACATCACAGACCACAGTTCCGAGGGAGAACAGCTCAGCACAATGAGACTAGAAATAGCTCTGGGCGGGGGCGGAGGGGCCAGTGTCATCCCCACAGCACAGAGGGTCAGGGCACCCTCCATTCCTGTGCCTGCTCCCCATTCTTGCCAGCCCCCCACTACTGACTCACCACCCCCTACCAGCCATCTGTCCCCCTCATCCTCAGTTACTTATCACACACACTACCACCCTCCATCTGTCCTGAAGCCCACGACGCCATGGCACTTCCTAGGTGAATCCTAAGGACAAGAGAGTAGCAGAAGCTCTTGTGGGGACAACCTCCCACCACAGTGTTTCCTGGCGGGTGTGGCCACCAGCCCCTGCTGCCCTTTCCCAAGCTCATCTGGTCCTTGTTCCTTATTGATCTTGGTTGCAGGGATGGGATAGGCAGGCCAGGTTGATAAGGGCAAGGTCGCACATCACAGCAGGAGGGCACGGGCCCAGGCCAAGATGCTTCTGTCCTGGCATGGGCAGTGGGAAAGCGGAGGTCCAGTGCTGGGGGAGGACTGCCTGAGGTCAGCCTGTGACCAGCGTAGAGCTGTTAGAATTGCCCCTCTGGCCACAAGTCTTGCTTCTGCTCAGCCTGGTCCTGCCTTGTGAAGCTGGGCTTCCTGGAGATAATAGGTCACTGGTGGACCCAGATCTGAGGCTGGGTTCCTACCTGCTGATATCTTTTCTCCTAAGAGTCAAGTTTATTGACCCATTTTGTTGTTGTTGTTGGTTTATTTGCTTATTTTTTATTTATATTTTTGTCTTTTCTGGGACAGGGTCTTGCTATGCAATTTAGGCTGGCCTTCCCCTCACTGGTTTCGAACTTGCAACACTCCTCCTGCCTCAGCCTCCTGAATACTGGGATTAGAGGCGTGAGCCACCACGCCCAGTTTGCTTGTTTATTTTTTAAGGCAGCATCTTGCTATGTAACCTGGGCTTGCTTCAAACTCTCAGTCCTTCTGCCTCAACCTCCCAAATGCTGGAATGACAGGCATGAGCCATTATTATGTTTGTGATACACAACAGTTACACTGAATTTGGGAAATTGGTCATATTTTGATCACCATGGTCCTTTAGCCCTTTTCCTATCAACCCCATTCTCTTTCTCCTGATCACCTACCTCATCTCTAAAAAGTCTGCCTCCGTCTTTCCTACCATCTCTCCTTTATTTTAATCTTTAATTTATTTATATTTTGGGTTTCTTACATAAGAGAAACCATGTGATATTTAACTTTCTGTGTTAGACTTATTTCACTTAACATAATTTCAAGATCTATTTTCCTGCAAATGGCAGGATTTTATTCTTTATGGCTAAATAATATTCCATTGTGTATATATGTCACCTTTTATTTGTCTGTTGATGGGCATCTAAGCTATTTCCAGAGCTTAGCTATTGTGAATTATGCTGCTATAAATATGGGTATACATGTGTCCTATAGTATATTACTGAGCCAATTTATAGTTGAGGAAAGTGAGGTTTACTGGGTATGGGGGAAGATACCAGGGTTCTAGGATCCCCACCCCAACCCCATAGCACCTAGGGAGATGAAATACCATCACACACTCCTTACCTAAGCTCCATTCCCCCAAAGAAAGCTTCCAGCAAACAGAGCACCCTAAAAGAATCCACCCAGCCCTTTTCAAGCGGAGGACACCAAAGATGGCAGGAGAAGCCTGGCCTGAGTGTGCATCCGTGGGAGGGGCGCACTGTGACAGGGGCTGTTCCTCCCGCAGCAACATGCCAGGGGCACCCGCCAGGTACCATGCTGAATGCTGACCAGAAGCAGTCACTCTTTTTCACAGCAGGTGCCATCTGGTAGACTTAGAGGCCCGATAGGATAAGGATGTTGGGGAGGACCCTGATACCCAGCTACCAGCTTGAGAGTCCAGGTAGCCCCTCTGGTGGGCACAGTCCTCAGTCTTGCACCCAGGCCTCAGGAATTCATTCTTGGTCAAGGCCAGGATGCCCACCAGAGTGCTCCAGAATCTCATCTTGTCTAAGCACACATTCCCGTCAGCTTCCCCTCCCTACTACCTCATGAGCCCTGCACTGGGGCTCCACAGTTTCAGTACCTGAAGGCCGCCACACTGCCAGGAGTGCAGGCTGAGCCTCGGGTCAGACTCTCCTCCCCGACAGGAGGCTGATGCCCACTCCCCCTCCCACTTTATCAGGTGGCCAACAAACACCCGCTGTCTAATTACCTGGAGAATTCTGTTTCCACGACAGCTCATTGTGGTCCTGTGGCTAATTCAATCCGGCGTCTAGCCCAGGCTCAAGTCCCCAGGGGAACTAATGAGAAGCCAGCCAGTGGTCTACATGTCCCTGCTATGGGGCGGGGTGGGGGGTCCTCAGGAAGAGCAACTCCCTGTGCTAAGGCCTGGGCTCAGCACCACCACACTTCTGACCCTACACCATCTGCCCACTCGTCCCTGCCTAGGATGGGGTACTCAGTGTGGCAGGGTCCACAGTACCACATCTTGCCCCCTCTTGAGCCTCACATTCACTCTGCTGCTGACATAAAGCTGACTACTATCTCTGATGGGGCTGGTTGAGGTGCACACCTGGGGTGCCCATCACAGTGGTACCTAGTAGGGTGTGCACAACGGGACCACATACTCAACACACAATAGATCGATCAATATCAGGGAGCATATAATAGGAATAGCTATAGCCATAGCGTAATCAGCATACAAAATAGATGTAAATTCTGGGAATACAGGAGAGAAGCACAGGATATGTGGGCCTTGGGCTTTGGGGCTGAGGTAGGTCAGGTCTCTGGAGGCAGTGGAGGTTGCTGTGAAGGGCTACTGATCTGGGGACCTAGTGCAAGGTCTGTTCTCACTGCAGTGGAGGAAGTGGGCAGGCACCTCCTCGTGTGTTCCTTCACCCTCGGCACTTGTAAAACATGACCAAGCAGGCAGGCAGGTGGCCTCAGAACGGGTAGAATTTATTCTGCTATGAAAAGACACGCGCAGTCTGGAGGCCTGGCCACCGTGCCTCTTGGCTGCCTGTCAGGAAAACAGAAGCCAAACAGTCCCTCCCCGACCCTGCTCATATAGTGGAGCCCTTACAAACACCCTCCTGGCTGGGCTGCTCCGGGTTCCCAGGGTATGAGGAAGCCCAGTGATGGCTGGTGAACGTGCCTGTCAGGGCCTGAGGGCTGGTGGGAGCTGGCACATTCCAGGGGTTGAGGGACCCAAAAGGCAGCACATGGCTTTCTTCAGCCTGAGACCCTCCCACTGGAGTCATCCCAGGAAAAGCTAGCGCACTGGAGTCCCAGGCTCCAGAGGGAAGAGCTGAGAGGCCCTCTCAGCTCTCCACAGGTACTTCACAACCTGGCCAGGAGCTGGCTGCTGCTTTTGTAAATAACTCTAGGCATGGAGCCACACCTATGTGTTCACACGTTGTCCGCAGACATTTTCAGCATCATTTGAGTTGTTTTGACGCACTGTGTGGCCCTCGCAGCTAGAATGATCTAGTGTCCCGCCCTTTACAGAAGTAGTTTCCTGATCTGGTTTATGACTAAGTGCCTGCCACCGTGTGTGGGTGTTGCCACCTTTACCGTCATAAAGGCCTATCAGAGGTCACTTGAACTCCCACTAACAGAATGGAAACCAATGGATAGGGAACCTGTCCACCGTCCAGCTACGGCCACATGCTAGGTGGACAGAGAGTAGCAGGCTCTCCCCTTCGTGCAGGTGAGCATCTCATGGAAGCTGGTGTTGGAGGTGAGAGAAGTACTGAATACTAATACTGTTCAGGGCCATAGCAAAATGACTATTTCACTAAACAGGCTGTCAGGAGCCTTGTAATCAAACATGCATCAAAGAGGACAACTTAAAAATAAAAACTGGTTGTAGGGAGCTGACTGACAGCCCTCCCCGGGTATCGGGAGAAAGTGCCAAGTGATGCAGTCCCCACTTGGGAAGGAAGGATGATAGCACTTTAGGGGAGACTAATCTAGGGGAACTGGTTTCTGCGCAGATGTTATTTAGCTGAACTGGGGCTTTCTGGGGCCATGGCTTCTCTGTGAAAATTCAACAATCCCCAACCAGCCCGCAGTGGGTGGGTGGCCTCTTGCTGCTTCTTGCTCCAGAGGCTCTGGCCAAGTCACATCAAGGTGGTTCATTGACAGCAAGATGTATTCTTGGGCTGAACAAGGCCTGGAGGTAGGGGCATGGGCAGGTCAGCATTGATGTACTTCCCAGGATGTCAAGATTCCAGCCTTGGATAACAAGATCTTCACAGTTAAGAACGAAGAAATGTTAAAAATGAGAAGACTCTATCCAGAAAAGACGAGAGGTAGCCCCTTTACAAACAGGGCCTCTTGGACCCCTCTCTGGGGCCTCAAGCTTAGCAGCTCATGAACACCTAAGGCCAACATCACGACAGGAAAGTAGGCTATACAGGTGGCTTCTTTCCTTGTCATCACTAACTATCATCAGTATCTTTCCACCACTGACACCATCACTGTCGCCATCAATGTCAACACCAACATCATCATCATCACTGCCAACGTCATCATCATGAATGTGTTAGCTTTCTATGATTTTGACAAAATACATGGGCTAATAAACTTTAAGAGGAAAGGTTTATTTTGGCTTATGATTTCAGAAGCTTCACTCCACGGTCATTTGGCCCTACTACTTTGGGACTGCGTGGTGGGGCAGCATATCACAGCAAAAAAGCATAGCAGAAGAAGCTGCTCAACTCATGGCAGCCAAGAAGCAAAAAGAAAAAGAGAAGGTGCCAAGTTATGAATATCCTTTTAATGGCACACCTTTGATGGCACACCTAAAGATCCTGCCATCTCCCAGTCGTGTCAATGAGCCAGGAATCAAGACTTCCAACACATGGCCCTCTAGGGTACATTCAAGATCTACTATAGAAATCACCAGCACCATCATAACCATTATTATCATCACCATCCTCTTCATTCCACCACCACCAGCATCACTATCACCGCCGCATGTCTTCCCATAGCACACTATGTCCTCTCATGGCCTGAAAGCTGCCAGCTGACAAGGCCCATCCCACAGAGCTTCCATCACCTCCATTCCTCAGACAGAGGCCCTGAGGTCACCAGCAGGTGATCAGTAAAGCAAGGAGACAGGGCATACAATTTAAGCCACAGAATCACCCCACTGCCACTCCACCTTACCCTTAAACAAAGTAACCAGATAGACTCTGAACCTCGAGGATCACACAGCAGGAAGAGGTAGTCACTTTGGGCTCAATGCCTAAAGTACCTCATCCTTGGCCTGGACCTCCTTCCCTAGGTTGGCCAAGGTGGGCTCTGGGAATGGTCTACAGTTTTGGTCTTATATACAGGTACCACCCTTCCTCTCAGAGTAGCTGGAAAATCTGTTAGTCTCCTCTGAGTCTGTCTCTACACCAGCAATGTGAGGGTGTTAATGGGCCATCACCCACTTTCCTCAAGACCCTAGGCCTATAGTCTGGAATCCTCACTGAGGACCTCCCACCCAGGTCTGGACCCTGTGCCCAGTGATCTGCCTCCCAAGAGACCAGCCTCGGGCACACAAGACTGGCAGAGCCAGTCAGTCTCACCTCAGGTATGGAGTCTAGGGAGGTGAGGCACAGCTCCTAGAGGGATCCTGGAACCACAGAACCTCCACAGTAGCAATCGTAAGGCCACTCTTATCTGGCCAGACAGCTGACCGTGCTTTATGCAGGGTACTGCAGGCAAGATCTTGGCTCTGTCCAAGATGGAGAAGAGTTACATATGCAGGTTCTCTTCCCTACTGCATCTACTGACCTCAGCCCCAGCAGAAAAAGAAGGCTTGTAGACAGGCCTGGAGCCCACTGCAGCCTGCCTTACCTTCCGAAACACCCTCCCCCCACTCAGCATTGAGTCACCACCACTTCTCACACGATGCTGATGGTCTCCCCGCTCTGTTCACTCATCACACACTAGACAGCAATCTGCATTAGAGACATGTGTACATCCCCTTCCTGAGGTGTCATAAAGTACACCCTGCAGGGGTAGGGAGTAGGGTGCTGGGCTGTTCCCCGAATGTGACCCAGACAAAGTCTCCACCACAGCATCTGGGTGCATCTAGGGCAGCTCCTGCCTGACAGCCTGAAACCTGCCAGTTGACAAGCCCCATCTCAACAGAGCTTCCAGCCAGCTTCCCTTGTAAAAGCTGCCAGAAAACCAGCAACCACCAGGGCATCTAGAAAAGGTGACACTAAAGGAAGCGGAGACAGTATGGAGAATAGTCAGAAATTAGGAGAAAATCTAATTAGTATCCTCCTAGGGATAGAAAAAGATTTAAAACAAGAACAGGGTGCTATGACCAAGGAACTATCAGAGAACAAGAAAGGGTGTCTGGAAATTGAAAATAGAACTGCTAAAATTAAAAAAAAAATCAATAGAAGGGTTAGAAAACAAGGTCAAGGAAATCTTTCAGAAAGAAAAACAAATAGAGAAAGAAAAAATGAAGTAGATTCAGTAGACAAATATAGGTCGAAGATCTGTCTTAAGATAAGAAAAAAGAGAAAAAGAGGTTAAAAAAAGTTATCAAAGAAATAATACTAGAAAATTTCCTAGAGCTGAGACCCAGTCCCCCCTTTGGGCATTTATAGCACATTTCAGGCCTCTGGGGATTCGGAGAGGCCTGAAGCTCCAGGAGCTGATCACAGCAAGGCCTCGGCTTCTCTATACTGGATACCATAGGACAGCAAAACTGTAACAGCTTTAAAACTCCGAGGGGACACTATTTTCATCTTGGAATTCTGGACTCAGCCAATTCAGCGTGAACGAATTTGCAAACATGGGGAGATTTATAAAATGATCTTCACTATACCTTCTTTAAAGAATTGGTTGGAGTTGTGCATCAGCCAAAGCAAGAGTGTAAACCCAGAGAAGAAAATGAAAGTTATGGGTAACAGAAGAGCCTAGAGGAGGAAATGAGAGACCCACTAGAATTTTCAGAAGACTAAGATGGGGATAGGAGTGAAAAAAATGCAATCTATACTCCAAGACAAAAAAACCTATTCAAGAAAGAAAAGAGAGTAGGAGCCTTGGACATACACAGGTAAAACTATTAGCAAAGCAACAGTGCCTGCCTCAGGAGAGGAGTAGGGACAGGGGTAGAGCAAACCGATTCCCCGGACAGCCTCTGAGAGAGCTGGGCGCCGGTTTTAACCTTGTGTAGGATATCGTTGACCAAAATGTTATTGTTTAAAAAAATAAAATGAGACAGCTCATGTGTGGCACTGACAACTTAGAAATAGAGGGCAGGGGATTTAGCTCAGCGGCACAAGCACTTGCCTGGGAAGTGCAAGGTAGTGAGTTTGATCCCCCATATCAAAAACAAAACAAAACAGATAAATAAAAAGAAGAAAGAAAAGCATATCTTCCAAAAGGTGGAGACAAATGTGGGCTAGAGAGCAGTTGTTTCCCGAGGTGCAGGAGGAGAAAACAGAACCTTGAGAGCTCACAGAGCACTTGCGCACATGGCCTGGGGTTTCTGGCATCTAGTGCAGGAACAGGACCTTGTGCATTGCTCTGAGGCCCCCTGTTCAGCCAACGGTGGCAAAGGACACATCTGGGTCTCTGAGGACACTGCATTCTTGATCAGAGGCTTCTCCAATGCAGACACTTAAAGGAGCAGCTTTTGGGCTGAAATTTTCCCTTTGCCCAGCCTGACACCCAACTGCATCACCTGGCCCGGCCCCTGAGGCCCTAACAAAGCCTTACTTACCCCAGGCCCCTCCTCACCCTGCCGGCTCCTGTTCCTTCACGGTACTGGGTACCACCTTCCTGTTTACAGACCTGAACCCCAGCCCTAAGCTGGCAAGGGACGAGCCGGGCAATTCAAACCCAGCAGGGTCCACCTAGAACTGGGATGGGGTCTGCAGTCCCTGGGACTCAGCTCTGACCTTGGCTGGTTATAAACATGCTTCCTTTTACTTCTATGAGAACTCCAACAGGTCCCTGCAACTGAGCCCACAGCGTGCAGGCAGGGGCAATGAGAATAAGTAATTGCTCTTTTATTAACAAGTGATAAATTATTCCTATATGATTGCATGTGATAACTCTTGCTTATTTGAAATCAATTTGGGATGGAAATTGTTGGTGGCTTCTCACCTGCGCGGGTGGGAAGCCCAGGCGCCGCTGCCTCCTGGAAAAGCAGGTCAGTGTATTTCGGCTACATCCTAAGGCTGACTTGCAGGATGCTCCCAGCTAAGAGAAGGGGGCGGGCTGCCCTGGGGCTGTGGGGCCCAAGGGTGCCAGGCCCTTCAGCCTCATTCCTTAGCACTGCTGTCTGGGACACAGGAGGGGTCTGCTCAGGCTGGCATCTAGGCGTCTCCCTCCTCTTCACCTAACTGCAGCTCTGAAAGAGGCCTGGTCCAGCCTACTAGCCCAGGGCACAGACCCCACAGCTAAGAAAGGACAGGCTGGAAAGAGAACCTCCAAGCCTGAGGCCCCATTAGAGACCACCACAGGCACCAGTGCTCACAGTTGGGCCCCTAGAGGTGAGGGGACCATCCCCAGGTCAAGGTTCACTCACCCTCCCACCTGACTGGAGGCTGGGGGCACCCAGCCTCGGCCTGCTCAGGCTACTCTCATTTCCCAAACTTCCAAAAGCTTTTGCCTTTGTCCTGGTAATGGTCTTAATGATTCCAGAACACCCCGCCCCCTCACTTCCCTTCTCGCCCAATCCAGTACAAGGGCATACCTGGTGAGAATAGGCCTGGGAGAGAGGCCTGGTCCTCCCTTCCCCGACTCAGTGCTCTCAGCAAACCCCCAGCCCCCAGGGCCTCAGCCTGCTCAAGGCAGTGCCCCATGCCTACCCAGGCTCAGCAGCACCTCCTCCATAGGTGTATATTTAAAATCCTGTAACCCATAGGGCAGCCCGCCAGACATTTGCTCCCAGAGCAGGCCCCTGGAAACCAGGCCAGTGAGGCCAGGTTACCCTAAAGCCAAGCTAAGGCACTGAGAGTGCCTCTTGGGCCTGGGTCTCTCTAAGAAATGACAGGGCTGGGTCCAAGTGGGCATATAATGGATCTGATCCCAGGGTCCCTACCTTCCATCCATTCCCAAGGTACCCACTTTACCGCACTGCTCAGTAGAGGCAGGACTACAGTTAACTATAGTAGGTGCCTACAAATGCTTGTTATATGAATGCAATAAATATCTACCACTGTGGGCAAGTGGCAGGCTTTGTGTAGCTGAGAGAGTAGTATTTCTGGAGGATATCCAGCCCCAGGAGGGCCTAGCTTACCATCCACAGGCCACTGATATTTTCTGTGGGAGTGACATTAAAGTGCTCCAGTGCTAAGGGCAGATTCTCTGAGGGCACCATGGGGAGCCTCACTTCTGTTACCACTATGTGCCTCACTGCCACCCCCCAAATCCATGTGCTGAAGTCCTAACCCTCGGTGTGATGGTGCTTGAAGGAGGCTATCTATAAGCCAGGAAGAGGCTTTCACCAAGATCCTACTGTGGTGGCACCCAGAGAACATAAATTCCTGTTATTTAAGATACCCAGTCTATGGATTTTGTTATGGCAGCCAGAGCAGTCTAATACAACCTCTTTCTTCACACTTCGGTATATTTTTCCAGATTGTGCACCATGAACACTAACAAAAAATCAAAAGTTGTTTGGTTTATTCGATCTCATGCATTGACAGTAGGCCAGGTGGGGGGGAGGGGTAAGCCATGATCCCTGTGCCACTGGGTCTCTATGTCCATCCCCACAGGGAAGCCCTGGGCAGTCAGGATGTTGGGCCCAGGATCTTCCCATGTGAGATTTCAAGCAGGGGCCACAAACTCTCAAAGCTCATTTTGTCACCTGGACACCTCACAGACCAGGTACATAGGAAATGCCCAGCGCACCCACCCAGGACTAGGTAGCATGAACCTGAGCCTCCACCTGGAGAAACATCTCACGTTGCCCCCAGGCAGCAACTGTTCCCAAGCTACAGAAGAGAAAGCCCAACCAGCCCAGCCATCAGATCAAGTTGGAGCTGGGAAGGGCACTGCTGGCATCCAACCCAGTCCTGACTCAGGTTTTGAGGCTCTTGGCTCATCTCCTGTGGGCTTCTGCTCAGGCAGCTCCCCTTTTGGAAAGCTTGCCCTATTTCTAGGCACACTCCCTCAGGCAGTCTTTTGTCTCTGCTTCAACCCCTTCCTTGTCTGCATTGTGGCCTTGCTGTTGGAGCTCACCCTCAGATCCACCAGGTGAACTACCCACAAGCTCCTGCCCATGGGGCACTTAAGTGACAGAAGATGACAGCTATGCTGAGGTATCAGCCAGACCCTGGATTGGGGCTGCTCTGTACAAGGGGAAGAAGATGGACCTGGTGTCTACTATTTGGCAGGAAATGAACTGTTGGGGTTGCAGCCCCTCCCTCCCTAATTCCCAAGGGAGAGCAACATGCTGTCCCTCAGGGAGCTTGGCACAGCTGACACCTAGAGGCAGTGTGTTGAAGACCATCTTGTGACCTAGTGAAATGGGCTCTCTTGGAACTCCACCTCCCAGAACTTCCTGCCTGTAGAGTTCCAAAAACCAACTCTCAAAGAAGTGTCTGGGTGTTTTCCTGTGGGGGGAAAGAGGTATTTCTGTCATGCGCAAAGGTTGGGGATCAAAATGCATCCTCCCATGGCCAGGAAGGCAGAGGGACCTCAAAGGTTTACACCACTGTCTGTGGGCTCCTTGGCTGTGACAGAGGCCTGTGAGTGAGATATGACTAGAGCAGGCCACAGTGTTGGAGAGGGCTCTGAAGAGGGATTGATGTCCCACCACTGCCCAACTGCCTCAGGCCACCTCAGGAACCAGGCTTTGGCTCGGCAGTGGGTGAAAAATGGAGTCCATTAGGGGCTCCATCTGTCTCAGCCATAAGGGGTCCTCCCAGTGACATCCAGGAAGTATATAGATGGAGTATCTTTTTGGGGGAGAGTTTTTCCTTTTGCCAATTTTCAAACAGGAAGCTAGACACTTGTCACACCTGTCCCTGTGTCAGCTTCTGTCAGACATGAATTGGGGCCGAGGCAGAGAGATGAAAGACTGCCTGGGCATGGCCCAGTGTGCAGTGGCCACGTGTCAGGCCAAGGAGCACACAGAGTTCATATTGGAGCAGGAAGTGGGGGCCCAGTCCCTCACCTGCTCCCCTTCACCCCTTTTCTTCACCCCAGAACAGCAGGGGATCCCCACTAGTGTTCCACCTGCCTGTTATGGAGTAGAGCTGTCCCAACTGCAGACCTATGCACTGGGAACTCAGCAGTCAACTCCCCCCGCCCCATATTTGTCCAGCAAGCTCCAGCTTTGAGATCTGGTAAGAACCCCATGTGGAAGGACAGGCCTCAGACTCCTTACCACCACCACTGCCACTACCACCTTGATTGGCATGCACAATAGCACTTCTCTGTCCTGGAGGTCTCTTAAATTTTGGGTCATCTCCTTGGATCTTGGGGAACTTTGAAGGCAGAATATAGTAGTAGATTGTAAGGCTGCCAGGAGGAATTTACAGTGAGAACAGAGGAAGAAGCCAGTGAACTGAAGACTACCTGTAGCAGAAGTCTGCTAAGGGATGGGAGTAGGGTCCTCTCCAAGGGGACACTGGAGAGGACCACACAACCACACTCACCACAGCCCTCATACTCCCTGCCATGAGGACACAAAAGTCTTGTTGCTTCCTCAGTACTGGGGGTGGGGGGGAGTTGTCTGCAGGCCCTCAAGGGGATGTGAGAAGCCAGTCCCTTCCAGCTCACAAGTTACCACTTCTCATGCCTCAACCCTCATAGACCCTAGGGAGTACTGGGGTGTAGGGCAGGGTGTGACCTGCCAGCTCTGTGCTTTCTGAAAAGGAGGGGGGCTAGATAGTTCCAGAGAGACTTGGGAGTCCTCAACCAGGCAATCAAAGAATCATGAGTATGTGGTAGCAACTTGGCAGGGCTCAGTAAGGGAGGGTAGGAGGTCTAACCCCCAGACTCTCAGTTGGAGATGTTGGGGAGGCAGATAAGGCCAAGAGAGCAGGGTGCAGCTCTGCTAGTCCCATAGCCCTCCTTCAACTGTCATCCTGGTGGCTGTCCAGGAATTAGGGATACTGGGCTCCCAGAGGCAAAGTACCCCAATCCCAGTAGTCTTCCTGTGGAATTCTGCTTTCAGCCACATTTTTTGAGATGGAAGGTGCTTCTGGGGTGGAGCCCACACCCAAAAGACAGGTGATCCCTGACTAGGTAGGAACACAGGCAGCCTTCCCATAGTGACCTCATGGCACTACAGCTAGCTCCAAGTGAATGATGGGACAGAAGTTTCCAATCAGAGAAGACAGGGGACCTTGAATTCCCTTCTACATGGGAGAGGCATTCCTATGGCAGGGTTCCTGTCCAGGGATCCCAGGTGGGCCTCAGGATCCTCACTGAGAAGTGGAAATACCAACCGGTCTCCCATCTGAACCCCCCAGTTGCATAGACCCTGCACTCCTTATCCCATCCCACCACAGCCTCCAGGCCCTCCGTGGGTACCCTGCAGCACGAGCCAGTGCATCCTCCACTCAGGTGGGCAGACAAGGACCCTGCTGGCAGAAGGACCGATGGATGAGGGACAGCCCCAGATAGGGACTCTCTTCTGTGCCTCCACACTCAGCAGAGGCTCCTTCTCCAGGGATTTTGGTAGGACCCACATGTCTGTCCCCACTACCAACCTGGGTTCCAGCTAGATTTCCCCCAGGGCAGGGCAGGTGGGAAGGACGTGAGAGTTTGAGAAGGCCCTGAACGTTAGGGACCTCATTTCCCATCAAAGGCTCCAAAGGCTCATTGCCAACCTCAATTTCCACAGCCACTTTCCAAGCTCAAGGCATGAAATGTGAGAGGGTCCTAGTTTGGATGGGAAGGGGCTTCAGGAGCTAGGAGCTCCCCCACCCCTGTGTTCACACTGGACACAGGCAGACAGGGAGGCTCAGTGAGCAGCCAGCCACCTGCCTGTTGGCTCTGGACCTCCCTCCTCCAATGCTGCTGCAACAGTCTATATCTGAGAGCCCCAGCTCTGGCAACTCCCAGAGCCCACCCAGGGGCTGGCCGGCACTTGAACCACTGCTCATACTGGTGAGAATGCTCCTGCTCACTGACACCTGGCAGCTTCACAGAGGTTGTGTCCTTCAGAGGGCACAGTTAGTGTGGCTGCTCCTCCATTCCCAGCCCCAGAACCCTCATACAAGGCCTAACTTATTCCAGGGACTTAGATGGGGAGGAAGCACCGAGACTCCCACAGAGTCCCACTGAGGAATGGCAGAGAAGGTGCCTGCATGAGACCCTCCAGCCAAGCCTGAGAACCAAGCAGCAGAGGTTTCCCCTGGGGCAGCCACCGCAGAGTTCAGGCAGCAGTGGTGACCAGTCAGGAGAGCCCCTTGGAACCTGAGAGGAGGAGATAGCAAGTAAGGAGCTGGGGTGTTGGGTGTTGGTGGCCGTGGGCTTGGGAGGGGCTGGACCAGAAGCCACTTACAGGGAGGGATAAAAGAGGATAGACAGTAACAATTTCAGCCATACTGCATAAGCTGATCTAATCCTGCAGCAGCCCCAGGAAATCCAGGTGGGACCTAGGCTGACACTGGGGTCAGATATGTGGGCCCTACTAGTGTCCTTGGAGAAAGAGTCTCTGCTGAGCCATAGGGGCATGGGGGAGGAGCTCCTGTCTGGGACACTGGATGTTGGGCTTGTCTTTGAGGATGGGCAAAAGGGTGCTGGAATGGTAGGCTGGATGCCAATACAAAGCACACTTTACTATCAGGTGGACTGAATTAGGTACCCGCAACACCCAGTGGAGTACAGTTGTTTGTGAAGGCAATGTGCAGCTGCTATGTGCACGGAGCAGTCTGGGAAGCCTGGGACCCCTGATTAACTACACAGTCTCTGCACGTGACAGGGAAGTGGTTATCATTCACAGACCTCCCCCCCTGACCAGAGGTGGTCAGAGCCCAGTAAAAGACCAGACTGTGTTGGATGTGGCATGGGGAAGGAGTGGAGCCCAAGTAAGTGCAGGGCTGTTGATTGCCAGCAAGCCTGAGTCCTTCTCTGACTTTCATACCCGCCTGTTACCTTTGCAGCTTTACTGAGCATCTACAACGTGCAGGGTGCCTTCCATGCCCCAAGCTGTCGTGGGTATCACAAGTCAGATTCATCTTGACCCTGCACATAGCTCTCCTCCCATCTTCCCCAAGCCCCACATTCCACATACTGAGGACTCAGTGTTTTCCCACCCACAAGGGCATTGAACTGAAAATACCACCTCTGGTCAACAGCTGTGGATTACAGATGAAGCCTCCAGTGACCAGGGAAGGGCAACACTATCCAAGGTCACACAGCAAGCCAGTACTGCATGACTTGATTCTACAGTCACTCAAACTCAGGGGAAGGAGACTTCTGCAAGATCCCCAAGCTGGGCCATCTGGGCCCTGGAAAGAGGGTAAATAAAGACGATATCTTAACAAGGTTACAAAGGCTGGGACTAATTGAGGACATAGTGCTGGGCACCCAGACAAGCAAGGGGCAATCTGAGGGCTTCTAGGAAGTGGTGAGGGCTTTGGAGCCCCATTCTCACTAGAGTCCCTAGGCATTACAACCTGCTCAACCCCACCCCCTTCCTCGACGGGCCCCTCGCCCAACTTCAGCCTTGGCCTGACATTTCCCGTGACATTTGCTGCAAAGAAATAGAGTCATAAATCCAAAGGTTAAATTTGCACATTGCCTTGCACTGCCGGGAGCAGCTGTGGCCCTTCCACCCACCAGGTACCCTATGGGTATAGATTTGTGCAGGACAGCCCACCTATCTCAGGTCCCTTTCTGAACACCCAAAGTCTCCCCTGCCTTCAAGGAATGCCAGTCACCATTTCTCAAAAAAGATTCCTGGGTACCCCATGCCCTGAAGCCAGAAGCAGAGGCATGCCTGTTGGAGAATGCTGCCTCCTCCACTCTAAAACCAGGGCCCCCAGATGCCCTCAGTAAAGAACTCTGTCAGCACCATTTAACCCAGCCAGCCCCAAATCTGGCCATAAAACCCTTGCTTGACATCCACCAACATTCCTCAAAACTTTCATTTCAGAGAGTATGATCTGTGATGACCAGTTCAGAATGCTAAGATACTGACCAGACGACCAAAAAGCACCCCTGGGCATGAGGCAGACTGCTCTGAGAAAAGCTGGGCCAGCTCTGGACACCTCTACATCCTAGACCAGACCAGCTCTACACACTAGGGAATCAAATGGGGCTCACACTCTGCAGGCTTCCCCTGGCTGATACAGGGTCCCTAGTTTCTGCTCATTCGGCCAAGGTCACTTTGAAAGTCTGCCAACAGCCCCTGCCTCTTGCGTCTACCCCCTGGGTCTGGCTGCCCTGGAGAGGGTCATCTGAGTCACATCAGACAGGACACAGCTAGAGGATGATGCCACCATCCTCCCCAACCTCCATCCTCCCACAGCAGGGCAAGGCAGTGAAGAAGTGCTGAGTGGGGAAGACCAACAGGACATACATAACAGGCAAGGCTGGAGGCTGTCAGAAAGGAGCAGGAGAGAGGTGGCCCTGCAGTGCTGGCGGCACAGATGGCCATCCTCAGCACTAGAATCCTGGTCAACGCCGGAAGCAGACTCTACTCACTATGTTCACCCACCTGATGTTTCTAAAAGGGCTCTGAGGGGCTGGCAGGGGAGCAGAAACTAGGCCCTGTTTCAGAAGTTGTTGCCCAAGTGTTGGGGGAGGGACATGTGGCCAACCCCCAGGCCCAGTTGGTGCCTCTGCTAAGAACCTGTAGGGGTGGGTTCATGAGGAGATTCATCTTCCAGAGTCCAGCTACACAGCTGCAGAAGGCGCAAGAGGCCACAGCAGGTTTGGATAAATAAATTATAGTGCATTCTCAGGAAGGGATTCCACATACACCAGTAAAGCATGATGCACAAGAATAGTTCCTGACGTGCAAAATGTTTAAAATACAGTGACAAAAGAAGAAACTGCAGCACCAAACACCCGGCACAGTGGGACCCAGCCAGGCCCACGCGCTCCAGGGACGGTACAGAGAGATGATGGGGGGGGGGGGGTTGAGACTATGTGCTCACCACCCTCACTGGGCTTCCAGTGATGGCAGTGAACTCTGGAAAACAAGAGTCAAGCTTCAGTCCCCTTCACTGGCCCGCCTCAGAGAAGGCTCTGCAGGCTGGGAATGAATGGGTGAGGGAAGAGACGGCGGTGAGCAAACACAGCATTTGGCCATGTGGCAGGCACTGGTGACCTTGGCTGGGGTATGTACACACACACCTTAGCTAAGCCACAGAGCAGGGACACTGGGATACAGAGGCTGGGCTCCACGCCCTGGGTGGCCACAGAAAGTTGTGCAGCCCTGCCTAAGGCCAGAGGTCAGGGATCACCAAATTGGCTGGGGGACAGCAGGCACAGCCAAGGGCCAGGAGTCCTTCGTAACCCAGGACAGGGATGGGTGGGGCTCATAGACTCCCTTCATCACACACACACACACACACACACACACACACACACACACACACACACACTTTCAACTTCTTTTTTTTCCTGACCCCTTTCCTGGATGCTCTGAGCTCTAGGGAGACTTTCCGGGCTACAGGCCCAGGATCACAGGAGGGCTCCCTCTGTCTCCTCTCCTGTCCAGGCCTCACCAGCTGGGCCCCTCATGGTGCTGCACCGGCTGCCACAGCCATTCACTCTACAAGGCCTAGAATATAAGGCTGGGTGGGGAGCAAGGCGGGGTCTGGGCTATCTATAGACAGCAAAGGGAGGGCGAGGGCAGAGCCTGGGTGGCCTGGGGAGACACAGCTCCACAAATCTTGTCCCTCACAGACATTTCTTCATTTGCAATAAACAACAGCAACAAACCATCGACTTTTCCATAGGCTATAAACTGGTCCCCTGCCTTCCAGGGCCCCAGGCCAGCCTTGCGGTGGGTGGGGTGGTGCTCTAGGACCCCTCCTAAGCCTTCCGGTTTGTTGCTTCTTGCTGGGACAGACTCCCTCCGTGCTCTCTCCCCTGCCTCTTACTCTGTAACTACAGGAAGAGGGCCAGTCCTGATTGAAGAACCCCCAGCCTAGCAAAACTGGGGCTCCTAGTGCCCTACCACAGCTGGAAAAACGCTGGGACAGTACATTCTCTCCTTCCCAGCTTACCATCTCCCCTGCAACCCACTCACCTGCAGCTTCTGTGGGATTTTATTGCTTTATCTGTGAATTGGGAGAAGGAACGCACGCAGCAGGGGTTCCAGGGGTCTCTTGCTGACTGAGAAGAAGTATTCTGGGCATTTTGAAGGCAGAAGCACCAGGCTCAAAACTCCATGAGAAAAGTGAGCCAACCCCACTGCAGGTCTGCTTTCAGTACACCAACAACCTCAGATTACTGGCCCAAGTCACAGGCAAGAAGACTGAGGTACCAAGAGGCACATTGCCAATGGGTTGTTGAACCTGGATACAAATCCAGGTCATGCCACACCCAGGCCTGGTGAACTCTCCTCTGCCAGGAGTCTGTGGTATGGGAGCATTCTTCTTTCTCACTTCTGCTCAAGCAGCACAGGGACAGGGTCCACTTTGCAGATGGGGAAACAGGTTTAGTAAAGCCACGCTGCACACTCCTTTGTTAGCTTTGTTAGCATGGCCACACAACCTACAGGATGACCTACTTGTCCTCATTCTACTGATGAGGACACCAGAGATACCTGGGAGCGAGGGCCATGGATGGGGCCCCACCTCTGAGCCCCAGCGCAGTCTTTTTCACCAACACTTTTATCCGACACCAAGCACCCTACACAACACGTGAGGCAAGTGAGACCACCAGAGACAACCTCACCAGAAGGTCTGCACCACAGAGAAACTAAGGTGCTGAAGTCAGGGCCTGTGTGAGGTCACACTAGGTCAACTGTCCTGGTTGGCTGAGCTGCAGCAGCAGCAGAATGTGCCCAGGGTCTGACCTGTTGGTCACAGTTTTGACCTCGAGATGTGAAAAAGGTCTTCTCTGACCAGATGAATTCCAGTCCACCATAGTCTCCAGCACTGGTGACTGGGGGAGTAGCTGCGAGACTCACACCTCATAGCCTGGGCTGGGGGCCCGAACAAGCCCCCCAACACATGACCCAAGGGCCTCTGCTCCAGATTTGGCTACAGTCCTCCTGGGCACACAAGAGGCACCCAAACCACAGGGAAACTCACACATGACGCTATGCTCCCTGGCACACACGGTCATGCACACAGATACATACGTGCAATCACATATCTTACTACATAGGCACACTCATGCACGCACACTGACCCAAGGGAGGGTAAAGGGGAGACTCCCAGGACAGACAGAGGTGGGGACAAGGGTCTTGCCCCGTATCTGTGGGGCCAGTTGACCAGAGCCTTTCCTCACCAAACATGAGCATGCAGTATGAGAGCAGATCCCGCTACAGGGCCCAAGCATGTGCCAAGCATGGAGATTACAGCAGGCATGCTATGTGCATGCATATGTAGCTGTGGGCGTGCAGGCGGGGGTGAGAACACGGATATGCACCCTCAGAGTCTGTGTGTGTACCCATAGTGTTGTGCATGTGCACACTGGGGCAGCCTTGGCAGGCATGTACACACGAGGTGTGCAAGTGTGCAGCCCACATAGACACGTGCACGTGCAAGGAAACGTGTGTGCAGCCTGCGGCATCATGGACATCAGCAGGGCAGCTGGGGTGGGCACCTAGGACAGGCAGGATGCCCACCCCAGATGCTCCAGGCATGCATACCCAACCCACACAAAGCCCACCCTCACTTGGCCCCACTGCAGGGACCTCCCACCAGTGGGGGAAGGGGTCCTAGAGGGCTGTCAGAGAGGGGACACTGCAAGCCCCAAAGCCCCTCATACCCCTCCTTGGAGCCCTCGGGTTGCAGATGGGGTTGGGGTGGGGAAGGGCGTTGCTATCTCTTTCTCACCTCCCGCCCTAGGGGGCACCGCTGGGATTGCCCTGTCCCCCACGTCCTCTACGGCTGCCAACGCCCCCATGCCTGGCCATTTGGCCTGACCCCAGAGAAAAGGGAGGATCTGGGCTGAGCCCGCGGGGCTGGGGAGATGTCTGAACCTCCACTTTATACCCACGTTCCTGCAAACCCCGCTCATTAACCCCTTCCCAGCCTCGGTGTACCGAGGCCGGACCCCGCCCTTCCAGCCCACAGCCCCAACCCAGCACCTGGTCCCGCATCTGGGACCCCCGACCCGCTGCTCCCAGCACCGCGATCACCGTCAACTTTCCGGGAAAGCGGCAACTTTTCCTGCTGCCGCCGGCTCCGCCCTCCCGGGGCCGGGGCGCCCGCGGCCCCAGCCCGGTGCAGCACTGCGGTGCCCTCCTAGCGTCAGCCTGGCGACCCTCCCCCTGCCTCAGCACCCAGGACTGGTCCTGCGCCTCCTGGGAGGGGGCGAGCGGTCCTCTTTGGGGGCCCCCACTTCCAGCCCGGCTCGGCTACACGGACACTCACCTCCGGCGGATGCCCTCTTCATCTTAGGGGTCGGGCGGGGCGCGTCGGGGACTGAAAGTCGCTTTGGGGCGGGCGCCCGTCTCCCCGCGGCCGGGTCCGCATCCAGGCGCCGCCGCTCCGGCCCGGTCCCGGCCCGGCCGCGGGACGAGGCTGGGCGCGCTCTGCTCCGCCGGCGGGGGCTGGGCTGGCTGGCCGCGGGCGCGCAGGGCGAGGGCGGCGGCGCGGACTGGCGGGGCGCTCACGGCGCGGGCCGGGAGCGGATGAATGTTTTATGGGATCATGTGGTTTGACGCGCGAGGAATCCGCCCGGTCCCCCCCACCGGCCGGGCGGGGCGGGGCCGGGGCGGGGCCTGGCGGCTGCAGGGGCGCTCACCTGGGCGCGGGCCGCGCGGGGCGGGGGGAAGCCGGGTGGGGGCGGGGCGGCGCCGCGGCCTGGGGGGCGCGGGCCGGGCGCAGGAGGCGCTCAGCCGGTCGGGTGCACCGGAGCCGCGCGGCCCCAGACAAAGGCAGCGCATTCCTGAAGAGGCGGCGGCCCCTGCAGGCGGCCGCGGGGATGGCCGCCCGGGACGGGCCGTGGGCGCGGGCTCCAGGGCGTGGCGGCCCAAGTTGGCCCGATCCCCAAGCCGGCAAGATCTTTGTTTTGAGTCCTGAGGATGGAAGGACGATTTTCGTGGGCGACTGCCTCCCTTGCCCAGCGAAATCCTGAGCCCCTGCTCCAAGACCCCCTCTGCGGGAGGGTTGGTCCCATGACTCAGTAAGAATCAAAAACACAAAGCTTAAGAAGGTTCAGGAGACCCCATCCATGTCTACGGCCCTCTCTGCGCCCTTGCACCGAAAAGGACCCAAGCCTAGCCCTGCCTCTATCTTTGCAGGTGCCCCCCTTTCTTCGCTCTTTGAAACGGGGGGGCCCCAAACTCTGAAGATTCCCCCTGAGCTCTCCTGCTTATTGTCTCCCACTAAGCCAGCCCCAGCCACGGGACTAGAAACCTAATAACCCCCTCCTCATATACAGGTAGAAGTGTCACACCTTCTGCTTCTGCTTGGGCCACCTCCCTGGCATGGGGCTGAGCACCTGAGCACAGCCCAAGGTCTTCAGCTGACTGCCAAGCCAGTGTCCCCACAGGTCACCTCGTGCATGGGGAAGCTCTGACAGCCAAGTGGGCCAGGCTTGGATCTTCTCAATCTGGCAGGTCAGAGTTTCAATAAGCTTGTAGGTGAGAGGTTATGTGTGTGTCTGAGTGGAGGGCTGGGGGTTGGCTGCCTAAGTCAGCCTGCTGAACTCTGGGCTCAGGCCCCTTCTCACAGCTGAAAAATGCTGGCTGAGGTCTTGGTTGTGCCCCTGGGAGCCCTGTCAGTATCAGCTGCTGACTGGTGACTGGAAAACCCCATATACTTTACTTCCCCCAGAGTGAGCCCCGTGATCTCAGAGGTGGCCTTAGAGGACATAAACAGAGCTCAGGGCTCTTGACCTTTCTGCCTGGCCAGGGAAAGCCCCAGTGTTCCCATGCAAGCATAAGGTACTGGGTATGGGTTGGGGACGATATACAGTGCCTGTGATGGGCTGGTCTGCTGGCCCAATGTGGAGACCATGCTGTTCAGATTTGTCTTGGCTGCTGCTCTATGACCCTGACCATATCTCTGCCTTCTGTGGCCCTGTGGCCCTTGTCTCAACCTTTGATTTCCAGGTCACTGTGAAGGTGAGGCAGAGCCCAGGTTAACCCAGGGTGCCTCCATCCCTGGTCCCCTGAAAGGCAGGGTAAACACTAACAGCCAGCTCCCCCCAGTAGATGCTGCTCATTGAGTGACTCAGATTGTTCCCTGTGGAGGCTCAGTGAATTCTCTCCCTGTCACATGGGTATTTAGTCACCCATTATATGGATAGAGAACCCAAGGTCAAGCTCATGGAGCCAGCAAGGAGCCATGGCCTGTCCTCTAAACCAGAGCCCCTCTTCCAGGGTCCTGTACACAGCAGCGGTCAGAAGGGAACTGAGCTTCCTTGAAGAGCCACCTCAGACCAAAAGACTCACCAACTTATGACACTATCTGATAGTCTGAGGACAAGCATCTGTCCTTGGAGAGGAGCCTAGAGAGGACATTTCTGTGCTGCTTGCTCATGAGTGGCCTTAGTTATCATGGACCCAGGGCTTTTCCAATGGCTGAAGATTGTGACTCTCCATAGCTCAAAGGCTCCCACCCCTCCTGCAGCAGCTGGGGGCAAGGTGGGTGTGGGAGGGCACAGGGAGTCACTGCTACCATAGCGGCTTCTGGCATGAGAGCTCTCTCTAGCCATCAGATCTGGCTGTTCCTGGCTGTTCTGGCTGGGGCCAAGGCCCCCCACCTGCCTGCAGGTCTGTGCAGTGGGAGCAGGGCCCAGACATAAAGAAGGCACATTTCCTGCATCTCCGCTCCGGTCAGCACCTTGGCCAGCGCTCACCTACCTGAAGGCTAAGTCTGTGTGATGGAAGACTCCTGGGTGTGGGCTGAGGTGGGTGGGTGTGAGCTGGCGCTAAAGGGGCTCACGGGGGTGGGGGCAGAGTGGGGGCAGAAGAGGAGCTAAATAGGGCTGGGTGGCTGGTCAGTCTGCTTCAGTGGACATAGCTCCCCCCTCGGGCTAGGAAGGTAGGAGGATTTGGCAAGACGTATTTATCAGGGTGTGGGCTAGTGCTGGGCAGGCATGGGAGGAACAGAGCACTCCTCCCACGGGCAGCCACAATCCATCTTCCCTCAGGGCCAAAGGATAAGGGTGGAAGATGGCTGATAGCTAGCGAGGACCCAGTGGGAAGGGCTTGACAGGGGTTGGAACCTCTGGTTAAGGGACAGCCAGTTAGCCTGGCCACTCACTGTCTCTTTGATGATGTCCATTCTGGTCTGTTCCTGGGAAGCCCCAGCAGGGGTGCTGAGATGACAAACCATTTGGACAGCATGGACCAGAGTTCTTTAAGCTTTCTGAACATGTGACCCTGGGAATCAGTGGAGGGCCTGGGCTAGAGCCTGTAGACAGCTCTGCCCTTAGAGCTGAAGGGACCTGTCATGACCTTCCAGGGATAAACCTGTATGGCCACACCTGCATAAGCCTGAATTGTTTTCTACTTCTAGTCCCAGCACACATAGGACAAGGCTTCTTGCCAGCTTGCCAATTCTGTACCCTCCTCTGGTGAGGTCTGGTATTGCCACAGGGGTGGCTCACCTTGGACTCCGCTCCATAACCATGTGTTAGGCATGGAAGGACCCTCTCTTGCTGTGCAAATTTGGCCCAGTTCCTCGACCTCTCTGAGCTCAACAAAGTATGTGTACAAGGTGCATATTAATGTTTCTAGGCATGGTCAGTGAGTTATTGACCCTTCTTTATTCATCTCTCCTGTCCCCTGAAAGGACTATGTGGAGCTTTGGCAAGGATTGCAGAGCTTTGACTCAGATCTGCAGGTCTACTCAGAATCCAGCTTGGATCATGGTCACCCTTCACTGTGGCCAGCCTGGGATGACAGGGACATGGTTTAGGTTCTGTAAAAAGTCACTGCTTTCAAGGACTCTGGAAGCTTGTTTTCCTCTTGGAGAGACAAGGCTGTCATGGCTTTGCTTGAGCATCCCTGTAGGGTTCCCATGGACTTTAGGCCTTTGGTGCCCTCCTGGGGAGGGATGAGGAAGTGTGGGAACTTGGTGTTTGCTGCATACAGCCAGGGCTACTCTGGGACAAGGTAAGGAGAGACCAGGAAGGAAGCTCGAAGGTCCTACAACAACCCTGCACCTGCTGCCTGAGTGTGCCAATGTGGCCAACCCAAGTGGGTGGCTGGGGATGTGGTCTCAGTGCCAGGGAGCTGGGGGGTGGCAACCCGCCATCTGCTCTCACTACAGAGGGCGGCTATGTGCCCGCGGGCCGAGGCAACTCTGTGCCAGGCCTGCTAAGCGCATGGTCCCACTGGTCCTGAGATGAAGCCACCCTACCACCGCCCATTTTACAGACAGAAAATGGAAGCCCAGGGAGTTTAAATAGACAAAACTTCTGGCAGCCCCTCTCGGGTCACTCATAGCCTCTGCTTCCTCCAGAAGTCTCTTCCCAGCCCCCCTTACACCTTTGGGACCTCACAGGATGTCCTAGCCTTCTGTTGTCATCAGTACTGCCCCTCTGGGGAATCCCACCCCAGTGAGTCCCTCTGCCCAACTTTGATGCATATTAAGCCATAATTAATCAGCTTCCTCATCTCATTCATCAAAGCCACCCACAGCAGCAACTGGGGCTGCATGGGAAAGGGACCAACAGCCTGCCCCCAGCATGACCCTCAAGGATTCTATTGGGCCTGTCCATCTCCCAGTGCCTCTGACCTCTGCAAGGACAACAAAGGGGATCGTTCCACAGGGTGCTGTCCTGGGCTCTGCTGTGCCGGTCATGCCCCCTCCCAGGTACTTGCACCTCCCTTCTCCAGAGAATTACAGGGTTATGTACATTGTACACTACCTCCCAACCCCCGCTCCCTGAACTAGGTCTATGGCCTGTTTCCAAGATGGAGGCCCAAGGAAGAAGTGGAAAGGAGGCTCCAACCAGGTGGAACATGCAGTAGTGTCTAGACTCCAACCCTGGGTCAGCCCCTTCGTCTGACTCCCAGAGGGAATGGTGATTCTCCCAGGCCACATCTGGCCTTGTGGGCAAACAGAGCACCCTGTAGCTGAGCCTGGACACTGAAACTGGGATCAGAACTCACATGGTGCAGGGCTAGGTTTTCTCAAATGTCCAGTAGCCCCTATTGTCAGCCTCCTGCAAAGGTAGTCAGGAGGCACACAGCAATACCCATGTGAGGAGCGGGTTCTGGGGAGAGGGGTGGCAGCAGCAGCTAGTGGGCCTAGGACCCTGAGATATTTTTGGCCAAGATTCCTCCTGACAGACCTAGCTGGCTGAGGTTTGCTGCCCATCTCAGAAGCACTTCCAGCTTGTGCCAGGATGTCTAGGGTCTGCCCACCCACCCTGCTCACTGCGTGGTGCTCCCATCCCACCACCCTTCCAGCCACTGCCCTTCCCAGCCAGGCTGATCCTACATGCATCTCTCCCAAGAATCTGGCCACGTGGGAGCAGAGAGGCTGAGCTTAGGTGTTGTTGAGAAGGGGTGAGGGAAAGTCTAGGCTCAGAGCCACGAATTACTGTGTTCTGGGTCCCGAAATCCCAGCTGCCTCTCTCAACCAGCCTCCCTCTTCTGGGAGACTTTAATCAATGCTTAGATGCCAGACTCTAAGCTAAACATCCACAGGCTCAGCTTAAGGACCCATGGGCTGGTGCTTCTCACCTGCCAGGGGTCCTGCTGTAGACTTGACAGCTCATTACAAGGGTTAGCACCATCTCTCCTGGTCCCATTTGCCCTTCAGGATGCGTGTCCAGTACTGCCCACTGCTCTGGTCTCTTGGCCTCTCCAGCCAGTTCTGCAGGGCTAGATCAGCTCTGCCGAAGTACACACATGTGCAAAGGGGTTCACACTTAGGCCTGCTAGAGCCTCCCTCCCCCCCAGGTTTGGTCAGGACCATCTCTCTTCCCATAGGTAAGAAAGGGAATTCAGAAAGAAGGTTGCCGGCCTAGGCCACTCCCTTTGGTGCCTCCACTATCCTAAGACTGAGGGCAGAGCCACAGTCCAGTGTTCTAGATAGTACCATGCCTGCAGAGTTTTCAGCAGGGCATAGTGGAGTCCTGAAAGCCAGCCCCAAGGACACAAGGCTAGTACAAAGGAATTGAGTTGACAGCTCAGTGTTGGGACCTCTCAGCAGCTGTTCTGACTTCTTGCTTTGTAATGAATGCAAAATCATGTCCACAGCATCCAAAACTGATTTGAAAGGCTATGCAGAAGGAGGGAGCCTGGCTGTGTTGGATCCTAAAACACATTTTATTCTTAAGGTAATTAACACAGTCCATGGACAGTCAGATGGGGTGAGGGAGGCTCAAGGGTCGGGGATTTAGCTCAGTGACATAAGCGCTTGCCTTGCAAGCGCACAGTCGTGAGTTCGATCCTCAGTGCCAAAAAACAAAACAAAACAAAAACAAAAACAAAAAGAGGCTCAAATACAAATATAAGAAAGGGACAGATCAAATCTGAGAAGAAAAGATGGATTATTCAGCAAATTATTCTAAACATACAATCAATCCAGGTTCCTAGGTCAACTAAATTGACATTTAAGGGAAACTTTTGAATTTCTGCCTCACTCCTTGAATATACTCCATATAGACCAAAGATTTAAGAAGTAAAAAATGAAACTTACTAGAAGAAAGCATAGAATAAACAAATCCATAATGTTGAATCATTCTAAGAATTATACAAAACCTAGAATCCATAAAATGAAAGATGAATGTATTCAACCTCATAAAAATAAAAAAGTAGATGTATGGGGGAAGAACAAAATAAAAAGATAAACAATAAAGCATGAAAATATTGGCAATTCATTTCACAAAGGGCCATTTTAGGTTATATAGAGAAATCAGTAAGAAAAAGAATAACAATCTAAGAGAAAAATGGGCAGAGACATGAAATGAATCCATCAAAGTAGCCAAACCTCACTCAAAATAAAAAAGACACAAATAAAAGTTAGTGATCCAGGCCCTCCTCCCAGGGTTTGCGCACCGAGCTGGGCAAGGCTCGACTGGGCCCCCTGGTGGCGAGGTAGGGGAACGTGGAGGCACTGGAAGGGGCGGGGCAACTGTTACCTGGGCCAATGACAAGAGGAGAGCATCAACACCTCCGGGGGACGTTGGAAAGGGGCGTCTGTGGGTATCAGGGAGCCAGAGCTGAGGTATGGGAAGAAAGTATCCTTTCAAAACAAGAAATAAAGTTATCATTTAAAAATAAAACAATGACTCCCCAGCCCCTCTTGCTGCTGCCAGTGGCACCACAGTGGCAGGGACTCTCCTGGTTGTCGCACCTGCTCACAGGTCCACGCTGAGCACTCAGAGCTGCCCGCTCAGCCTCTTTGTCTTCATTAGCACCGCGTTGGTAGAGGCCCGCTTTAATTAATTAGCCCATTGTCCTGCTTCCCAGGAGCAGTGCCAAGTTCAACAAGGGGTTCCCAGAGGCCCCGCTTGGCCCCCAAGCCCAATTCACAGCTCTGACAATGAGCTCCATTGCCCCTCCCTGACATTTGAGTTCCACTCAACTACTCCCAACTCTCTTTGTCACACCCTTGTTGTTCCCATATGTCATAGGTGACATGGCCTGGGTAGTTCTTACTCTTTCCAGCCTCCGTTTCCCTGATGCTTGGTAAGATCTCTATTCTCCTGGGAGGGAGAATGTTCAGGAATGGGGAGGACAAGAGGAGGTTGTGAGGAGAAGAACAAGCTTGCAGGGGGCTCCAGAGTGCGCGGGGGCTGCTCAGAACTAGGTCTACTGGGCCTGGAGATGTCCATCTTTCTAGAAGGGGCAGAGAAGCCAACTGTGGGAGCAGAGGAAGGTGTTCCAGGAGGGCTTCCTGGAGGAAGGGTTGTTTCTGGTTATTGCTAGTCAAGTCCAGCTTCCACTTCTGCAGGGACCAGCCTTCTCCATAGCCTGACCAGGTCCAAAAAGCAGTATTGGGAAAGCCTGGACAGCACTGGGGCCTGAATCTGGGGATTTGGGTGAGGTGGAGGTCACTCTCACCAAAGAGCAGCAGGTCACCCTTGCCCACAGCTCACCAGTTGTCCCATCCAGTCCTGGCTGAGCTGTTTGGAGAAAGTGACCTTTTAAGTTGAGGCTGAGCTGGAAGTGAGAGATGGTGGGGCAAGTGAGAGGTGGAGCGGGAAGTGGGGTGTTTGCTTCCAGGAGTCACTGCATTTCCTGTGAGCCCCTGGAGGGACAGGCTGTGCCTCCAAAACCCACCCCATCTGGCTTTAGGACAAGGACACCCCATGGGAGAGCCCTCCAATTCCTGGGGAGAGGTCCAACTCCTTGAGCAACTGACCAGATCAAGAGTAGGTAAAGGCACCAGTCTGCCCCATGGGTGGCAAGTGTTCCAGCAGCTTGGGCCCCATGTCACAGAGGAGAACTGGCCACGTGTCTCTGGTGAATAGTAAGGGTGACAACCAACTTTTACCCACCTTGCCAAGCCCAACCCTAGGAGAAAGTTCCAGAATGCCTGAGAGGCCAAGACAGACATCTACTGGAGACACAGCCAAACATACTTCTCTCCCCTGGTTCTTGGAGGTGTTCCAACAACCAAAAGTTAGATCCTAGAGCAGGAAAAAAAAGTACCAGGAAAGAACAAAGGAAATATGCATAAAATATGCTTCTACTGGGGATAATGCATCAATATTGGCTCATCGATGATAAGACATCAATATAAAATGCTAATAATAGGAGCAACTGGGTGTGTAGTCCATGGGAGCTCTCTGTACTGTCTTCTCAGCGGGGAGACACTGCAGTGATCCAGCAGCAACCAACCCCTGTACTTCTTGTAAAGTGTGAAGAATACATTCTTACTTGCTAAAAAAAAAATGATGAATTTGTTAGCAAAAACTTGGGCTATGTAAAACCAAACAGTGGAGCCCACCGCAGTCCCCCATCCAGTGCAGCCCTGGCCCTGGCTCAAGTGGTTTATGCTCACTTCCTCCATTAGGACCCTGACACTTGGGGGCTCCCGCTGCAGCCTGGAACCCTGACGTGTTCTTCTTAGCAGCAGGAGGCCTATGGGTTTAATCCATGTCTGTGCTGCTGTTGAGTGTGTGTGTGTGTGGGGTTCCAAGTTAGGCCAGCTTTCACCCTGCCAAGGGCATCCCTTGCTGAGCACCTGGCCCAGTTCCATTTCCCTATGCACCATAGGTCAGACACACATGCATGAAAGGGGCCTCATTTGTGCTCCTAGGGGACCAAGGGCAGTGAGTTTGGGGTGGGCAGCCCTAGACTCAGGTGTCCCTTTCCTGGGTGGCTATGGTGTAGTTTCCTGGCCTCTCTGGCCTCATGCTATTTTTCTGCAAGAAGCAGAGTGTGGCAAGAGATGCAGGGCCCTAAACGTCAGACAGGTCAGATTCAAGCCCCTCTCTATGACCAAGGTCTTCCTGGTCTGTACACTTGGCAAGAGGCTCCCTTGGTGGCATAACCACAGTGCCATTCCTTCTCTGGACTGGGAAGGTGGCCGGGCTGGCAGTGGTGCTGTCAGCTGTGTCAGTCCAGAGGGTCCATGTGGGTTCTGCCCATTGCAGGGTTTTCTCCCCTGAACCCAATGCCTAGAGGAGCCCTGGTAACATCTGGGGAGTATATATCTAAGAAAATAGGCTGGGAACATGGAGAGGAAGCTGTCTGCTGGCCATGGAGAACAGCCCAAATCTCTCGTCTTCTGGACACATCCTGGGGCCAGGACAGGCCTCCTGGAGACATCTGCCATGAAAAGCCACCCAGAGAGTTGGGCTCCATAAAGGAGCCAAAGACTCTCCTGAAGCTGAGAGCTGATGGCCACCATGTACCATTAGTCCTGCCAGGGGGTCCAGAGCCTGGCCAGTCCAAGGCCCACACCTCCATAGAAACCTCCTGAGTTTTAGAGCTTCTCAAGAAGTCTCACAGCACTGTCTGGTGACAGGAATCTTCCACTGAAAAGGACCACTGTAAGGTTAACATGAACTACCAGGCTGTGCTCTGTGCAGCTCCTGCTGTGCCCTGACCAATGGCCCAGAGGACGCAACTATGTTATCTTGGACCCTGGGGCCAGGACCAGGACCACACTTGTGCAATCTGTGAGAACAAGTGCTGCCCTAGTTGCTGAGATGGGACAGGGGTACCAGGACTGAGTACCTGACTTTGGCCCCAGTTGGGATGCAGCCAGCTCTGCTACCCATCCGATTCCCCTCACTCTAACTTCTGAACTCCCATGGAGTCTCTGATAGGCCCGTCCCAGTGGCATATCTGCCTTGGAGACAGGGAACAACCCTCAGCAGCGTTGGGACAAGGAAGCAAATGTCAGGCGCCCTGTTCCTGGGCCCAGCACAGAGCTCAGACAGCTGTGGACATTAGTTTAAAAAGGAGAAGACTGTGTTTATTACACAGAGAGGAAACCAAGCCCTGAGGTGGCCCCAAACTCTTACGGCTACCTGTGAGCAGGTGACACATTCCAAATGCCTGCCTCTCCCTCTGCCACACTTGGAAGGCTCGGAGGGGAGTGGCTGCGTCAGAAAATTCTGTGGCAGATTTCTGTAGTGGCGTGAGTCTGAGGAGATGATTAAAGTGTGGATTTGATGAGCTAAAAAGTGTGAGTGTCGCACAGGAAGCAGAAGAGCTGCAAAGACCCTGCTAGGCTCTAGGTGGGGGACACAGAGCCAGTTCTGACCTTCAGAACACGTGCAGCAGGGGGCAGATGGCTTTTTCACAGGGGCAAGAACCTATGCAGGTGAAGTTCACCCCAAATCCAGTTTCCAGCCCCAGTCCATCCTGTGCTGGGGGCTTGGAGCGAAGATGGCACCCCTGAGGTCCCCCTGCGACAGGGACAGCCTGTGGGGCACAGGGAAGGCAGAACAACTCCAGAGGTGGCTGGACTGCTCCTCAGCACTGACTGCAATTCTGGACTTCGCTGGGCTACTGAGTGATCCAAGGACAAAAACGGTACCTTAGTTTCTCTTACCATATTCAATATAGAACAAGGTCCTATAAAATTTTACTCATTTCCAGAGCTGAGTCCAGAGTTAGCCACCCACATCAGAGTGAGAATTAGTAGATGCATTACACTAGCTCTGGAGGCGCCCAGCATTTAACTGGATAAAGAGAAGAGGCGACACCTGCCAGGGCTCAGGCAACCACCCCAGCTACCTCCGCCCTGGCCCGCCAGGAGAGGATGGAAGCCTTGAAGTGCCAGGCCTTTGAATGGCCCATCTCCATGGCAACGTGTGGGCACAAAGGGCCGGGCCAGCAAGCAGGCAGCGGTGGCTGCGCAAGGCTGGAAGATGGAAGGGAATCTTTTATTTATGGGGAGGGAGCACTGGGAAGCTGGGTTGTACCCATGCCCGTGGCCAGGCTACGGTCTTGAGGTTGTATCCCCTGCTCTTTAGCCCACTCCCTGAGCTGGCACCCACTGTGCACACCACTGATACACCTGGCCTCGCTGGGGACACAGAACAGAGACAGGGCTAAGCTGGGGTGGGGACTGTGCAGCTGAGGTTCACCTGAGGTGAGGTTCCCAGCATACACTCAGACCCGGCAGCCACCCAGAGAGCTCCCAGAAGCAAGAGAGCTCCCACCATCCACTACACCCTAAGTCTATGGTGCCTGTTCCAGGGCAGGTGCCTTGATGGGAGCCTGTTAGACCAGCAGTGAGGCGATGAACTCAGGCAGGGGCTTCTCCAGTAGGTGCTAAGGAAGAACTTCACATGAAAGAGCCAGTCATGGGAAGAAAAAGTCATCTGTGCAAAGGTCCTGAGGCAGATAGAACTAAGCATATCTAAAGATGCATAGGAAAGGAGGGAGCTCAAGGCGATAACCTGTGTCGCAGGCTTCCTTGCTTCCACGTGTTATCCTGGCCACAGGATCCCCAATTCTTAAGTTGGACATGGGAGGCATTGGGTATTACAGGTTCATCTGTTGCAGGTAAGGGTACATCCACTCCTGGGTTTCCAGCACCCTGCCTTTCCCCAGGTTTTTTCCCTTAGGAATACCCTGAGCCTCAAAACACAGAAAATATCACAGGGGCCCCACAAAGGAAGAATCCAAACCTCTGACTTGAGAAATACTGCAGAAAATGCCACTGAATGGAAGAAACTTTATTTCATTTGTCAAAATATCTATGTAATCCAGATTGGAGAGAGAAGGAGGAAGAGAGGAACAGTGAGAGAGAGAGAGAGAGAGAGAGATCCCCCAGAATGCCTTGCCACAGCCCCTCGTCCTACGGCCAGCACACCCACCTCCATTCCTTGACAATGTCTAAAGTTCATCAATACTTTGTAAGACTGAGAAAACCACACTGCAAATTCCAAACTAACACATATACAGACGGCAAGCACATCCCGTACAGTGTCTGGCATTGAGCCTAGGAAGGGAGGGAGGGATCTGAAGGACACCCGTTCCCAAGATCCTCAGAGTTTAGTGAGGAGCCAAATCAAAGGGAAGGGGGCCTGTGGGAAATGCTGAGTCCTCTTCATCCCAGCTCTGAGACTGGAGTCTGGGAAGCTCCAAGATTTTAGGGGAGCCCTGGAGACAGCAGACTGAGAGCCACAGGCCAAGTGTGAGCTTCCACACCCTCACTCTGTGCATGAAAGGCAGCCATTGTAGACAGCAGCCCTAATGTCCACCGTGTCCCAAGTCTGAGTCTGCTCCTCTGTCCCCATGACAGTCCAGTGGGGTCAGTTTGCTCTTTTACATGCTCAACATTGAGGGAGGGCTCAGGGGGCCAGGTAGGACTGAGAAGAAGGGAAGGGAGTGGTTGTCATACAGGCAGGGCACATGGGGAGGCACAGAGCACCCACAGCAGGTGAGACTGGCCAAGGCAGGGTAGGACAGAAGTTTAGTCCCTGTTCCCCTCAATGGGGACTATTCTGCTACAGCCTCGGCCCCTCTATTTCAAGGAGAGTGCCGACCAGCCCATGGAGGCTACATGGTGCTCCTCCACCCCAACCATGTTGTTCGTAACAAGACGTATCACATACCAGCTCTGCCCACTGCCCATCACTTTAGACTCCAGTCTTGCCAAGCCCTCAGTTCCCCTGGGGTCTCTTACACTAACGGTAAGAGTCTGTGTCTGCCCTTGATCCTTTTTCTAGCCCAGCTTGAGGCTTCCTCCTGCATGGGGGTCTCATACTTCTGTTTTATCCCGCCTCAACTCGATGAGTTTGGGGCCCAACATCTGGGAGAACTCAGATTCAGGTTGGCCCGAGAGTGGAGGCTTCAGGAGAGCATCACCAAGACTGGGACCCCGCTTACCCACAGATATGATCAGGGACACCTTCTTAGCCACAAAGCACCTGCCATGCCCCATCTGAGTGGACAGACTACCCCATGATGCAGCCATGGGGCTCAAGTGCTGAATCTACAGGAACCCGCTAGAAAGCCTCCTCTGGCCGAGCAGATGCTGAGAGGGTTGCAAGGGTGGAAGGGCCCAGTGATGCTCCGTCCCCCCCCCCCCGCCTGCAGCCTCTCTACTCTAAGACATTCCTAAGGGCTGAAGCTGCTGGCCAATATGCAGCTACCTAGTGGAAAGGGAACAAGGATGCCAAACTAGAGGGCACGGGGGGGGCACATTCCCAGAACAGTAGAGACTAAGGGGTTCAAAAAACCCAGAAACTGGACAGGAGTCCCAGACCATCTCTGGGAGTAGAAGATTATCAGCCAGCCAGGGGGAGTCAGGGCCAGGGTACAAAGCCTTTGTGCTGTGTGATCCATGGCACATGGCAGCAGCTCTAGCCAAGTTTTCAGAAGTGGTAGGAAGGTACTTCTTTTCATCAGCCCTCTCTTTCATTACAAGATGCTTCTGTCCTTGAAAACACTGCTTTTGGGAGAAGCAAGGCGAAACCCATTCACATCATCCCTGCAGAGCCTGCCTGAGACGCCTACCTGGCCCAGTCTGTGCATATGTGGGTCGTTTATGGGGAAGGTATCAGAATCAGGCAGTGCCACCCAAGGACACCCATGTCTGCAGTCACCAAGGCACCTGGGGGGAGGGTTTCAGGGAGGTACAGGTCGCTTTTGAGGCTGGGCTAATATCTATTGAATGAGAGGCACTTAATATTGGCGCTTGGGCAGGTGTCCACCTCTGAGCCCTGAGGAGGGAAGCCAGCTCTGGAGAAAGCTTACAGGTGCTGCTAGCTTCTCACAGTCATCTGCGACCCAGCCAAGGCCATGGGCTCCTAGTGTCCTGCCTGGCCCAGACCTAGTGCAGCACCCAGTGGAGCCTCCCTGGCATGCCCTCTGGGAGGAGGAGGTGCAGGTGGTTGGCTCGGGCTTCTGGAGGCTGACCAGCAAGCACCAAGGGGTTTCAAGCACCTGAGGATAGGGGTGTGGGTCCTAGGAAGCAGAGGACATGAGGAGCCTGCAGGCTTTCTGTGCTTGGGGCCTGGAGGAGCTGCTTGGCCTGGAGTGATGGGGAAGGAAGGAACCTGCACAGGCTTCTGGCTCCCTCCTTCCCAAAGTTCTGAGCGAAGGTCAAAGTTGAGAGTAACCCGTTCTGGGGCACAATAACCTTCAGGGAGCACCTCATGGAGAGTGTTCTGCCTACCTGCCCCAATCAGCTAGCACAAGGACCTTGAAGCCTCCAGGCGTATCTGGGGCTCCTTGTGCACCCACGTGCCCACCTGCCCAACCCCATCCCTAGCCACATCCCCTGGAGGCACAAGGCCTTGTGGAGCTGCAGGGAGCCAATTATCCCCAGTGCAAGGCAGCTGAAGATAATTAGGAGACAGGCTTTTAGCACAGAGTGAGCTCTGGGGTGCATCTGCCACACCAGGACATGGGGACTTGGCAGCCCACTAAACCCCAGGCCTAAATGGGAGTCCCATGTGTTGCTGTCTGCCTGGGGAAGTGGCATTTTTCTGGCAGCCAGGTGTTGAGGGTGCTGAGAAGATAACTCAGGACCCTGGAAAGGAAATCCAGTCCCTACCCCACCTCCTCTGCCTTCAAGGAGGCTCTTCTCTTTCTTGGAAAATCACAATGATCCTTAAACTTAAACTTGCATGTGGCCTCAGCAGAGGATATCTGCATTCTGTCCTGTGGGCTTGGGCTAGTGTCCACGTGCCCTCCAAGACTTCCTCCCTTCTGATTGGTCAGAGGAAAAGGAAAAGCAAGTGTTTCCTATTCAAATAGACAGAACCCTCCTATCCCAGTCCCTGAATGCTGCCCAAGAATTGTCATGTGCTCCATACCCCAGAATGGGGGCAAGGAGCACATGAAACCAGAGGTCCATCTACACTTGGGCCCAGGACTGGTGAGCCCTGAGCAGGAGAAATGCCCTGGCTCTGAGCTGACCAATCAGCATGGGTAGGGAGGAGACACATGGGAACCTCTGAGTTCAGAGTCTGGGGGCTCCAGCACAGGGGAGCAGTACCCTGCCAGCCCTTCCTCTAGGGTCAGCCTGGGCCTCCTGGGGTAGCTCAACCTCCTCTCACAGGAACCTGGGGTGGAGTAAAGACTGTGGCCAGGCAGGCCGGCCTCTTTATTCCCTGAGCCAGCTCACTGCATCCATCCCTGAAAGGTGAGTCACCCCCTAAACTCCAGACAGATGAGAGTGATGAGTAATGAGTGACCAGGGAGTGCTCAGCAAAGAATGTGGCTGAGGTTGCGGGAGAGGAGCCACTGCAGTGAGGTTTTGGGGGCACACTGGGCAGGGACAGGCATAGTTGCAGGCGGGAGTTGCTTGCTTACTGATCCAAGAAACAGGAAGAAGCTTTCAGCTGGAATAGGATGATATGGGGGCAACATACTCGATACACGGACAGCCTCTGGCTCTAAGAGGCAAGCCTCACCCCAAAGGAAGTGAGATGGTAAAGGAGATTTGTGGGAAGAGTTCCAGCAGTGTAGATTTCAGGTGCACCTTGCTCAAAGCTCAGCTCTGCTCCTCAGGGTTCCTTTGGCCGCGTTGCCCTGTAGGCCCACATCGTCCTCTGAGCAGCAGCCCCCCTCTGTACCTCTCACCCCAGCAGTCCATCAGCCACTTTGAGCCCCATCCTCACTGGAGCAGGCCACAGCCTGACTGGCCTAGGTTCTGCCTCTTTCTGATTAGTATGGACAAGCCTGGTGACAGATCCACTGCTGCAGGCGGGAGAGACAGATCACGGAAGAGCATAGCTGCTCTTTGGTGCAGCGGGCACCCCTAAAGATTTCTCATGATGAAGATAAGAGGGGGAGTGGAGAACAGTTCGGAGGTTGGGTGCAGGGTGGATGGTGGGGCCCATAGGGAGGAATGAAAGGCAGGGAGAAGGGGACAGGGCAGGTGCACTAGTTCCAGAGGGTCCAGTAACATGTCTGGTGGCAGGAGCTGGGCACTAGAATGTGTGTCCACGTGGCTGGGTTGCAGCAAGGACTGGGAGCCTCACTAGTCACACTGGTACCTTGAGGTACTAACAGATACAGAATGTGACTACCAGAGGAAGAAGGCCAATGGTTTGGTGGGCTCTTAGTGGAAAATTCTGGATACCCGCCTTGGATCTAAGGGAGCTGACAGCAGCACCTGGGAAGAAATTGGAAGTCACAGCCTTGAAGCTATGAGTTCATCACTGGTTGATTCCAAGGGACCAACACCAGTAAGTCCTGCACTCCTCAAGGTGCTGAGCTTGAGGCAGGCTCACATGGCCCCACCCATGCCCACCTTTATGCAGACATGGTTCCGCATGGCCACTGACTTGCACTGGCCACCACCTTGGAGGAGCCACATGATGTGTGTCCACAGATGTCACTACTTTGCCAGCCTGTCTGCCAGGTGGGGGTCTCCAGGGTGCTTGCTGAGGAAGGTACATTTGGGAAGCTGGTGCTGACGGACACACAAGTGCGAAAGCCTCACCTCCAGGACCAAAGGGTGTGGAACATCAAGCTTTGGGCTGGCCAGGACAGCATTTAGGAAGGTGACCCATTGGAGGGACAGTAAAGGGTACGCAGAGTTTGGGGTGTGTCGGAGGCTGAACAAGGCCCCCGGGGCTGGAGGCTGAGCTGTAGGGGTGCCGGTGCACTGCAGTTGGCCTGATAAGTGCTGGCCGGCAGCGCCACAACTCCCTGGCTCTCTGCTGCTCTCTGCTGTCTGCCTCGGTCACTGTAGGCTTGGCCCTCTGCAGAGAGCAGCTCTGCCCACCTGCCCTAGCCCACCTGCTAGCCAAGGCAGGAGCCCGAAGAGTTTGAGTTCCATCTGAGAGCTTCTGCGGGGTAGGGAGGGGGGAGCTAAGCTGACCCCTGTGCCTAGCCTTGCCTAGGCTTGGTGGGCTCTCTCTGGTAGGCAGCCTGGGGTTCCAGTAGCTAAAGAAAAAAAGAGGGGCTCAGAGAAGCTGAGCTTCCACCCAACGTCAGTGTTAGCAGAATGTTCCTTTCCAGGGGAGAGACAGCAAGAGGAGGATCTCTCCATGGCCATGGCCCAGGGGACAGGACACCCCACCCAAGGCCCCCACTGCAGTTCCCCATTCTGGCACTGGGGGGCGTCTGAGGTGACCCAGGTAGAGGCTCATCATCTGCTTCCTGCCTTTGATCCCCACCTGCACCCTGAACAGGGCCCTCTGCACATTCCCGCCCACTGTGGGACTTGTTTTTCAGATCCAGGGAAAGTTCCTTCATGGTGTACTTTCTCTGTGTGCCACAGGGCTGTGGACATTAAAAATGAATCCCATTCATCTTAATGACATTTAATACATACAGTTAAAATCAGGCCGCCCAGTCACAAGCCACAGGAGTGTGCTTAAGGTAAGATAGACATGAGGGACATAGCCAAACTCAGCCCACATGTGGCCTCCTGGGCGCCCAGAAATTGGGGGGTGCTCTAGGTGAGCTGGGCTGGGCATAGCGTGGGGAGGCCAGACCCAAAAAGAGGAATATGAAGATGTAAGGGTTGGGTAGGCTGGAATTTAGGAGAATGAAGCCCAGGTCAGGGAGACTGAGGCCTCACAGAGGCCAGGGCTGGGAACCACAGTCCAGAGTAGCCTTGAGACGGGCCTAGGCTGTGGGTAGCCTTGCTGTTGCTAGAAAGACCTTTCCTATCTAAGCCTCCTAGAGGCTTTTCTACACCTTCTACAGATGCCATCCCTGGTGCCAAAACAGCCTGGGCAGGATTCCATGAAGGGCTCAATGGGGAAAGTGCTCCAGGCCAAACAGACTGTTGGATGAGAAGCTCCCTCCTGGCTTTTTCCCCTCCAGAGTGTTACCCAGAACCTGCCCTACTCTTTTAGAGGAAGCTCCAGGGCATGTCCCTTGCTGGCTAATGGTAAGGACAGGAGCAGAAATCTTCTGGTTTGGTCACACCTTCCCTCTCAGACCATTGAGAGCTGTGTACCCAGTGAGTCTGTTGGGGGTTTAGAGAATCCTCCCTGCCACTTGGCCTGTTCCAGACCATTCTAGGGTCTATTCTTGGATATTTAGGCTCCTGTAAGGACACAGATGGATTTCCACAGGAATGTGGAAACAGAACATGTGAGAATTTCTCAAAAGGGGGAGGATATGGCCAGCGATGTGGAGGGCAAATAGGTCAGGGAGGATTTTTAATGGAATTTAGGGTAGGGTAGAAGAATATGCCATGGTGAGTGTATACATGTGTGAAAGTAGGCATTCATCACTTCCATGCAGGGTGGTGGGTTTGCATAACACACACACACTCAGCAGGACTAGTGTCCCACATGTACATGAGCTTGTGCACATATGGGTGTGCATGTATCTGTGTGTGCACACAGCATGCCTATGCACATGTACATCATGCCAAAGAAAAGGGACTAGAGAGAAACAGCCTCAGGCATCCTCCCTGCCCTCTACCCTGGGTGTTGGGATTTCAAAGCTGTCTGCATCACCTTCCCCATATTCACCACCACAGCCACTGAAGGACATGTTAGTTTTATGATCAGGAAGGAAATAAGTTTTTCAAAGTACCAGACATCGTTTCAATCATTCAAAAGCCTCTGGGAGGCTGACGGGGAGGACTGGGGGATTTAGTTGGAAGGTGGTGGCTGACTGGGGCCAAAGGACAGTGACCAGACTTTGTTTTATCTACTTAGTTTTCAAGCTTCATTTTCTTTTTAATTGATGCATAGTAATTATATATGTGTATGGGGTCAAGGTGATGTGCTGATACATGTACACATTGTGTAATGATCAATCAGAGTAATTAGCAGGTATATCACCTCAACCATTTATCATTTCTTTGCAGTAGAAGCATTTGAAATTCTCTCTTCCAGCTATTTTGAAATACTCACTACAATATTGTTAACTATAGCCACCCTACTGTACAACAGACCAGAACTTATTCTTCCTAACTGTAACTAGTACCTGTTGATCAATCTCTCCCTGTCCCCCTCCCTTACCTCTCCCTGTAATAACCACTATTCTGCTCTCTACTCCTGTGAGATCAATTTTTTAGCTTCCATGTGACTGAGATTAAGTGATATTTATCTTTTTGAATCTATCTTACTTCCCTTAACATAATATCCTCCAGCTTCATCTAAGTAATTACAAACAAGAGAATTTCACTCTGTTTTGTAGCCAAATGGTATTGAATATGCCCCATTTTCTTTAGCCATTTATCCATGGATGAACACAGCTTGCGTCTCTATCTTGGTCACTGTGAATAATGCTGCAGTAAACATGGAAATGCAGATGTCTTTTTGACACATTGATTTCATTTCTTTTGGACACAGACCCAATAGCAAAATTGCTGGATCTAAAATTCCTATGGAAAAACAGAAGATCCAAAATAGCCAAAGCAATCTTGAGCAAAAAGATAAAATCTGGAAGCATCATACTGTCTGATTTCAAAATATACTATAAAGTTACAGTAGCCAAACCAGTATAAAAGCGGTGCTGGCATAAAAACAGACACCCAGGCCAAGAGAACTGAGAACCTAGAAATAAACCCATACACTTACAGCCAACCAATTTCCAACAAAGTTGCCAAGAACACACTGGGAAAAGGACAGACTTCAAGAAGTGGTGCTGGGAAACTTGGCTACCAAAGGCTCCATTCTGGAACCGTGTGCTTGTACATGCCCCCTCTCCACAGACACCCCATGCCTCTGGGTGAGCCTGACTCCAAAGGCCCCCTCCTGGTTGACTTCCTTACAGCTCTGCAGCTAGAACAGGGGACCCCATTTTGCCATTCACCTCAGCCTCTCCAGATCAGCCACTGCTCCCTCACTCTCAGGAGCTTGCCTGGGGTGAGCATCCTTCACACCACAATCCAGACTCAGATCCCCAGAGAGCACACAAGGACCCCCTAGTGTCACACTCTCTTGCTTCCCCTCCCATCCCTTCCAGCTAGAAGCATCTGGGTGGGCAGGGATCCCAGCTTTCCTGCCCTTGCTTCCTCCTGGTTGCTTCTTCTTGGTTCTCTGGCTCCTGTGGCAGGTGCACACTCACCTGTCCCTTCTGTGGGAGGTTTCTCAGCTCAGGTTCCCCAGCTCCCCACCCCACTCACATATTTGGGTGGGTTTAAACACCAGTCAGAGGCAGGGAAGACCCCATCTGCATTGCAGTCTGGGATAACAGGGTCTACCTCACTCCAAAGCCGTTTCTCAGCCTAACACTGCAAAGTAGCTTCCTCTTAGGGGCTACAGAGGCCTGTCCACTGCAGACAATGGCTATCAGTACCTGGGAGTCTGAGCTGCAGGAGCCTCCCCAGCAAAGTCAGTGGGATGCTGAGGAGGACATCTGCCATTGGGCTGGAGCGGCTAAGGTCAGCATTGCCCATAGCACCTGGTGAGACAGCAATACCAACAATAAAGCCTGGCCACAGCAAGGCTAGGAAATCAATGCTGGGAAGGACTAACAGCAAGCACACTGGAGGATCAGGGCAAGGCCGATCCTGGGCTCCACGTGCCAGGAGCAGTTTCTCGCCTCAGGCGCCCAGCCTTCCTCACTCAGAGTTACCCAGGGGAGGAAGAAACCAAGGCCTTGGATGGCTGTAGAGGCACTTACGACCAGCCCAAGCTAGGCCCAGCCAAACAAATCCCTGATAACCCAGCTCTATGGGTATCAGCTTTTCCTCTTCTGGGGGAGGCAGGACATGTCTCTGCCCAGTCTTGATTGTTACACATTTCAAAATAAACTATAAGGTTATTTCATGGTGTTATTGCTTTTGTAAGAAATGACAGAGGCTCTCTATAAAAAGAGCAATCAATGCAGAAACATTACTGTAAAGACAAAAGCTCATCCTGAGCCCACTTGCCTTGGTTCCTATGACTCTCCCTCACCCGCTATATGCCACCCCTGAGCCTGACCAGTATGTTCAGGCAACTTGGCTCATGTATACCAATGTTGCTAGTATCCAGAAAGTTGCCCATTTTAGCACCTTAGGACAGTGCTCTAAGCCTGTGATATACATTTAAAGAATTCCTGAGCCTTTCTTATCAGGAGACTTGGCTCTGGCCTCTGCCTGGAAGATCAGAGCTTGGGAGCTTAAGGAGAGGCCCCAGATCAGCAGTACCACCCTTGAACTAGCATACCAACCCAGGAACCAGGCAGGAGAGTCTCCGAACCACTAGCTGAAACCTCTGTTGAACTGCCTCCCATATCGTCCTCCTGCAAGAGAGGCTCTGGGGCTGCAGGAGAGGGGACCTTTCAGTGTATGCCTCCATCTTGCCCAACCAAGGGATCTCATTTCTGAAACTGCACTGGTTCTTGGTGTCCTGATATACCTCAAGGAAGCCCCTGACTTCTCACCAAACTCAGACCCCAGAAGAGGCTGGGGAGGGGTTAGCACCCCCCTTTTGGAAGCTGGGAGTGATGGGGGCCCACCATGGTCCAGGCCCCTACCTAGGCTGCAAGGAGAAGATGGAACACGCCTGAAAAAGAAGCAGAGGCTGCCAGCTGCTCCCAGGACACTCTCCTAGCTGGAAAGGGGCAAACTTGAGGGTGCGTAGAGCAGGGGTGCTGGCCATGACCTCTGGGATCAAAGTCTCTCTGTGAACTATGGACTTCTTCCTGTGTCTTCCTGACCTCTTTGATCTCATCTCAGCTGTCCTTTCCTCTGGGAAGCCCCCAGCTCCTAAGTGGGGGTCTGGTCGGTACAGCTAGCCCAAGGTAGCTGGCTGGGAACAAAAGTTCAGGCCAGGCCAGGCCCTAGGGTCTATGGACAAGCTCACTACTGCACACCATTAACCTCCCACCTAGAGGCAGAGACTGCTGTGGCTGAGGAGCGAGGAGACTCACATCTGGTGAGATGCCTGGCAGGGACAGGACCAGTTCCACCTTTGCCCAAAGCAAGGAAAGACTTATGTGTATTATTCTGGCTCAGGTTGGCTCTAGACTTCATCCAAAAGGCACTGCTTGGCTTTTTTTTTTTTTTTTTTTTTTTTTTGGTCTTTTTTGTGACAAGTTCTTGCTACACAGTGCAGGCTGGCCTTGAGCTCACTTTTAACACAGGCCAGTATTGAACTTGAAATGATCCTCCTGCCTCAGCCTCCTGAGTGTTAGGACTACAGGCATGCGCCATCATGTTTGGCTGCCTAGGGCTACTCTTAAAGCATATAAAATAATCTTTCTGTTATTACAAAAGTCACAAATGCTTTTTAGGATAAAAATATCAAAGGAAACAGAAGTATATCAAGTAGTAAGTCCTAACACTGGGCACTCCTCCCAGGAAACCCACGTTGACCCATGCTTGACAGCAGCCATAGCCAGTGACCTCCACCCTAACCCCAAACTTTGGAGAGATGCCAAGTGAGGCTCATGGAATGGCCAGGTCCTGTTCCTGGGAGAGGAGTCCAGGGACTCCCCTGGCTTATCCAGATACACACAAGGACTCAAACGGGCTGAAGCAGAGAAGACATGATCAGGTATGGGGACAGACTATCCTGGACCTCTGGTTCAGTGTCACCAAGTGTCCTAGTTCCTAGTGAGACCCAGAGAAGTCTAGTAACATATCCTCAGGCATCCCACATGGATCTGAATGGACTAGGCCCCACAAAGTGTGTGTGTGAGTATGTGTATCCCAGGGAGGGGCTGCAAACTGGAAAGGCCCCACCCCTGAGATTCTACCTGGAACTTGTCACCCCTCTCAGTGAGATCACTGGGAACCTACCACCTCTTACCCTACCCCCACCCCCAACAGGGTCACCAGCCACCCTGCAGGAAGGCCTTGGAGGGCAAAGCCATGGCCTCCATGACTGATGCCAGCAACGACATCTCCTTCAAAATAGGGCAGCCCCTGTCTGTAACCTGCTCTTCTCAGTTCCTGCCTCAGTCTCCCAGCAGACTGAGAGCAAACCCTGGGGAAATCTAGCTGCTGCCTTGGAGAGATTGAGTCTCCTAAGGCTTCTCTACAATCTCTCTGGTCCCCAACTCAGGCAGTGAGATCCCATTTGGGTATATTGGGCACTGAATGAAAGCCAGATCCTGGGTGGGACAAGTTCAGTGCCCACCAAATCTTGCCAATAGCTCCCCGGGAGTGGGTATTAGACTTCTCCCTTCCCCATGGAAGAAGTTGCAAGCACTGTCTGAATCAGTAGCTTTCCTCAGTACTGAGGTCAATGTCATCATGTTATCATGCTCTCCCTCCCTCACAAGCCTGCTGCTACAATAAAGACCTCTTGTACCCAAAGCCTGTTTCGTCTCTACATACAGAATCCCCTTCAGCAGTCACAGAGAAGCAGGTATCTCCTGCCTTGAGTCCATGTCTTCCCCACCCTCCTGTAGCCCACAGCCTCAGTTCCTTTTGGCTGTGCCTGTGCTGGGCTCCCCCATTCCGCCTCCCCAGCCTATAGGTTACAGGAAGAAGCTGGCCACCCTGAGCAGGGAGTGAGCTTTGTGGGTCACCTGGCCCAGGTAAAAATCTCTGAGGACAATGACCTTGGCTTTACATCTTGCTATGAGCACTAGTGCAAGTTTTATCTCCCTTTGAGCCTCAGTTTCCTCTGCATAAAATAAGACAGTAGTTGTAGCTCCTGCCTGGGAAAGTTGTAAATGTTATCAGCAGTCAGAGTATACCCTGATTTTACAAGGAAAGAATCGAGAGGGGAAATTTAGATACTTTTTCTCATATGCATATTGAAAGTAATTATATGAAGTGGCAAAGCGTGATGGCATCCACATAAACATAGTGGCGTGCTCTGGGATCCAGCAGGCAATCTTAGTCTAACGAAATGCAATCATATTTTACTAGCTCTGAAATAAAAGAATAAAATGACAAAGCTAAATAGAACTCGAGTAGAATGTATGATTGCTGGCACGGAGTGGATAACGGGATAACGCGCTGATGAGGGGATTTACAATGTGCAGGAGAAGCAAATATAGGCCTCAGTTTGGTGCAGGCAGATAACAGGAAGACAAACCCCAAATTAAACAAATGTGAATGAATTCCTCTGCGTGCAGACAGAGCACATATATCAGTAGAAGTAGGTAAAAAGCAAGCAGCAAAATGCCACAAATCAGAATGTGCAGAGCAGGAAGCCACGACTCAGGCAGACAGACAAATATTTCAGGAAATTCAGGCAAGGGGCACATGACAAAAGAATAATTTAACAGAACTCCAGTGTCATGCTCAACCACACGTGTCTGCTGACCAAGGGCTGAGGTGACTGACCGGCAGCAGGGCGGTCCCTTTGCCATCTAAATTCTGTCTCCTAGCTGATTCTTCCTTGTGAGCCTTAGTTGTTCTGGTGTCTGGCTCAACCTGGGTGGGATGGGGAGTGTCAGCAGTTGGGCCCACACTGTCTGCCCAAGTCTGGTTCTCGGATCTGCCTCAGTCTTGGGAACTGGAGGACAGTAGCCCCTCCTTCCACTCCCAGGGCCCACCTCCACCTAGTCCCCTGGTCCCCTTTCAGATGCACCCAACTCCTGACTCCCACCATTCTCTGACCCTGAGAGCTTTCTTCCAAAATGAGTCAGTGGCTGGCATTGTAGGGGCCAAGGGTTCCTGGCAGAGGGCAGATCCAGCTTCTTCGTGCTGAGCCTTTTTTTTTTTTAAGTAAGTAAAATAGCTTTGTTGAGATACAAATGATATGCCATACAAAATTCACTCATTTTCAAGGACACAATTGAACACTTTTTGTTGTACATTCACTCCTCTGTATCCATAGATCTTACATGAGTAAGAAAGAGCTGTGCGGTTGGCTTGTCAGTAGTCACTTGCTTTTGCTGACCTCTGCCTGCCATGAAGTTTCCCCTCTGCCATGCCACCTGGCCTTGGAGCCGACTATGGACTGAAACCTCTATAAACTGTGATCTAAATAAACTGCTCCTCCTTTAACTTTGGGGGCAGGTATTTTGTCTCAGCAATGAGAAAGAAACTAAGACAAGCTACATGCAAATTATGTGCATATAGAGGACTTGAGTATCTGCCAATTTTGGTATTCACAAAGTGTTCTCCAGGATGCTGAGGGGATAACGTATTCACAAGACTGGGAAAACATGATTGCTATCTGGTCCCAGAATATTTTCCTACCTGAAAAACTTCACTCATTAGCTGTCACTTTCATTCCTCCCAGACCCTCATTTCCAGGCAACAATCTGCTCTACAGATTTGTATTTATGAGATTTCTCTGTGAATTCCTTATTCTGAACACTTCACATACTGTATATGGAATCATACTCCAGGTGGCCTTTTCATTTAGCATAGTATTTTTAAGGTTCATTCATGCCATGACATTTTCAAGGTTTATCCATTTATTCCCTTTTCATGGCTGAATAATGTTTGTTTTGGATCACATTTTGTTTACCTATTTGTTCACTGATGGACATCTGAGTTATTTACATATTTTGACTACTGTGAATAATGCTGCTATCAACCCAGATTAAGAGCCACCATCCCCATAGCTACTTGTGCTGGGCAGGGGGCAAGAGATGATAACTATTCCTGTAAAAGTAGCTATTGACCAATATTGACTAAAATTGTAGAGCTTCTTCATCAAGCTGCACCTTAAATGTTGTAAGTAGTCTATTAGATTCTAGAGGTCCCTTGGTAGCTGCAGGGTACAAAAATCTATGGATGTTTAAATTCCTTATATAAAGTGGTAGAATATTTGTATATAACCAATGCAGAGCCTTCCAGACTTTATATCACCTTGAGATTACTCATCATAACTAATACAATGTTACAGCTATGTAAATAATTGTTATACTACATTGTTTGGTGAATTAGGACAAGAAAAAAGTGTGTTTGTGCTCAGTACACTTTTTCCCAAATACTGTGATTGATTCTGGGTTGGCTGAAGACTGTTCATTTTAGTTCAACTGTCATCCAGAGGAGGGGGACAGGTTTTAGGGGCTTCCTGCTCTGCCATCTTCCCCAGTATCCTCTTGAACAGTTTTTGAGCCACAAACTATAGAGTGAAAGTTTTATTGGAAGACAGGAGGCAAGACACCCAATGTGACTCTCTTGCCTGTATGAGGCAGACTGAGAACACTTTGGGGATCATCTCCGGAGGCCAAGGTGCTGGAGCTAGTCTGAGTGCCACTAATGACCACTGTGTGATGATGGCCACCTTGTCTGTGAGTTTTGCCCCATAGCCTTCTCTGGATTGTCCCAAGTACTTTGGATTAGACTCAGAACAGGGATGGAGAAGTCTGAGCTCTCTGCTGGTGCTGTCCTGAATGTGCAGGGGGAAGCCATGTGAGGCTGTGTGCTGAGCCAGCATCAATTCACACATTCAATCTTTTTATCAAAACTGTGTATTGACATGGTTGTCAGCCTCCTCTTTTACATTGCAGTGGGTGGTTATATAGCTGATGAAGCCAAATGAGCCCCTTTTTCCGGTCTCTAATACAGTACATGAGAGTGGGGTTTCTAGGGTGGGGCAGGATCATGTAGAAAAAAAGCCGAGCACAATGCAGCTTCTGCCTGGGAGCATCAGGGCCAAGGTCAAGGTCAGCTCTTCCCACCTCCTCAAGCATGGCTCCAATATCAAACTGGCATGTACACCTGCCCGCACTGTGCTCCTTCTCCTGACACAGGGCACCTGGGAAGAACTGAGGCTTAGGAAGCTGGGGTCCAAGCCTGGTAATGAGGAAGAGATGCTTTTGGAGAAGACAGCCCAAGACGCTTTGGCACAGCTGCCCGAAGAGAGGATATTCATCAAAAGGTGTGTCTGTATAGAGAGCAGAAGCAAAGTCATCAGGAAACCAGTGGGCCCAGCCCAAGCTCTGTCTGCAGAGGGTCCTGTCTAGCTCCGGCTCCTTGGCCCTCAGGCTGCTAGGCAAAGGTCCAGGTGATTCCTGGAGGGTGAATCTTGAATCCACAGTCATTAGCCGAGACCCATAGTGATGAACCTATAGCATGCATGCCTCAGTGGGCTGTTTGTATCACAAAAATCTCTAAAGCATGATACAAACAGTCTAGACCCTGGGATCAAATTTCCCATATCAACCTCCTTCCTCCCTTCCTGCTTCTCTTCCTTCCTTCAGTAAGGACACATCAAGGTCTCAATAAATCTGGCTGGGAAACAGCAGTCAGCCATAGCAACAAGTCCAAGAAGAAAGAGTTGCAGCCCAGTAAGTGCCCAGGCCACCCTGGGTGTTGAGGAAGCCTATGGGGGAGGTACTTGTCAAGCTGAGCTTGGGGAAGAAGAGGAACTCGAGGGACAAAGATGAGGGACCAAGATGAGGGACCCATACTCAAGAGCAGCATGTACACAGCTTGGAGCTCAGAGGAGGGCCAAGGGAGGAATGATGGTGGGTGGTGGTGGTGGCGTGTGGGCAGAGGCTGCCAGGAAAGGATGATCACTGTGGAAAGAAAGTAGGGATACTGTGGTGGCCATGGTCTCATGCCCAGGCTGGTCTGCCCCTTGGGGGCCAAGTTGCTGAGCTGCTCGAGGGAACCCCAAGCTCCTGCCTCTCAGTTCAGACTTACCTGCTGCTTTCATTTTTGTCTTTTTTCTTTAATTCCAGCCGAAGGAAAAGAGGTAGTGATGGTGCTTGTGCCCCCAGGGGCATCTGGTGGTATCTGCGTGTGTGTGCCTGCGCGCATGTGCACATACACTTTTGACATTTGCTAGGTAGAGGCCAGAGAGGCTGATAAATATCCTGGAATGTTCAGGGCAGTTACCACAAAGAATTATTTGGCCCCAAATGTCAACAGTCCTAAAGAGACTGCTATGCCCCTACTCCGGACGCAGGAAGAAAGGATACCACCCACAATCAGATCCAGGACCTGTGGGGAAGCAAGATGTTCAGGGTGAGGGCGAAGGGGCAGGTGATAAGGAAGGATACCCTATGGTAACCATGGCAAGTCCCTGTAGGAGGTGATATCTGTGGCTGGAGTTGCTTGTTTCCAAAATCTGGGAAGGAAGGGCATTAGGCAGAGGGGCAGAAGGCCTTCAGGGTAGATAGAGGCCCGAAGGAGGCCCAAGGCAGATGGCAAAGCAGATGGCTCAGTGCTCTACGGCCAGATCAGCAGACCCATGGTGACAACGTGGGGGATGGAAGAATCTTGGGGGAGCCTAGACATCTTTGCTTCCTCCTGGGATGGTGATGGGATAGATGACCGGAAGGGGACAGCACCGGCCAAGCCTCTTCACCTCGCTGATGGGTCGGAGGAGAGGACGGTTTCCCAAACTCTTCTTTGTAAACCACTGAACAAGCTAGACCACTTTCCCGTAGCCTCAGTAGTGTGTCCTCACGGTTCAACCACCAGAGGGCCCCAGATCTGCAGAAGGGCGACAATGTCTAATGCCATCCGATCTGCTTAGAGACCTGGGAAACGCAAAGGAAAACGCAAAGAAAACCACGCATAGGGGCTTCATCCCCGCTGCTAAGGACGAGGGGTCTCCTGCGGGGCGGGTGGTGGGCCGGCTGGACAGACGCTTAAGCAGGGACTCCAGCGCGAGTGTGAATCCAGCGGTGATGGGCGCGCTCGGCCGGAGGGGCGCGCCCGGCAGGCGGAGCCTGACACTGGGCGCCCGGCTACGGAGCGCGAGGCGGGGCCTTGGCGGAGAGGGCGCGGCTCAGAGCGCGGGGCGCGGGCGGGGGAGTTTCTGGCGGGCGGGGCCTCTGATGGGGCCGCGCCCGTACTCACTATTTAAGCTGCCCTGGCATGTCCTGACCCCTAACCATGGCTCTCAGACGCGCGCTTCCCTCGTTGAGTCCCCGCATGCCTGGCTTCGCGCCGTTGTCCACTGCTCCAGTGCCCCGCGAGCGGCCTACTGCGGGCCCAAGAGACCATCCGAGATGCGGGGCGCCTGAGGCGGTGCGGCCGCCGATGCCCGTTGTGGACTTCGGCAATTCGCAGGAGGCATACCGCAGCCGACATAGCTGGGAGCTGGCGCGCAACCTGTTGGTGCTGCGCCTGTGCGCCTCGCCCACGCTGCTAGCGCGCCACGAGCAGGTGCGTGGGCGGGCAGGTGGCTGGCTGGCTGGCTGGGTGGGCGGGCAGGTGGGCAGGTGGGCAGGTGGGCCAAGGCTGTGCAGGACCTCTCCCTGCTCCAGGAACTACGCTATGGAGTTTGAAAGTGTAAAGCCGAGGGCACTCTTGCATCTTCTGTAGTGAGACAAGTCAGGAAGGGAAGTGTTTCCTGCATTCCTTTTTTTTTTTTTTTTTTTTTTTTTTTTGTCTTCTTCCTTTTTATCGGTACCGGGGATCGAATTCACGACTGCCTGCTTGCAAGGCAGGAGCTTATGCCGCTGAGCTAAATCCCCAGCCCCTCCTGCATTCCTTTTCTGACATCCTGAATTTCTCTGCTTGTTACTAGCAATTTAAAAAAAATGAAGACTAGTTAACTTTGAGGTGCATGTTACTCTCAGGAATACAAAATTACCGCCTGGAATTCAAAATCATCTTTCATGGTGCCGAAAGGGGGTATTGGAGAGGTTCTGACTTGGGATCCTGGAATTCCACAAGCCATGACTTGAAACTCCCCAGGCAGGCCACTGTGAACGGTGTTGAGGAAAATGGAAAGCCACCCAAACAACCAACTTTAAACATGGCAACTTTAAGTAGTGTGAGGGCCTTTAGCAAGTAAAAAGCCTTGGCCACAGTGAGAATATTACAGATGACAGTAACCTAAAGGTGACTTTAGGAAGTTTGCAAAGGTCCAATTGTAAGTGGTCTTTCTGGTGTCCGTGGCTCGGTGCTTAATGCTGGAGGGAATGGGGCAGAAGCCAGGTCCAGGGCCTTAGAGCTGGTCACCAGAAGGCAATCTAGTGAACTGGCTAGACAGCTGTCCTTGCTGGCCTTTGGGGAAATTCCTCTTGCTGAGGACTCAGGTTGGAACAGTGAGGTTGTCAGTTAGACCTGCTCTGAGGAGTGGTGGGATACTGGCACTGAGTTTGGGGCTGCTACCTTATGTTAGAACTCAGCTGGGACCATGCTTACCTGAGAACAGTCTTTTTGAAGATTTAGAAAAGTCCAAGGGTTCCATGTTTGAGCGTGAACTGATACAGGAGTGACAGGCCAGAGGATGACAGCTGTTGTTGCTTCCTGTGTGTTTGTTGGAGTCTTTTACAGCAAAAACTAATGTACATGATACTGGTGCAAGTATCTAAATCTTCAAAGGATGCCTTCATCAGAGAAAAGGTGGGCCTGCCCTGTCCCACAGTGTGTGAACCACAATGGCTTTAAAGGGGCTACCAGTCCTGAAAAATGGCTGTTAGTAGCCCTGCCAGTTTGCCTCCAGAGCCTTCTGTGGCAGTCGACCTTCTGGCATGACAGATTCAGGCAGCAGTTCCTTAGCCCACCTCCTGGAGAGCATAGCATCAGCACACAGCATAGGCAGGAGCTTACCGTCTGTCTCTGGACCTTCTGTGTACATGGGATCCCCAGAAGTAGCACAGCATTGCTCCTGCTCCCCTGAGTGGTGCTACTGTGGCAGAGTTGTTAGACAAGGCCATGGGCCCAGTACGTGGAAATTTGTAGTTACCTGCCTTCTCTTATGGTGTGTTCCTGATTGTAGGAGACAATTTGAACGACTCCCCTTGAATACAGAACAATTGCTACAACATTAGTCTTATTTCCATATACTAATATGTACAGAGCAAGTTATGTGATTCCCTTCTCTCTTCAGTTGGCTCTAAGCAGTGCAAATAAGGCCGGCTGAAAAGTACTGATACATAATCTTTGGGGTCATTCCGACAGTCTTCTGTTTCCTCACATAGTGCTCTCTATAAAAGATCTAAACATGGAGGGATGGCAGAGCCAGTCAGCTCCAGGAATGTCTACTGGGTATGAGCCTTGAAATCAAGAGGCTGAGTTCCCAGGGAACAAAAGTTTACGTATCAGAAAGTGAAGCAACAACCTTCAAAAAACAGTTCAAATGCTACCTTAATTGAATTCTGCAGATTGAGCCATCTGCATGTCATTCTCCTTGCATTTTGCAAAGATGCTTTTTCCCCTACCTGGCTAGCCAGCTCAAGTTACTCACCTAGTTCCTGCCATCCTTGCTGTCACTCATTCTTGAGCCACGGGCTTCTAGACAAGATAGCAAATTCTGGAAGAGGCCATGAATTAAGGCTTTTGTCCATATATCCTCACTTGGATTGGGTTTAGAACCCTAGGATGCCCTTAATTTTGAATATGTCTTGGCATTTTTACTCTTACCGTGGGTTGCATTGGAGATAGTAGATTGAAATGAACTTAGGATTCCAATAACATTTGAGTGGGGTTACAAATATAACTGTCCAAATTTTGAGGAAGATTGGAAAAGGGATTACAATACTTGGGTTACCGTATACATTATTTGGGATACAGTACCTGATAGTTCTCTCAGCTAATGTGGATGATATCAGAGTTCATTTCCAGAACTGAGTACTGGTTTCCAGTCCTTTTAGTCTGCCCCACCTGTCACTTGGATACTATCTGATTTGTGCAAGATCTGTCTTTTCTTACTAACAACCCCTGAGCGCTGCCCTGGCAACAATCAAGGTTGGCAGTAACCTGCAGGCCCCTGATTCTGGCTTGGACTTGCTGAGACTCAGAGATCCATTCCTATCTGTTCTTGGCACATTTTTCAGTTTCTGATCCTCTTGATAAATGAATGAAATGCAGAAAAAACATAGTGCACAGAGGCTGCAGGAAGGCAGGAGTGATTGCGTGTACAGTCCTGGCACAGGGTAGTTGGGAGGATGGCCAGTGTATAGTCCAGGGCAAAGGAACTGGTTTGGGATGAGGCTGTTTGACTTGCTAATGCTTTGGCTTAGGTAATGGGTGGTTTCTGCACAAAAGAGGAGTTCCACTGTCCATGTGACTTGAAAAACCCTAGGAATTTCCTAGGGTTAGAGCTGAGCTGGTGAGGGGCAGTGGACACTGGCTTCATGTGGGGATATGGCTTTGCTTCTGAGCACTAGGAACCTCTAGTTATCCTGATTTCTTCTTCCCTTGGCTCACCCCCCTTGAGAGCTTTCCTTGTTCTCTGTGTCACCTTCTTACCTTGTCAAGTTCCCCTTCTCTGGACTTAGGTTAGGGGGTTAACTACCCTCTCTCCTGGCCATAGGTACTACCTCTGTCTCCTCGATCTGGATCATGCTTCTTTCATTGCGGGATCTCCCTCCCCTTAAGACGTCAGTAGTTTCTGTCTCCTTCATTA